>NC_089825.1:11260573-12581407 GCF_035046505.1 Tiliqua scincoides | reverse complement strand
GGAGCCTCAAGGGACATTCCTAAGCACTCTGAAAGCCTTCTGAGGCTTCTGGAATGCTCTTAAACAGTACTTCTAGTTTTCCAAAGAAAACCAGATATACTGTTTAAGGGCACTCCGGAGGCCTCAGAAGGCTTTCGGAGCATCTCAGAACACAGCATGTGGCTAGGCCTGCCCACGGAATTGCGCCAGAGGAAGGCGAAGGTGACAGTGGCCACGGCGGGCACAGTGGGGCCGCCCCCACAGGGCTCACAAGTGAGGTGCTAGGGGCTTTTGCCCCTCTTGACCCCGTCCCCCTGGACCACACTGTCACTGAGTGACTTTTGGCCTGATCACTGTATGGTGTAGCCTACAACACAGAGCTTTTGTGAGGATCTAATGAGAGCAGGAAGAATCACTTGTGCCACATTGAGCTCCTTGGAGGAAGATTGGGATAAAAATATAATAATATCAGTGTGCGTGGATTCATTAAAGGCACAGAGCAAATGTTCTCTAACCCATCGCAACAGGCTTTAAATGAGCTTTTCTTTAGCAATGCATTAATCTAACTCAGACTTACTAGCAAAGCCGTGCCTGATGCAGAGCATATGATGATAACAATCTCCCAAGAAAATTATTTATCTGTACTGCGCAGATGGATGGAAGCTTTGTCCCCCCCCCCTTTTTTCCCCTTATTAATAGGACAGCTTAAATCAGATGTCATTGAATATGCTGGGTGGAATAAAAGTGAGCTTCATAAACATTCATTGGCTGCAAATGTCTTTGTAATCTCTTGATATTTGTTTCCTATTCTTTCCTTAATGTCTTTGAAAGAAAATATTTGAAGCACCAGGGTGTCTGAACTTTTCCTGCACTGAAATGAATACACAGATGAGGGCAGGGAAGGGGGGTGGAGGAGAAAGCAAAGCTGTCAGTTGTGATTGGACTTGTCTTTGGAGGCTGCGAGATAAGACTCCACGGCAATCTACCGTGTGGTCCCTGAATTTAAGACATGTTCATAATACCGCCACTTTTATGAAGATACGACATTCTGCCCGGCAGAAAGCTGAGAGCAGGAGAGTAGTGCCATGAAGCATATGATTTCACATGAGTGCAGAAAGAAACAGCAGAGCAGTGTTTTCTAAACTTTAGATAGCTGGAGCCCACTTTTATCCACCTTTAAAAAGAAAAAAAACAACACTGAAGGCACTGTCCGTGTTTACACTCCAAGGAGAAGTACTTCTTGTCTACAAGTGAAGACTTCTTGGTCTCAGGGTCGCATCCAGGCATCATTTATATGGGCCCCAAACACAATTGTAATTTGGGGCCCCAAAGGGCTGGTCAAAATCATCCTGATGCTTGAGGCAGCATACCAAATACTATCCGATGATGTGCCAGCCTCTTCTCTTTCCAATGTTCTAACTCCGCATTCCCTTCCATATTTTCTCTTCCTCTTTCTTTTTCAATTGAGGGACTAGAAGGAGGAGCAGTGGAGGACTGAGGTGGGGGACAAAGATGAGCACCTCCTACACCTATCTACTCCTTGAAGTGATTGCTTCAGTTGGCCTCAAGGAAGGGCCAGCCCTGGCTCCCCCCCCTCATATATCTTCAAATAATCAGTGATCTGCTGGAGTCAAGCAGTGAGACTCGAGTCGAGTTCTGAGTCCCCGCCCCTTTAACTTGACTCGTACTCGAGTCTTAATGGGGGCCTGTGGGGACTCACCCAGAGCCCTTTTGGGACTCTGTTTAAGATTCAAGTCTGAGTCTTTTTGAGAAAAGAGTCAGGCGCAGCTGCTCACACCGTTTTGAATGCAACTTCATGAAATTCCTTCCTCAAACCAGGGAATCAAATTCACTAGTAGGAGTAAATTACAGGTATAACCTAATTATTCAGATTTTTCTGGATTGATTGTCACGGATTGTCTACCTGCTGCCCCTCTCCCGCATTACAATGGTAAGCGAGGCTTTTTTTTAAAAGGGATGTTTTTTTCCTTTAATTTAAAGGCCCTTCTCTTCGCGTTGCGATAAAACCACAGGTGAAAAATCTGCAGATAATTAGTTTATACATGTAATAGGCTTCTAGCTGAGACTGGGCTTTCCTGGAACACTGTATGTTTTGCCAAACAAGGCAAAACTCTAGCCATAGCTGCATGGAGGGGGACCGTTTTCAGCAGATGGAGGAAAGGTTCAAACCTTCACTTGTCCTGCAGTATCACACTAATCTGGATCAGAACCTCTGTCTCATGGATGCTTTTTCTAAAGTAAAAAAAAAAAAAAAAAAAAAGGGAAATCCCATTCACAGAATTCCAACATACTCTTAATGTAATGTCTAGTTTAGTTGTCATCGTTACTAATGCCACTTTTGCGCCTCTGTTTTGCTCTAGTGGCCTGGAATGGCTCCAAAGGAGAGGGGGAGGGGCCATTTGCAAATTGCAGTGAGGGGCCATGCAAAACTGAGTGCTTTGCACCCCCTCTAGCTACACTACTGTTCTTCTGTGCTAGCTGCTTCATCCCGCTGTCCACTTCTGTTGTTGCTGCCATTGCCGCTGCTGGAAGGGAATAGCTTTTGCAGCCCTCCCAACCGCTTCCTGTTAACGCTTGCCTGTTAGCATCCCAGAATGCCTTGTGGTGCAACCGTAAATATAGGGTTCACTGCTAGCTGTGGTTTTGGGTACCTGCAGTAGCAGTAGGAGCATATGCCCTGTGGATATGGGAGGGGGGAATACTATATGTATATAAACAAGAAGCAGGGTTGTTGTATAACATATGCAACAGGAGCATTCTTTATTTCCTACTCGAGGACATCTTCTGCTCTCCAGTTGAGCTGCCCACATTGGGTCAATCAAAGAAAGCCATTGCCCAACTGAATGCAGAGGCTTTGCGTTTTCAAAGAGAAGAAGAGCCCTACCACGCAAAAGGAACTTGATTCTCCTGGCTGGGGTTGACACCAAGCTCAGCGTCTTCACTGAAATGGTGCGTTCTCACACATCAGCACCCGCCTCCAGTACAAAAGGAAACAAGAGTCCAGCTTCAGCCCTTGTGCATGGTAGGCAGCACAAAGCTTTGGGATTCCCCAGTTTTTGTTATAAATAAAGTCTGGCCTGGTGAACAGGACATCACCTTCTGCACTGCACAAACAGTATGGTTTCACACCAGAGTTAGCATCAACATTTGAAAAAGTGACTATCAAGGTGAATTTCAGGACTCCTCCCAAGAGAAACATATGAGAAGTCCCATGAGAGTTCACACAAGTTTGTATTAGAGAAGTGAAATTTCTCACTGGGTTTCAGCCCCTCCTTATTTCACAGGGTATTTTTAGAAAGAGATTTTTTGGATACCGTTCACAGTAACCTCCGAGATGCCACGTAAACCCTCACTGCTAGTTAAGCATTTCATTTCTTCCCCCCTATGGAAATTTCCTTTGTAGCTTTCTCTCACCTCCTCTTCTCCACTCTGAATTTTAAAAATAGCATTCACTTTAGCCTTTCGGTGAACCGGAGAAGAACAAATGACAATAGCGTAGTAATTTAGGGGCCGATTTTCCTTAAATACACGTTCCGTTAGTTATTGAACCCTTTTGATATTTAGAAGCTTTTGGAACTCGGTTCTCTGAAAGAGGCTGCATAATTTGCAGGATTCTGACAAGAGTGTTTGGCCTAATCGCTCCTTGATCGTGATCCCTCAATGGCTTGCGCTGTCCTGGCTGATTGGAATGCGCAGTTAGGGCCGATCAGAATAGATGACGGCCATTCAAAATGGCACGCAGAGGGCTGTACGTGTATTGCCGCTATTACACCTATTGTCATGACCTTCATAATTTGGCTGTAAAATCCCACTGAGCCCAAGACAAGCCATATACAGGCCATATACAGGTCAGCACAGGGTGGCAGCACAGGGCAGGCAATTGGGTAGGTTGTGCCAGTCATTCGCCTAAGGCACCAAAAACCATAGGAACACCAAATGAACCCAAATGATAATACTGGATCCACGAATATAATGACGCTTTCTGTTGGTCTTCTCCACGGAGCATAATTCAGGCCTGCAACTCAGTGGCACCATTCCAGGAGAGAGAGAGAGAGAGAGAGAGAGAGAGAGAGAGAGAGAGAGAGAGAGAGAGATCAGTGTTTCTCAACATTTGTCCCCCGTTGTACCACTCTGCATGGTCCACCTCAGTGGCGTAGCTAAGGAGGTGCAAGGGGTAGCAGTTGCACCAGTCATCAAGCTTTAGGGGGGCAACAAGCTGAGCTTGACACTAGCGACCAAAATTGTGAAAATCTTGGTATGTATGAATAATACCATCATGTTATATATAATTGGAAAGGTAATTTAATGCAGAGTGCAATGAAACAAGCCTCATTGGAATATCTTTATTCTATCATAAGTTACGGTCAATTAACTGGGAAATGAAAGCACAACTGCCTGATGGAACAAAAAGTGGATTTGCTTAACTCCAAACTGACCTATGAGGCTGTTTGTTCTGAGTGCCAATCAGATGTTATTATGATACAGCATGGAACCAATAACTCTTTAGTTATTTACTTAACTAAATTTGATTTTGTCATGCAGGGGGGCTACAAAATGTTCTTTGACCCCCAGGTTGTAGATAGATGCCTTAGCTATGCCACTGACTGAAGGGGAGGCAGCAGAGCAAGTGGGTGGTGAGCTGCTGGGGGGGGGGGAGGAGATGGGTTCCTCCCAATTTTCACTTTTGAAAAAGCCTGGGTGTGATGTCACTTCCGGTTGTGACATCACTTCCAGGGCAACATTTTGAGCTTGGCACCGGGCTACACAATCATTAGCTATGCCACTGGTCCACCCATTGGAAGTACCACCCGCAGTTACATCATCACCAGTTACTTCTAGTTTGAGAGGCCAGATACGACCCTACAAACACCAGTAAGAGGCTCAGAGCAGACAGGAGGGCTTTCTTGAACATGCAGAAACCACACACTGGAGCTCTGCCCATGGAGCTGAGCCTTCTACCACTGTTTGTTGCATCCTGTGGTAGATATGTTGGGCCTTCTCAGTAGTGGCACCAATGTTATGGAACTCCCTTCCCCTTGACTTGAGAATGGCTCCCTCTCTTGAGACTTTTCGGCGAGGCCTGAAGACCCTTCTGTTTAAACAAGCCTTCTGAGTTCATGGCCTTTTTAACATCTTTTAGTATTTTTTACAGGCCTGATTCCTCTATGATCTGCTGCTTTATGCTCTTTTTATCTGACTACTGCTTTTATGGTATCTGTTAATGTGTTTTTAATATATTTTTTATCTGTTGGTTAAATTATGTTTTTAATCTGTTTTTACATGTTGTAAGCCGCCCTGGGTCCCTTTTAGGGAGAAGGGCGGGATATAAATAAAGTTTATTATTATTATTTTATTATATCACTGCTAGGCGGCACACCTCCAGGGGTCCTGTGAGTACCACCAGATGCCACCTCAAGTACCACCAGTGGTTGCCATACAACTGGATGAGAAAAACTGAGATAGATATTACTGTATAGGTACATGGCACTTTATGGAGAATAAGGATACAGGTTGTTGCCACAAGTGCTTACAAAATCTAGAAGGAGCAAAAGAGAGAGAACATAAGAAGGGGAATGGCGGCAGGGCAACTACAGAAAGCGACTATTGGCATTTTAAAAAAAATTAAATAGCAACCTGCCTCACATGTCACATGGCAAACCACTTTTGGAGCAGAGAGACTTTTCAAAAGAAGTTTGTGATACGGATTGGGGAGCCTTTTCCTGAAGGCAGTAGCATAGCAAGAGGGGGTGGTGC
Organism: Tiliqua scincoides; assembly: GCF_035046505.1. Classification (NCBI taxonomy): domain Eukaryota; kingdom Metazoa; phylum Chordata; class Lepidosauria; order Squamata; family Scincidae; genus Tiliqua; species Tiliqua scincoides. The sequence goes on along the minus strand of NC_089825.1, from coordinate 12,575,653 downwards.
TGTAAGTACTGCAGGTGCCGCAATGCGCCATGTAAGCTACCCCTTCGTCTTGCCACTCTAGGCAGTGTTAGAAACCTGCTGGATATGCTTGGATCTCCAGTGCATAGCCATTGCTGTCTGGAATGGCTCTGACAGTGATTGGGGGGGGGCACTTGCTTGGCACACTGCAGCACCTGCATTACTGTTCCTGCTCCCCTCTTTCTATGCTACTCCTGAAGGAAATCCAAATCCAAAGCTACCACCAGGCTGGCACGAGGTCCCATACATGAGTGTAACCAGTTTTTTTTTTGGATTAGAACCTTTATCTGTAGCCAATAACTGGAGAAATTCCTATCCATTCTTAATAATGGATGCTGACATGCTGAAAAGTCTTTCAAGTTGTACACACACACACACACACACACACACACACACACACACACACACACACACTTTCTCCCTCCCCACGAGACACATAAGTCCTCCCCTCCACAGCTTTCACTTCTGTGCAGACAGCCTCAGAGGTGTGAATACACTTAAGTGTGTTTCCATATCTCTGGAGTCCGCATGAACTCTCAAGGTAGTGATTGTCTTACCAACCTATTAGCTCAGTTCTTAGAAAGTTGTGTCTTTCACTCGGAGACAGCTGACAGGAGGAATTCAGAGATGCTGCTGATATCCAAAGAGACTTTCAAAATGGCATTTGCTGAAGTGTCACCGGGAAAAAGCTTAGCAGCGAGGAAGAAGTTATGAATTGCAGAGGGGAAAAAAAAATGAATGACTCAAAAAGTGAAGCAGAGTGGAGAAAACCTGGAGAGATATGATTTCTCATTCTGACTGACAGCCAAAGTAGAACTCTGATTTTTGGTAACACACAATGATATCCTGCAACGATCAAATTTTGAGCCTATTTATCTGCCGTGGTCAGCGCTGCTCATTAAGATCAAAATCTAAGAGGAAAAGGGCTGTTTTTGCAGAGGTCGTCACACTTTCCAAGTTCCAGCACTTGCAGAGGACAATTTCAGTGTGGCTGATTCATTAATTGGCTATATAATCTGTTAGTTTTCCATTAAAAAAGAAACTTTGGAGTGCTGGAATGAAGAAGAAGTTCCAACTGGCTATTACTCTTGTTTCAAGACTAATGGCCCGATGTTATTCTGGGTCTACAAGAGCAGATCTCATGAGTCCAGCAAGGCATCCATCCACCATCAGGCATTCTGGAATGGCTGGTGCAAACACATGAAGGCTCCATGCACCGCCAGTGACTCACCCACACTGCACTGGGGCAGGTAAGGTGGCAGGGGAGTGGGTCATAGGTGGTTTGGCAAAGGTTCAGGGGAGGAACCATAGCAGCAGCATTTACACAGAGAGAGTTCCGTGTCTTTGGTAGGCTGATGTCATGCACGGCCATTAGTATTATTTCACCGAACTAGGATGAAGTGGCAGAGGAGTTGAGCCAGTGTTGAACAAAGCCACCAACTGGCTGAGAACCTCAGATAAAACCAGTGGTGGCCAACTTTATAAAGGCATATGCCACTTTCAGACTTTTGTATCTTAGGAATGCCACGGAGGGGCAGTTAGAGAAGAAGACATCCTACTCACAATATTAAAATGGGGCTGAGCAACAAGCTTCGACAAAATTCCATTCCATGTTTGTCACAACTATGTAATTACTCAGAACAAACTTACCCACAATCCTATGCATGTCCAGAAGCAAGGCACATTTAGTACAGTGGGACTTAGTCCCAGGAAAACGCACACAGAACCACAGCCCTAGAAATCCCCCTTCGGTTTACTTATTATGTATGCCAGGAATTTGTAGCTGCTGCAACTGATGGTGCTCAGCCAGGCGCCCCACAACTGATTGGGGCAATAACAGGAAGCCTGCAGAGCAGTTGACAGGCAGTGCTGTTGACTCCTCATGACCTGCAGGCCCCTGAAACAGCTCAGCAAAGGCTGCACCCACCCTCCCAACTCACAGCGAAGGCACGGGCGGGCACTGGGCAGCCAGAACTTCCCTAGCCACAGCCGTGCCTCAACCCCACAGTTCCGGGAAGCAAATAGGTACCCTGGACTTTCCAGCCCCTGCCCCAAGAACCACCTGGGAGGGCAGTGTAAGTAGCACCAGGGTTCTAAGTGCCCCAGTGCCATTACAATGGTCCACGGGTTTCCCACGTGCCACTCCACGCACCTAAGTAGCACGCATGCTGTGGGTTAGCCACCTCTGGATTAAACCAAACTTCAGTCCAGGCAAGCTGGAAACGCTGTGGATGGGTCGGTGGGTTTGTCTGACTTGGGAGAGATTAAGGGTGCAATCCTATCCTGCACTGGAACCACCCTGGCTCTCAAACTAGACGTGTCTCCTCAAATCTGTGCACACTCTCATTGGGGCCACCTGGCTGCTACACAAAGTAAGGGAACATTTGTAAGGGGTAAGCGACGTAAGCCCCCTTATAGTCAATGGGGCTTATTTCCAGGTAAGTATATTCAGGATTGCAGCATTTGTGCAATCGAGCTGTCATTGGCATATCTTGACTACTGTGTTTGTTTCTTTTTATTGTGTTTTTTTATGTTATCGATAGCTGCTTTGGGGCCTGCAGGCAGAAGAGAGGGAATATGAACCGATCAAACAAATATTTAAAATAAATACATATAAGCAAACTAAGAAAGATTAACTACAAACAAATTAAAATTAATTACAGACCAACACCACCAGTGGGGTTTAAGGCAGGTCAATAATTATTTTCTAATTACAGAATTTATCTTTTCCCATTGTCAGTCATACTGTTACAGTGGTTTCTTTATCATGGAAATCTCCAGCTTTTCTGGATGGAAAATGCATTTCTTCAGCTCGCTTATTCTGCACATGAGTTTCTTCCGCTGAAGCTTATAAAGTATAAGTAATATTCCGCTTCCATTTCTGCAAGGCACACTTCCTTCATGGCGACTTGACAGAAGACAAGAGATTGTCTGTCAAGGTAAAACCCTGCGGTCATTCTGAAATGCGACTATGTGATAGATTTTCGTGATGCAGTAAAAGATAGGCATTTCCGCTGACAAATATTGCTGTGAAAGGAGGCTGGGACATAAAGACCCGCTTATGTTATATACACTTAAGTTGATGCATGACTCTCTCTCTCTCTCTCTCTCTCTCTCTCTCTCTCTCTCTCTCTCTCTCTCTCTCTCACACACACACACACACACACACACACACACGGCCAAATCCTACCAAAGGCCAACACCAGCAGAATGTGCTTCCACCTGAGCACGCTGCTGCAAAAGCACCATAAAGCACTTTGCACTGTACAAAGCCCAGGTGTGCTGGCTGGAAGGCTGGAGCCTTCCTGCTAATCCTGGTAGAGTGACAAAAGTCAGGCAAGTCCAGCACAGGCAAGACAGGGCAGTGGGATGGTAGAATGGGGAGGAGATGAGGTGGGTAGATTTGGCCAGGGAGGAGGCGGGATTGATGACATCAGCACACACCGAGTCCTGATGTCCTTTCCTGGGCCTGATCCACCTGCACAGATCAATGCGGACTTACACCATTGATATTGCTGGAGCAGGTCTGAGTTGACCCATTTTGGCTGCTGGAGCTTATCCTGGGGCAAGGGGACAAATGTCCCCTTTTCCCAAGGAGATGTACAGCAGCCATGCTGGCACCATTGCATCACCATGTGGGCTGATTCTCTCTCTCTCTCTCTCTCTCTCTCACACACACACACACACACACACACACACACACACACACACACACACACACACCCTGAGCAGCAGCAGGAAGTTTCATGGTCATTCAACTGTAGTAACATTGGTGATTCTATCCAATCAGGGATCACATAATGTATGAGATGATATCACACTGATACAGTAAATAGGGTGATGTCTTCAGATTAACTCTGTTTTTTCTGTCCCTTTTGTTCCAGCATCTTGTGGTTCATGAAACTGTCTTCTCATCAAAGACCTGGGGCAGGGAAAGAATTGTGCTCCAAAATTCCTTGCTTCTGATATTTGTGAGTTTTCATTGATAAGCCTCTTAATTATTTGATAACCTTGGAACTGTATGTCTGTAGTACAGGGTATCTTAGAGATCGCCTACTCCCGTACAATCCGGCTCGTCCTCTTAGGTCATCAGAGAAGGCCTTTTTACAAGTGCCGCTGCCTAAGGAGGTACGTGGGGCGGTGGCAAGAAATAGGGCCTTCTCAGTAGTGGCACCAACGCTATGGAACTCCCTTCCCCTTGACTTAAGAATGACTCCCTCTCTTGAGACCTTTCGGCGTGGCCTGAAGACCCTTCTGTTTAAACAAGCCTTCTGAGTTTTCGGCCTTTTTAACATCTTTTTAACATCTTTTAATATTTTTTACAGGCCTGATTCTTTTATGACTTGCTGCTGCTCTATGCTCTTTTTACCTATTTTTTATTCTGACTGCTGTTTTTTATGATGTGTTAAGATGTTTTTATTTGTTTTTAAATTATGTTTTTAATCTGTTGTAAGCCGCCTTGAATCCCTTTGGGGAGAAAGGCGGGGTAAAAATAAAGTTGTTATTATTATTATTAGTATTAGTATTAGTATTAGTATTCGTTACACCATATTGTATGAACCCCCCCGGCACTATTGTAAGTGCCAGGTAGCCAGGTTGGTGTAGTGTTTCTGGACATAGATCTGGAAGTTTCAGGTTCAAATCTCCACTCAGCCATGAAGCTTTCTGGGTGACCTTGGGCCAGTCACTCTCAATCTCACCAACCTCACAGGATTGTTGTGAGGACAAAAGCGGGAAGGAAACATATACACCACCCTGAGCTCTTTGGAGGGTGCGTGATATGAAAATGTGAAAAAAATAATAAAATAAGTGGTGGCAGAGATTCCATCGTCCAGTCTTCCAACCGAATACCTAACCCAACCAACAGACAGCCAATCATATACATTGCTCTTCCAGGAGTTTTGAAATCTTGCTTGAACTACACAACATTGGGGGTCAACTCCCTGGCAGGTCACAATGCATGGCTAGAGGGTTGTCTTGGGTTGGGTGGGTCCAAAATTCTAAAGGACCGCCTTAGGAAACCCAGGGATAGCTTTTCTCAAGTCACCAGCACGTTGGTCTCCCAAATAAAGAATATATTTCAGCTACAATCCTATGCACACACTTACTTGGGAATAAACCCCATTGAACTCAGCAGGATTCACATCTGAGTAAACATGTTTAGGCTGTGCACTGTCAGACTGCAATCTTCCACATTTACATGGGAGTACATCCCATTGAACACAGTGGGACATCCTTCCAAGTAAGCACGCATAGGATTGTGATGTGTCTCTCAGTAGTGCCATTTTAGTCCTCGAGAAATGTGTTGATCGGCATGAAATAAGTTACATCACAGCAGCAGTCCAGAAGCTGGCAACGCAACCTTTTAACAGTGCTTTGCTAGCCTCATCATATTCCAGACCGAGGCACTGCTGTTCCTGGGTATGCTGTTCCAGCATATTCTCTCTCTCTCTCTCTCTCTCTCTCTCTCTCTCTCTCTCACACACACACACACACACACACACACACAAATCTAGGGATTAAAAAAACCCCACACATTTGACAGAAAAAGGCAGAATTCAAGTTCTTCAGTAGTAGAATGACATATGAGTTGAACCTGGGCAAGCTGAAATCCTGCCACATTGTTTATTAGATGGGATTTGGAGGTGAGACCAAAATGGTTAGCTTTAGTGTTAATCAAAATCACTGTATTCCAGATAAAATGGTTTTGGTGTTTAGAGCTCAATCCAGCGCAAAACCCCACACAGAATACAGTGGGGCCAGCACAGGCTGTGCTGCATCCTATGGGGGAATTTCGGCTGCTGGAGGTCTCCTCGAAGTAAGGGGACATTTGTCCTCTTGCTCCAGGGTAAGCCTTCAGCAACCACAATGGGGTAACTCGAACATGTGTGAGCGAAATTGCTGATGCAAGTTCATTTTACCCTGTTGGCAAATCAGACCCAAGAAGGGGGATAGGGTGTGGTGCGCACCAGTGCCACCAATCCTGCTCCTTCCTGGTCCTGATCTACCCACTCTGTCCCAGTCACCACTCTCCCCTACCTGTTACACCTCTCTTCTTGTCCCCCCTGCCCCATTCCACCTCCATGCTCCTCAGCGCAGACCTTACCTTTCACAGAATGGACCTCTCCTTCCTGCACAGCCTGCGTTATGTCTGTTGCAAAAGGTGACATGCCATTGAGCATGGTTGTGCTGCCAATGCAAGCATCATGTGGCCACATGCCCTGGCACTGATAGGTCAGAGCAGCAAGTGGGCAGGAGGCAGGGGTGGGCAGAATGGGCAGGGAAGGATGGCAGATCAAGGCCAGGAAGGGGCAGTATCAGTGGCAGTGCTGCTGCCGATATCTTAGCTCCATTCCTGGCCTTGATATGCCTTCCTGGGCTCACTTGTACCAGCAAAATCCTGGCATGGGTTTGAGTAGACCTACTTGGATGACCTAAGTAGGGTCCCTGGGGGACCCAAACCCCTGGGAGCTGGGGGATAAGAATAGGCCCTCAGTTTGGCTGTACTTGTAAAAGGTGACTAAACAGCCACCGGGTAGATGGGACTCGTCAGCCTGGGAAGGCAGCTCATCTGAGAGAAGGAAAACTCTGATCCCAAACCTCCACTGCCTTGTGGCTACATCCAGTTATGGAAAAGGCTTCAGGAGTCAACCTCGAGGCAAAATCCGGAGCCTGAGTCCCTGAGGCAGTTCATGGCTGAACACAGTCACGTTCTGGCAACTCCTGCGATGCCGCTGGAACCAACCGTATTGGCCTCTGCCTTTCCATTGGACCATTTCTGCGATGTGGAGAGGGGGAATTTGCTGCATGGGAAACAGCCTATCCTCCATATCTACTTTACCCAGGCTTCGCGCACTGGAGAGGACACTCTGTTCCAGAACCACCATTCAGAGCACGATACCATAGTCTTCTGAGACTGAAGGACGCCAATGATGACTTGGATGATGGATACTTACTACTAGGCAAGGGAACAAATGTTCCCTTACCCAGAGGAGAACTCTGAAACTTCATAAGAACAGCTCTGCTGGATCAGGCCATCGGCTCATCTAGTTCAGCTTCTTGTATCTCACAGTGGCCCACCAAATACCCCAGGGAGCACACAAGACAACAAGAGACCTGCATTCTGGTGCCCTCCCTTGCATCTGGCATTCTGATGTAGCCCATTCTCCCCTACAGGATGCTACAGCTGTAGCAACTGGGGGAGGGGAGGGATGTCATTAGGATTGGCCTGTGAACTTGGAGATTGCCCCTCAGCAACTTCTTGTGAATGCAGAAAGATCTTGTGAATGCAGATCACCTCTCACCAGTGTAAGAATGGGACCCACCTATCGGGTATACTCAGACCCTCTTCTCACACATTCATGGTGCATTCTGACATGGTTGCAGTGGCTGGCTCAATCCCAGAGCCATATGAATGGGATCATTTGCATGGTCTTGCAATCGATAGGTCAACACCATGGGGATGGGCTTCTCATGGTAGCCCTGTGAGAAGTAGTCATAGGCTGTCTCTTCCCTGCACAGCCAACTTGTGAGGAGGTACAGAAGTATGTTAGCTAATTATGCACCTGAGCTCATGATGCTCAGGGTATGGAAGAAAGTAGCATCGAATTTGGGGAGTGTTCCACCACATGTGGGGGGAAGGTGGGGAGTGGAGGATAATGTTACTGTTGATGAAGGCAGGCTCTTGTTACATGGTTCCATAATGCTTAGGGTTAATGGTGATGGAACCTTTTAAGAAGATGAAGATAGAGATTTATCATTTGGTGGCAGATCAAAAAAATCTCCTTTGGCTCTATTAGCTGAACCCCCTGGCGTTCATGGAAAAGAACCACATTTATTTTTACAGCATGTTACCATTTAATGTGAAACCTGTAGGCAAGTGGGGTCCAGGAGGAACTTTGAGGATAACTTGGTGGGAGTTGCTCTTTGGGTTTATCAGCGCAGGGAGAGGTAAAAATAGACTTAATATTCCTTTTGTGCATTATTATCCTCCAAGCGGTTTAAATAATGTATCAAAATGTTGATTCCTTAATAGTGGAGGAATCCAAGAAATATAGGTCTTTAGACTTAAGACCCACGACAGAATAATTGCAATTTTGCTTAATTTAGATAACTGTGCACCAGTTGAGCCTAAGGCTACTTTGAAGGTTAATGTGGATAAACTTTTAAAAATGAAGATATCAGAAATGAATACATTTCAGAAATTACCGCTTCCAAAGCCATCCTCGGCAGCAGAATGCAACTATTAAGATGGAAGTTATTTGGGAAAAAATGATCTCCTTCCTAAGCCCAATAAAACTGCAACTGCAGAGAGGGAAAAATAAGTTTTAAATCCCATAACCAGTTCTCCGTCTCATTGCCTATTTGGAATCATGAGCTGACAGATTTTGGAAATAGGATTAGATTACCTCTTCTGGGGTCGATTCTCTGTTGTCATTTAATTTACTAATGATAAGACTGCCGCCAAATCTAACAAGCAATTCTTCATTTGCATACTGTTATTTGGCCTCTTTTACTAAACCTTCAAAAGAGTGAAGAGGTTCAAAATTGTCAACCAGCTGTCAATGAAAGTTGCATACCTTTTGAGTTACTGTGTGGCTTTCAACCGCCTTCTGAAATCAACAGAAAACACCAGAAAAAAGGGGGGGGGATGACAAAGAGAAGAAACACCCTTCTAGATCAGAACAAAGGTCCATCTCATCCAAAACCTTGTTTCCAATTGTAGCCAGCCAGATACCTTCATGAACAGAGTATGAAGGCAAAAGTTGCTCTCCAGGAACTGGTAGTGAGTGGTCTCCTGACTTTGAACATTAGCCATAATGGCTAATGATAGATGTGTTCATCCATGACTTTGTCAATCCTCTTTTAAGGCCATCTTTGTCAAGATCACAGGGAAGAAGAATCGCTGTCTTTTCTCATTGAGGGCCAGCGGTGAAATGACCATCAGATGCACAGCAAACACAGTTTCCCCTCTGGGCTCCAGCTGGCTCCTTCCTCATTTATGCCACATGGTTTCTCCAATTTGTTTGCCATGTTTTTGCCAGTTCAAATGCCATTTTAAGGGCCTACAAATTCTCCATTGGACCAAGGTGCATTTTGTCCAGCATTCTGTTACCAACCATGGGTCTGTTACCAACCATGGGTCACCAGAGAATTCTGGGAAGCTCGCAAGCAGTCACAGAAGTGATGCCCTTCTTCACTTGTTTTTCTCCAACACCTGGTATTTGAGATGCATGATCCACACGCATGAAAATTAAATATAGCTATCATGAATGAGAGGAAAGCCATTCCTGGAACAAGTCAGTTGTTGTAATTCCCAAAGCAGAGTAATTGGAGCAGCTTTAAAGTGCAACAATCAGGGAGGCTTTTGCTGACTAAAGACAGTGATCTTAGATAAATTTCCTAGGTTGCAAGTTCTACTCAAACATAAGATTGACAGTAAACATATTAGAAAATGATCTTGACTTGTGGGGATTGGTGTAGCCTGCCCTGTGCTGGCCCAAGATCTGGGAGCAGTGGAAGCGGGCTTGCGGGAGTTGGTGTGACATGATGGCATCCAGTAATGACATCATCACCAGATGCTGTTGACTGGGAAGAAGCTGCCAGCCCTGTAGCCAGATGTGTCATCACAAGAGGTAAAGACCATAGAGGTCAGTGTGCCATGAGAAGAAAAAATATTGAAAATTGCTGCCTTCGAGTGAGTGGTGTAGCTACACCATCGTAATATCTGGGAGCACAATTTGTTTTAACAACCCACCACCCTCAGAAGGCCTTAGAAAGGTACTTCTGGTTTTTGGTTTTTGCCCCCTGACACCCTCTAGGTGTGGCACTGGATGTAATTGACCCCCCAGCCCCTCTTAGCTAAGCCACTGCTTAGAAAGTCTCAGCAAAAACAGCTGCATAGCAACTGGTAGCAAAGGAAGAACAATCTCCATCGTGGACAGAGTGAATTCCACCTGCTCAGCCCCACACATTTCCCTGAGAGCTCTTCTGCAGGAGGAGCTCTGTAGGAGTGGCTAGTTTGCTAATGGGGCCAATGGAAGCCACCAGAGAGGAGAAGGCATCATTCATAATATGACTTCTTAATGGGCTGTATATCATCGTATTTTTACCTTTTAAAAGTGTTACCATTTTGATTATTTAGCAAGGAGGTTTGAAAATATTGTAAATAACTGTCAATCAATCAATCAATCAATCAATCAATCAATCAATCAATCAATCAATCAATCAATCAATCAATCAAAATAGCACTATATTAAATTCCTTGTTATAATTGCACTTCCAACTGATTGCAGAATAATGATGGTTTAGAAGTGCTCAAAAGTGCTATATGGAAAAAGCCTCATCTGGGAAAAGTCCTTGAAGACGGAACCGCATCCTTCAGCAAGAAGCAAATGCAAAGAATTGTGATTACAAACTATACCAATGGGAACCTTGATAGTATTTTTTTTAATCATGATAAATCTGTATCTAGTGGTGTCATCAATGCAAAAGTATATGGCCTATTGATCTTCCTTTGGAAGGGTTAATGGAGACAGGTATTACATAGTCTTAAAAAAGACGGTGAAAAGAATTCTTTCCAGAAACAGCAAGGGCAGCCTCTCCTCTTAAAGCTCAGAAGCCCCATCCGCGCCATACATCCCGGGTATATCTGGAAAATGGCTTCTTGGGAAGCTAATAAATCCTTTGCAACAAATTATACACTAAAGATCTTAGGGGAATTTGAATAAATCCTTGCAGCCATTTAGTGGGTAATCTCCTGATCAGATTCCCATTTTTCTTTAGAGGGAAATAATATAATATATTAGCACTTATGCTCTGCGCCCGTTAAATGCTATATATCAAAAATATGAATATAGTTGAAATATTGATCTTGAGCCAAAATGTAGTTTGAGGAAACTTTAATACATTCCATTGTAAAAAAAAAAAGGGGGGGGGAACGAGGGAGTGAGATGACAACTACAGCTGACGGAGCAGAAGGGGGAAAATACCTTGAGTGGAAGTCTTTAAGGGAGGCTCTTCCCCATAAGGCAGAAGAAAGAAAAAAAAGACGCTGGAATGAATTCTGAGTGCATGTGCTGCTTCACTGTGAGTGAGCCAAGTTGTGCCCCAAGGGGACTCCCTCTGTAAGGGAACAGGGACCAGAAAATGCACTGCAACGTCCTGGGATAGGAAACAGTGGTGGACCTGGGCTGGGACAGAGGTGCAAATGCCCTGGGCACTGCGCTTGCCATGAACTCACCGGGCCCCTGCCATTGTGGCCTCCGCCCATGGCACCATCCCACCTGCCCAACCAAGCCCTTCTGTGGCAGCTGAGGCTCTGCGCAGTGCTCAACAGTGGGCGAGAAGCCTTCAGAGGCTTCTCCTGCAGTTTTAAGCAATATTTTTGGTTTCATCAGGGAGAAGCTCAGAAGGCTTCTTGTCTGCTGTAAAACATGAGGCTCTATGAGGCTGTGTGAGTATCCTGGGGATACTGGGCAGCGTGCTGGAGGGAGCGGCATGTTGGAGGGGGGGTGGCATGTCATGGACCTGCCCTGGGTTGCAATGAGGTCAGTTCTGCTACTGGTAGAAAACTATTTTGGACCAGTCTTGAGTAGGTTAACATTAGTGCAGTAAATGTGGCTTGATCTGCAAGCTAGGTATGATGATGATGATGATGATGATGATGATGATGATGATGATGAAGAAGAATAGTAACATACTGCTTTAAAAAATGCACAAAGCAGCTACAGAGAAAATATATACAGAGACGCGTATGAGGCTTGTATTTTTACACCTGTAAGGAGCAGAGATTGGCATTTTTAACTTCATCTATAACAGTAATACTTCTAAATATTCATAGCATTTAATGCACTTTTCCTTATTTTAATTCCTAAATGCCCTCTTGTAAGACAAGGTGGCATTCATGGCTTGTATCCTAACTTTCCATAAGTGGAAGAAAGTTGTCACAAGCCATATTCCCATTTCTCTCCATAGTACCTCCCTTAGGCTTGCTGCACCCAAGAGAAACCGCTTCTGGGGGTTGGGCGACTCTCAATAATAGGTTGGGGTGGAACGTGGGGAGATGCAGTAGAAGGGAAAATTCAGCTGCAATGCTTGCCCCAAGCACCCAAGAGTTTCACAACATGCACAGCTTTTGGGGGTGGTTCAGGGGATGCTGTGGAAAGAAGGGGACAAGAACACGTGCTTGCACAAATGTCATTTGACCCACGGAAGTCAGGATACAACCCATTATGTCCATATTGGAGATGGAATAGCTGAGACTGAAAGAGACTGGCTTGCTTAAGGCCATCGGATGAGTCCTAGCTGGGCCAGGATGAAATTCAGGGCAAAGACTTTCTGCGTCATAGCTCAGTTTTTTGACTCCATTTCACATTATCCAGGTAGGTGATGCTGAGAGAAGTTAACCTTTGACCAGAGGGTCTGAAGGGGCTATAGCGTGCATCGTCTGAGGGACAAGCTCCTGTCTTGTTGGGTTGTTTACTAGTGAATTAGACATCCAGAGTCAAACTGTTACACCTGGTACCACTCTCACTCCTGCCCTCATAATATAGCCCGCCCTTTCATCCTTTGAAAGCTGCATCAAGAGAGCGATACATCTCATCCCCCCCTCTCCAAAAGGCACCCTTTTTACACCCACTCAAGGAATAGTACCAGACAATGGCCCCCTGATCCCCCTTAGCTATGCCACTGGTGGAGAGACTCTGTTGACATCATGAAAATGGGGTATTTTTTTTATGGTACTGGTGGCCAATGGACTTCACTATGCTTTACTATAATAAACTTATTTGACAATCTGGGAAAGGGTCTTAAGTCCTGTACAGCGCTGGGCACTGAACTCATTCTCAAGTTCACATCGGAGCTGATTTAAAAGCAGTTTGGATGGCAGTCTTCGATTCTCGTACTGTACGTTCTAATGGCTGCATTCTGAAACGGCATTCGGGCGATGCTCCCCTTCTGTGGCTAAGCATAAAATTGTTGAGCCGTCTAGCTTCCCTGTACAGCCACATCAACTTTGCAGCAATCCTCCCTGGCTGTTGAATTGCTTGGTTTCCCACTCTGCGAGGAAACTGCTGACCTCTTTTCTTGCAGTGAGTTATGGTGGAAATAAAAGAGTTAGCCTAAAGGAATGAGGAACTAAATTTCAGAGGAGCAAAATAGCATCTGTCATAAGAGATATAGGTCTCTGAGTGCTTAGTCCTGTTTGAAAAACCAAACCAAACCAAAAATCTAAACCCTTGTAGAAGCCTGTATGATGACGGTGCTAATGGATTGGTAGCCTTCTGATCCTGTGCATGATTACTCAGAAGGTAGTTCCAGTTTATTCATTGAGATTTATTTCCAGGTTGGTTTGCAACAGGCCATGCTCTTAAGAAGAATGACTTAAAAGCTTGATCCATAAACAAATTAAGGGCGCAATCCTAACCCATTATGTCAGTGCTTTCCAGCACTGACTTAAGGGCAATGCAGCTCTGAGGTAAGGAAACAAACATTCCCTTTCTTTGAGGAGGACTCCGTGAGTGACACCCAACTGCAGGATGCAGCACACGTTCCATTGGCACCACTATGCCAGTGCTGGAAAGTACTGACATAAGGGGTTATGATTGTGCCCTAAAGCTCTTTCAGCTTTATCCTGCATTTATGATCCTGAAGACCCATTGGCAGCGTGTTGTCCCTTCCTAGATATCCTGGATTACTGGCATTGCTCTGTATTTGATACATCACTCCCATAGGGCTAGCTGTTGAATGTAGGGATTACAATGCTGTAAAACCCACAGCCAGCAGACCAAGTTCCTGACCATCCTGGACGATCCCCAATGTGGGGATGATCAACTCCTGATTCACTCCCAGCAATATAGTAATCTGGTGGCCTCATGCTCTTTTAGATGTCTTCTGACCTGCATTTCAACCAAACATATATGAGTCTGTGCACTTATGTCTGAAGAAGAGTAAAGATTGCTGTAAAATTCCAAAGATGAGCTTGACCACTAATGTCTCACACATAGCTCTTTGTTCTGTGAAACCAGAGTAGATACACAACATGGCCAACCAATGCTCATTTCACGTTGACCATCTTATCAGCTGTGGCATGATAATAGACAGGCTTTAAAAAAAACACACACACACACTCACAAAACCCAAACCCTTTTCCTCAGTGTTACAGCCAACGGCAACTGTTAATATAATAAAGTCATTCATCCCTGTCATCATAACCCAAGATTAAATAGCCCTAAAACCACTGAAACAGCAATTTTGTGATTAGCTTGATGGGTATTTACAGTCCTTAATGAAACATTATATAGTCATTTGAGCACAGTGCTAGCATATTGTGTACCCAACTTGTCACACAGCCAAAAGTAGAATTGTCGTGTATACAGAGAGCCTTACCACAGTGTATTGGGGTGTGTGGGTGAAGGATTAATGCTTCGTAAAGCCTGAATGCCCCCGGTTTGTACTTTTTGTTAATCACAGGAGCCAGGTCTAAATGGTATCAACTACCATGTTCCAAGTCTTTCTCCAATCTAATTCGCCCTAATATAGGGGCCTGATTTCTGTAGGAAACCACTTTTCCAAGAGACACACGACAGTTCATACGTCATTTTTATTTGAGGGTGTGATGGATGAGCTCCTCTATTTGCCCCCACCTATTTCTCTTAAGGAAAGCTTCAAAGAAAGATTCAGTAGGAAACAGATTGTCCTGAGACACTTTGAAATTTGCTGCACTGCAAAAAGACTGCATGGCCAAGCAGACAAGTAGTTTTGTGGGTGTGTTTTCTTCATCTGGGTCCAGCCATGACAAAAACCCTTGCCAGCTCACTTGCAGCGAATGGCATGCACAATTTGGGATCCAAGTGCAGCTAGACAGCTCAAAGAAGCTCAGCTGTGTTCCTGCACTTGCATTTATAGGCATGTATGCTCCAGACAAGCTGCAGTCCTCTCTCCCCTCCCCCCCCCCAAAAAAAAACCTGGATGGGCTTTGTGCCACAAGGCAAAATCTCCAGATACCAGTAGGATATACAGGCATGTGCGCTGCTTAACAATCATTTGCTTAACAACAGACCGCATATATGAAGGTGGTCAAAGCAAAATAAAGATGCTCTTAATGAGGCAATCACATCTCCCATAGCCTGCAGCAGAGTGTCCGTTTACACAATAATGGCTCTTAAGAGAGACTCTTAATGCAAAGATGTAGCAATCTACCTCCAGTAGCCTGTTCAGACTGCAGGTGTCTGATGGTGAATGTCTGTTTATGCAACAAAGGCAATCGATTAGACTGAGTGTTCACTTAATGACCTAACTGCATAACAACGGGGATAAGACAACGTATCCCATTGTTAAGTGGTGCACACCTGTATCTATAAAGTTTGCCTTGTGGGGGAAATAGTAGCAGCAGGGAAAGGAATCAAGAAAATAAATGTATGGGAAAGAGTTTGACCTCCCCCTCACCAAGTTCTATCCAACTTTCCAGCACTGGTGTTGCCGTAATGCAGCCCCAAGGTAAGGGAACAAATGTTCCCTTACATTGAGGAGGCCTCTGTGACTGTCTCTCCACCACAGGATGCAGTGCCTGCCCCATCGGCACAGATGCACCAGGACTGGAAAATTGGATAGGATTGGCGCCGAAATCATCTTCCTTTTCTTCCATGGCTGCTTTGAACATTTTTTAAAAAAAAAACATGGATTGTTCATGGATCTCTCAGACTGGATCTAAAATCCAATCTTCTAAATCTTCTAAAGTCTTCTATTTCTTCATGTGTTGTGGGTCTGTGGAGGGCCAATGTGAGAGGGTATGTGTGTTTGAACAGTAGTACACCAGCTACTCATGTCCTCTATATTAATGCGCTCCTATGGCCACGCCACTACCACGCAGATAGAATACAGCAAGTTTCTCCTTCGGTCTAGAATCCTGAGCGGCCACACTTTTAGAGTGAGAGGTGAAACTCTCCCAGTGTTCTGAGTCTGCCTCTACAGGCAAGCACTGGATGGGAGGGAGACATGGTCTTAGGGCACATGGATGTGAGGAGACAGGAGGCATTGTCTTAGGGCACATTGGTGGGGTACATGACTAGCAGGCTCACTCTTCACCGCAACTCATACACTGGCACTCCGCAGGCCTATAATGGGGGTTACAGTTCCTTTCAACCGTTTATAACAATAATCACATGGCGCGCAGTGTCCCAGGGCCCAATCCTATCCAATTTTCAAGTGCTGATGCAGTTGTGCCAGTGGGGTGTGCGCTGCATCCTGTGGTAGGGGGCCGTTATTGTGGCCTTCTCAAGGTATGGGAGCATGTGTTCCCTTACCTCAGGGCTGCACTGTGGCTGCACCAGAGCTGGAAAGTTGGATAGGATTGGGCCTCCCTACATTTGAGAATCTCTCAGTTTGTCTTCATTCCCCTATTTGTTTTGCTGTCCTTCAAACACCTCACTTACAGGAAAGAATCATTGGGTGTAAGGGGGACAGCCAGAAGAACTAGTGAATTCCATGCTCCCCTTGTGTTAGTCATCACAGTCCTCTCTGATCCTTTCTCTTTCCATTCCTTAGTGATAATCTGGGCCAAGGGTTCCTGATTTCTTAACATCTAATAGCACTTTCTGCTGCTGCTGTCTGTTTACCTCCAAGTACAGAGTACTAAAGAAAAGCTCGGACAGACCTGTATTTCTGCAAGCACATTAGTGGCAAATTAAACTCTCTTCTCTGTAAACCGAGAGGACTCTCAACGCTACGCTTTATGACTTGAATTGCTTGCCTGCTGGCCCAGGAGAGCCTTTCTGCTTTCTCTGCTCAAAAACAAAACTACA
Organism: Tiliqua scincoides; assembly: GCF_035046505.1. Taxonomy (NCBI): domain Eukaryota; kingdom Metazoa; phylum Chordata; class Lepidosauria; order Squamata; family Scincidae; genus Tiliqua; species Tiliqua scincoides. The sequence goes on along the minus strand of NC_089825.1, from coordinate 12,558,833 downwards.
AAGCAGGAGGAAAAAGGCACCCTCGATGTTACAGAATGACTGCTTGTATTTAAATCCCAGGCTCGTTTGTAAATTAGAGACATATACATCTGGCTAAATGTAACCCGGTTCACACAGTTACCAGGTTGCAGCAGACCCTCTTCATGTTGCAAAGGAGCTGTACACCCTCCCTTCCACCTTCCAACACACTACCAATGCGCAGCAGGGATGTGCAGTTCGGGGAGGCAGGCACTGTCCTCTCAGCTCAACCTCCCCTATAATTGTGCATGCGCTCCATCCAGTTTCTGAGTGGTTGTGCGATCTCAGGGGAGCTAAGTTGCTGTTGCCACAAGCTCCAGTCTCTCCAAGAAACTCTCCAAGATGGTCCAAGTCTCTCTGAAAGACTAGAGCTGTGGCAGCAGCAGCTCAGCCCTCACTGCGATTGGGCAGAAGCGGGACCTTCCAGGTATCCCCCAGAATGCCGTGCGGCGTGCCATCACCTGGGAGCTCTGTGTGCTGTGCCATCCTAGCCCTGGACCTCACTGCACGTCACTGATGTCCAGTGCTATCTTATGCACCTTTACTCAGAAGTAAATCCCACTGTATTGCATACAGCTTGCTCCCAGGTAAGCAAGCACACAATTGGAGATGTAAGGCCACAGTATACAACAAGACTGTGATCAGACTTGCATGCTTCTGTGCCATTGCCTCCCCCCGAAAGCAGCCATTGGGACAGAATTATGGCATGGGAGAGAGGACCTTAACCCTATGCTGCTCCCATAGTCCCAATCCTGATCCCCTATGACTGCTATTTGCCCTGAGAAGAAAGTTCATGTTGTAATCATTTGATAGCATCTGTCCCAGTGTAAAGAGCAGAGATGGAGGATCAGGACTGGGAAGATGAAAGCAGCAAGGAGATTTGGCACCCTCCTCTTACACCATGGTCCTGATCTGGATTGCTCCCTGTTATTACTATATAGTGGTGGTGGTGGTGGTGGGGAAACAAAAACTAGCAAAGTCCGAACAAGTGCTTGTTGTAATGTGCAGTCTGGTTCTTAGGCTACATTCCAATGCACACTTACCTGGGGATAAGCCCCATTCAACATATTGGGAAAGAGTTTCTGAGAAAGGTTGCATATCACATGTATGCTGCTCACTGTTTTTTTCTGACCAGATAGCACATGGGCAATGGTGATATTTAGCTGTGTAACACCTCAAATGGTTTCATTTTAGGGTGCGTTTTCACCCTGGACAAAATGTTCTCGGTTGAGTTGTTGCTGGTTTCATTGTGCACTGAAAAGGAAAGTTGAAGAACTTCTAGTATCTCCATGACTTATAGACACAATCACTTTCACTTCACTTTGGTTGCCTGCCATACGGTTGCTCTTTGCCATTCTGGGAGGTATAAATGGACCAGGACTTGCCAAAGGCCATCCCACGTTCAGAACAAAATCCTAGATTTCTGGTTCAGTTGATAGAATGCCCTGCTCAATGTTCATTTCCCTGTGAATATGTCCCCTAACAGTCCCAGTTATGGCTTTGTTTTGTTCTGCATTACAGATTAATGCTTCCTCTTCAATGAACTTGACATTCTGATTGTGCTGCCTCCAAACCCACTGAGTTCAAAATTGGAAGTTTCATGTGCGGCCTGGAAGCTGGCTATTGCCATAAATGGCAGGAAGCTTAGTAAGTTACAGTATCATACAATGCAGAGATAATCACTATTATGAACCTCAGGGAAGTGAAAGAAAATGGACACCTGCTGTGGAAAGCGGCATGTTTCTGGAAGGTTTCGGCCCCGCAAAATGCTGACCAAGGTCTGTAGGAGACTGACCTGTGGGGAGAGATGAGTAACAGGTAGCCAGGGCTAGGTCAGCTCAGGCCTGGAACAATTTGCGGGCCACACTCCAAGAAGCGATGGATGTGGCTTCGACAAGGATCTGAAGGTGTTCTGAACCTGAGGAGGTTGGGATAGTGAGATCTCTCTCCCCATTCAGAAAGAATTTTGGCAGACACAGATGCCCCCATCCCAGAAGCAATGTCTAAACTGACACAGCCATGTTGTCTGGTGCCTCTTCCCAACAGAGATGCATACAAAGGTAGCAGGTAAATGGGCCAGATACTTCTTATAAAATATATGGCTGTGTATTTGTTGTGGCCCACATATGTTTGAGACATAAAATTATGCATGGTTTGGACAGAGTCAGTGTCAGGACCATTGTGTCCTGGTCAACAGTGTCCCAGTCAAATGTGTCCATTCTTTTTGAGTCCCAGACATTTGTGTCTCAGTATATGTATATTTATATTAGATGTGCTTTTTCAATTTTTAAAATGCAAAGATAAAGTTTCGGTTAGGGTTTAGTTGGCAACCTTCAGTCTCGAAAGAATATGGTATCGCGCTCTGAATGGTGGTTCTGGAACAGCGTCTAGTGTGGCTGAAAAGGCTTATTCGGGAGTGACAATCTCTTCCACACTGGAAGCAAGTGCAGTCTGTCCCTGGTCTGTCTCCCTGGCTATGGGCCTTCCTTCTTTGCCTCTTTGCCTCAGTTTGTGGGCCAAGTGTCTCTTCAAACTGGGAAAGGCCATGCTGCACAGCCTTCCTCCAGGCGGGCCGCTCAGAGGCCAGGGTTTCCCACTTGTTGAGGTCCACTCCTAAGGCCTTCAGATCCCTCTTGCAGATGTCCTTGTAGCGCAGCTGTGGTCTACCTGTAGGGCGCTTTCCTTGCACGAGTTCTCCATAGAGGAGATCCTTTGGGATCCGGCCATCATCCATTTTCACAACATGACCGAGCCAACGCAGGCATCTCTGTTTCAGCAGTGCATACATGTTAGGGATTCCAGCTCGTTCCAGGACTGTGTTGTTTGGAACTTTGTCCTGCCAGGTGATGCCTAACCCGGTTAGGGTTAGGTTTGGGATAAGAGGCTGTGGATATATAACAGGGGTTTGTTGCCCAGCTATAATTTGTTCGTTGCCCAGTTATAGTGAGATGCAAATGACCAGGGCACAAAAAATCCCAGACATGAATGTTCAAGGACAAATTTGACCAGGACACAATAGTGCAGGACGCAAATACACTAGTAACAGTTTTGGCGTCTCCTTAAATGATCTCAAATAGGGATTCTTGGAAAGACCTCATAGGCTTTAGAGAACCGCCACCAGTCAGAGCAGACAATACAGGATGGATCAGTAGTCTGGTAAGACAGTTTCAAATAAGTGGTCTAGCTAGAAGGAGTGCAAAGCACTAAGTTTTGCAAGGAGCCTCACCGCAGCATGCGATGGGCCCCTCCCCTTCCTTTTGGAGCCATGCCAGGTGGTGGGAGCAAAACAGAGCCTGCAGTGCTCCAAAGGGGAGGGGGAGGGGCCTATTGCACACTGCAATGAGGCTCTCTGCAACACTTAGTGCTTTGCACCCCCTCTAGCTACACCACTGCTTCAACTGTTCATCAGCTGTGGCTTGGTGGGGTGGGTGGTTTCCTGCTTTCAAAGTTTAAAAAAAATACCTGAAGAATCCCACCCAAGCCCTTGGTGCACTTCAAGTTGGATCCCAGCCCTGTTTGAGAAGATTACTTGAATAACAGGACAATGGAATGTCTTCTCATTGGTGGATCTGAGCACAACCTTTTCAATCGACTGTTACTGTTGCGGCTGTTCATTTCTTTTTAGAATGTATTTTTTTCTGAAGGGAGACTCAAAAGCAACGGACAAAAGCCGTAAAGCGACAATCAAAGCATAATAAAAATAGACAACAAACATCAAATAAAAGCAAAATGCCAACATCATAAACCTGCACATCACAAATCAGCATCCAGAGGCCATCTGTCATAAAAAAACAAGTCACAGCATCTGGGTACATTACAGCCCAAGGCACTACCAATTTCCATGGAAGAAGCCTAGATTTCTATGGAAATCCGTGGGATAGAAATAGGCTTATTGAACCCCCTTTTTTTTACCACCACCACATCTACTAAGACTGCCACTATAACTAACGTTGGCCGTAATCCAGCCACAGTTAAGTCCTTGCAAGGAAAATCCTACTGATTTGAGTGAAAAAGTTAAAATACATGCTTTGCTTTCCCCATTGAAATCAATGGGGTTGACAATGTTCTGTTTTGGCTGGCTCATGCCTTCTGTCATTAGTGCTCTAGTTTTTCTAGTTTTCTTCTGATAGTAGCACTACTATAGTACTACTCTTTGTCCAGTACTACAAAACATCCAAGGGACAAAACATCCAAGGGCTTTTAGTCAGCAGGTCATCTAGCAGCCCAATCCAATTGCGTGCCATAGCACTCAGCACCACAGCTAGAGAGTGCACTGCATACTATGAGTGATGGCCGGATGGCCCCAGATAAGTAAGTAAAACTTTCTCTTACCTTCCTGCAAGCTGACTGGCCTCCAATGGGTTTCCTTGACTTGGATCATCTATTTCCCTGGTGTAAGTCAAGGGGACTAGGGAGGTATTTCAGGGTGGGGAATGGGGGATAGTATCTCGATGTGCATCATTGCTGCCAAAATCCTCCCCCTCCCACCTCCTGCCTGGCCTATTCCCCATCCCAATCTGACATACTTGCTCTGGTCGGGCATCTGGGAGCTCCTGGAGTACTCACAGGGCCTCTGGGGCACTATCCAGGATACTGGGGTAAAAGCCATGATGCCGTCGTGCACTTTGGGACCACCAGCGCAAAGAGCTAGAGGCCCTGTGCATGCTACAGGAGCTCCCAGATACCTAGCTAGAGTGGTTATGTCTGTTTGGGGCAGGCAGTGAGCCAGGCTGCAGGTGGGATGGGGAAGATCTCATAATCCACCATCATAAGGCCCTTGTAGGGTTTGGGCCATAAGGCACAGCTACTCACTTGGCTCCTCTCTCGCTGTTCCAGAACCGAAAAAAAGGTTACAATCCTAGGGGAAAGGGTTGAGGATGATGCAGCCAGGCAATGGACAGTGGCTGGAGAAAGGGTGCGGGATGAAAGAAGATAGGAGCAGCCAAAATGATCTACTGGGTTCTTGGAGAAGGATACAATAAATGGACCAATGTTGTGTGTCAGAGGAGGTCTAGGCAGCCCAAGTGTAACTGCCTTTTACTGTTTGATAGAAGCTCCCATATCCAGTGCCAAATTCCATGCTTCTGTGGTATCGTTATGGAACTGGAGAATGTGCGCTGCCTGGCGCAGGGGATGAATGTCTGCCTGTCACGAATACTGCCTAGGTGCAATGGTATTTTGCAATATTGGAGGAAAAAATATACAGGTATGTCAGACGCTTCAAACGCTGGGGATGAAGGGCTAAGTGACTGTCAGGCCACTGCAAGCGCCGAAGCAGACTCTCGGGAAGGTGTCAGACTTGACAGCTCAAAATTAGAAATAATTATGCAAATCTTGGCTCCACACCAGAAAATCACATGAGTTGCCAAGGCTGCTAAGTATGGTCACAGACTTCAGCAAATTAATTCAATCGCCTGTCACAGATTACAGCTCCCTTATGAAGCCACAAAAAGGAGAAGGCAGAAATTGCTGCAGAAATTGGGCAAAACCAGAGAGAGAGAGAGAGAGAGAGAGAGAGAGAGAGAGAGAGAGAGATTTGGTTAGCGATACATTTTATTCCAAATTTTTGGAAGTCTAGACAGTGATAGAAGGATCCAGATATCTAGAAGAGAACATGGAAATGTATTTGACTTTCCAACCTGGCCATATGTATCACCCAAGCTAGTGGTTCTCACACATTTAGCACCAGGACTCACTTTTTAGAATGAGAATCTGTCAGGACCCACCAGAAGTGATGTCATGACCGGAAGTGTCATCATCAAACAGGAAAATTGATGGCCATCCAAGGCTGCGATCGTACCCACACTTACCTAGGAGTAAATCCCGTTCACTATCATTGTTAAAAGAATATACATAGTAGCTTGTTAAAATTACAGATCTATAACATTTCCCCAAATGTAGTCACATACCATGGCAGCATCAAGCCTAATATATTAAAAATAAAATATTGAAATGAATGGGGACTCACGTGAAATTGGCTCATGACCCACCTAGTGTGTTCCAACCCATAGCTTGAGAAACACTGATGCAGGCAATTCTGGGAACTGTCATTATGTGAGGAAGGCCGGGTATCTCTCAAGGAGACTTTTACAGCCTCAAAACAAGTCCAGAACACGTTCAAGGTGAAACTGGCATCAAACTAAGAATTGTTCGTAGTATAGCTATGACCATAATTTGGGCAGCTCAATTCAACATAAGTCCCCACAAGGCAACGCAGGGGTGCTAGAGGCTTACAAAGGTGTAAGAGAATTGAAATCCTGTTTCCCCTTCAAAGCCTCCTATCTCACCACCATCACCCTACTGGATACAACATGTGCCTTTTGGGAGGGAAAGGATAGGATTCGGCTGTTAGGGAGGCTGCCTTGTGGATCAGAAGTCCAGTTAGCACTGGCTCATGAGAAGGCCTTCTGAGTGGAGACCTTTAGGCTGTGGATCTCATTTCCACTGGAAGTGAGGTTAGAGCTCTTCTTACAGGTGTTTCACTGCCAGTTGAAGGTCTGGCTTTTTGGGTGGGCAGCCCTCAGAGTCCTTAAAAATAATTTTGGTCTCTCCATAAATTCAGTTATTTGCTCTCTGTTGCGTTGTTTTCTGTGGTATTAGCTGTTCTTTTTGTTGATATTGATTTTTAAGTGCATTTGTTTTTAAAGTTCTTCTAAGCCATGCCAAGTCCTTGTTGATAAAGGCAGGATATACATTTTTAAAATAAATAAAACCACTGATGCCAGTGGGGATGAGCCTGGGAATAGAGAGTGCAGTTTGGACAGGTTTATATAGGTAACCTTCAGGTAACCTGGTTCTAGACTCTTAAAAGCCTTAAAGGGCATCATAAGCACTTTAAACTGGGCTCAGAAGCAAACAGGCAGGCAGTGCAATTGCCACAGTTAAGAAATGTACTCATTATTACAATCCCTGGTCTACTAGTAAAGTAGACAGAAGCAGGGGAGACATGAATGAACTGAATGAACCAAAGCCATAGCACTCAGCACATGCTCAGTGCTTTGCGCAAAATTCAGAAGCAAAAAAGAAATGGAACAATGGAGGATTCCTGGGGCATTGGCACCCTTTTCAAAACACAGACAATTCATTCACAATTCCAGATGGATTAGATGGACTTTTGGACTGATCGAGCAACTTTTCTTATATTCTTAGCTAGCAGAAGTGACATCAGAAGGCAAAACTAACAAGATGTGTGCTAGGAGCCCATGATATCCCGGGGGATCCAGCAGGGACAATCTGTTCCATCATTGGCTGCTGCATGACCTACAGTGGCTGAGCAGTTGAGCAGGAACATCTAGAGCAGGGGTGCTCAATAGGTGGATCGCGATCTACCAGTAGATCGCGAGGCAAAATGAGTAGATCGCGGAGTGCCGACCCCCCCTTCAGGTGCCTCTGGGAGGAAATGCCGGGAGTAAGGCCCATTGTACTCAATGGGGCTTACTCCCAGGTAACTGTGGCTAGGATTGCAGCCTCGCAGCCTAATCCTAGGCATGTTTACTCAGGAGTAAGTCCTGTTATACTCAGTGGGGCTCAAGGTACACCAACATACATTGTACACATAAATGTTATATGTTATGATGGTGTGAACATTGTAAAAAAAACTCTGGTAGATCTCCGGGCCTTGCTGGGTTTCAAAGTAGCTCTCGAGCCAAAAAAGTATGAGCACCCCTGATCTAGAGTCACCACATGACCTCAGCTACCCAGCCACTGTTACATGTTACCCAATCACAAGTTACATGGCAGTCAGTGGGGTTCTCCCAAGATGCCCTCTAGACTCCCTGGGAGCACTCCCTATTGGCTGCTGGAGAAGTGAGGTTATGTGCTTTTCCTTCCCTTCCCCATCAGCCAATTTAGGACAACTCTGACATGCTTGCTGAGTGTGGGACCACTGCTGGAGAGGAAGCCAGGGAAGGAAGGGAAGGAACTGGATCTGCCTGCTGCCCCCAAGACCTAGCACCGAGTAAATTGATCTCTGGGGACTGAGAGAAAGATGAACTATCTTATCCTGCTGCACAGATTAATATGGACCTGCTACAATAAAATAGCTGTTGGTGTGTGTGTGTGTGTTGCACAAGGGCCCCAGAACCTGTGTCCAAGGACCCTGCTAGTTAGACTTCCCATTCAGGAAACCCCAAAACTGGAATAATTTGTTTTCAGGGCTACTGGAAACAACAGACTAACAATGGGGAAGGTTTTGAGTTTTCTTTTTCCCGGCTTGCTCTGAATCCTGGGCTTTTTTCCATTCACTTGGAGACAAAGAGTCTTCTTGAGAAAGCGTTTGCTCCTTTTCATCTTGGTAAACAAAGCAGATCAAAAAATGTCTTCTAACCCAACTCCTCGGTGGGACTTCCGCATTTAAAGTCCTTAATTGAGCACTGCTTGCCAGCATTGCTGCGCGCACAAGCAGAGATGAATCCACGGCTCTCGTGTACATAACTTGCTTCTCTGAGGATGCTCTTTAGAAGTGGCAGGCTTAAGCCTCAGGTAGCATCTTTGCTTGTGTCCAGATAAAAGTGCACAAGTAAGTAGTACTATTTAGCTAGCTAAAAGACAATAAGCAATGGGAGGAGACATGACAGCTCCAAGGTGAAATGGCATGCTTCTGCTCTTGTTCCAGTTCAGGCTGAAAGGCTCACTGGAAAACGACTGTTGTTAAAAGCTTCCTGCAGAAGCATGTAGTAAACTAGCTAGCACTTAGCACTATGGGAGTGATTGATGAGACCCGTGTGCATTTAAACAGAAATATAAAGGGAATGGATGGTGGATGACTAACATGTTTTGTGTGGAGTTGCCCTTGAAGACTGTTCTGGAACTACAGCTGGTCCAGACTAGCGTCCGATCCTGTCTAAAATGTGCACTGGTGGGATGTGTGTTCCACTGGTGCAGACTCCTGCATGGCAGATGTCAATCTCTTTGCAGCAACACAAGCTGTTGGAGCAGCAGCAGGAAGGCAGGAACTTTCCCGATCCATAGACAGCAGTAAGCCTGCACAGGGCATGAGATGGGGTGAGGTTAAGTGGAGGGGGTTGAACAGGGTGGGAGGGTGGACAGGACAGGGTGGTGATGGGATGGGGGAGGGCGTACTAGGCCTGGGAGGGTGGCAGGATTGGTGGCAGCAGCCAATCTGCCTGATCAAGTGGGCCTGATCCGCCGGCACAGATCAACTTGGACTTCTGCCAGTGATTTCACTGGTGCAGTTTGGAGTTGACCCATTGCAGCTGATGGGACTTGCCCTGGGGCAAGGGGACAAATGTCCCCTTGCCCCAAGGAGACCTCCAGCAGCCAAAGCGTCCCTGCAGGGTGCAACAGAATCTATACTGGCGCTGCAGCATTGCCAAGAGGCGAGTTATGTAGGATTGGGCTGTGGGGCTGGCTGCAGCAGACATATTACACATGTTGCTTTCTGTGCAAAATTCAAGGCATTTGTTGGAGCCTTTCAAGCTCCACACCACTTTGGTGTTTTCTACTCGGGGATGTCATGTCCCTTTATCCTTCTTTGTGCTTTAATTGATCAGTTGTAAATTCTCCTCACTCTTCGTGGCAACAAGGTCTAGGTCAAACATTCTTAGTGATGGTACTCCTATCGTGAAGCTTCAAATTTCTACCCTGGGAGGGTGGTGAGTTCCAGTCACAAGCCTGACAGGCTGAACTGTGTTCCTCAAGAGCATCCCTTTGGCTGACTCAGCAAACAGGAAGGATGCTGACCAACTTCTCCCAAGCCACACTTGGAAACAAATTCAGGGGCTCGTTAAAGTTTGCCTCCAAGAAGTGAGAAACTTCAAAAGCCCCTCACATTTTTTTTCAGCTGGGATTAAAAACCAACTGGAAAAGAATTGCCAGCTCCATAGCTCCATTACATTAAATATGGGCCAAAAAAATGGAATTTTTGAAGGCCTCCTAGAAAACTAGACTATCCCCAAAGCTGGGTGAGATGCTGTGAGTCATGTGCTCATTTTAAGGGGTGCCTCCTGGAAAAGGAAGGTGAAAAACTGTTGCTGTCTTCCTTCCTTCCCCACCTTTCCAAGTAGGAAAACTCTGAAAATGAACTTCATTTCAACATCTGTTGAAATCAACATCTGTTTCCCCCAGTTGCCAGAGGAGATAAAATGACAGGGAAGGTGGCAGGAGGTGGCAGCAGGGCTGAATGGGGACAGAGAGGGGCAAAAAGGGATGAGAAGGGCAGGGGACGGGCAGATCAGATTCCAGGAGGGGTTTGGATCAGTGGCGCTGGCTTTGCCCATATCCTATACCCCTTCCCAGGCTTGATCCTGCTGCACAGATTAATGCGGACCTACTCCAGCAAAATAGCTGTCAGAGTGAACCCCTCTGCACTGTGAAGGCTTACCTCTGAATAAGGGAACAATTGTTCCCTTACCTAGAAGAGACCTCTGTAACCGCTACCCCACCATAGGATGCAGCGGTTCCAATTTTGGCACTGCTGCATCAACAGGAAGGAATAGGATTGGGCCCTTTGTCTGAGCTACTTGCCTCATTGGAGAGGACTCTATCTACTAAGTTTCTGTTCTTTTCCCCCACCAGTGGAGTCACTAGGGTTTGTGTCACCTGGTGTGGGAGGCCAGCGCTTCACCTCAATGATGGACCTCCTCCCATGCAGTGGGCGGGGCAATAACCCGGACAGTGAGTGTGTTGATGTACTATCATCCCACCCCACTTTTTTTTTCTACTATAACTTTTGATAGACAAGAGATATTTCAACACAGTTTGTTGAATTGCATTCTGCATGTAATTACTCATCAATTGATATATAACATGGTGGTATTATTCAAAAATACCGAGATTTAAAAAAGTTTTGGCGAGCAGTGGTGTCACCCCTCCGTGTCACCCAGTGTGACCCATACCCTTCTAGTGACAATGCTGTGCCCCACACCACTGATTTTGGAACTATGACTTCCTATCCATCCTGGACTAATTACGAACGTCTGTTCCTTCTGAACTTCAATTGCTGCCTATGGAATTTAACCTTTGTTTGCCCTGGGCTCCATTAATTGCCTCTGGTGCCATTGCACTAAAAGACCATCTCCCTGGAAACCTGAGCATTTAGGGTCCAACCTCTGCTTAACCTTGACAGCTTGTTTTCCTCTAGGAGTTCTGTTAATTTCTTGCCTTTTTTTTTTAATGCTGTCGATAAGATGGATGCAATTGTTATTTTCCAGTTTTTCATGTAATCAACGTGGAGGGATTCTGTGAGCAAGTGAAACAGCAATTCAAGAAGCAACATTTTTTTTTTCTGTATCTCACCCTAATAGCATCCTGATGCCACTGCAAAGACACATGTATGAGAGCTAGACACAATGAAAGATAGGGATCCATTCCCCTTGATAGTTTGGTTGGGGAAAGAATTTGGAGAGGTCCAACTAACAGACCAACAAATGCCTTCAAATAAATGATCCAATCTCACCTTCATTTCTCAGTAAAGTCACTAGGGCAGGCTGGCAAATGTCCAGAATTGTTGAAGGAATTTAATTGCTTTTCATGCATTTCCTTGCCTGTTATGATTTCATTTAACAGCACTGAAAGCATTGCTTGATAGTTGCAAAGAATATTGTATGCCATATATGAAATAATTTGATTAAAGATTCCCTTTGATTTTGCCGTCTTCGGATTTCCCACAAACCCCTCTCTGTGACCCTAATTATCCTCCCCTCTACTTGAATGACAGTGTCCTTCAGTTTCCTCCTTGTAGACCAGAATATCCCAATTGCAAGTCAAGTTTCAAGTCAAGTTTAATTTGTATACCGCAGCTCTGTCTCAATCACACCCAAAGTGATTTAAAACGACACATCCAAATAGCAGGGAAAAGGTGTTAACCTAATCATTTAATAAACACAATAAATCAGCAAGAAACAAATTTGTGAACAAGTTAACTATCAAAAGTCAAACAAAGGAGTGACAACAATTACATAATCCGTACAATAATCACATCAGGCTGACAAGTCAGTGCTATTAACAACATTATAACAACATGAATCAAGGACAGACTACAGCGTGAACCACATAACAGCTTCAAAGTCCAGAATGCCTCAAGGGTTCCACCTCCCATATAAACATACTGGTCATTTGCAACCTGTCTCTGGTGCCCTTCTCCAGGTTGCATCAGATGTTTGATAACAACCCCTTTGTTACTAAGGGGGCAATCCAGAGGGTGCCTCAGGCTGCCGCAAGTCTCTTGTGCCTGCCCATCATCATCGCGAAAGTGCAGTTAAAGGAGGTATGAGGAGGAAGGCCAAATCAGGCCCCACTGCACTGATGGATGGGCAAGTATGTGCCGGCACAGGGCTCTGGGGTGTGTGGGGGAAGGGCAGGGAAGAGGCAGGGAGGAGGCGTTTCAGGGAGGGAGAAGGGTTGGCAGAGGGCAGGACAGTGAGTGGGTGAGCAGGCGGGCAGGCAGGGAGCAGGAAGTGGGGTCAGGATTCGGCACTAATGCCGAACCCTAGCCCCATTCCTAGACAGCCTGAAACAGCCCCGGGCTGCTCGGATTTGAGCCACTGATTTAGGTAGTGTGAATTCGAGTAGCCCCATTGGGGCTTCTGCAGTGTTATCCGGGGTAAAGGGAAGTATTTCTCCTTGCCCTGGGCTGGCCTGCAGTCAGCCCCCAAACTTGCGCTGATTACAGCGCAGGCCCGCCTGACTGCCTGTTCCTGTTTAAGTTAGGATTGCGCTGTAACTTAACTACAGCCAGTCCAATCCTAACAGGTTGCTCAATCCTGAGCTTCCTGGCACCCATGGGAGCAATGGCGCCAAAGTGGCTTCTGCTGTATCCAGCAAGCACCAGGAAGCAGCTGGAGATCTCCTCAGGGGAAGGGGACTTCTGTCCCTTGCAATGAGGCTTCCAGCCCGACACAGAGTTCAGAAAATGGCAGAGCAGAGCTCTGTCCCTCTCCCACCCTGGTTCTTCTCCCCACCCTTCCCTCTCGTTCAGCCCTCCCCCTGCCCCCCAGAGGCCTCACTGCCACCCGGCAGTCACACTTACCCTCGGCAGCAGTGTGTCCTCCTTCTGCCAGTGCTGGGCCTGGTGCCAGAATGGTTCAGGCCCAGCACTGGCACTCCCTACTCTAAGGGTGCTATAAATGTGCTTTGTGGCACGCTTATGGCACCCAGTACCGGCGCTCCCTATTCTGAGGGTGCCGTAAATGTGCTTTACGGCATGCTTACAGCACCCAGAACTGACTCAAGGGCTCAGAGCCAGTGCCGGGCCACTTTGGGATTGGGTCCTAATTCTCCATGCGGTGATGCAGTGGTATCAGCACAGGTTATGCAGGTGAATCAGGCCCGTGATGCTGTTTTCCTGTTGGGCTATATCTGCCCATCCCTTACCCCATCTCCTCTCTGTTTGGCCCTCCCCCATCTCATTCAATCCTCTCCGTGCCCAAACCCTGCCCCGTTCTGGCTTCTTTGCTAGGCTTAAGTACTCCAGCAGGCTTCCCAATGTGCAGGAAATCTCCATGAGTTCCACCGGTGCTAATCTTAGCTGGGATTGTACTGTTATTCTTTAAACCTTTGTTTTAAACAAACAAAAGCATCTGTCTTACAGGTACAAAATGTTATGTTTTTAGTGTGTATGAGCTCTTGACAATCTAAATTGGTCATCCTCTTGAAGCAGAGTGGCATGGATTGAAGTAGAGTGGCGTGAATTGCTTTCCTATAATCCTACTATATGCAGAACCTGATGCCTGCAACAACTTCTGCTTCAGTTCTGATACAGAAAAAGCACACACACCCCTTCAGCAGGCATAGGTGAGTCAAGCGCAGTTTGACTTGAGTCGAGTCACGAGTCTCCACCCTCCACGACTTGACTAAAAAATGAGTCCTAACTTTCCAAGTTGCCCAGAGCATTTTTGTGACTCAAAAAGACTTGAGTCATGAGTCTTTCCCTTTAAAAGCCCGCCGCAGCTCCATGGAAAAACACGGAGCTGATGCCAAGTTCTATGTGTGCGTGCCTGAGTTTAGACACTCCTCTGCTGTCCCCATCCTATCTGTAAACAAGGTGGGAGGGAGTGGGACGGACTGTGTGAGAGCAGGGACAGTAGCAGCAAGAGGAAGGAGGGTCATGTGCAGCAGCTGTGTGGCTTACCAGTATGATCCAATCCTTTGCAGCTCTTCTCAGAAGTAGTCCCATTTGTGGTAGTCATTCAATGAGACTTTCTCCTCCCAAGTAACAATGGAGCTCACAGGAACCAGCCATGTGGTTGAAAAGCATGATCACTATGAACAGCCTCCCCCTGGCTTCCCCACCTCCTTTTCCCCCTTTCCTGGTTGTCCAGCTAATTCTAAGGCAAGAACCCCCTTGGGCTCCTCCTTCTGCCCTACCTCATCCAATGAAACAAATCAGACCACCCATCCTTTGTCCACCTGTTCCTTAAGAGATGGAAAAGGGAGCCCGCTCCTTCCTCCCCCCCCTGGTGCAAAATCAAAACATTAACCCTTCCCTGTCACCTGGCTGGAACTTCCCTGCTGCTCCCCGGGTCTGAATGACAGCCCCACGAGGTCTTTCACACCACAAAAAAGCACACCCAGACAGAGGCAGATTTGAGTCTGCATGTGTGGGGACCGAGTGCCAAGTCAGTGGTCTCAGACTCGAGTCAATGCCCGAGTTATGGATGCAGGTGATTTGAGTCTGCACGAGTCAGCCAAAAACACATGTTTTTGCAACTCGGACTTGAGTCACCTGACTTGAGTTCCCAACCCTGACCTTCAACCCCCTATACTCCTATAAAAAGAAGTTCTTACCATCTTGATGAGGGGGCTGTTTTTGTAGTGGTCTTGTAATGAATTACTGTGCACAATTACCTGAGAGTAAGCCCCATTGAGTGTGCATAAGACTGAACATGTAAAGATTGAACAGCAAAGCTGCAAGCCTATGTCCTATTACCTGGGAGTAAGCTGCATTGAACTTTGGATTTACTCTCAGGTACACATGGATGGAATTGCACAGCTGCTTTAGTTTACTGCTTTAGTAAATAAATATTGTGCCATATTTCTGGATTTGCATTTTAATATATACTTTTTTTTTTTTGGCAGAGCACTTGAAGTGTGTATTCTGTTGAAATGACTAATGCATTATACAGAATACATTTTTTAAAAAATCTACCCACTGATATACAGGATGAAAAGTGAGCTAGGTTCATATTGTACTTCCTAAATTATGTTGATTGCTAGTGACAACAAACAGAGAAATGGGGGCTTATAGGGTCAGGCTCTGATTCAGGATAGAACCACCCTATTCCTTTTAATACAAACAGAGATAGCAAGAAGGTATCTTTACTATGAGGAAGGCACTTTACTGGGAATAGCACAATAGGGGATGGGAGGAAGTTTACCTTTCTCATTCTGCTTCTCCACAACATGACGAGGCCATGCTACAGGCCATGCTGGATTTGAACCCAGATCCTTAGTGCTGCCTGGCAGTCATGGCCAGTGATCTTGCATACCATGATTCCCTTCTGTACCTGAAGGGGTTTCTGAGGTTGGGCATACACACAAGGCCAGTTCCAGGTTTTAGGGGCAAGCTGCCCTCCACTGGCAAAGGTTTGTGGTGGGTATGGAGCAGGGGTGCCCAAACCCCGGACCTGGGGCCACTTGCGGCCCTCAAGGCCTCTCAATGTGGCCCTCAAGGAGTCCCCAGTCTCCAATAAGTCTGTGGCCCTCCAGAGATTTGTTGGAGCCTGGACTCGCCCGATGCAACTGCTCTCAGTGTGAGTGTGACTGTTTGACCTCTCACGTGAGCTGTGGGATGAGGGCTCCCTCCACTGCTTGTTGTTTCACGTCTATGATGCAGTAGCAGGAGCAAAGGAAAGGCCAGCCTTGCTTTGTGCAAGACCTTTTATAGGCCTTGAGCTATCGCAAGACCTTCATTCACTCATACAAGTTCATCTTTAATATATTCATTTATGTAAATGTATGTAAATTTATTCAAATTTTAAATGTAAATCCATTCTTTTTTTCCCCGCCCCCAACACAAAGTCAGAGAGATGATGTGGCCCTCCTGCTAAAAACTTTGGACACCCCTGGTCTGGAGGATGGGATAGAATAGGAGAGAGGAAGCATCAAGAGAGTTGTTCCTTGGTGGAAAGACTTTATTCTGCCATTGCTGCATGAAAACTATAGGCATGTTGGTGGTCCCAGTAATTGGCAGTGGAATCCAAGCAGCTGTCTAGCAGTAGCAACTCCTGATACCAACATTGCGTACCTGATCCCAGTTAGCTTGTTCGCCTTGGTCCCAGGCATAGGTCCTGAAGGTTCAAGTTGCAGGTGCTCAGTGCGAAGAAAGGGACGTTGGCAGTACCCTGGTGGAATACAGTGGGCCTTCCTTATCCTTCCTCATCAGCATCTGCAGATTTCAGCCCACTAGATAACTACTGAGATGAGAATCTTGGAAGGTGGCAACTGGTTGTCACGTATTTGGGGATCTTGGGGGTTGATATAAGTAGGTCTTTTAATAGGGGATTCCCCCTCCCCCCCAAAAAAAAACTTTTAGGGAACTTGCATGTGAATTAAGCCCAAACTTTTATTCTTCGGAGTATAGATTTTTGAAAAAATAAATAAGATACACATCAATAATTATATAAGGAGGCAAAGCTGAAGAGCTGCTAGTCCAGGTGCCAAACCCCAGGCTCTGTCTAAGTATTCTGTACTTTAACTGTATCAGACACAGTGCCAACATTCATCCAGTGTCTGCGGGAACATACATTCCCTCCTGTTACATTCAATTCAGCCTCTCATCTTCTCAGACTGCTTTTATTACCGCAAATCACTCTGAAGATTATGTTCCTTAAAAATCAGCTTGCATAAAGCACAAATTTTTTCCTACCTTGCAGGCATCGTTCTGAACGTAAAGGGATTAAAGCCAGCAAGAAGACAGGTAAATACAAGAGAGAGCAATGCTTTCTCCAGCCCAGACTGGTGCCCACACACTTCCCTGATAGAGTTCCGGTGTTGTAGATTTGGCCATAATTCCTGCCCAGGGCTGGAATTAAAAGGCAAGGTGTGGCCTTAAAGGTGTATTTATTGCTGACATTAGCAATCAAAACTGGGCATTCACATAGAAACTCCATGGCTTTTACTGGGCATGATCGGCTTTTTTTTCCCCCTCCGCCTAAGGTGGACTTTAAAAAAAAATACATTGGTACTGATGTACAGTGAATGTTGAGGCATGGAGTATGTTACACTTGGGCAGGAGGTCTGGTGGGCAGGAGGTCTGGTCTAGAGGGTTGAGCGTCCATTTGCTTGAAGATAACATCTGAAGGTCACCAGTTCGAGGCCACTGGCACCGTGCGACCTTGAAGCAGCTGACAAGCTGAGCCGAGCTATTCCATCTGCTCTGAGTGTGGGAGGATGGAGGCCAGAATGTGAAACCAGATCAGAAAGAAACATCTGAATGTTGTAGTTTCTTGAAAGATAGAAACCTTCTTTCAAATTGTAAAAATCCCTATGGGGATTTAAATTGCCTGCCTATGTAAACCACCTTGAATAAAGCCTAAGGAGAAATCTGAGGACCAAAGAAAAGTGGTATAGAAATACCCTTATTATTATTATTATTATTATTATTATTATTATTATTATTATTACACTTTGTATTAGTGAACACCACCAGAATACCCTACAGGTTCTTCCAACGGGGAACATGGTGATATGATTCAAACAGGGATGACCAACTGGTAGCCCTTGAGATGAACTGAACATAGCAAGCTACTTCATATTTATTTTTCCACACTGTAGTACCACCTTTCCTCCAAGGAGTTCAGGGTGGTGTACAGAGTCCCTCCCTCTTTTTTGTCCTCACGGCACCCCTGTGTGGTAGGTGAGGTTGATAGAGACTGGCTCAAGGTCACCCAGAAAGCTTCATAGCTGAGCAGGGATTTGAACCTGGATCCTCCAGGTCTAACTCCCAAACCACTACACCATCACTGCTCTTTCTACACCAACCCTACAGAAGACTGGTCATTCTTACCACCATCGCTTCATTGGTTTTTCTACAACAGGTCAGTACTGATGACACTGACTGGCGAATCCTGACTCTTCAATATCTCAAATGGTAATTTTTTCTCTCCTATACCGGGACCTACCAGGGATTGAACCTGGGACATTCTACAATGTAAAACATCTGCTGTAAGACTGAGCTGTGGCCCTCTCTATTTTAACCCCAAAATTATTATATTTTTATTTTATAAATATGGTTAGGAATTGAAAGGGGCATGCCAATATTTTTATTGCTGGACTTGGCATGTACTGTCGCATATGTATTATTCCAGGTTCTTTTAGTTTCTTGGGTCATTTCCCTCAATGCTATGTGTGAACCACAAAGTGAAACCACAAAGTGAAGAGATTGTCAGAGCCGGATATGGCTCCACCATATGGGAACACCAAATGGTGACCAGCAAGAAGTCCTGTATTGTCTGAACTGATACAGGTTGAGACTAATTATTCGCCTGGGTTCCGTTCCAAGCACTATAAAAAAAAATGCACTATAGCAAATCAATTTTTTTTCCCAGTAAGACCTTTATTGGCATAAAATACAGAGAAAGAACAGAACAAGACAGGAATGTACAAAGACAACACGACATAAGCAAAAACATCAGTCACTGCCCAGAGTCCCAGGGCTCTGCCTGGCTATTACCCCAGATAAAAAGGAAGCAACATTATCCAGAGTCTCAGGATCAGGAGTGGACAGGAGAGACTGAAGCATGGTTGAATCCTCCCAGCCCTGCATCCTAGCTAGCAATGGACCTAGAAATTTCTTGCGTGACACAACGTGTAGCGGGCAATAAAAAAAGGTATGCATTAAAGTCTCAACGCAATCCCTACCACACTTGCATTTCCTCTCTAAGTAGGGGATACCGCTGAACCTGCCCGTTAACAAGGCTGATGGAAGAGCGTTACACCTTGCCAGTGTAAATGCTCTCCGGGCCTGTGGGCACACCAGGTGGTAAAAGAAGGAGGCCGGTTTCCCAAAACTGACTGTAATATGAAGATGGAGTGGAGAACATGTGGTTCTGGTGGCACTAAACAGCTCTTGTTGTTCAATATCTAGAATTCTTCCTTTGACAATTCTGTAAGCTGCATCACAACCAATCATACCTAACTCTTCAGTGTCCAGCCCTATTGACTTAATTTTAGTTAGAAGATCAGTGATCTCAATAGGCAGGACTGGATCCAATAATAATTGTTGCATTAGATCAGAAGAGGTGGGGTTAAATAAAATCCTAAACCAAAATTTCAAAAGTCTTAACCATACAGTAGTCCTTAGTCAAATTAACCCCACCTCGAGACACAGGACCGAGTAGGGAACGCACCTGGGTAAGCCCAAAATCTTCCGTAAAAAGGAGGCTTGGACGCGTTCTAGTGATTGGTTAATAACCTTATACCAGACAGGAGAACCATAAAGAACCTGGGAAAGAACCTTTCCCTTAAACGCCTCCAGAGCAGCCGGAACATAACCATTTCCGCAGGTGAAAAAGAAATGGGAAATGGCTGAGGAAGCTAGTTTGGATGCGTTCTGCACTGCCCTGCGATGAAAAGCCCAAGTGAGTCTGTAATGGAAGTTGATACCCAGGTACTTAAAATGCTTAACCTGTTCCATTTTGTTACCATTACAAGACCACTTAAAAGCTTTCCATCTGTTGGCAAATACCATTATCTTAGATTTAGCATAATGCAAATCAATTTAAAAAAACAAAGTTTCTTTGCTCCAGTGACTGAAAAAAA
This sequence comes from Tiliqua scincoides, assembly GCF_035046505.1. Classification (NCBI taxonomy): domain Eukaryota; kingdom Metazoa; phylum Chordata; class Lepidosauria; order Squamata; family Scincidae; genus Tiliqua; species Tiliqua scincoides. Next base: position 12,539,096 of record NC_089825.1, on the reverse strand, counting down.
AACAGCCTTGCTGACCTTTTGACTCTAAGATAAGAGTCATTAAGAAGACAATCCATCAGCACTTCACTCCAACCCCTCGCTTCACCAATGCAAAGTATCTTTCTTTCACATGCTCAGGGGGAAGGGAGGGGTTCGAAGGAGAGAGAAGGATTGATGGATTGTTAGCCTGCTGCCCTCTCTCTCTCTCTCATTAAGGAGGCTGTTAAAGGACTGTTCAGTTTTCAAAACTGATTTTAAAGGGATGCATTTTCCCCCTTCTCCAGGGATCAGCACATTCTTTCTCATTTGCAGGGGCCATTTGTGTTGAGTCAAATCCGTGTATAAAAAATCCGTGTATAAATAGACTGGACCTGTAAATCAAGATTGCAGGGATAGGGATATTCTGTGTTGCTGCTTGTTGATTTCAGTTCAGGAAAAGCGATTGCACAGTAAACTGACTGCTGGTTCTTTTCAGATGATGGTTTTGACCTTTAAAGCCCTTTACGGCTTTAGGACCATTATATTGGAGAGGCTGCCTTCTTCCATACTGTCTGTTCCCTTCGGTCATCTGAGAGGGCCATTTTGATTGTGCCACCCTTAAGAGCAGTGGCGTCGCTAGGGGATGCAGGGGGTGTGGGCCGCACCGGGTGACGCGCAAGGGGGGGTGACGCACACTGGGAGAGTGATGCGCTAAAATTGTGGTAGTTAGGAGTAACACCATCATGTTATATACCGTTGGATGTGGAATTTCCAGCGGAATGCAATGCAGAAAACGGGAGTGAAATAGCTCCTTTCTATCAAAAGTTATTGGCAAAAAAAATGGAAAACAAAAAATGCATGGAGCCCAATGGAAAGTGAAACCGAGTCGTATTGTGTGAGTAGGTGAACGTGCCTTAGTCCATCTGAAAGGGCAGGCTGAGAGGAATCCAACAGCACCAGAATGGTCCTGATCCAATGAATGTAGCCCCCCAAAAACACCCATGAAGGAGCTCCCTCTCTCCAAGCTGGCGAATGTATTGAGCCCTATGGATAGCGAAACTAAGCCACATGGTCCTTTGCATGCACTTGCTCCAGCAGAGCACATGTTCTGCTGATACAGCTATTGAATAGTTTGGGACATTAGTCTCCTTCATTACTATATTTTTTTTCTGCCCTTCCTCCAAGGAGCTCAGGATAGTGTACAAGGGTTCTCCGCTTTATCTTCACAATCACCATATGAGACTAAGTGGTGGACAGGCACCAGGTCAGTCCATGAGCTGAGCGGGGATTTGAACCCAGGTCTCTCCAATCTTAATCCAATACTCTAACCAGGGCCTGCTGTGATCAGGGCCAATGCACCAAATGCCGTTCCTTTTACCTGCTGATGCAGCAGCCCCTGCTTACTCCAGTCCCTGGACTGGATAGAAGAGTGTCCCTGACATTCTATTCTGCTCCTTTGCTGCAGACTCTCTTCCACGCTCTTTCCTTTTCCAATCCAGAGAGTGTGAAGAAGAGGAGAAGCAGTGGAGATGAGTGGGTGGATGAACGTAGGTACCCCCCAGTCTATCTGCCTCCTTAGGCGACTGCCTCACTTGGCCTCATGGTTGGTCAGCCCCGCTTTCACCACTGCACCAAACACAGGCTCTCAGATACAGTTACTCATACTTATATCTCACAAAAGTCAGTAGAACCTGCTATCAGCACAGCTGATGAGTTGAGTAGCAGAAATTGTGCACATGTGTTCGGGCCAACATGCATGCATGCACAGAGATGAAATGCCAGAGTTGAGTCGCAACGTTCTGATCTTTGATCATGGAACTGAGCAGCCATGAGGAGTGGGAAAATAAGGCCAGGTATTTAATATAAATAAAATGCCTGAAGCCTTTGCAAAACGCTTTCCCTTCGTAGAATCCCCTTTCATTTAAATAAAGCAGGGGAGAAAAATGCCACTAATGAGTGCCAAATTATAGTGGCAAGCACTTGTACACATCCTTGGCAGCTGATTATCTTTCATCAAGGTGGCGAAGTAATATAGTCCTCATAATGAACTAATGGATTTGCAGGTCCAGTTAGCACCCAAAGTTCAACCTCAGACAAGTTAAAGTTAATCACGTACTAAGAAAGAATTAAATTAGTACATTGAAATGCAACTGACAGAGGCATTAGAACCAATCTGCTCTCCTCCCCTCCCCACAGTCTCCTCGCCCGCCCCCAGCCCGCCCCCCCCTTTCTTTTGGTGTTAACTGCGGAGGAAAGAATTGTACTTGAAGTCTTCAACTCTGTGGGGACTTCATGCTTCAGTTCCTTCCCATCCATGCATATGGAGTTGCTAATGACAGAAAGGCTACCCATCAGGGAATGCAATTCCAAGTAGACATTTTCCCCAAAATGGATTATTTCAGCCTGGTTGGTCACAGATTTTGTAGTTTTCCAGTGATTCATCTTACTATTAATAATGTCAGAGAATTTTAGGCCCTTGAATTAAATAATGATAAATAGGAAGCGCTGAGCGAGCTCGGCTGAGGCAGTGGCTGTTTATTTCGGCGCAAGGCTCTGTCAGGCCTGATAAATCGGATCCCTGAAATAAAGTACCGAATTGATGTGGTGGTCGGTGAGGGAGAGAATTAATGTTACGAAAGAGGCCCTGCAACCCAGATTTTGATGAAAGCCCAGGAAAGCCTTTTATATAAATTCAGTGTCTGTGTAGGGAATGGTTGCTGTGAGAGGCGAAGGAGCCACGCAGGGACGTAAATGTGCTTCTGTAATATCGCCGCTCGACAGGTCAGCGCGAGAGGAGCAGCTCGGTGGACGCCCACGGTACGGGAGCTCGGCAGCTTCGGCATTACCGCTTGGCAGATTGAAGGGGTGGTCATGGATGGCTCGTTTATTATATGGCGCGGTGACAGACACCTTGCATACAATGCAAATGAAAGCGTCATTCAAAAGAGGCACTAGAAGCTTTCAAGTTCCACCCGCCAGGCAGAGGGGGAGAGAGCCTGGATGAAATGTCAAGCAGAGTATAGTCACTAGTATGGCTCATCTCTCCACATGAATGGAGATCCTGGTTCTTCAGGGTGCTTTTTGGAAAAAAAAAAAAAAAAAGACATCATGGAAAATAGTTTTTTTTAAAGCCTTCATTAGAATAACCGCAGTCCTATAGGTGTACTGAGAGAGCCAAACCTGGCATTTACCCAGAACGTGCAGCCACTGGGCTGCTGAAACTCGGTCCACGCATGCCACGGAAATGGTGGCGCCCTCACATAGTTGACTGGGCTGTACCACTGCAAACTGCAGGACTCAAGGTTACAGTTGTTGAATGTTCCCCCATACAAAGTGAGAGAGGAACATGAACTCATCAAGAAACAGGGTTGTAACACAGCCCTCTCCCTGCAGTGGGGCAGAGATAGGCAAATCCAGCATGGCTTGACTGGAGATGAGTCTCTGCTTCCTTTAACTTGACTCGAAAACTAGTCCTAACGGGCAGACTTTCCAAATTGCCCAGAGTGTTTTGGGGACTTTAGAAGACTCGAGCCCCAAGTATTTTCCGTAAAAAAAGTCAACTACGGCTCTGTGGAAAAAAATGGAACTGCTGTGTGTGTGTGTGTGTGTGTGTGTGTGTGTGTGTGTGTGTGTGTGCTGGAGTTCTCTTTAAACACTCCCCTGATGTCCCCATCATCACATGGGGATACTGCATTGGCAGGATGGCATAAGCCTTAGTGCTGTCACTGCCTGCTTGCAAGTTGTCACAAATGCTTCGGCATCAGCTCCAGCAATAGTTAGGATTGTTCTCGCAGTCTTATATTTTAAAATAAAATAGAATTTTTTTTTCTGCAGCATTTCAGTTCATCTCCCAGCACTTGGTTCTTGAACACCACCAAATAGTGCCCTAGAGCAAAGGAAGGCAAACTTTCATCTTTAGGGATCCTGGGCCTTTAACAACAGTATAGAAGAGGGAATTTAAGCAGGTGCAAGCTTCACCTGCTGAAATTCCCTCTCCTACACAATTGTTAAATTGCAACTACACCTGCTGAAATTCTCTCTCCTACACAATTGTTAAAGGTCCAGGATCCCCATTATTCAGAAAGACAATGGAAAGAGCACAAAGGGGGTGGATGTAACATAAACTCCCAGGCTTCAAATACCTTTAAGTTATAAAGGACTTAAAGTCCTTTCCTCATTACTTCACTTCCTGGGTATGATGTGTGGCCTAATCCTCACTTGTAATGATTCTCATGGTCAGTAAGTGTAAAGTCATGCACATTGGGGCAAAAAATCAAAACTTCACATATAGGCTGATGGGTTCTTAGCTTTCTGTGACAGATCAGATCTTGGGGTGGTGGTGGACAGGTCAATGAAAGTGTTGACCCAATGTGCGGCGGCAGTAAAGAAGGCCAATTCTATGCTTGGGATCATTAGAAAAGGTATTGAGAACAAAACGGCTAATATTATAATGCCATTGTACAGATCGATGGTAAGGCCACATCTGAAGTATTGTGTCCAGTTTTGGTCACCGCATCTCAAAAAAGACATAGTGGAAATGGAGAAGGTGCAAAAGAGAGCGACTAAGATGAATACCGGGCTGGGGCACCTTCCTTATGAGGAAAGGCTACGCCGTTTGGGCCTCTTCAGCCTAGAAAAGAGGCACCTGAGGGGGGACATGATTGAGACATACAAAATTATGCAGGGGATGGACAGAGTGGATAGAGAGATGCTCTTTACACTCTCACATAACACCAGAACCAGGGGACATCCACTAAAATTGAGTGTTGGGAGAGTTAGAACACACAAAAGAAAATATTTCTTTACTCAGCGTGTGGTTGGTCTGTGGAACTCCTTGCCGCAGGATGTGGTGATGGCATCTGGCCTGGACGCCTTTAAAAGGGGATTGGACAAGTTTCTGGAGGAAAAATCCATTACGGGTTACAAGCCATGATGTGCATGTACAATCTCCTGATTTTAGAAATGGGCTATGTCAGAATGCCAATGCAAGGGAGGACACAGGGATGAGGTCTCTTGTTATCTGGTGTGCTCCCTGGGGCATTTGGTGGGCCACTGTGAGATACAGGAAGCTGGCCTAGATGGGCCTATGGCCTGATCCAGTGGGGCTGTTCTTATGTTCTTAAGTGGTCAGTGGTTCTGATAACATGCAATGGAGGCCTAACATGTGCTGAGCCAGAACACCCTTGTGGGCTATGACCTGAAAAAGTATAAGATGAAGGTGTCAGACAGAAGGCCTGTGGGCTGCATTTGGCCAGCAGAAGCTCTTTATCCTGCATGATAATTGGGTTATCCCAGCATCACCACCAGCTGCTCTGAGATGCTGAACTACAAAATGATTCATTGGCAGAAGTGCTGCTGCTGAAGGATTTCATTATCATGCAGACCACCCTTTCAGCAGCACTCACTTCTGCTGAGATGTCACTGCTGAAAGGATGGCCCATGTGATAGTTGGGATCAATGCCACTCTTCCAGCAGGGCTGCTTCTGCCAAGGTGCTGGCTGGGACGGAGACCGAAGGAGGCCTCAAGGCAAGGAATGGTATGGGGGATGGGGCAGACCAAGGGGTGAGAAAGGGAGAAGCAGCACTGCTTCTGCCGAGGCATCACTTTGCAGAGCACCTCTCAGCTGCTGTGGCAGAAACGGCGTGGCCAAAGGGGTGGCCCATGTGAGAATTGGGCTCTCCCATATCTTGAAAATCTGATCAAGATTTGTACATTTTCTCTTCTGTCATTAGCAGCTACTGAGTTCCTACCTGAGATGAAAGTGCTTGTTTCTGGCCATCACCTGCTTAATGATGTCACTTTCTGCTTAATGATGTCACTTACAGCCCTCAGCAGGCATGCTATTCGACTCCCTGTTAGAAACAAGTTTGACACCCCTGGTATAGGAACTGATTTAAATCTACCCCAACCCACACTTTCTTGCCAATATCTGATTTTTGGAATTTCCGGTTCTTGGACAGGGAGAATTAAAGCATCCCGGTCCAGCTCTTGCGCACGTGTACAAAATTGGACTGGGGCCATTTCCTGTCTTGTTTTCAGGCAGAGATGTTCAAATATGTGCTTTAAGAAGACAAATAAAAATGAGGAACAGTTTCGTCTATGACAAAGAGGCATAGATCATGAAACCGGAGTAAATGGACCAGAAATTAAGCAGCTATTAATGTGAAACTTGCAAATCTATGAGGCCAAAGCATGCTGATCATATAAAAACACTTTCCCCCTGTGGATCAGTGTGCATGGACACCTCATAAAACAATATTAAAGCACAAGCCTCTATGTATCTACTCAGGTTCACTGAGTTCAACCCTGAAGTGAAAGAAAGAACACCCCCACTGTGTGTATGTGGGGGGGGGGGCATGGGGAATTAAAACAGAAGAATGTTAGGCAGGAGAAGGTGAAAGACCCCTCCTCTCCCTTCCCCTTGCTGCCACTTCTTCATGGGCTATGTCAGAATGCCAGATGCAAGGGAGGGCACCAGAATGAGGTCTCTTGTTATCTGGTGTGCTCCCTGGGGCATTTGGTGGGCCACTGTGAGATACAGGAAGCTGGACTAGATGGGCCTATGGCCTGATCCAGTGGGGCTGTTCTTATGTTCTTATGTTCATTCAAAACCCCGGTCTCCTGTCGCTGCCTTTCCTGATGAAACATTGGAACTTGTGCATATGTGTGCAATGTCTAGTGAAGTCCTAAGAAACAAGCGTCAACCAAACACCCACCAGCATTCCCCAGACAGAAAAAGGCTGAGCTGTTTACACCTAATGTCCATGCCAAGAATCACTTCGGGAGCCCCACTCTCGTTTCTGATGACACTTGGTGGAAGCCTCTCTGTTGCCTACTGGATTCATTTCAACTACAATTGCCCTGTCCTCTGCTGGCCCAATGAGTGAGTGTTCTTTGGATTAAAGATACACTAGAAAAATGAAATTGTCCTGCAATATATCTACAGTTCAGAAACATACCCCAGCAGCTGTGGAGGCATTTACGCTTACGTCTGCTACAGACAAGGTGCACTCAGCTACCTACTCAGGGCCAAGCTGCTCTCTCTGTCTCTGTCTCTCTGAGAGTGTGTGCATGCACATCTATCTATCTATCTATCTATCTATCTATCTATCTATCTATCTATCTATCTATCTATCTATCTATCTATCTATCTATCTATCTAATGACACAGGGAACCATTTAGATAGTTGATTTCTCTGTAAACTGCTTTGTATATCATCACCATCATCGTCAATAACAACAACAACAATTTTGTGTGTGTGTAACATGAACATGAATATAGAAATATATACACCGGTGGGTCCCCATATCCGTTGATTCACTTGTCAGTTAACTACTTCCTGTTAGCATAAATCAAGTCTCTTCCAGCATTCAGACTGTGGGCAACCTGCCTGCACATCACTATATGCTTGAACACTGATAGCTACCCGTAAACGAAAGAATGTCTTTGCCCCAGTAAGAATCCAAACAACATTGATTGGTGTGTAAGGGTTGTGGCGATGGGGTTTCCCCGTATTCACAGTTTCCATATTCACAGGGGGCCCTAGAATGGATCTCCCATAGTTAGAGAGCCCCATCTCTCTCTCTCTCTCTCTCTCTCTCTCTCTCTCTCTCTCTCTCTGTATTATATATAAAGCAAACTTGCAACCAACAATGTTCTCTGGGTTTTTAATTCTAGCACCATTTTTCTGCACCTGCTCCTTATCTCACTATTTCTTCCACTTGATATCAAATGTGAAATTAAAAGGTTAGTCCATCCGGTTCCGTTTTCCAAATAAATAAATAAATCCTTGTTCTCAAAGAGCCTTTGCAGAAAGCGTGAAAGGTCAGTGCAGCCTCAAAATCAATATTTTTTAACTGGAAAGATTCCCTTTTAATATTTTGTTCATACCCTTTTTTAAAGCTGTCCAGATTCTATCCTCCTAATCCGTAAATCCTCACTTATTTCCATCACCATAGAAACACCTGCTGGTAAAATCAGTGTTGATCAGAAGCAAGCCAGCAAAAGAGTTCTAGGCTTCAGCTCGCAGGTTGTAGAAATCAGGAAGGAGCCAGATTCTTGCTTTTCCCATTCTCTCAAGGCATCTCACCTCTTCATGAGTAAAGCTTACCTCGGAGGTCACATTCAGTATCCATGTTGCTTGATGCATCTTTTGTCTGATGGCTTAACCACCTTTTGCATATTCACATTCTTGTACTCTCTTCCCAGTATCACTTCCTACCCTAATAACTCCTTTGTACAATACAGGTGTTTTTTTTCTTCTGTAGTGCTTCAACTCTCTCTCTCTCTCCCTCTCTCTGTGTCTGTGAGTTTAATTGAGGGTTTCATCAAAAGGACAGTAGGGTCAGAGTTCTTAGCACTGGTTAGCTAGGACAGCCAAGCTGGCTGGCTGAGGATCCTTGCCCATCAGAGGACCCACCTGGCCAAGGTTTCACTAGAACTCTCAGGGCTGGTGGCAGTGTTAGTGCCCAGTTCCCCTTTGAGGATGGGCAGCTTGTGTGTGTGTGTGAGGGATGGGCTGAGATTCGAACTCAAGTCACAAAAAAACACATTTTTTTAGGACTCATACTGACTCGAGTTACACATGTTTTTGAACCCAGAAGTGACTTGCACCTCAGTGGTTTTACCCTACAAATGAAAAGAATCACTTTTGGTTGTGCTCGCAACTCTGTTTTCTGTGTGTGCTTGCTTGCAGGATTTTTTTTTTTTTTTGCCTCTTCAGGTTCTTGACTTGCTTTTCAAAAAGACTCAGACTCCAGACAAGTTGCAACAGCCGCTGTTGTGACTCTTGGGCAACTTGAGTCAAGGGGGGATGGAGACTCAGGAATTGACAGTCTTGGCACTGTGGCTCCAGCACATCCCTGGCGCATGAACATTTTGCTGCATTTCTCCCAATGACCTGGGACCAGCACTATGCTATGTTGAGTCTCCAAATTGATCTCAATCCACTAGCCTCATCAGCTGATCTGTCAGTACATTGGCAACCCTCCATTCCTCCCTGTTTTTGCAGTCCTAAATGTTGGAATTTGGATGCAATGCTGCCTCCAAGACTCTGGAGGATCAGTGTATTGTCCAGTCACCTAAGACAGTCTACCAATCCTCTCTGTAATTCTGCATGGGGTATGGGCCTTACCAATATTTCCTTCCTCGATCTCACACTTTTCTCTTCTCCCTAGACCAGTGGTTCTCAAACTTTTAGCACCGGGATCCACTTTTTTGAATGAGAATCTGTCAGGACCCACTGGAAGTGATGTCATGACTGGAAGTGACATCATCAAGCAGGAAAATTTGTAACAATCCTAGGCTGCAATCCTTCCTACATTTACCCAGGAGTAAGTCTCATTTACTGTTGTTAAAAGCATAAACATAATAGCCTGTTAAAAGTGCAGATGTGTCACATTTCCCCAAATGCAGTCACATACCATGGTCGCATCAAGTCTAATATCTTAAAAATAAAATATTGAAATAATGGGGACCCACCTAAAATTGGCTTGCGACCTACCTAGTGGGTCCCAATCCACAGTTTGAGAAACACTGCTCTAGACCAGGGGTGCCCAAACCCTGGCCCTGGGGCCACACGCAGCCCTCAAGGCCTCTCAATGTGGCCCTAAGGGATACCCCAGTCTCCAATGAGCCTCTGGCCCTCTGGAGATTTGTTGGAGCCCACACTAGCCCAACGCAACTGCTCTCAGCGTGAGCACGACTGTTTGACCTCTCACATGAGCTGTGGGATGAGGGCTTCCTCCACTGCTTGCTGTTTCACATCTGTGATGCAGTAGCAGCAGCAAAGGAAAGGCCAGCCTTGCTTTGTGCAAGGCCTTTTATAGGCCTTGTTCTTATGTTCTTACCTTCTTTCATTCATATAAGTTCATCTTTAATATATTCATTTATGTAAACTTATGTAAATTTATTCAAATTTTAAATGTAAATTAATTCTTTTTTTCCCCGGTCCCCCGACACAGTGTCAGAGAGATGATGTGGCCCTCCTGCCAAAAACTTTGGACACCCCTGCTCTAGACCATCACAGAAGAAGACTGTCCTGTGCCAGGGTTCCAAGCCCACCAGGCCCATGCTTACCAGACTTGCACACAAAGGGAACAGCTATAATATTCCTGTTCAGAATACTAATACTACTCTAAAGTGTTAGGTCCTCTGAACATAATCAGAAGTGGCTTGTATACAACTATGAATTGTGAGTAAAGTATTTCTTTTGAAACCATAATCAACCTGTGAATGTTATTTTGACAGCAACGAGACTGGGTGGTGGGATATCCTACCATAGGAAGGGGGTACTTTTGCTGATTTCTCTGCTTCCCCCCTCCCTTTCAACACTAAGCAGGCAACAAAAGCAGAAGTAAGTCCCTGGTTACAGTGTGTTTGTACTTTTTGAAAAAAACAAAGCTGTAATTCATAATGCCCCAGAATACAGGATATCCCCAGTATCCATGGATCCAACATCCGCAGACTTGACTCATCACAGATGCCGTGGAAACTGAGAGAAAGGCCCTTCTTTGAACTGGCTTTCTGGGGCCTCCGACAGGCCTTCTAAGGCCCACAGTGGACTTCACGGAAGTGATGTTAATTAGAGTATCCTCAAATTCATGTATGCATGGGAGTCCTGGAATGGATCCCCCACAGATATCGAGGTTGCACCTGTACTCTTTTGTACATGAGCAAAGAGTTAAATAGCTCAAGCGATGACTAATATCATTCATACATTTCTTCTTTTCAAGAGGGACGGATAGGCACATTCCACCCCCTCCCCAGACTTCCTATATATCTGGCTATTTCCCTAATGATTATTCCATATCTGGCCCACTTTTCCTAAAGAGGCACTAAATTAAAAAGGCTGCAGTTAGGAGCTCAGGCTACAGATTGAATTTCAAACACCTAATAAGATGTCGAAAATTACCTCCAGCTTTCAAATGTCACATACTATAAAAATACAAATGAGTCTAGAAATGCAGCTCCCGTCGTAATTAAAATTCTGATGTGTTCAAATAATCAAATGTTATCCTCCGAGGAGCTTATTGAAGGAGATTATTATAAGTGATAGTTTGCTAATCACTGGGTGACAACTATTTTTTTTTTTCATGCCATTGATCCAGACAGCCTTGTCTATTTTATCAGTGTCACTCAGCATCTTTTTTAAAGAAGGTGGTATTTTCCCCCACACGGAGACAGCTCGTCCTACAGCTCCCAATTGATGTCAAACCTTTGCTCACAGTTATCATCTGCACACAGCCAGGCTTCGTTTTAAATCAGAGAAGCAGGGATAAATAAAACTGGATGGCTTTCGGTTCCAATCACATACTGGTTTTTCCTCAGACCAGCCAATAAATTATCATGAAATAATGGATTTTTATCTCTCTGAAGGGAAAGGGTGGAAGATTTTTCAAATTCATGAACAAAGAAGGGAATTCTTCTGATGTTGGAGATATAGTTCATTTTCTTTGGCCAGAGAAGGGAAGAATCTCCACCTTTTTTTCTGAAAGAAGTGGAGTGGGGGAAAGTCATGGGGCTCATACGGTGGAGAAAATGAGATCCTCAGTTTGTATTTTCTGTTGTAGAAGCGTCCAAAATGGTGCTAACCATGGTAATTGAATTTCACAGCTTCATTCCCGACTTCTCACCCTTGGGACGTCCTCTTTGATCAATAAAGCGCAACACAGATATAAACCATTTCCTCTTAATATTCCTCTTCGGTATCAATTCCATCTGCAAGGAAAGAGGTATTCCTACCCTAACATGACACCAGGCAGTACACTCTGTGTATCTCCAAACAAACCACAAGAGCAGCTTCTGACATCACATGCTCTATGGATGTGTTCTTAACAAGAGGCCAACCAAAGACAAATGGTCCTAATAAATCCTAGTCAATGTTTGTTTTCCAGAGTTTCCAAAGTGTCTGCAACAGTGTTCCTGGAATAACTGTGTGAAAAGTGCACTGCACTGGGTTCAGAAATGAGTAGGATAATTCTTTTAGGGTCATTTTAAAATGTTCATCTAGGGCAGTGGTTCTCACACATTTAGCACCGGGACCCACTTTTTTAGAATAAGACTCTGTCAGGACCCACTGGAAGTGATGTCATGATCAGAAGTGACGTCATCAAGCAGGAAAATTTTAGCGATCCTAGGCTGCAATCCTATCTACACTTACCCAGGAGTCAGTACCATTTACTATTATTGTTAAAAGAATATACATAGTAGCTTGTTAAAAGTATAGTTCTGTAACATTTCCCCAAATGCAGTCACATACCATGGCAGCATCAAGTATAATGTATTAAAAATAAAATATTGAAATGAATGGGGACCCACCTGAAATTGGCTTGCGACCCACCTAGTGGGTCCTGATCCACGGTTTGAGAAACACTGATCTAGGGATGTCAAACCTGTTTCATATAGTGGACCAAACAGCATTCATGGCGCCTGCTGAGGGCCAGAAGTGAGATTACTAAGCAGGAAGTGACATCATTAAGCACATGCCAGCCAGAAATAAGCACTTTGTTCTCACACAGAAACTCACATTAGCTGCAAATGACAGAAGAGAAAATGTGCCAAACTGGGTCACAATTTCAAGATATGATACAGCCCAATTATACTGGGCTCTGGGAGTGCCCAATTATACTTGGGAGAGAGCCCAATTATAACGGGGGCCAGAGAAATTGCTTCTGGAGGCCGCATCTGGCCAGCAGGCCTTATGTTTGACACCCTGATCTAGTGCTTCAGTTGGAGCCTGAAATAATGTCATAAGAGGCTCAGAGCTGAGCTACACAAAGTGAAGACTGATGTACAGCATCTCTTGTGCTGGATACTGCCATTTCAGACTGCAGATTCTAAATGTCATACATAAAACTGCATGAATGTGGAATGTGGAAAACTGGTATCTCCAGGGAAATACCTACACTGGTTGCCAGTCCATTTCTGGGTCAAATTCTGGTCTTGGTGCTGGTCTTGGGCCTTTAATGGCCTAAGAGGCTTGAGATCAGAGACCTGAAGGACTGCTTCGCCCATTATCTTTTTGTGTGTTCCACTATTGGCAGAGGTGTACTAGATGCTGAAATATGAGAGGTCCTTTTCCATGGTGGCACCTGGCTCATGGGACTCCATGCCTAGGACGGCAGGTGGACTAAATCCATGTCACCGTTCTGGTGACTAAGGCTAAAGATTTTTTTGTTTGTTTAGTTTTGGGTCCCAGTTTTTCTTGTTGGATACGTGTGAGCTGCTCTACTGCTTTTTATTGGTTGTAAGTTCCAAACAACACAGTCCTGGAACGAGCTGGAGTCCCTAGCATGTATGCACTGCTGAAACAGAGATGCCTGCGTTGGCTCGGTCATGTCGTGAGAATGGATGATGGCCGGATCCCAAAGGATCTCCTCTATGGAGAACTCGTGCAAGGAAAGTGCCCTACAGGTAGACCACAGCTGCGATACAAGGACATCTGCAAGAGGGATCTGAAGGCCTTAGGAATGGACCTCAACAAGTGGGATACCCTGGCCTCTGAGCGGCCCGCTTGGAGGCAGGCTGTGCAGCATGGCCTTTCCCAGTTTGAAGAGACACTTGGCCAACAGGCTGAGGCAAAGAGGCAAAGAAGGAAGGCCCATAGCCAGGGAGACAGACCAGGGACAGACTGCACTTGCTCCCAGTGTGGAAGGGATTGTCATTCCCGAATCGGCCTTTTCAGCCACACTAAACGCTGTTCCAGAACCACCATTCAGAGCGCAATACCATAGTCTTTCGAGACTGAAGGTTGCCAACTATTATTCTGGTATCGGTTTGTGGGAGTTGGATTAGTGATGCTTGTTTATTCTTTTTTCTGTTATATTGTGTCTATTATTGGGCGTCTTGTCTGTCTGTCTGTCTTGACTGCCTTCCTTTCAGGAGAAGAAAGGCTGAATATAAATAAATAAGTAAATAACTAAAACCTAGCCTGGTCTTCCTGAAGTGCTCATTTTCTGTTCAGGAACCTTTAAAAAACATGGAGAGATGCACTCAGACATGAAATCTCCCACCTGTGGCACAGCCAGAGGCGTACCCGGGACTTTTGGCACCCAAGGCAATGTTGTGACATGATGACGCCATACAGCATCATGACATCATTAGTGCGCAGGTGCTCCAATTTCTTCCCCACAAGAAAGCAGCTGAAGCACAAGTTTGTGCTCAGAAGTATGCCCGACAATTTCACCCGACTAGCTGCTGAGAGGGAGCATGCATTCCAATTGCCCCCCCCCCCACTCAGGAAGCAGTTGGAACGCAAGAGTGAGCTTGACAGTTGGCTGGGCGATTTCGCCCTGCCGGTCATTAAGATGGCGCATACGCTCCAATTACGTCTCGAGTGCGGAAGCCATTGGAGTGCATGCTCTGGTGTCCCCCTCTAGTTGTTGCCCAGGGCACGCACCATGTTTTGTCCCAGGGTGGTAGGCCTTTGGGCACAGCACAGTAAGAGTTGTAACATGTGCTTCTCTTGGTCGTGTCATTTGGTTCTCAGGGTTCCAAGAGGGAAATATGAGATCTATAATTGCTCATAATCTTCTCCTTTAGACCCTCCTACCTGTAATATCCAAAGCAGGTGATTTTCGTGCCGTGCACAAGAGATTTGCCCCTCTCGCCCTGTTTAAATACCAGGCAGCTGCAATCTGTGGGTGCCACCTGGAAAATAATTAAAAAATGGTTCCCTTGCCCTTCGGTTGTAAACTGGCACCTGCATTTCATGGAACTCTGAATGGAAAGCAGCTGCAGGTCTAGCCCCTTCCCCTAGGTGCTTGCCAGCAGAAAGAGAGAGACTCTAGGGTGGTTGGCAACATCTAGGGATCTTCCTTTTTTCCAGCACAGCGTTCAATGCATAAATCAATATTTAATAATAAGGCAATGAGATTGTTGTGTGTGTGTTTTAATGTACATTTCCCAGAGGTGTTGGAAGCTTTAATTAATTAAGGTCTGTAAAGCATTGTGTGCAGCTTGTAAGATGGGCACTGCTGAAGTATAGGTTTATTTCCCCACTTTTCCCCCACTAAGTTTAATTGAATCTCATTCTGATGCTCTGTGGCATTCCTGAAAAATATATCAACATATCAACCCAGTGGTGTTGCCAGCGCAGGTGGAGGAAGGGCGGGCTGTGGAGGGATGGCAGGGGGAGGGCGGATGGAGCAGGCCTGGGAGAAGGCAGGGATGGTGGCAAAAGCTGCTGCCAGATCCTATTCTCTCTCCAGAGCTGGGCCACCCAACATGGGTCTCCTCGGTTTTGTGCCAGCTGAAGGGCACAGTAGACCCATCAGGGTCAGCTGTGCTCAACAGGGGGTAAGGGAACTGATGTTGGCACTGATGTTCCCTTACCCCTAGGACAGGGGTCGGCAACCTTAAACACTCAAAGAGCCATTTGGACCCATTTTCTGGAGGAAAAAAACCTCAGGAGCCACAAAACCCTTTTGACATCTAAAATGAAGATAATACTGCATATATAGTTTTTTTTTTTTTACCTTTATGATCTTATAGGTCCCATCTTTATAATGTAGCCCCCTCTTGTAGCTTTTAGTTAGTTTTGTCATACGTTCTTGTCCTGTGTTTTCAGACGCCTGGTCCTCTATGGTGTTTTGCCTGATTCCAAGGCCATTCTCTGCCTGGAGAATCATGCCCACTTTAAGCAAATTAGCTCCCCTTCTTTCCCCCAACAAACGACCCTGGTTCTGCCCTGCAGTCCTGCTGGACCCCACCTCCAGGGTAGCTCGCCTGTTCAACCTGCAGAGGTCCTCTCTCCTGCCAGCAGCCTCCCACCACTACAGCAGCCCCTTGGTCCTCAGCAGGTCTTAGGCACAGCAGCCACACACCAAACTCCAGTGTCTCCAGCAGTCCATTAGTCACAAAGTCAGTCAGAGTATCCAGGGCAGAGTCCAAAATCAATAAGCCAAGTCATAGTCCAAGATCAGATTCCAAAGTCAGTCAGTCAAATCAGTCAGAGTATCCAAGTCAAAGTTACTAAGCCCTGTCAGTCAGTCAGTCAGTCAGTCAGTCAGTCAGTCAGTCAGTCAGTCAGTCAGTCTCCCCTCCAACCTGCACTCCTTCTACAACCCACACCCCCTTCCTCAGGTGCCTGTTATATCCCTGAGGGCCCTATTGCCTTCAAGTGGCTGCAGCTGTGCAGCACACTCTGCTGGATGCCCAGGCCTTACCCTTAAAGGGGCCACTGCTGACACCACATCTACCTCCTCACCAGATCTTCCAGGATTCCAATACATATGGCGGTTATGACATCTGCTTATCTTACATGGATACTAAAGAACTCCCCCCACCTTCCAGAGGCACGCTGCTGGAAGGAAAAAAGGACACAGACTCCAGAGGTGGGGAAGAGAAGGAGGGGGGGCAGCCACAGGCCAGCTTCTGCCCTGCCTGCCCTCCCTCCCTCAGGCTGCAACCCTCTCCACACTATCCTGGGAGTAAGCCCCATTGACTACAATGGGACTTCTGAGCAGACAAGTTGGTTGGAGCTCTCAGGTTGCAGTCCTCTCCACACTTTCCTGGGAGGAAGCTTCACTGACTACTTGTGAGTAGACCTGCACAGAAGGAGGCTGAGGCTGCAGCCCTCCACACCTTCCTGGGAGGAAGCCTCACTGACTACAGTGGGGCTTACTTGTGAGTAGACCTGCACAGGAGGAGGCTGAGGCTACAGCCCTCCACACCTTCCTGGGAGTAGCCCAGGGACTACATTGGGGCTTACTCTTGAACAGACCTGCACGGGCTCCCACTCACCCATCCTTGTGCTTGGCCTTGAGCAGGCTCCAAGGCTGCCATCTCAGGCACCCTTTCCTGGGAGTAAGCTTCATCTGCTGTAATGGGGCTTACTACTGAGTAGACACACAGGATGTCTCCTCTGCTGTGGAGGAAAAGCCTGGGGACCTGCTCAAGGAAAGACAGGCTGCAAGGGCTTGCAATGGCTGAGGAGGATTGGCTGGATTGGCTCAGGATTGGCTGGTGGTCAGCCAGTGAAGGGCCCTGAGCCATTCCAACAGAAAAAGCCAGGAGCCTGCTGGATGCTGATTGGCTGAGCCTGCTGGAGAGTTGGGGAAGGGAAAAAGAGAGACCTTAAGCCTGCAGATCGGGCAAAATTGAAAAGGGAAACCAATGCGGGGCAGGTGGGGGTGAAGGGAGAGGAGGGCAGTGAGCTCAGGGGGCGGAGGGAAGCAGCCTGCCCTCCCAACACAGGTGCCTCCTGTTAACCCCTTTGCCACTTTCACCCGGAGGAGCCGCAGCAGACAGCTGAAAAAGCCACATGCGGCTCTAGAGCCGCAGGTTGCCGACCCCTGCCCTAGGAGAACTGCGGCACCTTCCTTAGACCCATAGGCTACAGTGGCGGCCATTTCAGCACCGCTGTATCACTGGGTGCCATGAAGGTATAGGATTGGGCCCCTAGTTCCAACATGAAGATAATCCAGGGTGTTCTTTGGTGTGCTCAGATACTAATTTTTCCAGCTGCAAGCTTTCAACTGGACAGCATTTGGCTGCAGATGGATTGTTCAGAAGACATCTGAAGTGTGCTGAAGGTGGCTCGGGTTTCTCTGGGAAGGTGGTGCTCTGCAAATAGAATGGATGAGTTTTTAATCCAGCCTTTTCCTCACATTGTATTGCCGTAGTACTTAACCCTGAGTAAGAGCAGTTGCAATGCCCTTCCCTCCGGTTTCGACACCTTGCTGAGCTCCACTTCAATTTCTGCCAGTGGAGCTCCATCTTCGAAGGCCTGAAGGCTCTTTAATGTCTGCGGATCGGCACTAATGGATTTTCTTAAAAATAAAAATTGTCTAGGCAAAGGGCCTGACCTTCCCGATTCTCGGTTTAGAGCTCCGTGTTACAGCACTGCGCTTCATTTGTTACCTTACTGCACATCACTGGGAAAGGTAATTACAGTTAAAATTAAACTCTACAGACTGTGTCCTGCTGCCTTTAAACGGCCAGGCGCAACCCAGAGCGATGCCGACGCATTCTCCTCTTGTTTAGAAGATTCATGTTTATCTAATGCGAAGTCAATATTATCATCCTGTAAAGAGTTAGGGAGTCGCTAGCAATCCATCAGGAAGCCTTTAGCACGCAGAGGCTATGCTCTACTGGATCAGAAACCGTTTAACAGGACCAAACGCTTTGGCCTGCCTTTGCCTCGTCAGCATTCAGGTCACCGTTTATCTTGCCCTCAAACGTTTCACAATAAAATATTTCAAAGTGTGTGAATGGCCAGGTATTCCGGAAACGGAGGAGGGGGTAAGAAACAGCACCCACACAAAAGGGTTGGAAGGAATCATACAGAGGAAGTGTAGCAAAGACTGAAGATTCCTTTTTCAGTTCCATTGAAGGTCTAAGAAAGAGAGGTTGACATAAAACTCAATGGAGGCCCCTTCCAGTTCTTCCTGTCTTGTGTCCAGTGTGCCCATGGATCATCAGCCATTATTTGCTATTGCACACTGATTCTCAGTTTGATCCTCCCCTCCTTGAGTCCATTAGTGGCAGGCAGCAAACCAGATCTTTTGAATGTTATGCCATTACCTGCATGTAGAAAGGAAAGCACAATAGGGGGAAAGGGTGATAGTCCAATCCTATGGAGGCCTTATGGTGTAAGATCTTGCAATCTGCTACCATAAAGCCTGGGATGCTGGCATGAAATCAGGGCCACTGGTGCGAATGGCTGGAGGCTCCCACATGCCCTTGTTGGAACAGGTCGGTCAGTGGCAGGAGTGGTTTGGCAAGGGGTAGGAGAGGGAGGATCTTGGCTAAAATGGCACATGCCGAGATCCTATCCCTCTTTCGCACCCTGGAACTCTCCCTGAGCAAAATTGCCGCTGGGACCCACTGCAGGCCAGGTAGGTTATGGGGATAAATAAGAAAAAAAAAATTACTTTTCTAGGGCCATCTGGTCACCCCTTCTCTGGCCATAGCATGTAGTGCATGCTCTGGCAGTGGTGCTGTGTGCTATGGACTGATGGAGGATAGGATTGGGCCACCTGTGTCACTCTCTCTAGTTGGCTCATTTACAGTGTGAAGGAGCTTAGAATGTGGGGCAATGTTTAACAAATATGGCCACTGTAATCCAAATCTGTCAGAGTTTGAAGTAGTCATACAGTTGGTTTCTGCTGTGGTTTTCTTTGAGGTACTTTGGAGGACCCCAGGTAGACCACAGCTGTGATACAAGGACATCTGCAAGAGGGATCTGAAGGCCTTAGGAGTGGACCTCAACAGGTGGGAAAACCTGGCCTCTGAGCGGCCCGCTTGGAGGCAGGCTGTGCAGCATGGCCTTTATCAGTTTGAAGAGACACTTTGCCAACAGTCTGAGGCTAAGAGGCAAAGAAGGAAGGCCCATAGCCAGGGAGACAGGGCAGGGACAGACTGCACTTGCTCCCAGTGTGGAAGGGATTGTCACTCCCGAATCGACCTTTTCAGCCACACTAGACGCTGTGCCAGAACCACCATCCAGAGTGTAATACCATAGTCTTCCGAGACTGAAGGTTGCCAACAACAACTTTGGAGGAGGTCTTGCCAAGTGCACAATCATATACACATGTACATGGGAGAAAGTCCCATTGAGCGCAAAGAGGCTTACTTCTGAGAAAGTCATAGCCATGGGCTTGCACATGCAGGCAGTCAAGAATTTGCCTTCCCTTGTTGACTGAGTAAAGCCATTTCTTTTCGTTTGGCTAACGAAAAGGGAATGGGCAAAGCACAGTGAGATGGGATCTGGTAGCAGTTCCCTTTCTGGGGCTGGAACCATCTTGGGATAGATATATCCTCCCACCCCTTCTCCATGTTGCCTCAGATCTGCAGGGAAACACCAGCAGAATGTTCTGGATTGAATACACTTCCCTTTGTTTTCTCCTGCTCAGCACAGCATCCTCCAGTGTGACATATGGGCCAAGGAAGAAGAGAGCCCCGCCCCATTCTCCTGTTGCCCCACCCCTCCTTGACTTTGATCCCAACCCTCCTTTGACTTTCCCATCAAGTTGTGCCCTATGAGGTAGGTTAGGTTAGGCAGCCATTTTCAACCAATGTGCTGTGGCACACAGGTGTGCCATAGGAACTTGGGGGAAAGGTCATTTATTAATAGGGCCAATGGGAGATGTGAGCCCCCACTGGCAGCATGGTATGCCTTGTCAATTGTCAAAAACCTGGTGGTGTGCCTTGACCATTTTAGTGCCTTGTCAGTGTGCCGTGAGATGTAAAAGGTTGAAAATCACTGGGTTAGGGTGAGGCATAGTGACTGGCCCAAGATTACCCAGGAAGCTTTACCGCTCAGTGGGGATTTGAATCTGGATCTTCCATGTCTGTCCAACTCAGGAATCACTACACCATCCTACCTGTTATGTTATATATAGGTTAGCCCTTGGCAACCATGGGGGCTTTGTTCCTGGAACCCCTGCAGATGCCAAAAACTGTGGATAATGAAATCGCGGACTGACCTTTGGGCACAACTGGTTACATGTGACCTCCCTGTGACTCAGAAAACCTACAGGATGTGAATTCTGGTTGCATCAAGGAGGTCCTCTGTGGGTCCTCCTGACATGGGTTCAGAATCCATGTTGGGTCAAATCCATGGGTTCCAAACCCCTGGATGAAGAGGGCCCACTGTATACAATTTTGTTTCCCCACCCAAGGGTGTTGCCAGTACCTTTATTTGATTTTATTTTGACAATGTCACATTGCAGGACAAGGTCATTTAACCCATGTTTAGTAGGCAAACACATCAAGCTCCAAGATAGCACATAATGTAAACTATTTTCAAATTGGGTTCGGGAATTAGAGTGACAGAATGAATGAACTCCAGAGTTGAAGAGCAAACATTTAATGTGGCATGTTCAGCTTTGGCCAATTTGATTAGATGAAATGCCATATTTTTTTCACTAAGGCGTAAATATTGAACAATAGCTCAAGGCTGTTTGGTTGGCTGGGATGATTAAATAAGGGTTAATAAGGATGACCTCTGTTATATCTTCTACAACCAAATTTATCTCTCAGCTTCACCTACTGTAGAACTAATAACAAAACCAGGCAACGTTCGATAGGGTACTGCAGAGGCAACGGGTGTAATCCATGTTCCACTGAAAACAGAATCAAAGCATGGATTTATTAATGCAACTGGATTGTGCCCCATGGTCCTAATCCAACAAAATCAATCCAGACAAGCTTGCCGTTTGAGAATGCAATGAAGGGTGTTGTGCATGACAAGGAGGGAAGTTCAAATTCAGCCCAAGTGTGCCTGGAATATTCAACTTTGTCTGACAAAGAATGTAGCAAAAACCTTGCTGGATGAGATCAGAACTTCAATTCACATAGTGGCCAAGCAAATGCCTTTCCTGCAGTTACTCCCTGGCAATAACACCCAGCCTCTGAACCTGAAAGTTCTATTCAGAAAGTTCTATTTAGATATCATGACAAGTAGCCATTGATATACACCAGCAATTTTCAGCCACTGTGCCATTGGCACATTGGTGTGCAGTGAATGGTCTGCAGGTGTGCCACAGGAGTTGGGGGGAGTGTGATTTGTTAGTAGGGCCATTGGGGGATGGGAGACCCCCCCACTGGCAGTGTGGTATGCTCTGTCAATTGTAACAAAACTGATATTATGCCTTGACCATTTTAGCGCCTTGTCAGTGTGCTGTGGCATGATAAAGGTTAAAAAAAGCTGATATACATCCTCCATGAACACACTAATTTCCAGTTAAAGCTGTCTGAGTTAGTGGCCACCATCTCTTGGCAGTGAATTCTACACAGAAATTACAGATTGTGTGAAGAAATACTTTATTTTGTCTATCCAGAATCTTCTGGTAAAAGATGTTATTGGATGACCCTTAGTCCTAGTATTATTGGGGGGGGGGGAGAGAGAGAGAGGGAGGGAGAGAGAAAGAGAGAGTCTCTTCATGTATTGTCTTCATTCCACACATAATTTTGCAAACCTTCCGCATACCCCTTTCCTTTTCCCCCTTAACTAAAAAGCCCCAAACCACGTTTTTGCAGATGTTCCACCTGGTGCAGATGTAATGTGAAATACAGATGTACAGAAATACAGATGTAATGTGTAGCTGGGACTCCAAAAGCTGCTGCTGACTCACAGGCTCCCTCTGTTGTTTGAAGGGAGTACCTGCGACTGTGACATGTCAGCTCATTATGGTTAAGGGGTCAGGAATAATACATCTGCAGCAGGTCAGTGACTGGTAAATGGTCCATTTTCTGTTTATAAAAGCAGGAAATGACCCTGGTAAGGTGGCAGTGGGGGCAGGTTATAGGTGGGGGAGGGGAAAGTTTGGGGGAGGTTTGAGCAGGGAAAGGGTCGACCTGTGGGTATTTTGGGAGAGGGAGGTGGCAGTTCCTGGCTGCAGCGATTGCATGTGTTAACTGTGTTAACATCTCAGATTGGTGTTTAGTTCTCTCCTCTGTTTGCCTGAGCTGCTCTGTACATGCAGAGATTAGGGGACGGGTATTGGATCGCCAATGTTCCTGGTTTGAGGCTTGTGGTGTGTGATCACAGACCTCCTTGACAACCTGCTTTACTGAAGAATTATATAGCCATCATTTTACAACCTTCCGTAGTGCCTCCAACTTTTAATAACAGTGCCTGTAATTTTACTGCAAAGATGAAGCAGAAATGCACGTGGAACTCATGGGAGGCTTGGAGTTCAAACTAAATTATAATTATAAGGCTGTCTTGATCTTGGAGGACCCAATGCTGCCTTATTAAGTAACCACTTAAATTTACACCAGGCTAATAATGTATTTGCTCAGCTTGGTATTCACCACACAAAAGGGGGAGGGGAGAATATTAAAGGGGACCTTTATATTAATTCATTTGTCAGTTTCCAGATACTGTAGGGAATCATGCACGAAACCAATCACACAAATTGCTCCAGCTGGTATTAATAGTGCCCTAGCAAGTCTGCTTGTATCTAAGATTTTTTAAAATTCAGAGCCTTTATTCATCGCTGAGCAAAATTAATTCTTCAGGTTAAATGAAGGCATGAAGGGGACAGAGGTAAGAGGCAGTATGGTGTAGTGGAAAGAGCACTGGTACCTCCACCCCTTTGTTTGGAAAGGCAGGCTCCTCCAGACTACGGCCGGAGGTTCCTAGTGATGTTGGGTACTTGTGCGAGACTTCTTCTGTTTGTGCAAGAGTGTGACACCATTGGGAGCCCCTAAGTGATGACACGGGGGCAGGGCAATGATGCAGGGGGTGTTCTCTTCATCATGAAGATGATGCACTTGCCTCCAGCACTGGGTGATGCAAACCCTAGTGACTCAGCTGGGCACAGCTACATGAATATACATATTCTCGCTCTTAAGCTCAGTCTTGCTCAGAACCTTCCTCAAAAGACACTCTTTCCCTCCCCCCCCCCAATAAATAGAAAAACTCACCTGCATCATCGACTCAGACCTAGGGAGAGTTCAGCGACACACCCTCTGAGGCAACCAAAAACCTGCCTCTCCTGATGCTCTAGAGCACAGGTCTCCAAACCCTGGCCCGGGGGCCAGATGCAGCCCGCAGCAAACCTCTTTTCGGCCCGCAGCTAACCTCTTGTCCCCTGAAAGCCTCTGGCCCACTCAACTGAACATGACCAGAACTGTGCTCTGATTGTGTCTGGAGGGTGTTCTGAGGGCCAGAGAGGTTGAATGAATGAGCCCATTCAGTCATTTATTCATTCATCTAAGTTCCATCTCTAATGTATTAATTTAAATTTTATATTTAAATTTTTTTTCCGGCCCTCCACACCACGCCAGATATTTGATGCAGCCGTCTGGCCGAAAAGTTTGGAGATCCCTGTTCTAGAGAATTGGCCCATTGCACAGGCTTCCTGCTTTTTTCATGTCTTTATTTTTAACTGAACAGAGGCAACTCTTCCTGCTGCCTCCCCAGAGCTTGCTGATATAGGTGCCCTGCATTTTTTTTTTTT
Source organism: Tiliqua scincoides (assembly GCF_035046505.1). Lineage (NCBI taxonomy): Eukaryota > Metazoa > Chordata > Lepidosauria > Squamata > Scincidae > Tiliqua > Tiliqua scincoides. Next base: position 12,515,224 of record NC_089825.1, on the reverse strand, counting down.
AAGAAGCCAGTCACCCTGTTTGTTTGTTTTAATTGGAAGCCAACCACAATTGCAGCTTAACCAACTGGAGGCAACTGTGCTTGCTGCCTCCCCAGAGACTGCTGACACTGGCACCCTGTCAATTTTTCATTGGGAACCAGCCATGATTGCAATGAATCTGCTGCTGGCTGCTTCCCTGTACATTGTAATGGGTGTATGTGCTCTGCTTCACTTACTCACTGTGCTGGAAAATAAAAGAGCAGTGCAGAAAGGCAAGGAACTTTTTCATTTTACTTGTTGGGTCTGGTGAGGCTCTGCTTTCCCTGAGTCCATGTCACTGATCTCATCTGATTTGGCTGTCTTCAGTATGAATCCACAAAGTATGGTGGAGGAGACAGAAGAGCCTGGGAAATCTACAAGTGTGTTTCAAGGAGGGACCTCTCTTGCTCACTTCCAGTGATCCAGACAAAGGCAGACTGAAAGAACCTGGGGGCTGTCTTCGCTCATCAGCTCTGTGGCTTAACAGATAAGAGAACTCCCAGTGAGCTACAAATGAGCACTGTGGCATGTGGGTATCATCAGCAATTAATATCGCAGAGAAGAGATTGCAGCATTAACTACCACTTTGGCATTTTTCTCTCCCTTTTCATTGCATGAATACTGTATATATTGTAAGAGTGAGTCACATACGCCCCTATAGCATTTGGACAGGGTAATGATACACTTGGGAGTCTTTCCCCCCTGAAATTACCAATTGTTAGTTTTGGATTGGCCATATAAACTGTCATTATGTGCTACTGAAAAGGTTACGTTTGCCAGCAAGAGGTAACTGTCTTCCACGATTAGGGTTGCCACCTTTCTGGAGACAGGGAAGGGCTTCGTCTACAAATTTGGAATCTCGCTAGCAAAACGTCCACCGGGTGAAATGTATGAAAAGGTGGCCTAGAGATGAGAGCGTAAGAAGCTTTGGCTTTAGTTTTTTGTTTGGACTCTTTGATTTTATCCACCAAACAATGGCAGCCTGACCAGGATGCAACCTGATGCGGCTTACCTCCATGGTGGATTGAGAGGGGAGCAAGGGGGCGGTGTATTCAGGGTGCTGGAGGGAGTCTTTGGCCACCTCCCTCCAGCCTGCCATGGACACAAGCTGCATTGATTTGCTTCTCGCTCACTCAGACTACTCAAACATCCTTGCGTTGTTCGCCCTTCATGTTTCCTCATACCTGGAAGCAGAGGACTTCCAGTTTTATCTACAGGGACAATGTGAACAAAGGGGCTCCTTCATTTGCACAGTTCTAAAACTGGAGGTGATGCACTTCTGAATTTGAGGAAATTGTGCCAGCTTCATGGGAAGGGGTTCTCTTCCCCCCCCCCCATGCATGGCAGCAGAGGAAATGGTGGCTGTATTGGGCATCTGTGTCCCAGTCATGCTGCCGATGGCCATCTCCAAGGTCATGCTGCCCTTAGAGACTGTGTCTGTTTCCCACACCATCATTCTGTGCTGTTTGTTGCTCACCACTGTTTGCTCACTTGCACTTTTTGTCCTTTTGTTTCCAGGCCTGTTCAGTGTGGAAGCAATGGCTGTGTTCCTTAGTGTGAGGTAAGTTGGTCTCTGAGAAGATGGTAGGGCTAGGAATTTGTGAAATACTGATCAGGCTGCCATTGTTTCAGAGTATAATAAGAAAACAAAAGCAGGGAAGACCACCGGCGTGCCTGGGGAGGTCGGGAGGGGGCAAATGCCCTGGGTGCCACTCGGTGGGAGTGCTGCTGCAACCCCTTCCCCCCACCACCCATTTTTTTCTCTTAAGGCCCTTTTACAGGGCCTTAGAAAGTGTTTTGATTTTTGGAAGTGACTTTTTGGGCCTCCCAGAGGCTTCAGAAGGACTAAAAGTAGGGTGTTTCTGCCTCACCTGCCGCCCCCACACTGCATATCCTTGACTCCCACTTTCTATGAAAATAGGAAGTGATGTCTTTAGGTCTGGAGAGTGGCATTTTGCCACCCTGGGCCCAGCAGCACAGGGGCCAGGATTGCAACTGGGTAAGGCACTGCTTTGTCCCTGTGTGTTTAGAGGTGAACAACCTGCCATGAAAAAGCTGCAGGTTCTCCACACACAGCCTACTAACGTCTCCTTCCTCTCAAACCTATGTAGCTGCCTTCTACTGAGCCAGAAGACCGTTTGTCCATTGAGCAAATGGTCCATTTGTCCATTGAGCACAAAACTGTCCCCAACGACTGGCAGACACTCTCTAAGGTTCCAGGCGAGGGTCTTTCTCAACTCTCCCCGGCAATCGCAGAGATGGAACTGGGGACCTACAGCTTCACTCTTTCGCTAAGCCAGAACCCCATCTCTATCTCTCACCTTCATCAGGGAGAAATGCTCTGAGGAGAAGAAACTTTAGCATTTTTATAACCATTTTCTCTGAACAATAGCAATTGTCCTGGGACACCAAACCATTTTGTTTAGCCCTCCATTACTATAGGCAGTTGCGGCTACTTTCTGTGCGGCTACTTTCAGTAAGGTGGTTCTGCCTCACCTGCCATCCCCACACTGCACACCCCCAATTCCCACTTTGCATTTCCTGTGAGTTGCAGGCTCAAGCACTCACCCTGTGGAAGAGGGCTCATCGCTCTGGTGGGTTTCAGGCTCCAGACTTCCAGGTACAGCTCAAACATAGCCATTACACTGCACCAGCTAAATCACAGGAATTATAAGGTCATCCCAGAAGGTCTCCCTGTGGTGTCCATCCAGTGATAGCTGGCAGGAGGTCTGGCAGTTGGTAGAGCTGCCACCTTGTATGCCTGAAGATCTGAGGCTGCCTGTTCGAAACAACCGGAAGTACCCGAGAACTGACGACACGCTGATATACTGATGAGCTGACCCTCGGTGGCAGAGAGGAGTTGCTGTCAAGTGGAGTGTGGGAGGCGAAGGGCCAGAGAGAGGCCAGACCAGGAAGGAATCCAGCTGGAAGGAGGAGTTCTATGAAAGATGAGAACTATTCAATTGTAAAAATCCCTACAGGGGTTTAGAACAGCCTGCCTATGTAAACCGCCTTGGATTAAAGTTTGAGGAGAAATCTGATGACCAAAGAAAGGCGGTATATAAATACCTGTATAAATAAATAAATAAATAAATAAATAAATAAATAAATAAAATGTTAGACCTGACTCTACTTGATTCCCCCAGGTCATAATATTAGCCCACCACAGCAGTGAATTACAGCAGCCTTTCACTGTTCTTGCATTTTAATCATGTGATAAATTAGATTGAATTTGCCAATGCTCAGTATTTTATGATGGAAGCTTCCTAATGTACTTCGGCATGAAACTTCGGCAGCACAGGGTTGCATTATTCCAAATGGGTCATCACTTCTGTGATTGAGCGTTTGATGCTCTTTCATTATTGTCTCTCTGCTATATCCCCAACCTAATTCTTTCACCCTGAAATGGGCATTATTGATCTACTTATTAAATACTGTCTACTGAGTATGAATTTTTCACATAAGCAGTGACATTTTTTTTATAAAAAAACACAACATAATGATTACTTATCTGCAGCACAGTGCTCTAAAGACCGGCCTCATCAAGAGGTTTTCAATGGATTTCTGCTAAATACTTTGTGTACAAAAGGCTTGTACCTTCTTGCAAAATGCCATACATTGATTATATCTCTTAGAAAAATGGTACAATCAATAAATGATTATGTTCCTTGAACATTCAGGCCATTGAACTTTTCTTTTGCAGTTTCTCTTGGCTGTCAGTTTGAAAGGGCAGTTGGTCCACTTATATGGTCCAGATTACTTTTTAAAGAAGGGTGTTTTTTGAAAAAGAAAAAAGTTTAGTCCCACCACCAAATTCTATGTAACACTCCCCCTTCCGGCTGATGCAGCTGCACTACCAGAGCACAGTGCTCATCTCTATCAGCTTGAGGGGGCCGGAGCAGTCCTGGGGTCTGCTCTGGGTAAGAGAACATTTGTTCCCTTGCTCCTGGATAAGGTTTGCTGTCCAAATGGGTCTACTCAGATCCGTGCCAGTGATTTTGCACATATTCTCGTGGACTTGGGAAGGTGGATCAAGACCAGGAAGGGGGATAGAATATCGGCACTGCTGCCACTGAGACCTCCTTTCCAGTTTCAACAAATGTTTTCTTCTTCCCTTTCCTCTCCCCTGCCCATTCCTCCTTTCTCACCCTCCTACTTGTCCCCACATTGGCTTCCTTTTCCTGGGGCAGCTGGTGCATGCTGATGGCTGCTCACTACTTACAGAGGCCAGGCAGCTGCGTGGAATGCATCACTTGAAAAAAGTGTCTCTTTGCCCAGTTAGCAAGGCCCTGATACTCCCACCCTGGTTCTTGGTTACTATCGCTTACACAGATTAGAAACCCTACAAGAGTCAGTGGCATTGCTAGGGGGTGTGGGCCGGACTAGGTGACGTGCATGTGGGGTGACACCGCTTCTGGCCAAAAATTTTTAAATCTTGATATTTTTTAACAATACCATCATGTTATTTATCATTCAATGCGTATTTCCATGCAGAACGCGACAAAACAAACCACGCTGAAATATCTCTGTTCTATCAAAAGTTATAACCAAAAAAGCAGTGAGGGCGGAGCAACGGAGCATCACCACACCCACCAGCCAGAATATTGCCCCGCCCACTGCATGGGAGGAGGTGCATCATGGTGGTGGGGGCGGAGTGATGGTACATCACCACACCCACCACCTGGGGTGTTGCCCTGCCCACTGCATGGGGGGTGACGCACTGGCATCCTACATCAGGTGACACAAACCCTAGTGGCACCGCTGATAAGAATGGAGCAAAATCTGCTTTATGACTACTCTTTAGCACTCTATGAGTATGGTAGTATTGAAAAGGACGTATCTGCTCTGCATTTTAAAGCAACCTTTCGTATGAGGCTTTGGAGATGTAAAGTAGTTGTAAGGCAAAACTCCTTACATAGGCCAGAATTTCCTTGGCCTATGTGGTTGGGGGGGGGGAGGAGGGGGACGGGGGAAGCAAACACAAAATAAATAATTAAACTACAAGTATTTTTTAAAAAGGAGAAAAAAGCAGTGCCGCATCCTTAAACATGATCACAGTTTTCTCCAGTAGACAAGGATGTCACCGCATACATAATATGCTGTAATTAATCCTTTCATGGTTCCCTGTCTACACCGTACAACGTAACTATAGGTTGTCTGTCACCTACTGATTTCTGCAGGTGAACAATTATCACGATAATTAATACTTAGAGAAATTACCAGGACAACCCCATCATGTTCCACATAAAGAAGAGCTAGCTATTTATTGTGCAAGCTTCTGCTTTTTCATCCATTGTCATCGGCAACGCATATTTCTTTGTGTTTACCTCTCCAAATCACATCCGCTGACACGGCTTCCTCCTCGTACCTTGCAAAGAGAGTATCTTTTTATGCTAATCCTTTTCAAATAAACAAATATTAAATGTAAGAGATATCAGCAATATCATGATGCGTTTTTGAGAAGTGTGAAGTGGAACATTTTTATGCCACAAAAGAAAATCACCTTGGCTTGGAAATGCGAGGGATGATGGGGAGCTTGTAATAATCGTATCTCCAGGGTGTTAACTTAGGAGGCACCGACAGTTTATTTGTTTGGAATACTGTGTGGTGGTTTAATTTGTTTAAGGATGATGCACAACAAATTATGCATCCACATTTAGTTTCGGAGCAACATTTTTGATGAAATCGAAAGGTTAGGAAGCCATTTGTGGACAGGATAGGACCTAAGATGGAAAAATAGCATTCTTCTATTTGTCAGTCTGCCTGCTGAATGCAAAGAAGGTATACCTGTTCACCCTACAGTTCATCTGGGATGAACCACATTGTTGTCGAAAGAGGGGAAAGTTCTTGCTCCCATGAAAGAGTCACCAAAGTGGTCAAAGGTCAGTCTACCAGGTTGTTCCTGGACAGTGGACATGAAGTGATGATATTATGGGCCCACACTGGTCACTGGAGACCAGTACACATGCCTGGTTCATGCATGCATTAGATAGCCATTCTTCAAATCAAGGGTCTTTCAGCCCAATCCTGCGCAAGTCTACTCAAAAGTAAGTCCCATTATAGTCAAGGGGGCTTATTCCCAGATAAGTGTGCATAGAATTACAATCTTTGTCTTCTTCAACTATGGGATTGTTATACTGCTATGGCTAAGGGAAGAGGAAGCACACTTTCTCAAAAGGGTATAAGAAGAACCCTGTTGGATTTGACCAAAGGTTCACTTATTCCAGCATCCTGTTCCCACATTACTCAATCAGATGCCTCCCAGACAGTGGCGTTGCTGAGGTGGTGCGGAGGGTGTGGACTGCACTAGATGGCACACTTGGGGATGACGACACACCACTACTAGCAAAAGTTGTGAAATCTTGATATTGTTGAATAATACTGTCATGTTATATATCATTCAATGAGGAATTTCATGCAGAATGCAGTGAAACAAACCATACCGAAATGTCTGTAGTCTATCAAAGGTTATGGACAAATAACTAGAAAAGGAAAACACAACAGCCTTATGTACCAAAAAGTTGATTTCTTAACTCAAGCCTGATTGCACCAAGAGCTAATGAGGTATTATTATGACACAGCAGGGAGCCAATGAGGTGTTAGTATAAGTCAGCCTCTCATTTCTATGTATCAGAGCTGATACTAAAACTATTACTCAGTTGTCTGAGTGCAATCAAGTTGGCCACTGTTTTTTTTGTTAGTTAGTGATTTGTTGGCTGACTTGTACTGCTATATACGTATTAAGATAAATAAATAAAGTTAATGGGGGATATAGCCTGCATCATCCTAGTGATGCCACTGCATTTAGGTTTTGCATATGGTATTGTAATTTATTCTGTATCATCTGGTATGGGAGGAGGTCCATCATGGGGGGTGACACAATGAGCTCTTGCACTGGGTGACACAAACCTGCTCCCAGAGGTACACAAGCAGTGCATGAAAGCAACAGCCCATTCTCTTTGCATGTCCATCCGCTTCCCAATTGAGACGGGCGAGTCTCACCACTCTGGCACACATCAGACTGGACCAGAAACAAGCTAAGCTATTTCCACCATGTCCACCATTTCCCAAGAGGAATTGTTCAGCTTGTTTTTCCCCCCAAACTATTGTCGCCTGAAGAAACTTCCCTTCAGTGTCACTAGCCCTTGGAAAGACTACATTTCCCAAGGACCACTATGGGGATTGCTTTGGAATTCCAGCAGTGTGGCCAGGGTAGAAGAGAGAAGAAAGATCTTCCTTCCTCTTTTCTTGCATCTGGAGCACCACCATTGCTATTGATCAGGAACATAATTGATGGAGCAGTTTTGGAAATGAGAGAGTTAGTGGGCTGGATAGGTGGCCTAAGCTCAGAATTCTCCAGCTCAGATTTTGATTCAAAGTGGAGAGAAATTTGGTGGGCTCATAAAGTTTCTTCCCCATCCCATGCCTTCGCTTGTTTAGGTGAAGCTCATTTCTGGGCACAGATCTGCCAAATTTCACTTTCACCCCCACCATCCAAAGTGGAACCTTCATACTGCTTCTTCTTCATGGAGCCATCCTTACTTCCAGAATATACTCAGGTTCTGGCTCTGTCAGTCCCATGGAGAAACTGGGTCCCAAAGCTAACAAATGGCCACTGAGAACACATAAGAATGTGCTTGGCTGTTTTACACAACCTCAAAGCTGCTCTCCAGGGTTAAAGAGATGCTCTCTTCCCTGTGCTTTTGCCAGTAGGTGTCCCAGTTTTGCCAGCTGGCATAGCCAAGGCAGCTGGTCTTTTATACTATTGCACTTTAAAAGGGGAAAACATTTCTACAAACCCTTCGAAAAGTCCATTTTATTTCCAAAGCAAAGCAAAGCAAACCAAAGCTCAGGACAGACAGTTTTATTAGCCCGCATATAGACATCACGTGTGCAGTCAACAGCCTTGAATGACAAGCACTTTATTCTGTATGCCTTGAGCTGATATGGCAGATTTCACACTTAGGAAAATAGCAGTGCATTGAAGGTCAATGTCAGCAGAGCAGCAGCTAAAGCCTTGGATAGGATTTGGCTGCACCCGTAATAAGGCAAAAAAGAGAAGATTTACAGTACAGAAAGATAAGTCCTTTTGCTTGCATTGTCTCAGGAATCTCCAGCCCCTGAAGGTAGACAAGGAAGTGCAGCATCCATTAGAGTGGCATCTGGGCCAAAGGAACCATGAGTGATGGGCAGCCCAGTCCTAGGGTTAAAGGCTCAGTGAAATTACTCAGGCATAAGGTGGTCCTGTCTCCCGACCCAGATGGAAAAAGCAACTTGTACAGCACACCAGTGTTGTATAGCAGCACCAGCCCTTGCTGTCATGCCCTTGTGCAGATGTGGAACATGGTCCCAGTGCTACATCCATTAGAAGAGGCATCACTGGTTTGTGGTCTGTACACCAATGTACAGAAAAGAATAGACAAGCGACGGTATCATAGGTGGACCTATGTGCAAAAAAACTGGTCTTGCAAGAGAGGGACCAGTTCACTTCCCAGAGGGAAGAAGTTTTCTGATCTGGAAACCTATGATGAAGCCTGATCAAAGTCAAGTGTTTGAGCTCCTATAGTTCAACTGCAGGTTCACTTGTGCAACAGAGAATAGGTAATCTGAGGGTTCAACTCTATCAGCCCATAGCATGGGCGCTGAGCTCCAGAGCCAGCACTAGGTGTTGCACTAAAGCATGTTTAGAGCACTCTTGGAGTGGAGCACCAGCAGTGGGCCCAGCACAGGGAGGAAGATGCTGTATGGCTGCAAGATGTAAGTATAACTGCTGGGTGACAGTGCAACCTTTCGGGGTGGAGGGAGGCATTCTGGGGCAGGGGGAGGGCAGGGAGGGGGAGGAACAGACCTGGGAGAGGGGTGGAACTGCCAGATCCTCTTATCCATGTTGAGCTGAAAAGCCCAACATGATTTGTCTGCAGCATGCAGTGGCAAAACAGCTGGCACAGACTTGATGAAGTCTATTGCGGGGCCTCTGCCTTTACTTTGGGAAAGGGGATGACCCAAGGAGATCTCAAGCAGGCCTTTGGCACTGCTGCACCACGCAGCTCTTCAGCACTTTGAATTGGGCTGCCTGTCTCTTACACGATAATATTTGGGGCATCTCTAACATCTGTCAATTCCTTTTCAACCAAGACCTGAAAGTGAGGCAGTCCTACAGCCCAATCAGAAATCCAGAAATAAATCTCTTAACAAATCTTCCTATTTGCTAGGAGCAGAAATGGTGACAGCATGAACTTCAGGAATTCCAGCCCTTCTTTTAAGCACTTCCCAAGGTAAGTTGTTTCCAGAATAGTTTATTAGAGGTATAATTGGAACGGCACAAGCCAGGCAAGTACACAAGACTTCATAAAAATACAAGGCTAGAATGAGAAACAGAGACATGTTTTCGGGACAGACCCAAGATGAGCATTCTCGAGACAAGAGATACAAGAATAATACCATGTCGAATAATTAAATAGCGCCGGCTGTTTTATTGCTACATTACCTCTCCAAAATCATTTGGTTTTCTTTGTAATACCTTTATAAAACTAATGAACTCATTTATTGTAATTCGTATTTTATAACAAACATCTTAATAACTGAGTGTTAAATGATGCACCATTAATTTTTTTTTTAAAAACATGCTTGCATGCTAGTTTCTCAAAAAGCACTTCTGAGAGAATTATCTTGCTATCAATATTTAAAGGAGTTATATGCTTAGCGTTCTTTATTTTCTGATTTGTTCCAGAAATTAATTTTGAGCTGTATCAGGAGAAGTGAATGAAATATTTAGTATTCTTCTCAGGGATGACATGTCCCTGGAATGAACATATCTGACCAGGCACAAGGAAGAGAGACTGATACTGAGGTTTGCCTGTTCTCCAAATAATAAATGAACACACATGTTCTTTTAGTGTCTCTCCCTTTGGTTCCAGGGTCAAGATTATTCAAAGACATGCTTACAGCATTTTGAACTCCATTGAATACTATGCCTTCAATGACGAGTTCTGAGTATTCTCTGATGTGCTCTGATGCAAACCTCAAATGCCAACCAGGGATGTGCAGAAAGCCCTTGAGAAATTGTAATTGTCTTTCAGAAACTCATTTGGCTCCTTTTGAAAAGTCTTAGATATGTCACCTTGGAAGGAACCCTGAAATTCACTTCAAACTTCACTTTGTAGAAACTTTCAGTTCCAAACCAAGGGAGTGTGCCTGTTTATTTTCATGGAGAGGGTAGCTCCATGCTCATGTGCCTCTGATACTCCTGTAACCAGACAACTAGACCAATCAAAACTGAAGGGAAATGATGTCACTTTGAGATAACTGATCCAGAAGAGCTAATGCTGACCCAGCACCGGCGCTGAGCATCGCAAATGTGCTGTAAAGCACATCAGTGATGCTCACTGCCAGCCCAGTGCTGTCCCCTTCCCCCGAGGAGCTGCCACCGGCTGCCCAGCAGTAGCCATTTCAGTGCTGTTGTTCTTCTAGGTACCAGGTAGATAGGATTGGGCTGTGAATTATCTGAGAAATGGCCAAGGGACTTTGTCCTCCTGAGCAGTGGCATCACTAGGGTTTGTGTCACCCGGTGCAGGATGCCAGTGCGTCACCCCCCATGCAGTGGGCAGGGCAACACCCCAGGTGGTGAGCGTGGTGATGTACCATCACTCCGCCCCCACTGGTTTTTTGGCTGTACCTTTTGATAGAACAAAGATAGAACACATTCTGCATGAAATTACGCATTGATTGGTATATAACATGATGGTTTTATTCCTACAAACTGTGATTTTAGTGATTTTGGTCACTAATGGTGTCACACACACACACACACACACACACACACACACACCCAGGGTGTCAACTTACTAACACCTTATTGCAGCAGTCCTCAAACTTTTAGCACTGAGACCCACTTTTTAGAATGACAATCTGTCCGAGACCCACTAGAAGTGATATCATGGTGGAAGTGACACCACCAGGAAAATTAAAATAAATAGATATAAATAATTAAAGTAAAACGAATAATTAAATAAGCAGAAGCCAGCCCTGTTCCACCAAGTGAATTTCCTCTGTAGCCTGCCTGCAATAACACCCCCCCCTCCAAAACCAGTAAGGTTTTCAACCCTACCCAGTGCCCAGTTCAATTTAAGAACTTCTGTTTAAACCAGATCACTGTCAGGATCCACCTGGCTTTGCAAATCTCAAAAAAGTTCACCTTATCAGCAGAAGCCTCTGTTTGGATCCTTTTTAGTAGGGGGGGGGGGAAGACTGCCTTCTGGAGCACTTGTTTAGCTCCAGGTGCACAGGATCAGGACCATTCTGGTAGCCTTGCACTCTCCTTCACCTGATCTTCCACACCAGCCAAGGCAAGTTTGCTTACTCACGAGTAAATGTGACCGTGAGGCTTAGTTTCACTTTCCATAGAGCTCAATACATTCATCTGCTTGAAGGTAGGAACTTCCTTCTCAGGTGTTTTTGGGGGCTGCATTCATTGGATCAGGACAACACAACAAGATACCCAGATATCCTGCTACCACTCCCTTGCATCCGGCATGTCAGGGACAGCCTACTTCTAAAACCCATCAGGTTTTGGTATAAGGTTGGGTTGGGTATACCCATCAAGGCTTGTAACCTGTGATGGACTTTCCCTCCATAAATCCATCCAGTCCCCTTTTAAATGCAGCTAGGCCAGACGTAATGACCACATCATGTGGCAAGGAGTTCCACAGTTTAATTAGATACTAGGTAAAGAAATATCCTTTTGTCTGTTCTAACTCTCCTGACACTCAATTTTAGTGGATGTTCCCAAAAGTGAGAGAAGTGAGAGAGATAGAAAGGAGGCTAGAGGAGACTGAAGGAGGCCGAGGAGAATGGAGGCAGACCCAGATGGGGAAAGCAGCCAAAGCCAGGTGGAGGCGACCAGCAAGGGGTTGGAAAGCTGAGGATAGGGTGAAAACAAACTTTGGAGAATGCGGAGATCTGGATTCCCACCAAAGCCTAACCCAGGAGGAGGCTGAGATCAGCTCAAGTAGCACCTTCAACCCTGTCCTAAGTAATTTGAACTTTGTAGGAAAGGTAATCATTTAAATATAAGGAAAAAAAACTTCACAAAAAGAAATGAAAGGTAGACTATGTAAAAACACAATTTAAAGGGCAAGTGACTCATATTCAGAGAAAGTCTAACAATTAAAATACAATTTGTCGTTTTTTTTAACATCAAACTTTAAAGGCATTTAATATCCACATATTAAATCTGCTTGCTAATGACTTACCAGTTTTAAATACTTCGCAGTAATGATTTATATAATTTGAAGTGGTTATTTTCCATACTTCATTACATTTCCCCAAATGATCATTGATTTGATAATTAGTTGATCTTTTAAAGCCTGCAGACACGATGTCCTTGAAAATATTTTAAATGTCTTGTTCCAGGCAAAAATAAATTGCCATCTTCCGCATGCTTTTCACTGGTAATTTCAGGAGGCTTTATTACCAGCTATGCTCCTTTTGTATCATTTTTATGTGGTTGGGCAAAACACTCAGAAATCAGCCTCTTGAAGCAATACCTAACTGGGGGAAAAAAACCGATCCACATAATTAGCATCATATACCTTTCACCAACCCCATCTTGCTTATACAAGTGTTCTCATTTTTCGGCCTCTATGCACTTTCTTTGTACATGTCTTAACATGATGCAGGATGCATGTGTGTTGAAGTAATAGGAACACAGCGAAAATATTGTGGTGAGGAGGTTTGAAGCAGGAAGAGAAGAAGGATCCATCCTGAGCCCGGCCAACAGCGGTTGCCACTGCATTGCCCCAGCAAGTGCCATCACAAAAGTGCCATAAGGCACTCCTGCACTGGCAGAGAGAAAGCAATGCTGGGCTTAGCACCAGTAAGATGACAAGGTTGTGCAGACAGCTGGAAGTGTTACAGCCGGACTGCAGAGAGTATTTTTGGGGGTGGGGGGGAAGGTGGGGGGAAGGCAGGGAGTGGGCAGAACTGGGTGGGGGTGAGGGCGAACCAGAAGGAGGATTGAACCTGGAAGGGGGTGGGGATGGTGACATGTCCTGTGACCCCTCTGGAGCTGCACAGCCCTACATGGGCCTCCTAGGTTCTGTGTCAGCTCAAGAGCTGGTGCAGTTCCAAGGAGATCCATTGGGAACGTTTGTTCCTTTACCCTGAGGAGATTCCGGCAGGTGCCCTGGCCCTGTAGGATGCAGTGGTGGCCATTCTGGAGCCACTTCACCTCTGGGTGTCACCGGAACTTGCTGAAGTGGAGCTGCCATGCAACCCTCTGGACATCTAGAATGGTGATGTTGTAGCAGAGCAGGTAGTAGATCAGGAGCAGCCTCCTTTGGTAAGCCATCATAGTGGCCAAGAGGCAAGGCACCTGGACCCACTGCTAGGCTGCCCAGTTCGATATCATAAGGCCTGTGGGCTGAATGTGGGCCCCAGAAGCAATTTCTCCAGCCCCCATTGGGCTTCCCCAGAGTAATTGGGCTCTCTCATATCTTGAAAATATGAACAAGGTTTGCGCATGTTCTCTTCTGTCATTTGCAGCTAATGTGAGAACAAAGTGCTTATTTTCGGCCATCATCTGCTTGATGACATCACTTTCTGCCTAATGATGTCACTTTTGGCCCTCAGCAGGCACCACAAATGCTAACTTCAGTCCTCTGTGTGAAACAAGTTTGACACCCCTGGGTTAGGAGGTGCTGGAGAACAACTTAGGGTAAGGGGATATTTTCCCCCTTACTCTGAGTAACACCCCCCTAAATCACTGTTTCCAGTCTTCAAAAATGGGAAATCTTAAAGTGATTTTCTTTCCACAGGGCAGATCGTTCATTGGCACAGAAAGCTTTTGATTCAGTCAGAACAAGAAAGGTCTTGATTTGATTTTGATAGAGCTATGCCTGTTTGCTTCATTGACTTTACTGAGTGCGAGTCATGACCTGTTTTACAGTTTCATGCTGTTTTCCTACCTTGAATGGTTTCTTTAAAAACACAGTCAGGATATCTGGCAGGTTTCACAGTAGGGATTTTTGAAAGGCCATTTGATTCATTTTTGACCTGTGCCGCAATAGGCCCCATGGCATGACTGCAATAACTATGCAACCTGAAACATTGGATCAGAGTGACAGTGCAAAAGGAATGGCAGTCCTAAATCCCTGATTCATGCTTGCCACTTTATCACTTCCCTGGTAAGATGCAGGACTTGCAACATGCTCTGTTCTCAGGAAAGCAGGTAGAGGGGCCCAATCGGATAGATGGATACAGTGGAGAGAGGGATGTTTTTTTCTCTCTCACACAACACCAGAACCAGGGGATATCCGCTAAAATTGAGTGTCAGGAGAGTTAGAACAGAAGGATACATTCAATTAATTCCATTGATCTGAGCTTGGTTCTCCTCGTGCAAATTCACTTAACTGAGAGCCAAAATTCAATTGATCAAATTTACCAAATGTATCTTCTACTTAATGTCGATCAACTGGTTACTAGGAAAGTGGTGGAATTGGATGGTCTATTTAATCTCAGGAATGTCTGTAGTGAAGTTTTTGGGTATCTGATGGTTGTGATCAAATGCATTTCTATTAGCCATTGCAGGTAGCAGATCATGTCAGTGGCAGACCTCTCCAGCCCCACACCACAAGGCAAAGGTCCATGATGGCATCCCCCTGCAGGATGCCACTCCCCCCCCCACATCCCCCCACGGAGCCTCGTGCAACTCCAGGATGCACCAGAGAAACCTAATGAAGCTGCCCTGGGCTCTTAAAACTGTGCTTTCGGCAAACAGGAAGCACAGTTTCTGACTGTGTCAGGATCATCAGAGAGGCTTTTGCGTGGTCCTAGAGGTGCCTGAGACTTCATGCCTGGTGCATTTACCCCTTTCCATTAATGGCAGGTCCACCACTGGTATCATGTGGTATAATGAAAGAGGCAACAGAGAAAGATAGCAAACAGAAGCTTTCTGTTGTAAAGTCATAAGAACATAAGAACATAAGAACAGCATGTATTCACTGCTGAAACAGAGACGCCTGCGTTGGCTTGGTCATGTCGTGAGAATGGATGATGGCCGGATCCCAAAGGATCTCCTCTATGGAGAACTCGTGCAAGGAAAGCGCCCTACAGGTAGACCACAGCTGCGATACAAGGACATCTGCAAGAGGGATCTGAAGGCCTTAGGGATGGACCTCAACAAGTGGGAAACCCTGGCCTCTGAGCGGCCCGCTTGGAGGCAGGCTGTGCAGCATAGCCTTTCCCAGTTTGAAGAGACACTTTGCCAACAGTCTGAGGCTAAGAGGCAAAGAAGGAAGGCCCACAGCCAGGGAGACAGACCAGGGACAGACTGCACTTGCTCCCGGTGTGGAAGGGATTGTCACTCCCGGATTGGCCTTTTCAGCCACACTAGATGCTGTGCCAGAACCACCTTTCAGAGCGCGATACCACAGTCTTTCGAGACTGAAGGTTGCCAATACAAAAAAAAAAAAAAGAACAGCCCCACTGAATCAGGCCATAGGCCCATCTAGTCCAGCTTCCTGTATCTCACAGCGACCCACCAAATGCCCCAGGGAGCAGCAGATTTCTGGTTATTAATCAGAAGATTTCTGGTTAACCAGAAGATTTCTGGTTCTGGAAATCTGGAAATCTGGTTCTGGAAATCCAGAAGATTTCTGGTTCTGGAAATCAGCAGATTTCTGGTTATTAAACAGTTCAACAAGGAAAATTAACTTATATGAACTGGAGACCAAGTTAATGGTGAGGCAGAAGTTACTGAAGTTGGTGAGGCAGAAGTTACTGAAGCCCTGATAGAATTTCTTATGGAGCCAAATGCAGAAGATGTCACTGATTTATCACAGGTATTTTGGCAGTGTGTGTGTGTGTGTGTGTGTGTGTGTGTGTGTGTGTGTGTGTGTGAGAGAGAGAGAGAGAGAGAGAGAGAGAGAATCAATTTTGGGCATCCTCCATAATATTGGCGGTTTATCAAACCCCTGATGGGGTACTATCCACGGTTGGTGGGTGCATGATTTAGATGTTAATTGGGGGAAAGGATTTGAAGCATTCTTGCTCCTTGCCTCAGTAATAAATCTGACTCTTTTCAACAAACTATTTTCTTCAAAAATTTTACTTGGTGTAGAACAGACAAGCTCTGTTTGTGAGGACCTGTGACGGTCACCTCATGGTTGGAGGTGGTCTCCTGAATCCTAGAAAATCTGTGTGCTTAACCCTGTGTTTGGCAATCGTCTGAAATGAAGACATCAATCACCCCGTGTACTTGACAAGAATAAAAAATCAAGAGCTTTTGTTCACAAAAGATCTTCCCCACCACCTAGATGTGACCTACCATCTTAAGACTAATTTATCCCAGACAAGTTTTGATCAAGTTCTCATCTGTAACCATTAGCAACCAAGAGCAAAATAATATACTGCTGAGATAGCTTTTGCAATAAAGAGACAAAAATAATTTCTAGTCGATTTGGTTTTATTTTGTATTCTTGGTAATAAAAGTTGAGCAAAGAGTCCTCTTTTTGGACCACTCATCCAAGGCAGTTGAAGAGTCAGCATGTTTGACCTCAGGAAGAGCCATGAAACATATGCATGCCCATCTTTTGACAGATGTTGCAATCGTGGTGTGTGGCACTGGAGTTTGCACTGCTGCTGTGATTACAAGGATTTCAACTGATATAGAAATTATTTAATTGTATTAGAACATAAGAAAGGCCATGCTTGGTCAGACGAATGGGTCTATTTAGCCCAGCATCCTATTTCCCACCGTAGCCAAATACAAGCGTCCCCCCGTATCCACGGTTCCCATACCCACAGTTTCACTTATCCACAGTTCTCAAATTCCCACTTGTGCTCATGACTCACCTCTTTGCATGTGCTTTGCAAAAAGGAGAGCTTTTGCTTTAAAACTGGAAGCAGGAAGTAAATGATAAGAACCTAGTCCAGCCATTTTCAAACACTGTGCCATGGCACATTGGTGTGCTGCAAATGGTCTGCAGGTGTGCCATGGGGGTTTGCGGGAGGGTCATTTATTAGTAGGGCCATTAAGGGATGTGTGCCCCCACCAACAGCATGGTGTGCCTTGTCAATTGCCAAAAGAATGATGGTGTGCCCTGACAATTTTAGTACCTTGTCAGTGTGCTACAAGATGAAAAAAGTTGAAAATCGCTGACCTAGACTGTAGCTGCTATAGCGATGGTCACCAAACTCATGATCACTATGCACTGCAAAATTGGTCCCTGTTTGGACCGGAGTTTACTGTTCTGCCTCCAAGCCAAATGACTTTCATGTAGAACTGGGCACAGGGATGCTCTGGGCAGTTGCATCTGTTGCCCAGCATCCCAGAAGGCAGTGTGACAGGACATCCAGGCAGACACAACACCCCAGGACGTCCCTGTGCCCTGTTCTACAAGGAACTCATGCAGAGTGGAGGCAAAACGGTAAGCTCTGATCACGGAACAGAGGGCTTTCTCCAAACCCTGGATTGGGAAGGGTTTGGAAAGCCCTGTGTTAGAGGAACTACAGGAGGCAATAGTGATAATACTAACAGAGATTCCTCTTACAGCTATGGGTCTAGTTCTCCTTGTCTACTTCTTGTTCCAAAGCAAAAGTAGTAGTAGTAGTAGTAGTAGTAGTAGTAACTCCCTTTTGCAAAGTGTTTGCTAGGATGAGAGGTGAGTCATGAGTGCAATGGGGAAAGGGAATTGAGTAGAGTTTGCTGCTATGTTTTGGGCATCTGCAGTAGCAGCAAGAACCTATCCCCCACAGATATTGGGGAACATCTGCAGTTCCCTCTGGGTAGCTCAGAAGTAGGACATGTAGCTGAACTGCTCTGCTACTTCCCAGTAACTGGTTTTGTGATGCACACTGCTTCTATGATCATGAATCATGATTATAATAGAAGTAATAATTTGATGGAGGAAGCACCCACCAAATTATGGGTATATTTGAAATCTTCATGACTCATCTCACCATTTAGCGCTTGGGATTTTTAAACATGCACGCAGAGTTGAGGGTTCAGGGAAAGCATTGGTCTACTGGCTTCTGGTGTCACAGCAGTAGCCTTCAGCTGTATATTGAGAAAGACCTTTCCTAGGCGGATTGGGGATTTAGCAGGGGGAACCTCCATCTTAAGGGAGAGGTCACAGATGATCCAAGAACAGACCATCAGCTTCTTCTCCTTCCCAACTTTCTGAGTGCACCTTTCCAGTCTGTACTAGTAAAGCAGTGCCCTGACATCTGGAACATCATTAGAGAGATAATCTGTTGGCTTCGTATTATCTTCTGACCCAATTCACAATGTTAGGTTTGACCTAGAAAACCTTTCAAGGCTTTGGTTCTCCATAGCTCATGCCTTCTCTATTCTGTTCTGTCATGACCTTTAAGAGCAACAGAGAACATCTTCTTGACTGCACCATCCTTGCACCAAATTTGAGTGGCAGATATTCTTTGTGGCTGCCTTGTTTGCAGAATTCCTTTCTCTAAGACAGCCAACGAAGTCAGCGCACAAAATATCTTCTGAAGGTACTGAAAGTCTTTTTGTTTTTGCTTGAGTTTTTGACAGAGTGAAGTAGGCCTTGGCTGTAATGTTATCTGTCTGCTTATCCATCCTAATATATATGGAGGTGGGGCATAAGCATAAGAGCTCAGGAGACAACCCTCCCCCCCCGTCCTTTCTCCACATTGTCAAGAGGCGTGGAGGAACTCATTCAGGGTCCAAACCTATTCAACTTTCCAGCACTGGTGCTGGCGTAATGCAGTCCTAAAGTAAGGGAACATCTGAGAAGGCCTCTGTGACTAACCCTCCACCAGAGAATTCAGTGCATGCCCTATTGGCAAAGCTGCACCGGCACTGGAAAATTGGATAGGATTGGGCTATTAATCACCATATGGGATATAAGTGTCCTCAGGTTCAGGTGATGTGCTCACGGAAAAGATGCTGGATTTCCCCTAGCCTGAGTGAGAGCTCTACTTTTTCAGGAGGTGGGCCAACACCTTTTTGCTCCTCCATGTCTTCTCTGGAAGAGGGGCTTCAATAGTATTCTGGCATACATTAGGACATTCTTGCACCTGGAATGCTGCAGCACTTCCCAAACCAGCTTTGTTGACATACTGCTAGTTCAGAAAGACTGGGATAGAAATGGAAGTAAAGAAATAAGAGCTCTAAAATATCAACCCTGTTCTGAGAGGTAGGGAAGTTCTTTTCCCTCTTGTACCACACTAGAGCCAGGGGACATCCAATAAAATTGAGTTAGGACAAACAAAAATATTTCTCTACCCAGTGTGTAATTCATCTGTGGAACTCCTTGCCACAGGATGTGGTGATGACACCTGGCTTAGATGCTTTTCAAAGGGAATTGGACAGATTTATGGAGGAAAAGTCCATCACGGGTTACAGACCATGATGACTATATGCAACATCCAGAATTTAAAGGCAGTCTGTTTCTGAATGCAAGGGAGTGGCAACAAGATCCAGGTATCCTGTTGTCTTGAGTGCTCCCTGGGGCACCTGGTAGGTCACTGTGAGATACAGGAAACTGGATTAGATGGGCCTTTGACCTGACCCAGCAGGGCCTTTTGTATGTTCTTAGAGTTGTATCAACCACAAAACTAGATAAAGTTCCTCTGTTTTGCAGTCTAATGACCCTTTCCACTTCCTCGGTCCTGCATGAATCTAGTTATGGGTTATGAATGTTACCTTTTGTTGTTCTCCTCACTTCTGCAAGATCCTTCATTAATATTTCTAAGAGAGCTAGAGCTTTTTCTGAGACACAGCCACTATCAGTCAGCCATAGCCTGATTGATTGTGAGAAAAATTATTTACGGTGAAGCTATCATGTATAATGCTAAAATATTTCATTATCTTAGAAATGCTATCACCTTACCCAGTGCATTTCCACCTTTTCAATGGCTTTGCAGAATTTTTTTCCCCAAAACACAAAAATCAATTTCAATTGTATTTTATGTTATTAGATTGTAAGCAGTGCACTAAAAATTGTAGCTGTAAGCTTAAACAGTACAATGAACCACAAAGAAATATCCACTGCAATAAATCAGTACTTCTAGCTTTACTGAGCTGCCTCGCTGTTTGTAATGTGGCTTTGGCACTGTTCATTCTGGAAGGAAGGAAAGTGTTGGAATCAGCAGTTCAAAGCTTATCCCTTGCCTTCAAAAATGAAAGTTCCCCCAATTGAATTTTTGTGGTGTCAAAAGACAGAATGTTGTCCCATCTTGCACAGTCCTTCATCCTGGAAATGCTGTAACTGTGCTGGGTCACAGGAAAGTAGCTATATATTTGGGGGAAGATGCAGAAGTGTGGTGGTTCAGAGGATGATGAGTTAGGATGGAATCCCGAAGACCTGACTTTGCAAGGCTCCAATTTCCCCAGACTCACTAGGTGAGGTATGAAGTGCAGGCTGAACTTACCACCAGGAACAAACACATTCCTAGTTGCTGTGGGGCACAATTCCCCAACAGCAGATCTTTACAGTTAGGGCAGGAAAGACTGCCTCTGTCAGGCTTTCGTTTTATGAGCAGTTGTAATGGAAGATCAGAAGATCATCAGGTGGATGATGTGGTGTTGACAGCGATTCCCTGTTTTGACAGCTGTTTGACAGCTCTGGGAAGGGCAGGGCTGGCTCCACAGCTGTAATCAATCAAGGCCAATGGAGACCTGGATGGACACCTGGGCTTCATTTGACCTTGATGGGACTTTGAATGGACATGGACTGAAGGGATGGCTCACCTGAGCCTAATTTGGAGCTAATGAGGTAGCTCACAGCTGAGCTGCATTTGGATCATGAGACATCCAAGGATAAAAGGCAGCTTTGGAAGGAGACAGAGCTATCCTGACCCAGGACCAAGAGCGGGACCCTGACCCAGAGCGAGGAGCAGGACGCTGACCAGAGGGAGGACCCTGACCCAGAAGCGGGACGCTGGCCCAGAGGGAAACCCGGACGGACCCACACTGGAAGAAGGGGACTGCTAGAACTCTGCTGGAGGACACAGAAGAGAGGACTGCCAGGACCCTGCTGGAGGAGACACTCTGCTGGAGAGAACACTGCTGGAGAGGAGGAACTCTACTGCAGAAGATTGGACTGGGAATACTGGATGGGGAAGACTGGACTGTGCTTTGGAGACTGGATTGGACTTTGACTGGAGGCTTCAGACCTCTACCCACTAAGTTAAGTGGAGTTTTGGGGAGGGAAAGCCTCTGGACAAGAGGACTTGCAGGGAGTGTATGTGTTTGTAGCAATAAATTCTTGTTAATTGCTATAGATAAGAAGTTCTGTGTTTATTCCTTTGCACACCACAGCTGTTGTTCTTGGGAAAGGGGGCTGTTAATTAGCCAAAAAGCGGGCATTAGAAGGGAGTTGAGATATTTGGCAGAACAGCAGTCTTGCAACATGGTCCGTTCCCCAGGAAAGCAGATGGAGGGTCCCGATCGGATAGATGGATACGGTGGATAGAGGGATGTTCTTTTCCTTCTCACACAACCCCAGAACCAAGGGACATCCACTAAAATTGAGTATCAGGAGAGTTAGAACAGACAAAAGAAAATATTTTTTTTACCCAGCGTCAGTGGCGTCACTAGGATTCGCGTCACTCGGTGCGGGAGGCCTGCACGTCACCCCATGCAGTGGGCGGGGCAATGCCCCAGGTGGGCGTGGTGATGTGCATTTGCCCCGCCCCCACCAGTTTTTTGGCTGTACCTTTTGTTAGAACACAGCTATTTCAATGTGGATTGTTTCATTGCATTCTGCATGAAATTACGAATTGATTAATATAGAACATGATGGGATTATTCCTCCAAATTCTGATTTTAGTGATCTTGAAAACTTGTAGAGTCTCTCTCTCTCTCTCACACACACACACTTACTAACAACTTATTGTAGCAGTTCTCAAACTTTTAGCACTGGGACCCACTTTTTAGAATGACAATCTGTCCAGGACCCATTTGAACTGATGTCATGGCCAGAAGTGACATCATCAAGCAATTAAAATAAATAATTATAAATAATTAAATTAGAATAAATAATTAAATAAGGGGGAGCCAGTCCTGTTCCACCAAGTGAATCTACTCTGAAGTAAGTCCTATTGTGGTCAATGGAGCTTACTCTCAGGAAAGTGTGGGTAGGATTGCAGCCTGTGAGCCCAATCCTATGCATGTCTACTCTGAAGTAAGTCCCATAGTGGTCAATGGAGCTTACCCTGTAGTCTGCCTGCAATAACAACCCCCCAAAAGAATCAGTGAGATTTCCAGCCCTCCCAGTGCCCGGTTTAAAGTTCTTCTATTTCAGGCATATCAAGGTAAAGATCCTCCTGGCTTTGCAAGTGCAAAATAGAAAACTTTCCCCTTACCAGTTCAAGCCACGTTTTTGTTCTTTTGGGGGGAGGGGGAAGGCTGCCTTCCGTTGCATTCCAGCTCCATCGGATCAGGACCCTTCTGGTGTCCTCACATTCCCCTTTGCCTGACCTGACCACCAGCCAAGGGACGTCTGCCTACTCGCAAGTAAATGCAACTGTGAGGCTGCTTTGTTTTCCATAGGGCTCCATAGACTGGGAGGGAAGCACTGGGAGGGAGGAACCTCCTTCTCCGGTGTTTTTGGGGGCTGCACTCATTGGATGAAGACCATTCTGATGTCCTTGGAGCCTCTCAGCCTGCCTCGACTAAGGCAAGTCCGCCTACTCATGGGTAAATACGGCCATGTGGCTTCGTTTTGGGCTCAGACTCGCAGCTGGGAGGGTGGAGCTTCGCGGGTGTTTTTGGGGGGCTGTATTCATTGAATCTGGACCATTCAGGTGTCATTGGATTCCTCTCAAGCTGCCCTTTCCGACAGACTATGGCAAGTGTGCCTACTCACGAGTAAACACGTGCTATGGCTCACTTTCCATAGGGCTTCATGCATTTTTTCCTTCCAGTTTTTTGGCCATAACTTTTGAATAAAAGGATCAATTTCAATTCTGTTTTTTGCACTGCACTCTGCCAGCCATTCCACATCCAACGGTGTATGGCATGATGCAGTCACTCCTAACCCCGCGATGTTAGTGCATCCTCCCCCAGGGTGCGTCACCCCTCCGGCGCGTCACCTGGTGCAGCCCGTACCCCCTGTGGAACCGTGGAACTCCTTGCTTCAGAAAGTGGCACCAGGATGCATAAATCTTGTTGTCCTGAGTGTTCCCCGAGCATTTGGTGGGCAACTGTGAGATACAGGAAGCTGGACTAGATGGGCATCTGGCCTGATCCAGTAGGACTCTTCTTATGTTCTTATGAATGGAAGGGATTAGACCTGGCACCATCAACATGCAACAATTTGCTAAAATTTCCCTTGCTACTTGACAGGATGGTAAAAGCCCTGTTCAAACATTTGAAGTAGGGTCAGTAAACACAGCTGTTGGGGGCTGAATCTGCCACTGCAATGCCACTCCCTGACAATGTATATGTTGAAGAATTGAAAAGGTATATGCCAGTGTTTCTGAAACTGTGGGTCGGGACCCACTCGATGAGTCACTAGATTGAATTTCATTTCAATATTTTAATTTTAATATATTAGACTTGATGCTACCATGGCATGTGACTGCATTTGGGGAAATATTACAGATCTGTACTTTTAACAGGCTAATTGTATATTCTTTTAACAATGATAGGAAGTGGGACTTACTCCTGGGAAAGTGTGGGTAGGATGGCAGCCTAGGATTGTCAAAAATCTTCCTGCTTGATGATGTCACTTCCGGTCTTGACATCATTTTTGGTGAGTCCTGACAGATTCTCATTCTAAAAAGTGGGT
Organism: Tiliqua scincoides; assembly: GCF_035046505.1. Taxonomy (NCBI): domain Eukaryota; kingdom Metazoa; phylum Chordata; class Lepidosauria; order Squamata; family Scincidae; genus Tiliqua; species Tiliqua scincoides. Next base: position 12,491,432 of record NC_089825.1, on the reverse strand, counting down.
CCCAGTGCTAAATGTGAGAACCACTGGTCTATACATGGCTCCATGCTCACAGTGGTGAGTTACCACTTCATAAACAGTAATCTGCATCCATTCAGCACACTATCCTTCACTCTCTTTTCACTGGAGGGGCTCCCCCCTTTTTCCCCATCCCACCTTGCCCCACAGTTTCTTTGCTTAAAACTGTGGAAAACTGTCAAAGGGATGCTCCAGGTTCAGCCACCATTTTATGGGGTGATTATAACTCTTTGTTAAAGCCGTACCTAAGGATTCTTCTTAAATGTCCTGGCACCTGTACGATGTCAAGTGCCCAGTAAATGACAGTATTTTATTGCTACCCTTGGTTATATACACGGCACAGCTGCCTTGTGCCAAAATCATAAATAAAAGGAGAAACCACCTCACTAGTGCTTATGTTTTATGACTCTGTTGAAGGCTGCTAATGGCCCAAATATTGGCCCGCTTGCCTGTTTTCAAGGCTTTCCCCCTAGTGCTGGTAATGAAATTAAGATGGGCAGCAATGAATCTACACAGTGTCCGTCAGTGTTTCAGCGCACAGGCCGCTGTGGCTCATATGAAATGGGATGCTGAGCGAACTCATTTTCGTGCAATAATCTGTGTTCTCTTTAAAGGATTATGAAGGGAGCCTGCAGCTACAGCAGGAAGGGGGAAAAAGAACCTTGTTAGTAAAGGTGAACTGTTCAACTCCAAACAGTGACTCCTAATGATGCGACATTTGCTTGTAACTCTCTGTGAATGAAGTGCATCGCATGCTCAGGAATTTTAATATTTCCAAAGGCAGTGTGTGTGAGAGAGGGGGGGAGGGTGAATTCAAATGAAAGAGCTTTGCTTACATGTGCAAAGGATAAAGACCAAAAATGACAGAGTTGTGGGGATGAGGCCCTAGCTTTGTTTCAAGTTTTGCCATCAAAAGATCCCAGATAGAATCCCTGGCATCTATGAGTCGGTTTAGACCAGGGGTTCCCAATATGATGCTCATTGGCACCTATGCACCTACAGGTCAAGGGGTGCCCATATGCTTGTCTGCCCACTTGCTGCTATTATCACTATCTTTCATGCACTTGCTCTTCAGGTTTTTATTGTGAACAAAGAAATGTGATGAGCAGAGGAGATTCGGAAGGCAGAATGTCCAACCAGAAGGCAAAATGTCTCCTTCTCTTCTCCCCCACATAATCCCTTTCACGTCCTCCCTGTTGAAACTGAGGTTATCTGCTGAACCAAAGGAAGGAGTTCCTCTCTCCAGCACATGAGAGCATGACAAGAAGCAAAGAGTTGAAACCACAGGGAAACAGATTTAGGCTAGACCAGGGGTGTCCAAAGTTTTTGGCAGGAGGGCCACATCATCTCTCTGACACCGTGTCGGGGGCCGAATTAATTTACATTTCAAATTTGAATAAATTTACATAAATGAATATATTAAAGATGAACTTCTATGAATGAATGAAGGTCTTGCAATAGTTCAAGGCCTATAAAAGGCCTTGCACAAAGCAAGGCTGGCCTTTCCCTTCCTGCTGCTACTGCATCACAGATGTGAAACAACAGGCAATGGAGGGAGCCCTCATCCCACAGCTCACTCGAGAGGCCAAACAGTTGCCCTCACGCTGAGAGCAGTTGCATCGGACCAGTGTGGGCTCCAACAAATCTCTGGAGGGCCAGAGGCTCATTGGAGGCTAGGGGCTCCCTGAGGGCCACATAGAGAGGCCTTGAGGGCCACAAGTGGCCCCCGGGCCGGGGTTTGGGCACCCCTGGACTAGACATTAGGAAGAATTTCCTAAGTGTAGGGACTGTCCAGCATTGAAACAGTCTGTTAGGTGCAGTAATGGATTCTCCTTCATTGGAGGTTTCCAAGTAGAGGATGGCTGGCCACCAGATAGGGATGCTGTAGCAGTTGCTTAGCTGGGGGTTTGACTTGATTATCTCAAAGGTACCTTCTTGTTTGTGAATGTATATATGTAGGTAGGTGGTGCCGCATGTGTATGTGTAGGGATGAGGGGGGTGGAAGATGCGTGAGCAACTCTTCGAAAACCTGGGGAGCCACCACTATTCAGCATCATGGTCTGAGACAGTCTAAGGCAGCTTCATAACTGTGTGAAGCCCACTGTAGACTTCTTGCTCCCGGCCCACCAAAACCAGGAGCTAGCTCTGCAGCAAGCTCATGGCAGAGATGAGATCCAGACAAGGGACCTCCCCATTCATAACTTGATCTTCAAGCAGTATTCTACACAGTGGGAAAGATGATGTGGCCATTTATAGCTCCTTCAGGGTACCTCTGCTATATCATTTCACTGAAAGTTCCTGCATTGGAATGGCATCTTCAATGTTTTGGGAGTTAATTGCTTCATTATCACAACTGTGAAATTCTTTAGATCAGCCCTCAGTCGCACATAAAATGTTAATAATGCTAACTTTGTGCTGAAGATAGAACCAAGGCAAAAAAAAAAAGTGATGTGTTAGCATTAATGATTTGGGCCTTGATTACTGAAACAGAAAATTCATTTTGTAGGGGGAAAAGTCATTTGTTCCTTTGTGTGTGTGTGTGTATGTGGCTGTGTGTTTTGCTGTAAGGTACATATTTTGCTGAGAGCAGAACCACGTGCTTTTCAATATGCTGAGATCAGCAAGTGTTTTAAAATTCTAATAATTGTAGACGCACGATCATGGAAATTCACTCCCCACTAACCTGCAAACTGAAAATTAATGAACTGTACTAAAGCAGAGGTTGTATTCTCCTGAATGTTTTAAAGAGATTGTAAAACAGTAAAACATAAATAGAATTACTCCGCTAGGACGGCAGTATAGAAAATTCTAACTTAAATATGGGCGAGGTAATATGTGCAAAATGCACGAGCACTGCTTGTTTATTATAGTGTCATATTTTACAGGAGTTGCTTAGCATTCTAGCACAATGGCTCTTCCTGCACAGAACAACGGGGGTGTTTGGAATCCACCCATCACGTGAAAAAGGAGCAGGCAAATTTATGGCCAAGAGGTTCGCAATGACTGTTGGCCATGAGCATTCTTTGTAGCATGGAAGTACACTCATGAGTACCAGTCACTGATGACAACCAGCAGGAGATAATTACCGTCTTTGTGCCCTGATAACTGAACTTCCAGAGGGTTATGGCCAATTGTGTTGCAAACAGAAACACAGAATGAAAGAAGAGCAGGATGCAGATTTAGATAGAACTCATGGCCCAATCCTGTCTCCCAGTAGTGCCGACGGACTGTGTGCTGCACTGGCACTAGCTGTTGCCATAAAACATTGTGACAGCATTTTGTTGAGGGCGCAGGCCTTCCTATGCACACCAGCACAGCAGATGGTTCCAACTGGAGTAGGTGAGTTCTGTGCAGTGCAGCACAGAGGTGGGGGGGAGGGTGAAGAAGGGGTGGAACGGGGTGGGGGATGGAAGATGGATAGCTTTGGCCTGGGAGGGAGGCGGGATTGGTGGCACTAGTGCAGGCTGTATCCTATCCCTCTTCCAGGGTCCAGTTGGCCAACATGGGGCAACAAGGACTTATGCCAGTTATATCGCTTGTTCAGGCCCAGGTTGCCCCATTGTACCCACTTGGGGCTTACCCTAGGACAAGGGGACCTCCAGCAGATGAAATTCCCCACAGGATGCAGCGGAATTTCCTCTGGCACTGTTGCATTGATGCAGGGGAAAATGACTTGGTAGAGCTGTCAGCCTCATCCTAGAGGCTGCACAGTCCATTTTTAGCTATGCTGGAACAGTTGCCTACATTGAGCAGGGCACTGAACTAGATGATCTCCAACTCATAGGAATGTTTTGAACAAGGGGAGCAGTGAAAAGTGCTGTCTCCTGTCTTCAGCCTTATACGGTGCAGTCCATTTGACTACTTTAGGACTCTCCTTCCTCATTGCGCAGCACATACAGAACAGATCACGATTAAAGGTCCAATCCTGGCACTGGCATTACTAGGATTCGTGTCACCTGGTGCGGGAGGCCAGCACATCACCCCCACGTTGGACCTCTTCCCATGCAATGGGCAGGGCAGCGCCCTGGGCAGGGTGTGGTGATGCACCATTGCCCCACCTGCTGGTTTTTTTTGGCTATAACATTTGATCGAATAGAGATATTTCAAAGTGGGTTGTTTCATTGCATTCTGCAAGAAATTACGCATTGACTGATATATGATGATATTATTTGAATGTACTAAGATTGTAAAAATTTTGGCCAGGAGTTGTGTCACTCCCTGTGCGTGTCACCCAGTGTGGCCCACACCTCCTGCCCCCTCTAGTGGCACCACTGAATCCAGAATTCTTTCCTCCTACCACACCACCTTCAGCAGGAGTACGGAAACCTGTTTGGCTAGAGAATAGCTTGCATGAAAAAAAAATTATTGCAAACCACAACAAACTGTGGAAGAAGGGGCATATACATGCTGGTGATACACCAAACAGTGTTCCCCCCAGTGCTCGTCATAACTCAACATCTGTCAGGAATGTCACTTCATTATCTGAGGAAGTTCCTGTTGCCTTGGAAACAATGACAAAACATAGCCTACTGTTACTTGAGCCATTTCAGCATCTAACAAAGTACATGCAGTGGAACTTTAATAGCCACACATAATTACACTAATTGGAGAGAGTGAGATTTTATCTGTGGTTTTATAACTTGCTTAAAGATTTGATAATTTAGCCTCATTGCTCTGGTCGGCGGCTCTGTAAATAAAACACATGGCCGTGTTTTGCTCCTTCTACAGTGCCAGATGCCTGAATTGTGAAGTCCTACTACTATGGACTACTATATTGTCTGCACCTCGCCCTTTAGGGTCACCAAATCTGAAAAGGTCAACTGGGCTACAGAATGGATCTCCACCATCTTCAGCAGACCAAATGGAAGCCATTGCAGTCAATTAAAAAGATGGTGCTCATTTATAAGGTGACAAACATTTTTCCATCAAAATCTTATTTTGATGTGGGAGCCAACCTTGGTAGGGCCCAATCCTATCCAACCTTCCAGCACTGATGCAGCCACAATGCATCCCTGAGGTTCCCTTACCTTGAGGAAGCCTCCATGACTGCCCTCCCACCAAAAAATGCAGTGCATGCCCCACTGGCATGGCTGCCTCAGTGCAGGAAAATTAGATAGGATTGGGCCCACTGTCTACTGTAGCTAAATAACCAAGAGTACTGTAATACATGAATGGTGGTATACTCTGCCATTGCAGTAGTTCTCAGGAAAACAGCATTACCCAAGAACCACTGGAGTCCTTGCTAGAAGGGGGGAGAGATTACATGTCTCTTATTCCAAACAGCAAGGGCAGTGTTTCTCAAACTGTGGGTCGGGACCCACTAGGTGGGTCGCGAGTCAATTTCAGGTGGGTCCCCATTCATTTCAATATTTTATTTTTACTATATTAGACTTGATGCTACCCAGATGTGACTGCATCTGGGGAAATGTTAGAGCTCTGTACTTTTAACAGGCTACTATGTATATACTTTTACCAATGACAGTAAATGGGACTTACCCCTAGGTAAGTGTGGGCAGGATTGTAGCCTAGGATTGTTAAAAAATTTCCTGCTTGATGATGTCACTTCTGGTCATGACATCACTTTCGGTGGGTCCTGACAGAATCTCATTCTAAAAAGTGGGCCCCAGTGCTAAATATTTGAGAACGACTGCACTAAGGCATCAACATTACCTCACCCTGATATGTAGGTTTTGCATAAAGGAAAGGAATGGGAGGAGTTGGGGGAGGGGGAGTACAGGAAAGATACCTGGAAGTCTTCTCCAACTCAGATTTTACATTGGGGCTACAACAGTGTTTCTCAATGTTTGTTCTCCACCATACCACTTCACATGGTCCACCTATTGAAAGTATCATGGAAAGTAACTGGTGATGACATTTCTGGGTTGGAAGGCCAGATGCGACTCAATGAACACCAGTAAGAGGCTCAGGGTGAATGGGAGTAGTTTTTGGAGCATGGAATAACATGTTTTGGAGCTCTGCCTGCTGAGCTAAGACTCCTGCTGCTGTTTATTGTATCACGTTCCTGGTCTCGTTGCAGGGGTCCCACGAGTACCACAAGTCATCACTTCAAGTATCCAAGTACCCAAGTATCCAAGTGGTATCCATACCACTAGTTGAGAAACACTGAGCTACAGCCAAATTTGGCTTTCTCAATGCCCATATTTTCTCCTTTCTGTGTTTGTGGCAACTATTACAAGTGCACAAAGTTCGTTTTCCAACATAACCCCAGAAATGTCTAATTCAGTGGTTTTCAACTGCTGTGCCACAGCACATTGGTGTGCTGCAAATGGTTCTCAGGTGTGCCACTGGACTTTCTGGGAGGGTCATTTATTAGGAGGGCCATTGGGGGAGTTTGAGTAGGGCAGAAACTATGTTATTCTTTGGTCAAACTGAAAAGGTGTGTTATTCTATGTAATCTTGCACTTATGCTTTGTTTATTTCTATATCTTAATACTCATTTTTAAAATAATATAATATATCCTTAAAAAACAGATGGTGTGCCCTGCCAACTTAGCACCTTTTTAGTGTGCCTTGAGATGAAAAATGTTGAAAATCACTGGTCTAATTTTTATGCAGAGCCCAACTCTACACAAGATAAGTTCAGAGTAACTGATACTAATAGCAATTACTGAAGATAATACTACTTTTAAAGGGACAATTACTTTTTGTGGTGGGAAGGATACCACCATCGTGATTGTGTGCAAAATACTATCATATCAAATTTGCCAGTGAATTAACTACATAGAAACCATTTCTCCTCTCTGCACACATGTACAAAGGATATTTCTTTAAGATACAGCTCCATCTATCTGATCAAGTGGGTTCTGACCCATAAACATTTATGCCTCAGAAGGAAGCCCCATTGTGTTCAATGGTCCTTACTCCCAGATAAATATGTATAGGATTGCACCGTTAATCTTTAAGGCGCAAGCTGCATAATTATTGTCCCCCAGCACCATGGGAGCCTCATCATCCTTTAGCAGTTAGCCTAGATGATAAAAGCTTCGTACACAGAATAGGCCTGTATATGCCCTGCCACTGTAAAGGGCAACTAGACAAAGACATAGATGAGAAGGCAAATTTATACTGTCAAATCAGGATTTTTAAAAAGTATTTTTGGGAGTCCCATTTGGAGTTTTTTCTTTTTTAAAAACCCATTTGAAATTTAGATCTTTCCAAAATAAGTTGCAATTATCTTTCTTGCTTCTATTTGGGGGGAAAAAAATCTCATCTCACATGCTGTGCAAGGGGGAAAAAAATGCAATTTTCCAACAATTTGCAATAAGGGGGAACAGGAACTCACTCGTCTCATTTCCCAAGACGCTTCTCAAATAATAATTGTTAATGATCATCACCTGTTATTATTTCATTTAAGACAGTGCTTTGACTGTTGATCCTATTTTGGGAATATATGATGTGATCAGCTCTTCATTTAAATTCTTCCTGGAACAATCCTCAATCCCTACAACGTTTGAGATAATAAAGAACTATCTTTTTGGCATTTGGCTGGTACCAGAGACTGGCCCGAGCTGGACAACCTCCCAAAACATCACAGGGGCCCACTCTAAGTCTTTTAAAAAGCCAGAAGATGATTTGATTAGAGAGCTGATATAATGTTACTGGAGAACAGTTGCCAAGCAACCAGAAAAAAAAAATGGTCTGGCTCTGTGTGTGTGTGTGTGTGTGTGTGTGTGTGGGTTGGTTGGTTGGTTGGTTGGTTGGTGTTGTGGTTTCCAGAAAAGCAAAAGGGGCAAGACTAGGTTCTCACTCCACCTCCAACCCAGCTTTTTAAAGCATTATAAGATGAATACACAGCTTTTCACCAGGCTGTCAGGATCCATCTGGGCCCAGACCCTGAGATGGTCTCCTCCTCTGGAGGAGCAGACTCCAGCAGTGATGCAAGGTCTTGGGAACTAATGTGGGGTCCACGGAAGCCAGAATCCTTGAAAAGCTGGTGTTCAGCCCACCTGCAGATATCTCCTCTGAACTGCCAAGAACTCAGTGGCCTAGTGCTCCTCAGATTCCAGATTCATTGCCCTCTGGACCAGTGGCCACAGCTGAGATTCAGAACTAGCTACAATGTACCTGCCTGCATTCCCTTCCAATGGGCCTATTCGGCAGTGGGCATGGGAATAAATTGGGCCCCCAGACCTATCCCAAACCCACTGGATTCCATTGGTATGTTTTACTTCAAGAATTAGTTAAGAACATGGCTGTCATTTAGACGTGCCAGATTCAGATCTTGGTTCTTATGTTCTTATGGCTCAGCCAGACCTTCACTGCTTACCTTTAAGAAAGCCATGATTGGACTGCATGATGCCCAGTTAGACTGCATGATGCACGAGTGCATCACTTCTAACTATCCAGCTGCCCTACTTATGTCCGTCTTTGTCACCACATAAAACTAAACAAGAAGGAAAGGAAGAAAGCAATTGACTTGACCAGAGGAATCCAGTTAGCCCGTAATTCTCCTTTTACTGCCAGCTTTAAAGATTTAGGACCTTTTTAACAATTTGTGAGAAAAGATAATACTATTGATGTGACTGCTGGAATAAAAAAACAACAGAACATCCACTTTGCACTTTAATGGCTGGAGACAGGGAGCATTCTGATTAAAGATTCACTGACTTGTGCAAAGAGCATCCCTTTATCTTGCTCTTCATGTTCACGCATTCCTGGCAATGTTTTCCCCCATTATCCTTTCTACCTTCCTGCGTTGCGTTTGACAGGAGAAGCACTTATCACTGGGTAACATCCTGCTCCCACACAGCCAGAGTTTGCTCTTTTTTTTCTTTTTTTGAGGAAATGATATGCACAATAATTACAACTCAATCAATTCAATTAGCACGCTAATTTAGGAATCTGTACCACATCGCAGGTGAGCTGTCTTGCCCAGTCGGAACACCTGAAGTTGTCATCTCCAACGTTCCAGCACTGATGCAGCCACAATCCTTTAGCTTTGAGGTTAAGGAACAAATGTTTCCTTACCTTGAGAAGGCCTCCATGTTTGTGTCCCCCCACCACAGGATGCAGTGCGCACTCTTGGCAGCATGGTGACATCGGCACTGGGAAGTTGGACAGGATTGGACCCTGAGGATTGTCTCTCAGAGGAACTTGTTCAGGTGTCCTAGAAAACTCCCAGAGGTTTCACCTTAGGAAGAACCCTGAATTTTTTCCCCCCAAAACCGCCTAGGGCAGAGATTTTCAACATTTATCTTCTCTCAGCACACTGACCTCTATGCACTTCTCCATGGTCCTCGCCTCTTGTGATGTCACGTCCGGTTGTGATGTCACAACTCTTCTGGCTTCTGCAGCTCTGTCACTAGGGAAACTGTCTATAGCAGCCAATTTCAACCAGTGTGCTACGCCACACTGGTGTGCTGTGGATGGTCTGCAGATGTGCCGTGGGAGTTTGGGGGAGGGTCATTTGTTAGTAGGGCCACTGAGGAATGCAAGCCCCTGCTGCCAGTGTGGTGCCTTGTCAAATGTCAAAAAAACTGATGATGTGCCTTGACAATTTTAGTGCCTTGTCAGTGTGCCTTGAGATGATAAAGGTTGAAAATCACTGGTCTATAGTAACAAATTGTCTGTCTCTCTTCCTTAGAGCCGGCAGAGGAAGAGGAACAGACAATTTGTTACAACAGACAGTTGCCCTGGAATAGAGCAGCAGAAGCCAAAAGAGATTTATAGCAATTTTCAGCCCAGGTGGGAAACGCTGGCCTCTGAGCGGCCCGCTTGGAGGCAGGCTGTGCAGCATGGCCTTTCTCAGTTTGAAGAGACACTTGGCCAACAGACTTGGGCAAAGAGGCAAAGAAGGAAGGCCCATAGCCAGGGAGACAGACCAGGGACAGACTGCACTTGCTCCCAGCGTGGAAGGAATTGTCACCCCCGAATTGGCCTTTTCAGCCACACTAGACGCTGTTCCAGAACCACCATTCAGAGCACGATACCATAGTCTTTCGAGACTGAAGGTTGCCTACAACAAAACTCCAAACGTCTGTGGCACACCTTCAGACCTGTAGTGGCACACCAATGTGCCACAACACACTGGCTGAAAATCACTGACCTAGGACACTTTTTGAAAAGGTGATTTACAAATGTGAAAAAAATGAACAGACAGAAAACTCGTACCTCCTGTCAACTCTATACAGCTGCAATTCTATGCACACTTTCCTGGGAGTAGGCCCCATTGAACAACGTAGGACTTACTTCAGAGTAGGCATACATAGACTTGCACTGTTGGTTTTATACAGAGGGATGCTTGGGCCTCATCCACTGAGCGACTTGTGGAGGTATCAAAATGTTTACTTCTACATGGTTCAGAAATGCATACCCGTAGTCCATGACAGTTTGCTCACTAGAATATAAGACAGGTCAACATCAACATGCTCAGGTTGGGATTTTATGTAACAGTCCTGCAGTCTTTTCTACAGCTACCATTTAGTGGTTTGAGCTGGGTATAGTCACATCCAAATCTTTGAAATTGCATGATTCATATTAAAATAGATGGTAGTTATTTCCAGCATGTGTTGTTTTTTTTTTCTATGCTGTATCATTAATGCGCACAGAGGTCATGTCTTGGTGCACCTGCGTGAAAACGCTTCTCATTGCACTCTTCAGCACGACCTATCCCTGGGACCCTGCCTACGCAATGACATTTCTATTGGTTCCCATGTCATTAGCAGAGGTGTGTGCAATTATGTGCTAAATATTAACTCATCACCAATCATGGTGGGCAAATACAGCGCTGTGTATGATTCACTGGTCTTTTCAAAAGGTTCTGCTTGCCTGCAGATTGCTGAGTCTGAAGATTACTGAGGTTTATTACGCCCTTTTAATTTAGCAGCAGAAGAGATGTTCTAACCCAAGAAAACTCAGATCCTCTGAAGTATTTAAAATCCTGTTGGCAACCTTCAGTCTCGAAAGACTATGGTATCGCGCTCTGAAAGGTGGTTCTGGCACAGCGTCTAGTGTGGCTGAAAAGGCCAATCTGGGAGTGACAATCCCTTCCACACTGGGAGCAAGTGCAGTCTGTCCCTGGTCTGTCTCCCTGGCTATGGGCCTTCCTTCTTTGCCTCTTTGCCTCAGACTGTTGGCCAAGTGTCTCTTCAAACTGGGAAAGGCCATGCTGCACAGCCTGCCTCCAAGCGGGCCGCTCAGAGGCCAGGTTTTCCCACTTGTTGAGGTCCACTCCTAAGGCCTTCAGATCCCTCTTGCAGATGTCCTTGTATCGCAGCTGTGGTCTACCTGTAGGGCGCTTTTCTTGCACGAGTTCTCCATAGATACCGAGCTAAACAAATGCATCGGTAAAGCAGCTACCACGTACAGCTCTCACAAAGAGAGTCTGGTCCAACAAGAAGCTGACGGAACATACCAAGATCCAGGTCTACAGAGCTTGCGTCCTGAGTACACTTCTGTACTGCAGCGAGTCATGGACTCTCCGCTCATAACAGGAGAGGAAACTGAACGCATTCCACATGAAGTATTTAAAAAATGATGTGATATTGCCCCCACGCCCCTGGAATAAAGACAAAGGATACAGCCGATGGGTTAAACCAGGGTGTCAAACCCGTTTCATACAGCAGGCCAAATAGCTGCTGAGTGCTGGAAGTGATGTCATTAAGCAGGAAGTGACAACATTAAGCAGTCGATGACCAGAAATAAACTCTTTTTTTTTCTCAGGAACTCAGTTGCAAATGACAGAAGAGGCAATATGCAAAACTTGATCATGTTTTCAAGATACGGGAGAGCCCAACTATCACGGGGCCTGGATAAAGAGCTTCTGCAGGTTATATCTGGCACTACTTTCTTCCAGGAGAAGCCAAGGACCTACAGGCATCTCGGACCTCCAGCAGCCAAAAATCCCCAGAGGGATGCAGCATGCCTAAGTGGGTGGTGCCTCTGGGATATACTTCTGCAGCAAGCCAGCCTCAGTCTTCCTTTTTTTGGGGTGGTGCTTTATTCTACTTGAATGGGTGGGAACATCAGGGGCGTGTTTAAAGAGAACACACACTGGCAGCAGATCAATTTTTTCTGCTGAGCCACGGCTGACTTTTTTTTTTACAGAAAAGGCTTGGGACTCAAATCCCCAAAACGCTCTGGGCCATTTAGAAAGTCTGCCAGTTAGGACTTGTTTTCAAGTCGAGTTAAAGGGGGGTGGAGACTTGTGACTCAACTCGAGTCAAGCTGCTCTGGATTTGCCCATCTCTGCTTATAACATTGGCCAAGTGTGGTGGCAGAGTTCTTTTTGTTAGGAATCCAATTTCTTCGGCCTCTTATGGGAACAGCCCTGTGAGCATGCTGACAGCTCCCGGGAGCTGGGTGGGAAGTCACACAGAAGATGGAGGACAGGCACAGGAGGTGGTTGCAGCAGCTGTTACAGTATGTCTACTTAGAAGTCAGTTTCACTTTGTTAAGTGGAACTTACTCCCCAGAAAAATATGTATAGGATTGCAGCCTGATAGTAGCCTCTGGAAACTTGGTTGGTTGGCAACCTTCAGTCTCAAAAGACTATGGTGTAAGCCTAGTACTAACCAGGCCTGACCCTGCTTAGCTTCCAAGATCAGACGAGATTGGGCATGTGCAGGGTAACAGTTGCTGTCATATTTCATTTTTAGATTTGGTAAACTGTTACGATTCCTCCAGCATAACCCCACCCCCATTTCTCCTTTTCCCCTCCCCTTTGCTTACCATTTGCCTGATGAAAAATTCTATACAATTTGAACATTTGCTTTCAATAAAATGTAACTTTTGTCTGGTTTTAAATGAAGCATTCCTTAACGTTGGATGGTGATTTTTTTTCTTTTAATAGACCAACAAAGACTCCTACAGTTCTATGAAGTTATGTGCTTCCCTTCCCCAGTGGTAGCCAGTGATGTGAAGGAGACGCAGGGAAATACAGTACCGCATGATGTTATGTCGCAATCTAATGCTTCCTAGGTGCTATGTATGCGTAGGAGGTGTGGTCTAGAGGTGGAGCTGTAACCTTGCCTGAAAGAAGCTAAGCAGGGTCAGCTCTGGTCTCAGTTTGGAAGGGTGTCTGGAAGCCACTGGCAAGAGACAGAGGAGTGTGGAGAAGTCAACTGGCAAGAGATGGATGACATCCTGGGAACCAGCCTGAGGTGTAAAAACCACGTTGATTCTACAAGACTCAAGTCTATGTGAAAGGCAGTATAGAAATACTGTAATAAATAAAAAGAGTTAGTATAAAATTTCTGCTTTATTTTTTTTTTTTAAACAAATTTATAGCATGAACCTAAGTGTGTATATAGTACTCAAATTTCAATGGAATTTACTCTCTAAAAACTGTGTCTAGGACTTCACCCAGTAGCATAGCTAGAAGGGGTGTAAAGCACTAAGTTTTGCAGGGAGCCTCACCACATCATGCAAGTGGCCCCTCCCTCTCCCCTTTGGCACCATTCCAGGCCACTAGAGCAAAACAGAGGTGTACACCTGGCTCCATACGAGAGTGGGAGGGTTCGCTTGCACCCCCTCTAGCTACACTAATACTATCACCTTAGCAAGAGCTGCTACATTTATACCTCACTTCTTTTCCATAACAGAAACCAAATACAAGGGGCATCCAAGGCGGTTTCCATCCTGAGTAGCTTAAGGAAGGTAGCTGACTTGTGTGCCCTCAAGTCTTTACATGGTCTTCAGCCAAAGGAGGGGCACTAGCTCTTAGCCGCAATTCCCCTTCTGCACTGTGGTGTAAACACTGGCCTGCTTTACAGAGAGATTGCCTGTGAACTGTTTTGAACATTCAAAATGGACAATATAACTGCTAATTATTATTTTTGTTGTTCATGGGACAGATCAACCAGAGATCATGATTTTCTTTAAAGTCCGCTTGGTCCGCTTGCAAAACTCTTTGTGACAAAACATATATGTCAGTTATCTTCAGCCTTCAAGGGTGTCCTTCATACATCCACAGAGTCCCTTCTGTGCATATTTCTTTCCAAAGGGTGATGACCGTGACTTCTTCTTAATAGACATTTCCCTCTCAAAGCGCCCCTGGGCTTATGTCACTTTTTTTTTTCACCACTCTCTCACGACATTCACTTTAGTTCGCACAATTTGCTGTCAGTGCATAGGGAATTATACGCTTTTCCTTTTCAAACATGACAGTTTGTCCTTTTACACTTTCCTGTTTGTTTTGACAAGAGCAAAGACACAAGCAGTCCCTGCTAGAAAACTCTCTTCCAGGAACACATTTTGAGGCAATGTCACTATTTGTATTCAGCTTTACGAGGAAAATCTTGAGTCGCCAATCCGAACTCCGAGTTACTAATACCCTTTGACAACAAAGGTTCGAGCTATTTCCAAAACTGCCAGCTAAACTCATATTGCAGGAAGACAAATCTGGAAGGGTTATGTGAGTGGGCTGCTTAAAAAATTGTCCTACATGTTGCTGAACTTCTAAAGAACTTTGCCAATGTGAACATTTCAAGTTGTCATTGCCTGAAAAAGTTGGTGCTTGATGGACAGGATGTGAGGGCCAAAATTTGCATGACCAAGTTAGTTCAAAGTACAGGGAGAAATTAGTCATTGATTACTTCATTTCCATCTGCAAAAATTGGTCACGTGTATCACCCCCTAATCCTTTATAATTGAGATCTGGGCTTCTCAGAACCATGTGGGCTGACTCCACTTGATATTTCATCCTTCAACAGCGTCTTATCTGGTGACTCACAGCATGGATTGCGTTTGAAGTTGTGAAGAGACAGCTCAACACAGTTCTGTGGGTGGATGAAGCAGACTTTCTAGATGACACTGAGATCAGAGGCCACCGGAGATGAACAGAGGCAGTAGTTGCAGCAAAGGAGAAAATGAGGAGATGGCAGAGTTGTTCTTGCATGAATATGTCCATGCGCACACCTGTCAGAATTGGGAACAAACAAAGTCCAGAATATATTGATGAGATGGTAGGGTCAAGGTAGGGTTAAACCGAAAGGAATGGGGGGTAGAAGCTCTTTAGGTGTAGTAGGAGAAGGGAAGTCTTGTTATCTGCAGCCAGGGTCCATTGGGAATGCCCATTGCCCCCAGTAGCTCTGACCCCCAGTAGCTCTGGGGCAGGGGTGCTCAATAGGTGGATTGCGATCTACCGGTAGATCGCGAGGCAAAATGAGTAGATCACGGAGCCCTGACTCTCCAAACTGTTAATATGTCAGTTTCGTCTAGTGACTAGACGAAACTGACATATTTAGCTGACACTAAACTGACACTGAAACTGACACTTTAGCTGCTCTTCAGGCATGCAGCAACAAAACTGACGAAACTGACTAGACTCCAGCAGGGGCTCCATACATTAAAGGGGGTGTCTGTCAGACGCTTCCTTCCCCCCTGGTAGATCTCCGGGCCTTGCTGGGTTTCAAAGTAGCTCTCGAGCCAAAAAAGTGTGAGCACCCCTGCTCTGGGGCATTTGGTGGGCCACTATGTGATACAGGAAGCTGGACTAAATGGGCCTATGGCCTGATCTAGCAGGGCTGTTCGATGTTCTTACGACTAAAATATCATATGCCATTTTTATAGTTGTGGCTTGATTGAACACACAGCAGTTCCCCAAAACAGGCTGTGCAGTGTATTGTATAAATACGTATTATAAATATAAATATTGCTGCCTTGGATCATCGTGGTGAGCATCCCCATTCAATTCAACGGCTTCAATTTGGAGGGTGGGCATGGTGTGGAAGCATCAACATGATTTTTGTCCCTTGTGTAAACACAGGATCCGTCCAGAGGTGTGGTTAATTATACAGGGACTATGCGATAATGCCTTCTCACACTACACAACAGTCTCGCAGTATCATTTTACTAGACCTTCTAGATTTTGCTAGACCTTCTATCCAGGTCATGGCACCTAAAGTTCTTCTCCCTCATTTCCCCTTTTTGTTGGTCACGTTGCCAATATGCAGATTGGATGCTCTTTGGGACAGAGATATCCCTTGCTCCTGCTGTTGTGTTTTGCTTATGTGACTTTATAAAATGGGATGCCCGCTGATGATGCTTTGTAAACTAGATAAGTCATAGCTCAGTGGTTGAACACATGCTATGCTTGTGAAAGGTAAATTCTTTGTACCACCAAATAGATATCATTTGTGGGGGTTGGTCCTTGCCTAAGGCAGTGGGGAACAGCTGTGGGTCACAATAGGCAACAGTCAGCTTAGCTGGACTGTGGCTGAGTCAGGAGAAGGCAACACTGTATGTTGCAGAATCACCTCCAGCTTATGGCTGTCAGGGGTTAGGGATATTACCTAGTATGGAAACCATGTCTCCCCAATCCAGCAGAGAAGACGCAAGTCAGGCCTCGGGTTGGCTTTTCGGGGACATTTTAATTGATCTGTTTTAAAGTCAAGTATCTAGTCCTTACCATAGTAGATCTGCACATCAAAAGCATACCACCACATTGATTGCCTATTGAAAAATGGAACCACATTGAATTGAGGTGGCATGCAATTGGAAGCACCGTCATTTATAGGGCAGAATGTTTGCAAGATGTAACTCACTGTCTCATCTTCAACAAGTCAGTGCTACAAGACCTGCTAGGGCAACATGTTGAGGCAATCAAAATGCAAGCCAGTTTTGTGAGCAGT
Organism: Tiliqua scincoides; assembly: GCF_035046505.1. Taxonomy (NCBI): domain Eukaryota; kingdom Metazoa; phylum Chordata; class Lepidosauria; order Squamata; family Scincidae; genus Tiliqua; species Tiliqua scincoides. The sequence continues at coordinate 12,474,825 of NC_089825.1, read as the reverse complement.
ACTGCACCATAAGGGGGAATAACAAGGACTCTGTATTTTAACTGCATCTTTTGTCTCATCAGGGGTTAACCTTGTTGGGTAGATAATCATTTGCTGCAAAGACCTTTCGGGTTTCTTTCCCTCCCCCTCCATGCATTGTCAATTATTGCCCTGCAACTGAATACTTCTTCCTGAGCTAGCTGTGGTTAATGAGATGCTGATTGGGGATTCTAGAATACACTTGCTGATGATTATGTGTTATTTTAACAGGAGCATGACAATAATTTCCTGTAATGCCACTTGTTAAGGTAATTATTATGCTGTAATTGCCTTATCAAGGTGTCATACAGGAGAGCAGAGAAACTCAAAGATTTCACAGCTGCCGTCATACTCCTGTGAAGTGCTATCTCAGGAATGGATCATCACTCATGAAGTTGAATTTCTAGGAGCAGTTCCATAGCATTAGCCATCTTCTCTGGGTGTGGCATAGCAGTGTAGAAGGAAGAAATGGAAGGATGGGGAGCTCCAGGCAAGTCTCTGACAGCTCAAGCTGATACATGTCTACTCAGAAGTTCCATTGTGGTCAATGGGGCTTACTCCCAGGAAAGGGTTATAGAATTGCAGCCTGAATTCCATGGTCTGGGAATAGGTTTATTGGCATATCTGACTTTTGATGATCTACAACAGGGATGTCAAACTTGTTTCGTGCAGAGGGCCGAAGTTAGCATTCGTGATGCCTGCTGTGATTTGCAAGTGACATCGTTAGGCAGATGGTGGCCATAAATAAGCAGTTTATTCTCACATAGAAATTCACTGCCTTTCCACTGGGAAAGGCTAAATTTGGAACCTTCTGGTTTAGAAAGAATGGTGACCGGGAAGGGGGAGGATGATAAAGGTATATAAAATTATACATGCTGTTGAGGGTTCTTTTCCCTCTCATATACTACTAATAATTGAGATACTTGAGGTTATCTCAAATACTTGAGATCAACTGAGTGAAACCGATTGGCAGTAGAACCAGGCAGTAGAGAAATATATAATCTATGGAATTCATTACCACAAGATGAGGTGATGGCCACTAGCTTGGTTAGCTTTAGAACGGAGTTTGATAAAAGCATGGTAGGGAAGTGTATTGATGGCTCCTAGTCATATTGGCAGAATAGAGCCAGTGATGTCTAGAAGAGTGGCAGAACCATTGCATCTTAGATACCCATGTCCCAGTCAAATGCGTGTCTCAATCAAAGTGTTTCAGTCAAATGCAAAGTATTAGACATTTGTGTCCTTTCTTTTTGTGTCCTGGCTACTTGGGTCCCAATGGATGTATGTTTATATTAGATGTACTTTTCGTATTTGAAAGACACAATGGTAGTTTTCCTTAGCTTTTTTCTGAAATATTTAGCATAGACTAAGTATTTATTTCAACCACACCTTGTGAAACATTTGATTGACCCATTGAGGGTTATATGATATTTCAAGTACCACATCCAGGCCACTCCATGTCCATCACAGCATAATACAACCATGGTTTTGTCATGTGAATATCAGATATGGATTCTCACCTCTTACTGGATGGAGTAGCACTCCCCTTGAAGAAGTAGGGCTGCAGTTTGGGAGTCCTGCTGGACTCTGCTTTCAGCCTGAATAATCAGGTGCTGGAAATGCCTAGGAGTGCCTTGAACCTTCCTGGGTTCATGTCATGGTCTCATCTAGATTGGATCAATGTAGCACTGGAGGGCTGTCTCTGAAGATGGCTCATAATCAAATGCTGGGGAAGAGTTATAAAGTCCTAAATGATTCAGAACCCAGATTCTTGAAGTAAGGTATCCTCCCACTTGAGTCTGCCTATCCCATGAGGTCATCACAATTGTCCTATTGAGAGTGCCATTGTCCTTTGCTACTCAACTTCTGAGGATCTGTGACTGGGCCTCTTTTGTTGTGGTGCCACCATAGGCTACTCTCTTCCTTGCAAACGTAGGACTGCCCCCTCCTTGCAGACCTTCTATAGGAGACTGAAGTATTTTGCAGTACTTTTTATTAAAGTGCAACTAGATTTTATTGGCTCTTTTTATTATATTGTTTTTAATTGATTGCTTTTATTGTCTTTTATTATGTAGTCACCTTCATCTCCCAGAACAATGGAAAGATAGTTATAAATCTTTTATATAAATGCATGTGTAGTTTTCTGACTATCTGATGTCACAAATACTATTCTCTATTTTTCCATTCTTAAATACCCTTCTGTATTGAATTACTTGCTCCTTCAGGGCCTCCAACATCTTTTAAAAATGTTGCAGGTTCTAAGACGAGGAAATACAAACTGAGGTGGGTTTGAAAGAGACAGTGGTGGAAAGTTCATAATCAAAAGATAGGAGACCAATAGTTGAAGACATACATCTTAGCTTGGAATACCTTTAGCTTTGGGGGTTTTCTGTTTTTAAATTAAATATCCCTCTGGGAAATGGCTGTTGTCTTACAGTATAACAGAACTAAAAATACCTGGTAGAGGATGCCTAACACATACTGACAATCTGAGGTCTTGTCTGAAGCCAAAACATATAGTGTTTCATTTCAACAGGAAGTCTTTCTCAATGATTTAATATTACCCGAATGCTAACAAGTTTTAGCATCTCTTGGTTGTGTGGAGAAATCTTTAGGGGGGAAAAAAACTGATCTGCTTTTCTCTCTTAGCAGTTGTCTGAGATAATATGAGTGTCACTTCAAGAGATCAGACTTTTTTTAAATTGAAAGTTCAAGACAACAGGCTTCTGTAAACCAGTTTAGTCTTCTCCTAGGTATACTGGCAAGGAGTGACTGGAACCCATTCCATGTGGTGACATAAGCTGCTGTTTTTAACAAGATAGCTGAGCCAACATTATGGGATGCATTCCTGGGAACTATCCTTTAAGATAGTACTATCCCAGAACTAAGACAGAACCATAGCAGAACTATCCTGGAAACTCACTTGATCACACACCTTGGGATTATTCAGAAGCTATGATGTGAGTCACACAGCAGAACTAGCCACCATTTTTAGAGCCTCTGGAACCTGGAGAAAGAGGCATTAGGTCTTAGGGGGCAGGTAATAAGAGCTTGCTAGAGACATAAAATTATGAATGGTGTGAAGAAAGTGGCTGGAGAGGAATTTTTTCTTTGTCATCATACTGGAACTCAAGACTTTGTGAGACTAGAACTCAAGACTAGAACTCAAGGCTCAGTGACTTTGATCAACCACAGGGCTGGCAAGAGAACAGAAGAAGATGTCTTATATAGACTGTTGATCCATCTATTTCCATATTGCCTTCACTGACTAGTCACAGATCCCCATGGTTTCCAGCAGGGACCTTTTCCAACCCTGCCTGGAGATGCTGGGGACTAAAAGCCCAATCCATGGCATGTTCACGGGCTCTAGCACTGGTGCTCTGCCAGCGGTAGCCTAGTGTTGGCTGGGCTAGCGCTGGGTGAGCACCCAAGCTCCACCGCTAGGTGGACCACCGAGCAGCAGTGAGGTTGGTGGAGGCGTGGGGGGAGGTGGGGAGGAGAAGTTCTGAAGTGGGGGGGAGGGAGGATGGGTGGGGAGGAGGTGTGCCAGGGGGAGGGAGCAGGACGGGAGGAAGGTGGGACGATCCTGAGCCTCTGTCACCACCCTACTCTTTCCTTCAGTCTGAAGTAAGAGGCAAAAAATACTGCTCAACCACACAGGAGAGGAACAATTTTTCCCCCTGGTCACTACCAGAGAGAGGGTCATGAGATCCCTTGGTCTTCTTTCCAGGCTTAAGGAGTACTGGTAATATGATGGTTGCCATAGTTCCCTCCAAAAAATATTGGGGGGGGGGGCTCCAAGGCTGCTTCTGGGTCTCCTCTTCTCTGTCACATCTTTCAGGAGCCCCCATCAAGGCTTATGTTGGTCTGTAAGCCACAGACCTCCATTGTGCAGAGGCATAGGGAAAAGGTCCGGCCAAGTCTAAGCTGGTATGTAGGACACAGGCCTCTCTCCGACTATAGCATGTGGGCGAAATGCCTATTTGGCACCAAAGACAGCTGCCGGTCCCAGCATGTTGACAACAGGCTGATTATTATCTGTCTCTATAGCCATTCCTAGTTCTTTAAAGAGCTATAGAAGAACTGGCAATACCCGCTGGACATACGATAATTGAAAGTTCCGTGATATTTTGCTAGCTGCCATCATTTGACCTCTCCAAGAGTGTCTGTAATAAACATAGAACCATGCATGCAAGCTAAGAGCATCTGTTAAATTAAATAGCAATGCAAATAGGAAGGACAAATGTGCTTTTAGCAACCCATTTAGTGCCTCCAGGGGCTCAGTTCTTGACTAAGGAAAGATTTGCTCTGCTGGCCTCCCATTGTCAAGAGATCTCTCACTTCACCCCAGCTGCAAATAAAGACAATTAATAGCTTGGGGGGGGGGGATGCACACACCCCCTCCCGCCCCATTTTGTGATATTGTTTTAAATGCTTAGATCCCAAAGTTATGTAGAGAAATACAAATCTGAGAAAGCATCTGTCCAAGATAATTTTGAGATAGAGAGTCAGACAGGAGATATTAGCAAGTGACTTAATACACTCTGGGGGGGGGGGGGAAAGAAGAAAAAAAAAACACAAAACCTGACTCCAGTTTCATCTAGCTTTATTTCATAGCATCAGAAATGTCTTGGGGAAAGAGGCATAAATTGACAATGGCTCATGGATAGTATTAGTATTGGCAAACTTCAGTCTCAAAAGACTCTGGTATCGCGCTCTGAAAGGTGGTTCTGGCACAGCATCTAGTGTGGCTGAAAAGGCCAATCCGGGAGTGACAATCCCTTCCACACTGGGAGCAAGTGCAGTCTGTCCCTGGCCTGTCTCCCTGGCTATGGGCCTTCCTTCTTTGCCTCTTTACCTCAGACTGTTGGCCAAGTGTCTCTTCAAACTGGGAACGGCCATGCTGCACAGCCTGCCTCCAAGTGGGCCGCTCAGAGGCCAGAGTTTCCCACTTGTTGAGGTCCACTCCTAAGGCCTTCAGATCCCTCTTGCAGATGTCCTTGTATCACAACTGTGGTCTACCTGTAGGGCACTTTTCTTGCACGAGTTCTCCATAGAGGAGATCCTTTGGGATCCAGCCATCATCCATTCTCACGACATGACCGAGCCAACGCAGGCGTCTCTGTTTCAGCAGTGCATACATGCTAGGGATTCCAGCACGTTCCAGGACTGTGTTGTTTGGAACTTTGTCCTGCCAGGTGATGCCGAGAATGCGCCGGAGGCAGCGCATGTGGAAAGCGCTCAGTTTCCTCTCCTGTTGTGAACGAAGAGTCCATGACTCGCTGCAGTACAGAAGTGTACTCAGGACGGATAACTTTCTGAACAACCAAGGTTTATCTTCTGAACATACATACTATAAAATGGTCTAATGCATATGGCCACTGGGCCACCTGGTCCAATATTTTCTAATCTCTCTCTGGCACAAGGTACCAAGCAAACAACCTTTCTAAACCTGCTACCTGAGACCTTACTGGGGATACCAAGGGCTGAACATGCTCACTTGCATGCTCATCACTGGATCTTCAGGCACCTTGTGCTCAGGTGAGGCATATTTCAAAGCTCAGTGGGACCCGTGGGAACCTGTGGCTCTGTGCACAGGCTCTACAGTTTGAGGATCACATCATCTTATTCCCATTTGGCCAATGTGCGTAATGGAGGATGGAAATCTCACTAGTTCTACTTTTGTCCTTAGGCCTTCTGAATGTGGGTTTTCTGTGCTTGGATTGTACTTTCTTAGCAGTAGACAATGACCAAATGCTCAGCACCACAATGTATTTTTTTGGGCAGAGGGGTAGGCTTTCTGGTTTGGCGCTAATGCTGAACAAGCTCTTTTTTCTCAAATGTAGTCTATTAACTCCAGTCCAGAAGTCAGTTCCACTTAAACTGATTGAAATTGATGGGTCAGATTACTTGCATCTCATTGATTGCCTGCCCAGTCCTACCTAAAATCCCCACCACTGACGTAGCCTCACCACTAAAGCATGTGCCACATCCTGAAAAGGGGGGGGGTTCAATCCCAGAGATCCCCTCCATATAAGGGAACATTTGTTCCCTTGCCTGGGAATTAGCCCCGCCGGGTCTGCTCAGATCTGTGCCAGCTATATAGCTGGCACAAGTCTGAATGGATCTGGGAAGGGGTCCAACTGTGCTGATATCCCCTTCCTAGGCTTGATCCACCCTCTTCTTCACCCTATCTATGCCCTGTTCCTCACCCTCTCCACGCCATCCTGCCCATCCTCCTTCTGTTTTACAGGCATCAGGGGCTGCGGACAGATGATTTCTGTGCCAACACTGCTGCTTGCTGCCTGCAGTAGCGGCCTGGCTGGCAAAAAGGCATATCAACTTTTGCGACAGCTGTAAAAGACCTTGCACTTCTGGAACACTCACTCCAGCAGCGCACGGCCCCAATTGGATAGGGCCATAAGTTCAACTGATTTCAAGTGGCAACAGAATGCTGGTATCTTGTTGTCTTGCGTGCTCCCTGAAGCATCTGGTGGCCCACTGTGCAATACAGGCAGCTGAACTAAATGGGACTTTGGCCTGATCCAGTGGGGCTCTTCTTATGCACTTATATTCTTAACCTCCCCTGAGGGCTGGGGATAAGAATAGGCCGTCAGTTTGGCTGTACTTGTTGTAAGAGGCGACTAAACAGCCACCGGGTAGATGGGACTTGTCAGCCTGGGAAGGCAGCTCATCTGAGAGAAGGAAAACTCTGATCCCAAACCTCCACTGCCTTGTGGCTACATCCAGTTATGGAAAAGGCTTCAGGAATCAACCTCGAGGCAAAATCCAGAGCTGGAGTCGCTGAGGCAGTTCATGGCTGAACACAGTCACGTTCTGGCAACTCCTGCAACATCACTGGAACCAACCGTATTGGCTTCTGCCTTTCCATTGGACCATTTCAGCGATGTGGAGAGGGGGGATTTGCTGCATGGGTAACGGTCTATCCTCCATATCTACTTTTACCCAAGCTTCGCGCACTGGAGAAGACACTCTGTTCCAGAACACTATTCAGAGCGCGATACCATAGTCTTCCAAGACTGAAGGATGCCAACATTATATTCTTAACTGAAGTTGAGCATGACTCTTTCTGGATTGGGGGCTGGTGTTTTTCCTCTGTGGAAAAAAAAACAACAACATTTCCACATACAAAATGAGCATAGGAACATTCAACAGATGCTCAGAAGCTAGGAAAACAGTGATTGGCACCATTTCCCAGATCACATTAGTCGCATACCAGCTCATCATTTGAATGACATGTGTGCCCTCTTCGCCCACGACAATCTTTCATTGATTTTGTTTACAGTGTGAGATGCTTTTCCAAAGGATCAAAGTAATGCACAGCAGCTCAACCAAAACAATATCTCATTATATTACAATCAAGGTCAACCCAAATGAATCACAATCACCTAAAATACACTGTTCTATTTTTACTGTTTTATCTCAATATTAAAAAAAAAAAAATTCCATAAAATGCAGCAGCATTAAAGGTGAACTAAAGAGCTCTAGGAAATGACAAATATTTGCAAGTGGATCGCATGCTATTGTCTACACCAGGGGTGTCCAAAGTTTTTGGCAGGAGGGCCACATCATCTCTCTGACACTGTGTCAGGGGCCAGAGAAGAAAATAATTAATTTACAATTAAAATTTGAATAAATTTACATACGTTTACATAAATGAATATATTAAAGATGAACTTATATGAATGAATGAAGGTCTTGAAATAGCTCAAGGCCTATAAAAGGCCTTGCACAAAACAAGGCTGGCCTTTCCTTTGCTGCTGCTACTGCATCACAGACGTAAAACAGCAAGCAGTGGAGGGAGTCCTCATCCCACAGCTCACTTGATAGGTCAAACAGTCACCCTCAAGCTGAGAACAGTTGCGTCAGGCCACTGCGGGCCCCAGCAAGTCTCCAGAGGGCCAGAGGCTCATTGGAGACTGGGGGCTCCTTGAGGGCCACATTGGGAGTCCTTGAGGGCCGCAAATGGCCCCAGGACCGGGGTTTGGGCACCCCTGGTCTACACTAGTGTTTCTCAAACTGTGAGTCGGTACCCACTATGTGGGTCACGAGCCAATTTCAGGTGGGTTCTTATTCATTTCAATATTTTATTTTTAATATGTTAGACTTGATGTTACCATGGTATGTGACTGCATTTGGGGAAATGTTACAGATCTGTACTTTTACCTGGCTACTATATATATATATATATATATATATATATATATATATATATATATATATATGTTTTTTACAATGATAGTAAATGGGAGTTACTTCTGGGTAAACGTGTGTAGGATTGCAGCCTAGGATTGTTAAAAATTTTCCTGCCTGATGATGTCACTTCCGGTCACAACATCACTTCCAGTGGGTCCCGACAGATTCACATTCTAAAAAGTGGGTCCGGGTGCCAAAAGTTTGAGAACCCCTGGTTTACACCAAAGTGTCTTCCAGATATATAAAATATATAGAAATATATAAAAATACTCAAGCATCTCCATTGCCGTGCTATAGCTCAGCTAGCCTGCTTTTATTAAAGTCACCTACGCTTAGCAGCTATTTTCACACGCTACACAGAGGAAAACAATAAGAACAGGCAATATCATCGCCTGCATAGCTTTTGACCTTTGAGCCTTGAGATTGAAGAACCTGCTTGATATTTAAACTAATGTCTTGACATCACCCGCATCATTATTTCCAACCTGTTAAGTTGGAAATACCAGCACTGAAGGTTCTTTCTCTCCCCCCCCCCCCTTCATTCAATCATTTCAATATGAGGGTTCATCTGATTACCGGTGACCTCAGTTGCTCTGTATGCTTGTCAGCTAGATCGTGGCAAATGAAAACCTTCTGATGAGCTCAACTTAAAATTCTTGTCTTCCGCATTAACACCTGAACAAAAATCCATTCTGTCTTGCAGGAGACTCAGCATGGATAAATAAGCTGGTTTGGGCCCTCTTTGCCAAAGCTTGTTAAGCAATTAATGTTACTTAAATAATAATGTTACTTAAATAATACCAACATTATTGTTTGTCTTTAGTATTTATCCAGAGTTGGGTTGTGGGGCTTTTGTCCTCGTTAATCTCAGCAGGAGAATTAACAAAGCCTTAACAATGGTCATGTATTTAAAGCCATTTACACAAGTGGTGGCTATGTTAAATTTTTATTTCCTGCAAAGTCATGAATTAGAGCAGTGTTTCTCAAACTGTGGGTCGGGACCCAATAGGTGGGTCACGAGCCTATTTCAGGTGGGTCCCCATTCATTCCAATATTTTATTTTTAATCTATTAGACTTGATGCTACCATGGTATGTGACTGCATTTGGGGAAATGTTACAGAGCTGTACTTTTAACAAGCTACTATGTATATTCTTTTAACAATGATAGTAAATGCGAGTTACTCCTGGATATGCGCCTGTAGGATTGCAGCCTAGGATGGTTGAAAATTTTCCTGCTTGATGATATCACTTCCGGTCATGACATCACTTCCGGTGGGTCCTGGCAGATTCTCATTCTAAAAAGTGGGTCCTGGTGCTAAATGTGTGAGAACCACTGAATTAGAGTATAAACCTACATTGGCATGAATTGAAAATTGACACTCTTCTATAACCATTTATCAAGGTTTGTTAATGATGCATACTGTTCTTCTATTATTACTTCAGAAAATTCCCATACATTTCATTTCTGTGCTTAGTAGCAACTGTTACCCTGCACATGCCTGATCTTGTCTGATCTTGGAAGCTAAGCAGGGTCAGGCCTGGTTAGTACTTGGATGGGAGACCACCTGGGAATACCGGGTGCTGTAGGCTTACACCATAGTCTTTCAAGACTGAAGGTTGCCAACCATTTGGCAGTTACTTAGGAATCTTGGGAACTGCCCCTGCCTCTGCCCCAGGGCAATAGTACCTCCCCACCCCCAGTCTTTCTGATATATGAGGACTTTAGCTGTTGCATCTTTGGGACTGGTTCCTGCGTGCCATGTTTTGGACATCCAACTGTTTTCATTATGTGCAGCTGCGGGACCTGTACTACACCGATATGGGAGTGTCCTAGCCCAGTGTTTCACAAACCTTTTAGCTCCGGACCTGACTTTTTAATGTTCCTGTATCTGGATCCACCTAACCTAACGAGACTTAAAAAAGGTGATCTAGAAAGAAATTTATTGATTTATTTACAAGCAATATTTGTTTGTTTGCAAAAAAAAAAAAAAAAAATCTCAATCCATTTCTTGTAATGAGGCAGCCCTAATGAACAGCCTCAAGGCTTGAAGGGCTTAATTATGTGACCCAATCTTCACCTGCCCCCACCACCTGTCATGGACTTGGGGGGGGGGGAGAAAGCACCAGACAAAAGATGTTGAAATATTTATCTCCTTATATTTGCACAAGCTTGCAAACTGCAGGAGCTCAGCTCAGGCCTTCTGTATCCAGCAACAGTGGGGGAGAGGATTCAGAGGCTTTGGAGGCTTACGCATCCTTAAGCTTCCCACTCCACAATGGGTCTCCCCAGACCTGTGCTGGTGATTTTGGTAGCAGAAATCTGAGGAGAGAAAGGGGATGCGGAGACTGCCAGAAAGGATCCTGTATGAGCCATCACCTGCCAGGTGCACCCCCTCCCTCAGCATTCCTACCCCCTGTTCGCTCCCCCTACCTGCCCAGTTCTGCACCTTCTCCACTCCTCCCCACCTCTCCTGCCGCCTTACCTTTCTCAGTGGGCAGACGGGGAACTGCTGGCAAGGTTGGGAAGGTTCTGGCCTTCCTACCAGCTTCCCAGCCTGCTGGCACCAAATGCTTTATGGCCGTCTGTGCCAGCAGGAAGTGAGTTCTGCGGCCGCCCAGGCTCATTAGGATTGGGCCACAGCCCTGCAATCTAATACATACTTACCTGAGTGTAAGCCCCATTGGTTACAATGAGACTTGCTAAACACAAGATTGCACTGTAGGTTTCTTGGGCACCCACTGATATCATTTGATCCCGAAAAGCTTTGAAGCCTCCATTGATCCTAAAGGAATTTTTAAAACATAATGAAAATGTTTTAAATGTCTAGTCCAGTGATTTTCAACCTTTTTCATCTCGCGGCACACTGGCAAGGCACTAAAATGGTCAAAGTACACCATCAGCTTTTCGACAATTGACAAGGCACACTGTGCTGTCAATGGGGGTTCACATCCCCCAATGGTCCTATTGATAAATGACCCTCTCCCAAATTCCTGTGGCATACCTGGGGACCATTCGTGGCACACCAGTGTGCCACGGTACAGTGGTTGAAAATGGCTGGTCTAGTCTATGTTAAATTAATCTTTTTCTTTTTTCTTCAAAAAAAAGGTTAGGTTTCATTGAATTGGTAGTTGATAGCCTGCTTCCAATCTCATTTCTGCCCATCACTAGTTAAATGCAACTTTCAAAAAAGTGTCATCTGCCAGCTATATAACAGGGAACAAAATGCATATAATTGCTGGGGGGAAAGACCAAGTAAATAAATTACTGTAAATTTTGAACCCACAGGATCACTCATTAGTACATGCAACATTATAGATTCTCATAGTATGTGTTGGTGAGGCAGCCTGAAGTAAACGGAGAAAAGGGGATTAAAGAAAGTGGTTGTGTTAAGAGAAACAGCTTAAATTGTGAAGCCTATATTTTATTCTTTGCTGCTGCAGAGCAAGATGGAGATTCCCCCCCCCCCCACATTTGTTAAAAGCTCTTTAACCACCCTGTTGGATGTTGCACTATTGACCCCCCATCTTTTGCAATACTGGATTAGGTGAAAAAGTTCAGTTCCGTGATGCAATCAGTGTCAGATATGTCCTGAAGGATTGCCATGGTAACACAATAATAATGTATGTGAGAAAATGTGTGCATTAAATAAAGACAAATCCCACCGTCACCTTCTGAAGGGAACGGATGTAGATCCGTCAAGTCTATACGAAGGAAGGAATATCACCCGCACTGTCTCCAGTATAATGTGATGCAGATGATCTATCTTGCTTTCCGCAGAGGTGATCTCCTGGACGGTTTTCCCATAATGAATCATCATGCTGTGACCCTCGTTATAACTGCCTCCCTTCTCTAGAGATCTTACCCTGATTGCCATAAAGCAAGTTCATTGTTATGCATGTTGCTATGGACTGGGCTCATGAACTCAAAACGGATGTCATTCATATATATTCACTCCCTTCTTCTATCCAGGCAGCCAATAAGATTTTCCCCCCACTTTCCCTAGAGGAATACACAAGAAAAATGCAAAATCTTAAGGGACAAGTAGAAGCCCTTAAAATCTTAAGGGACAAGAACAAGTTTAGATTCGTTAGGCACTGGGGAACGTTTTGGGACAAGCGGGGCCTGTACAAGAGGGACGGGCTCCATTTGAACCAGAATGGAACCAGACTGCTGGCGCATAACATTAAAAAGGTGGCAGAGCAGCTTTTAAACTGATCCCTGGGGGAAGGCCGACAGGAGCCGAGGGGCATCCGGTTCGGGACTCCTCATCCCTATGGGATGAGGATGGGGAGGTTAGAGAACAAGACAAAGGCAGGGTAGGAGAAGAAATTGGGAAAGGTAGGGAGATGGGATGTGATAGACGGTTTGGCAAAATGAGAGGATGCGGGGACAAAGGAGCGAATAAGCAGCCCATCCTGGGGCATTCCGTGTATAAATGCTTTTATGCGAATGCCCGAAGTCTACGAGCAAAGGTGGGAGAACTGGAATGTCTGGTGACAAGGGAAAATATTGACATAGTGGGCATAACGGAAACCTGGTGGAATGCGGAGAATCAGTGGGATACCGCAATCCCGGGCTATAAACTCTACAGGAGGGACAGGCAGGGGCGTGTTGGAGGTGGGGTGGCCCTTTATGTTAAGGAAGGGATAGAATCCAGCAAAGTAGAGATTGAAGGTGGGTCCGACTCCACCGTAGAATCTCTGTGGGTTAAATTACCAGGCTTGTGCAGTGATGTAATACTGGGGGTGTGCTATCGTCCTCCAGACCAGAAATCTGATGGGGACCTTGAAATGAGGAAACAGATCAGGGAGGTGACAAGGAAGGACAGGGTTGTAATCATGGGGGACTTCAATTATCCTCATATTGACTGGGTCAATTTGTGTTCTGGTCACGATAAGGAAACTGGATTTCTTGACGTGCTAAATGACTGTGGCTTAGATCAGCTAGTCACGGAGCCCACCAGAGGACTGGTGACTCTGGATTTAATTTTGTGCGGTACGCAGGACCTGGTTAGAGATGTAAACGTTACTGAGCCATTGGGGAACAGTGATCATGCTGCGATCCGTTTTGACGTGCATGTTGGGGGAAGAATACCAGGCAAATCTCTAACAAAAACCCTTGACTTCCGACGGGCGGACTTCCCTCAAATGAGGAGGCTGGTTAGAAGGAGGTTGAAAGGGAGGGTAAAAAGAGTCCAGTCTCTCCAGAGTGCATGGAGGCTGCTTAAAACAACAGTAATAGAGGCCCAGCAGAGGTGTATACCGCAAAGAAAGAAGGGTTCCACTAAATCCAGGAGAGTGCCCGCATGGCTAACCAGCCAAGTTAGAGAGGCTGTGAAGGGCAAGGAAGCTTCCTTCCGTAAATGGAAGTCTTGCCCTAATGAGGAGAATAAAAAGGAACATAAACTGTGGCAAAAGAAATGTAAGAAGGTGATAGGGGAGGCCAAGCGAGACTATGAGGAACGCATGGCCAGCAACATTAAGGGGAATAATAAAAGCTTCTTCAAATATGTTAGAAGCAGGAAACCCGCCAGAGAAGCGGTTGGCCCTCTGGATGGTGAGGGAGGGAAAGGGGAGATAAAAGGAGACTTAGAGATGGCAGAGAAATTAAATGAGTTCTTTGCATCTGTCTTCACGGCAGAAGACCTCGGGCAGATACCGCTGCCCGAACGGCCCCTCCTAACCGAGGAGTTAAGTCAGATAGAGGTTAAAAGAGAAGATGTTTCAGACCTGATTGATAAATTAAAGATCAATAAGTCACCGGGCCCTGATGGCATACACCCAAGGGTTATTAAGGAATTGAAGAATGAAGTTGCAGATCTCTTGACTAAGGTATGCAACTTGTCCCTCAAAACGGCCACGGTACCAGAAGATTGGAGGATAGCAAATGTCACGCCTATTTTTAAAAAGGGAAAGAGGGGGGACCCGGGAAACTATAGGCCGGTCAGCCTAACATCTATACCGGGTAAGATGGTGGAATGCCTCATCAAAGATAGGATCTCAAAACACATAGACGAACAGGCCTTGCTGAGGGAGAGTCAGCATGGCTTCTGTAAGGGTAAGTCTTGCCTCACGAACCTTATAGAATTCTTTGAAAAGGTCAACAGGCATGTGGATGCGGGAGAACCCGTGGACATTATATATCTGGACTTTCAGAAGGCGTTTGACACGGTCCCTCACCAAAGGCTACTGAAAAAACTCCACAGTCAGGGAATTAGAGGACAGGTCCTCTCGTGGATTGAGAACTGGTTGGAGGCCAGGAAGCAGAGAGTGGGTGTCAATGGGCAATTATCACAGTGGAGAGAGGTGAAAAGCGGTGTGCCCCAAGGATCTGTCCTGGGACCGGTGCTTTTCAACCTCTTCATAAATGACCTGGAGACAGGGTTGAGCAGTGAAGTGGCTAAGTTTGCAGACGACACCAAACTTTTCCGAGTGGTAAAGACCAGAAGTGATTGTGAGGAGCTCCAGAAGGATCTCTCCAGACTGGCAGAATGGGCAGCAAAATGGCAGATGCGCTTCAATGTCAGTAAGTGTAAAGTCATGCACATTGGGGCAAAAAATCAAAACTTTAGATATAGGCTGATGGGTTCTGAGCTGTCTGTGACAGATCAGGAGAGAGATCTTGGGGTGGTGGTGGACAGGTCGATGAAAGTGTCGACCCAATGTGCGGCGGCAGTGAAGAAGGCCAATTCTATGCTTGGGATCATTAGGAAGGGTATTGAGAACAAAACGGTTAGTATTATAATGCCGTTGTACAAATCGATGGTAAGGCCACACCTGGAGTATTGTGTCCAGTTCTGGTCGCCGCATCTCAAAAAAGACATAGTGGAAATGGAAAAGGTGCAAAAGAGAGCGACTAAGATGATTACGGGGCTGGGGCACCTTCCTTATGAGGAAAGGCTACGGCGTTTGGGCCTCTTCAGCCTAGAAAAGAGACGCTTGAGGGGGGACATGATTGAGACATACAAAATTATGCAGGGGATGGACAGAGTGGATAGGGAGATGCTCTTTACACTCTCACATAATACCAGAACCAGGGGACATCCACTAAAATTGAGTGTTGGGCGGGTTAGGACAGACAAAAGAAAATATTTCTTTACTCAGCGCGTGGTCAGTCTGTGGAACTCCTTGCCACAGGATGTGGTGCTGGCGTCTAGCCTAGACGCCTTTAAAAGGGGATTGGACGAGTTTCTGGAGGAAAAATCCATTATGGGGTACAAGCCATGATGTGTATGCGCAACCTCCTGATTTTAGGAATGGGTTAAGTCAGAATGCCAGATGTAGGGGAGAGCACCAGGATGAGGTCTCTTGTTATCTGGTGTGCTCCCTGGGGCATTTGGTAGGCCGCTGTGAGGTACAGGAAGCTGGACTAGATGGGCCTATGGCCTGATCCAGTGGGGCTGTTCTTATGTTCTTATGTTCTTATGTTCTTAAGCCCATGACAGTTCGAAGTAGGTGGAATGACCAGGATAGATGGAGAAAGGAAACTACGTTCCTTTCTCCATCCTCTCCACTCCTGCTCCACTCTCCCCAAACAGGCTTTTGGCTCCTTTGGATTTATAATGTAAACATTTTTACATATAAAAAAACATTTTTTAATGTAAACCCCAGTTTTTGTTAGTAATCAAGTAATCAGTTTTTGTTAGTAACCCCAGAGAGGCTAACAAAATCAGGAAATTTAAAATAATCAAAATAATATTGATTGATTGATTTTACTATTTAAACTGCTTTGTGAACTACTCCTGTTGAAAAGCAGTACAGAAGTATTCATCATCATCATCATCATCATCATCATCATCATCATCATCATCAATAGAATAGCAACAACAGTTGAAAATATATTGCCAAGTATCCCAGCAAGCATTGGAAATCTTCTTAGTTGGCAACCTTCAGTTTCAAAAGACTATGGTATCGCGCTCTGAATGGTGGTTCTGGCACAGCATCTAGTGTGGCTGAACAGACCGATTTGGGAGTGACAATCCCTTCCACACTGGGAGCAAGTGCAGTCTGTCCCTGGTCTGTCTCCCTGGCTATGGGTCTTCCTTCTTTTCCTCTTTGCCTCAGTCTGTTGGCCAAGTGTTTCTCCAACTGGGAAAGGCCATGCTGCACAGCCTACCTCCAAGTGGGCCGCTCAAAGGGCAGGGGTTTCCACCTGTTGATGTCCATTCCTAAGGCCTTCAGATCCCTCTTGCAGAAGTCCTTGTATCGCAGCTGTGGTCTACCTGTAGGGTGCTTTCCCTGCATGAGTTCTCCATAGAGGAGATCCTTTGGGATCCAGCCATCATCCATTCTCACAACATGACTGAGCCAATGCAGGCGTCTCTGTTTCAGCAGTGCATACATGCTAGGGATTCCAGCTCATTCCAGGACTGTGGAACTTTGTTCTGCCAGGTGATGCCGAGGATGCATCAGAGGCAGCGCATGTGGAAAGTGTTCAGTTTCCTCTCCTGTTGTGAGCGAAGAGTCCATGACTCGCTGCAGTACAGAAGTGTACTCAGGACGCAAGCTCTGTAGACCTGGATCTTGGTATGTTCCGTCAGCTTCTTGTTGGACCAGACTCTCTTTGTGAGTCTGGAAAACGTGGTAGCTGCTTTACCAATGTGTTTGTTTAGCTTGGAATCGAGAGAAACAGTGTAGGAGATCATTGAGCCAAGGTACACAAAGTCATGGACAACCTACAGTTCATGCGCAGAGACTGTAATGCAGGGAGGTGAGTCCACATCCTGAACCATGACCTGTGTTTTCTTAAGACTAATCATCAGTCCAAAATCTTGGCAGGCCTTGCTAAAATGAATCATGAGCTGCTGGAGATCTTTGGCAGAGTGGGTAGTGACAGCTGCATCGTCAGCAAAGAGGAAGTCACGCAGACATTTCAGCTGGACTTTGGACTTTGTTCTCAGTCTGGAGAGGTTGAAGAGCTTTTTGTCTGATCTGGTGCAGAGACAGATACCTTCTATTGCAGTTCCAAAGGCCTGCTTCAGCAGGACAGCGAAGAAAATCCCAAACAAGGTTGGCGCAAGAACACAGCCCTGCTTCACTCCGCTTCGGATGTCAAAGGGGTCTGATGTGGAGCTATCAAAGACAACAGTGCCCTTCATGTCCTTGTGGAAAGACCTGATGATGCTGAGGAGACTGGGTGGACATCTGATCTTGTGGAGAATCTTGGCCGTCCCTGCTGACCAGGTTGAAAGCCTTCGTGAGATCTATGAAGGCTGTAAAGAGCATCATTCCCTGCATTTCTCCTGCAGCTGTCTAAGGGAGAATACCATATCAGTGGTGGACTTGTTGGCTCGGAATCCGCACTGCGATTCTGGATAGACACTCTCTGCAAGTACCTGGAGCCTCTTTAGTGCAATTCGGGCAAACAGCTTTCCTACAAAGCTAAGGAGAAAGATGCCGCGGTAGTTGTTGCAGTCACCCCTGTTGCCTTTGTTCTTGTGCAGCATGATGATGTTTGCATCCCTCATGTCCTGAGATACTCCACCTTCTCTCCAGCAGAGACAGAGGATTTCATGCAGCTCAGTGATGATGATCTCTTTGTAACACTTTAGGACTTCAGCAGGATGCTGTCTTTTCCAGGTGCCTTGCCAAAGGCAAAGGAGTCCAGGGCCACGTGAAGTTCTTCTAGGGTTGGTTCACTGTCAAGCTCCTCCAACACAGGCAGGCACTCAATGTTGTTCAGCGCTTCTTCGGCGACTACATTTTCTCTGGAATATAGCTCAGAGTAGTGCTGCACCCAGTGTTCCATGTGCTGTGCCCGATCCTGGATGACCTCGCCTGCGGCAGACTTCAGAGGGGCAATTTTCTTCTGCGTTGGACCTAGGGCCTGCTTGATACCATCATACATCCCCTTGATGTTGCCCGTGTCAGCTGCTATCTGTATCTGGGAACACAGTTGGAGCCAGTAGTCATTAGTACATCTCCTGGCAGTCTGCTGGACTTTGCTGCGAGCAGCTCGGAGGACCTGCGGGTTGCGCTCACTGGGAATGGCCTTGTATGCTGCTTGAGCTCTCCTCTTTTCCTCAATGACCGGTTGTAACTCCTCAGAGTGGGCTTCAAACCAGTCTGCCGTCATGTTTGTCTTCTTGCCGAATATGGACAAGGCGGTGTTGTAAACAGTATTCTTGAAATGTTCCCATGTGTTGGATGCATTGGAAATGTTGGTTTAGAAATCCATCATCGACTGAAACTAGTTTGGTCATCAATTTAGTCTTTGAAGAATCGCTGTCCCTGAATTTCGTTGCTCTCTAACATCACAACAAGAAACAGAACCCAGCTGGGTGTGCTGAGGAATGAGGTGGGGCTATGCAGATAGAGGAGTTGCCTCCATTTTCAGTAGTTCACAGGCAGCGATCTGGGGCCTGACACACCTCTGTGCATGGCTGTCGGTGTGCAGGACAAGCTGACCCAAGGCTGGATCAGCTAGAGGTCAGCAACAAGGTACTTTTTCCTTGTGGTTGCCACACATTGATATGCTTGTGAGAACAGGTCAACCCAGTCACTCAACCACATACAGTCAGTTCCCGTTATCCTCTAGGGTTAGGTTACTGGAAAACTTAGTGGATACCAAATTAGCAGATAGTGAAACCCTCTTCACCATATACTCTATGAACCTGATTCTTAACTCGAGGTCTGTGGGGCTGGGTGATAGCAAGGGCTCATCAACATCTCCAACAACTGATGCTTCCTCTTCCATGCTGCTGTCCCTCGATGCATTGAAGGTTGTGGTGATGGTGATTCTCCATGCTGGTTATCCCTCAACACACTGAAGGTTGCAGGCCCAACAATGAGGTCTCAGAGTTCAACAGTGGGGAGGAGTTTGCTTCACTCCTCCTCTTCCTCCCCCTGTCTCTTGGCTCCTTCCTGGGTTTTTCCCAGCCCCAGAGCAGCTCTCAGGCAGCCTTCCATGGACCTCTCATCATCGGCCTCTCCTAATCACGAAGGTTGCAAAGGAGTCTCCGAGATGGTGCCCAAGATGGTGGGGAAGTCTGGAATCAAACACAAATGTGTCCGACAATTCTCCATGGGCCAGTACTAATGCCAGTTGGATGTAGAAAGTGAACCCAATCCAGACAACGTTCAGCTTGCACTGGCACGATACTCATGGATAAGGAGAATAGAGTTGCAGATAATAAGAAATAGGTGGCAATTTTACCATTTGCAGATAAATGAATTTGCAGTTAGTGCATTGTTTCTCAAACTGTGGGTCAGGATACACTAGGTGGGTCATGAGCCAATTTCAGGTGTGTCCCTATTCATTTCAATATTTTATTTTTAATCTGTTAGACTTGATGCTACCCTGGTATGTGACTGCATTTGGGGAAAGTTACAGCTCTGTACTTTTAACAAGCTACTAGGTGTATTCTTTTAACAATGATAGTCGATGGGACTTACTCCTGGGTGAGTGTGGGTAAGATTGCAGCCTAGGATTGGTAAAAATTTTCCTGCTTGATGATGTCACTTCCGGTCATGACCTCACTTCTGGTGGGTCCTGATAGATTCTCATTCTAAAAAGTGGGTCTGGGTGCTAAATGTGTGGGAACCACTGAGTTAGTGAATTTGCCTATAGAGAGAACTGACTATACTCTCTTCAACAGCCTGGAACAGTCAGTTCAGCTGCGCAAAGGTTTTTTTCTGCAGAAAACCACAGCCTGGTTTTCTGTACCTCATTTGGTGATGTATCGGAAGGGTAGTGGGAAATGACCTCGAGTATCTTTGTCTGTTGTTTGGTGTTTTTGTTGTCATTTGCAAGGTTTTAAAAAAAAAAAAATTGTAAAGCCGAAAGCCAAGTTGTTGAAGTCAGAAGGGGGGGTGGAGGGGGGAGGAATCAGAGATTGAGCAAGTTACATTCCACCCTTTAAATATTGCAAATAGCTTTATTTCCTGTTAATGGGGTAATTTATACAGCACCTACTATCTCCATTGACAGCACTTTTTATCCACCAGCAAATGGGCAGCATTTACTGAATCAATTACTTGAGTTATGAAGAGGAGTACAAAGCCACCGAGCTACTCCATTCTTCTCAATAACAAAGGAGAAAACACATTAAAAACTAGCATTGATGGGTTGTTGTGAGATCCAGTCAATGAGCACTCCCAGAATTGAAATTAAAAGGCAGTTAGGAGAAAATTGTTTTCTCTGGTCATCAGTCACCATGTGAAAGGGCTTTTTCGCAATGATTAATTAAAAGCAGGGAGGTGGGGGAGGATGGTGGGAGGGGAGGTTGGAGCATCAGTACTGGGATGGGGGTGGATTGAGAGCATCATGAGTTAATGGACAGTGGCTTCCTTGACTAAGTGTTATAGCTCCAGTCCATAATTTCATCTTGAAAATGGGCAAGGGAGTGAATCTTCCTCTTAGTAATTGAGTATTGATTTGAAAATAAATGGCACTGAAACTCCCACCGAACTGTCAGGATATATTCTGGACAGCGGTGACAATAAATGGCTTCTGGTTGGCGTGAAAGTTATGTATCAGCTCGATACTTAAACACATAGAGCTCATCTGCACTATGTCTTCCGATTTATCAAGCCTCAGCAGGCGTCAATACGCGACCCCGCATAAGAAATAACAGCGCTGTGATTGAAGCGAAGATGGGCTTAGCTGTGGAGACCTGGACTCTTTCAGTGCTTCTTTTCATTTGCAAAGTTATTTAGAAAACTACAAGCGGTGGCAAAATGCCAGAGTAATATATCCCATGCCGGTGGCATAGCTGGAGGGGGGGCGGAGCGCTCAGTGTGGCAGGGAGCATGCGAGCGGCCCCTCTCCTTTGGAGCCATGCCCGAACGGCTCCGTTTTGCTCCCCCAGCCAGGAATGGCTCCGGAGGGGCCACTCGCACGCTCCCTGCCACACTGAACGCTCCGTCCCCCCCTCCAGCCACACCTCCGCACCATACCCATCCCTTGATATTTTGCAGGTTGTCATTTTGGGTGCCTTCACTTGTTACAAAAATAGTCTATGGTTGGATTCTGCATGGATTCTGTGGATTGGTTCACACATGCATGTGCCTTGATTTCTCACAATCTGATAACCTTATGACTGATTGTGACATACAGTTGCATAGATGCACTGAATTGAAAGCCATAAGAGGCGATTTGAGAATATACAGGTTGAGCATCCCCAATCTGAGAATCCAAAATCTAACATGCTCCAAAATGGGTGCTGAGACACCCTTGCTTTCTGATGGTTCAACACACACAAACTTTGTTTCTTGTACAAAATTATTAAAAGTATTGTATAAAATCACATTCAGGATATATGTATAAGGTGTATATGAAATAGAAATGAAATGTTTTCACCTGGGTTTTGACCTATGTTCAATCCCCAAGATATCCCACTATGGATATGCAAATATATATTTTTTAAAAATCTGAAATCTAGACCACTTCTGGTCCCAAGCACTTTGGAGAAGGGATTCTCCATTTGTATGACCATTTTACCTGTGGCGTTTGAGCTGTGTAGTCATCACGCCATGAACAGGCAGGTACCTAGCACCAAATTCACATGTAAACTTGGTGTGCAAAGGTATACCAAGTAGTACCATGTACATGTGTGTCTTCTGCATGCTTTGAATTAAATAGAAATAAAATACTGACCACATAGTACCACTTATTCTTTCTCATCCTTTCTTTGGTTTCTCAATCTCATCACCACTATTGTATATAAGAGCCTTCCTGCGCATCTCAGATTGTAATAATAATCTCTATGGATCATGAGCATCTAAATCTACCAGTATGGTAACCAGGATAGTATATGGGCCACCCAGTATCTCCCTTCTTCTTGTAACTATTTCCACTGGAACTCTTACACACCTCGAGAGAAGTTTGCATAAACAGGCCTTAATAAACAGTGCAAGAATTATTACATGCATGCCAATTCACACTGGGGAAAAGGTATTTTGGGCCTGTGCTGTTCATTTTAACTGGGGCTGGGCAGGGAAGATTTTCAGGGATGTTGTTTAGAAGTCAAAATGCCGCTCAACACCTTCACCTTCTCCTTTCCTGTTCATTACCAAGCTGCCTACAGCTGAGAATGTTTTATTAACACAGGAGAAGGCCTGTTGGAAAAGCAAACCCCTATTAAAATGCAAGCGGAGGGTGCTCTGCAAAATGATTTGGAGATGGAAAAGTTGGAGCACCGAGTGGACTCAGTAGAGACAGAGTGAAGCCAAAGCACCACTCTCAAGCCCACTTGTGGAAATATGTCCCCTGGCTGATGATAGTGAAAAATGGCTAATTAACAGGGGAAAAGATTAGTAGATTTACTACCTGGTGCTATTTGGGCATATTTACTCAGCGACTTCCATGGAGTTTAATGAGACTTTTCTCAAGAATGTGTGCAGCTTAATAGAATTCATGTTTTTGCCTCTTTCCGTATTTACCCATAAATAAATAAAGCATGTGTGCCAGGGATGGGAACTCAAGTCAGTGACCTGGATTCAAGGTGCAAGGAAGGAAGGAAAGGAAGATCACTGGATGCAGGAGGAGGAGCCCAAGGGGGTTCTTGCCTTGTAATTGACTGCAGAACCCCAAGGAGGGAGAAAAAGGAGGCAGGCCTGGCTCAAAGTCACTCAGGAAGCTTCATGGCTGAGCGGGGATTTGAACCTGGATCTTCCAGGTCTGTGTCCAACTCCTGAACCACAATACCATCCGTAGCCAGCGAGAGCCTATTCCTCCTTACCCCCACCTCCTGCAGTGGAATGGAAGTCTATGTCATGTGATCTATATGTATAGGTAGATCAGCTCTTGGCTCATGAAAGTTCCTATGAGGCTACTGTCATATGTACACTTACCTGGAAATAAGCTCCATTGAACAGAGTGGAACTTACTTAAAACATGCATAGGATTGTACTGTGTGTCCTGTAAGGAACCTCAGCTTGCTTTTCTAGGGTTTTCCTACATTTTATACCTGCTCAGGCATCTTTTTATATCTCAGGCATCTTTCAAAAGATGGCAGCATCTCAAATTCTTCTCCCGTTGCCAACTTCGGTAACTTGGAAAAGGGGGGAGGGTCAGCCTCAGGCACCCTACTGTCCCGTGTCCCTTGCACATTTCTAATAAAGGTTCCTCAGCAGCGCAGGATGTACTTCACGGTAAATAGGATTTTTCACTGGACGGCGATCGCCTGGCGGGAACTGCCGGAGCACCACCAGTGAATTGAGATATCCTTTCTATAGTCTTGACAAGCACTGGGCTAATTGCTTTTGCCACTAATCAGCGGCTGAAATGAAGACCTGCCTTGTGCCTTTTTTTGTACTGGAAAATGAGAAAAAGGAACGGATGATTATTCAGCTGTCTTCACTCGCTTAATAAGACCCCTCTGCACCATTTAGAAATGGCTCAGAGCAGCATGAGTTTCGACTGCAGTTAATAGATGCAGTGCCACTTTTGTGACTATGTCTACACCTTGTGTGAATATGCCAGTTTATTGGTCTGAAGCTCAAGTCTTGCATGTGCATTCATTGTGTTCCATGAATGGGGCTCCTGCCTTGTGGCTCACCTACTCACTCACCCAATGGTTGGCAACCTTCAGTCTCCAAAGACTATGGCATAAGCCTACAGCACCCAGTATTCCCAAGCGGTCTCCCATCCAAGTACTAACCAGGCCTGACCCTGCTTAGCTTCCAAGATCAGACAAGATCAGGCATGTTTCTCATTTTCAGTTCCCAAGGGACATGGCAGGGAGATAAGAACATAAGGAGAGCCCTGCTGAATCAGACCTACTGTCCACACTGGCCAACCAGATGCCTCTGAGAAGCCATCCAGCAGACATGAAGGCATAGCTCCCTCCCATCATTGTTTCTCTACACTGGTATTCAGCAGTGTATCGCTGCTGAACCTGAAGGTATAATCAGGGCCCAGTGCAACACCAATGGGGGGAGGGCACCCCTGCAGGCCACAATGCAGCAGTTCCATTCCATTCAGAATTGGCTCCTCTCTGTTGTGCTCTGGCAACCAATTTGGGCCCAAAGCTTCTTTTTTTTGGGGGGGGGGGGAGGATTGCTGTGAAGCCCAGTGCCCTCTGAAATCCCAGTGATTTATCTACAGATGATGAGCTGTCTCTGTTCCCCCTGTCCCAACGGGTTGTGGGGCATCCCAAGTCACAAGTCCGTACCAGTGATCCTCATTGGCTACTTTAAAATGCAACTTGGTGGTATGCTACCTATCCTCAAGGTATCATTGGGGTGAGCGTTTTTGCCCCCATTCCACCTTGCCCAAAGCCACGTGGATAGGAAACATCTCATTAGTGGTGCAAGGGATGGTGGGTGCCATTAACACCACTGCTTGGGCTGCAGCTTCTGTTTGCCACTTAATATGTTTTGACTTTAGAGTAGCCCACCCACCAACCTGCAAGAACAGGATGAAGCCGGCTTCACTGGCCAGGGAGGAATTTTTGCCCTTCTTTTGATAGAACAGTGGTGTGAATGTGTTCATCTGCTCCAGAATGTGTAGACAGCCCAATCCTATCTGTGGACTGCATTGCCGGAGCATGTGCTCTAGCAGTGCAGGGTGTGTTCTGGAATTAATGAAAGCCAGGCTGCTGTCATGCGCTGCTTGACCGCTGCTGCAATTGTGGCAGTGGCTCCTCTGGCTCCCCCTGCAGTGATAAGTTGACCTCAAAGGCCACTCAATTTGTGGATCAGGGAGCAGTAGAAGACCAGAATATCCTCAGACCCTTACAGCAGTGATTCCCAAACATTTTCTACTGGCGCCTCCCTTGACCTACTGGGCCATTGGCCACGTTTCCCCATTAGGACTGCAATCCTATACCTTGTATTGGGCTGTGGGTTTTTTGTGAGATTTCACAGATTCCTGGCTGGTTGCTGGGGCTCCCCAGGGAGCCATTGCTCACAGTTTGGGAATCACAGCCTTACAGGGATTGGCATGGACAAACTTGGATTGCCAAGGATGATCTACAGCTTGAGTCAGAATGGGAACATGCAGAAGTGGAAATAGTAGCTGACTGTCTCCTACGTGGAAGGAAACCTGCACTAAAATGGTGGTTGAGTGTCAAGTGATTTAGGACCTGCTGTGGGTGATCTGAATTAATTAAAATAAAATGGTGGTCCATAAAACACTTTCCCCCTATTTTATTGACAACATGCAGGCAAAGGACAAAGGGATTAGGACATTTCTAAGGGGATGCATACAACAATTCCATCTCTGATCCAAGCATAGCAAAATGCCCCCAGACCACCACATTGCACACAATCTGCACCACCAGGAGACACAACCCAGGCTATGCTACTGGTGATGATGACCCACATGCTCCATGAGGCAATTTCATGGGAGTGACCACATATGTAAGCAGACTTTAATGTTGTAGTGAAGATCTAAAACAGCCTAGGAGGCAGCGATTTTCTTAACTCAGCATGCAGCTGGTCTGTACAACTCCTTGCCATAGGATGTGATGATGGCAGCTGGCCTATGTGCCTTTAAAAGGGAACTGGACTGGTTTCTGGAGGAAAAGTCCATCACAGGTTACAAGCCATGATGGGTATATGTAACCTCCTGGTTTTAGAAGTAGGCTACCTCAGAAGCCAGATGCAAGGGAGGGCACCAGGCTGCAGGTCTCTTGTTATCTGGTGTGCTCCCTGGAGCATTTGGTGGGCCACTGTGAGATACAGGAAGCTGGACTAGATGGGCTTATGGCCTGATCCAGTGGGGCTGTTATGTTCTTAACTCTTTGATATAATGGTTCTTTGCTACTGCAGTGACTTGTGGATCAACCTGGATGCCACTGAAATGCAGTGAGACCTGAAGCATACAGATCTTTGTTAGAGGAGAAACCCTCAATCAATATTCATCATAAAACCTAAGCACAGACCTTTCATAGCGTATTAAGCTGCACACTGCTCCGAAAGCAGATGAGGTGTGGCAGTGGCTGCATTTTGTGTGTGCATTTTTGTGAAAAAACAAAGAGCAATATGGTTTCATCAATATTCTTCCCATTTGTTAACACTTCTAGGCTCCCACTGAACAAGATAATTCTCACTGCTAGAGGCTCAGGGAACACAAATGCCAGGTTGCATTACATAAAAATGCCAAATTGACTCACTGACGGAAGGCAATGGTCCCAAGCTCAGGCTGTGATGAATGAACTCCACATTAGGCTACTATAATTTCTTCTCAAAGTAGTTTATAAGAGGTGAAATGACTGTTTTTCAGGAACACTTTCAACAGTGTTGAGAGATGCAACCGATTGGACAAAGTCTCCTTGAAAAATGTTCATCTGTTGCTTTTTCTCTGTCCCAGCTTCCTTTACCCATAATGATGTCATGCCAACAACCTGATTGGCTACATAACGTAGTGACATTATCTCATTCACTCCATGATCCCTGATTGGCTACGATCCCTGATTCACTCCCTCTCTTTTATCATTGTGAAGCCCAAACTGATTGATACATAGCATCGTGAGATCATATTATTTAAGCCATTTCTGCCCAGCATTGCATATACGCAACAGGGACCAAATGTGTACACGTGTGAGCCAGGCCTGGGAATACCGGTTGCTGTAGGCTTATACCATAGTCTTTCAAAACTGAAGGTTGCCAACCAACCAACCAACCAACCAGGCAGAAATGGCTTAAAATGTGCTCTATAACTAGCTGGCATTGTCCACATGAGCAATTACATAAAAAGAGTTATTTGAAGTTATATGTGCCAAAGCAACAGCAGATAGGAGAAAAATATTGTCAAAAAAAGGTAAACTCTTGAATAATAAAAGAATTTTGGGGGTAGGTATATTTCTATATACCCTCTCCATATATACAAAGAGAGTCTGGACCAACAAGAAGCTGACGGAACATACCAAGATCCAGGTCTACAGAGCTTGCATCCTGAGTACACTTCTGTACTGCAGCAAGTCATGGACTCTTCGCTCATAACAGGAGAGGAAACGGAATGCATTCCACATGCGCTGCCTCCAATGCATCCTCGGCATCACCTGGCAGGACAAACTTCCAAACAACACAGTCCTGGAATGAGCTGGAATCCCTAGCATGTATGCACTGCTGAAACAGAGACGCCTGCGTTGGCTCGGTCATGTCGTGAGAATGGATGATGGCCGGATCCCAAAGGATCTCTTCTATGGAGAACTCGTGCAAGGAAAGCGCCCTACAGGTAGACCACAGCTGCAATACAAGGACATCTGCAAGAGGGATCTGAAGGCCTTAGGAGTGGACCTCAACAGGTGGGAAACCCTGGCCTCTGAGTGGCCCGCTTGGAGGCAGGCTGTGCAGCATGGCCTTTCCCAGTTTGAAGAGACACTTGGCCAACAGTCTGAGGCAAAGAGGCAAAGAAGGAAGGCCCATAGCCAGGGAGACAGACCAGGGACAGACTGCACTTGCCCTCAGTGTGGAAGGGATTGCCACTCCCCAATCAGCCTTTTCAGCCACACTAGACGCTGTTCCAGAACCACCATCCAGAGTGCGATATCATAGTCTTTCGAGACTGAAGGTTGCCAACATGTCTCCATATATAACTTTTCCCTCTCCATGGCACAGCTATGGTTCAGCCTGAGCTTATAAGACATCCTCTCCAGGCACAGACCAGACTAAGGACGTAATCCTCTTGGGCCAGCACCAGCCTAGCACCAGCACTGAGTGTCACAAACATGCCTTAAGGCATGCCTGTAACACTCACCATAGGGCCGGCGCTGGCTCAGCATGAGTGCACGTGGCAGGGCAGGGTAGGGAGTGGGGTGGGAGGGAGGTGGGACTGGTGGATCCAGAGGGGGACCAGCTGGAGCGGGGCAGGACTGGTGGATCCTCCTAGTGCGACACGAGGCTGCTTTACTCTGTGCCGGCTAACTCTTCTGGGTGCTGGGCAGCTCAGGATTGAGCTGTTAGACATGCTTCGATTCAACAAAGTGGTTGCATCTATGGATACAGGCCTCTTTTGTTGTCTGCTCCCTGAGGCATCTATGGGCCCCTGTAATATACAGGAAGCTGAACTAGATGGGCATTTGGCCCAATCCAGCAAGGCTTTTCTTATGTTGGTTGTTGGCATCCTTCAGTCTCGGAAGACTATGGTGTCATACTCTGAATGGTAGTTCTGGAACAGAGTGTCCTCTCCAGTGCGCGAAGCCTGGGTAAAGTAGGTATGGAGGATAGGCTGTTACCCATGCAGCAAATCCCCCCTCTCCACGTCGCTGAAATGGTCCAATGGAAAGGCAGAGGCCAATACGGTTGGTTCCAGCGGCGTCGCAGGAGTTGCTGGAATGTGACTGTCTTCAGCCACGAACTGCCTCAGGGACTCTGGCTCCGGATTTTGCCTCGAGGTTGACTCCTGAAGCCTTTTCCATAAATGGATGTAGCCACAAGGCAGTGGAGGTTTGGGATCAGAGTTTTCCTTCTCTCAGATGAGCTGCCTTCCCAGGCTGACAAGTCCCATCTACCCGGTGGTTGTTTAGTCACCTCTTACGACAAGTACAGCCAAACTGAGGGCCTATTCTTATCCCCAGCCCCCAGGGGTAATGTTATCTTCTTATGTTATCATGTTCTTATCATGCACCTTCTGGCCAAGACATACTGTGTGCCAGATTATTTTGCTGGTTTCAACAATCTAAATGCAAAAGCCAGTTTCTATGCTTCATCTTTCTGTCACAGGCTAGTATGAGTAAGGAATGGAATCCTTTGCAGATGAAAAGCCGGGGAAGCCTCACTGCTATGGGGAATCTGCCTCTTGCCAGGGGGCATAGAATGGATTTAGACTGCATGAAATGGCACCCCAGAGTGCACCCCTTTGCTTTGTTCCGTTTAAATGAGCAGTGGCTATCCATGCTCAGAGAAAGCTGTAAAGGGGGTAAAAAGTGCTCCCTCTCCAACATTGGGTGACTTGACCTACATTGATAGGGCTCCTGAGACCCCTGGGTCCAATCCCCCCCATTAAGGGGTCTCTGCCCTTTCTCTATCCCCATTTTTCTAGGTTCTAAATGTAATCACTGGTTACCATGTATTCTGAGAATGAAGTGAGAATGGAGCATATTGCCAGCAAGATAGCCTTCTACTAGACTCCACTAAAATATGCAGTGATATGATGTACTGCCACAGAGGTGACTGAATTATGTTTCTCCACCAGGGAAAGTGTTCGGCAAAGCAAACCTCTCCTGTGATGTGCTTTGACCTCCAGCTTGTCAAATCAAGAATTCTTGATCTTCTCTCCGGTACAGCTGGGAATCAATCTGTAGACGCTCAGTGGTGGCGGAAAAAAGATTCATATGCTAGTTTCCTGATATGATAAGGCATCCGCATGCATGGCCACTGGGCGACAAATGGCAAAATGAAGAAGGTTACTTCTGATCACTTGCCTATGCAGAGATATGGAAACCGCTCTGGTTGTTTAACAAGAAAAAAGGGATGACCCAACGAGGCACAGCTCTCCCTAGCAAGGAACAGTAAGATGGTGTGATGTTCTGTGCTTTAAACTATTCATTTCCTGCATGATCCTATCTGCTTGGGCCATGATAACCATTTCACTAATTGGTACAAATGAAGACCAGCAAAGAACAACCCTAAAGCAAAAATCAGGAAGAAAATGAAAGCCCCCCCCCCACCCCCATCAAAAATGTTCATTAGAAATGAAAATGGATAAAAATGCAGCAAGACCTCATGAGGTGTGATCATCATGGAAACTACTGTCTACTACCGCTGGCTTGAACGAAAAATCTTATGGAAAGAAAATATGCATGGCTTTATCAGGGGTTATAGTACTGAGAATCATGATGAATGTGGGACATGCAGGCTGTGGCTTTACTGGGTCAAAAAAAAGTCTTGTGCACAGGGCCAGTTTTAGGGCGATTGGGCCAATTGGACCCAGTTGGGCCCTGTGCCTGAGCCCGATCCTGTGGTCTGCGCCGCGCCTCCGCGGTGTGGCCCAAAGTCGCAAATGTGCCGTAAGGCACGTTTGCAGGGCTTACCGCCAGGCTCCTGCCGGAGCTAGCCCAACTCCAGCCGGCACTGAGCCAGCGCGCAGCGGGCGCCCAGGTTTCATGGCTCGGCAGTCTCCGCGACCACCAGGCTGCGGAATGGGAGATGGGGGCATGGTCGGGGACGTGGGGGAGGCATTCTGGGGAGGGGGGAGGTGTGGCCGGGGGCATGGGGGAGGCATATCGGGGTGGGGAGAGGCGGATCCGTGGAGCCAAGCTCCGCAGGAACCAAGAGGCTCGAGCAGTGCTGCCTGCCCTACACGAGTGCCTTTACTTTAGCGGCGACCAATCACCACTAATGTGAGTAGCCACATTGCGGGGCTGCTTCCCTTACTCAGGGGAAGGGGACAAACATCCCCTTCTCCCAAGGAGCCTCCCACAGTAGTGCAGGAGGCACTGGATCTGGCGGGAGCCCTCCATGGAGCTGCCGGGTCCTGCAGCTCCGGACAGCTCAGGATTGGGCTGCCCGCCAGTACCTGGCTTTGCAGCTCACGCTCTGGCATGGAATCTTCCATGTCTAAGCATCATGAGGCTGATGTGACAAGTGGAGCTTTACTGCTGGAGGACCCTCCCATGCACCCCTGACTCCAATTGGCCTGAAATTCCCCCCTAAAGCAGTTGGCAGTGATGCTGGATGCTACCTATTTCCAAGTGCAATGCTTCCTGCCAGATGCTTGCTGCTTGTCCTTGGAAATAGGCGGACTGCATGTTGGGGGGAGGGCTGCCCGCCTTTGTACCCTGCAAAATATCTTTCGAATTGGAGCCCGCAGCTCCTAAGACTTGCACAAGAACTTGCACAAATGGAAGATCTTCTCTGGACAGGTGTGTGGTTGGTGGGGGGAGGGATACTTTCCGTACTCAATTCTCCTTTCATTGAGCTGGAAACAGCCCTTCTATGAGCAGAAGAGGTTTCCATTAGTGAAAAGGAGCCTTTGGATTCAAGTCAATGCATGTGAGTTGTGGCAACAGAGTGCCAAATGCTATAAGAAAACAGCAGGCGACAAACAAACTAGGTGCCATGGCGTTATTAGGGGGTGCAGGGGGTGCGGGCCGCACCAGGTGAGGCACACAAGTGGGTGACACCACTACTAACCAAAATTCTTAAAATCCTTGTATTTTTGAATAATACCATCATGTTACATATTGCTCAATGTGTCATTTCATGAGGAATGCAATGAAACATATGTGTTGACTCTATCCTATCAGAAGCTACAGCCCCCCCCCCCCCAAAAAAAAACACAGAGTGGTGGGGCAATGGTACATCACCATGCTCACCACTGGGGGTTGTCCCACCCAGTGCATAGGAGGAGGTCCATCATGGCGGTGACACAAACTCTAGTGACACAACTGACAAGGCGTTACACTAAACATACACTTGCCCAGTGATAGCCAATGACAGTATAGCACACTTGACATCAGGACTTGGGTAAGTTCTGCTGGAGGTTACAAAAGGGGTACCCTAAATTTACATCTGGCATTTTGGGAAGCGGACTCACCTTTAGTTTTGTGAGTAGTCACCCTCAGTTTTCATCAAATGACCCAAATTCTTTAATGTTTATTTAAAGCAAGTAAATCATTGTTATGATGAAGGACATAGCCACCCCAGCTTATATGCACTGGTACTCCATTTTGACAAAACGTTGATGAACTGCCGTTTGTATAAAATTCCTTGACATGCTGGGATCGCTGTCTCACAAAAATGACAACGATTTTGATATAGCTGTCATGGTGGGCTTTGTTTTTTTTCTGATTCTGTGTTTTTTTTAGTGAAGACAGTAGATTAGTAGGGAGGGTGTATAAAATGAGAGGAGCTCCTGTGGTGGATCAAATGAGAGTCTGGGTTTTTTTTTCCTGAAAAGTATTTGACATGACTCTGAAGATAAAGTTCTACAAACAATAATAATGCAAGGCTGTTTCTTTCACCTGGGCATTCTGAATGGTTTACTTATGGTAACGGTGTCTTAGGAAGATTTTGATAGTAAAAAAATAAAATACTCATTATTTGAGGTAAGCCACTAGCAACTAGAGCTGCCCGGAAGGGTGTTTTAACTTTGTAATGTTTTCCATAATACACTAATGACTAAAATGCAAGAAACGGGGAGAGGTATTACATGTTTAATTTACTGCTAAAGGGATGTAACTAATGAATTATATTATACAAAGATGTCCTCATGTGGACCGTAATCTACACTTCAAGCAAGTGCAAAAACAGCACTTCTGATTGCCCAAGGTAGTTGAGGATACATAGAGCAATATTCCTCCTCAGAAGCAATTAGAAAACATTGGCTACCTAAAAATCATACCGGGGAGTCCCTGAACTGGTTCTGTTAATGACTGTGCTTTGCGACTGGTAGAGGGATAACAACTTCTCAAGGGTAATCAATATGGAGGCTGGACTGGAGTATGGCTGTTACCAATGAAATGGTTCTTTGTCACTAGGTGTACTGGAAACCTGGGATGCACACAGTGACTAAGGACGAGGGAGGCAGTCATCAGGTTTGTGGGATATCCTTTGTTTCTTACTGGAACTTTGAGGTCCATTAACCAGAGTCTGGTGGAACATAGCAGGGTTCAGAGCTAAGAACATAAGAACAGCCCCACTGGATCAGGCCATAGGCCCATCTAGTCCAGCTTCCTGTATCTCACAGCGGCCCACCAAATGCCCCAGGGAGCATACCAGATAACAAGAGACCTCATCCTGGTGCCCTCCCTTGCACCTGGCATTCTGACATAGCCCATTTCTAAAATCAGGAGGTTGCGCATACACATCATGGCTTGTACCCCATAATGGATTTTTCCTCCAGAAACTTGTTCAATTCCCTTTTAAAGGTGTCTAGGCTAGACGCCAGCACCACATCCTGTGGCAAGGAGTTCCACAGACCGACCACATGCTGAGTAAAGAAATATTTTCTTTTGTCTGTCCTAACCCGCCCAACACTCAATTTTAGTGGATGTCCCCTGGTTCTGGTATTATGTGAGAGTGTAAAGAGCATCTCCCTATCCACTCTGTCCATCCCCTGCATAATTTTGTATGTCTCAATCATGTCCCCCCTCAGGCGTCTCTTTTCTAGGCTGAAGAGGCCCAAACGCCGTAGCCTTTCCTCATAAGGAAGGTGCCCCAGCCCCGTAATCATCTTAGTCGCTCTCTTTTGCACCTTTTCCATTTCCACTATGTCTTTTTTGAGTTGCGGCGACCAGAACTGGACACAATACTCCAGGTGTGGCCTTACCATCGATTTGTACAATGGCATTATAAAATTAGCCGTTTTGTTCTCAATACCCTTCCTAATGATCCCAAGCATAGAATTGGCCTTCTTCACTGCCGCCGCACATTGGGTCGACACTTTCCTCAACCTGTCCACCACCACCCATGTCCAGCTAGATGCAAAATGGTGGGCAAGGGGGTGAAGCCAACTGCCTGCACTACCCCAAGAACCACTCATACAGCAATCCTCTCTTGCATGGAACAGGCAAGCCAGGAGGCTTGCGCTGTATCCAGTGCAAGACAGGACTCCAAAGTGGCTCAGCCAGAGGTAAGGAGAAACTTTTCCCCTTACCCCAGGGTAAGGCACTGCAGTCCCTATGGCTCTCCTCGAACTTGCGCTACCTCAGGAGGTGGCACAAGTCCAAGGAGAGCGGAGCAGCTTGAAGCTGCTGTGCGCTGCTTGAGTGGGTGGGCTAGGATCTGGCATAAAAGCTAGATTCCAGCCCCGACTCCTGCTCCCCACCTGCCCCATGATTGCCCTCTGCCCGCCCTCCCCCACCCCAGAAAGCCTCCCTCTCACCTCCTCCCTGCCTTCCCCAAAGCCTTGTGTCGGCCAGCCGACACAAGGCTAGCTCCCTATGACAGTGCGGAGGCTGGATTCAGCCTCTGTGGGCCAGCGGCCTCCGCACACCAGCCCAGCTGACTCTCAATGAGGCGCAAACATGCAAGTCTGGATTGCGCCTTCAGTGGAATAACCTGCACCTACAAGTAATATAATATAATATACAGTATTGACTGTATTTAAGTACCAATTTAAACCCTGCTGCATTAGTCATCATTTCACATTCATGTTTTGTGAACCTCAACCAGATAACCCCTGCTAAAGGGAGAGGCATGAAATCCTGTTGTATCTGGTGGTTTTTATCTCCTCCTTGTATTGTTGATAACACAGGCCTACAATTTTTTTTCTTTTAGTTGCCAAAGATGTTTGAATGAAGTGAGGATATTTTACGGGTGCTGAAACAAAAAAATGGTGTCAGTTTAGCCCAATTGGTTCTAGTTTTGGGAGTATGGCATAGCCAATCATAAAGCACAGCCATTAAAACCATTTCTGCCCAGCCCAAAGGTTGTACAGATTTGATCCTTGTCGTGTAAATGCAACGTTGGGTGGAAATTGTTTAAAGGTATACTAGTTGTATACATGGATGATGGCTGGATCCCAAAGGATCTCCTCTATGGAGAACTCGTGCAAGGAAAGCACCCTACAGGTAGACCACAGCTGCGTTACAAGGACATCTGCAAGAGGGATCTGAAGGCCTTAGGAGTGGACCTCAACAGGTGGGAAACCCTGGCCTCTGAGCGGCCCACTTGGAGGCAGGCTGTGCAGCATGGCCTTTCCCAGTTTGAAGAGACACTTGGCCAACAGTCTGAGGCAAAGAGGCAAAGAAGGAAGGCCCATAGCCAGGGAGACAGACCAGGGACAGACTGCACTTGCTCCCAGTGTGGAAGGGATTGTCACTCCCAAATTGGCCTTTTCAGCCACACTAGATGCTGTTCCAGAACCACCATTCAGAGTGCGATACCATAGTCTTTCGAGACTGAAGGTTGCCAACAACAGAGAGTTGTATACTGCTTTGAGCTTTAGAATGGTTGTTTATAAATTTTTAAAATAAATATATAAATTCTGAGGTAATACTGAGTAATCCTGGAGAGGATCTGTTTTCCCTGTTCCTGCAGACTCAGATAGGACATGGAAGGATTAAACACCCTGGGTTATATTGAAAAGGGCCACCAAGTTTGATAAAAGCATGATAAAATCATAAGGAGATACAGACTGCATACACATCTTTAATGTTCAGGAGTCAATGTGCTTTAAATTATTTTTTCAGGGTAGCACAAGAGCTGGAAATCAAATCCTGTCTGTGTGTCACTATGAACTCCTATTACCATCACTTGCATCCCTTCAAATCTCTATTTAAATATATGTTGTTTGTTCGTTGACATGAACCTCATGATCTTAAATTCAGCACAGGTTCTTGCAGATAGTCGTCAAAGGATGCAATCCTAACCCCTTACGTCAGTGCTTTCCATTACTGACATAAGGGCAATGCAGCTCTGAGGTCAGGGGACAAACATTCCCTTACTTTGAGGAGGCCTCCGTGAGTGACACCCAACTGCAGGATGCAGCACATGTCCCATTGGCACCACTATGCCAGTGCTGGAAAGCACTGACATAAGGGGTTAGGATTGCACCCAAAGTCAATTATACTGTAGTTACGTTCATTTGACTTGTTTAGCCCAATTTCAGGGCCAGCCCTTTCCTCTAGATGTGTTGGCACATGGCCATAGACACCAGCATAGTGACAGCCCTGTCAGTGTAGATGTCTCCCGGCCAATGGATGTACCAGGCAAACATATCAGGAGAGTTAGAATGGGTAAAAGAAAATATTTCTGTATCCATCATGTGATTAATCTGTGGAACTCCTTACCACAGTATGTTGGTGATGGTGCCTTGTCCAGATGCCTTTACAAAGGGGATTGGACAAATTTATGGTGGAAAACTCCATCAAGTTACAAGCCATGATGGGTATACTCAACCTTGTGATTTTAGGAATAAGCAACCTCAGAATGCCAGATGCAAGGGAGTGACAACAGGACACAAGTATCTTGTTGTCTTGTGTGCTTCCAGAGGCTTCTGATAGGCCATTGTGAGATACAGGACGCTCTTATGTTCTTACGTTCGTAGTAGAAGCAACCACTATTTCATCAGAAAGGGAGGGAGAACAGAGGAAGGGAAGACTTCAAGGCACCCCCCCCCATATTGTTATTGCTTTACTGAATCACTATTTTGATTTTATGTAAGCCATGCTGAGAGCCTCAACTGAAGAATGCTTTAAATAAATTAACTAAATAAATACCTCTAATATCTTCCACAAATTGAAGGATATATCTCGATTGATTACCTTTCCCTGTGATATTTATCCCTTCTTAACGTTTGCTGACATGTCCTCCCATTCTTCCTGATGGCCAACCTCAACCTACGTTCCCTACGTGGCATTAAGACAATTCAGCTCTATGACAATAAATGCCGCAGAGCTGGGGATCAGGGTCTTAATAGATTTTAATTTAAAGCGCTTAACAGCTGAGCCTTCAATGGAAAAAGAAATCAAAAACTATGAAGAGCCTGCTGTGATGACAACCTTTGTTGCTTTTCCCCCATAATCTTCCCCATTGCTCATTAACCCTGGCTAGGACTGACTGGGAGTACATGTATAAGAACATAAGAACATAAGAACAGCCCCACTGAATCAGGCCATAGGCCCATCTAGTCCAGCAGCCTGTATCTCACAGCGGCCCACCAAATGCCCCAGGGAGCACACCAGATAACAAGAGACCTCATCCTGGTGCCCTCCCTCGCATCTGGCCTTCTGACATAGCCCATTTCTAAAATCAGGAGAGAAGAGAAGAGGTGGATAAGATTGAGTAAAGGCCCAAACCTATCTGGATGCTGTGCTGATCTCACATGAATTCCGGCACCACATATGCCATTTCCTAAGCCCAGCCATCAAGGGTGGGAGAAGAGGGAAAACAGCAGAGCCCAAGCCATGTCCCATTGGTGTAACCAGCCCAGTAGGCTGTGCAAAGGATATGTTTGTCTGGTACATCCATCAGCGGGGAGACATCTACACTGGCAGGGCTGTCACTGTGCTGGTGACAATAAGGGGGGGATTCCCCCCCCTCACAAAAGTTCTTTTCTCCCTCACAAAACACAAGAACCGGGGGGGGGGGTAACCAAAAGAAGGTTTGGGGAGAAAAGAACTTTTCTCCCTCACAAAAGAAAAGAGGGATAGAAAACTTCTCTCTATCCATACTATCCGACCTGACTGACCTATGTGAGAGGGGGAAAAGACCCAATCCCAGCTGCTGGAGCAACAGAAGTAGATAGAGACATCAGTGGCAAATGTATTGATTTATTTAAAATATTTCTATGACACCTTTTGGTTCCAGCAAGGGACCATCAGGACAGCTCACTTACACTAAATAAAAACGTAAGAACCAAAATATTCATTACCTTTTCCTCAGGGCAGTTAGAAAATTTAGAGCACAATCTAATTCAGAGTGGAGTTAAGCCAAGCCCCTTGCGCGGGCTTATGAGCATTGTGAATGTTCTATAAATCACACTTGTCCCACCACAGGAGTTGGGGAGGTCAGTACAAGGATATGTGCTGGCCTCCCAACACCAGATCCAGCCCTGGCAGAAGTACATTTGTGCCATTTGCAGGCTGCTGGTGTGAAGGTTTGGGGAAGGCATTTTGGGAGCATTCCAGGGTGGGAGGAGGGAGGATCGGAGCAAGGTGGGCCCAGGAAGCGGGTGGGACTGGCCTCCAGCAGTTAAGTCACATTCTAACCTCCCCTCCTGAGCAGCTCGGTGACCCATGCTTTAGTAACTTCAAGACTGGACTATTGCAATGCGCTCTACATGGGGCTGTCCTCTAAAACAGTTTGGAAACTGCAATTAGTGCAGAATGCGGTGGCTTGAGTGGTTACAGGGGCCAGACGATATGACTCAGCTGGACCACTGCTTCAGCAGCTACACTGGCTGCCCATTTGCTGCTGGTTCCAATTCAAGATGCTAGTTCTAACCTTTAAGACCTTCCATTATCTTGTTCCAGGCTACCTGAAGGATCACCTCCTTCTATACATTCCAGCCTGTCCTCTTAGGTCATCTGAGGGGGCTCTTCTGCAGGTACTGCCTTTGTCCCAAGCGAGAGGGGTAGCAGCTCAGGGGCAAGCCTTCTCTGTAGCGGCACCACAACTATGGAAATCTCCCAACCAGGGGAATTGAGAACTACTCCCTCTCTCATGGCTTTTCGACAAGGGCTCAAAACATACCTGTTTCATCTGGCTTTTGGCTGCTGAGTTGATATTTGCCCTGAAAAACTACTAAGACTTTACTGCCTCCCTGGACTTACTATAATTGTTAGTTTTTTGCTCTGTTTTGATTACATTCCACTATATAAAGTGAAAATTTAATATTTTTAATGCCATATTTGATGCTCCTACCTGTTGCTGTACTTTGTACTTGATTATAAGCCTTGTTAGCCACCTTGGGCATTTGCTTTGGCATTAAAAAGGTGGGATATAAATCTCTTTAACTAACTAACTAACTAACTAACTAACTAACTAACTAACTAACTAACTAACTAACTAACTAACTAACAAGTAAGTAAGTAAGTAAGTAAGTAAGTAAGTAATTGTTAGGGCATTACTCAGGGTAAGGGGGTGTAAAAGTCTCCTTACTCTGAGTTACACCAGGTCACCTCCAACTCTGCACTGGATACACTGTTCCAGTACAGGTTAGGATTGGGCTGCCTGAAATATTTACTGATGTATCTCAAGGCTAATTTACATAAATGATCACATTTTATCATCTGTCCTACCAGATGATAAATATAACATTACCTTAACCAAGACTGCATGGTCCATTTAGACCAGTGGTTCACAACCTTTAAGGGCGCGTGGACCACTGAGGCAAAAATTGGAATCCCAGGGACCACATGAAACCCCCACTGCACCCCCTGCACACGCAAAAAAAAGAACAGAATTATTAGAGATTTATTAGAGACTTGTTAGATTTATTATTTTTAGAGAAGATTTGTGGGTTGCTACTTCTGTTGCTGGTTGCAGTTCGTTCTCAGTCCTCTATGGTGGTTTGTAGGGGAGCGCTCACTCAGTGAGACCCTGGAAGAGATCAAAGGCAATCTCCCCCCCCCCCCCCGAGACCTTGCAGATCACTTCTCAGGGTCTCATGGACCCTGGGTTGGAGGTCAGTGATTTAAACTCCCCCATCCACTGACTGTAATCTCAGGATTTGGAATCTTGTATCCAATGCCTTAAACTGTGCTCATGTCGTGTGTGGACTATGAAAATACAGAGCAGTGATTTTCAACCTTTTTTTTGTCTTACAGCACACTGACAAGGTACTGAAACTGTCAAGGCACACCATCAGTGTTTTGACAATTGACAAAGTACACCATGCTGTTGGTGGAGAGCTCACAGCCCCATTGGCCCTACTAACAAATGACCCTCCCCTAAACTTTTGCGGCACCCCTGCAGACCATTTGCAGCACATCAGTGTGCCATGGCACAGTGGTTGAAAATGGCTGATGCAGAGGTAGGTTTGTATAGATTTATATAGATGGAGCAGAATCGGTTTGCAATTGCTCTGAGCACATTATACTGAAAGAGTAAACAGTCATCAGAGACACATTTGAGGAAGAAAGAGTTTATTGCAGAAAGTTACAAGGCAATTTAACAAGATCCCCTCCCCTTTCACTTGGGTTCTGGTCTTTCATAAATATTTACACAGCTGTCTAAGTCTGTGGATTTAGATCCAAACTGATTGACCATCACTTTGAGGGCCACCAGGAACAATTATGGTAATGCACTGCAATTGCCTACAAATGACAGTATGTCGAATTTTGCCTAGTGATTTTTGCATGGCATCCATATTTGCTGAGTTAAAGGAGTCTGAGTTAAAGAAGATTGTTTCAAAAAATTACTGATTGTGAATCCAAATCAGACTGTGGAAAATTCACCTTGTTTTAGGTCTTGATCTCAGCCCTCTTTGCCAATGCTATCTGTGTCTTAAATTACACCAACTATAGCATCCATCTTTTGATCATCATTGTACCACCTCATCATTTACTAATAGTGTTTTCTCAGGAGTAAAATTACCATGTTCACTGGGGCTTATTCCCAAGTAAGTGTGTATAGAATTTCAGTCTAAAAAAAGGAATAAGTAACAATTTTGTATATTTACACATAGTTGCATGCTTTCTGATTCCTGAGTAGTGAGAGGTTTCCAGAGTAGTAATAGGATAATATTATTAGTAATTATTTATTACTACTACTAATAATAGTAATTATTTTAGTAATCTCTCTCTCTTGGATGAGAGAGAAGGGACACTTACGTCAGTAATATTTGCTAAAGTCGAGAAGTGGAGGAAAGCTTCAGACATTACTATATGGCTATAGAGCGGAGACCCTGCACACTAAGGCGCTTTTAGTCTTCAGCCAACTTGTATCTTCTCCTTCTTTCTGACCTTATCAGTGGGATCAGGCATAACACAAACCATGGTTTATGCTAATAAATGAAGACCCCACTGTGGTTTTGGGCCCAATCCAGACCAGTTCACACCATCTCAGTGCTGGCGCTCAGTGTCGCAAACATGGTTTGAGGCACATCTGTGACACTTACTGCCAGACCAGCACAGGCACTGGCTCAGCACGAGCCCACACTGAGCCAGCGCCAGTTGGAGAATGAGCGGCTGCCACCTGGAGCTCCAGAAGAGAGCTGGGCCACAGAGAGGTGAATGGGGACATGGGGGGAGGTGATCCGGGGCAGATGGAGGGAGTGGGGCAGGAGGGAGGTAGGACTGGAGGAGCTCAGCTCTGTAGGATCCTTTGCACTGATTAAATAGCTAGTGCAGAGTTGAGTAGCACCATTGCACGGCTTCTTACCTTCCCCTGTGGAGATGTCAGGAGCCTCCGGTGGCTGCCCAGCATCCATAGGATGCAGAGGTAGCCATTTTGGCATCTCTAAAGCCCTGGGCTGCTCAGGATGGGGCTGCCCAGGCAAACCATGGTTTAGAGTTGCTTGTCTGCTTTTGTTTTCTGTCTGCTCAGGACTCAGCTTCAAAAGAAGACTCGGGATCTCTGTGTTTCAGCAACCACTTGAGGCAGAACATTAGTAGTAAGTGTGGTTTATCAACGGTCTGAGAATTTGGGAATAACACAAAACCGTAGTCAGCACTGAGATTTGCAAACGAACTTCAAACCATGCTTTCAGAGGTGGGTTTGTTGACCCAAAACAAACCATGTTTTATTGGAAGGCTCAGGTTCAGACACAAGATAAAACCATGGTTTCATATTATATCTGAAGACAGCTATCACAATCCCTTCCAAACTTTGGGGGCAAAAAATGTTTTTAAGTTTACGCATGTGCACATTTGCCTCCTCCCTTTAGATATGGGCACAGTGAGTGGGTTATCCCAGGAATCCCCACGTTTGGCTTTCAGGAAAACGTTTGGCTTTCAGGATCACATAACATTGTTTTGCTTTTATGGTGAGCTAGGACAGGCCAATCATAGACTGTATAGGCCTATTATAGACAGGGGGAAAAAAACAACAACATTTGCAACAGTTGGAGCTGTGGGGCTACTTTCCAGCTTTTTTTTTCAGTTGGTCTCTCAGACAGAATGACCCAACTCAGTAGTCATAAGAACATAAGAACAGCCCCACTGGATCAGGCCATAGGCCCATCTAGTCCAGCTTCCTGTATCTCACTGCGGCCCACCAAATGCTGCAGGGAGCACACCAGATAACAAGAGACCTCATCCTGGTGCCCTCCCTTGCATCTGGCCTTCTGACACAGCCCATTTCTAAAATCAGGAGGTTGCACATACACATCATGGCTTGTAACCCCTAATGGATTTTTCCTCCAGAAACTTGTCCAATCCCTTTTTAAAGGCGTCCAGGCCAGATGCCGTCACCACATCCTGTGGCAAGGAGTCATTTCATCCAGCAGGAGTCATTTCATCCAGCAGGAGTTAGAAGGTGCATGGTAGGGAGAAGAGAAAGGAGAAAAGCGTTTGTAATTATAATGCCACTGGGCTCAACAGCCCTGTCCAAATTGGTTGGCAGCCCTTGTGTATCGCAGCTCTTCCCTGCCTTTGGTTCTCCATAAAGGAAGCTCACTCCATAGCAAGCATGGCTCACATGTTTCCTTCCTCATCTTCCTGGTACATGCGTTATTTACTACAAGGCAATTTAATTTGGCCTTAGTAATTACTGTTTTCCCATTTATCATGATCAAATTATGCCTAGCAGGTCTCCATTTTGCAAGGTAAATTACCTCCCAGTAACTCCAATCTACGCGATATGAAATCTGATTGAAATAGACAACTAACTTTTGATTCATGCCCCCAGTGCCTCAAAGCATCGCAGCAGGAGGGGAAGGTGTTAAAACAAATCAAGAGGCAGTCCGTATAACTAGCTGACCTCTCGGTGGCCTTGATTTGTAAAGGCAGGCCCCGCTTTGGTGAATTTTAAGCAGCAGGATGCTTGCGCAGTGCAAAAACCTGTCAGTTCCCTTCGCGGTGGGCATATTTTGTGCGTGAGCACAGCACGCTCCTGTCTGTTGGCACTCCGGTGATTTCTCTGTCTGCACCTTCTCTGTGCAAGAAGGCAGAAATTTTGCAAGTTATCGAAAAAATGCTTCACAGTGGTTATTTTTATTAGTGCAGATGCAGAATGTTTTGCAAAGGTCACTGGAGGACGTGGTTCTACCCCCTCCCCTTCCAGTGAGCAATGCATATATCACATGTCTGTTGTTTCAGTTTCTTAGAACACCAAATTCATATGCTCCTATTATCTGTATTGTGTGCTTATTGCAATAGGGAGGCCACATCCACTGCCTGATTGGGTGATTATGGATTTTATTAAAACTGCTTATCCCATTTACCTCCCTTCCTTCCTCCAAAAAGTCCAGGGCAGCATTCTTTGGTTAGCAGTTCGATTCTTACCTTATGCAATAGTTTAAGATGAGAAAGGGTAATTGGCCAACCATCACGGGCAATTTAAACCCAGGTCTCCAAGCTCCACACTCTAAACACTACACAGAAACTGATGGTGACGATGATGACGATGATGAGATTTTCGCACAGTCAGGTATTTTGGCTGGTTTGTTTTATCCAGACATCTAGTCCTTCCCATGGACCTGGGATACCTGGTTTTTATCCTATAAATACCATTACAAAATGTAAGCTGTTCCCAGTAATGCTGCTTTTTGCAGTTGATTGATGGTAATTTCTGTGGCCCCTACGCTGTTCAGGTGCTCTTCAAGGTGTTTTGAAATAGCACCGAGAACGGCAATCACCACTTCTTCGTTTTATTACTCTTATTATTATGAGATTTTTGCACAGTCAACTAGATGTTATTGACTGGTTTGTTTTATCCAGACATCGAGTCCTTCCCAAGGACCTGGGTTGCCTAGTTTTTGTTCTGTTTTGCTGTTATAAATATTGTTGCGAGATATAAGCTCTTCCCAGTAAAGCTGCTTTTTGCAGTTGGTGGATGGTAATTTCTATGGGCCCCTATGCTGTTCAGGTGCTCTTCAAGGTGTTTTGGAATAGCTCTGGGGGCACCAATCACCACTGGAATCACTTTGGTCTTCTTCTGCCACAGCCTA
Source organism: Tiliqua scincoides (assembly GCF_035046505.1). Lineage (NCBI taxonomy): Eukaryota > Metazoa > Chordata > Lepidosauria > Squamata > Scincidae > Tiliqua > Tiliqua scincoides. The sequence continues at coordinate 12,431,203 of NC_089825.1, read as the reverse complement.
CTTGTAAATCTTTGTATTTTGTTATTTTTTTTGGTTCTTTTTCTTCTACTCTGCTGTCCCCTGGTATTGCTATATCAATGATTTTGACTTGTTTTTCTTTCTTCTCGACTACAGTTATATCTGGTGTGTTGTGCAATTGATGTTTGTGTTTCTGAAGTCAGAAATCCCATAATATTTTGGCATCTTCATTTTCAACGACCTTTTCAATTTTGCAGTCCCACCAGTTTCTAGCTGGGTTAAGATTATTATGATTATTATATAATATTTATATACCACTTTTCAACAAAAAGTAGTTCACAAAGAGGTTTACATAGCAAAATGAATCAATAAATGGTTCCCTGTCCCCAAAGTGTTCACAGTCTAAAAAAATCTAGCCATTGTTTCTGCAAGAAGGCTACCAACTCCACAGTCAGGGAATTAGAGGACAGGTCCTCTCGTGGATTGAGAACTGGTTGGAGGCCAGGAAGCAGAGAGTGGGTGTCAATGGGCAATTTTCACAATGGAGAGAGGTGAAAAGCGGTGTGCCCCAAGGATCTGTCCTGGGACCGGTGCTTTTCAACCTCTTCATAAATGACCTGGAGACAGGGTTGAGCAGTGAAGTGGCTAAGTTTGCAGATGACACCAAACTTTTCCGAGTGGTAAAGACCAGAAGTGATTGTGAGGAGCTCCAGAAGGATCTCTCCAGACTGGCAGAATGGGCAGCAAAATGGCAGATGCGCTTCAATGTCAGTAAGTGTAAAGTCATGCACATTGGGGCAAAAAATCAAAACTTTAGATATAGGCTGATGGGTTCTGAGCTGTCTGTGACAGATCAGGAGAGAGATCTTGGGGTGGTGGTGGACAGGTCGATGAAAGTGTCGACCCAATGTGCGGTGGCAGTGAAGAAGGCCAATTCTATGCTTGGGATCATTAGGAAGGGTATTGAGAACAAAACGGTTAGTATTATAATGCCGTTGTACAAATCTATGGTAAGGCCACACCTGGAGTATTGTGTCCAGTTCTGGTCGCCGCATCTCAAAAAAGACATAGTGGAAATGGAAAAGGTGCAAAAGAGAGCGACTAAGATGATTACGGGGCTGGGGCACCTTCCTTATGAGGAAAGGCTACGGCGTTTGGGCCTTTTCAGCCTAGAAAAGAGACGCTTGAGGGGGGACATGATTGAGACATACAAAATTATGCAGGGGATGGACAGAGTGGATAGGGAGATGCTCTTTACACTCTCACATAATACCAGAACCAGGGGACATCCACTAAAATTGAGTGTTGGGCGAGTTAGGACAGACAAAAGAAAATATTTCTTTACTCAGCGCGTGGTCGGTCTGTGGAACTCCTTGCCACAGGATGTGGTGCTGGCGTCTAGCCTAGACGCCTTTAAAAGGGGATTGGACGAGTTTCTGGAGGAAAAATCCATTATGGGGTACAAGCCATGATGTGTATGCGCAACCTCCTGATTTTAGGAATGGGTTAAGTCAGAATGCCAGATGTAGGGGAGAACACCAGGATGAGGTCTCTTGTTATCTGGTGTGCTCCCTGGGGCATTTGGTGGGCCGCTGTGAGATACAGGAAGCTGAACTAGATGGGCCTATGGCCTGATCCAGTGGGGCTGTTCTTATGTTCTTATGTTCTTATGTTCTTACCATTAGTTATCAGAAAACACACTGCTCAGGACTCTGCAGTGGTTCTATACCACACCTAGCTTGGCTAGCTCTCACTAGACAAGAACCCACCAGCTGGGTAACCCACCCACTAGGCTAGATCTCACTAGACATGGCCACACCAGCAGCGACCAACAGGCATGGCTACAGTAGCCTTTCTTAATCTTTTTTTGTGGGGATTGGGGTATATAGCTTTAACTGGTGCTAGAGACAGGACACTCTTGGAAGGTAGTAAAAATGAAAACATTTGTCTTCAAAAGTCTGGGCAGCCCAATCTTACCCACTTCCCCCTCTCCGCCAATGCAACCATGCTAAAAGGGTGTGCGCTGGGATGGGATGATTGGAAAGGTCTCCACAGGCCATGTCAGTGTTTCCTCACTTACCCCAGGGAAAGCTTCCCCCACTGCCATCTACTGTACACCATCCCTACTGCTGCTTAGCAGGCATAAATCTGAGTTATGTAATGACAGCAATAAAGGAGACCAACAGGGATAGGACACCTCCCCTGATCCTCCTCCCTCCCTGTGCCTGTTCTGATCCCACTGCTGTTGCACCTGCATTTGTAGGCCTGGTGGTGGACCTCCAGCACTGCTGCCCAGTGTGGCAGCACACCTAAAATGGCCGCCGCTGGAGACCATTTTTACAACAGTGAAACCGTCACACCAGCTTACCTGCATCAAAACAGGTTGCCAGCCACATCGGCAGGCCACCAGTACTGTCACTGCTTTGCGGCGGCAGCCTAAAAATGGCTGCCGGCGTCATGCTCTGCATAGCATCAACAACACTGCCCCACTGTCATAAACTGGTTGATAGGATTGGGCCAACATTATATTGTCACATGTCTTGCTACTGAAATATGACTAGCTTCAGTAGAATGTAAAAATAGCAACACACGAGCCAAGTTGTGAGATATAGTTCTCATGTACATCACGTGTGTGTGTGTGTGTGTGTGTGGTTCCAATTTAAATAAAGACATGGGCTTTTGGTGTATAAATACCCGACAGTGTCTTCTGAAGCTCTGTATGTGTGCATTCTCTCTCTCTCTCTCTCTCTCTCTCTCTCTCTCTCGGCGCAATCCTAACCCCTGACATAAGCACTGACATAAGGGCAACACAGCTCTGAGGTAAGGGAACAAACATTCCCTTACTTTGAGGAGGCCTCCGTGAGTGACACCCAACTGCAGGATGCAGCACATGTCCCATTGGCACCGCTATGCCAGTGCTGGAAAGCACTGATGTAAGGGGTTAGGATTGTGCCCCCCCTCTCTCATGCACCAGTTCACAGATTAGTCACTAACAGCTCCCCACTCTTCTCTGTCTTGCACAAATCGCTTCACATCCGCAGCCTTCTCCACCTTTTTTTCTTCTTTAATTTACTTTGTGTAATTCCATCTCTGTCTGGCTTTCCCACTTCTTCCTTCCTGCCAGTTATCTCTTGAACTAGCCCTCTCTTTCGAAGGCACATTTTTAGAAAGCACTTAATTGCCTCTTCCTTCCTCTTTGCCTCTGTGCTGCTCTCCAGTCCTATTTGATATTTATTAGTTTTCCTTTCTTTCAAACTCCATTTACGCACTCATTCTCCCCAATGCTACATTTCAAAGCATCACATGGCCTGTCTACAAATAAGAGCATCTCATTTTTAAAAATGGCCATGGTTTAACCTCTTTGTTCTGTGTTTACTTTTAATGACCAGAGATTGAGAGCGCTGAGGTTTGTTTGATTTAAAGGATGAAGAACATCAGAAAAAAAGAGGGGGCAAAATAATGGCAAAGATAAAGCATGAATAGCAAAAGGAGATTCAGGTGGACGGTTTAGGGTGGTCATAGCATGGCTCACATGCCAAATGACTCAAACCATGGCTTACACGTGGCTCTTTAACACAGAATGTGCGGCTTGCGAAAACACGTTGGCAGAGCTCCTTTTTGCATCACAATTCATATAAAAGGTAAATAAAATTTTTTCAAAATGTTTAATTATTTACTTGGTATAAAGTGAAAGTCTACTGGATTGAAACCTAAGTTTAATATTCATGGTGAGTAAATATATTTAAGAATTTAAATGCTTCTTAAATATTGAAACTCTCAAACATTTCTCTTATGGTTCGCAAACATCTGAAGTTTATCGCATGTGGCTGTTACGTTAAGCAAGTTTGACCACCCTAGGCAAAGGGTGGCACAAAGGTTAAAAGGTGTGGGATCCTGCTTTTTCTAACCTGTGGGTGTTAACCAGGTTTTATCTACAGGATTCAATACTGGGGAGTGTCATCTGTGGTCTTGACTTTCTTTTTTAACCAGCTTTTACCTACAGGATTCAGTACTGGGCAGTGTCATCTGTGGTCTTGACTTTCTTGCTGTACAGCAGGGGTCTTCAAACCCCGGCATGGGGGCCAGATGTGGCCCGCAGCGAGCCTCTATCCAGCCCATGGCCAGCCTCTTGTCCTCAGAAAGCCTCTGGCCCACTCAACTGAACGTGACCAGAGCTGTGCTCTGATTGCATCTGGAGGGTGTTCTGAGTACCAGAGAGGCTGAGTGAATGAGCCCGCTCATTCATTTATTCATTCATTTAAGTTCCATCTCTAATTTATTTATTTAAATTTTATATTTAAATTTGTTTCTGGCCCTCAGCACTGCACCAGATATTTCATGCAGCCCTCCAGCCAAAAAGTTTGGAGACCCCTGCTGTACAGCATCAGTTGGGCTTCATGGCTCAATGAGCCGGCTCAAAACCAATGACTTTGTTACTGGTCAGTTCCTGTGTTTTCATAATATCCATTGAATGTTTCCTCTCTTTTAGTCACCAGATAGATCAGCGCTACTTATGGACCAGTCAGTTAATAAATGTTGGCCAGAGGAACAGGTTAATAGAATTCTCTTTTCAGGGGGCATAAATGTCCAAATCTTTGGAGAATGATAAAATTGCCTGATTATTCTTAGTCATTCATCAGGCCCCAGCCAATTTTTGCTGTTTTATAATCTCCACCTTTGCCGACTTTTTCACTGCCTCCATTTTGCGATGGCAAATGATAACGCTGAATGTGATGGACAGTAAGATGCAAGGTGGCCTTAATCCTTCCAAAAGCTTTTGTCAGAGCTCTCAATCTCTGGTCATTAAAAGTGCCAGGAAACCGGCAAAACAACATTTAGAAATCTAAAATTATCATTGTCGTAAAAGCCCAGTCATTCTTTCTTTTGTGTGCCGGTGGCAGAGATTTTTCATCTTTCTTACACAGAACATATGGAGTGGGGGTAATGCATTTGTGAAATAAAAATACTGACTTGACCACACAGCACTGGTCTGAGTAGATTAAAAAGGGAAAACAAAGACACCTTTGGGACAAAGCAGTCCCTGCTCAAAATAGTTTTTATCAGGGGTTTGATGCATTTATGGAATACAGATCTGTCAATATCAATTAGAGAACAATCCTTCAGGGCTGCCGTGCCAGTCTAATGTGTGCTGCCATGGTGACAGCTGTTGCAAAAGTGCCAGAAAGCACTTCATGATGGCTGTGTGGAAGCAGGTGTTGGGCCAAAGGCCTGCATTAGTGTGCGCTGGCCACTTGCACCAGTGGAATGAAGTTCTGTGCCAAGTGGCATGAAGGTGGACCAGGGTAGTGGAAGGCAGGGAGAGGGTGTAATGAGACAGGGGGGTGGCAGACTGGCCCAGGAGGACAACAACCTGAACTTGACACTAGTGGCCAAAATTGTGAAAACCTTGATATTTTTGAATAATGCCATCATGTTATATACCATTTGATGTGGAATTTAATGCAGAATGCTATGAAACAAACTGTATCAAAATATCTCCATTCTATCAAAAGTTAAAGCCAAGTAACCAGAAAATTAAAAAACACAACTGCATTATTTAACAAAAACTGGATTTTCTTAACTCAAAACTGACCAATGAGACTGATTGTTCCAAAAGCCAATTAGGTGTTGTTACGATACAGCAGGGAACCTATAAGGTGTTAATATGGGGGGAACATGAGGGAGGCGACAGAGCAAGGGGGTGGCAAGCTACTAGGGGGAAGAAGTGAATTTTCCCCCATTTCCACTTTTTTAAAAGTCTGGGTGTGATGTCATTTCTGGTTGTGACGTCACTTCTGGGGCATCATTTTGAGCTTGGTACCGGGCTACACAATCATTAGCTATGCCACTGTGTTGAGATGCTTTCATTTCTGCTTAAAAGCCTTCAGATTAAAAAACAAACTCTTGCAAGTCAATCTTTAATTGTTACAGCAGCGTTGAAGGTTTTTTTAAAATCTAAATAAATTTCCTTGATCTTTATCCAAAGGTAAAATTCTTGAATGTGTACCTTTGTGTTTGCTGAAAATTCAAATTACATTCTGTGAACAGGGATACATCAATTTCCCAAACTCTTGATGGACTGCTGGTGGGGGAGGTACTCGGTCCTCTTTCTGTCCCCATTTAACCTTGTAGAAAAGTACATTTTGTGCTGACACATCCTTCTGGATTGTTTGCCTCGTATCCGAGGCTGCTACAGGCTGTCATTCTGTCTCTGTCAGGAAAGTTAACAGGGAATGCACATTGAAACACCAACTACCTCAAGCTAAAATTATCACTGGTATTTGTTAATGGTCAGTGGTGTGACTTGGCTCAGCAGATTCTGCGGAATAAGCTCAACCTGCTGTCGGGTTGAGAAAGGTCCCTGTATCTTCTCCGCACGTTAACCTCTCACTACTTGATTCTTTAAAAAATTAAACAATCCTCCTTGCACATGAGGCTCTCCAGTGGTCTCCTCTCTAAATTCCTGGGCCAATCCCCACCTGCAGCCTCACGGCAGCATCTGGGTTATGATACAATTACCTGGGCTGAATGTAAACGGAACGATGGACAACCTGAGGGCCAACCTATAAAGCTGGCTGGTGTGTGGGCCAGGCAGGAGAAGTTGGAGAATGTTTGTACTTAAAAAGTCCCAGGAGAGAAGTCCCAACAATAGATGTCCCCCTTTTACCTGATGGTCCCTACAAAAGCAGGTGCTTCTCTGAAGAACAATATTACCCACAGGATACCTACAAGTTGAGGATTTTCCCCCCTCTAGGGCTGAATCTTCAATCTTGACTTTGAGGGTGACATTTTGGGCGAAGTCTGTAATTTCCCTTGGTGCCATCCTCATTTCCTCCAAATGTTCCATCCAGTGATGTCTGATCATTTCCTGCTCCCATCAGGATTGTGATGTCTTCTGACCTTGAAATGGCAGAGTAAATAGCTTGGCCTCATTGTCTAAAATGTAGTTTCAGTGCTGTGCTTGCTTTCTCCTTAGTATATGAACATAACTCTCTCTCTCCCCCCCCCCAGAAACCAAGATGTATAAAACAATCTATACTGTCTTACTGAAAGATGAGCAACAAGATAACTTGCAGTCAAACCAACAATTTGCATCCTTATCTTTATTGTAGATTCCATTTTGTTTTCCTACTTTAGGCAGCACCTAAAACAGATACATGGAAATGTCACAGGGGAGAAGAATCCTGTGTCTCAAGAAGTTTGTATACTTGACTCAGAATGTTCTACCTTCAGTGGATATCCGGTTGCTTGGAGGTCGTTTGCAAAGCTTCTATACCTGCATCCTTTCCATTCTCATTCTGATGTCAGCGGCGGACCTTCCCAGCCCCGTACCCAGGGCAAAGGTCCGCAATGGCGCCCCCCCGCAGGCTATCGCCGCCCCCCCTGCACAAAAATCTACACCCCACTTACTTGAGGCTCATGGAGGCTCGCAAGACCCAGGACTGTGTTGGGGAAGCCTCTCTGAGGTTCCCCGACGCTACAAATTGTGCTTCTGGGAAACCGGAAGCACAGTTTCTGCCCCCATCAGGAGCCTCAGAGAGGCTTCTGTGGGGTCCTAACGCCCAGGGCGTTTGCTCCATAGAACTCTATAGCAGGTCCGCAGCTATCTGATATCAAGATTTTCTGCCTTTGCATGTGGCATTCCCTTCCTAATGCTGTCCTTCCTGCTAATTCCTAATTTCCTTCCTGCTCTCCAGAGGGGGCAGGATGCTGTCCAGAAGGGGTCAAGCTATGGCCTAGTGACTCTGACCTTTCTACCTGTTCTCTCTGTGATCCTTGTGGGGTGTGGCCCTAACCCTTTATCCTCCTCTGAGCACTTTCTCTCTTGTCCTCTGACCACCAACCTGTTAAGATGGTGCACACCAGGGCTCTGATGCCCAGGCCATCTTGAGCACAAGGCATGCAGGGCGAGCCAGCTCCAGGGCCTTGCTATCTCTAAGTGTTAGCTGAACCTCTGATCCTAATCAGATGCTGTAAATATACACTCAATGGAACTGTAAGTAAATAACTTCTTTTTTGCAACTCTACAAGCCATTGCCTCTTTGTCTTTTTTATTGAATAGCAGTCAGCCGGGTGAGGGAGTTCCCTTGGGTGATACCCAAAGGGGGGGGGTCCACTGCTTAAGCTACTCTGCTTCCCCCCCCCAAAGAGGAAACTATTTTTAATTTCCTCCAGCAGGGTATGTGTGAAGACCACATCAAGTGACACCATGGAGTGGGGGTGAACACCAAAAGAAAGGAACCAGAAATTTCCTGGCCAGGCTGACTAGGAAGCCAGGTCTACCAGATTGACAGACCTGTTCTCTGCATCGGGATGGTCATTAGATCAGGGCTTCAGAGATTTTTCCAGGCATCGCTGTCCTTCCCACCCAGTTTTGCCCCCTCCCTGTCTCCTGTTGACGCCCTCCCCCCACCCACGCTGGTGACACCAAACCTAGTGATACCTCTGCAGCATTGCCACCTCTGCCACCACCACTTCCGTTAGGGGCTAGTGGGGTGAATTCTAAGAGAAGTGAGGTAAACTACCCTTCCCCTCATTCTTCCCTCTTGCATTCAGACCATGCAAGGAAGTAGTGAGAGGAGTGAACTGGTTTGCAGCTGCCTGCACTAGAAAACCTGCACAGGCAGCAATGAGCTGCTTCACACTGTTGCCTGTGGTCCACCTCTCCTGATTCCTTACTTGTTCAGTCCATTAAAACCTAAAGGGACTGTGCAAAGAAGAAGGAAGGAGAAGTAGCCACTCACCAGACACCTTCCTTGCTGTCCCTTTCAGTAGAACCAACAATGCAGTGCACTATGGGAATTGACTAACTTCCTCTTACCCTGCACATGCCTGATCTCGTCTGATCTCGGAAGCTAAGCAGGGTCAGGCCTGGTTAGTACTTGGATGGGAGACCGCTTGGGAATACTAGGTGCTGTAGGCTTATACCATAGCCTTTCAAGACTGAAGGTTGCCAACCACCACCTCTTATTGTCAAGAGGATTGCTTGGGAAGGAGCAAAGCAAGTAGTGCTGCTTTTGGGGGCCGCATCAGGGAGCAGAATTGGTCCAACCATCCTTGGTATGGTCCAACCATCCTTGGTGCATCCTTGGTAGCGGTACAGTTGACTGCTTGCAGGATGGTGTAGTGATTTGGGAGTTGGACTTAGACCTGGAAAATCCAAGTTCAAATCTCCACTCAGCCATTAAGCTTCTTGGGTGACCTTGGGCCAGTCACTATCTCTCAACCTGGCCTACCTCACAGGGTTATTGTGAGGACAAAAGGGGGGAAGGAGTCATGTACAACACCTTTGAGCTCCTTGGAGGAACGCTGGCATAAAAATGTGAAAAATAAATAAATATTAGGGGCACAATTATCATGGCTGGAAGTGAGCATGCTCAAAACTTAGATCTTATATATCTTAATTACCCCAGACTAAGCACGACGTCTTATCTGAAAATGGCATTTTTGTTACCACATTAAGTTCAGCTATGTTCAGTGCTTGCCTCGCTACACTAAAGAAACATGGCCATTAATTTTGCGATAAGTAAATTCTCTGGGAATAAGATTCTGAAAAAGTATTTAGACTTATCAGTTATATAAAGGCTTTCATATATTTCAGGGGGATTTTAATATTCGCAGTGAGTGGAATTTAACAGTCTCCTTCTGTTCCTCTTCATTAGATGCACATCTCAGTTAAGATGACAGTCTAGTTTGCTCTTTGTGGAGAAATTAGGCAAAAAAAATGTTATCTGAACACAATATGTTGCACGTCAATTAAAATTCTAGTGGGGGCAGCCATATTGCTGTCTGTGATCCTACGACTAGTTATGTACAATTAGAGCAACCAACTTGAAGGGAACAAACTCATGTAAACAAGCACAAGACTGCAGAGTGATGTCTCAATTTTGTGGTTCAATGTGCAAAGCACATCACAGATAGGAGCAAGTGAAAAGTGTCAGGGCCAGGTCAGAGTCACTATATGAAGCTTCCTTAGACTGAGCAAAGCTGTTGGCCCATTTGATTGTGTACACTGACAGGAAATGGCTCTGTTTATAACAAGGTCATTCACAGCCCTGTGTGTGGACAGAACCTGGAATCTTTCACATTCAAAGCTTGTACTTTACCTTTGACTATGTTCCAAGTCATGGGTGGATGCACCAAGATCCAGACCAGGTGTGTATCCAGACATGTCCAAGGTCCCTGATATGTTCCTGGAGTTGAGAATTTGAAATGGAGCCAGCGTGAGTGTAAGAACTTGAGATCAACCCTAATGTGCAGGGGGTACTATCTTCTTGATCAGACAAGGCCAGGAAGCCAAGATTCTAACATTTATATGAGGCCTGCCCAGTCTAGAGGCTTGATTCTGTCTATCAATCACAGGGGTCAATACACCCTTATTTCCTTCTGCACCTGAAGGCTCAGGGGTTCTAAACACATATAATCCCAGGTTGCTCATTAGGCTAGATCCTAACCCACTTCTATAAGTCATACAGCATGTAGGTGGTAGAATTCCAAACTTGTCCATCTCTGACTGCAGATTCTTGTATGGAGAACATTTTTAACACTCCTTCACTCCTCACTAGTAACAAGCTAGCATCTCAGGGGAATGCCTTACTAGTTTCCTTACTACTGTGCCCTGGTTTTCTACACACAGGGAGTTTTTTTGTTTTGTTTTTAATATGGAGACAATTTTAAAAAATAGAATCTAACAGCTACCTTCGAAAATGGCACAGTTTGGACTTGTACCAGCTTGTTCTGCATAATCTGTAGGGTGGATGTGAGGTCATCTCTCAGTAATCCCCCAACAATGTCCTTTCAGCAGGACTGCTGAATATGTGGCCTGACTCCTGAAATGTGCCAATAAAACATCTTTTACGCTGACTGTTTAGCACACTAATAACACACTGCTTATCTCCTATATACATTCATGCTGCTGCACAAACATTAAACTAATCAGCAAAAGCAAGAGCAGTTCGGAGTCAGGCGCTCTCCGGCTAATGTCTTACCTCACACATCCATAACAGCAAAGATATATTGTGTCTCTGTGGAGAGGCACATGAAATGTCGCCTTGATCAACCCAGGTTGCCTTGCTAAATTTTCCTAGCTCTCTTTCTCGAGAATGACAATTCCCTCCCTCACCTGAGTCACCAGGTAGAGCAGAGGTTATCAAACTGGGGCATTCCGGAGCCCCAGCCTGAGAAGCTCTGTCTTTGCCCCTTTAAGGGGTGAGAAGGGGGGAATGCAGCGACACATTCCCCAGGACCATGCGGCTGGCAGGGGTGACAGGGGCTTCATTTAACTTACAGGCAGCAGCCTCCTGGGGGGTGCAGCGAGCCCTGTGGAAACCTCTGGAGGGCTCCCCAAGCCTGGGAAAATCTAAAAATAAAGATTGTGACCCATTTCTGGTTTCTCAATCATTTATTTCTAGATCTTTAAAATCTTTATGTTTAGACTTAAATTTTTATTTTTAGATCTTTATTTTCTGAGTTCTGCTGTGGCTACAAAAACAATAACCTCCCTGACTTAGCTGGAGATAACAAGGAGTGAACACAGAACCTGCTGAATGGAAAGCAGATTTCTACCACTGAGATCCTGCCAACTCCTGTGGCAATGTGGACCAAATCACTGAGCAGAGAACCAAGGGTTGTATTCCTCACTCACACCCAGCAAGAACACTAGCATCAGAAAGATCAGACTGGCCCAATTGTGTTTGAATGGATTTTTAAAATTCACCCCTTTAATTTGGAATTCTCATCTCTCTGGTCTGCTGTTTCCCATCTCTCCCCACTCTTATGCAAGCATGTTTCTTAAGGGCCCAATCCTATCCAATTTTCCAGTGCTGGTGCAGTTGTGCCAGTGGGGTGAGTGCTGCATCCTGTAGTAGAGGGTTAGTAACTGGGGCCTTCTTAAGGTATGAGAACATGCTCCCTCACCAGGGGGCTGCATTGTGGCTACCCCAGAGCTAGACAGTTGGGTAGGATTGGATCCTTCGTTTGCAAGCCTAAGCATGGGGCTAGTGCACTTGGATCAGAAAGAAAATGCAACATGAAATAAAACATTTTTAACTCCCAATGGAATACATCAAGGGAGGGAACCATTCTTTGACTCAACAACTGCAGGGCTGCTTCAGAAAAGACCCTACTCCCCCCCCTCCCATCTTTGTCAGGAGTGGTACATGCAAACAGGTTGGCTCAGAGGATCTCTGACTATATAAGAAAATGGTCCCTCCAATACTTTGGTCCTAAGCTGTGAAGGTCAAACCAGCGCCTAGGATTGGACCTGGAAATGGCAGCTAAAAGCAGACTCCAATTGAGTCGAACAGCCGAACGCTAGCACTAGCAACCTAGTATCCATGCAGGCCACCACATCCTGTACTAATTGCTGGACCATTTTCAAGGGCAGCCCCAACTACAGCCTGTTGCAGTAATCTAAACAACATGTTACAGAGGCAAGGGTCACAGTGGTCATGTACCACAAGGACTCAGGTATGGCCACAGCTGGTGTACCAGCCATCACTGGATTAATCACTTGACTCTTTAGCCAGCATCCCAACCGTGCATGACCCTGTCTTTCTGCTTTCCTCATCTTGGCTTCTCGTTCCAGTCTGCCCTTGGCCTGCTCTGCTAACTGTTGCCTTGATTAATGAGAACTGTTTGGCTTCACAACGATGATAGCTACCCTCGCTCTACGAATTAATGACCATGGAATGGATTCTTCTCCATCCCAAATCTCAGCCTTGGAATGTACTTCCTCCTGCAAATGAGTCATGCTGCTAACCATCACAAGGGTTGCTTGCAATCATTTTAATTCCCATCAGTGGCTGGGGACTTTGTGTCGATGCAGAGTACATTGGTACCCTGATATTGCAATAGCACTTTAAGGAATGTGGCAGTGGATGGAGAAGTGTTTATGTACTGTGAGTGGCTCAGCTTTATGTTACCTCTGATTTTATACCACAGATGGCTGAGGAGGGGAAAAAAAAAAGGTCCATTAATCCTTTATTTAAAAAATAAACTTTATAACAGTGTTTCTGAAACTGTGGGTTGGGACCTGCTTGGTGGAGCGAGACCCAGTTTCTGGTAGGTTCCTCGGAGCCTCCAGTGAAAACATGGGTGATGGAAAGATTAGATAACTAATTGCCTCAAACCCTGAGGCTGTTCAAAAATCATACAGCTGCAAATTATTCTGCAAAGAGCTCAGCTCCTGAAGTTTGCAAGATAGCTGCTAATTGCCATGCAAAGAGCTCGGCTCCTACAGTTTGCAAGGAGCTGAGCTCCTGCAGTTTGCAAGCTTGTGTACATATAGGGATATAATTGTTTAAGCGTCTTTTTTTCTGGTGGGTTTTTTCCCCCCAAGTCCGTCAATGAAAGGTAGTGGGGGATAGGAGAAGGCTGGGCCACATAACTAACACTTAAACCTTGAGGTTATTCATTAGAACTGCCTCATTACAAAAAATGGACCAATTTTTTAAATAAATAAATATTTGTTTTAAATAAATGAAAATATTATTTCTTTCCAGATCACCTTTTTTAAGTCTCGTAAAGCTAGTTGGGTCCTGATATTTAAAAATGGGTCCTAGTGCTAAACAGTTTGAGAACCCCTACTTTATAAAACAAGTATGGCTTTTTCATCTCTTTCATAAGGGTATCAAGAAACTAAAGTTGTATTATGAGATTTTCACAGTCATGCAGGTGTTGTTATTATTGCACAAGCTATGCACATGGTGCTTTAATACAGAACCATATTGATAAGCGTTATCAATTAACTGATTAATCATATGAGTTTGAAGCAACAAATCAATTAGTGCTTGCATATAGTTATACATTAATAATTATTAATAAGGCAGAAGATTCTCATGCATATATTTCAAACTGGGGCACAACAGCATACAGACACTCGTACATAACACACACACACCCCATGTTGGAATCTCTTGGACTGATTGCTTGAAATGATTTGTAGTTTTGTGTAACCCAAGTTCAGATAATGGAGGCTGTAATGGGGGCTGTATTCTGATAGGAGAACAATATTTTTGCGCCCCAGTATAGTGCTGTGTTCTGTAGGAACATGAATCTGATGTTCTCAAGAAGTTCACCCAGATTTCATTCCTATTTATTTAAATGGAGACAGTAGCCCCGCGCCTGCAGACAGATACAAGTGTAAATCCATCTCCTCCACTGCAGTGAATGGGGAGCACTCATGCATCAAAGCACCTCCGCCTCCAACCCGTTGCAAGTTGCTTAACCTATGTTATTCTTTTAAAGAAACCACTTGAAAAATTCTTCAGTAGCTGATGTCTACAGCATCCCTGATCTTGGCAGCTGAAGAGAGAAAACAGCACACAGCATTTGCAGTTTGTTAAAACCTTGGCGTGGAGCCAGCAGAAGTTCTATTGCGCTATGTATTGCTTCCTATATTTCAGGCCAACATCATTATCCATTTTTAATTCTTTGCAGCGTTGGAGTATTTTTGGGACTAGTAGCTTTTAGCATAACTTTAACATTTTCTTCCCTGCATATTTTTTTTTTTTGAATGGTGTTTGAGATACCATGAACCTGGGAGCAAAACAGTGATTACAAAAATAAACATAATCTTCACACTTTCAAATGGTTCTAAACAGTCATTTGAAAATGTTTCATGGGTGTCAATACAGTTTAAGATCTTTGCCGTCTAACTCTCCCATTAATCCATTTGTTTTGAATTAATCTCCTGATAAGAAGGAAGAATAGAACAAGCAGGTAAATGGGGGAGGAGTGCCGTTAATTCCTATAAGCCCCCAAATTAGTTATGGAAAGCCAGATTGCGAGAAGAAAGAGGAAGGCCTCACATGAAGCGTAATTAAATAACTCTTCTACCCAATAAGGCCACTCTAATACCAACAAAAAAAGGAGCCCTGGATTGTTTCAGTATTAACTACACCAAATGAAATGGAGACTTCTTTGATGTGACAGAAAGGAGATTTTGGAAATCATATTATCTCCATCTGAAAAGAGGAAGCCTCCTCCCCATCTCATTGAAATGTAAGAAATTTCAGGAAAAAGGATAACAAAAAGAGAAAGAAAGAGAGAGGACAATGAAACTGAAGTAAGGTGTATGTATCTATGGATATAACTGTGAAGGATTATAATATAAAGAGACAGTTCTGAGCCGCAGATGGGAATATGTCTGAGGATGAAAGGCAAGTGCGTGTCTCTTTTTTTCCTGGTGGCTGGTGATTAAAGCTCATGAAAGAAATACAAACAGTAACTGAAAAGATAATAGAGGAAAAATAAACTGCGCTGTGGATGGGGCTCAGTTGCAGGAAAGGATAAAGAAATAGGAGAGACTGTAGATGAGTGAAACATTTGCTTGAATTGAATGGAAACTAAGCCTCCTAGTTGATATAAATATGTGTCTTACTTTTTGTTGGGGAAGGAAGGAAGGAAGGAAGGAAGGAAGGAATGCATTTCAGTTTATCTTACCAGCATGCAAGTTTGAAAATTGTTGCCCGGAGGGCAGCGCAATCCAAATCCCCCCCCCCCCCCGGAGCCAGCACAGGTCCCTTGTGCCAGGTCTTGAGTGTTGCAAACATGCCATAAAGCATGTTCACGGTTACTCAGGTGGAGAGTAGGCCACTGCCCAGATATGCTGGTTTCACTGCACTGGGACCGTGCCAAGACAAGTTGGAGAGGGCAGCAGGAGTGAAGAATGGAGGCAGGGAGGGGCGTTTTTGGATGGTGAAGTGTGACCTGGGGGCAAATCGGGCCCAGGAGTGTAGTGGGTCTGGTCATGGCAGCACAGGCCAGATCCTAAACCCTGTCCCAACCATCATTATGTGAGCCACTCGAATTTGCACCTGTGAAATCATGGGCGCAAATCCGAGTAGCCCCATAGAGCTGCCTGGGGGATTTCTTGGAGTAAGGGCAATTCCGACCCATGTTTACATGTTGTTGTTTGGGGGTGCAAGTTTGTGATCTGAAAAAATTTGTCCCGACAAGAACAACTCAAGGGCTGTAATAACCATGGAATAAAATACAGAGCTGGTTATTTGGTGTCAACAGGACTCTACTTTTGGAATACGCAGCGGGAGATTTAGTTTAGGCCACTAAGAGAATCAGAATGACACAAATTGGATTTAGCTACCAGTTTCATAGGAATTTATGAGAACAATAAAGCAGGTGGAGTCCTTTTTGATAGTTTTAGAGGATTGAAACAAGGGAGTTTCAAGGCAAAAGCCATATAAAACATACCCTTGGAAGCACCAAGTTCACTAGAAAACAATGGAAATATGCGAACATCCCAAAGGAAATTGCAGGCATTTTTCTTGAAGACATTTATAGAATTTTGTAAAACTCTATGGGTCACTGTGGCAGGCATTTTGCATAAGCAAATGGTCTCTTAAATTCTGATCCTTTTCTCCCTACCTGGTGCTTACTTTTGAACCATTTTGCCATATGAGAATATGTTATTTGGTAAGGCCAGATGAGAAATACATGCTGTTGACTGTTGTTTGTTACTACTGATGAGGGCCACCTTGAGACTAAAGAAATCAATTTCAAAAGCTGAGTATGAGCTTTTGTTGGTTAATCAATGAACTGATTAAATCCATGTGGATTTGTACATAAACCAAGCAGTACTCCTGAGGACCAAAAACATAACTCCCTGATTTTTAGACAGTGAAAATCAGTTTGAGACACTGCTTATTCACCTTGCTTTCCAATACGAATTATATGTTTGGATCGCACCTTGACTGTAAAAGAGCTCAGGGCAGAATTCAGATATTTCCTCCCTTATTTATTCTCACAATAACCTGGCAGCAACTGTTACCCTGCACGTGCTCAATCTTGTCTGATCTTGGAAGCTAAGCAGGGTCAGGCCTGGTTAATACTTGGATGGGAGACTGCCTGGGAATACTGGGTGCTGTGGGCTTATACCATAGTCTTCCGAGACTGAAGGTTGCCAACCAACCAACCTGGTAAAATAAATACTCGTATAATAAGCTGAGGCCATTGTCGGGCCCACAGTCACTTTATGAACTTCAAGGCTGAGTGGAGATTTGGACCCATTAACTGCTACACCAAAATAGGTCCACGTGGGCTGCTCCCAATGCACTCTATGGAGCATCTAAAAGAGATCTAATGTACATACTAGGCAGAATGAGGTGGCAAACCGAGATGGCAGAATGCTGGACTATCCCACTTCAGGTGTGGTTTTTAGGTGGGGAATTATATTTTGGAATGTGTGTCCATGCAAAACAAATAGTAAAGGATTGCACTGAGTGAAAGGTTTAGCACTGCAGTAAATATGAACACAAAATCATAATGCCATTATGACGGGCTTGGGTCCAGCATTGCTTTGAGCAGGTAAGGCCAACTTCAGAAAATGTCGGGCTTAACCACTGTTCAACACAGGATGCTGGATGACCTGATCCTGCAGGGATCTTCTTGTGTTCTTACAGATGCAGGTGTGAGCCACTTAACGACTGGGATGTATTCTCCAATCCTTGTTGTTATGTGATTAGATTATTAAGTGAACATTCAGCCAACTCTAGTGCCTTTGTTGTGTAAACAGACACTCCCTGCCAGAAACTAGCTGGTTGCACAAGCTACTAGAGACTGATTGCCTCTTCTGTACATTAAGAGCAGGGGTGCCCAAACCCTGGTCCTGGGGCCACTTACGGCCCTTGAGGCCTGTCAATGTGGCTCTCAGGAAGCCCCCAGTTTCCAATGAGCCTCTGGCCCTCTGGAGATTTGTTGGAACCTGCACTGGCCTGACACAACTGCTCTCAGCGTTAGGGCGACTATTTGACCTCTAGCATGAGCTATGGGATGAGGGCTCCCTCCACTGCTTGCTGTTTCACGTCTGTGATGCAGTAGTGGCAGCAAACGAAAGGCCAGCCTTGCTTTGTGCAAGGCCTTTTATCAGCCTTGAGCTATTGCAAGCTCTTCATTCATTCATATAGGTTCATCTTTAATATATTCATTTATGTAAACTTATGTAAATTTATTCAAATTTTAAATGTAAATTAATTCTTTTTTTCCCCTGGCCCCCGACACAATGTCAGAGAGATAATGTGGCCCTCCTGCCAAAAACTTTGGACACCCCTGATTAAGAGCCTCAGTGTGGTGTAAATAGACACTCTGCTGCAGGCCAAGCGACTCCTGAATGCCTCATTTAGAGCCTCTTTGTTGTGCTTTGATCACCGTCATATATGCCATCCGTTGTTAAGTGGAAGGTTGTTAAGCGGTGCACACCTGTACTGTCAAAGACTGCAGGGCAAATGAAATGTGACTCTGGAGTTCCATGTTTGGAATTCCCAACTACTTTATTGCTTCATAGCAGCAACAGGGATATATGTGTGTGTGTCTGTGTGTGTGTGAGAAGAGAGAGAGAGAGGGACTTGGATTAGGTCAAGTGTGCAGGGAAAGGGGTTGTTTTTGGCTTCAGGCTTCATACTACAGCCCTGGTATACAGACCTGAAACACCCTCCTTAAGCTGCTATTAGATACAGGATGGAAAACTTAGGGGCAAAAAACACAGTGCTCTGACACATCTGTCTTAGTTCTGACACTGCACTATGTAAACAGTTAGTTAACCCCAAATGCCTGCACCTGAATTTTTGTATTCATGTATCGCAATGTGAATTTTTTTCAGAGGCAAGAGTTGCTACAAGCTGTTTTCTTGGTACTTAATTATGATTTATCTCCAGTTCCCAAAGGGGTCGCCTTCAATCTGTTCAAGACCCTGCTCCTACAAAGAGCATCTCCAAAAGTGGTTCTTCCTAATAAAGCCAGTGCCATACCTTTCCTTTTCCCCCCTTAAAGCCCCCCCCCCTTTGCAAATATTGCAGACCAGATTTCTCTTTTCACAGGAAACTAAGCTTAAGGAAACCATCATGTAGTGAGTCAAACTAAATTCTGAAACCTTAGGCTACTGGAATATTTTTTTAAGCACTCACATGTCACTAGGTTCTGTGCTACTGAAGAAACTCAGAAGGTTCATTCCAATGCTAAAAAGTAGACCTGGTATTAAAACAATTATTTATGCTTATCTCCCAAAATAAAATGTTTCTTTTTTTAAAATTCACACATTTCTTAAAGAATTGCTTTTTTAAAACTGCATGGAATGGAAAAGAAGATGTTAGAGCTTTGCCAATGTGTAAGGGATTGAGAATAATGTAGCATTGCAGGCTTCTTCTAAAATTCAAGTACGCTGAGAGCCAAATTAGATGAGACATTTGTCATTAGCCATGGGATGCCTGCTTTTTGTGTAAGCACTGCCCTGATCTGGATCAAGATCAGGGCTTGAATTATACTACCTGCCACAGTTCCAGTTCAGATTGAGCTTGTCTGGCAAATAAAAGTTCCAATGGGAGTTGTGTTATTCTGGAGGAAATATCCATTATGGGGTACAAGCCATGATGTGTATGCACAACCTCCTGATTTTAGAAATGGGTTATGTCAGAATGCCAGATGCAAGGGAGGGCACCAGGATGAGGTCTCTTGTTATCTGGTGTGCTCCCTGGGGCATTTGGTGGGCCGCTGTGAGATACAGGAAGCTGGACTAGATGGGCCTATGGCCTGATCCAGTGGGGCTGTTCTTATGTTCTTATGTATGTGTTTTTTTTAAACCTTTTTGGCATGAGGGAAAGCTTGCTTCTAATTAGGACCGGTGCTTTTTTTGTGAAAAAAAAAGGTGCAGGAACTCACAACTTGTTAATCTTTTATTTATTTATTTATTTTTAAATTTATTTAAAATAAAATATTATAATTTATTTATTTATTTATTTATTTATTTATTTATCTCATTTCTCTTTAAATCCCCATTCCCCAACTACTTAAGAACTAGAAAATGAGGGGAGATCTTCAAGAGAGAAGAACAAAAAGAGACGGACCACCTCTGGAGCACACATCAAGGATTATATCACAGCTTGTTGCATGTATTTGCAAATATGTAACAACCAAAAAAATTAATTAAAACTTTTAAAACATTTAATAAATATTGGTTAAAACAATTGATGAAGGCAAAATATAAAAAATGATTACATTACATCACTCTACAGATTTGTTTGAACCCAAATCAATTGGCACACAGGGGAGAGGGGGCACAAAAGATGGGTTAATTAATTGATTAATAAACAAGTTATGGATCAAAAATCATGTGGTCACATATCCTCTATTGGCTCAAGACATTGAAACATGATTGGTGCAAAAAAAAAAAAAGAGAAATATGTGATCAGATAACAATGAATGCGCAATATAAGCACACAAGGGGGGGAGCAGAAGAATAAACACAAAAGATGAATTATAAAATAGATAAATTATATAATACAGGACTATAATCTATTTTACAACTCATCTTGAACCAATAGAGGGTGTGTGACCACATGATTTTTGATTCATCACTTCATAACTTAATCAATTCATTAACCCATCTTTTGTGGTTCCCCCCTTTCCCCTGTGTACTATGTCCCCATTCCCCATTATAACAATAGTGATTATTAAATACAGTCTAAAAAAACCAAAAATTAATAGACAACAATGATCTGACCTACTGCACAGAGGAATACATATTTCCTAAGTGTTGTTATAATGCAGCAAGGACACTTAAGCTTCCCCATTTATAGTTAAAAACCTAAATCTCCTGTTGATGACATTACAAAGCTACTAAATTATTAGTAATAATTTTTGCTTAATTAATTTAGATCAGCCAAGCCTTATATTAATAACTATAAAAATGAATGGATTACTTGCTTCTGAGTAGACCTGCATAGGCTTGGGCTGCAATCCCATCCACATTTTCCTGGGAGTAAGCCCCACTGAACACAAGGGGACTTACTTCTCAGTAGACATGCCTAGGCTGTCTCAGGTGCAGGGGCTGCACCAGCCAGCTTCCTTCCCCCCCTCCTCTTGCCAAGCCAGTACCTGGGTGCTGCAACCCGTCTCCCTGGCTTGCTGTCCCTCATCGTCGTCGTCGTCGTCGTTGTCGTTGTCGTTGTCGTTGTCGTTGTCGTTGTTGTCCTCCTCCTCCTCCTCCTCCTCCTCAGCACATGTCCCCACGCCCTCACCGGCTTGGTAGCTGAGCATGGGGAAGCAGAGCACGGGGAGAGGAAAGGCGGGCTGGGCTCAGGCGAGAGCTGAGTGCGGTAAGGCAGGGGCAGTGCTTTTTTTGTAAAAAAAAAATAAAGGTGCAGGAACCCACTTACAAGAACAAGTTTAAGATTAACAAGTGTAATCTTTTATTTATTTACCTCCCCATCTGAAAAAAAAAGAAGAAAAAAATTATTCCTTACGGGGATTTGAACCCCCAACCTCTGGCTCCACAGACCAGCACTTTAGTAACTGAGCCAGTGGAAGTCTTAGGCTCAAAGCATTTGGAACTAATACTTGAGGCGCTGATGGCCACCAGCTGGGCTCAGGACCTTATATATTAGTTCTGAACACTGTAACTCTAGGCTTTCCTATAGCCCAATGGAGAGAGTGCTGGGCTGTGGAGCACAAGGATGGAGGTTTGAATCCCTCCTTAGCCAGCAGTGCTGGGTGGGGGTGGCGCAGGGAGGGAAAAAAGGTGGGGGCCAGGAGGGGGGAAAAAGGTGGGGGCCAGGAGGAGAGTTGGAGGTTTGAATCCCTCCCTAGCCAGCAGTGCTGGGCAGCGCAGGGAGGGAAAAAAAGGTGGGGGCCAGGAGGAGGGGGGAAAGGTGGGGGCCAGGAGGAGGGGGGAAAAGGTGGGGGCCAGGAGGAGGGGAAAAAAGGTGCCGGAACGCCGTTCCGGTGCGTTCCATTAAAAAAAAAGCCCTGATTAGGACCATGGCAGGAATGGTTAAATCTCCCCTACTATGATCATGGTCCTGATCTGGATCAAGACTGCATGCTCTGTTTAGCATATTCATGTTCAGTTGAGCAGGTTGAGGTTGAGGAGGAAGCCGGGGCAAAGTCTATGGGCACAACCTCCTCCCTGCAATCATGTATACAGAGGTGTAAACAAAGCTAGAAACTAGACCAGGGCTGGCCTTAAAGCTTATTTAACTGATTTGATGAAATTTGTTTCCCCCCCCCCCCGCTTTAGGGGGCCCCGTACTAGGGCAGCAAGCAGATCTCCTACTGCCACAGTTGGGATCTTGGTGTTTAGGAGACTGGCAAGGCAAGCAAAGCATCTGCTTTTGTGGACTCACCTGCCCGACCCTATGTCTATTTGGCCCAAAATGAGCCTACCAGCAGTGGCGTCAACACATCACCACTCACTGTTTCCATGTGCTATGCTTTGTGTACAACACCATTAGTGCTTAGTTCACCATGGCTGCCTGATGAGTGGTGGACCTCCACAAGGAGGGTGGAAGGCCCTGTGTGAATGCTCTGTGTTGGGCCCCGCCACTCCTGGGGCCAGCCTTGAACAAGACAAAATAAAATGCTCCTTAGGATAAATGGGGCCTCATTCAGGTCAGTTACCATGGGCTGTGATATCCAAGTGAGGTTTAAGCATTCTCAGGCAATACTGGGGGGGAAAAAAAAATTCCCTCTGATTTATACCTCTTAAGAATCTGACCTCCAATTTTTGCTCTCATAACTCTAACAAATGTTATTAGTTCTTTTTAAAATCTAGTCAGTTCATGATACATGCTCTTCCAGCGTGAGCAGTAAATAAAAATCCTAAGAATGCAAGAACTGAGTGTTATTTATGTCTACCAAGTTTACCAATTAATTTTACATTTAACATAAATATCAGGAAAATACTTAGTGGCACAGCCAAGTTAGTGAGCAGAAATGATTTATGAAGCCTGGAAGTCTTTATAAAATCTATACAGTTTTCTGTTTATTTTATGAATAACAAAGTGACACATAGCCCTTTTAATTTGGTATTCATCTTTGCTTATTAATTGCCTCCCAAAGTGATGTTTAAGTAGTTAGCAAACTGCAAACTAGACAGCTTGTCTGAGGCCATAAATTCTAAATATTTTGAGGGTGGGGGGTGGAAGAGTACATAAGACTGAAACTGGGATCTTTTCCATACTGAGATAATGCCAACCCCAATTGCATTTTTATTTTTTTTTTAATTTGAGCAATGCTTCTTCAAGAGCTAATCCAGGGTCCAATCCTATCCAATTTTCCAGCACCAATGCAGTCAGGCTAATGGGGCATGCACTGCATTCTGTGGAGTTGGGGGACAATCATGGAGACAATTGGGGGTGAATTGCAGCTGCATTGGCACTGGAAAGTTGGATAGGATTGGGCCCCCAGTGACCAGAACTAGAGTGTAGTTTCTGAAAAAAGGGTAAAAACAGATTAACAGCCCAATCCTATGAATGTCTACTCAGAAGTAAGTCCTATTAGAGTCAATGGGGCTTACTCCCAGGAGAGTGTGGATAGGATTGGGCTGTAAGGAAGTTATCTGGGTCAGTGAAGTAGCTAAGACATCTGGCACCGATGGCACAAACATTTTTTACAGCCCCCCATATGACAAATTCTGAAAGTAATTGCGGTGACATAATGACATCACCACCAATTATTTCCAGCTGCGAACAGAGTGGCTGATGGCTTTTTTTTACTTCTATTTTCCTTGAAAAGTGGGGGTGGGGAAGCAAAAAAAGCACAGGTCACCCAATAAATCAGTTACCAACAGAAAACCAGTGGCCAACTTGATGACACTTACATAACTGAAAAGGAATTCTAATATTAGCTCTAATTATTATTATTAGTATTATTATTAAGAATATTTATGTACTGCCTTTCAACAAAAAGATTCACAAAGCAGTTTACAGACAAAATCAAATAACAAATAGCCCAATCCTATCCACACTTTCCTGGGAGTAAGCCCCATTGACTTTAAAGAAACTTACTTCTGAGTAGACATGCATAGATTGGGCTGTAAATGGCTCCCTGTCCCAAAGGGCTCACAATCTAAAAAAATACAGGAGAAACAAGGTCTCGCATCCAGGGCAATGTATCTCCACCCCAATTAGCTACACCACTGCTTTGCATTCCCTGGGATCTAACACTAACTTAATCCCCATTGTGGAGCACCCCTGGTCTACTATCCTGAGATCACCTTTACCAAAAGGATGAAACTCCTCTAATCTCCATTAAATTAGGACTTAGCATAGTCAGCTGCAGCCCAGAAGCTGAATTTACAATTTAGAAAATTAAATGCTGCTCTTGAACAAAAATTGCTCTTTTGATCAGTGTAGGACTGACTATTGCAGGGTAAATGTACAGCCAGGCATGATTTCAACAATACAGGTTGTCCCTCATTATCCACTGGGGTTCTGTTCCAGAACCCCTAGTGGATTAAAAAAAAAATCTGTGGATAAAGAAACAGTGAAAAAATAGATTTAAAGACCCACTTCCAGGTTTCTTGCCCCTCCATTGCTCCTAATAGAATAAGATTGCTCCTCGACATCCACAGGGGTTTGATTCTGGGATTCCCTGCTGATACCATAAAATGTGTTAAATAAAAACAGTTAAAAAAAATTAAAAAGTGTGTCCCTTTAAATTGTGGTTTAAAAACAGGTTTTCTTAGTGTTATGGAGAGCAGTCAGCAACTAGAAATGCAAAGGACCCCCTGCCTTTGCCTGGCTCAGCTGAACAATGCAATGATCGCTTGCATGACTATCTTTCTACAACAGTAAGAAAAGTAGGTTTTTAAACTATGATTTTAAAGGGTTGCATTTTTCCCCTTCTGCAAGGATCAGCACATTCCTTCTCATTTGCAGTGGCCATTCGGGTTGAGTCAAGTCTGTGTATAAAAAATCAGTATATAACAAGGTTGGACCTGTATATCTGTAATTGTGAAGGGAGTTGGGGTTCTCAAATGGGTCTTGGCTACAAGAACAGTGAGGTTCCAAGGATGGGTCCCCACTGTTGTCTGTAAAACAGTGAAGCATGTACCAGAGTGAAAAAGTCCCAACCAAAAGTGTTTGCACACAACTGCATGCAGCAAAGAATATCGTATGGAATTACTATACCTAAGAAGAGGAAGAACAGCCTGCAAAGGATCCTGTAGATTCTTCATGCCTACTCGGAAGCAAGCACCAGTATATTAAATGGAACTTCCTCGCAGGGAAGTGTGTATAGTATTGCAACCTTACAGGATTTAAACAGCAATCCTAAACATGCTTACCTGGAAATAAGTCTCATTGAACTCAGTAAGACTTGCTTCCCTTGCCTCTGCAGGGTTCAGACTGAACCCTAAAGCTAAAAAAAAGTAACTTCTGGTTTCTTTCTTATAAGACATTGGGAGGCCCGGGGAAACCCTCTGGATCTTGTGCTAATTTTTGTGGTCATTCCCACGTACAGTGCCAGTATAGACTATAAATTCTGGTCTCTGCTGTGTGGTGTGTACCTGTACAGACACGGTTGAAAAAATGTCAAAGAGGCCTACAAACACCCATATGGGTCACAGTGAATAGAGCAAGAAGAAGCATTTCTCATTATATTTATGCAATTATTCCAAAACCCAGACAAATCCGAAATCCAGACAGCTTCCCACCCTGAGCAGTCCAGATAAGGGATACTCAACCTGTATTGCAAATAGTCTTATGTCAAAAGGCAAGGAGAAATATTATAATTAATAACTAGTGCACAATAAGTAAGCATTCATAGGACTGTAATCTCAAGTTTCTGCTCCTGTAGAAACGAGATTACAGTCCTATGTATGCTTACTTGAAAGTAAGTCTGAGTAAACTCAGAAGGACTTACTTCTGAGTAAACACACAAAAGGGCCAGGCTGTATGTATTTGTCCAGGCTTCCAAGACAGCCCATGAATGAACACTTGTCAGACTACTTGTCTTTTCTTGAATCCGAAGGCAATAATGACTGCATGAGGTAAAAGAATGTGATTTATTAAGAATCAGTTGAAAGACATTTCCTTCCTCATTCCAAGCTTCCTCATCAAGCTCTCGGGTGGATTTTGTCACTCACTGGATTGAATTCACTGATTCGCAGTGTGGCTTCTGATTGCTTCTTATCTGAACGCTCCAAAGATAAATAGCAGATTGATTATTTAAAAAAAAATCTACCTTTGTTACCGTTTTGAGCGAGGAAGGGTTTTTGAATGAGGCGTGAGTCATTGAGAGTCAGTTTGCAAGATCATCAGGGCTCCGACCCCAAGCAGTGGGGCAGCAGTAAATTTAGAAGCACGGGAGTTTGTCATGATGCTTTCTCTTAAGCCTGATCCATTAAGTGCCCAACCCTATCCAACTTTCCAGCACCGGTGAAGCTGCAATGCAGCCCTAGGATAAGGGAACAAATGTTTCCATACCTTGAGGAGGCCTGTGTGACTGCTTCCCCAACACAGGAAGCAGCGCATGCCCCATTGGCACAGCACACCAGCACTGGAAAATTAGATAGGATTGGGCCCTAAGACTATAACAAAAATAGACAACTTTTTAAGTTCATCAATGGAACTTTTTCTTCCCCAGCCACTTAGTTCAACTTTGAAACGTATTAGTAGAGGTATTTGAAAATGGTGTTATTTATTTTACTCATTATTATTATTATTATTATTATTATTATTATTATTATTATTATTATTATTATTATTATTAGCCCTGGGGGCTGGGGATAAGAATAGGCCCTCAGTTTGGCTGTACTTGTCGTAAGAGGTGACTAAACAGCCACCGGGTAGATGGGACTCGTCAGCCTGGGAAGGCAGCTCAACTGAGAGAAGGAAAACTCTGATCCCAAACCTCCACTGCCTTGTGGCTACATCCAGTTATGGAAAAGGCTTCAGGAGTCAACCTTGAGGCAAAATCCGGAGCCGGAGTCCCTGAGACAGTTCATGGCTGAAGACAGTCACATTCCAGCAACTCCTGCGACGCCGCTGGAACCAACCGTATTGGCCTCTGCCTTTCCATTGGACCATTTCAGCGACGTGGAGAGGGGGGATTTGCTGCAAGGGTAACAGCCTGTCCTCCATACCTACTTTACCCAGGCTTCGCGCACTGGAGAGGACACTGTTCCAGAACCACCATTCAGAGTGTGACACCATAGTCTTCTGAGACTGAAGGATGCCAACAATATTATTATTATTATTATTATTATTATTATTATTATTATTATTATTATTATTATTATTATTATTATTATTAAGAACAACAGTATTTATATATCACATTCAGTAAAAAAGTTCACAAAGCCCTGTCCCAAAAGGGCTCACAATCTAAACCAATTGTGTTCAATAAGACTTAGGCTGATCTTACTCACCGAAAACAACCACCTCCGCCATAGTCTAAATTTAATAAAGATCTGACTTATTTCATCCTGAGGGAGTTGCAAAGACTCCATAACAAATATATAAGAATTGAAAAAAATTAGTTTCAAAATATACCAATAACATTAATTCTCACACTCTGTTAATAATAATTCTCACAAATACTGTTAATAATAAACTGCAGATCTAATGGTGCCCTTCCCAAGTAGCTACATGGATGCCTCTTTCTCGTGATGGAGATAAGCACGTGAATGGCATAGCCCAGTGGTTCCAAAACTGTGTGACATGGCACTTAAGGACGCCACAGTGAACTCACAGGGGTGCTGCAGGACGCCCCCAGTGGCCTCTTCTTTCTGCTCGCCTAGGCATCACCATCTTGCATCATGCAAGCTCTTGCACGATTCTTGTGAGACCTTGTGCAGTTCTCACGAGCTCTCGTGCAATCCAAGATGGCTGCACCCAGGAAAGCAAGGAAGAAAAGACTGCTGTGCCATGACCATGGTACGTTTGGGAACCATTGCCAGATATGTGGGACTGCAGCCTGAAGGAGCTTCCATAACAAATCACATCACAGTTCCCCCATGGCCTTTGCTGAATGTGAAGGGCAGCAATGTATCTATGCTTTGGGATGTGCCCATTCATGGTGAACTGACACAAAGAAGTGTGTGACATTATTAATAACGGCTGAACACTTGGCAAGGTAATCAAAACTCTTCCTATTGGGGTCTCTCATTCGTAAGTTCAGAAGTGTATGGAGAAAGAAATGGCTGAAACAAATTTTGACAGAGAGTCCAATCCTATGCATTTCTACTCAGACATAAGTTCCATTATAGTCAATGGGACTTACTCTAAGTGTAGATAAGATTGTGGCCAGAATAACTTAAACCCAAACCAGATTAGCACCTCCCCCATGTCAACTGGCATTACTCATGGGAAACCTGGAAATAATGCTAACTTTGAAAAGATCGACAGGTATGGGAGATCCTACCAACAGTTGTAAATAAAGATTAAGCATTTGGGGCAAAGGAACGATTTATTACTGACTGAAGATGTCTGCCGGGTGACCTTAGAAAAGGATGTTTCCCATAGATCAGAGGGTGTCCAAAGTTTTTGGCAGGAGGGCCACATCAGCTCTCTGACAGTGTCGGGGGCCGGGGGAAAAAAGAATTAATTTACATTTAAAATTTGAATAAATTTACATAAGTTTACATAAATGAATATATTAAAGATGAACTTATATGAATGAATGAAGGTCTTGCAATAGCTCAAGGCCTATAAAAGGCCTTGCACAAAGCAAGGTCAGCCTTTCCTTTGCTGCCACTGCTGCATCACAGATGTGAAACAGCAAACTGTGGAGGGAGCCCTCGTCCCACAGCTCACACGAGAGCTGGTCAAACGAGCTAGTCACAAGAGAGAGGTCAAACAGTCACCCTCATGCTGAAAGCAGTTGTGTCTGGCCAGTGTGGGCTCCAACAAATCTCCAGAGGGCCAGAGGCTCATTGGAGACTGGGGGCTCCCTGCGGGCCGCATTGAGAGTCCTCGAGGGCCGCAGGTGGCCCCAGGGCCGGGGTTTGGGCACCCCTGCCATAGATGAACAAAAACTTGCTGTATCTGATTCCTCTCTACCTGTGTTAGTGCTCAATAATACCTATAATCACAAGAAGAAATAATGTACATCAGGGGTGCTCACACTTTTTTGGCTCGAGAGCTACTTTGAAACCCAGCAAGGCCCGGAGATCTACCAGAGTTTTTTTTTACAATGTTCGCGCCATCATAACATATAACATTTATGTGTACAATGTATGTTGGTGTACCTTGAGCCCCACTGAGTATAACAGGACTTACTCCTGAGTAGACATGCCTGGGATTAGGCTGTGAGGCTGCAATCCTAGCCACACTAACCTGGGAGTAAGCCCCATTGAGTACAATGGGCCTTACTCCCGGCGTTTCCTCCCAGAGGCACCTGAAGGGGGGGTCGGCACTCCGCGATCTACTCATTTTGCCTCGCGATCTACCGGTAGATCGCAATCCACCTATTGAGCACCCCTGATGTACATTCTCTTTCCCTCAGAAATGTGATTCTTTCTTTGCAGATCATTTGAGTTGCTTCTTGCATTTTTGTTCCACGCAAAACTTTGAGAGTTGGTTTTAAATTTTTGCTCATTACTTCCTCCTTGCCCCCCACAACCTGCCCCCATTCCAGAGCAAAGCTTCCGCCCTGTTTTTTTTTTTTCCCCTCCATCATTCTTCAATTTCTTCTAATATAATTACTTCCCTATTTCCCCTTTTATCTCTCACATCCAGAATGGCTATCCAATACTCTTTGCAGTGAGCAGAAACACAGAAGCCTCTGCTTTTGATTAACTTGCCTACAAAAAATTCGAGCCAGCTTTTTTAAAAAAATGTTGCATTCACAGATGCCGTTATCACATTCTGGAAAGTGCACAATTATGACGACGTGCCCATAATGTGCCCGGCTGTGCACCTTCTGTTCTCCAATGGAAAGAGGAGGTAGAGCAGTGGAGGCAAGAAGGTGGACAGAGACGGCTGTGCCCACCAATCTGCTGCTTGACGTGTTTTTATTTTGGCTCAGGTTCCTAAAAACAGGATATAGGTTAGAAAGTTTTATATTCAACCATCTGATATTTTGAAGATGCTCCAGGAGTTCTAAACACCCCCAGCTTTTCCTACTGCCTCATCTTTGCTGGGTCAGCAGGAGAAAACTCTTGAAGGTTCCAGCAGATACACGAATGACCTAATCCTACATTTGGAGGTCAGCAGTCTGACTCTGTCACACCACTGCTCCGGAGACTGCACGGTCTGCTGGTTCATTTCCATGCCAAATTCAAGGTGCTGGTTTTGACCTTTGAAGTCCTAAACCAGAGGTGCCAAACATAAGGCCCGGGGGCCGGATGTGGCCCACAGAAGTTATTTATCTGGCTCTCAGGCTCTCAGCTGCTGAGCAATGCTGAGGTGTCACTGCTGAAAGGGTGACCCGCATGATAAATAGGCTCTCCCATATTTTGAAATATGATCAAGATTTGTGTATTTTCTCTTCTGTCATTTGCAGCTAAAGAGTTCCTACACGAGAAGAGTACTTGTTTCTGGTTTGACCTGTTTAATGACATCACTTCCTGCCTAATGACATCACTTCTGGCCCTCAGCAGGCATCATGAATGCTATTCGGCCCGCTGTCTGAAATGAGTTTGACTCCCCTGTCCTAAACGGCTTGTGGCCAGTGCATTTGAGAGCCCGCCTTCTTCCGTACAGTCCAGCCCATTCTCTTCGGTCTTCAGAGAGAGTCCTATTGGTTGTGCCGCCATCAAGAGAGGTAAGGGGGATGGTAGCCAGAAATAGGAACTTCTCAGTGGTGGTGCCTGTATTTTGGAATTCCCTTCCCTTTGAGTTGAGAACAGCTTCGTCACTGTTAACCTTCTGGCGAGGCCTGAAGACTTTTTTTATTCCAGAAAGCCTTTGATGCCTGATAAGCATGATGGCTGCTTTTTCATCATTGTTTTGTACTGCTGGTTTTATTGCTACTGGTCTTATTATTTTTATTGTATTTTTATAGTTTTATATATTTTGTATGTATTTTAAGTGTTGTTAGCCACCTTGGGTACCCTTCGGGGAGAAAGGCGGGTTACAAATCCAGTAAATAAGTAAATAATAAAGAAATAATCCTACTCAAGCATTGCACTGGCAGAATGCATGTTCTGCCAGCACACACTGTCACAAAAGTGCAGTAAAGCACTTTTTGATAGTATCTGGTGCGCTGGTGGGAAGGCTGGAGCCTTCCCTTTTGACTGTTGGGACACCCATGTGACCAGGTACATCAAACAAAGGGGTGGGGGAGGACAGGGAGAGGTGGATCAAGGAGGAGATGGGGCGGGGTGGGCAGATTGGGTGGGTGGGATTGGCAGCACAAGTGCGTTCTATATCTTAACCCTCTTCCTTGGCCTGATCAACCTGCATGTGCCAGAGATATCATGGGTGCTGGTCTGAGTTCACCCATTGCATCTGCTGGGGCTTATCCCAGGACAAAGGGGCAAATGTCCCCTTCCTCCAAGAAGATCTCCAGCAGTCGGGATTACCTGCTGCAGTGGGCCTCCAGCACTCTGCCAAGATTTGCGGGAAGACTCTGGCTTTCTTAGAACATAAGAAGAGCCCTGCTGGATCAGGCCAAAGGCCCATCTAGTCTAGCTTCCTGTATCTCACAGTGGCTCACCAAATGCCCCAGGGGCATTCTTGCCCTAGTGTCGACTCCCTGTAGTGCTGCAAAGCACTTTACGGAGCTTTTGTGGCAGCCGTTGCCAGTGGAACATGCATTACACCAACACTTCCTTTCAATTGGATTGGGCCCTCACCCTGCTCTGCTGCCAGCTGTGTGCTATTAATGCTTCCCAGCAATGTATCGGCCTCAGAATAATCAGGTGAAAACAATAACAAGGGATGTGCCGCGTGTACTCCACATTCGACACTGGGATCTGGGGAAGGGGGGTGTAATAAAGGAGTCACCTCTAACAGGAAGCACTAATAAACCAGGGACAGACTTTCATAACCTAGAATTCTCTCCGGACTTTCCCTTGATAATAAACACTTGTCTTGGGGAAAAGAAACCGGCGGCATGTGCTGCCTCTCAGCCTAGACTTGCTTATTCGAAAGGAAAAGGTGTGTTATTACAGTCATTTCTGTTTTTCCCATTCCTCTGATCACCGGAAACCCCGGGGACATTTATCTTTGAGCTTATTCATTCTAGGCGCATGCAGCGGAGGCGACAATAAGACCATATGGTCATGACAACGCCGCCTCCCTTGTGGAGGCCTCTGAAATTGGTGGTGTGTCTTAAGATGTCCTCGCAATCTCCCTGTGGACAGGAATTGATCCTAATCCTCCAGCAGTGAAGTTTTGATTGCTCCAAGCGCACTGATCACAGAAAATAGAGAAGCATATAAATAACAGGATTTCTTCAAGTGCACAGGTACATGCCCATGTTTTTTCCCCTCCTGCAACTCTTTTACTGCTTTGCGGAAATGAGTGTTGCAAAGGTTGCTTTGGTTGACTAATTTTTTTTCATAGCGGTTGCAACATTCCCTGCATCCGTGTCACATGTACCCATCACTTTCAAATCTTCCGGCTCTTACCAATTTTAGACTGCACGCTGTGATGAATAAAAACTAATCCACCTTTACCCGCATTCTGTTCCCAGAAGCAGTCACTGGGGTGCCTCTAGATCAGTGGCTCCCAAGCTGTGGGTCAGGACCCACGGGGGGGGGGGGGTCACAACCTGATTTTGGTGGGAACACAGCAGCCAATTTGTTTTGGAGCCCGGTTCAGTGCCCTTTGAATGTTGAATGGATATTTGTTCTATATCAACATTTGTATATATTGTACTATGCATTGTAATTGTGGAGATGCTAGCATCTGAAACTTTTGCTGTTACTTGTCTAAGGGCACAATCCTATCCTGCGCTGGAACAGGCAAGCCAAGAGGCTTGCGCTGTATCCAGCACAGGATAGGGGCCATAAGAGGTTCAGCCAGAGGCAAGGGGAAATTTCCCCTTACCTCTGGGTAACGGCCGCTGGCCCCAATGGCTCTCCTCGGACTTGTGCAACCTCTTGAGGTGGCGCAAGTCCGAGGAGAGTGGAGTGACTTGAAGCCCTGGGAACAGGAGCCTTGCCTCCCACTCCCCACCCACCCGCCTTCGGGACCACCCACTACCTGCCCTCCCCCACCCAGAAATGCCTCCCTCCCACCTCCTCCCCACCCCCGCCTACCTCAGAGCCATGCATCAGCGCAGCCATGCCAACGCAAGGCGCTTGGAGGAAGCCTCCACAGGCCGGCGCTTCTCTGAGCTCTGACCCAGCTTCCTCATGAGGAGGTGCAAACTTGACTTACAGCACATTTGCAACCCTCCTGGGCCGACGGAAGTTCCTGAATTGTGCCCCAAGGCCTACATCACACCGACATTTTTTATCATTCCCAGTTGCATCAAAGCATTGCATTATGCTTTACCGTTATGTGGTGGTTTGGTTAACCTGATATTTTGCCCTGCAAATTTACTGGGCAGATTTAATGAAACACGCTGCCTGCCCAGGCTCTGCCAATTTTTGTTTTTTAACATAAAAGGATTCAGCTGTATCAGACATCATGAAAAATGTGCTGTTTTCCTAATGTGCTTTCTCCCTGTTTTTATGAAACCCTGAATCTATGTGCAAGAGGTGCAATTTATTAAATGTCATGGATG
Organism: Tiliqua scincoides; assembly: GCF_035046505.1. Classification (NCBI taxonomy): domain Eukaryota; kingdom Metazoa; phylum Chordata; class Lepidosauria; order Squamata; family Scincidae; genus Tiliqua; species Tiliqua scincoides. Next base: position 12,397,834 of record NC_089825.1, on the reverse strand, counting down.
GGTCATCTGACCAGCAGTTTGAGCAAGAAATTCATATCCCATGATTCTGAAGGCTGAAAGGTTAATACATAACAGATGCTGCTTTGGAGGAAACCATTACAGCCAATGCTTTTCAATCAATGAGATGCTATTATGAGCAATAGAGCCAATTTCTTTTAATCAATGAACCTTTATTACTACATTTACAAAGAGAAAGGCCATCTGCAGTTCATATAAAACAGTCTGCAGTGTTCTACCCAAAATAATAATAATAAAAAAAAAAATCCCTAATCTCTTTAACACGCTTTGAGATTCCTACCTCGCTTCTCCATGTTTGATCAGTGGATAATTCTATATATTTTAGTGAACAGGATGCTATTTTAATCAGCAATGTATATTTGAAGGTTGAGAAAGAAAACAGAATCATAGAATTGCTGGGGACCCCTTCAAAGCATGGTGCCCGGGGCAATGTACCTCCTGCCCCCCTTAGCTACACCACTGGAGGCTTGCTGCCTCCTGATTCATTTCCCACTTGAAGCAGATTAGAGCAGCCCCATCAGCAGCAGACTCAGGGTGAAAAGCATTCCAGGTCTTTTTGCTGCTCCCCTCAACTTACCACTCAGTGAATGCCGCAATAGTCTTGGAATGTCCCTGCTATCCCATTTATCTCTTCAGATTTAAGAACCAGGAAAGCCCTGCTAGATTTTCTGTAAAATGTTCTGAATTCTTGGCGATTCTTTATTTATTTTGACATTTCAACACAGGTTGGCGTCAACTGGGTATGGCAGTTTCAAACTCATTTGATTATGTCCACACGGCAGAAGATGGGACTGTAATAAATGGAAAAATGCCCAAACCCTAAAGAGCTTTAGCTCCAAAATAATACTAAAAACAGCTTGTCATTTGTATTATTTTAAATTGCATGTGGGAAACAGATGGTCAGCACTTTAAATTGTAATTTCAGGGTTGGGAACCTTGAGGAATGAATCGGTTTGAGCCTGTAAACATGTAAACGTGTTGTGTGTTAAGGATGTTAGAATGATGTACACCAGCTTTATCTTCCAATATTTCTTTCTCTTAAAAAAGCAACAATGAGAAATAAAAGAAATGCACCCACACTGATCACATGATGTACCTTTACCTGAAGTGCTGCCTAAATTCCACAGCTTTCATTTTTTATGCATACTTCAGAATGTATAAGAACATAAGAACAGCCCCACTGGATCAGGCCATAGGCCCATCTAGTCCAGCTTCCTGTATCTCACAGCGGCCCACCAAATGCCCCAGGGAGCACACCAGATAACAAGAGACCTCATCCTGGTGCCCTCCCTTGCATCTGGCATTCATCTGGCATCTGGCATATATATCCCACCCCCACCCCATCACCTCCTCTTCCACTCCCAGGATCCTCTGCGCCTGACCTGCTTTGAAAGAGCACTGCTTGGCAGGAGCTGAAAGTGGTAGTGGTGCCATTGGCAATAGTAATGCTTCCTCTTCAATCCCATCACCCCATTGCCACTGCTCCCTCCTGGTCCACTCTTCTCAGGTTCAGTGGGTAGCTAAGGAGAGCCAGACCGCAGTCAGTGTCAAAAAGAATAAGACTGATTGCGATACCGAGAAAACATATATAAAGAAAATGCAACGTGTGTGTGTGTGTGTATGGCATTGGACAAAGTATACCACATCCTGATTTCTCACAGTAAAGGACAGACCCCAAGGACAAAATTCTGCGGTGTGCCCATGCAGTTCCACATCACTGGTGAAATGTAAAGAGCATTGACATTCCCACATCTTATATATGCTCTGGGAAGAAACTGCTAAAACAGTGTTACTCAAACTGCAGGTCGGGACCCACTAGGTGGGTTGCGAGCCAATTTCAGGTGGGTCCCCATTCATTTCAGTGTGTATTTTATTGCTAATATGCTACTTGATGCTACCATGGTATGCGACTGCATTTGGGGAAATGTTACAGATCTTTACTTTTTACAGGCTACTATGTTTATGCTTTTAACTGTGATAGTCAATGAGGCTGACTCCTGGGTAGGTGTGGATAAGATTGCGGCCTTTGGCATGTTTGGGGAACTTTTTTCTAAACAGATCAGCAACTGCTTGGAAGGGTTGGGAGAATTCTTCTTTATTTTAAATAAATTTTTAAACTTATACTTATTGTAAACATTTAATTAAGAGTATTTGCTTAATTTGATTTTGCCATATGGGGGTGTTAAAAATTTTCCTGTTTGATGACATCACTTCCGGCTATGACATCACTTCCAGGTTAATGACATCACTTCTGGTGGATCTCAACAGATTTTCATTCTAAAAAGTGGGTCCTGGTGCTAAAAGGTTTGAAAACCACTGTGCTAGAAGCTTACTGCCCAATTCTATTCCCAACCGTTGGCACCAATGCAGCCATACTGACTGAGCTCACACTGCATTCTTTGGTGGTGGTGGTGGTGAGGTGATCAGGAGGCCTGCCAGTGGTATTCTTTACTTATCTCTGTGTAGGCTCGTAAAGACCTATGGGTCTCTTTGGATCAATGCCAGCTATATGGCTGGCATAAGTTGGAGGATAAATAAATAAATAATGCCCCATTTTAAACCCTTCATGGGCCTAACATTTTTAGAAAACACAACCATGTCTAATCTCACCATGGATCTTGTTGTTAGAGCACATGTGTAACCTATGTATGTTTGGCTCTTTAAATCTAGAAATGGAAAACACTAAGAGCTGCCTCTGCTCAGCAAACTTTTCTTCTGAGAGTTTTATTTTACTGCTGTTCACGTTTGCATTTACTGTGAGGCCTAGCTTATCTAATAAAACCTGGGCAACTTGGCTCATTGGTTTCCTTTTTTACACTGAGTCTTTGCATTCTATTTTCTAAAAGAAGACATTGAAATAAAATGAAATTACATAAGATCACAAGGTATACATTTCTCTGCCACCTGGAAAATAGATCCTGTCTCATACTGAAGTTCCAAAGATCTGTATATTTTAAGGTGTTCGATTAATCTTACTTCCAAGAGCTGGAGTTTGCCTGCCAAAGCCCTTGATCAGATACCAGCGCACAGAAGTGGGTGCTCCAGCAGCAAAATAGATACATATGGAGAATATGCTTCAACATTAGAGAGACATCCTCTACCTGCCAGCAACTAATATTCAAATGTGTCTGTGATTTGTTTGCTCATCACATTCAGGACTGCAGCCTACATCTGGTGAGCTTTCCATGAAAAAATGTCCTGGCTCCAAAATTACTTTTGAAACCAAAAGTCATATTTTTAGTTCCCCAAACCATTAACAGAAGCAATCCCATTCATTAAAAACTGCCATAGCTAGCCCTGAGACTGTGAAATATGTTGACCACAGAACTGGTTCCACTGGCATCGCTAGAGGGGTGCGGAGGGGGTGTGGGTCACACTAGATGAAGCACACAGGGGTTTAAAATCTTGGTATTTTCAAATAATACAATCATGTAATATATCAATTGATGTGTGATTTCATGCAGAATGCAATGCAACAAACCATGATGAAATATCTCTATTCTCTCAAAAATTATAGCTAAAAAACCAGCGGGGGCAGGGCGATGGTACATCACCACACCATCTGGGATGTTGCCCCGCCCATTGCATGGGAGGATGTCCATCCTATGGGTGACACAATGGCATCCAGTACCAGGTGATACAAACCCCAGTGACGCCACTACCTGATTCTGCACATCTCCCCCATCTCCCCCCCAATGCATTTATGTTCCTGCTCTTTTTTCTTAAAAATATTGCACTTCTTAATATTGCATTGAAAACAAGATTGCTGCAAAATAAGCAATTCCAGAATTGCATCCTTAGTATTTCAACCATAAAAGCAGCTATTGAGAGCCCAGTATGACAAATACCAAGACAAAAAGAAACCAGTGTTTCTGTCTGGATATATGGACTTCACTACTACAAAAGTGAGATAGAAAAAAAACAAGTCAGGAATGTATTATGCACTACTTTTCTTTTACTATTGGAAGTCATAGATTACTCTTGAGCAGTCCTGGCTTTTGGTGGAAGAGTCATTTGTGTCCTGCACGTGAGTTATATTGAAATTTCCCGTGACTGTACTGGATAACAGAGGATATATGAAATCATCAGTCATGCTTAAGACAGGGATGACAAGCCAAGAGAGAAATTGTCAGAAAGTAATCTGTGCTTGAGAGGCAACCGGGAAACTTCTCCAGAGTTCGTCTTCTCAAAAAGGAAGATTAATGCAACCCTCTCTTTGCAGAGTAATTTATCTGCATAAAACTTATTAGTGTAATGAATTACTTCCTGAAAGTAACACTGCTGTTGGACTTAAACCTCGACTCTTGGCTAATGTGAGCTTTGCCATTTAGTGTAGTGGAAGACCTGGGGATTCCTAGGTGTTGGGAGAGCAGAGTATTTTGTTTTTCATGGAGTTCTTTGAGACAATGTTCACAGACTTGAACTGCCAACTGCTGTGGTGCAGCCTATTTTGCAACCCAGACACCCCTTCTGTGTCAGCTTGAGTTCTGAGTGATGCAGAACCAAAGCTTACATGTTGGTTCAGGGAACAGGTGCAGAGAGATGATTCAGCAGAATCAGCAAGCACCTGGGACAGGCACACCCTGGGTGTGACCAAGCCAAATACTGATTGGCTGAGCTGACTATATGAGTTTAGTCAGAAGGAGCCTCAAGTGCAGCAGTAGGGGAGTTGATGGAGTAACTGTGAGACTGCTGCCAGTGACTGAAGAGGCTGGATACTGTATGTATGTGATATTACTGACTTATGGACTGAACCTTTGACTGTGTATTATTGGAACTGATTTGGATTTGTTATACTGGAACTGACTGCTCTCCGTGCTGACTCTTGGACTGTTAAATGACTACTCTATATGTGATATCCCTTGATCAATACAACTGCTGAAAGTACTCTGCTGTAGTTGATGTGTTGTTCTTGCAACCTGTTCATATTGGGACAAGACTGGGAACCTACACTAATCCTCTTATAACTTTATACAAGCCCCCCTTAAACCTTAACATTCTGTCCCCTTCCAACTTTTGATTAAATGGGAGATGCAGCTATAGTAGTCCCTCTGACTGTTCTTTGTCTCATTCTTCCTGTCTTCTTTCTCCCTTTCCTGCCAGAATCCAAGCAAGGGGGAAGGCTATTAGACAGAAAGACTGGGGAAGGAATGAGTGGGAGGAGCACCTGTTCATTCATTCATTCATTCACATTTTTATACTGTTCTTCCTACAAGGAGCTCTGGGTGGCATACATAATTCCTCCCTGATGTTTTGGGTTTATTGTACTTTAATGGCCCAATCCTAACTGGTATGGCAATGCAGTGGCACCAACATGACTATTGCTATATGGGGAGGAAGGCTGGTCTCTGGAGGCCTGCTTGGGGTAAGGGAAGGTTACCTCAATTGCTGGTGCAAGTCCAAGTTGATCTGTGCAGGCAAATTGGGCCCAGGACAGGGGGTCCAGATTCATTGGGGACCACAACCTCTGAATGTGCCCCTTCCTCAAGCCCAATATGTCCACCCCCTTATGTCTGGCCTTCTCACCTGTGCTAGGGCAGCATGCTACTCAGCAAGCGATTGGAGTGTGCTTTACAACTGTTTCCCAGCAGCCAGTGCTGGTGGAATGCTCACTGGACTGTGGGCTACCCATCTACTGAGACAGGCACTAGTGCAATATTAGAGAGGCAGACAGGAGTCTAGGCCCATCCTTCTGCCATGACCAGGTGCATAGGTCCTCCTGCTCTTGTTCAAGAAGGCCAACAACTGCATTGCTGAAATTACTAGCATTCACCCACACCCTGAGACAATTCCATGGGGCAACAAATCAACCAGCTACTTGACTTAGAAGAGAAAGCTGTTTTGTTCAGGAAAAGATCAGCGCTTGTTTTTTTAAAGCAATTCTCAAGAATCCTGCTGTGATCTTTAGCAGACGTGCCAACTTTCAGTCGTATTTATTTAGATGTTGTTAGGGAAGGGGTGAAGATGAAATCGTAGCATAATTGGGTATAACTAAATAAAATGAAATTGCAAAATATAACAGTTAGCTATGCAACAAGATCATTTGTAATTAAAAAAACAAAAGCTACTAAAAATACAGTTGGAGTCAGGTTCTCTGTACTTTAGGAATTAACTGCTTTTGGGGACAGTGGCATTTGGTTACAGAATTTACATTTAAATCAAAACAAAAAAAACAAAATCCACCTTCTCCTGGGCATTTTACTGTGCAAGTTCCATTTGAATACATGGAATTTCTACAGCAGTGTCTTGTCATTCGCATTCCATGTCGTGGGGTCTACGTAGAAGAAGCATCTACTAGACTGTGGTCTTTTTGTCCAGTGATGGCATGTCTCAGAAAACCACAGCGGTGACATAGAACACAAAGTCAAAGCTCTGAATGATTGAAGTGTGGCGCTTATATTTTGACTGAGTGATGAAAGGATAGAGGCGGGAATAACTCATAATGCATATTGCTGAGAACAGAAATGAAGGGGGAGATCCTCGGAGCCTTTATCCTAATTTGCATCTTGATTTCAAAAGAAAAAGGAGGAAAGATAATTGCTTTGGAGGGGTGCAGCTAAATGAATACCAGTTTGGAGAGAAGATGAAAGTAGTGGCGCTTTTTGCTCATTCTCAAAGAGAAGGCTTCATAGTGACACAGTTGAAGTTTCTAAACTGGAAAGCTTCCCTGTCCCTCCGTCCCCCACCAATGATTTTTTGAGAGAAGAGAAAAAACCAAAGAGGATGAGCTAAGCAGAACTGGCAATGAGAAGACACAGTTTATGAGGAACTGAACCAGTTACAAGAAGCAGTTTGAAGTATGAAGCAAACCATCGATGGGGGGGGGGGGGAAAGAATGCCTTTGTTATGTGATCGCGTGTCACAGCTCTTTGCCCTGCCCCTCCTGCATGCTTGGCAGAGCTGGTGTTGCAAGGCAGATAAGCAACTCAGAACGACTCGGTACACAGGGATGAAGGTTCACAGGCTTTTATTGAATTGTATACAATTGGTCCACGGGACTCATGCCCAAAGCATGGACCCCGTCTGAACGCTGCTCCTTAATATTTATACCACACAGTCCTTTGTCTGAAAATCTAGACTTCCTATTCGCTGAAAGTTTGACATAGTCGACCCTTCAAGGTTGACTATGATAAGCTCACTCTATCACTGACGAAGGGTAGCTTTGAGTCTGGTTTGCAACGCCTGTCAGTTACTTGGGGGAACCAGACCATTCCCGCGCACTTCGGATTTGAAGTTAGGTTTCCCCACTGCAAGTATTTGATAATGTTTTAATAAAGTGACCCATTTAACCCAAGACACTGTCTCGTGTGCTTATTGGGGGGTACACAGGAAATGATAGCATATGAGCAATTAAAACTGATGCTATGGAAGATGACCAATTTATCCTTCAATCCACCTCTTGGAAGAGAAAAACTAGTTTGTAAAAAGCGATTTTTAAAAAATGTCAAAGTTAAATTCCTCTTCCTACCTGACTGCCCCCACCTTTTCCAGTCTGCAACTCAACTTGAAGTTCCCCCAGTTGTTTTTCATGACAAAAGAAAACCTTGGGGGTGTGTGTGTGTGTGTGTGTGTGTGTGTGTGTGTGTGTGTGTGTGTGAACAAATCACCAAACAACATGACACTGGATTGTTTTCTCATAAATGAATTGAGCGAATTGACTGTGCTGATAAAAATTCAGCATCTGGCTAGGAAGTGGTGTATCACCAACTGACTTGTCTAGGAAAATCCTATCTCTTATTTTTTGTTTTAATCTGTCTAAGAATGTGTAGCTCCCAGGAGCAGAAATATCTAGTGCTACGCTGACATTGGTGCGGCATCTGTCCTCGGCACTGAACTTGGCTTGCCCCACACTTGTTAGAAAACTTGAATACTCTCACTGGTCACATGTGACCTTCCAAATAGTTCTGCATGACTTCTCCTACATTTCTGTTGAAACAAAAATCTGGTGCTTCAGGTAAATGGACAAAAAAGAGTGGGAAGGAATTCTTTTGTGCTCCCTTACCAGCCATTTTCCTCTCAAAATCATCCACAAAAGGTCTCTCTATGTTTTGTCTATTTTTCGCACCCATACAAGGTGCTGCTGAAGTCTGTTTGTATGTGGTCAGTCAGGTGCTATTTTAATTTTTTTTAAAGAGAAGATTCCGCCAGTCTTTTTTAACAGTTTCAGAATTTCTCGTACCTTCCATCCTTTTCCATCATTAGGTTGTTGTTGTTGTTTTTTTTAAAGAAAGAAAAATCAGTACAAAACAAGTTCAGTTAAAAAACTGAAATGAATCTCTGACAGGAACTAAATGGAGGTTTATGAAATTGATGCCTGAAAATAAGGTAGCTGATGACTGGAGAGAGAGAGAGAGAGAGTCAACGAAACAACTATGGATTATGAATGAGGCATTCAGCATCATGGCGAGAATATGATTACAAAAATCAAAGGACTCGCATACAGGGAAGCTGAACAAGCTGAGTGTGGCAAGATCTGTGATTGGGAGAGGCCATTGATGAAGTGAGGCAGGTGGAAATTCATCAGTTGAAAAATAAGAGAGTGGAATGGGAGAAGCCGAGTCAAGGAAGGGAAAAGTCAATCTTGGAGGGTGTCAAGAACGGTACTAAGTCACTCCGTCTCCCTTCTAGCGTCATCCAGCCAGCAGATGGCAAGAAGCTAATGAAGCTGGGAAACATCGCTAACTGCTTCATCGGACATCTTGCAAATGAGATGAGGCAGCAAAAGAGCCTAGAAAAACTCTACACTCAGCCTTGGGCAAGACCTAAATCAGCCCCATTTGGGCCAGTTTGGGGTTCCAGAACTCTGTTCCTTTTTATTCATTCCTCTCTGCTCTGCCATGCCCAGTACTCTACAAGAACCCTTAACTCCTTACTTCAGTCTTTGCACTGCTTCTACTCCCCTGTTTCTACCTGTTATAACAGGGGTGTCAAACTTAGTTTCATATAATGGGCTGAATAGCATTCATGGCACCTGCTGAGGGTCGCAAGTGGCATCATTAAGCAGGAAGTGACATCATTAAGCAGATGGCCAGAAATACGTACTTTGTTCTCACATAGAAACTCATTAGCTGCAAATTATAGAACATGTGCAAAATTTGTTCATAATTTCATGATATGAGAGAGCCCAATTATCATGCTGGGTCTCGAATTTGCAGAAATGGGCAAATACAGTGGCTCTACATATGGCCTAGATATGTAGTAGAGAGGAAGGGGTTAATCACATCAGATGTTACTTCATGAGTTCATGTATTTTATTCCCTGTTTCCATACCCCACCTCTCCGTTCCAGCTCTATGGGGCTACCAGTTCTAGTCTTTTATGCAAAGCTTATTTCCACCCAATAGATATTTGAATGAAATTTTGAAGTCTTGCTCATATAGGATGTTGGAAAACTCAAGTAAAGCATTCCGTGTTTTCTGACCATATGGAGAGTCAAACCATTGATCTCTATCTAAGTCAGGGGTGTCAAAACTTGTTTTATACAGTGAGCTGATTAGCATTCATTATACCCACTGTGGGTCGGAAGTAATGTCATAACACAGGAAGTGATGTCATTTAGCAGGTCATGACCAGAAATAAGCATTTTTTCCTCAGCTAGGAACTCATTCATCGCAAATGACAGAAGATAAAATACAAATCTTGATCATGTTTTCAAAACATGGGAGAGCCTAAAGATCACATCGGCCGCCCTTTCAACGGTGACACCTCCACACAGCTCAGTAGCTAAGAGCAGGTGGTGGTGGTGCTAGGAGATCCCAGGGTTTGGATAAAGAGTTTCCAGGGTGGCATCTGGCTGGCAGGCCTTTTATTTGACACTCCTGATCAACTCTGCACTGACTGGCACTGACTTTCCTGGGTCTCAGTCAAGGGTTTTTTCCAGTTCTACCCAGAGGTACCATTAATTGCCCTCTGTCCCAGCTTCATTATAGGTCTGATTCCTACTAAGCACAACGGTTAATAGTTAGCCTCTTCTTTGAAGACATTCTGAATCAACTGTTCCATCTTGATGGCCAGCCATCACCTACAAATCCAATGGGGGAGATGAACCCCTGACTACTTCAGCCCTTTGACATGCTGATAATTTATGGGGATTCATCTATAGACTGAAGAAGCCTGCTTTTACATTCTTTGCCCTATACAAAAGCAAGATTAATTATACCTATTTCAGCACAGACAGATGGTATAGGTATAATTGCTATTTTATATTCTAAAACTTCAAGGGAGAGTCAGTCCTCGTAACAGGCTCCACTTTCCTGTTATTCTTCTACTCGTAAGAAGGAAAATTTCCCCCTAATGTCTTGCCTTAAGTTACTTTTCAGCAGATTAAACCCATTAACTCATTTCTTAGCTTCAGCCTTCCACGTATTTGAAAATGTTATTTTTGTCCTTTCTTCAGGCAAAGAGTTGCCATATTATTATTTCTTCATTGATTTTTGTGGCTTTGGAAATCCTCGCTAATCTTAGCTTATCACTCCCCGACCATCCAATTTATCTGCATTCGATTTACCTACTTGAACTTAGTGTTTACACCGAGGAAATGTTTTTTTAAAAAAACCAAACACTTGAAGAGATACCATACAGGGGAGAGAGATATTAAAGGCTTAAGAACTGGTTGGGCAGCACAATACTGTCCAAAACTGACCCCATACAAATCACAAGAAGCCCCATGCAATCAGCACACTCACAACCCAATCATCTGGGCTTAAAGTGCTGATGGAACATGAGTTCCACCAGTTAAGGTTGCTGAAAAGAAGCTGTAAAGTGCTTTCCAGCAGCGCACCGAGTAACATACTGCTGGTGTGCTGGTGGGAAGATGGCAGAGGAGGCAGGGAGAGAGTGGAAGAGACGGGGAGGGGGCAAAACTGGGTAGGGAGGTGGCATGACAGGGTAGGAAGGTTGCAAGAGGGGGTGAATCCAGCAGCAATTGCACATGCTGGATCCTCTTCCCCGCCAGCAGAAGCCTCCCCTCCTTCTTTCTCTCTTTGGACTTGCACTAGTGAAATTGCTGTCACAGATCTGAGGAGATCATTGAGGAGTGGGAAGCTTATGCGGGGTAAAGAGATTTTTTTCCCATTGGTACACAGGTCTTTGCTGTCTCGATGAATGCTTTTTCCCCACATGTGTGTGACTCTAGGTCTTACACATCTTGGACTTTGTAGCCTTGATGCTGCCCACTTTGCAACTCTCACTGGTGACCATTTCACGATGGCTTGATCTGTCGGGGTTCAGTGCGATGCCATGACCCAGCTGGGTGTCAAAGGGTTACAATGTACTCAGGATGCTGCCGTCAGTGCCAAAGCCTTGAGATACCATGAGGTGACCCATTTTGAATGGCTTAGGCTTCGAAGTTGAAGACGGATCTACTCCCCCCACATTCCATTCCCAGTAGCAAATGAGAGCATTAAAAACTTTGATTTTAAAAGCCGTTGTTGGATTTCACGACAGGTGATTAAAAAAAGAAAATCTTTCACCTTTTCTTTTCAGTTCACAAACCAGGACTGAACGGACAATTTATCAAAGGAAAAGTATATTAATGGCAAATTGGGCTGGTTTTGCTTAATGTGCACAATTTCCCCCAATGGTTCGAAAATCTACAGCCCTCAGAAGACCTTCCTTTTTTTATTCGCACGACCTTTTGTATCACTCGCAACCTTCTTTTTAATTTATAACTCTCTCAGTTACAAGTTCCGTTTTACCACCCTTTCTGGCACTTCTATCCCCCAAAGTGCACCCTGAAGATTTAATGGCCGGGCAGGTGCATGTAAGAGAAACATCCTTCCCCCCTTGAGCCACTATTGTTTCTGCTCGAGCTAATCGTGTAGATTTCTGGCTTTGGGATTTGATCAGCCACCTTGTCAAGTCAGCATTCTTCTTGCAGAGCTAATATTGTGGGAGGCTTTTCATTTTTATAGGAGCCTGTCGAAACATCTTTAAGAGCAGAGGTCAATGTATCCTTTGCTTGTGACAGAAAGGTTCTAGGCCAGCATTTCCCAAACGTTTGGTAGCTGGGTGAAGGCTGTTGGCTTTTTCCCATATTTCACTGGGCAGTGGCAAGTAAGTACACACACACACACACACAGAGAGAGAGAGAGAGAGAGAGAGAGAGAGAGAGAGAGAGAGAGAGCTGTTTTCTCAATCAAACTCTATGGCAGTGATTTCAATATTTTTCATCTCATGGCACACTAACAAGGTGCTAAAATTGTCAAGGCACACCATTGGTTTTTTGACAATTGATAAGGCACACCATGCTGTTGGTGGCAGGTTCATATCCCTCAAAGGCCCTACTAATAAACTCCCTACTAATGGCCCTCCTCCAAACTCCCGCAGCACTATCTGTGGACCATTCCAGCACATCAATGTGCCACGTCACACTGGCTGAAAATAGCTGCTCTAGGGGCATGCCTTCTACCCTCCCCTCTGCCCAGTGCATTCTGGGCAATGGTGATACATTTGGGGTTCCTTCACACTTGTCAGCCACATTCTTGTGCATCTGTCCTCTGTCTCACGGAAGGCTGTCATTGTTCGTATATTGGCAGAGAGAAGAAGGGACCATTGTACACAGAATGAAGAGACACATACAAAATGCTGCATGAACAAAAGACCAGAACAATATTAATGAATTAAAGAACCTGCAACAAAATTAAGTAAAATTCCTGAAGCCATTTCAGTCCAACATTGTACAGTATATATGCAACAGGGACCAAATGTGTACATCTATGGGTTGGGCAGAAATGAGTTAAACTGCAAATTTTGCTTTCAATCTGGGTAGCCCACAGTTGTGGATGAGCTGGAGGTCACCTGAGCCCACCTGCTTCCATCCTGTGTCTGGAGAATTCCATCCTGAAGCTGAACCTCTGAGGAGTCAACTGCATCACATTGGGCTCCTTCCAGCCAATGCCTTGTCAATATACTTGCTCAACTTGCCATTCTGTGTTAGGGAGGATCAAGGTGGTGATCTGGTCTGGTAGTGGGCAGTTCGGGTGGTTGGGGAGAATCTCAGTAGCACATGCCAAGATCCTATGCCCCTTCCCGATTCTCCTATTACACCAGTAATAGATGGCCTATGGAGAGATAAGTAAAAAACCACTTACCACTTTGCCATAAGTAAAAAACCATAGTACTTACCACTCCTAGGCCATCTAGTCATGCCCCCGCCCTGTGTGCTCCACTGTTGCATAGTGTAAATTGGTGAGGGATAGGATTGGCCCATTAATCCCTTACAATTCCTCCTCAGTTGAAATTTTTTGTACATATCCCTGTACTTGCAGACATCCACTCCTCTTTAGTGCCCTTGAGGAAACTGAACTGGTATGCTTCTTGGGTCAGGTTCCTGTCTTTAGCTTATGTTACTCTGTTAGGGCACAATCCTAACCCCTTATGTCAGTACTTTCCAGCACTGACATAAGGGTAACGCAGTTCTGAGGAAAGGGAACAAACCTTCCCTTACTTTGAGGAGGCCTCCGTGAGTGACACCCAACTGCAGGATGCAGCAATATATATATATATATATAACACATACACACTTAATAATGATAACCACTGGTGCATGGTTACCTGCTCTCTATATTGACAACTAGGCAGCCACAGACTACAAATCATTTATGTGCTTACAAAAACTACATGCTAATAGTATCTGCTCCCTAGTCAAAAAGCAGAGGTAGACAAGAACATTTGGCCAATGGGTTCGTCACGTCACTGTGCCGAGATCCACTCACAACTGAAATTTGCACATTCTTTAAAAAAAAAAAATTAGATTGGTAGCTCCATTTGTAACCAGCAATAATGTCCCTTTGTAATCTTAAAATTCCCCTTTCTTATTTCCTCTGGGTGCCTTTGATAAGCACAGTTGAGGTTAGGACAATTTTATATGGTGGTTCTCAATGTAAAAGTCAATTTGAGCACACTGGATGGGAAAATGGAAAAATGAGCGAAACAGCTACAGAGGACGAATTAGAATCTGAAGATTTTTCTCTTCCAACTCCCTTTCTCCTAGAAGGGGGGAAAACAGCATTTCATTTCCCCCACCCCTGACAAAATACTTTTGCCAAAGTCTATCTCAATACAAAAGCCTCGAGAGTCAAATATGTTGTCTTGTCTTATCACTTCTGAACAGACTCTGGAGTTTGAAAGGAGTTCAGAAATTTGCTTAACTTGCCGTTCGGTAATATAATGAGGGAATCAGTGTGTCTTGCTTTCAGAAATGCTGGTGGCTTCAGAGCAATTCGAGAGTCTGCAAGGATAAGCAGAAATGAGATTGGAAGAATTTGCTCATCGCCTGGCTATCTGAGATGATTTCCTGATAAAACACACACACACACACACACGTTAATGTAGTGTTGCTTGTCACTCCCTATATAGAGGAGACACTTTCCAATCTCAGCATTTAATAAAATAGACATCTAAATAGGAAATGAAGGGATTACTTGCTTTCAGTCATCAACTTACTTACTCTTTGGGTTGCCAGCTAACCAGAAAAAACCAGATGTGTATGTGTGTGTGTTAACTTCTGGACTAGCTGCCCCAACTTGTGAAATAAAACTCAGGGGCATCATTTTCACTTACTATGGATGCTACAGTTTTCAAAATTAGGCGTGCATATTAGGACGTAAGGTGGTTCAACTGAGCTCTCAAACTCTCCCCATCTCATGGGCCCACCGACATGTGCGACTGAAAGGTATTTATGCATCGATCCTCCCCAGCTGCCTGCCGTGGGTTCCACTAAATCAAGGAAGATAAAGTGGGGAGTGACCAAAACTGAGACATCATCTCCATAGTGTTTGCCATAGCCCTTCAATGTAGGGTCAGCATTCTAAACGTACTGCAGAGTAGGACTGAAACTAAGAGATTAATGGCTTTTCCAACATGAGCTTTGATTTGGAATTCCCTATCTTATGCAAAATTTTGTTCTTGTAGACTATTTAGCAGGGATGGGAAGTCGAGTTTAGTGGCTCGAGTCAGAATTGCAAAAACATGCGTTTTTTGCTGACTCTTGCAGGCTCAAGTCACGTGTGTCAGAGACTCGGGCAAACACTCGAGCCTGGGGCTTCTGATTCAGAAAGTGTATTTGGACAACTTGAGTTGCCCAGACGTGGCTTGGAGTTGCTGCTTGCGTACTCTGATGTTGCCCTGTTTTCATGTTGCCCAAAAGACCTGGTGTGGTGATCTGGAAGTTGGGCATTCAGATCTTCATGAGCAGCAGCAAACAGCAGCAGGGGTATGTCATGCTCAGTCAGGAGGCAGAGACAGGGGCTGGGGGTGGAGGGTAATGGTTTTTTTTTGGGGGGGGGTTAAGAGTATTGGGTTGGACTTTCTTTGGGACACCACAATTGCAATGACGTGTGTAAAAGCCCCAACGCCCACCAGCCCTGTGCATCAGTGTTTCCCTGCAGGAACAAACACGGATCACAGAACAATGGACTCTACTGAGACGTTATGGGATGGCAATTGTGAGATCTTTCCCCATGATTAGCGTTTTGTTGCTGTAGACAAACGCTGATCGTGGGAACATATGTGCATCATTGGTATGGTTTGTATGTTCATCCTGACCCCCTGTGGGTGAGCTTGAGTAGGAGAACGGTCTGTGGCATGAAAAGATGTGCATGTAGGAGCTGCTTTTCCATTGTTGTGAATGCAGATGCCTCTTTGTGCAAGAGCTTCATACAGATGACGCTCAAAGGGCCTTTTCATTACCAAGAACTGACCCCAATCCTTGCGTTTCCTTTTCAAGGAAGTTAAATTCAACTTATAGTAGAGAAAACAGCAATCCCTAAGCTGATTTGTAACTGCTACACGGCACCTTGGAGAAATTGTGCTGCCTTGAGACGTCAGCCATTTTGCACTTTTAAAAGCACTCAACTACACAGCGAGGAGAATAACCTTGCCACCACTAGAGGGAGCTCTTGTGCTAACCTAATCAAGGGTCTATGGAGTGCTTGCCCTTGTTGCATACATTTAAAAATAAAAACATGCAAGAAACAAAAGAACCATCTGGAATCTGGGAGAATCTGGAAGGCTGGGAGATACGACCTGACAAAAGAAGGAGTCCAGAGGCTAGTCCCAGATGGACCTCGGGAGAGCACACTGAGTTAGACTAATTCAGCACAGCAGCAGATCTAAAATGTATGTGAGTCTATATATAGGATAGGCTACAATTAGGTTATGGTGCTAATAGAAGAGACAACAACAACCCAGCCTAAACCCTTTAGAAGAACAGGGGAAAGGTTGAAAAGTTAGATTAATATGTACATTTGGGTAAATTCCCTTTAACATTCGTTCACAGCCTATGGTAGCTTCAGAAATCCCATTTTCTGCCTTGTTAATTAACAGTGTGGTGCCCTTTTGCCTTTTCAGATAATTTAAACAGATTCTGAAAAAGAAAATGTATGGATGCTATAAACATATTTATTTATTTACAGCATTTTCACCCCACCTTTCTCCCCAAGGGGATGCAAAGCGACTTACAAAGTACAAAAGGCCTCGCCGGAATGTTTCCAAGGAGAGAGCATTTAGTAAGTCAAGAGGGAGGGAGTTCCATAGAGTTGGTGCTGCTACTGAGAAGGCCCTGTTTCTTGCTATCACATCTTTTGCCTCCCTACATCTTGCACTTGTAAAGGGGCCTTCTCTGAGAAGTAGTAAGCAGTCTCTCAAATACCCTGACCCTAAGCTATATAGGGCTTTAAAGGTCAAATAAACATGGAACTATTAGCGTTGCGAGTTAAATTTAAACTGTATCTCAGCATGCAAAGTTCCAATTTTGCTGGAAATTTGATTGGAATAAATGACAACAAGCCCTGCCCATTTTTGAAGTGAGGATCCAGGGTTGAAGATTGCAAAAGCAGGAGAATAAAGGACTGGGAAAGAGAATGGGCTGGACCTCAGTGTTGGCACATGTGCTTGCATGCAGAAGGGTCCAGCTTCAGTCTTTGGTATCTCTAGGCAGGGGTGAGAAAGACCCCGGATAACTGTTTCCAGATTGCTCAATGAGCCATTAGTCTGATCCAGTCCAAGAAAACTTCCTGCATTCTTAAGTAAGCATTGCAGATCAGAACATGTGGTGCAAGGTTAAAGCAAACTGGGCCCACCCCAGGCCAGCATTTATGCAGAATATGTGCAGTGCACCAGTTGTATTTGTGATCAGGGTTCCTGGGGTCTACACACAAGAGGAGAGGACATTGTGGACACAATGTCCACTTAATGCAGTGGTCCCAAACTTGGGGTTGCAGCCCAAACATGGATGTTCCAGAGGGTAGTGAAAACATCTTTGATTATAATGAAAATATGCACAGTCCACCAAATATCAGGGGCTGGATTTGCCCTATTGAACAGAGTCCTTCACAAGGACCTAGCATATTCAATGATATTTTTGTAAGATGTATACTGTCCCAAGTGAGGCTGCTTTCTCTAGTTGGTGTGCAGTAATTTCATTTACACACAGGAGGTTCAAGTGTTTTTCAAAGTCTTTTTGGTACTGCAACTAGAGCTCCGACAACAATTGGTACATTTTTAGCTTTTCTGCTATAGATGTTCGACTTCAGTTTGCAAAGCTTTTATACTGTGTGATCTTTTCCCATTCTTGCTCTTCAATTCCTGCATCACCACCATCATCATCATCAACTGTGTGAGTCACCACTCTGAAGGAAACACTTTATTTAGGGTCACGGTCAAAAATGTTTGGCAGACATTGCCTTAATATTCACCAGCAATGCTGTGGTATGGTAAGCAATCACATCATCCACTTGTTTCCCATGGATCCTGCACACAGCCAACACTGCTGGGGTTGTGTTCCAGGATTCAGCCACGAAGAGGCATCTCTTATATCGCAGTGGTGACAAATGAACTGGCTGTCAGAAAGGTGAACAAGAAAAGGACCTGCTGTTGTGGAGTTCCAGCCTGTTTATTTTTCAGCTCTTCCTCCCTTCCTAGCATGTTGACAGCCTGACCAGATGGTCTCTCTTGGCTCTGTTGTGTGCTTTTGATTGGCTTTTACATATTGTATTTTTAATTGGTGGGTTGATTAGATATTTTTTTGTTTTGTTTTGTACTGTTTGAATCCTGGAAGCCACTTTGGGAGCAATTATGCCAAACAGCAGGGTAAAAATAAACAAATAAATGTGGACGAAGTTCCATGGTGTTCCATGGCCTAGAATGGCAACCTTATAGCCCACTCTTTTGACTGTTTCCTCAGAATTGAGGTCCACACTATTCAGTGGGGCTTCTCCCCAAAGAGAGAGGCAGAGAATTCCAAGGGTAGTCAGGAGCTAGTGATCCAATACTTTCCCCATAGTTTCACGTCTGAAAAGGAACGAGGCACCTCTGGAATCCATCTCCACTCACTCTTTGAGGTCCACACTATTCAGTGGGGCTTCTCCCCAAGGAGAGAGGCAGAGAATTCCAAGGGTAGTCAGGAGCTAGTGATCCAATACTTTCCCCATAGTTTCATGTCTGAAAAGGAACGAGGCACCTCTGGAATCCATCTCCACTCACTCTTTGAGGTCCACACTATTCAGTGGGGCTTCTCCCCAAGGAGAGAGGCAGAGAATTCCAAGGGTAGTCAGGAGCTAGTGATCCAATACTTTCCCCATAGTTTCACGTCTGAAAAGGAACGAGGCACCTCTGGAATCCATCTCCACTCACTCTTTGAGGTCCACACTATTCAGTGGGGCTTCTCCCCAAGGAGAGAGGCAGAGAATTCCAAGGGTAGTCAGGAGCTAGTGATCCAATACTTTCCCCATAGTTTCATGTCTGAAAAGGAACGAGGCACCTCTGGAATCCATCTCCACTCACTCTTTGAGGTCCACACTATTCAGTGGGGCTTCTCCCCAAGGAGAGAGGCAGAGAATTCCAAGGGTAGTCAGGAGCTAGTGATCCAATACTTTCCCCATAGTTTCACGTCTGAAAAGGAACGAGGCACCGCTGGAATCCATCTCCACTCACTCACACAAAGAAAACTAATAGTACAGTAGCCTCCTCCCCATATCCCTGGGTCCTGTATCTCTGGGTTCCAGTTATCAGCACATCAAAAATATTCAGAAAAACATCCAGAAGGTTCTTCTTCCTTCCCTCCTTCCTTCCACCCAGCCCATCAGCACTTCCCTCTCCACCTCTTGCAGTGCCTCACCCCACGGCATCCTCCAGCCCTCAGCAGCTGTCAACATGGAAGTAGCCACCCGGTGCCTCACTCACGCAGGCTGCCTCTGGGTCATAAAACTCAGAGTCTCCACTGTATATAGGGTCTGCTACTATTTGCAGTTTCGGGCATCCGCAGTAGGTCTTGGAACATATTCCCCACAGATATTGGGGGGGGGGGTGAGTCCTACTGTACCAAAATATTTTTGCCAGCCTGTGTTCACCAGCAAGTGTTGTATGTGGAGAATTCATACCTTGTCTGGGACCTTTTTCAGAGTGTGACGGAAGTCTTTAGTTTTATTTAATCCATCTTAACGTACCTCAAAAGAAGCCCCTTTTCTATGGAGGAGGACTTGTACCCTCCATCTTTGTGAAAGTTGTTCAAGGGCAGACTTCTCTTTTTCGAAATTAATTTAATCCAAGCCATTAACTATGAGGCCTCGAGAAGTTTATAGACCTTAAAAATACAAATAACAGAGTGCTCCATGCCTTTAATTAGTGACACTCCAGAACTGAAGTGGCAACCTCAAGGTATAAGGCGCTATACTCCATTACCAATCCTGTGAGCCATTCCCATCTGTCAGGGAGCTTTTTCCCCTTCAAGAAAGACAAAGGAAGCCCAGTGGAAGTTAGCTGTTTTCTTTCTCCCTCCAACACTTTAAAGCTATTGCGGGGGGGAAAGGGGAAAAAACAACAACTATGTGTCTGAAATGCAAAGGATGCACTGAAGAAACGGCGGGTTTCTGTCTCTTGAAAATGGCTCTGCATGCAATTATTGTGATAAGAAACAAGACTTTAAAAAAAACAGCCAACATCTTTGGGCCTAACAAACAAAGCAAACGCTTCACATTTGTAGTACTCTATCCATGCTCTGAAGTCAACAAATCCTTCAGTCACATTGGCAGTCACAGACACCCCAGCCAGGAGGAGTTTATCAATGGGTTACTAAGTAACTAAACTATGTGGAGAAATGGTTACCAATTTGAAGATGGTGGAAGGTGTTGACATTGACTGATGGCCAGCAGAGTGGTGTCAACCCTTGAACCTTGGTGACAGTAGCAGTAGCACCCAATTTGCCAGTAGTGAGAGTGGGTACAAGAAGGTCATGGGAGATTTAGTTCAGGGCTTTGCCCCTAGGCCCTCATCAACATTAGTTTTATGAGAGGTGCGCATGACGTCTTACTTCCCCCCAGCCCACTGATCATTTTTCTTTTTCACAGAGCCAGCCAGTCACTATCCCTCAGCCTAGGTTGTTATGACAATAAAACAGGTGGAGAGTAGGGGAGAACCGTATATACTAGAGGTGCCCAATCTCGCGACCACTGTGCCCCCAGAATGCGGTCCCCATACAGACCGCAGCTTTCCGTTCCGCCCCCCGCTCATCATCTGGGTAGACCTGGGCACCAGGACACTCTGGACAGTCATGTCTGTTGCCCACCATCCCAGAAGGCTGTGCGGCAGGACCTCTGGGCAGACGCAACTTCCTAAAGTGTCCTGGTGCCCAGGTCTACCTGATGACAAGCCGTGCAGGGGCGAAATGATAAGGTCCGCTCACCAGGTGGTCAGGTTAATCTGAAACCCAGATTTGGCCCCTGTTCAAGCGGCCCTGGTATACACCACTGACGGAAGCATGGCATTGAAGTGCAATGCACAAATAATAGAGAGGCATGCAAAACTATGCAAGGGAGTGGCATGGCAGGAGTTTCCTGAAATGGCTTTTCATGTTCAGAAATGGCAACGCTTCACTGCAACATTCACACCTTGTGAAAATCTGGTACTTCACAAGTGCTAAAGCAATCTGTTGCTGCACAAGTGTCAGGTACATCACTAGTGCAAAGGAATGAGTTCTCACTACCTGCTGCTATACAGGCATCCCCGGTATCCACGGATTCTAATTCCCATGCCCCCCCACGTCCTTTATCTTTGTTTACACCTTTGTTTATTACCTTTGTTTGTTATCTTGTTTACACTCATGAGAAACAATTGGTATAGTGCTTTTATAGGATGCTATAAACCAGGGGTCTCTAAACGTTTCAGTCGAAGGGCCGAATCAAATATTTGGTGCTGTGTTGAGGGCTGGGGGGAAAAAAATTAAATAATAAAATTTAAATAAATACATTAGAGATGGAGCTTAGATGAATGAATAAATGAATGGGTTCAAATGTGCAGGATTTCTCCAAGCACCAACACAGCCTAAGAAATAAAGCACACACTTAAATGGACCCCCATTCGGACACAACTCCGGTTGTGTTTGGTCAACTGGGTCAGAGGCTCCAGGGGATCAGAGACTGGCCGCGGGTTGCATTTGGTCCCCGGGCCGGGGTTTGGAGACCGCTGCTATAAACAGGAAGCTTATAGACAGGCAAGCAGGCAGGCAGCCTACATGCTAGAAGGGATGACTCAAAGATTATTAATAGGAAGCTGGATATTGGGTCCCCTCAACATTGGTGCCTGTATTTTAAGTTGCTGCAATATTTTTCATTGAATGAATGTTTTGACAATCTTGCAAAACTTCCAAGGAAACACATATGCTTGTTTTGCTGAACTGTGAATTTGATTACTGAAAGAGCAAGGCTGCCATTTTCTATTACAGGACTTCCGATCTTGCTGGAAAACTGCACTTCCTCTCATATTCGGTCACTGTGCTTTAGCAAACTAATTACTGATTAAGTGGAGCCTTCCTGAACCTTCATCATTGCTTGCAAGATTACACCAAAAGACTGTGGCCTCTTCAATTATCTGCTATTCCATGAAGCTCTGCTTTCTTTCAATCACTGTTCTAGAATCTCCTTCCTGCTCCTGCTGCCAGTCAATCACAGGGCTTCAAGAAGATGATGCTGAGGTCTCCTCTGGGTAAGGGTCGGTTGTTCCCTTGACCCAGGGTAAGCCCCAGCAGCTAGCCACTATGGGGCAACTTGGACCTGCACCAGCTCAATCGCTGGTACCTGTCTGTGTTGCTCTGTGAAGGCAGATCAGGCCCAGGAGGTGATCTGATCCACCCTCATCCTGGATGTTGCAGTCATTAAGTAATGTGTGACCCAAACTCAACTGTCCAAGTCAATGAGCGTGTAGAGAATACTCGCACTTGCGTGTGATTCAGCCCCAGCACTCAAGCATAGGTTTTTTCTGCCAAAGCAAGTTTGAAAAAGCTGCAAAACCCACAGTGATTCCATTTCACTGCCAAAATTATTCATCACCTGAGATTTTCACCCTGAAAATATGGGTTCTAATGGATGTATAGAACAGCAAATCTTAAGCCTTTGCTTTTCTCTAATCCTCATCTCCGTAAGGCATATGGCCTAATCTGCCCTATGATAACGCCAATTTATTGTAGAAATCATAGACCTTTATGACTAATTTTCTGTGCTAAACTCTAATTACTTTAATTCTCCATTGCTGGAGAGAATTTGAAAACAGGACTCCTTTAGAAAAAAATTAACTTGTATAATGAGTGGAGAGATAAATCATATTAGCGTAATTAAAGTATATTAACATTTTTGTTGCATAGGAATGAAAAAAAGTCAGACACAATGAAAAGCAGGTTTCTCATAAAGAGACAATTTATGGAGATTTATGAAGATTTTAGGAACTTGCAAAATTTCATTACTTAACATCTCTATTACGATCTTTACAAGCATGCATAATGAAAGACCTCATAAAAAGACTTAATAAATGGACCTGTGTTTTAAGTCACATTGATTTCAAAGCAGGGAAAGGATCATGAGGTTAATTTAAAGGAGAGGATAATTGGCAGTCAATGACAAATATTTGGGGAAATTCTGCCAAGGCTGCAAAACAAATGAGCCCAGAATTCATTCATATGGTTGCCCCCCCCCCCCCAAGAAAAGGAAAACTTTGAATAATTACAGCAAAGAATTATTGGGCATTTTAAAGTTGTCTTTATTTGTGATGCTTAGAACGCATTTTTTTGTCCCCATTGTAGTTCAGTTGTGTGTCATCCTTTTAATGCAGGGTAGCTTAAGTGCTACTGAACTGTTCAGATTTATACTTTCAGACTTTTTTCAACTCATGTAGTTTTTTTTTTGGGGGGGGGAGAGAATGGGAATTAACAAAAGCATCAATGAAGGTTCATAATTCAAATTTTGATATGAGACTCCGCAACTCAATCTCTTTTTCTGAAATCATCGGAATTAGACAAATTCCATCCTTTACCGAAATCAGACTAGAGATTATTGCACAGTAGCGGACAGAGTGTTCAATTTATATTGCAGGGAGGGTGGTTCCTATCACTGCTTGGCCAAGAAGCTCACAGGGTGACCTTGGATCAGGCACTCATAGAACCTTTCAGCCTAGCCTATCTTGGAGGTTGTGAGGAGGAAAGCTCCTTAGAGGCTAGGAAGGATATTAAAAAAAAAAAATACTAGGAGAGGGCTTTTTAAATAGTTACTGAATTTTCTTCCTCTCTCTTCCTTCCATTCCCTTCCCCATCCTCTGTTGGGTTCAACCCTATCCTCAGTAAATGGTACTCAGTTCCCAAAGGACTCACAATCTAATGCGGCCATCTGCTGGCATACCTCCACATATGCCGCTTCAGTGACAGTCTGGCTTGTGAGGAAGTCTGGCCACGGATGCAGGCACAACACTGGAAAAAAAACCATGCCGACGTAGCATGGATGTTGCTCAATGCCAGTCCAACTCCGCTCGCCAGTGGCTATTCCCGGTAGGCAATGGGTGTATGGGATGGGGAGAACCTGCACTACTTTGAGACATTACTATTTATGTCACTGTTTAATCTCCAGTGGCATTTGGGAGGGGGGGCCTAAATGGTAAATTCTGCAGGCACCTCAATGAGCCATGTAAGCCCCCTCCCTCTTGCCTTGCCGTTTCGGGCAGAAAGAGCAAAGCAGAGGCATCACCTCTGTTAATCTCATAGTTAAATATAATCTGCACATAAGAGCACAAGAAGAGCCCCACTGGATCAGGCCAAAGGCCCATCTAGTCCAGCTTCCTGTATCTCACAGCAGCCCACCAAATGCTTCAGGAAGCACACAATACAACAAGACACAATCTGCATCCTGGTGCCCTCCCCTGCATCTGGCATTCTGAAGTAGCACTACCTCTAAAATCAGGAGGTTGCACATACCTATCGTGACTTGTAACCTATGATGGACTTTTCCTCCAGAGATTTGTCCAATCCCTCGTAAAGGCATCTAGGCAAGATGCCATCACCACTTCCTGTGGCAAGGAGTTCCACAGACTAATTTACTGGGTAAAGCAATATTTTCTTTTGTCTGTCCTAACTCTCCCAACGCTCCATTTAGTGGACGTCCCATGGTTCTGGTGTTATGTGAGAGGGGAAAGAGCGTCTCTCTATCCACTCAATCTATCCCCTGTATAGTTTTGTATTGCTTAGTCATGTCCCCCGTTAGGTGCCTCTTTTCTAGACCTGAAGAGTACCAACTATACATGCAGCACCCGTAGAAAAAAAATGTGACACACCATGCATTTTCTTGTCTGTGAGTTCTGCATTTTCTTTGATCCTGGGAAGAAAAACACTGACTGGTCTGATTGATGTTGAATAAGAAAAAACAGGGCAAGCTGTCTTTGAAAATACTTTGATTTAAAGTAAACCATCTCTCTGACAACAGGTGGGATTTCCAGATTGCCGGGATGCGTCTTTCTCTAGCTGATTACCTTATGGGGATATTAATTTTTTTCCCCTTGCATGTTGACAGACAACATATTATCTTGCAAGTTTGGGTGCTGAAAGGCAGGATATTTTTATCCCCTGCCCGGTGTCTACCCATAATGAGAAATAACACATGGAATGCTGGTAGACGTGACAGAACAGTAGTCAACATATACAAATTGTCTGAACATTGGCTGGCGTATTTTAGGCTGCCTTTTCCTCTGTTCCCAACCTGTCTTTACAGATGGAAGGACTGGAAGCATCAGCTACCTGAAGCTTGAGGGTCAAACTATATGTGATCCTAAATGTATCATTTGTGCTTCTGATCATGTTTCTTTTAAGTTGAAATAGTGGCTACGGGGAAACTGATCAGTGGGTATATTTCAATTTTCCCCTTGCACCTCAATCATGATTCAAATGCACACCCAACCCACCAGAAGTTTTTGCTTTGGAAGGGAAGGTAGCCTTGGTGCCAGTGGCAACTCTGGACATTACAAGCTGCCTTGGCCATTCTCTCAGTAGAAGAGTATAGACCCTCAGAATGAAAATAAAACATACCATACATGTCAAGTCAGATCAGTTAGAATCTCTAACATTCATCCAACCACTGGCTCTTAGGCCTGGTTGCAATGTCATCATGGCATGGCAACATTTTATTCTTGCAACAACCCTGTGAGGTCCGTTAGGCTGAGAGAGACAGCAGTAGCATAGTTACAGGGGGGCACGGCGCTAAGTTTTGCAGAATGCCTCAACGTACCGTGTAAGCTGCCTCTCACCCTCACTGTCAGAGTCGTTTCTGGCAGTGAGAGCAAAATAGAAGGATGCATCTGCTTTGCTCGCACCACCAGGAATGGCTCCATTGACAAGGGCAAGGGACAGCTTATGTATGCATTGAGGCGCCCTGCAAAACTTAGTGCTGTGCCCACCTGCAGCTGTGCTACTTGGTGACAGAGTGGCTTTTTATGCTCAGAGATTGGAACCCACATCTCCCTGCTCCAAGCCTCATGCTCTAAGCCAGGGATGTCTCATCTGGTGTGCTCCTTGGGGCATTTGGTGGGCCGCTGTGAGATACAGGAAGCTGGACTAGATGGGCCTATGACCTGATCCAGTGGGGCTCTTCTTATGTTCTTAACTACAATTCCCAGAATGCCTTGCAGGTCTTCTTGTTATCTGGTGTGCTCCCTGGGGCATTTGGTGGGCTGCTGTGAGATACAGGAAGCTGGACTAGATGGGCCTATGGCCTGATCCAGCGGGGCTGTTCTTATGTTCTTAGCATTCAAGGCACCTGCTGAGGTCTGGAAGTGACATCATTAAGCAGATGTTGGGCAGAAATCAGCACTTTGTTCTTATATAGAAACTCCTTAGCTGCAAATGACGGAAGAGAAAATGTGCCAATCTTGTTCTTATTTCAAGATATGAGAGAGCCCAATTATCAAGCTGGGAGAGCCCAATTATAAGAGGGGCTGGATAAATTGCTTCCAGGGGCTGCATTCAGCCAGAGGGCCATATGTTTGACACCTGTGCTCTAAGTACTGAATCACATGGATTCCCTGCTGCATTTCAGAGGAGCAACTAGTAAAGGTGGTTTTTCTAGCGCCATACATGACTCAGGACCCTTTCCTAATCTGGGCTAGCACTGATGCAGCAATCGTTGCACTGGTGCGAGCGGTCACAAATGGGCCATAAAGCATGTTTGTCACAACTTATGAGTGCCAGCGGGAAGGCCTGCGCTGTCCTGCCCGTGCTGAATCCTGACCCCGCAGCCATTGGCCCGCTCTGGTAAATGCAGTGCAGAGGAGGATGGAACAGAGGTGGGGAGGGAGTGTTTCAGGATGGTGGAGGAGGGGAAAGAGTGGAGGAGGAGAGGAGTGATTCAGGCCCAGGAGGGGAGTAGGGTAGGCAAAGTAGACCCCTGCTGTATCCTAACCCCATTCTGAGACTGAAAGCCCTACATGGGGCTACTTGGACTTGCACCAACAATTTTGCTGGCACAAATCCGAGTAGCCTCATTGGATCAGCTGCAGTTGGGAGGAGACCTCCAGCCTGCCCAATTTCAGCACTGGCTACAGCATGGGTCTTGCTGCTCCACTACACGAGCACTGAATAGGATTGGGCCACCCTTGATTTATTGATTTAGTTAATATCTGGACTGTATGAGTTTCCTCTTTCCATGTTTCACTGCCCTGAAGTGTTCTGTTCAGCATGTGGCCAGAAAACACCATCTGGGAGGTGACAGATAATAAATGCTACCCTGGCCAGTGCTTCCAAATAACGATGTTGTTAAAAGTTCGGCATTGTATTAGAAATGGCAAGATGCAGGATTCATTTATTGTCCTCTTTTAGCCCTTGTAGGAGCCATTAGTCAAAGCACACCACATATTATACAGTCAGAGGTGGGAGAAAATGGTGATAACGAATTAAAACAGATGCAGTCTGCACTTCTCATTTTTGTAAAAAAGTTAAAAAAAAAATCCCAAAATCTGTTTTAATTGGTCTTTATTTATTATTTAATGGAGAGGGGGTGTATGTGTGTGCATGGATCATGTCAGTGGCTGCATCTGCTGACATTATATCCCCTATGTCACCTACCTAGTACACTTTTAAAGTGATTATAATTTATGATTATAATGTAAATTTGGAATAAAAACACATAACATTGCTTTCTACACTCTAACTTTTGGAAAACACTGAAATCCACCAAAAAAAAAAAAAAAAATGTCTTCCACCTCTAAATACAGTATATTACAAAAATAGGATGAAACACCGATAATGATCAAAAATAAAAACTGAAAGTATTTCAAAACTCTGTTTATATCTATAAAAAACCCCTAGAGATGGTGTGAAATTTTCATTCACCATGTGAACCTGTCTCATAAGAACATAAGAACAGCCCCACTGGATCAGGCCATAGGCCCATCTAGTCCAGCTTCCTGTATCTCACAGCGGCCCACCAAATGCCCAAGGGAGCACACCAGATAACAATAGACCTCATCCTGGTGCCCTCCCTTGCATCTGGCATTCTGACATAACCCATTTCTAAAATCAGGAGGTTGCGCATACACATCATGGCTTGTACCCCATAATGGATTTTTCCTCCAGAAACTTGTCCAATCCCCTTTTAAAGGCGTCTAGGCTAGACGCCAGCACCACATCCTGTGGCAAGGAGTTCCACAGACCGACCACACGCTGAGTAAAGAAATATTTTCTTTTGTCTGTCCTAACCCGCCCAACACTCAATTTTAGTGGATGTCCCCTGGTTCTCGTATTATGTGAGAGTGTAAAGATCATCTCCCTATCCACTCTGTCCATCTCCTGCATAATTTTGTATGTCTCAATCATGTCCCCCCTCAGGCGTCTCTTTTCTAGGCTGAAGAGGCCCAAACGCCGTAGCCTTTCCTCATAAGGAAGGTGCCCCAGCCCCGTAATCATCTTAGTCGCTCTCTTTTGCACCTTTTCCATTTCCACTATGTCTTTTTTGAGATGCGGCGACCAGAACTGGACACAATACTCCAGGTGTGGCCTTACCATAGATTTGTACAACGGCATTATAATACTAGCCGTTTTGTTCTCAATACCCTTCCTAATGATCCCAAGCATAGAATTGGCCTTCTTCACTGCCGCCGCACATTGGGTCGACACTTTCATCGACCTGTCCACCACCACCCCAAGATCTCTCTCCTGATCTGTCACAGACAGCTCAGAACCCATTAGCCTATATCTAAAGTTTTGATTTTTTGCCCCAATGTGCATGACTTTACACTTACTGACATTGAAGCGCATCTGCCATTTTGCTGCCCATTCTGCCAGTCTGGAGAGATCCTTCTGGAGCTCCTCACAATCACTTCTGGTCTTCACCACTCGGAAAAGTTTGGTCTCATACCAATTCAGACCATTGGTGCATCTAGGTCAGAAATGTCTCCTATGGGGGGGGGGTGGTTACTCTTGAGATTACAGGCAGGGTCTTTCCTAACCTTGCCTTGAGAGAACCTGGAACTTTCTGTGTGCAAAGCACATGTTCTATCACTGAATTATAGTCTTAATTAAACCATTATCTCCACTGTGTTCCTAAATACACCCCTTCACTTCTTCCATGTAAGAATGGCTGGCATCTAAAGCATTGTGGGGCAGGGGCAAACCTGAGCTCCTGCCATTTTTAACGCTGAGTGACCTGGCTCTCACTGGCAGGGTTCCCACCCAGATATTTCAGTGTTTATCTACATGCAAAGCAGACAGGTTTATCCTTCCCTACCAAGAAAGAAATCCCTCCCCTACATGATGGGAATCTTGGTAGTTTTCCGTAAATCCTCCAGTGAGCAGGGATTCTAGCTATCAAGCTTACTTTTCCCTTCTACTTAAGACTATGATTTAGCACCATAGTCTATTTCTGATTATGAACAATAACATTTCAGATAATACACCAAGAATTAATGATGCATGGAAGACACAATGTAATGAGAAAAAAAGAAGCTGTGCTCTGCTCATTTTTACATTTTGCAGCCGTGCTTTTTCTTAGGCGCCTGCTTACTTAAATCAAAATCATTTGCAACTGACTCGAAAATGGAGATAACCGTGAACTTTGCATAAGCTTTTACTACAAATTAGGACACCATTTCCCCCTTCTGATTATTTTTTTTTTCTTGCAAGCTCGTTCTGGGCCCACATTTTACTTACTGTCAACCAGCACAAAATGAAAATGTATATATTTTAACTATGTATTGGTGGACGAGAATTGTATGCAGCAGTGCTGGGAAAAGAAATGTTGTTTAGCTCCATGGATTGGGGTCCACATGCAAGCCCTTCAGCTGTCCAGATGTTTCATGCAGGAAGACTGGCTAATTGCATGGTTGAAGGTGTATATTTTAAAAAGGGAAGGACAATGCACTCTATAAGAAAACTCTATGGTTAATTCATTGTCAGTGTAGAGATTTCCAGTGAGTTGGAGGCTGCATTCACATCAACACCACAGACAGTTCCAGGTGTCCAATGCTCCTGTATGTAACTTGCATTCAGTTATCTGTATACATGCTATCTATGCTATGCTGTGTCTATGTATACATGTTATCTCCAGGCTTGGTAGATCACTAGATCTGCTACCTTTTCTTATACTTCCCCTGATGTTCAAGTCTACCTGCTTCCTGTCATGCACCACTGTCCTAAATAGTCAGCCTTAACCCAGCCCAGTCTTTTTGTATCCTATAAGGGCATTCTTTATTTTTCACATTTTCATACCTTTCTTCCTCCAAGGAACTCAGAGTGGTGTACAGAGTTCCTCCCCTCCTTCTGTCCTCACAACAAGCCCATAAGGTAGGGGGGGAGAGAGAGAGAGAGAGAGCGAGAGAGAGCGCTTCATTATTATGCGATGGCTACACCAGCACTATGTGGTTTACATTTAGCAATGCAAGATTAATTTGTTGACTGAGATAATTGATTACTACATGATTTGTAGAAGGTTGGTTCATTTATTCCTTAAATCCTGATAAATTTTGACTAATAATGAGATAGTTCTCATGTGATGTTTAAAGCTAAACAGAGCACTCATTGAGCAACTGTCCACATGGCATCTTCTTACACTCTAAACTCACCAGTGAGGCACATAATTAGGATTCCAGACCCAAAATAAAACTGAGAAAGACTCTTTTGCCCTAAATCCTTGCTCCTTATTTTGTTGCATTCTTTCTCTTACTGTGCATTGATCCCCTTAATAAACACTATTGTATTTGCTAAGATATATCCATTTTTCCCCCACATTCTTGTCTCATGTCTACATGCTGGGCTGCGCCATGAGCTCATTGTAGAAGGTCCTTGCACACATATTTGCTTCCCTGTGTATGCATATTATTCCACATGTCCCTGATCCAGTGGCATAGCTAGAAGAGGTGCAAAGGACTAAGTTTTGTAGGGAGCCTCACCACAGTGTGCAAGCGGCTTCTCATTAATGGTCTGTTAAGTAGCCACAATTGCTGAAGTTATTGACGCCTTTGTCAAAATTACAAGCAGCATGCTGAATGGGTATGTGACATATTTTCATCATTGCAGCCATTAAGGAAAGCAGATTCAGGTCTGTCAGAAAACCTCCTTAGCTGTAAGAAAAGATAAGGATGGCGATTAAACTAACCGCATTGCTCACAATCTCAAAGAGTGAGTATACACATTGTTTAGCACTCCCCATTTTCCCAAACAGTGAAATATCTGTGGGAAGGGCTATGGCAGGGGTATCAAACTCATACAGTGGGCCAAATAGCATTCATGATGCCTGCTGAGGGCTGGAGATGGTGTCATTAGGCAGGAAGTGATGTCATTAAACGGGTCATAACCAGAAATAAGTACTTTTTTCTCACTTAGAAACTCATTAGCTGCAAATAACAGAAGATGAAATATTTAAATCTTGAATGGGAGAGCCCAATTATCATGCGGGCTGCCCTTTCAGCAGTGCCACCTCAGCACTGCTCAGCAGCTGAGAGCTTGAGGGCCAGATGAAAAATTTCGGCTGGGTCTCATCTGGCCCCCAGGACTTATGATTGACAACCCTGGGCTATGGAGTTCTGTTTCCTTTGGATGAGCCAGCACAGGAAATTTATGGTATCTTTTGTAGCCTCTGTTTCATCTGCAGATGTGCTAACAGAACACAGAGGAAGCAAATAAAAGCAGGCAGGAAATCGACATCAGAGTCCCAAAGCATCCATGTAGGCTTCCACAACCTCAGCTGCTCCCAGACCAGCTCAGTTCACCACTATAAATCCTTGCTTGTCTCTGCATTTACTTGAGTCCAAAGTCAGACTGGCTACAATCTGATTCTCTGCTTCTCCACTGGTTCTGAGGGTGTCACATTCCAAAGGCAGGAAACAGAAATTCCCAGGACATTCTGGAAAACCATCCCCAGACATTCAGGTACATTAACTTTTTTTTGTCATCTCTGACTGTCATTAGCCTGCAGTTGACAACAGCTTTCTATTCATTCTAATCAAGAGAGCAAAACTCATATCAATATTGTTAGACTTCTGATTGCATTAATTATTGTTTAAACTCAATTGCCAAAGGAAAGGTTATTGTTCAATTGATGGAATTATTCACTTTAAACTACAGAACCTAGCAATTTCTGTACAGGCAGCTATTGGCATTGTGTTCATAATGGCATCCCTTATCACATGTACTTCCTGGCCTGATTCTTCCCTGGCCATTTGATGAGTAAGACTTATGAAGAGATGGAGACTCTGTAGAAATAATTTCATTTGAATGTGCCCTCAGGTGATGAGAGCTGGTTTTTATAATGACCACATCAGAAAAAGCCATTAGAAACAACATTGTTCCTTGACATGGTAAACAACACCTTCAAATGTATACAGTTTGGTGCAGCATCAGGCCTTCTGGTGGTAGGAGCAAAAACCAGAACAATTGTGGCAATCTGATTCTTCCTAGGGTCTTCCTTGACCTTCCTTGGTCTTCCCAGAGGATTGGGCACCCTAGTCTCCCTGCTATCAATTACATTCTAGCTGTACTGATACTCAGGGTCGGTCCTTTCATGAGGCTGGTTGAACCAGTTGCCTCAGGCAGCAGACTGGTGGATGTGGCAAGCTGGCAAGGTGTGCCCTGGCCACCTGCCACTTCCTTCAGTCAACTGTTTGCCCAGTGGCTCCAACCAGATGCCCCATCTTTAGAGATGAAGATGGGGTTGAAAGGGCTAAGTTCTCCTAGAGCCTGCAGCTCTGCTTCTACTTAGGTTTACAAGAAAGGGCAGCAGAACTGCAGACTCAACACGAGGAGGATGAGTACAAGGAAGCTGGTCAGGGCTTCCTTCCTTTTGCAAAGCCTGCAGCTCTATTGCCGCTTCTTGTAAAAAGGCCAACAGACAGAATCCTGGAAGTGGAGAAGTTTCACCCCCAGAATTCTCTCCACCCACCATTTTACAAGAACTGGTGACAGAGGGGCAGGTTCAGAACAGTGGCTTTTAAATTGTTATCCTGGGAAGTTCCTGAGGCACTTTTAGGTGGTCTCTACAAAATTCAACATCTCTGGCTGTGGATACAGAGATTACATGATTACAGTTTGTTCACCTTGGATGACCGTGTATGAGATAAGAAAGGCTCCAGCAAAGATTCTGAATCATCTCATGAAGAAACTATGGAGCTGCCTTGCATCAGTAAGGCAAATGGTTCATTTAGCCCAGCACTGTCTGCTCTGACTGGCAGTGGTTCTTCAGGAGAGATATTTTCTAGCACCTGCTACTTGATCCTTTATCTGGAGCTACTGGGGATTCCACAGGGAGTTCAGGTATGTATTTCCACTGAGTAACAGCTTCTCCCTTCAGAGACGTGACATGTTAGAACACTCCGAACAAAGAGAAAAATAAGAAGATGAAGACATTGCTACAAACTCAGAAGCTCAGCTTTCAAATTGGATGAAGAAACCATTTGACTCAGATTTCTTTTTTCACTGAGGTTACAATCCTATACACACTTTCCTGAGTGTAAGCCCAACTGGCTACAGTGGGACTTGCTTCTGAGGAGACATGCATAGGATTGCACTGAAAATGTATCAAACAATTGAAAATACAAGTGTTTTGAAAGAAAGAAAAATAACTGATGGTTGTAAAAAGAAAATGATAGAGGGAAAAGATAATGATGGTGGCTGGATTGAAGTAATTGCTGAAGTGTCAAAGTGTATTGCTAAACAAGCTAGCCTGATTGGTATTAAAGAATGTAATACTATTTTTAATGGTTTTTTTTTTAAATATAGCCACATTTTAGATTAGACCTAAATGCATAATATTAACCATTTCGCTCACCACTCAAATATTCACAAGGTAATCTATCTATCTATCTATCTATCTATCTATCTATCTATCTATCTATCTATCTATCTATCTATCTATCTATCTATCTATCGAGAGAGAGAGAGAGAGAGAGAGAGAGAGAGAGCCAGCCAGCCAGCCAGCCAGCAAGAGGTCTGGCTCAGTTGGTAGAGCTGCCACCTTGTATGCCTGAAGACCTGAGGCTGCCAGTTCAAAACAACCGGAAGTACCCGAGAACTGACAACACGCTGATATACTGATGAGCTGACCCTCAGTGGCTGAGAGGAGTTGCCATCAAGTAGAGCGTGGGAGGCGAAGGGCCAGAGAGAGGCCAGACCGGGAAGGAATCCAGCTGGAAGGAGGAGTTCTATGAAAGATGAGAACTATTCAATTGTAAAAATCCCTATGGGGGTTTAGAACTGCCTGCCTATGTAAACTGCCTTGGATTAAAGTCTGAGGAGAAATCTGACGACCAAAGAAAGGCGGTATATAAATACCTGTATAAATAAATAAATATACCTGTTGTTGGCATCCTTCAGTCTCGAAAGACTATGGTGTCACGCTCTGAATGGTGGTTCTGGAACAGAGTGTCCTCTCCAGAGCGCGAAGCCTGGGTAAAGTAGGTATGGAGGATAGGCTGTTACCCATGCAGCAAATCCCCCCTCTCCACATCGCTGAAATGGTCCAATGGAAAGGCAGAGGCCAATACGGTTGGTTCCAGCGGCGTTGCAGGAGTTGCCAGAACATGACTGTATTCAGCCATGAACTGCCTCAGGGACTCCGGCTCCGGATTTTGCCTCAAGGTTGACTCCTGAAGCCTTTTCCATAACTGGATGTAGCCACAAGGCAGTGGAGGTTTGGGATCAGAGTTTTCCTTCTCTCAGATAAGCTGCCTTCCCAGGCTAACGAGTCCCGTCTACCCGGTGGCTGTTTAGTCGCCTCTTACGACAAGTACAGCCAAACTGAGGGCCTATTCTTATCCCCAGCCCCCAGGGGTTAAATATACCTGAATTGTATAATTATATAGGTTACCTTGTGAATGTATATTTGACAAAATCCAACTTGGTGAGTTGGAAATTCCATGAAAATCCACAACGCAGATAGAAAATCCTCTATCTCTCAAATTATTTCTAGACCCCCAGAGTTCACTCAAATAGATTTTCAGAGCCCAATCCTGTGGTCTGCGCTGCACCTCCGTGGTGTGGAGCACATTAGCAAATGTGTCATAAGGCACGTTTGCGGGGCTTACCGCCGGGCTCCTGCCAGAAGTAGCTCAGCTCTGGCTGGTGCTGACCCACCGCCTGGCAGGCAGGGGAGACGTTCTGGAAAGCAGGAAGGTGTGGTTGGGGGTGTTCCTGGGGCGGGGGAGAGGCGGGTCTGCGGAGCCGAGCACCGCAGGATCCAGGGCACTCGGGCAGGGTTGCTCGCCCTACACGAGCACCTTCACTTTAGCAGCGACCAAACAGTCGCCGCTAAAGTGAGTAGTCCCATTGTGGGACTGCTTCCCTTATTCAGGGGAAGGGGACGAATGTCCCCTTCTCCCGAGGAGCCTCCAGTGGTAGTGCAGGAGGCGCTGGATCTGGCGGGAGCCGCCGGGTCCCGCAGCTCCAGGCAGCTCAGGATTGGGCTGCCCATCATTTATCATGACATGGAAGAAAAGTGGAGTTCCCTGGTCTTTTTGAACAGGTTGAATATCCCTAAACTGCTTGGGATGGGAAGGTGTCTGGATTTTGGATTTGTATGGATTTCAGAATAATGACATAAATATAATGAGAAACCCAAGCCGCAGCCTGGTAAACCCAAACCACAGTCTGGTGTTTTCATGGAGGGTGGGGGGTGAAGGTAAATAGAATGCCAGATGTGGGGAGTGGCAGCGAGATTCTAATATCTTGTGGTTTTGTGTGCTCTCTGAGGCATCTGGTGGGCCACGGTGAGATACAGGAAGCTGGACTAGATGGGGCCCTGGGCCTGATCCGGCAGGGCTCTTCTTCTTCCTCTTGCTCTTTTCACTGTTACCCATATGGGTGTCTGCTGGCCTCTGACATTTCTCAGCAATGTCTGTCCAGGTGCACACCACAGAGCAGAGAATACAATTTACCTGTACCTGCACTGTATGTGAGAATGAGCACAAGACTTTCTAGTGTTCACACTACAGAAAGCAAGCCTGGATTTTCTGGACTGCAAAATAGTCCGGATTTCAGATGTCCAGATAAGGGGTAATCTACCGGTACTTAATTTTGCCTGCCCTTCATTTCTTCATGTTTATCCATCAGCCACATGTTCAGAATCATGATAATGTCCCATTTCCACTTTGCCCAGTCATCATTCTCATTTATTATTGCCAAAACTCATCTATGTAAGAAGGATGTGTAAACAAAGCTACGTGTGTACTAGCTTGAGGTCAATTTGCTCTGCCAGCTCTGAACTGAGGAGTGTGAAATACGTATTTTGTTTGGTCGGTTAGTTGGTTCGTTGTGGTTGATGGCTTTTTTTTTTTAAGTTACTCTGCAAATATGGTTAATAGATTTTTAAACATTTAGATGCATCTTTAAATATGATGGTTCAAAATCCTAAGGCTGGCAGGGCAGCTATCCGTAAATCAGAAATCAAGAGGAACTTGGCCACAAACTATATCAGTGTATACATGTGTGCTCCACAAGTCAGCTGTGCTACAGAAGTTTGCCCTGATCAGCTGAGCAGGGCAAATGAAAACTCATCCAGCTGAATCAATAATTTGCAAAAAAAAAAAAAAAAAAAGTGATTTTAAGGTAAAAAAAAAAAGATGCAGGGGGATAATTAATTTTCAATCCATGGGATTAAACCTTCCATTTGAATCAAGACTGTGGCCTTGCGCTGTGATTTAAAGGCAACAGTCACTTGTGGTAGTACCCCCAGAATAAGCACCCCTGACACATATGCTTAAAAAGATTAAGGCCATGTTTATTTAAGTCAGTAGAGCAAATATGTTTGCAGCAAATCCTGTCCTGATGGTCAACCTCAGATGTGTGGTGTCATGAAACTCTTGTTTCATGTAGGTCTTTGCTTTTCTTCCATTGGTGTTAGAATAGTTGGGACTCCTCAGGTGTTAAAGATACAGGTGAGAAGGGTTGGGTTTATTAGTAGAGAGGATAAAAACCTTTAGAGAAGGGGCCTTTGCTGCCTTCTTGGTGGATGAGATCTGAAGGAGAGTGAGCCTCATTTTGGTATTGTAAATGAAAGAAATTAAATCAGTTCTGGTTAGTCAGAAAAAAGGCTAGATTGTGTTAGGGTTTTTATTTTTGTAGTTGATTTCTTTAGCAAGTTCATAAAAGGGTTTTACCGGGTTTGGGGGGGGAGTTCTGCAGGTTTGGGAGCCTCCTCTTATTTTAGTGCTTTAACCAACTGCATGTTTGGATTTATATTAAAGCCTTTTATTTGTTAATAAATCTTAATAAATTCTGTGTTCCTCATTCCTTTTTGTGTGGGCCTTTTTGAGAGACCTGGGGCTGTTACTCCCTTTCTCTTTAGAGAGAGGAACTAAAGAGGCTGCACTAAAGAGTTATGTTATAAGGAAGGGGGATTCAGCCCAGGGAATCCCTCTAGTGATCCTGGCCCTTGGGCTGGTGGCAGCACGGTAGCTACCTGGGGGGCATCCTTCCCCCTGGACCATGACATGTTTGCACCTGTGTGCTTAGCTTCCCCTGCCTTACTGTTAAAAAAGTGTGGGAGGGTTTGCTGTAAATCTGTGAGGAAAATACTATGACCATCCTCGGAGAGGTAAACTCTGTCACTGAGGACAAGATGGCCTTGAATCCTGGCCATCCTGTCCCCTTACCTGCACTGAAAGGGGGGAGTGTTGCAAGACAGCCCTGCACATGTATGGTGCTGAAGCATTATTTCAGTTGGGAAAACGATTGCACGTTTGTAGTTTAGCCTTAAGTTATTTTCCTTTTCATCCATGTGAAATAGGATGCAAGTACATTTGGGGTCAAACACAGGTTTCTTCTTCCTTGATGGAAGAATGAAGTTGAGATGAAAACAAACAAGGTTATCTAGGGATAACGGCAGAGTTTTGAGGAAAGGGGTAGAAAGAAAAAGGGAGAGCAGAAACTCTAAATGCAGAGATTGTCCCGACTGATCAGATTTTGGATGAAATGACTATCAGTTTATTTGACATGCAGATTATATTCTAATCCATAATTGTATTTTAAATTCAGTTGGATTTTTGAGTTTATGGACAGATGCTCTGGATAAAATAATCTCTAAAACAATCACCAGTAGCAGGCCAAAAAACAAAAATCAATTACTAAGTCGGATGTGGATGATGATAAATATATCACCATTTCTGATTGTATTCACATGTACATCAAGGCTTCAGAAGGTGGTGAGGTGGAAAGTTGCCAAAATCTTGAGGACAGTGGGGTGGGCAGAGGATACAGCAACGGAGATGACTGTAAAAGCTAGATAAAACTTCTTCATACTAATGTAGCATGTGATCATTGCTGCCCCCTAAGATTATGCTGATTGAGTGATTCATTTGCATTTTTATATTGCCCTTCCTCCAAGGGCAATCCTATGATGGTGTGAGTTGAGGCTGGGTGTGTGAAGTGAGGCTGAGAGAGAGAGTGACTGGCCCAAGGTCACCCAGGAAGCTTTATGGTTAAGCAGGGATTTGAACCTGGATCTTCCAGGTCTAAGCCCAACTCTGAAACCATACTGGCTCCCTCCCCTTAAAAGAAACAACATTGTATGTTGGGTGTGACTTGACTTACTTGAATGAATCATCTGGACAGAAGATTTTGCAGAGCTCTCTCAGACTGCACATCCTATCCTAGCTGCCATTTACTGATTCAAGAGCATCAGTGATTATCTCTTATCTGACAGTTCACAAATATCTTCTGCATCCTAATTCATACTTTAGGATTCCTCAAATGTGAAAACAAGTGAGACCAGAACTGGTGCACACATGATGCTCACTGAGCAGCAGATTGGGATGGTATGCACAACTCTGAATGCCCGCTCATCTCCACTCTGCCTCCTCCCATTCCCTGAACTGGAGCAGAGATGCTTTAACATGTCACTTTCCTATCATCCCCTCTTCCAATCCCAGTTGGGGGGGGGGGTACAAGGGCTGGCATGTTACCCAGTAAAAAGGGACAACATTTGACATACCACATGGCATTGGATTGGCTGTGAATGAGACTCCCTAACTTTTGATGACTCTTTTCCCCATGATCACTCCGTGGTCATGACATTTCAGAGGAAAGCTTCCAAGGGTCAGAACCTAAGGAAAAAAATTACTATTCTGTGATGGTTTTGAAATGTGCAAGATATTTGTCTTTTCACTGAAGATTCCTTTCTTTTGAAAATATTCTGCCTTTTCCCATTCCTGACCGCACTGGTAGACCTACCTCTAAATTTTGCCTCCAGTGTTTGTGGTCTTGTCAGTTTTATGAAGCCCTTGGAGGTACTTGAGCAAACAGGGCAACCAAGTGGGCTATGTTGCCCAGCTGCTGGATCCTGACCATAAAGAAAAAAAAAACTGCATATTTTCTTATCTCGCACCCTTACATTCCCCCACCACTATCACAAGCACACAATCTGTGCTGTACGGAGACATTGAGGACCCCTGCACATGTAGCTGTAACAGACTTTTGTGCTCGCACTATTTTGAGTCTTATACGACACATTTGGGGCCAAGAGCATAGCACACATCACATTGCTAAAACTGTGACTCGAGACTTATACGAAGATGCAAGAGTTATCACGCCGTTCGTATATACTTGCCCAAATTGTTTTTCCTTGTTTTCAAAAGGTATGGCTCTAATATCAAGAAACTATGGAAGTAAATGGAATGCCATCGTCAGACTATATTAACCTGAACAACTTTGAACACATGGCAGATGTTTCCAAATCTCAAAGACTGCCTGCAAATTACAGCAGACATTAGGGAGCCATTTTCCTAAAGAAACCTTCGAGCCCCATCTGCAGTGGAAACCAATGACTCCCCCCTCCCCCCCCAGAAGCCTCTTGGGGTGCCCCATCTCTGATTGGAAAGTGTAATGTGTGTCCACCTTTACAAGGAGATGATGAGAGTGTTGTTGTCACCCTTAAGTGACTACCAGCTGGTGCTATCAGATCAAAAATAGTTGGAAAAATTGAGAGGGACATAGGAAAGTAATCCTTTCAAATTGCTGCAATATTTACTGGAAAGAGAGGCTTTCAGGGGAAATCAAGCATGTAATCCAGTAAGCCCTCTGCCCAGTCCTACCTTGAGCACACAGGGGGACCTATTGAAATATGGTAATCATCTCTGCGCCAAAGCCCAGGGAAGGAATGGAAATGATGAACACCGTTTACAAAGCAGAGGGCACTTAGCTTGCTTCCCTTTCCAATCTGCGATGAGATTCAGAATGAAAAGCAGGCTGTGAGGTTCGTTGGCCTTACAGCGGGGTTTGGCCTTACACCAGCCTTACAGCCACTACCTTCTCCCATCAAACGCGTGTTATTTTTGCAGACCTTCCAATGGGCACGGTTCTTTACGACACACAAAGAGAAGCCAAAAGGACAACCCCTTAACCCAAGGATCTTTGAAATAGGGTTAGCAATGACATTTCATACGCAGTGAGATCTGCAACACATTTCAGAGCAAAGCATCTGACAATTCAGGGGAAGCCAAATGTGTTTCTGTAAGATGTGAACTTGGAGAGGGCAGTTCTGCACAAACCCTACTTCAAACCCACAGTTTGACAGAAGGAAGAGAATACACCAAGAAGAAGCATAGCCAGAGGAGGAGGGTAGTGCAGTAAGTACGGCAGGTACCACAGCGAATGGCTCTGATGGTGAGGGGCTGCTTACATGGTGCTTTGTGGTGCCTGCTGTAGTTATTGTGCCATCCCCTCTCTGGTTATGCTTCTGACAAGAAGGGAGTGGAGGGAGAGGCCAGAGTCACAAGGGATGTATGTCGCAAACCCTCTTAACATGTGATCAGATGTCTTTGCATTTGGCGATGAAGACTAAAATTTGACAAGGGCTTTGAAGGAAGAGAGGGGTGATCAGAGAAAGGAAATACCACATGTAGAAGAGAGTTCTAGATATAATAATAATAATAATAATACAGGTATTTATATACCACCTTTCTCAGTCATCAGATTTCTCCTCAGACTTTATTCAAGGCGGTTTACATAGGCAGGCTGATTAAATCCCCGTAGGGATTTTTACAATTGAAAGAAGGTTCTATCTTTCAAGAACCACAGCAGTCCAGATGTTTCACTCTGATCTGGTTTCATATTCTGGCCTCCATCCTCCCCCGCTCAGAGCAGATGGAATAACTCGGCTCAGCTTGTCAGCTGCTTCAAGGTCGCACGGTGCCGGTGGCCTCGAACTGGCGACCTGTGGATGTTATCTTCAGGCAAATGGAGGCCCTACCCTCTAGACCAGACCTCCTGCCCGCATATAAGGACCAACATGGGACAATGGTCAGCGTTCTTTGAGGAGATCTGTGAGTGGCTAAGGAGGAGTAATGGTCCCAGAAAAGGGTATATTTGGTGGTAAAACAGAAAGACGGTGAAGAAAAGCTTTAAAGGTAAAGGCAAAATTTTATTTTGGATGTGGTGAGAGATGGGAAGTCAGCAGACGGATTTGAAGGAGGCATCTTGTGCTCAGGAGCTGTCTATCAATGAATACCTCTTTTGCAGCTGGGAGAGTGCTTAAATTTGCCAACCAGGTGGGTGGAGGGCTCGACAGTGTGCTTTTCAGGTTGCAGTGAATCTTGGGATGAAACTCCTCATCCTCCGTGGCTATACAATTAAGCAGAGCAGAGGTTCTCAAACTGGGGTGTTGGGAATTTGCCCCCTTAATGGGCAGGGGAAGGGAGGACAGTGATGTCCTGGATTGTGCTGCTGCTAGGGACAGGAGGTTTTTTTTTTACCTTACTTGCAGCCGGTGTCAGAGTTCTGGGAGGTCTGGGAGGGCGACCAAGGAGCTTCCTGCAAGGCTCTCCGTACTTAAGGGCACTTCTGATTTTTGTCATGAAACCAGAAGTGTGCTTTTTGTTGTTTTGAGGTGTTTGGAGGCACAAGAAGCCCTGTGGAAGGTTCCCCAAGGCTCCCCTGACTCTGGTGCTGGCTGCAGGTAAGTAAAAAACTCCCCTTCCGTCCCCAGCAGCAGCACCATCCTAGAGACTGCATCGCTGCCTCCCCCCCCACACACACACACTTACCTTGGGTCTCAAGCTCTCGAGGAGTTTGGAGAGTGGTAGTGGGTTGTAACTAAAGATTTCCCTCCTCCTGCAAATGCACTCTTCTGCTTCCAGAAGGAGCCCTTGAACCTGTGCAAGGAAACCTTCGGACGCAACCCACTGTGTGCATTTCAGACTAGCTGTTGGTTCCAGCAAGTAACAGGTCTAGATATGCACTGATTTCTTTCTCACACGTAAACCCCTTGATGTCTTAAACACCCAAAGATGAGACACCAAAAATGAACTGCCCCATCCCCCCCCAAATGTGATCGTAGTTGGTTCTATCCTGTTTCCCCCAAATGGCTTCATTTTTAAAAATGTCACAATTTTAAAGGCCTCACTCATATAATGTAGGATAGAAAATATTTTTTTTTGGGGGTGGCTATTTTTGAAAAGGGTTTGAATTCTCCTTGCCTATTCAGGTAAGGTCATTCTTAACAGGGAATTAATTTCTCACTATGCTTCTGGAATCTGAATGAGGAGATGTGCTGCTCTTTTGCATGATTTGCAACGTACGGGACAAGGCTCTTGCCACTAAAAATATTTTGTATGTCCATTGCTGATTATCTCTACAGTATAAGGCACACTGGAGATTGCTAACTTTTCCCTGATGGGGCTCCTGTGCCTTTAAAAAGCTTCACAACAATTAGAAATGCAGCAGCAAATAAAACCTTTTCAGGCATGTAGATGCAGACATAGGTGAAACATTGATCTGCAGGATTTCTGCTTGTCATGCAGCTTTAAGAGGACCAGGAGCCCTGCCAAAAGAAAAAAAAAATGTTGGCAGCCCTCATGAGAGGGAAGGGGAA
The DNA here is from genome assembly GCF_035046505.1 of Tiliqua scincoides. NCBI lineage: Eukaryota > Metazoa > Chordata > Lepidosauria > Squamata > Scincidae > Tiliqua > Tiliqua scincoides. Next base: position 12,355,227 of record NC_089825.1, on the reverse strand, counting down.
CCAGCTGCGATCCAGGTGGACACAGTGATCTCAATATATTGAATTTCCACAAATGTACTTGTGGACTCCTCTGCCTGCAATTCCATTCAGCTGAAGAACATGGATTTTAAGGAAGCAAGCCACCAGGCCGGAGATCAATGCAACTTTTTTCCAATTGATTTTAGTGAGATGTGGAATGAACTCTGAGTCCCCCTGAAGTCACAAGAGTACCAAATTTGCTTACAACAGAAATGCCTCTGTCTATCTGGATTCTGTTTTATTGATCTGGAAAATACAAGAGAACCAACTGTAACCAAGCTTAAGTAGGTATAACTGCATTCGCTGATACTCGGCATGAGCTGCTCTTGTCCCTCAATTCTTTTTTTGTTCCTTACTGTTTATTTTAGATTGCAAGCCGCTTGGGACAGGGGACTACCTTTTGTTTGTTTGCAAAAGTACCATGTACCCTGATAGGGCTATATAAAATCACCACCACCACCATTATCATCATCACCATCAATAATAATAATAACAAAAGATGAAGAGGAAGAAGAACTACACTAAGAGCACAATCCAGAGTGTTCAATAGGCAGGTGCAAGTCCCTTGTGCCGGCCTAGGAGTGTTGCACCAGCCCAGGAGACTAACTCCTTGTGAGCTGGGCAGGCTGGCACGAAGATGCATGTGGGCCTTCGTGCACCTGATCCCGGCCAACAAGGGTGCATTTGTGCCTGCCTAGGGAGGCCAGAGTGGGGGTTGGGGAAGGTGGAGGGAGGGTGGAATGGGGGCATTTCAGGTCAGGGAGAGGGCGGACCGGTGGGCGGACCAGGCCTGGGAGGGGGGTCAGACTAGCCTGGACAACCAATGGCTTATCTTAACCCCCCTCCCGAACAGCCTGGCTTTACACTGAGCTGCAGTAGCAAAATCACTGGCACAGATCCAAGTAGCCGCATTGGAGTGGCTGCCACATTACACTGGGTAAGGGTTACTCTGAGGTGTAGTGGCCACCTCCTACCCTGTGCAGGATACAGCACAGGTCACTCGTCCTGCCTGTTCCAGTGCAGGATAGGATTGGGCTGCCTGGCTAATAGCTCTGTGATATTATAAAGGAATGTTAAGGTGCCCAACAATTTTGTGACTAGTCAAGCCCCAGTGTTCACCAGTTCAAGCTATTAGCAACACATATTCCCATTTACCATACACCAGCTGAGGCCAATGTTTAGCTGGGAACCTTAGCTGCTGTCACTGTGGAAAATAAGAGAGTGTCACTTTAAATTTGCAGCAGCGTTGAAGAAATGTCAGCTTCAAGCTGAAAACATACAGTGATACACATTCCACCTGACCCGAACTTGCAGCATCAATTCAAACTCATGAGAATGTCATTTCTGTCCTGCTTTTTTCCCTATTCTTTTAACCAATTTCCAGCCTGAAAAGGTTTTTTTTTTTTTTCCTGTTCAGCAACCAGCACAGCTCTACCCTCTGAAATCAAAGTCCAGAAGGATTATTGGATTTCTCTATGTGACACCGAGGTTAACCCGTGCAGTCTGCCATGCCTTAATGGGTAGGACAAGAGCTTGGCTTCCGCACCAGTCTTTTCTCCATGCGCACAACACACCTATTTATCTGGCTTTCATTAAAAAAATAATAAACTGTAAATCAATGCCAAAAACAGTTTGCAGTCCAACAGTCAGCCCTATGCAGATTTACTTGGAAGCAAGTTCCACTGTGTTCAATGGGGTTTACTCCTGGGTAAGAGTGCACAGGATTGTAACCTGACCTTTCAAGCAGATCAAACCCATTTCTGTTTGTTTTGTTGCCTTGTAGCAGTATTTAAGACATCATGGGTAGGCATCACCTGAAGTTCACTGCTAGATCTCTGGGCACTCCATCTACCTACAAGTTCTACTACAAATCTGGGGTTGGGGGGAAAGAGGTACCTAAGTAGTAAGGTGCAAATTGGCCTTACTGGAGCTACTGAAACTTCATGGAGTTATACCATTGCATGGAAGTATCTAATACATAATATCCATTTCGGATGTTACCTGATTACATTCCAAGAAGCCATTGACTCTTCCTAGTGATGGGACTAATATATTATTACTTCTGTGCTATGTGCTTCTGAGTTTCTATGAAACCATAGTATAAGAAAAAAAAATATCTATCATATCCTTGGTTGCAGTTGCATAACAAGGGGATAATTTATTCCAGTATGCCAATAACTAAAATTTTCATATATGTTTGGACCAGTGATTTTCCACCAGTGTGTCACTGCAAATTGGTGTGCTGCAAATTATCCACAGGCATGTTGTGGGAGTTGGGGGGGGTGTCGTTTATTTGTAGGACAATTGGGGGATGTGAACACCCCCTCACCTGCAAGGCGGTATGACTTGTCAATTGTCGAAGAACTGATGGTGAGCCTTTGACAATTTTAACACCTTAACAGTGTGCTGTGAGATGAAAAAGGTTGGGACAGACAGACAGACAGACAAAAAAAACTCTAGGGCAGTGGTTCCCAAACTGGTGGGTCACAACCCACAAGTCAGGGAAGCACTTGTCCTAGCCCCTTTAAGGAGCTGGGGGAAAAGCAGCAACATGATGTCAGGATTGTGCTGCTGCCAGGAGGGGGGTTCACTTGTTGGCAGCCAGTGCCAGAGTCCTGGGAGGTCCAGGGAGTCTGGGCAGCCTTCCACAGGGCTCCCCACACCTCCAAACATGTAAAAAAGAAAAAGAAATGGGCACTTCCAGTTTTAGTTGCAAAACAAAAAGTAAGGGGCAGTAAACACTGCCCTCCTCAAAGTAAGGGAATGTTTGTTCCTTTGCGTCAGAGCTGCATTGCCCTTATGTCAGTGCTGGAAAGCACTGACATAAGGGGTTAGGATTGTGCCCTAAAATAGATATAAAGATTATTCAAACGTGGCTTGTATGAGGAGACGGGCAGATCCCTAATTTTCAATTATTCTTCCTTCCTGCTGCAGCCTTTGCCTTCATCCAGTGGCATAGCTAGAGGGGGTGCAAAGCACTAAATTTTACAGGGAGCCTCACCGCAGTGTGTAAGTGGCCCCCCTCCCCTTCGGAGCCATTCCAGGCAAGGGGATCAAAATGGAGGTACAGGTGCAGCCTGTTTATCCAAGGATGGGGTGGGGGAACCGAAAGTCACACACACCTTTGCCTCCTTTGCCCTGCATTGTCATCTTGCTCCATTTCCAGGCAGCCCAAAACACTGCAAAAAGGCTCTGCCTCGCCCAGGCAGGGAAATAGCCCTGGAGCCCTGGAAGAGGTTCCCCTTGCAAAGGAACAGTAACACTCCTGGAGCCCCTGAGCAAGCAAAGAGGCTGAAGAGGGGAAGGGGGGGCAAAAATCTCTGTAGCCAGAACACATGCAGCAAGGTGGTGGAGCTCTCTCTCTCTCTCTCTCTCTCTCTCTCTCTCTCTCTCACTCACTCACTCACTCACTCACTCACTCACACAGGGGCAGGTGTTGTAGCAACAGAGGGGATTGCTTTAAAAAACCCAGGGAGTGTTTGCCAAATTCCCCCCCCCATTGAGATGGTGTAGACAATCACCGACACGAGCAACCCCCCCCCCCCGGTGCAGGCAATAAGGGACACAAGCAAGCCTTCCCACAAAGCAAAGCATGAGATGTAGCCTACAATCCTCTCCACACTTTCCTGGGAGTAAGCCCCATTGACTACAATAGGGCTGGACTAGGGCTGGACTCTTAAAAGATCAGCATCCCATGTGAAAGAAGCTGGGCAGCTGGCAATGGGGAGGGCTGAGTACGGAGCGGAGGGGAGGGGATTGATAACAGCTGCCTTAGTTTCCTTCCATCCAGAAGTGTCAGGCTGCAGTGTATTTGCGTAACTCTATGGAATTTAGCACAATGCATTTTTTGTCAATCGCACCGAGTCACAGAATGGAACTAACATGGATAAATAGGCTCCACCTGTATTGTGATTGTGAGTTGAGTGACATTTGGCTGGCTGTGTTGTGACAAATCAGCAAAGTGAGGCTCATGTCAGTTCTATGCTTTGAGGACTTTCCCCATAGTCCTTGCTCTAGTCTCAATAAAATGTCTTCCCCTAGAAAGGGGGAGGACCCGCTTACACACTGCAGTGAGGCTCCCTGCAAAACTTAGCGCTTTGCTCCCCCTCTAGCTATGCCACTGCCTTCATTCAACAGTGTTCTGGCATCCCTCGTGCTAAAGTCTGGGGGCAAAGGAACAGAACTGGGGAAGCCCATGACATGAGCAGAATTCCACTCATGCTCCTTTGCATGTGTGTCTGTATCTCTATACAGTGTGGCATGCATTCTGCTATTCCAAATGACATCCAGTTTATCTGGGCTGTCATGGTTTTCCTCAGCGCCAAGCAAACACGTTAGGTCACTGACATTTTGATAGCTGCTGGCCAGGAGTGGTATAATCTAAACTGATGTTGTCTCTTATTTATTTACAGATGGGCTGGTAGAAGCAGGTCATGTCTTATCGCCACTAGCATCCTGACAGAGAAAGGGAAGATGAGAAATGCGCATGATTTCATATTTACGCGCATGGATCAGCCCGCCACAAGAGTCTTCAGACCAGCTTTTCAAATCCTGACAGGCATTGTCAGGAAGAAACTAAGACGTAGTTTGTCTCCTTTTGTGCAGGGGGAAAAATATCTTTATGTGAACTTGGCAGTGAATGACATCGTGTTCCTTCTCAGAAGCCTTTGATGAAATATGCTGACTGACACAGAAGTGATGTTTTCTTGATGCGCAGGGAGGTCTGCAGGAGAGATCTGTGACTGGAGCAATGATTTTCAACCGGTGAATCATGGCACATTGGTGTGCTGCAAAAGGTGTGCAGGTGTACTGCCGGAGTTTGGTGCACAGTGTTGAAAATGGCTGAAAATCTCTGGCTCTGTCAGTGGAAGAAGAGGGACAGACAATTTGTTACTACAGACAGTTGCCCTAGAAAGCTGCAGAACCCGAATGAGTCTCCTAGGAGTCCTACTGTGGTCACTTGGGTTCACTCAAGAACAAGTGCATATGAAATCCAGTCCCAACTTTTCCAGGGTCCATTATCAGCACATTGAATGCAAGAATGTGTTCCTATAGTGTAAGCACCGTGTATTACTTTAATAGTTTTCAGGATCAATAGTTTGATAAAAAAATTTTTGCTATATATGTCATTGCTGTTTGCTAGATACATTTTGGGCTGGCTACTGATATTGAGATGTGAAGTGGAGATGGAGCTGTCACCTTGCCTGAGAAAGCGAAGCAGGATCAGTCCGGATCTCACCTTGGAAACTACTGACCTAAAGACTAAGGAATGTGGAGAAGAGTGGAGAAGTCAACTGGCAAGAAATGAATAACATCCTGAGAACCAGCCTGAGCCAGATTCTGCAGCTGCCTATGAAAGCTTGGAAAGCTTAAGCGCTATGCAACCAGGACGATGATTGCACTGCGAAAGGAAACCTCTGGAAATATGGAGGGTTCTATGACTCTCATAGAATAACGTAAAAACCCAGTTTGGAAAACTGGGGTTTATGGTCAGCCTGCCTAGGTAAACCACCTTGAGTCTACAAGACTCAAGTTACAGGTCTTCAAGAAAGGCAGTATATAAATACTATAATAAAGAAAAATAAATATACCAGTATTAGGATTGTGTCTTCCCTTCTTTGGGGTACTTCAGTACACCTTGAGTAGATGAAATCTGGCCTTCCTGATTCATGTTCTGATTCATGTGGAGCGTATGCTTCTAGAACTAGAAAACATCTGCTAGATGCAATGATGTACATGCCAGAAATGGGTATGCTTGAGAACCATGAACTGCTATAAGATGATAGCACAGAATAAAACTTTGTTGCCTCCCCTGGAGTACACTCAGCTGAATGCATGAATGTAAAGCATCAATAACATAAAGATCAATTCACCCCTGATCTTCCATTTTCCTTGGTAGCCACCTCTACTTTTTCAGAGTATTGCAATGGGGCAAAATAATTATGGAAAAAGAACGACTTCCTAGTCTCACAGGCAACTGCTGAAGCGTCAGATTAAAAGCACGTCATCCAAGAGTCCTCATAAATTTGCCCAGCTCCATTTAAAATCTAATCATGTCCTTTGCCCTATGTCGACTGTTCTTGGGAGACTACTGCAGAACTTCTCTCCTAAGATGAATAACATCCTTCATTAAATCCCTTCCCAGGGCTCAAATAAGAAATATCAGGGAATGAAGTCCTCGTCCCTCTTTTTAATACTCCATACCAACCAAATCCTGCCCTCAATTACAGCCAGGTTTCTAAGGGAAGATATTTTATTGAGACTAGAGCAGGGCTCAATATGGGGACAGTGCTCAAAGCATGGGACTGACGTGAGCTTCATTTTGCCAATTTGCCACGACACAGCCTGCTCAGTGTCTCTCAACTCACAACCACAATGCATTACAAGCACGGTACAGGAGTCGCTTTGAGCACAGAATGCTTTCAAACCACAGGGTGTCTCTTAAGTGTCACTTCCACCTCTGAAAAGGTCTGCAAACATTTTGTCACTGTGAGTCAAAACGACAGATCCACAACCCAGAGCATATCTGAATCACTTTACTGATCCATGGCTCGAGCAGGAAATCAGACATCTATAAAGAGTAGAAGATGCAAGCATATTAAGTAGAACAGACTTCTGCAGAGGCAAACCACTGGCCCTGTCTAGACTATTATCGCCTCTCTGAGTGACAAATTTCCAGGATCTCCCCTGCCTTTCCTGAGGTGCAAGGTGATAAAAAGGGTTGCAATGATATATGCAATGCTCTTCAAAACCCCTCCTTCAAAACCCCTTTAACCAGGGGGGAGTAGACTTCAGGGGAGGCAGTACCAAGCATTTCAGTTTACTTACTTTTTTTAAAGATTTGGAACATGCAACCCCAGGAATCTCCTGCAAGATTGGGTGGGGGTACGAGGCAGCAGGAACTTCAACTGGTTTTTTTTTTTTTTTTTAAAGGCAATATACCACTAAGGGCACAATCATAACCTGCACTGGTACAGCCAGGACACAGTGGCCTGTGCTGTATCCAATGCAGGTTGGGAAACCTTTGGGGTAAGGGGATATTTTTCCTCTTATCCCATATTACAGTCAGCCTGCCCTATGGGGGTACTCAGATCTGTGCCAGCTATTTAACTGGCGTAAATCCAAGCAGCCCTTGTAAGTCTGCCCATGCCAGAACTGTGGGTTAAGATACAACCTGCACCACCACCGCCGATACCACCTCCCTCAGAGGTCTGATCCTCCCAACGTTCTGCCCTCCTCTACCCAGAAATGCCCCTTCCCACTCCAAGAACACTGCAACCCTCTCCCACCCCCTGTGCCGCCCAGCACAAACCTACCCCCTCTGGCTGCTGCAGGGCTGAATTCAGCCCTTGCAAGCCAGCATGAGCCTCATTGCCAGCCCAGCTAATTCCCAAGTTGGCACCAACATGCTTTATGGCACATTTGTTATACTTGTTAACTGGTGCACCAGACCTGCTTCAGGTCTAGGCTGAGTGGGACTTACCAACCAGTGGTTTGGATTGGGTTGTAAATGGACTATTGCTAGTTGCTGGGGAGGGGGCAACAATGAAGGGGGATTGTTGCGTTCATGCCCTGTTTGTGAACTTCCAGGAGGCACATGATTGGCTACTGTGGCAAAGAGAATGTTGGGATTGATGGACCTGGAGCTCTTACATCCAGAAAAAATTGTTATTCACACTCGGTGAATCATTGAAGTCATTTTCGAACCAATCATCACTCAACCATAAAAATATATGCTACACATGCTCAGGGGCACTGTATAGTTTACTTCAGGTGTTCTAACTAGGCTGAGTGGGACTTACCATCCCCTCTATGGAGAACTCGTGCAGGGAAAGCGCCCTACAGGTAGACCATAGCTGCGATACAAGGACATCTGCAAGAGGGATCTGAAGGCCTTAGGAGTGGACCTCAACAGGTGGGAAACCCTGGCCTCTGAGCGGCCCGCTTGGAGGCAGGCTGTGCAGCATGGCCTTTCCCAGTTTGAAGAGACACTTGGCCAACAGTCTGAGGCAAAGAGGCAAAGAAGGAAGGCCCATAGCCAGGGAGACAGACCAGGGACAGACTGCACTTGCTCCCAGTGTGGAAGGGATTGTCACTCCCGAATTGGCCTTTTCAGCCACACTAGACGCTGTTCCAAAACCACCATTCAGAGTGCGATACCATAGACTTTGAGACTGAAGGTTGCCTACTACGGTATCATAAGCATCACCCAGTAGGAATGATTCTTACAAGATCTCACACAATTCTCACAAGATCTTGCACAATTTTCACACGATAGTGCGTGACTTCACGCAATGGTGCTGCCAGAACAGGGCACTGTGGACAAACGGTGCCACAGCAGTGGTGTTTTGGGAACCATTAAAATATAGGATCAAGAACTCAAGGTAAATGCCCTGCTGCAAGTGGGGTTAAAGGGGACCCTTGGATTTGGGAAGATTGGAGATCTTGGCTTTAAGGTTTTTCCAGCCAATTATTGCTAACTAGCATTCATTACCTGGATGTCACAAGATCAAAATGCAAAGCACCTAGTTGCTGACATGGCTGAAAAAGCTTCAAAGCTGACAGACCGGGGCCAGATCACATCAAAGTCAGAGGTAAACCGTTGCTCTTCGGGGTTATGGGATTATACGTACTTTTTTTTAGAGTGTCAAAATAGACACATCTCACTCTCTGCACTTGAAACTTTCTAATTTAACTTTTCTTTTCTTTTTATTAAGCAGATGCAAGGTGCTCCATTTCCAAGCATGGATTAAATGAGACAGAATGCTTTTGTTCCCTATTGGTAAAACCCCTTCCAACCCCATCAATTTGACTTTTTTTTCCACCTGCATCGGAAAATGAAGATATAATGCCATCAAAACTCATTCAGGAATGTATGCAATATAAAAATTCATGTCCATTTCAAGTACTTCAGCTATCAAGTAACTCAACAAGCAAAACCCCTTGGCTCTCTCATCACCAAGAGCCTGACACCATAATGGTTACGTCTTTACTTGGGTATGTCTGCTAATTATGTCCCTCTGGACACAGGGAGGCCCTACTGAAATGCCTTCAAATTGCCCTACATAGCTTGTGCCTGGAGCTACTCCAAATGAATCTCATCCAAAGCAAACTGAGAAATCTTAACTCAAACTACAGCACTCCATTAATAGAAAACAACATTTCCAAGTGGCCCTGTGCTCATTTTGTGCAGAGCTTTTTCGAGCATCACAAAATCGACACTCAGTTGTCGAAACGCAAATATTCTTTCAATGGTACCCAAAAGCAATTGCCCCTCTTGAACATGGAAGTATCCCATGAATCCATTCAATAATTTTGGGGTTTGTTTGGAGCATGTGCAGAACCAGAAGTTGCTGTTCATGTTCATTTGCTATGCTGAGTAGAGAGAAGGCTGGTTTATCTAGAGCAGGAGTGTCCAAACCTTTTGGCAGGAGGGCCACATCATCTCTCTGACACTGTGTCGGCGGTTGGGGAAAAAAATAATTAATTTGCATTTCAAATTTGAATAAATTTACATAAATGAATATGTTAGAGATGGAACTTGTATGAATGAATGATGGTCTCGCAATAGCTCAAGACCTATAAAAGGTCTTGCACAAAGCAAGGCCAGCCTTTCCTTTGCTGCTGCAGCTGCATCACAGATGTGAAACAGCAAGCAGTGGAAGAAGCTCTTGTCCCACAGCTCATGTGAGAGGGCGAACAGTTGGCTGTCATGCTGAGAGCGGTTGCATCAGGCCAGTGCGGGCTCCAGCACTGTCTCCGGAGGGCCAGAAGCTCATTGGCGACTGGGGGGCTCCCTGAGGGCCGGATTGGGAGTCCTCGAGGGCCGCAAGTGGCCCCAGGGCCAGGGTTTGGGCACCCCTGATCTAGAGTATAAAGCACATAACACCATGGGTTTACCTGGGGCAATCTTGCAAACAATTTCTTTGCAGACCTAGTGACTCAAAACTCCAAATTCCTAAATTCTGGATTCTGTCAAGCAGCTGGTTTTCACTGAACCCAAGCATACCTGCTGGTAATGACAAGCAAAGGTCACATCAGCAACAACTCAACTGTAGGTGCACAACAACTTCATAATAAACACATTCTGAGAAGTGTATTGGCAACTTCTGAAGTGCAAGAGCTTGTCATGAGCAGCCCCAGAGCCATGCCCCTCCCAAGAGTGTAAACAAAACAAAAGTCACCTTTAAACATTTTTTTAAGAATATCTTCTTCTCTTGCCACTTATTCTTACTCTGACATTTATTGTAATTCATAAAAGGATCTGAAACTCTTTCAGTAGGCTGTGATCATTTAAATAAAATGCATTAAAATGGAAATAGAATTAAAATATATCCCAGATATGCATAAAACAGTATTTCTCAAACTGTGGGTTGGGACCCACTAGGTGGGCTGCAAGTCAATTTCAGATGGGTCGCTTAGAACCTTGCTCAGCCACCATTGAAAATACAGAAATGAAAACACCACTGGGCAGGATGGGCTCCTGGTGGAAGACAGGCATGGCGCTTTGGCCTGAATAGGTGGGAAGATGGGACTCTAGAAAGGAGGAGGGCTATGTGAATGGACAAGGATCCAAGCCTGTACTCCGCTTTGACTCCTGAGCTGGAATGTTTGAATTCTGAGCTAAATAACAGCACAAATAGGCTGAATAATGGAACCTTTGGCTGACTGCGGGTTAGGTCTGAAGCATAAATTGATGATGTCACTTCCAGCTATGACATCACTTCCAGGTTAATGACATAGCTTCCAGTGGTTCCCAACAGATTGTCATTCTAAAACATGCATCCTGGTGCTAAAATTTTGAGAACCACTAGCATAAAGGTTATATCAAAGCACTAGTTTGTGCATGTATACTCAGAAGCAAGTTCCACTCTGTTCCTACAGAGGTAGGACTTACTCTCAGGTTAATTTGCACTAGATTGTAGCCTTATGGCCCAATCCTATGGGAATCTTACGCTGATGGATCTTGTGATTTGTCAGTGTAAAGGCTCAGCTGCTGATGTTGTGTGAGCTGCTCTGACAGTAAGCAGCTTGCTAATTATGTTATGGCAGCAGAGAAGCCCTGCACCAGCAGCAGTGAGCCACCAAACCTATGCCAAGGAAGTCTGCTGGCAGCAGGAGGCTGTCCATGGATGGTTCCTCCATATTCCCTTCATTAATCTGAAATTCAATGCGTGGCTTTGCAGAATGGGACTTCTTTGCTTATGGAATGGATTGTGGAATGTGGTGTACACTGAAGGTCCGGATTCAGTGGGGATCTGATTCAGAGAAAGCTAAGCATGCTCAACTGTGCAAGGTGCCAACAATACCTGCGTTTTCCGAAGGTGACTGGAGATGCCAGTGTAAGGACGCAATCCTAACCCCTTATGTCAGTACTTTCCAGCACTGGCATAGCAGTATCAGTGGGACATGTGCTGCATCCTGCAGTTGGATGTCATAAGAACATAAGAACTGCCCCACTGGATCAGGCCATAGGTCCATCTAGTCCAGCTTCCTGTATCTCACAGCGGCCCACCAAATGCCCCAAGGAGCACACCAGATAACAAAAGACCTGCATCCTGGTGCCCTCCCTTGCATCTGGCATTCTGACATAACCCATTTCTAAAATCAGGAGGTTGCGCATACACATCATGGCTTGTACCCCGTAATGGATTTTTCCTCCAGAAACTTGTCCAAACCCCTTTTAAGGGCGTCCAGGCCAGACGCCATCAGCACATCCTTGCCACAGGATGTCACTCACAGGATGTCACTCACAGAGATGTCCTCAGAGTAAGGGAATGTTTGTTCCCTGACCTCATAGCTGCATTGCCCTTATGTCAGTGCTGGAAAGTGCTGGAAAGCACTAACATAATGGGTTAGGATTGCACCCTAAATCTCTCAAAAGCAGAGAGATGGCACATGGAAAGCAAACTGGAAAACATTCTGCATTCATGGCGTAGCCCCAAGAAGATCCCATTCACGAAGGTTAATCTAAAGTTCTGGCTGAGAAAATGCCCCATCTTGTCCTCCATGATCATGTCAATCATCCCTCATTAACTGAACAAATGGAAATGCTATTATGAAGTCAATGTGCTAGTCCTGCGCATTCTTATTTTTGCCTCTTTTAAAACCTTCCCCTTGATTTTCACTTTTCAGCCTCCATACAGCTACTGTAATTGTAATGTTCAATCATCTCACAGACGTTATTTCAGTGTCTTATTGACTGGAATTATATGATCTGCTATTCTCCTTTTATAATGGCTCTGATTCTTATTCAAACCATTCCGGTTCTTCCCAGCAGTAGAAGCTGCAGCAGAACAAGGGCATTCTGTTTGCAGTCCCTTTGTTCCCTCTTCCATCAATACGTCCTTCTTTTCACCTGCAACTGTCTCAATCAAACTAAGCATCTATTAAGTAAAAGTGCAAGACATTTCGGAATCAAAAGTGAACTTTGGTGCCTGTGCTTCCAAAAATGAATAAGTATGAAGATAACAGATAGGACCTTAAGGCACTGTAATTATAGGCCCAATCCTATCCAGGGATAGACTGTGCGATTCGGGGCCCTGGTGCCGGCTCTGTTACACCCCGCAGGCTGGCCGGGGACCAACCTGGCCAGGAGAGCGAAGAATAGAAATTTCTTTCTTACCTCCTCCAATACTCCCTGGTCCCACAGCTGCATAGACCTGTGCCAGCTACTTTGCTAACATAAATCTGTTAGGCTGAATGGGGGTGTGTTGGGCACAGGACATGGGCTCTGGATATCACAAAAGCAGCTGCCACTGAGATCTGCCCCCTCCACACTCCAGCCTGGCCCAATCTCTGTCCTGATCCAACCCTGTTCTGTTGCCACTTCCACTATACCCGTGCTGATCCGCTGCTCGCCACTGCAGTCGCGGGGTTTACTAGCTGCCACGCCATTGGCAGTGCGCTGCACACTGTTGGAGCGGCTGCACATTGGTTTGGTTGATTATTTTAAAATACGAATGGCCCACATTTCTAGCCAGCAGCTGATGCTCCAAGTTAAACTAAAGGCCACTGCAAATAACCAGCTGCTCCTCTAACTGCCAGCCCAGAGGCAAAAAGTGCATTTTGTTGTGTTCACTGTTTTAATTGCGGCACATCACCTTGCTAGATTTTCCCGAAGGGTGGCTGAATAATCTTTTAAATATCATTTCCCCCTTATCACTCTGTAGGCCTCCTGATGGCATGTGGGTCTCCTCAGACTAGTGCTGATTATATAGCTGGGGTAGGCCTGAGGAGAATAAATGGGGAAGGGACTGAGTGACGAGAAGGTGATAGGATTCTTGCGTATGCCGGTACAACCCAGATCCACCCACTCCCTTCCCCAACCCTCCCTGGATTCCCCCTGCCCTCCCCTTCCCTCCCATATACACTCCTACCACCAACTTCCCAAGGCTGATACAGCTCACAGTCCATGGTAGTGGGGCTCCAGTGTTTGCGGCAGCAACCCAGTGGCGGTGAGCTCTGTGCGCCATCACTGGGTATTCTACATCAGTGGAATGCTCATCCCACTGTCCAAATGGCCCATAAGGATTGAGCCATTAAGGCCTTTCTCACTGATTATTTCTTATTTTAAAATTTGCTTGAGCACAGTTTGGTCTAGAGCAGGGGTGCCCAAACCCCGGCCCGGGGGCTACTTGTAACCCTTGAAGACTCCCAATTTGGCCCAAGGGGAGCCCTTAATCTCCAATGAGCTTCTGGCCCACCGGAGACTTGCTGGAGCCTGTGCTGGTCCAATGCAATGTGAGGGCGACTGCTCAACCTCTTGCATGAGCTGTGGGATGAGGGCTCCCTCCACTGCTTGCTGTTTCACGTCTGTGATGCAGCAGTGGCAGTGAAGGAAAGGTTGGCCTTGCTTTGTGCAAGGTCTTTTATAGGCCTTGAGCTGTTGCAAGACCTTCATTCATTCATTCATTCATTCATTCATATGAGTTCCATCTCTAATACATTAATTTATGTAAATTTATTCAAATTTGAAATGTAAATTAATTCTTTATTCCCCTGGCCCCTGACACAGTGTCAGAGAGATGATGTGGCCCTCCAGCCAAAAAGTTTGAACACCCCTGTTCTAGAACAGCAGTTCCCATGCTCCTACCAGGGAGTTGGGAACCACATTAGCAGGGTGACCAGATGTCATAACTGCAAAAGAGGAGACAAGGCACCCCAAAATATAGGACATGCAAGAAAAATGTAGGACGTGACAAAATAAAAACTGAAAACACTCATATATTGATTTCATGTGGTTGATTAAAGCACTATAGTACTTATTATTAAATTTAAAACTATATTACATATAATTTATTGCATGTAATGTGTTAATTTCAAGAAGGCTATGGGCAGCTTGCAGGGCCCCACTTACAGGGAAAGGAGGACATTTAAGTTATTTCCCAGGACACAAGGCTAAAAAAAAGTACATGTCCTGGAATAAGTGGACATCTGATCACCTTGCATGCAAGTAGTTGCAGGAGTGGGGGGGGGATGGCAGTGAAGCAACCCCCAGGATCATGCCTCTGCAGGGGACGGGGGGTGTTTTCCACTTACCTTAGATAGCACTGGCCTGGGGGGGGGTTCAGGAAGCTCCCCAAGTCTCTGGCAAACGGAAAATCATAATCAGAAACCACTTCCGGTTCTCGATTGCAAAACCAAAAGTGGTTTCCGATCATGTTTTACAGTTTACGAGAGGCTTGGGGAGCCCCGAGGAGGCATCCGTGAGGCTTCCTGCACCCCCAGAGGCCATCGCTATGGAAAATACCACCCCATCCCTGACAGCATGATCAGACAGCATCCCTGATAAGGCATGATCCTGGGGACTGTGTTGCTGCCATTCCTTCCACCCTGCCCCACCCTGCCCTTAAGAGAGCAGACACCGCTGCGGGTCTCGAAAACAGTTGCACATGAACAATAAACCCTCCATGTACAGAGGATGTATGTACCTGTGTACTAGATTTTAGGAGCGAAGCATGGTGGGGGAAGGCCACGCTCTTCATGCCCTGATTATGGATAGCCAGATGCATCTGTTTGGCTGCTGTTGGAAATGAAGTGCTGAACTCATGGGCTTCATGAGTGGACCATGGGCTATGGTTTGCTCCAGCAAGATCTCCAGGAGGTCCTTTTGATATGAAGATAACCATTATATTTTATCCTTCTTCTGCTGTGTTTGTCTCCCATTTTTGTTGAGAGGTTTCACTGGAATACTTGCCTGATGGTCTAAAAAAATGATCTAAAAAAAAGATTTTTAATAATAATAATAACAGGTATTTATATACCGCCTTTCTTGGTCTTTATTCAAGACTTTATTCAAGGCGGTTTACATAGGCAGGCTTTATTAAATCCCTATTAAATAGGGATTTTTACAATTTCAAAGAAGTTTCTTTCTTTCAAGACGACTACATTCAAGGTGTTTCATTCCGATCTGGCTTCACATTCTGGCCTCCATCCTCCCCCGCTCAGAGCAGATGGAATTGCTCGGCTTCAGCTTGTCAGCTGCTTCAAGGTCGCACGGTGCCGGTGGCCTCGAACTGGCGACCTTGTGGATGTTATCTTCAGGCAGACGGAGGCTCTACCCTCTAGACCAGACCTCCTAAATAATTTTTAGGCAATTATTTGATTTTTTTTTTTTTTCCTCTTCGACGGCTTGTCTTGGATGGCTTCTAAAAATGAACAGATTTAGGTATCGGGCACTTGCATTTGAATTGGGCTGGCCTGCAATTACCATGCAAAACGGAGGGTGTCTGCATGTTACCTTATTTCTCCCCTGACATTTCAAACATCCTGCCTCCCCTCACATAGAGTAACAGCAGCAGGAGAGATCGGGAAGATAAGAAGTGACTGTGTCAACTCTGACATTTATTTGAAGAATATTACGCATTTATAGCGCAGGCATTTCTCAAATTGAATTTATCGTTGTGGACTTGTGAGCTCTCCGCACCTACCTGATAAGGCAGCAGTATGTGTGTTTGTGCCTGTACATATACATGCATGGCGAAAGTGGTATTTTGCATTCCTTTTCCAATCATGTCTCCTGATCTTTTGAAGGTCTCCCATTCAAGGAGGAGAGAATGCTTGTTTGATTGTGTGCCTGACCTAGCCTTTTCAATAAGAGCGTCCTTTTCTCATAATGCTGGAACTCAGGGTTACCCAATGAAATTGATTGGCAGAAGGTTGTGAGCAGACAAATGGAGGTGCTATTTTTTTCACAGCCGGTAGATAATTCTCACTGCCAACGAATGTGGTGATGGCCACTAACTAGTTCAGAGCAGTAAAGTGCATTGATTTTCAGCCTTTTTTTGTCTCATGGCACACTGACAAGGTACTAAAACTGTCAAGGCACACCATCAGTTTTTTGACAATTGACAAGGCACACCATGCTATTGGTGGGGGCCCACACCTCCCAATGGCCCTATTAATAAAAGACCCCCCCAAACTCCCGCGGCACACCTGCAGACCATTCACGACACACCAATGTGCCATGGCACAGTGGTTGAAAATGACTGAGTTAAAGCAATTCATGTCATGAGGGGAGCTGCAGTTTTTTTAAACAGAGTTAGAGCAATTCAAAGAAGACATATCTATCAAGATATTAGCCTTTATAGCTAAATGGAACATCCAAAATCAGAGGCAGTATACCTTCAACTCTTAGAATATGGGAGACATACAGCCGTGTTTCATGTATCCTATACTCTTTCCCTGGTCAGATCTGCTGACACGGGTCTACTCAGACTTGCACCAGTG
Source organism: Tiliqua scincoides (assembly GCF_035046505.1). Taxonomy (NCBI): domain Eukaryota; kingdom Metazoa; phylum Chordata; class Lepidosauria; order Squamata; family Scincidae; genus Tiliqua; species Tiliqua scincoides. Next base: position 12,338,478 of record NC_089825.1, on the reverse strand, counting down.
ATGAGTAGAGATGGGAGAAAGCAATTTTATTTTTTCACAGATGTCAGTTTTTCCAAAAGTTAAAAGTGGTGCTATTTGATTTAATTTGATTTGTAACCCACCTTTCTCTCCAGAGGGCACCCAAGGCGGTTATGTGTTTTGTATTCAAAATTTACATTATAATTATAAATTATAATTGCTTAAAAATGTACTAGATAGGTGATATAGGTGGTATATTGTCAGCAGATGCAGCCATAGTCATTATCCATGCACACACATTCCTGGGAAATAAATAAATAAATAAATAAATAAATAAATAAATGGTTTTATTTTTCCCCATTTTTTTTTACCAAAATAAAGTGGCATAGCTAGGGGGGGCGGCGGCGGTCCACCCCGGGTACCACCCTGGGGGGGGTGTAACACCACTAATGCCCCAGCATCACTAACATTGCGAAGGTTAGGAGTAATCCCATCATGCTATATACCGCTGGATGTGGAATTTCCAGTGGAATGCAATGCAAAAAACCGGACTGAAATACCTCCTTTCCATCAAACGTTATGGCCAAAATACCAGAAACCAAAAAATGCATGAAACCCTATGGAAAATGAAACTGAGCCATATCACGCTTTTACTCGCAAGTAGGTGGACTTGCCATAGTTCCTCGGAAAGGGCAGGCTGAGATGAATCCAATGACACAAGAATGGTTCCTATCCAGTGAAAGCAGCCCTAAAAAAACACCCAAGAAGGAAGTCCCTCCTTCCAAGCAGACAAATGTATTGAGCCTTATGGAAAGCAAAATTAAGCCACACGGTTGCGTTTACTCACGAGTAAGCAAATGTGCCTTGGCTCCTGGTCAAGTCAGGCAAAGAGGAATGCAAGGCTGGCTGCTTGTTCCATATCTAATGAAAGTGGAGCTCAACAAATGCTCCAGAAGGCAGCCTCCCCCAAAGAATAAATCAGAGGCTTGAGCTGGTAAGGTGGGCGCTGGGGAGGACTGAAAATCTCACTGCTTTATTTGTGTGTGTGTGTGTGTGTTGGGGGGTGTTATTGCAGGCAGCATCCCCCCCCCCACAAGAATAAAACAGAGGCTTGAGCTGGTAAGGTGAGCACTGGGGAGGGCTGACAATCTCACTCATTCTTTGGGGGGGGGGTGTTATTGCAGGCAGGCTACAGAGAAAATTCACTTGGTGAAACAGGGCTGGCTTCCCGTTATTTATGTTTTTCTTTAATTATTTATAATTATTTTATTTTGCTTGATGATGTCACTTCCAGCCATGACATCACTTCCAGTGGGTCCTGGACAGATTGTCATTCTAAAAAATGGGTCCCAGTGTTAAAAGTTTGAGAACCACTGCCTTAACTCAAAACAGGCTAATGAGACTTCGGGGGGAGGGGGGTGACATGACACCCTAGTGACCAAAATTCTGGAAATCATGGCTTTTAGGAATAATACCATCATGTTATATACCATCTGATGCAGAATTTCATCCATTGCTTATGGAGAAATATTCACTGCATTTATTTTTCTGGCCATTATTATTCATTCCATGTCATGACTATTACTATCTCTGTCTCACCTACCTCACAGGGTTGTTGTGAGGACAAAATAAAGGGAGGAACCATGTACACCACCCTGAGCTGCTTAGAGTAAGGGTGGTATAAAAAGTGAATTAATTAATCAATACAATTAATAATTAATTATATTGCAATTGATTAATTAAGTCATATGGGGTGACAAAAATTTATGGTCCCCGGGTGTCAAATGACCTAACTACGCCTCTGCCAAAATAAGAAGTGCAGAAAGCTGTGCTATGTGTTTCATTTCATAAGCCATTTTCTTACCACTAGTGATGAGTAGACCCATTAAAGCACTTACCTCTTGAGGTAAGTGGATAAATATTCCCTTACCTCAAGGAGACCTCCAGACTGCAAAAATTCCCTATGGGATACAGCACAAGCCCCAATGGTCCCGTTGCATCAGTGCAGGGGAATTTCAATAGGATTGGGCTGCCTGCTGGGGACTACATAATGTCATAAGGGGAGTTGCAGTTTGAACACTCTATGCTCATGCAGTTACTCCATCCCTACTACAAATGCCATAATGCATTGCAACAATGAGGAAAACACCTGCATTGAAACATACACAGCCTCCAATTCCAGTAGGTTCATGGATAGTATCTCTCACAGATCAACTGACTATCCATTTCCAGAGAGTGATGGATCATTTCGCCATAGAAAATCGCTGGGAAGAAATAACTTTTGCATATCTCCACTTCTAAATGGGAAAAAAGTAATGTTTGCTTGGGAATTTTAAGTTCATTTACAACTTGTGAGCTGTTTTCTCAGTCAGTCTTTCTTCTACTGTGACTGGTGCCATCAATATTCGGAAGCAAAACCATTTATTCCAAAGGGACTTTTTCCCCCTTAAGGCACTTTTAAAGACTTACATTGATATTAAAACAATTTGGAAATGTTTCAGAAGCCTTGTGAAATTCCAGACACAAATGCAGAGCTCAATGCCTACTTTTGACTCCTATCCTTCTTGTTCTGCAATTTTCTTTGAATATAAACAAGCAATAAGGATTGGAAAAAAGAAACACGACATTAATCTCAAGAATGACTGCAGTGAGTGGAGCAGTCTCAAGGCCTTTGTGCAATTCAATAGGTATCCCGTATAACTAGGAAATGACAATTAATTACTATTTCTTAATCATACTCTTGCAGCACAGCCCAGTACAAGTTTACCTGGAAGTATATCCCACTGTGCACAGTGGAAGTTACTTCCAGGTAAGTGGACCTATGTAAAGAGAGAGAGCTGGGATTGTGTAGTGGTTTGGGAGTTTGATTTAGACCTGGCCATGCCAGGTTCAAATCCCTGCTCAGTCATGATGCTTCCTGGATAACCCGCCAGTCACTATCTCTCATCCTCGCCTACCTCACAGGGTTGTTGTGAAGACTAAATGAGGGGAAGAACTGTGTACACCACCCTAAGCTCTTTGGAGGAAAGGTAGTATAAAAATATGAAAAATAAAATAATGGTGTCTTCTGTGGTCTAACGTTCCGTTATAGTTTCCAAGAAATAGCAGCTGTGAAGGATATGAAGAACCCCCTCCAAAAATGTCCACTTTATTTACAGAAAACTGTTTGGTTTTCTTTGCGAATTCTCTGTCATTTTGCCTTTGAAGAAACCCTTTGCTCTGCCTTTCAGTTTGGGTGAAATCTACGTGCTGACCCTAGGCGTGTGATGAATCTCCTTGATAAATTTCACATCTTACAAAAATGTATTTGGTGGTTCTCCTTGGGAGGAGTCCTGATGACTCAAGGGCAGAAGATGTAGCATGTTGGCAGGCCTGGCTTCAATTCAAATCCTGACTTAGCTCTGGAGCTCACTAGATTTAACTATAAAGGGGGGTCAACCTCTCCCCAATGTCAATTATCCATCTTTAAAACAGATCATTTTGGAGGACAAATGAGTTACAGATTGCGACATGATTGACACATTGAAATGCTATATATCAGGGGTCTCCAAACCCCGGCCCAGGGGCCAGATGCGTCCCGTGGCGAGCCTCTATCCAGCCCGCGGCCAGCCTCTGATCTCCTGAGAGTCTCTGGCCCAGTTGACCAAACACAACCAGAGTTGTGCTTGTGGAGTGGGGGAATGGGAGCCCATTTAAGTGTGTGCTTTATTTCTTGGGCTGTGTTGACGCTTAGAGAAATCCTTGACATTTAAGCCCATTCATTTATTCATTCATCTAAGTTCCATCCCTAATGCATTTATTTAAATTTTATATTTAATTTTTTAATTAACCCTAATTTAACACTCTGCCAGACAATTGATGCGGCCCTTCAGCCAAGAAGTTTGGAGACCCCTGCTATATACAAATGGTTCCCAAATTTTTTAGCACCAGGACCCACTTTTTAAAATCACTCTATTGGAATCCATCTAGGTTTATGAAACTTTGAAAAAAAAAAAGGACATCTAGGAAGAAATTATTTATTTACAAATAATAATAACCCCTCAAAAGATGCTCCAACATTTATCTCCCTATACTTATAAATGCTTGCAAACTGCAAAAGCTCAGTTTGCAAGAAACTGAGCTTTTCGCAGGGCAATTAACAGCTATATGATTTTTGAATAGCCTCAGAGCAATTAGTTATCTGATCTTTCCATCACCCATATTTTCACTGGAGGCTCTGTGAGACCCACCAGAAATCGGGTCCTGACCCACAGTTTGGGAATCAGTACTACACACAGGAATAATAATAGTCTTTATTATTCTTGTGGCTATTTAATGTCTCTATAATCAGACTGAAGATGGTGCTTTTTCATTCCATTCCTCACTGAAATGGTTCCACGTTTGCAGGTTTCTTCTTAAGTTTGGAGAGTCTCCGAAGAGCTTGCTTTTGGCGCGTGAGAAAGACAAACACTGGCCAATTGGCAGGCAAGAGTACTGGCAGCAAAGGCAGCCAACGGTTGTATTTTGCTTTCTGTCTTTAAAGCCCTACAAAACAATAATGAAGTGGCAAAGGCTGAAGAAGGCATCGCTGAATTGGCAAAGTGATAAATCAGCACTGTAATTAATCAGGATATTAAGGACTGCTAAGTAGGCAATTCGGATGCAAAAGACTCACAAAAGCAAAAGGCCGGACTCCCTTCCAGAGAATCTGAATCAAAGTTCCCTGACAGGTTTTGGTGGCCAAAATATCATGACATTTGTATTTGGCTCTAGGTGATATTTGTATCTGGTGTATTTGGCTCTTGCAAACGCTTCTAAAAGGCTTGGTCTCCACAGCCGTTGCCAGGCTCTGCTCAACCACAGAGTGTGTGTGCCTGGGATGACGCATTCCCTTGCCACTTGGGGATGAACAATTAGTGCACTTGTGTACCAATGCATGTGGTGTCATGTCCTGCATAGAACTATCTGCATTCCCTACATCACCATGAAAACGATGTCAAGCCAACTTGCAGTAAATTAAATACAAGTTCTATCTCATGAGTACTCTGGCTCACTGATCTCTGCTTCCCGTCATCCCGCTTCTCTAGTGTGCTTCTATGCATTTCCTATAAAGTGCTTATAGAAGCAGCCCTTGGGGGAGGAAAAATCAATCAGTGGGCTACACTTTTCCTATATTAATTATTGCCTGTACTTTAAACACATCACAGGAGGATCCTCTCCACATGGCTGCAGGATCCTCTCCACGTGAACTTAGACGTGGGTCCTACTGGATTCAGTAAAATTTATGTCTAAGTTATGGCTACTTGGAATCTTTTTCTTGACTTGGAGATGGACACTTGGGGATGAACTGCATGGGCCTTACGGATGTCCAGATCTGGCCTTTTGGCCTGACAGCCCCAGGTGAAGGAACAGCAGAGGGCAAGTTCACTGTGGGTGTGAGCTGCAATCACACCCAGAGCATGAACAGGAGGTACAGGGGAGGTTTGCTTCACACCAGCCATCAGGGCACCACCAGGCTCGGCAACCAACACATCACAACCGGCAGAAGGACAAAGTGCTCCAGCCACCGTATTAACAATGGTGGAAGCAGAGCTGGAGCCCAGCAATGGTTCCCATGTAACCCAGCCAGCCCTATTAGTATTGGCTGTGCCAACATCAGGGAGAGGCGAGCAGCCTCCTTTACCCAGACCTAATGTATCAAGGGAAATGGAATTGGGGGGCAGGTCCGGTCTCGGGAGGAGGTGGGACACCCTCTGGGGCTTGATGCAAGCTCCTCCAGAGGAGAAAAGTGATGGTAGCTAGCCCTAAGCAGGGGAAGAAAATGAGACTGAGGGAAGCATCTGAGGTAGTGGACCCACCTGAGGAGGACCTTGAGTAGCCAAGGCTAGAGGAGGAACTGAGTGTGTGATAATCCCCTCCCTGACTATCCTCTAGGGCAGTTATTTTCAACCTTTTTCAACTCACAGCACACTGACCGGGCATAAAAAATTGTCAAGGCACACCATCGGTTTTTTGACAATTGACAAGGCACACTGCACTAACAGCAGGGGCTCACATTCCCCAGTGGCCCTACTAACAAATGACCCTCCCCCAAACCCTTGTAGTACACCTGCAGACCATCTGCAGCACACCAGTTTACCATGGCACAGTGGTTGAAAATGGCTGCTCTAGGGCCTCTGGTTGAGACCCTAGGATTGACTTACAGCCTTGCTGGCTTGAGTCAGAGGTCAAGGAACCTCCCTAAATCAGTAGAGGGCACCCACCCACCCACCCTCTTTGGGGGAGAGGTGCTTACAATGGGAATCATGACTGGAGCACATTCATTTATATCTCTGTTTTTTTGGTAGAACACTCAAAAGTGGGGCTCAATACTTGTATTTGGCAAAGAAGGTGATGATTCAAACATGCATGAACCATTTGGAGCTTAGGCAATATACACTGCTGTTTCTTTGACCACGCAACCATGTATTTGTCCTCCTTCAGCTGGGGGGAAGCAGGGTGACCAGATGTCATAACTACAAAGAGGACAAGGTCCCCCAAAGTGTAGGACATCCAAGAAAAATGGAGGGCATAAAATAAAAGCTAAAAAACACTTGTATATTGATTTCATGTGGTTAATTTAAACACCATATTACTTATTATTAAATTTAAAACTATATTACATGTAATTTATTATCGATACTGTAATTTATTAATTACAAGAAGGCTTTGTGCTGCCTGCAGGGGCCCACTCACAGGGAAAAGGAAGACATTTAAGTTCTTTTCCAGGACAAGAGGCTGAAAAAGGAGAGGAGTTGCCATCAAGTAGAGCGTGGGAGGCGAAGGGCCAGAGAGAGGCCAGACCGGGAAGGAATCTAGCTGCAAGGAGGAGTTCTATGAAAGATTAGAACTAGTCAATTGTAAAAATCCCCACGGGGTTTTAGAACAGCCTGCCTATGCAAACCGCCTAGGATTAAAGTCTGAGGAGAAATCTGACGACCAAAGAAAGGCGGTATATAAATACCTGTATAAATAAATAAAAAGAGGACATGTCGTGGAAAAAGAGGGCATCTGGTCACACTGGGAGGTGGTCACCTTCTCTAAGCTCTGACAGTTCATCCAATTTCTAACAATCCAGCGAGATATCAAGGTATCTCCCAAGCATAAAGGAACTTCTGCCTCACATCCTACGCCATTCATAAGCCGTCTGCTTAAGAAAAGAAATAACAATCTCTGTAATTTGGAGAGTTGTAGCCAATTGGAAGGTATATCTTCCTTGGGTTATTCCTATAGCCAGGCAGGCCAATTTGCTACCTCGCTCTTCCACCCAAAATATCACTCGGTAGCACTCAGTGACTTAACTATCCTGAGACTAAGCACGCCTGTAATTTATGTTGTTAAACATTTTGTGAGAAAATTGCCTATTGTGCTCTGTTTGTACTTTTCATTAGTAACATGTAACTCAGCTTCCTCTAAGATTAAAATCAAAGATGAATAACTTGGAGTTCTTCTAGAGCGCACCGTTTGCTAATTCATCTGAGATCAATAATGATTAAATGAATAATTTAATGAACCTCTATGCACACTTTCAAAACAGCTTAATTTTGTACTGCAAAGTAGTCATATTATTTACATCTAGGAGAACGGGGAAAGGAGGATTATATATATACTCTCATATGCCTTTTTTAAAAACAACTCTCTTTCTAGAAGCAGGTGTCGTATCTGGAATAATTTTCATCTTGACACTTGATGATGAGGGATTTAATGTATGATTCCTCTTCTTAAGTAGAAAAAACTGTTCTATTCTCACAGCATCCTAGGATTTCCCCTTCTTGCTCTAAACTTGTGATTTTGCCTTTTCAGCCTGTATATCAGCCATTTTCAACCACTGTGCCATGGCACACTTGTGTGCCATGAATGGTCTGCAGGTGTGCTGTGAGAGTTTTTTTGGAGGGGTCATTTGTTAGTAGGTCCAATGGGGATGTGAGTCCCCCCACCAACAGCATGGTGTGCCTTGTCAATTGTCAAAAAGCTGATGGTGTGCCCTGACAATTTTAGTACCTTGTCAGTGTGCCTTGAAACGAAAAAGATTAAAAATCACTGCTATATATAGTTAATCTGCACATAATCAATAATAGAGAGAAGCAGTAGTTTACCCAGAAGGGGGCAATGCACTAAGATTTGCAGGGCGCTTCAAACACACCCTGTAAGCTGTGCTTCCCTCTTGCAGTCGGAGCCACTCCTGGGGACAAGAGCAATGTGGAGGAGATGTCTCTGTGTTGATCTCGCTGCCAGGAATGACTCCGACAGAGAGGGGAAGGGGCAGCTTGCACTCTTAGCACTCTGGGAATGCTACTGGAGGGGAAGAGCAGGATCATGCCCATTTCACACAGCATATAATTACACTGTGGAATTTGTTCCCACAAGATGTAGTGGTGTCCACTGGCATGAATGACTTTAAAAGGGGTGTGGCACTCTGCATCCCCATGATGTCCCCAAGGAACGCTCCAGATCAGTTGCCACTTCAGTCTGGGGTATCCAGTAGTGATGTCATCACTGTGCATCATGGAGCAAGGGGCCTGGGTCCTCTGTAGTTGGATGGGGCTTTGAAGGAGCAGAGGGTTAGCAGACAAGAGGGGAGGAGGCAAAGGGGTGAAATAGCCAAAAGGAAAAAAATGGCATGGAGGGAAATGGGGGAGAATGAAGGGCCCAGTGGATTTTTACACTACCCTTTCAGTAAGGAGTTCAGGGTGGTGTACATAGTTTTCTCCCCTCCTGTTGACCTCACAACAATCCTGTGAGGTCGGTGAGGCTGAGGCAAGTAACAGGAGGAGGCAAGTAAGGGGAAAAGGAAGGATGGAAGTTCAACAAAGGAAGAAACAGTGGTGAAGAAGATTGGCGATGGGCTGGGACAACAGAGGAACTCGGGAGGGAGGCTAGACAAGGGGGTGAAGATGGTGGTAAGAAAGGAAAATCTGGGAAGGAGGGCAGAATTCAGGAGAAGGGGAAACCTTCTGAGCTGGTTTGGTGAGAAAGAGAGAGCTCTTTCTGCCAGTCTATGGTTGGTCAGTGGAAAGAAGCTACTGGGACATCATCTGCCCACTGGCTCTGGGCACCACCACAGAAACACTCTGCAGGCTTAGGAGAGCCCTGGCCAGGCCACCCAATCCCCTCCTGGGGGGGGGGGCAAAGAAATCCCTGATGAATACCAGTACAGGAACAGAAAGGTGCTTGGGGCAACCAAGAGGAAAAAGGCCCAGAGACATCGATATGTTATTGATTTATGCATTAGAGTTGTCAGAATGTGGTTGATGGTCAGCTGTTCTTTACAGTGTGTCCTTTCATCTCATGTCTTTTGTATTTCTTTCTTTTATTCCTGAAGCAGATGCCCCAGGTACAAAGCAGCAGCCTGGCTGAAGATAAGCAGGCCCAGGTCTGATGAACGCTTGACTGGGAGCTCCCAAATCCATTGCATGGGAAGCAGTGCACTTCTTTGCTAGCCTTCCTTTGGTGTTAGCATGAGGACTGCCATCGGGATGGGGTTGTAGCATGAAAGGTCTCTAGTGTATATACAGGACTGTTTGTTTTCATAATGGGAGCTCACAGAAATCCCACACTCTTCTATCCCTCTCGGGGAGCTGAGGGAGTTTGTCACTGATAAGGAAAACATTTAGGAGGCATCGCTAGGAAGGCTTAGAAATGGCACAGCAGGCCCAGAGCAAATGGGTCAAAGCAATTAGCAAGGAACTGGCAGCTCCCCGGTAAGAACTGCCAATCCCTGACTTCTTTCCTAGTAGGCTCTTGTTCTGGACAGCAGCTCACTTTGACATGAATTTTTGTCTGCATGGAAAACCCCCTAACCGTGCTCAGCAATTGACTTTGAAGGGGGGTCGCTTTTTGTACTGGACAAAGGCGAAAGGGCCAGCCACACGGTCTCCCCACCTATTGACTCTTCTTCAGGAGATGGACAAAGCTTTATTCAGCTCCTTCATCTCCCGAGTGCGACAGAGGGTTTGGCAGAGAACTTTATGTGCTCATTTGCATTTGTGAGTAACTTGTCTCAGACACAGGAATGAGAATGAAGTGTACAGCACCATGGAGGCATTCAGGACGGGTGCAATGTTGGGGGTCAGACAGAAAGTTTGTATTTTTTAATTTATTTTTCACATTTTTATACTACCCTTTCTCCAGGGAGCTCAGGGTGGTGCACATAGTTCCCTCCTTTTGTCCTCACAACAACCCTGTGAGGTAGGTGAGCCTGAGAGAGCTCGAGAGTGACTGGCCCAAGGTCATCCAGGAAGCTTCATGGCTGAGTGGGGATTTGAACCTGGATCTTCCTGATTGTTCCCTGGTCTGCTGTTTGCTTAACCAAAGACTGATGCTGAATTAAAACAACTGGGAGCTCAGAAATCTCCAAGATTTCTCTGGGGTTAAGTTAGCCTACATGGAAGCTGAGCTACTAACAGAGTAGTAAGCAGTTAAAATTTGGCTGCTGGCACAGAACGTTTGACACAACTTTGACATTTTGACTAAAACTGATGTAGTTGTTTATCCTAAGCCTTAGGAATGAATGAGCCCTGCAATTAATCCCTAAGGTCAAAGTTAAACAGATATTAAAAAATAGAACTGAAGCGAAACTACTTGCTGAGAATGGGTAAGATACTTCCACATTCTAGAAACATGGCACTAGGACACCCTGGTTACTAGAAAAGCCAAAAAATGCTTGTGTGTATTTATTTTATTTATTTAAAACATTTTGTCGCCCTCCCTTCAGTTTAAAGCAAATTTTCAGAGGCTTACAGGATTTAATTAATACTATTGATAAGACAGCAATTATAAAATTATAAGTAAAGCAGCAGCACAGCATAAGATCAGCAGCGTTCAACAGATCTGAAAACATTAAAAGTTAATTTAAAAGGCCCATGCAAATCAATGCCTGACATTTGAAATCACTGAAGATCAGGTGCCAGGCGAACCTGGAAAGGGTTCCATCATGTGCCACCACAGAAAAGGCTCTTTCTCCTGTCACTATTTGTCTCACTTCTGAAGGTGGAGTTATTTGAAGAAACTTAGAACCTGAAGTTTACCTGCGTACGAACTGTATTAGAAGCAAACTTGTTCTTTATTTTATAATATTCAGTTTTCTTGATCATATGGTGTCATAATGTATGCTTTGTTTTTTCTTGCACAAAAGATCCTTACTTTCTCTTTGTTAAAGAATATTCATGTCCCCCCCAAAGGCTGATGAAATGTGATATCTATTAGAGCAACACAATTATCTGTGACTTCAGAGAACTTTTTGTTGGCATCCTTCAGTCTCGGAAGACTATGGTGTCACGCTCTGAATGGTGGTTCTGGAACAGAGTGTCCTCTCCAGTGCGTGAAGCCTGGGTAAAGTAGGTATGGAGGATAGGCTGTTACCCATGCAGCAAATCCCCCCTCTCCACGTTGCTGAAATGGTCCAATGGAAAGGCAGAGGCCAATATGGTTGGTTCCAACGGAGTCGCAGGAGTTGCCAGAACGTGACTGTGTTCAGCCAGGAACTGCCTCAGGGACTCTGGATTTTGCCTCGAGGTTGACTCCTGAAGCCTTTTCCATAACTGGATGTAGCCACAAGGCAGTGGAGGTTTGGGATCAGAGTTTTCCTTCTCTCAGATGAGCTGCCTTCCCAGGCTGACGAGTCCCATCTACCCAGTGGCTGTTTAGTCGCCTCTTACGACAAGTACAGCCAAACTGAGGGCCTATTCTTATCTCCAGCCCCCAGGGTCAAGCTTATCCCCAAGCCCCCAGCTTCAGAGAACAGCTGTAAAAAAAAATGCCATTAGTTATTGTAAGTAGGTATTTCTGTTGCAGGTGATGCTGATGAAACTTAAGGAGAAAGACAATGCTATTATATCTTTTAAGGGTTTACCCATCTGGGGAGTGGAGACGGGATGGAGAGAGGGGAATCACTTTTTATAAATCACATTCCTCAAAAACGCTGACTTGGTTTCAAAATCATTTTCCGTACTTATCTATTGAGCCTCTTCTCGCTGTGCTAGAAATTGTAAAGTGAGTTTTATATGAAGTGTGAAAATGGATTTGTGGCCTTTTTTAAAAAAGAAAGAAAGAGTCCAAAAACACAATAGCAGTTGCTACTCCAGAAAAAAGAGGGGTAAAGAAGAGGCAGCCTCTACACAACACACTGCGCTTGAAGTATAGCATCAAAAGTTCAGTAAACAACATTTTTAATCATCAAATATGCATATTTTGTATATCTGGGGTCCCTTTGGGGAGAAATGCAGGGTAAAAATATTGTAAATAAATAAATAAATAAATCTTAGATGAAGATTGGTCTTTAGGTGAAAATATCTAAAGCTATCTGAGTATGGTCAAGCATTTGGGTGACAAGCATCTATTTTCTTTGCACTCTGCTCCAAAATGCGACTTGGCTCTGTTCCTTGAGCCATCAAGAACTATTATTTGTTTCATTACATTCCGCATGAAATTACACATCAAATGATATATAACATGATGGTATTACTGGAAAATTCCAAGATTTTAAACATTTTGGCCAGTAGTGGTGTCACCTCCCTGGGCGCAATACCTGTTGTGGCCTGTACCCCTCTAGCAACTCCACTATGGTCCAACCATAGTTCTTGGCTTTTAATTCACAAATGCATAATCCTTGAAGATAAAGCTCACTTGCAAGCAACAGGGCCTCTTGCCCACAACTGAGCCTAGAGGAGCGAGTGCGAGGGAAACTGTGAATTATGTCTCCTCATCTCACTTAATTGGGCTTTCTTCTTGTTATACTGTCTTACCGAAATGGATATTTTAAATAATAAAAAAAAATCTTATTAAGCAGTACATTTATATTGCCAGAAGACCTCCTATCTTACACTCTTAACCAGCTTCATTACAGTGTTAACTTGTGCTTTGTCAGTGTTTTCCGCAGTGAGCAGTTCATAAGACTAATTAAAATGTGATTCTCAATTCTATTTGTTATTACTTCCATTATCTCTCGCACTGCACACAGGCCTAACAACATGTTTATGGGGTTCTGCAAGCTCATCTAATTTAATATTTCTTGCTAAAATGAAACAATCACATTGGGCTGGGGCTGCCCTTGGAATTCTAGACTTCTTTCAGCTTGTCTTTTAGAGTTTAATTTTAACCATGCCTTCCTTACCAGTGCAGAAAGATTAATTTTTTCCCCCCATGCTTAAATAAATAGAGCACTGATCATCATCCATGGTCAAAAACAAAACGACATATAGCTAGAAGATATAGAATTTTTTCCCCCTTTCTTATTCGGGAAAAAATACTTTTTTTTTTTTAAACCAAAGATAATATTGGACGAGATGGCTGAAACTTTGTTGAAACCTCTGGTATTAGTTTCATCACTGAAACAGTACAGTCAAGATGGCAGATGTGCCATGTTTTGCGCCATGTACACACTAACAGAGAGTTGAGCAACGAACGACGGAATCTGCAAGTAGATCATAATATTTGAAAATCACCCATGGCTGATTTTTTTGAAGGGTTGAAAATAATGTCCAGTGATGGAGAGTCTCACAAATCAACTCTATGAAAAACATGCACTTTGTACTCCATGCATCATCATCATCATCATATGAAGAGAAGAAGAAGAAGAAGAAGAAGAAGAAGAAGAAGAAGAAGAAGAAGAAGAAGATTTGTGTGCCACTTTTCAACAAGACTAGTTCACAAATTAGTTTACATAGTTGTGAGGGGGGTGCCCCGAAAAGGGGGGGGTCTCAGGGTGTCATCTGGCAGGGTGCTGAGGGTCGGCTGGATGGTCTCATGGGACCCCTGGGTGGGGTGTCCACCTCCCTGGGGTTCCTTGCAGGGGAAGCCTCAGACCAAGCCAGGGGGAGGGGATTCACGACACCCTTGTCCTCCTCCCTGGAGGCAGGACCTGAGGCCCTTGGTCTTCAGGCAGGGGCTCCAGCTCCAGCCTCCTGCCTTCCCTTTCCAGAACTGCCTGTCATCACAAGCCTCCCTGCTTTTATCCTCCCCAGCCACACCCTCGGCTCCTCCCCTTCCTCCCTCTCTAGGCTTAAAGGGGCCCTGACCCTGGCCTGTTTCCCTTCTCTTTGGTGGTTAGTAGTGACCAGGCCCTGCTCACTGCTCAGGTCAGGTGAGCCCTGGGGGGGGGGCAGTCTCTCCCACCCAGCTGCCCTACGTCTTACCTGGTCAGCTGGAGAGGTGGTGGCGGCTCTATGGCCAGGAAGTTCTGCCCCTGGCCTGCAGCCAAGTAAGGCAGGGGTCAGACAAGGGCTCAACCCCTGACAATAGTAAAATAAATCAGTAAATGGTTCTCTGTCCCCAAAGGGCTCACAATCTAGAAAATATATAGAAGAGAAATCAGCAATAGCCACTGGAACAAAACACCATGCTGGGGTGAAGAGAGACAGTTGCTCTCCCCTTGCTAAATATAAGAGGATACCACATTAAAATGTGCCTCTTTGCCCAGTTAGCAGGGGTGATTATTATCTGTTAGCCCTGCCTTGATCCAGAAATCCAGCTCAGAGCCCAGTCCTGTGGGCTCAGACCATCAGTGCTGAGCTCTAGTGCCAGAGCTGGCTGCCGCAAACATACCATAAAGCACATTTGCGGCAACTGGAGAGTAAAGAGCATTGGCGCTGGGCCTCAGCATGGGGAAAAGGACTACTGTGTGGCTGTTGGGGATTGGGGCACCGTCAGGTGGTGGTGCAACTTCTGGGGACATGGGGAGGGCGGGAGGAAGGGGGGGTGGGCAGAACTCAGTGAGGAAGGGGAGGATCGGGCCCAGGAGGGGGAACAGAGATGGCATTAGGCTCTGCTGCCATTTTCTATGCTCCTTACTGGCCTGGGCAGCCTGACGCAGGCCTCTTCGGGTCTGTGCCTGCTCAAAAATGGGCACAGATCTGAGGAGACCCATTGGCACTATGGCAGTGTTACCCGTGGTAAGGAAGCAAATGCTCCCTTACCCCAGGGAGATTCCTGGTGCTAGTCCAGCTCACATAGGATACAGCAGTTGCCATTTTGACGCTGCTGTAGCCCTGGGCGCTGCTGGGGATAGGACTGAGCTGCCCATTCTTGTGGAATTCACTCCCAGTCACCGGCTAAGCCATCCAGAAATTTCCTGTGCCCCCCCCCCCAATGAATCACTGAATCCCATAGGGGAATCTTTGTTCTCATGTTAATAATCCTTTGGTGATCTGCATCAAAATGGGTAATGCCTGCAGTCCCTGAGATGCAGTTAATTACGGAAGTGCAGAACATTTTGAGGAAGAACATTGCATGTACATTTTAGCAATTAACCCACAAATCTAGGAAGCAAAAGAGAGCAAATAATAAAACACTCTCCTGTCATTGTAATTACAAGCTCTGTGAGAGTCCAATGTAAGAGGAATGTGAAATCCAATAATTAGGAAAGATTTCAAGAGCGGAGTGAAAACAGAATGTTCCGGGTCACAGAGAGACGAGGACTATCAGGGCGTTGTTCTAGAAGGCAGTGGCAGAAGAGAGATCACAATCCATTTGGGACACACTGCACCTTTCTGTACGCTATAAGGTCAGTCCCAAACACATTCCAGTGATTTGTACCTACGCATGTAGTTCGGATTAGTGATGTTGCTAAAACTCATAATTATCTGGTTTGGAATACCAAGTTGCCTACCTTGTGACTGCTCAGATAAAATAGGAACAGAATTTTTTCTCTATCAAAAGCTCCTCTACAGGTTGCAGTGCAGTGATTTCCGACTAGTGTGCTGTGGCACATGGGTGTGTCACGAAAAGTCCACAGGTGTGCCATGGGCACAGCGGTTGAAAATTGATTTAAAACTCTTACGGGGTAATTTATTTATTTATTTATTTATTTATTTATTTATTTATTTATTTATTTACTTTATTTATATCCTGCCTTTCTCCTCGAAGGGACCCAAGGCAGCTTACAAGAATAAAAAACACACATTTAAAACAAGGTAAAAACATATTCTGCAGCTCTGCTCTGCAGCTTTGTTCCTAGGACAAAGAAACGAATTGTCTGTCCCTCTTCCTCCACTGGGGAAACTCTAGAAACAGAGCTGCAGTACCCAGAAGAGTCTCCCAGAGGCTGGAACTGACATCACAGGAGGTGAAGACCACAGAGGAAATCATAGAGGTAGATGTCCCATGAGAAGAAAAACATTGAAAATTGCTGTTATAGTGATGCACACATAGGGGAAATCTAAAGCAAGATGCTGAAATTCCACAGAAAGCACAGCATAAAACTACTGTCAATCCCAGTCCTGGATACCAAATACTGCTTGGACAGAGCTAAGCAAATCTCCTCAAGAGAAACATCTACCATCCAGGACTGGTGAGCAAGTCCATGGAAATGCCCGAGGCTTTGGCAGAAAGAAGCTGTGTTGCCCCGGAGCTTCTCTGATCCTTTCTGAATCAATCTGAGGAGAGTTTGCCCATCACTGGTTGACTTGTTCAAGCCAAGGGCAAAGTCCAGGACTGCATTAGTACATTTGAGCAAAATAATCCCAACGCTACAGGTATCAGAGCTGCTGCAGAATTCTAGAAAGGTGGCTTATTGTTTGACAGTCCAACAAGGCTCTTGCCCTCTATCTCTCTCACACACATGCAGGGGCTAGTATGCTAATTCTATTTCAGTTTTAAAGACAGGGAAAGAAGCTAATCCTTGAGGGTCCAAATACCTTGTGAGAATTTTCACCCTGCCTACCAAACCTCTGTTTCAATAAAAAGGTCTTGCAACACCTGGGAGGCAAAGTGGCCCATTTGGGCTTTGATTCATCTCCAGGGTGATGAACTTTTCCAGCCATTTGGAGATGGGGAAATCTTTAGGATGGATCTTTTATCACCTCATTTTCAGAGGGAGAGCTGTCTGTTTGGAAGAGCAAACACAACTTTTAAAACCAAAGATAATGTCCTTTCAATGGGGCTGCGCTGAATAGTTTCCAGTTTTGATTTTTGCCCTCAAAACTATGGGTGGAGAGAGCTTTCCAAAACATTTTTTTTTTAAACCATAGGGATCCACTCACATGAATTGCTCATTTAAACCAGATGTCTGCCTCCCTTTGTAGAATGCACTATGTTTAAGTGTTTCATGTGTAACGGGAGAAACAGTCCTCTATGTTGGAATATTTATGCAGCATCCAGTGGTAAAGCATCAGTTTCAGAAAAAGAGAGAAGCGGCAGCAAACATTATTCACTCTGAAGAATCTGCATCTTGCCCTTGAGTCCCATTATGGTACCTCTACACCTTGGTTCAGCTACTTCCTGAGGCTCTGTTCTCACAACCGGATGCTCTGGCAATGATGATGAGGCTTTTCAAAGGAGAATTGCGCTTGTAGTGCCCCAGGCCCATTTGTTTAGCCTGCAGCACACTTGTAACATTTGGGTTGATTACCGCTTTTAACGAAAGAGCCCCTTGTGGTTCTTCACTACATTTGAACATATTCTAGTCATGTGCGGGTGTGTGTTTAAAAACAAGTGGTAAACAAACTTGGGGGAAATGGCTTTTTAATTGCCCTAGGAAAAAACAGTGAGAACCATGGGGACAATCCACACAGCTAATGGACGCTTGACTCTGTTTCTAGAAGAAAGGCTTGGGAAGAAAGAGTCGCTCAGTTTTCTATGCAGGGGTAAAAAAAATAAAATAAAAAAATCACACAGTCTGAACAAAAGGCCATACTTTAACCACTTGACATTGATTCACCCAGTGATTTTCAATATTTTTATCCTGGCACACTGACCTCTTTGGTCTTCGCAATGACCTTCACCTCTTGTGATGTCACTTCTGACTTCCGGGAGACTTTTCCAGGTTCTGCAGCTCTGTTTCTTAGGCAACTGTTTGTAGGAATGAATTGCCTGTCCCTCTTCGCCCACCCCAGAACATGGAAGAGTTTTTCAGCTATGCTCCAAACCCCCACTGCACATCGATAAACCTTTCACAGCACACCAATGTGCCTAAGCACTCCAGTTGAAAACCACTGGATTTACCTGCACTGCATACCACAAAACACAGGAGATATTTGTGGCAAATTGGTCAACAGTGAACAGAAGTGGTGTGGTGTCACTGGTGCAGTGTCACTGGAGAGGTAACTGAGGACATAAGAAAATAAGGCAACATCTGCTAGACAAGTGCATGGTCCATCTGCCCATCTTCTTGTCTTCTACTGTGGTGAACCACATGCCACTTCAGGATGTGAAATGAATTGCCCTCTCCTACTTCTGCTCCCTAATTTTCAGTGGTGTACTATCAGCACAGAGATTCTATTTAGCCACCTGTTACTGAGCATACCATACAGAACATGCATAACATGCGCACATAGGGGAAATCTATTTTGTGCTCTGAGACCGTGTGCTGAGGCACAGCTCAGTTGTTCAGCACAAAATGAAGAGAGAGGCAGGGGTGAAGGTGCAATGGCAAATCTTTATTGTGGGGATAATACTGCAATTTCAGGGAAGAGGAGTTGAAAATAAAAACCAATTCACTGTTCCTCAGCCACTCATAAGACTAGGCCCTAAATATAAGCAGTTCTTATATAAAGGGAAAGAAAAGAAAGACGAGAAAATCCTTACAAGGGAAAGCAGGGTATGTGATGGCACAAGCGAGGAGGTGAGAAAAGCAGGGGAACAGATGCAGGAAAGTTAGAAGAATTACTCTGGGGGAACTGAGGCTGGAAAACCAGAAAACCTATGCACTAGAGGTGCACAGGAAGGATATGCCCTGACTATGCCATTCATTGCTTATCTGCCTTGCCTCTACTTTTGGTCAACAGAACTCAGGCCGAAAACTTTTAGTAAGCATGCTTTACTCCAAACATCCACTCCTAGTTGCTTCACTGGAGCACTCTCTCCTCCAGACAGGCTGGCTTCCTTCCTTGCTCCTGTCATTGCATTCTTTCCTTGCTCATGTCATTTCTCCTCAGACTGAAGTCCTCTGCAGATGTTATAAATGAATGTGTCATCAGAGGGGACAGCAGGGAGGGTCTTGGTAAGTCCTGCCCACTGAGATGTACCTAAGTTCTGCCACCACTGAGGAGGAGGACAGTATACAGCTGGAACAAATGCTGTATTTGGCGGAGCCATTTTTCCCATCATTACAAATGCTGGGCACCTCGTGTCCCTAATCTTGAGGAGGATCTCTGCAGAGAAATACTGTACTTGTTCCGGGGGGGGGGGGGGGGGTTAGAGTGCTTTTGGTCAAGGTTTGCTGGAGTGCTCCCACTGCTCCCCGACCATGCATTCATTTGCCTTATTTAGGGGAAGGATCCTCTTCACATACCAACATATGAAGCTACATTATGCCAAGTCCCACCACTGGTTCATCTAGCCCAGCATTGGCAACACTGATGGTCAGTAGTTTTCCAGGATTTCAGACCTATGTCTTTCTCAGTCCTGCCTAGAAGTGTTTGTTTTGGAGTTGTGGGCCTCATTTCCATAGCTTTCTTTCCATGATTTCTCCCCATCGCAGGATGTATGTATCCTAGTTCCAGTACATGTCCAAGCAAGTTCCCAGTCATTCAGCCTAAATTGCATTGTTGAACATCACTAGCCTGACATTCTTGCACACCACAGCAGTTTTGAACTCACTTTGGAGGCATAATGGCAGTCTGGCAGGTCCATGTCCCTCCCCTGTTACCCACTGATATGGCAGAGCTTTTCAAGGCATTAGTTCACATTCAGCCCTCTGTACATTATGTAGGGATCTCAATAACTTTTAATGTCTGTTTAAATAATGCCTTTTGTCAGAACTCCAAGGGAAGAACAACAACATAGCACATCTGGCAAACTCCGGAGTCATCAAAGCTCACAATTAAATTCTATGGTGCCATCTCTGCTTGCCCAAAGATCTGACTTCCTCCAAGACAAACCAAAACAATGAGAGCTGTGTCAAGGGTGTATCCTGCAGGGGGATGAAGGAGGGATCCGTGGTCAAGTGTTTCTGAATGCTGATGGCGTATCAACAAAAAATGAGTGTGTTGTATCCGGGGGGGGGGCAGATTGGGAGGCTTTGGGTGGGAAAGGGGATTTGAAATTTAAATCCCCCTACACCTCCAGAAGTCTCCTGCTCTGTAATGGGTCTGCTCAAACCTGCACTAGCTATTTCGCTAGCACAAGTCTAAGGAGAGAAAAGAAGTGTGAGGTTACAGAAAAGGGGGATAAAATCTGGCAGATCCGGTAGGATTCCCTTACCTTGGGGCTGCATTGTGGCTGCATGAGCACTGGAAAGTTGAACAGAATTGGGCCCTTAGTTCAGTGGTTCCCAAACTTTTTTGACCGGCAGCTCCCTTGACCTACTGGGCCATTGGCTACAGCTCCCCATTAGAGTTACAATCCTATACATTATATAGGGTGGTGGGTTTCTCACAAGGATTCCGCAGCTCCCCTGACTGGTATCTGCGGCTCCCTAGGGAGCCATGGCTTACAGTTTGGGAACCACTGTTTTAGTTGGCTTTCATTTTGAATGATGGGTTTTTAAAAATTGGTTGGGAGCACCAAATCGGGTGGGCTGGAGGGTGGTGGTGGTGGTGAAGGGCACCACAAATCCCCCCTGTCCCTTCCCTGAAATCTGCCACTGATGCAACCCCTATCACTCTGCCTAATGGATGGTCCTCCCCTGGGAGGAATTATTTCATTTTTAGGCACTTATCTTTTTAACCAAAATTCCATTTTAGCATGCCACAATCTGTATCACTGCCATAAAACTGTCTCTTCCATACAAATTACACCCCAGTTTTAAGTATTTAGGTCAAACACTCTTTTCAAGTCTTGACGAGAAAAGGAGATGAATGTACACTATAAATATACTTGGAGTCTTACATTTCAGTTCATCATAACACGAAAGGGGGGAAGGAAAAAAGCTGTACTGGATCTTTTATCTCTCCCATTGCCCCAGGCTAACCAAATGAAATGCTTACTTTAAAGTGTGGAGCTATGTCTTAATTCATGTATTTCCGTGTTTCTGGCATCATTATGAGCCAGTAAGATCGGGCTTCCAAATCTGCCGTAAGAAAGAGAGTCGGAAAACAAGGCGAAGGAAAATAAAAATAAAGTTAAAAGCAATTACTGTAGTATATAGTGACAACTAATGAGGCTAGAACAAGACTGTCTTTCACTCAAGGCCAGTCCACCCATGAGCAGGATGAAGCAGCTGCTTTGAGTGGCAGGCTGGAGGAGAGGACCCACTGACAAGAGGTGCCTCACTCTCAGGACATGCCTTGCACCTTTTTTTGGCCGGCTGCACACCCAGGTGCTTCACTCAGTGCTCCAATGCCTTCTCACTAACTGACAGGGACCAAGAGGAGGAACACAGCTGCAGAAACTCACCTCTTCCTGGCAGAGGCAGCCTGTTCCTTTGAAGAAATGGCTGAGTGAGCAAGAAGGAGCCGGCCAAGGTGGAGTGACCTCCACCCGCCACATCGCCACAAGGCTTACCTTTATCTTCACTCCAATATTGCTTGATTCTCTCCAGGTCACTTCTTCAAATGAACGAGGTGGGTGAAGCATGCTGCCCTGCTTCCAGGATGCTTTGCCCAGCCTGTTCATATGAAGAAGTGACCAGATAGGAACAAGGAGGTAGCAGAGGTAGAGATGGGGCAAAGCAGAGATGGAGAAGAAGCACTCTGTAATCACTGTGTTGCCCCTTTCTCCCCCCCCCCCTGGTCACTTTAAACAGGCAGGGCAACCATGCTCAAAGCCCAACCTGATCTGATGAGATGTTTGTATTGGCAAGGAAAAGGTGGCAGAGGCGGAGGGGGTCAGGGCAGTCATGCACTGGGGCTGCTTTCACTTGCAAAGTTGGAGTATAGTTCTGTTCCTAATCTTCAGCAAAACTGAACATCACATGTACGCCAAGGGAACCAAGGAAAAGAAGACTCTACTTCATGAATCGTGAACACTTTCCTCCTGGAGTCTGTTTTGTTTTTATTCAAAGGAGAGCTTTGACACCTCTGTTCCCCACTAAGTAGCATATAAGCCCCATCAAACCCACTAAGGACCAACCTGTACATTATGATAAATGCTGAAAACTCTTCAGAATGTGTTGTAGGTGTCTTGCATCATACTTACCTAAGACAACTCCACCAGTGCTGCATGGGGTGGCCTTCCCTCCCCAGATCCACAAGGGTCTGCTGAGAAGGTCCACCACATTATTGCTGCCTAGAGGCAATGAGGGAGGACCTAATTTTCCCCCAATGCAGTTGCAATGATTCCACCTACTGAGGTGGAGGAATGAGATCCCAGCAAGGGGAATCGACAGGGGAGGAACAGACAGAAAGAGGGAGGGGTGGACTCAGTTCTACCCATGCCACAAAGTCGTCAAGGGAAGCTGGAGCAGCTGAGCAGGGTGGAGGGGTTTTGAAGACCTGGGAATGAGCATTGGGATGGGGTTTCAGAAAGAGGAGGATGTGGCAGGAGATCATATAGCTGGCAAGAGCTCAGTGATGTGGTAGTTATAGTCTGGATTCCAGAGGGTGACAGGGGCCAACAGCCTGCCAGACTTGCTGCCTGGATTCACCCCTTGTGCCCAGGGACAGACTCCATAGAGATAACTGGAGGAGAAAGACGGGTGCTCCCCAGAAGTTCTTCTGAGGCTTCTCCAGGCTGCACCCTGCTCAGGGCTCAGTCATCTGCCTGCAACACCCACCGGCTGGCAGGAGGGGCCCACAGTTTTTGAGTTTTGATTTTTATACCTATTCAATGACCACACTCAAAAATGCCAATTTCAACCGTTCTCAAAAATGCACAAATGCCAGTATCAAACAAGGTGTCATTGATCAGTATCTGTTGGTCAGAGTAGACAATACTGGGCTAGATGGACCGGTGATTGGCCTCAGTGTCAGGCAAGTTCATAAACCAAAGTCCATAAACATTCAACTCAGCTTTGTAAAAATGCAGGCCCTGCAGAGGGCTGAATTATTGCACCTCAAAAGGAGAGGTGTAGAAGCCAGAACCAAACAGCATTGCAAAATATCGCCTTATCCATCTTAGCAACAAATCTTGCTGTCCTTGTGCCCAGAGAAGTAATTGCAGAGGTTGGAGTGCATCAAATCCCTGACATGGAATTCATACATTGCAAGCCTCATCAAGGACAAGACAGAACCCAGGGAAGCGTCCATCCCCCTGCCCCCCCTGCATCGATGCGTCTTCCCTTGCCCCTCCTCAGTAACATCATGAAATGAGCCTCCTGACCAATGGCAGGGCGGTTAGCGAGACAGAAGGATGATCGCAAACGGTGTGCATGTCAAAGTGTAATGGAGCGTGATGCATCATTGCAGTGCCGTGTCCAGAGCTGGAGAACTTTCAAATGGTCTGAGCAACTGCCCAAAATGATTTAGTCATGGGGGAGGGGGGAGAGGAGGGTGCTTTTGTTTCTACAACAGTTTCCTTTTGTCAACAAGTCGTGCTTGAGAATTATGCTGACCTTACAAAATTCTCGAGTGTTTTTGCCATGTTAACACTGCGCTCCCTAAAGAAAATCAATAGCTACATGCCTGGTTTATGAGATGTATGTGTGGTTTGTGATGTCATCAGTTCTGGTATTCTTTCTGGGGAGAGCATGCTTCCCAGACTCAAAGTTATTTGTGGCTTGTCTGTAGATCTTTACTTGCCTCTAAAGCAGGGCTCTCCAGACTCAGGCCTGCAGGCTGGATCCAGTGCCCTGCCTTTTCTCTCCCTTGCGTGAATGGCACTTGCCATTCTTTGGGGGAGCCATCCTTCCCTTTTGCCAATCTCTCCCAAACTGAGCTAACCCTAACTCGCCGCTTCTAGTTTCTGTGATCCTAGCAGCCACTGCGCCCAGATTTCTGGGCAGGTGCAGTGGGTTGGAACGTAGTTTGCGGGAGATCAGCCAAAGAGGAAGGATGACTCCCCAGCAGAACAGTAAGCCCCAGTCAGTCCAGGGATGCCTTTCCTGTTGCATAATGGTCTCCAGTTTGGAGACTGCTGCTCTAAAGTTACCCTCTCTGGGGAGGTATCCCCAAACCTGATATTTAAGTAGTAGGGCTTCATGATGGCACATGATTGCCACTGCCAACTCTTGATTGACTGAAAAAATATCTGCCTCCTCTCCTCCTTCCAAGGCCACTTAGAGAAGAGGCTATGGAGCTAATATCTACAGGTATAACCTAATTATTTTTCACCTGCGGTTTTATCTCAATGCAATGATAAGGGCCCTCTAAATTAAATGAAAAACATCCTTTAACAATAGCCACACTTACCATTGTAAGAAAAGCAGCAGGCAATCAATAAATCTCTTTCCGGGTGCTTAGAACAGCTTCACTCCAAGACAAGTGATCCCTCCCTTCCCCCTGAGCATGTGAAAGAATGCAAAGTGAAAGCAATTATCACCTACACTTTGCATTCTTTCCCTGTGCTCTGGGTGAGGGGAGGGGTTGCTGCTTCAGACTGAAGCCTTTCTAAGCACCTGGAGAGAGATTGATTGATTGTCTGCCTACTGTCACTCCAGCACATTATAATTGTAAGAGAGGCTATTTTTAAATCACTGAGCAAAAGGACATTGTTTTTAAAATGGTTTTCCTTGAACATGATTTTTGGCACCCACATGGATTTTAGGAATGGAACCCTTATGGATGCGGAGACTCAACCTAATCTAATGTTAAGAATCATAGTATGAAATTGTAAATAATATGGTGAATGTCTCAGGGCCCAATTGTATCCAATATTCCAATGTCAGTAAAGCTGTGCCCATGGGGCATGCACTGCATCCTGTGGTGAGGTGGCAGTCTCAGAGGCCCCTTCGACATATGGGACATTTGTTCCCTTACCTCGGGCTGCATTACAGCTGCACCGGTGCTGGAAAGTTGGATAGAATTGGGCCCTAAGCCAGCTATTTTCAACTGGTGTGCCACAAAAGGTCTGCAGGTCTGCAATAAGAGATTTGAGTACAGTATTGAGAATTGCTGAAAAACTGGTCCAGATTGTGAGATTTTGTTTTCAGGGCAGCTGTCCATACTAATGAATTGTCTGTCCTTCTTCCTCTATCAGTTCTGCTGGCAGAGGAAGAGGGACAGACGATTCCTTGCTACAGAGAGTTGCCCTAGAAACAGAATCTGGATGAGTCTTCTGGATGCCGGAAGTGACATCACACTCAGAAGCCCCATCTCTCACACACATCCAGCAGCATTCATAGCCACTTACTTGTGATGCTATCTCACCCCACTGGGTTATGGGTAGGACTTAAAACCCTGTGGCTTTGTAGCATGGAATCATCCCTCATGGGAAGCAGTCCCCATGGCACTGGATATTGTCCATGCCCTATTTTCACATGTGAGTGAATGCATGTGGCGAGGGGGGCAGGCTGACAGCGGCATGGAGTTGTTGGACATATAACCCTAAAAAAGTTGGGCTACCAATTGCAGGGAGAGAGTCCACTGTGTACCGCAGTGTGCACACTGACTTCATGGAGACAGACAAGAAATAATGCCTAGATCTCCCACGCAGGTTTGCATAGCCTCCTGGATATGTTGTCAAGAGTAGGAGATGGAGGTGTTTTGTGCATGCATGCAGATATGAATGCATGAGAAGGAGTTCTTAAATCTCAGATCATTACCTCTAAAGTGACAATTAGAGAGATCTACCACGTGGGATTGTGTTGAGGATGAACAAGATAAAAGACCGTGAACATTAAATAATGCTATGTAAATGGGCAATTAAATTAGAGGGGGAAGCAAATTGGGACACATTTCTTAGATAATTATCTACTGAACTTCTCTGGGTATTTTTTTAGCATTCAAAGGAAAAATGCAAAATAATTGTGGCCATAAACATAATTGTGGCCATAAACCCCTGCTAACTGGGCAAGGAGGTGCCTTTTAAAGTGACATCCTCTGATATTTTTCAGGGGAAGAGCAACAGTCTCTCTTCAGCCCAGCACGGCATCTTTCCAAGGTCTGTTGCTGGTGTCACTTCTGCATTTATTTTTAGGAACTGGGAGCCATGTATTGATTTATATTGCTATTATTTATTTTGCCACTTACGGCCCAATCCTATCTCCCCCTTCCCACTGGTGCAGCTGCACCAAAAACTGACACTCGGTCCCCAGTGGTGAGGGAATTGGGAGGCTTTGGTATGGAAAGAGGATTTAAATCCCCTTACCCTCTCATAAACCTCCCGTCCTCCAGTCGGTCTCTTCAGACCTGTGCTAGTGATTTCTGCGGAGAGAAAGGGGGCAGGGAAGCAGTTAAAAATGGAGGGTAAGATACAATGTGCACCATTGCTGCCAGATCCTCCCCATTCCACAGCTTTCCTGCCCCAACACATCCCCATTCCCTCCCCAGTTCACCCCTCCCCACCCCATTTCACCCTCCCTCCACCCCCTCCTGCCTCCCACAGTGGCTTACCTGCTCCTGTGGACAGCTAGAGCATTGATGACATGGGCAGGAGGGCTCTGGTCTTTCTGCCAACATCAGGGCAGTGCACTCCTGAGCTTTCCAGCACTTTTTCAGAAGCAGCTGGCAACAGAATGTGCATTCTGCTGCCAGCCAGAGTCCATAGGATTGGGCTGTCAGAAACTACTTTTTGTTGGGGAAAAAAAAAAAGTTTTTAAATACTAACAAATAATAATAAATTTGGGGACTCCACTCCAGCTGGGGCTGGAGAATCTTAACCTGGGGGGATAATGCACACTAGCTAATTGGGCAAAGTGATATCTGCTACTTTTTTTTGGTCTCAATCCAGGTGCAGAGAAACTGGAGCAATTAATATTAACCTGAATGTGATTATTTGGCTCTTCAGCATGTCATTGGATTATGCTGACTTTATAATTTGATTGCTGTGCAGATGTGAAACTCGGCTGATTGCATTAAAATATGCAACAGGAAATGGGAGGGGGGGGAAGCAAAATCTGGGAGAAGCGCGGAACAACTTTACTCTCCCCTACTGGCTTATTTCCTTTCGGTGAAACCAAAGCAGAAGGTCAGACTTATCATACCACAATTCTAATCGTTTGGAACCTGCCTTTTAATTAGGAGGTAACAGTTTGCTGGGAATTTAAATTAAGAACACAGCAGTAGAAGGCTAGAAGTGGATCAGGAATCTGTGGTGCCCTTGGAGGCTTCAGGTGTTCCCCCACAGTATATCTGTCACCCCTCTGCCCAGTTACATCTGCCAAGAGATAATCCCAATAACTGGTGGTTGGCTTTCCAAATAACTTCCATTTACCAGTGGGCACAGTTGTGGTTCCTCTGGGAAGGGCAGGGCTGATAGAGAAAAGACATCTGAGAGAAGCTGTAGCCAGATGTTTGATGCCTAAGAGAGGGCAAGCTGAAGCTACTTGGAGTAGATGGAGGGGGCAACAGAAGGGTTGCTGGCAGGACCAGCCCAAGGGAAAATGGGCCTGAACCCACCCCTCCTCCTGCTGCTGTCCATGTGTGTGGAAGGGGAAGGGGTTCAGTGCATACTCCACCCCTGCTACAGTTTAGAAGCAGTGGTGGTGCCATTCTGTGGAACTCCTTCTATGGAACTCCTTGCCACAGGATGTAGTCATGGCACCTGGCCTAGATTCCTTTAAAAGGGAGGAAAAGTTAACCACAGGTTACAAACCATGAGGACCATATGCAACCTCCAGGTTTTAAAGGTAGCCTGGCAGATGCAAGGGAATGGCAACTGGATACAGGTATCTTGCTGTCTTGAGTGCTCCCTGAGGCCATGGTGTATTCCAGCAAGCTGGACTAGATGGACCCATAGCTTAATCAAGCATAGCTCTTCGTATCTTTTTATGTTCACTGACTGATATTCTCAAGGAGAATGAGGCAACAGGCAGGCTAAGAGGGCAGCTGCTGCCTCTCTCTCTCTCTCTCTCTCTCTCTCTCTCTCTCTCTCTCTCTCCCTTGCTCACAGAGAAGACGACTACAGTGGTAGCAGCAGCAGCTTTGATGATGGTGGTGGTGCCACCATCGGGGTGGCCCTTTTCCCAATATGGGACCACTGCTGCCACCTCCAGTTTTCCTCCTCCTGCCTCTGCCATGCCATTTTGAAGTGGCACAACAGAGCATGGCCGAACAAAGAGTGAAAGTGGCACAGGGCTTCTCCCAGCTTCCTTGTTATGCCCTATGCTGCTTCTATATTTCAAAGCATAGCCCAAAGAAACACGTAGGGGGGCAAATGGGGGCTAGATAAGGCAGCCACAGGACATTGTCTGCATTCCTCCACTGCCTGAAGGAGTCCACCTCTCATACTAGGCTGGCCTTGGTCATTAGGGTATTGAAGTTTTAGGTAGAAGGGAGGCATGCCTTGTTTTGCACTCAAAATAGTATGGTTCAGTATGTTGAATGTTGTTTTCATCCTGAACTGAGAAATACTGGTACCCTATGGTCTCCAGACCAATCATTCTATATACAGTGAAGTTAGCACTAACCCCAGATGCCCAAATAATGCATTCAGGTAGATTTTGCGGCAGAAGTTAAGTGATCAGCCAGTGGACAGGATCATTCCAAGACCTGACCATATGTGATCGCAAGAGCTGGCAGGCACCCAGTCGGATTTCCCTTTGAACACAAGACTCTCTCCTCACTCCATGCCAACAACTGCTGTGGAGAGTTCCCTGGTTTTCAAAAGTGGTTGGTCATGTGGCTTGAGGTGAGTGACTATTTGACAAAAGAAGTCCAAAGGAGCAATTGGTGCACTCTCTCCACATTCAGTTCAAAAAATCTGTGTTAAGATAAATTAATGTTGTAGATATTCACTTGATATCTAAATGTTTCTGTGCTTTGAATGCATCAGTATTGAATTGTTGAGGCCTCTAAGCCAGTGATTTTCAACCTTTTTCATCTCATGGCACACTGACTAGGTCAAGTCACACCTTCAGTTTTTGGACAATTATCAAGCTACACCATGCTGTTGGTGGGGGGCTCACATCCCCCAATGGTCCTATTAATAAATGACCCTCCACCAAACACCTGTGGCACACCTAGGGACCATTCACGGCACACCAGTGTGCCATGGCACAGTGGTTGAAAATGTCTGTTCTAAGCCCTGGTTCACTTCCACTAGGAGTACGCTGGGGTGTGAAAACATGAGCCCCTGCCGACATGGATGGGACTCAGAGGTAGAGAAGCAACAGAAAAGGATCTCATTCACATCAGGAGGGGCTGCTTTTGCTACAGAGAAGCTTTAGATCAGCCATTTTCAATGTTTTTCTTCTCACAGAACACTGACCTCTATGGCTTTAATCTCTTGTAAAGCCACTATCCTCTTCCCTATGGTTTTTGCCTCTTGTGATGTCACTTCTGGCTTCCAGAAGACTTGTCCGGGATCTGAAGCTCTGTTTCCAGGGCAACTGTCTGTAGTAACGAATCTGTTACTGCAGACAGTTGCCCTAGAAACAGAGATGCAACACCTGGAAGGAATTTTCAGCTATTATCCACAGCTGTGGTCCAAAATTTGCTGCAGGTGCTTCCAGGCATCATGGAACTCTGAAAAGGAGCCTGAAAGAAGGACCAGCCTGAAATCCAGGTTCTGACTTGGTTCAGATCTGCATCCCATTACTAAGCAGGTTTGGGGAGCTGGAGTTCTTTTGATCCTGGGCAAGAAAGCCCTCCTCATGGGATAGCATCAGAGCCGTGATGGATGTATTGAAATGTTCAGCCAAAGTGGAAAACTTTTAAGCTCTAAATGTAAATAAGCCCTTCATGGCATCCTTGTAATAGCCTGTTAATCTGATGTGTACAGGCAGTTTCTAATTGTTTCTACAAGCTCCTCCAGTGTCTAATATTGTATTAAACTGCAGCGGCAGGATTTTGGTTACTTATGCAAAAAATCACATCTGCAATTGATAGAAATATTTATCAGGGTGTTCACTAAACTGAAAAACCAGTGAAGCAAGTAATAACATTTAAAACAAATAGGAAAGCACAAATGGAAATGAAGCCACTGAATAATTACACAATATGCAGAATAAAAGATATCAAAATTGCGGTTCTGTTTCAAATCAATAAGGCTGAAATGTGACAGCAAGCTGATGATGGCATGGAATGTAAAAAAAAAATAATCATAATAAAATAAAATTATCCAGTCAAAGTATCTTTGTAAAATGCCGCTCGACAATTGAATCTCTGCCATTGTTTCTTAATGAAAAACAATTGGTTCCTGAAAAACGATTTGCTTCTTCTGTTACTAACAATCCGAGAAATTATAAAGCTGGGCAGGAGCCCTGCTCTTAAATTCATTGTTTCAGTTTGTTCAAAGAGTAGTATATGCTTGTGAGGTTTAATATTTGCTACTTGGAACAATGTTCAGAATGGTCTAGAACAGGGGTGTCCAAAGTTTTTGGCAGGAGGGCAACATCGTCTCTATGACACTGTGTCGGCGGCTGGGGGAAAAAGGAATTAATTTACATTTTAAATTTGAATAAATTTACATAAGTTTACATAAATGAATATATTAAAGATGAAGTTATATGAATGAATGAAGGTCTTGCAATAGCTCAAGGCCTATAAAAAGGCCTTGCACAAAGCAAGGCTGGCCTTTCCTTTGCTGCCACTACTGCATCACAGACATGAAACAACAAGCATTGGAGGGAGCCCTCATCCCACAGCTCACACGAGAGGTCAAACAGTTGCCCTCATACTGAGGGCAGTTGCGTCGAGCCAGTGTGGGCTCCAACAAATCTCTGGAGGGCCAGAGGCTCATTGGAGACTGGGGGCTCCCTGAGGGGCGCATTGAGAGGCCCCGAGGGCCGCAAGTGGCCCCAGGGCCAGGGTTTGGGCACCCCTGGTCTAGAACAGTGTTTCTCAACCAATGGTAATTGTACCACTGGTGGTACTTTAGGTGGTGTCCAGTGGTACTCATGGGACCCCCACTGCCTGGCAGTGAGACCAGCAACGCAATGTGACAAGCAGAGTAGCATGCTCCAGCATGCATTTTTTTGTGTCCTCAAAAATAGTAATCCTGTCCACCCTGAGTTTCTTACCAGTGTTTGTTATATTGCACCTGGCCTCCCAATCTGGAAATAACAGGCAATGACATCATTGCCCGTTACTTCTAGTGGTACTTCCAATAGGTGGATCAGGTGAAGTGGTACAGTGGGGGACAAACGCTGAGATACACTGGACTAGAA
The DNA here is from genome assembly GCF_035046505.1 of Tiliqua scincoides. NCBI lineage: Eukaryota > Metazoa > Chordata > Lepidosauria > Squamata > Scincidae > Tiliqua > Tiliqua scincoides. The sequence goes on along the minus strand of NC_089825.1, from coordinate 12,307,484 downwards.
CACAGAATCCAACCTGAATTTCAGCTATAGTCCAACTCCATGTTCATCAAGGTTTAAACCCTAAGGAGCACACACTCTCATGCATACACGGAGTTCCTGAAACACAAAATTGCAGGCTGACCCATTTGCTTCACGTGACAGGCAAATTCTGTGTAAGGATGCCTTTGTATGATGGTAGCTGTTCTAAGGCCTGGTTTGGTGGCCCCAAAAGCCCCACTGCAGCGCCCATCACCTCCTCCCACTTCAGCAGCTTTTCAGTGTCCATGCCAGGCAGTTCCTTCTTCTTCTCCTCTGGATGGTGTGGCAGGGGGACCCAAAGCCCCAACACGCCTACCACCACCTCTGCCTCCTTCAACTGAGCTTGCCAAATGACTTCGGCAGCTCAGAACATGGATGCAATTGGTGGTGACGTCATCACGTCACTGCCAGTTAATTCTGGGTCTGCCCAGTTGGGGAGGTCATGTCAGGATCATGCGCCCCCCCCCCGGCTGCCAGAATTTGGACCATGCTGTGTTACATCAATGCAAGATTAGTATGAATTTTGCAAAGAATCAGAAAAATTAGTGCGCACACCATAACCCTCACAAGGGATCAAAGCTTAGTCATATGGACCTTCATCTTTTCTTCCCAGTTTACCTGGAAGTAAGTCCCAATATGATCAATGGACTTCTAGTTGGTATTCCATCATCTTGCAGTCTGATAATACCAGCCTGCCTCTTGTTCACTGAAACTAGTACTTTCTGTTTGCTCACCTGTCCCATAACCTCCTAGCTGAGTTACTAAAAAATCCACAAAAAAAAACACCTCCATGTCCCCTAAGGTTTCTAGATAAAGTCTGTGCTGTCATTCATTTCCCAGCCCTGATTGCTTTCCTTTCCTTTGTAGAACTTATTCACAGAAACATCAGAGAGGATAGAAAAGGGAGAGGCCTGCTTAGACACTGAGAATCTTTATCTCTGAGAAAGCAGTAGCCAAATTGTAAAAGGGATAAGACATTTAGGTTAGATACTGAGATGCTGAGTTTAATTTAAGTTAGCGTACTTGAAATGAGCTTCCAGAGATAATTAGGAAACTGAGGTCTACATAAGCCTCAGGATAAGTAGGATTTAAAGATACTGAGCATCCAGCAATGGCTATAATACATTCACTGCAGCCAGCTGGCAGTCTAATTGTAGGGTTATGGTTTACCCATTCTTGCCCCAAATCCCTTGAAAGTAATGTCTTCTTTGTAAAGCAGCAACAGGAAAGAGAGACCAAAAAATAGGACAATACAGTATAGCCACATATATTATGGCGAAAGAGATGTGTTTTAGAGACTCGGTTTGTAGGAGTAAAGGTGTATTCTTCATGAGATAATTTAGGGTGTCTGATGGGAGCAGTCACATCTTGCAGAGATGGTGAAAAATCCACACCCCATTTAAGACTCTTTGCAGAGGTCATGTTGGCAACCTTCAGTCTCGGAAGACTATGGTATCGCGCTCTGAATGGTGGTTCTGGAACAGCGTCTAGTGTGGCTGAAAAGGCCGATTCGGGATGAAATGGTGGAGTATTAGGAACCAATGGGCATTATCAGGCTTCTAGCCAGTGGTGGGATTCAGCCGGTTCGCGCCTATTCTGTAGAACCATTTCTTATTGTACGTCTTGGTTCTGCGAACCGTTTGTTAAAGAGCGCCGGCTGCGCTGCTCACAGGGGCTGGAGCGGCCAGCGGCAGCTGCGCACCATGTGGCCTCGTGCAGGCGCCCGATTGCCGGCAGCTGGGCGCCTGGCGTGGGGGAGCGCGCGCCTTGACAGGTCCCTGTGAGAGCCTCGCTGCACCTGCCCACGGCGCAGGCTCCGGAGCACCTCTCAAGCCCAGCCCCGCCCTGCCTGCCAGCCTGTAGGGCTGTTGGCGGGTGCCAGCTCTGCAGCGCGCGCGAGCTGTTGCTACGCGGGGTTGCCCCTGGCTTGAGCTGGACGGGACATACATACACACACACACAACATACAGCATGGCTGCTCCTGCGCCCCCTCCGAAGCGCCACCCTCTCCATTCGCTCTCCAGCCTGCTGCTCCGGCAGCCACTCACCCTGGGCAGAGGTGGGTCTCTCAGCTCCCCCTGGGCTGGGGCAGCCCCGCGGGATGCTGCGTCCCCGCCCGCTCTGCCCCGCGCCACCCAAGGCTGCTGCCACGCGCCCCTGCGCCTCCCACGCTGCACTCCTCGCAGAGGCGCCTGCAGCCTGCGCGGGGTCTGGCCGAAGGCAGCCACGGCTCCCCCCACCCCAGAGGGACCCCCACGAGCAGCGCTGGGACCCACTGGGGGGTCCCAGTGCTGGGAGGGAGGCAGCCAGGCAGAGCCGCTGGCTGGCTGGCCGGCAGGCGGAGGTGGGCAAAGGAAGTGGCTCTGGGGACTGGGGGCTCCTGGGGGGGCTGCTGAGGGGGGAAGGGGAGGGCTGGGAGCCGGAGAGGCAAACTTCCCACCAGTGCATCTTCTCAGGGAGAAGTGAGAGCCCCAGCTTAGGCATACCTACTCAGAAGTAAGCCCCCTTATAGTCAGTGGGGCTTACCCCCAGGTAAGTGTAGAGAGGATTGCAGCCTGAGATGCACACCATCGGGGTCAGCATGCACACAGCTGCCGAGGGGAGGATGCTATGGGGTGGAAAGCCCCATTGGCTAGAATGGGACTGACTTCTGAGGAGACTGGCATAGGCTGGGGCTGTGAGGCTACCAATCCTGTCCACACTTCCCTGGGAGTAAGCCCCATTGAGTAGAATGGGACTGACTTCTGAAACCCTCTGGCGAAGGGGAGCCCTGCCTGCTCCCTCAGGGGACTGTGGCTTCCCCCACTCTGCTCTGCTTTGCATTGCCCGCCTGGTCGGCTCCTCTCCTAGGAGAAGGAGGAGGGGAAGCCATGGCAGTTGGGAAGGGCGGGCGCCTCCCACGGGCAGCTGCCTTCCTCCTCCTCCTCACTAGGGCAACACTGAGGAGAGGAGCAGAGTCCCTACTTGTTGCTACTTCTTCTGCAGTAGGCAGGTAGCAGCACCCTGCAGGCTCCTCTTGGGCTTCCTCCCCCACCCCTGCTCCTGTCAGCTCTTGGGGTGGGCTCCATTAGCCCCATTTAACCCCCCCCCATTGATTTGCAGAAGGGCTGAGCAGTGGGAGGGAGACTGCTTCTTGTGCCTCACTCTAGGTGACTGACCCACACACACACACACACAGACACACACACACCACCCAGTCCTGTTACTATTGCAGGCATCTTCCTTCTCCAGCAATAGCTGTGGGGAAGAGTTTTGTTAATGAAATGCAGAAGGGGATTGGCTCCTTTGAGCATCCTTGAATTATACTCAGAGTTGCCTCAGGGTGTTAATTATATTTTTATGCATCTGGTGGTAGGCACAGTATTTTTCCTCATTTTTTAAAATCTGGGGTGTCCCTTAATCTATGGTTAAAGGGGCATTTGTATTCTGATTTTAACTATATAGACAACATGTGAAGCAAACTCAGATTAACCATGTGAGTAGCGTCATGCCTCTTTACAGCATAATAACTTATACAGATGAAGTTGGTTTCATCTCACGGAGTCCTCAGGAGTTGGGTTCATGCTAATTGGAGGAGAATGTTTTGAGTAGTTACGCCATTTCTGCCCAATGTTGCATATTTGCAGCAGGGGACAAATGTGTACACCTGTAGGCTGGGCAAAAATGAGTTAATTAATATTGTATCTGCAGTGAAATGTATGAGGGTGAAACTATCATATTTACACTCGTACATTGTTTGTCAACCAGTGGTACGGTACCACCAGTGGTATTTGAGTGGTACTTTCTGGTGGTACTTGTGGGACCTCCTGATATCGACTGCCTGGCAGCGAGACCAGTGACTAGGACACTGTTTCTCAACCAATTGTACAGGTACCTGGAGTGGTACTTTCTGGTGGTACTTGTGACTCCCCTTCCCACAAGCAGCCCTGACCCCTTGAAGTCCTGACCCTCTCTCCCATGCAACCCTGATCCCGTGAAGCCCTGACCCCCAAGCAGCCCTGACCCCCTCCCCACAAGTAGCCCTGACCCCCTCTCCCATGCAACCCTGACCCCCCTTCCCACAAGCAGCCCTGACCCCTATGCAGCCCTGACCCTCCTTCCCACAAGCAGCCTTGACCCCCTCTGCCATGCAACCCTGACCCCCCCTCCCCTAAATAGCCCTGACCCAAGCAGGCCTGACCCCGTCCCATGTGCACCCATGGGTGTCTGGATAATTGATGAGAATACTGGGGGGGGGGTTACTGGACACCTGATGGGGGATACTGGGGGGACTGGACATTGTCATTAGGACATAGAACCTGTTGTTAATTTATTTGAATCCCACCACTGCTTCTAGCCTATCACGAGCAGAAAAGAACCAGCAGTGCACTGGGTAGGAATATACTGTAAGAACAGCCCTCCTGGTTCAATGACTCATTTAGCATAGTTTGTATCTTGTTTCTGATACTGGTCTACCAGTTGTCTCTGGGAAGCATACAGGCAGGAGGAAGCAGTGCCTGTCCTGAAGCTTGGATTTGGAGGTAGACTGCTACTAGACCTGGAGGTAGTGCATAAGTGTCATTGCTACCACTAACTCATCCAAGCTAGAGACCCACACTACATCTTGGGGTAACAAATTCTGCAAATGAATTACATGCTGTGTGAAGTACCTCCTTTCATCCAGCCTAAATCTCCCATCACTTTCACCAACTGGCATAAGTGGTGGACCTACCCAGCCCCAGCAAAGGTCCGGATAGTGTCCCCCCCACCGTAGCATGCCACCGCCCCCCGTGCGCAAATCTGCACCCCACTTGCCAGGAGCAAAACAGAGTCTCGCATGACTCCAAGACTAGGGAAGCCCCCTGAGGCTTCCCTGCACTCTTAAACTGTGCTTCCAGCAACTGGATGCCTCACTAAGGCTTCTGCGCAGTCCTAGAAGCGCATGAGCCTCTGTGCCTGGGGCATTTGCCCCTTTCACTTAATGGCAGGTCGGCCACTGGCTGGCACAAGTTCACCCTCCTTGGCAAGGTCCTTTTAGCTCTGCAGTCTCTACTTTGCTTTTTGCCATCCTGGATAGTTCAGTGTGCAAATTTTGCTACCTCACCACTGACCCCTCACTCAATATCATTTATGAACGAGTTAAATCACACGAGCCCAGTACAGATCCTTGGGAGACCCCAGTTCTCACTTCCTTCCACTCTAAAAATTGTCCATTTATTCCTCCCCTCAGCTTCCTATTCTTTAACTAGTTACCTATCCACAAAAGAACCTGACCTCTCATTTCATGACTGCTACATTTACGCAAGAGCCTTTGGTGAGGAACTTTGTCAAAAGCTTTCTGAAAGTTCAAGGATACATCAGGCTGGATAGGCTCTAGCCACATGCCTGCTGATAGTCTCAAAGAACTCTGGAAGGTTAGTTAGGCAGGAGTAACCTTGGCACAATCCATGATGATTCTCCCTCAGAAATGCTCTTTCTTTGATACGCTTCAATAAGCGTCAATTTTATCTCTTATTATGCTTTCTACCAGTTTACCTGTAACAGACATGGCCCAATTCGATTCTCTAGTACATGGCTGGCCAAACACCAGTCCGAGGGCCAGATCCAGAGTTTGGCTGTGTGTGTGTTTTCCTATTTAGCAGTACATATTGAGCTTCTGTTATCATGGTGTTTATCATGCTGTTAAATAGCATTCATGCATTCTGGAGAGATTTTCTCTTTTATATCCTGCTTCAGCCCACCCTCCAGACTGCCCAACTCTTATAGCTACTTGAAGGTACACTGGAAGGTGGACTGAAGCATGATAAAAAGCTAAGAGGAAATGGCTGCCCTGTCTGAAAGCGTCTCCCCTCAAATAACTGGTTGAGGTAGTGTAACGCCAAAGAATGCTCACAAGCATTCCAATTTATGATGGAGAAAGGTCACTTGTGGAATGGTGAAGACTAGTGTAGCTGCTATGTGAGAAATGGAAAAAATTGTCTGGCTGATACATAGACCACCTCATGCATACAAATGAGTGCTAGTGAGGAAGGCTGGGATAGCTGAAGGGACAAGGGTGACCAAAACACAGGAGTAATTGGGGAAGGGTTCTAGAGCAGTGGTTTTCAACCTTTTTTTTATCTCACAGCACACCCACAAGGTAGAAACATTGTCAAGGCACACCATCAGTTTTTTGACAAATGACAAGGCACACTATGTTGCAGAGGGGAATCAAATCCCCCAGTTGTTCTACTAATAAATGACTTTCCTCCATGGCACACCTATGGACCATTTGCAGCACACCAGTGTGCCACAGCACAGTGGTTGAAAATCGCTGCTCTACAGAGAATTCTTGGATAGGAGAGGCCTGCAAAGAAGGACGGCTGACTTCTCAGGAATGGAATTCCTCAGGAATGTAGGAATTCCTACATCCCTACAGAAATTCTGGATCTCCAGTGTCCAAACCCAATGGTTTCTCCACCACAAAGGCCTTGGTTAATAACGGAGTGGCTTCACACATGCATGAACGCCCCTTCATGTGTCATCATCACTGTGACTGAATTTGCAAACTCACTCCATCCCAAAAACTATAGCCATTGAGCTGATAGCAAAGTTCTGTCAGTAGAGTTGGTGATCTCCACTGGGTCATTCATAAGAGGAGAAATCTCTGCCTGATGCACTCACCATTACGTAGCAAACATGCATGTGTGAACCAGCCCTAAGTGTCAACCATCTTTGATTTGTCAGATGTGAGGTTCGGGAGATGGCCTGACTGGCAGAAACAGGCACCCCATGTTAAAGAGGGAAATCAAGCCGCGGTAACAAAACTAGCAATATGGTAATTAATTATACTTTTCCATTTTGCCCTAATGAATTGTGAAGGGCATTTATTTAACAAGCCCCTTCTGAAGCGTCGGTACATGATTGCAAATGACATGTGTGACGTCCAGCAGCCTTTTCTTTTGCATAATGGTCACAGATTATACTTAGGAACAGTAACATGGAAGTAAAATGACAGCTCGAGTCACTTAATGAGAAGTTTATTAAGAAACCAGGGCTGATTATCAGCTGCAAATTAACCATAATGTGTGTAATCAGCAGAGATGTCTCATTGGAGGAAGACAGATGATAAACAGCCTGAAATGCTCATTCCCTTGTTAATCAAAAAAAGTACCTATTGCTCATTTAAAGATCTCATCCACAAGAGCCTACATAGATATGTTTGAGGTGGGTACAAAGAATTATTTGGGATGGATAATCCCTACAGTTTCCATACCTGCAGAGAAGAAAAACAAAAACAAAAAGATCCATTCATCAGTATAGAAGTGATTCAACAAAAGGTACAAAGCAATTTGTATACCATGTCGCAATGCAATTTGATGGGCTAGAACAGGGGTGTCCAAAGTTTTTGGCAGGAGGGCCACATCAGCTCTCTGACATTGTGTCGGGGGCTGGGGGGAAAAAGAATTAATTTGCATTTCAAAGTTGAATAAATGTACATAAGTTTACATAAATGAATATATTAAAGATGAACTTATATGAATGAATGAAGGTATTGCAATAGCTCAAGGCCTATAAAAGGCCTTGCACAAAGCAAGGCTGGCCTTTCCTTTGCTGCCGCTGCTGCATCACAGACATGAAACAGCAAGCAGTGGAGGAAGCCCTCATCCCACAGCTCACTGAGAGGTCAAACAGTTGCCCTCACACTGAGAGCAGTTGCATCGGGCCAGTGTGGGCTCCAACAACTCACCGGAGGGCCAGAGGCTCATTGGAGACTGGGAGCTCCCTGAGGGCTGCATTGAGAGGCCTCCAGGGCCGCAAGTGGCCCCAGGGCCAGGGTTTGGGCACCCCTGGGCTAGAATATCTGGGCAGTCTTTCTCCTCCTATCTCAGTTAAAAGGGAGCAAGATGTGGTTTGAAGGCACATGGCATGCTTAGGCACATGAAAGCACAGGCACGAAGGCACAGGCATGTGTTGCTTCAGCAAGATGGTTGCTGAAGCTAAGCATGTCTGGAGTTGATCAGCACTTGGATTGGAGACCAGTCGCCGTGGGGAGCCCTGTGCATCTCACCCTGATTTCCATAAAAGAAAGGCAGGACATGGAATGGAATGAATATTTGCCTGTATGGCATTGATTCATATGACTGTGGCATCTCCCCTAGAGTTCATATGGAGTCAGTGAGTCCCAGGCAGATCTGTTCCCAAGACTGGGAATTCCCAAGATTGGGAATGAGCCCAATGAGGAAGAGGCTACCCAGGGGTGGCCCATAGGAGATAAAAGCTCAAAGAAGAAGATTCTCTTCTTTGTTTCTTTCCTAGAAATTGGATACTGCTTTTCTGCTGTTTGATAAGAACCTGTGTTCAGAGTTATTGGTCACTCCCTCTATCACATGCAGTTCTATCCTCAGTTAAACATGATTTGCATGTTTCTTGTGCTGGAGATACACCTGGTGGAAATTGACTGTTCCGGTTGATGGAGATGTGCTGCATAAGCTTTCGCTGTAACAGTGATATCCATGTAGGAAGTGATATCCTTGTAGGAAAACGGCATTTGTAAAATGACCCTAAAAAGAAAAGCATGCAATTTTTTTAAAGGATTGTCAAACCAATGAATGAGAGTCAACATAGATCCTAAGACCATTATGCCTAATAAGCAAAGTGCCGGCTTAGTCCTGGGGAAACTAGACTGAAGCCTCTCTTCAGTCATACAGATATTGCATGTCCTTGCATGCAGAGGCATACCACCTGAAGAAAGATATGGCATGTGCCCTGGGAGCAAACTGGAGGGGGGAGCCAGAGCATGAGCTCCATTTGCTTCCCTATTTAGGAAACAATTGGAGCTCTTGAGCCCTCTCAGCAGCCGATTGGGTGAAACAAGTTGTGCTCCAACTGCTTCCCAAGTGCAGAAGCAATTGGAGTGCACGCCCCCCTAATGAGATCATGACACTACGTGGCGTCATGACGTCATGGCATTGCCCTGGGCACCAAAAGCCCTGGGTACACCTCTGCTTGCGTGATACTCCTTCAGCCATAGTTCTGCATTGGAACTTTAAGGACACAGATTGAGAACTGATGTGTGGTGGTCAAGAAAATGTCAGCCTAGAAAGACAAGTCCAAATTCCCATTCATCCATGGAGACTACTGGGTGATCCTGGGTCAGCTGTGTTCTCTCAGCCTAACCTACACTGCAGGATTGCGGTGAAGATCAAATTGGATACACTTTTTTAAAACAGAAAATTGAATAAAACTGAACTCCTTGAAGGAAGGGCAGGATCCAAAACCTGAACTGTGACCACTCCATAAGCTTTGCGTGAACACAAACAAGCTGAAGATCCTATAACATACTTTGGACATCAATTGTATGATAGGTCAGTGTTTCTCAACCAATGGTACTTTTACTACTGGTGGTATAAGGTGGTATCTGGTAGTACACATGGGATCCCCAGACCCCTGCTGCCTGGCACCAAGACCATCAATACAATGTGATGAGCAGCAGTAGGCAGAGCTCCAGTGTGTGCTTTTCGCAAGCTCAAAAAAGTCCTCCTGTCTGCCTTGAGCTTCTTAATGGTGTTCGTTGTGTTGCATCTGGCCTCCTGCTTCAGAAGCAACTCATAATGACATCAATGCCAGTTACTTTGGGTGGTACTTCCAAAGGGTAGACCTTGCGAGGGGGGCAAATGTTGAGAGGTGCTGATATAGATGATAAATAAAAATTTGTCTTTTGGGATACATGTCAATTTCATGCAGAGGTGCATCAGTGCTAGAAAGTTAAACTTGAGCTCTAAATGCCTCCAAAAAAAGAGGGAAAGCTTTTTTCCCCCCAGAATGCTGTGCACAAGCCATGCTAGACTAATGAACATTCCTATCTGAACTGAAAACAGCCTGGAAGTCACCATCTGATTGTCTCTTGACAGATGTTTTGAGAAAACACATGCAAAATAAATTTTTAATCTGCAGAGCAATTTGGCCACGCAAAAATCATTTCTTTCTATCCCCATGTCCCCCTTCCCTCCCTGCTCAACAAATCTACATCTGCTTGATTTAATCACTTGACAATGTCAGAGCATTTAACAACATGCATTAGTTGATTCCAATGTGGAACACGGACCGCGCTGTTGCAAATTGTAAATGCAACAGCCTCCTGTGAACATCAATGGGCTGGAAATATTCTCTGTTTGGCCCAGAGCATTAACCACATGAGATATAAAATGCTTTTTTAAAAAAGTTTCATAAGTTTTAATATAGCAACAAGGTTTAAATCCCATGGCAAAGATAAATGACTTCTTTTAATCACTGTGCTAAAGCATATGTTTAGGACAAATGCAACCCAAAAACTCAACCAAGGGGATTCAGAACTGAACCACATCTAACCTTTTTTTTCTAATCTGAAAGTGAAACTAAGTGTAGAAAATTTTTTAAAAAAAGACAATTGGTACACAAGAACTATTTATCAAAAACTTGTTTCCTCCCATATTCCTAATGTGTTCTCTTAATGCGCTTTTCCTTTGCACTTTTTTTTCTGTTGAGCGCCTGCTGATATTAACCATCTTCTAGTTCTAAAAATACAAAGTTTTGAACATGAAGTGAATTCATCTAGTGCAGTATTATCAGCCCTAAATGTCAGCAGCTCTCCAGAGAAAGAAAAACACATGCTTTGCCAAACAGTCCTTGGTATCGCCTTGTTTTTACAAACTGCAGTGGATCCCATACTGCTGGGTCATGACCCACCAGCCTGGGAAACACTGGCCCTAAGGGGTGGGGAAGGCGGAAGGCAGCCATGCAATCCCCAGGATCGCGTCGCTGCCGGGAACAGAAGGGAGTTTCCTTACCTCCTATAAGCAGTGCCAGCATCTTGGGGGTGTGGGGAACCTCACATTCACCTCTGTAGCACTCCCCAAGTCTCAGAAACTGAAAAAAAGCAATCAGAACCTACTTCTGGTTTTCAATCACGAACCCAGAAGTGGGTTCCAATCACGTCTTTTCCCAGTTTCTGAGGTTTGGGGAGCCCTGCAGAGGCGTCCATGTGGCTCCCCTCACCCCGGATGTTAGCACTGCCTGTAGGAGGTAAGGAAACCCCTTACGTTCCAGGTAAATGGCACAATCTTGGGGAGCACGTCACTGCCTTAGACCCGCACCTACTTAGGTAGTTCCCAATTCCCTTGTAGGAGTTTGGCAACCATTGTAGTGCATCTCTCCCCAAAATGTTCCTCTCTATCCTTGAACCTCTCTGTCATACCTTAACACTTACATCCTATTTCTTCCTTGGCCACCAGACTCACTAATTCTATTGTCTAGGGATTGATAAGGCTATTAGCACGTTTTGTTCTACGTACATGTTACCATTTGAACAGCCATGCATGTGTTTGCTTTGCGACTCAGTGGACAATGGAAATCTTGAATATGTAGAGCAGAGATGCTCACACTTTTTTGGCTCGAGAGCTACTTTGAAACCCAGCAAGGCCCGGAGATCTACCAGAGTTTTTTTACAATGTTCACGCCATCATAACATATAACATTTATGTGTACAATGTATGTTGGTGTACCTTGCATAACCGCATGAGCCAATATTGCACAGCACAACATAATTAACTATAAACATTTTTGTAATTACTTGAGTTTACTTTGATGACTTGCACTGAAGTGAATCAGCCAAGGATGCATAGTCCGGGCAGTAGCTGCTGATAGCCAGCCTCAAGCACACTTCCAAATGTTCATCAGTCATGGTGGAACTTAATGATCTTCATGTAGGAAAAGGCTGACTCACATAAATAAGTGGAGCCCTTCCTGTCTCAGGTGCTCTTATATCCCTGAGGGCCCTATTGCCTTCAAGTGGCTGCAGCTGTGCAGCACACTCTGCTGGATGCCCAGGCCTTACCCTTAAAGGGGCCACTGCTGACAGCACATCTACCTCCTCACCAGATCTTCCTCGATTCCAATACAAGTGGGGGGGGGGGGAAGCAGATCTCTATACAGACCAGTGCAAAAACTGGGGAAAGGTGTGGGGGAGGGAAGATCTCTATATAGACATCACAGCAAGACCAGTGCAAAACCCCTTGCACACAGAACCAACAGATGGAAGTTGGGGGGGGGGGGCAGATCTCCATACATACCAGTGCAAAAACAGGGGAAAGGTGTGGGGGAGGGAAGATCTCTATATAGACATCACAGCAAGACCAGTGCAAAACCCCTTGCACACAGAACCAACAGATGGAAGTTGGGGGGGGGGCAGATCTCCATACATACCAGTGCAAAAACAGGGGAAAGGTGTGGGGGAGGGAAGATCTCTATATAGACATCACAGCAAGACCAGTGCAAAACCCCTTGCACACAGAACCAACAGATGGAAGTTGGGGGGGGGGCAGATCTCCATACATACCAGTGCAAAAACAGGGGAAAGGTGTGGGGGAGGGAAGATCTCTGTATAGACATCACAGCAAGACCAGTGCAAAACCCCTTGCACACAGAACCAACAGATGGAAGTTGGGGGGGCAGATCTCTATACGGACCAGTGCAAAAACAGGGGAAAGGTGTGGGGGAGGGAAGATCTCTATATAGACATCACAGCAAGACCAGTGCAAAACCCCTTGCACACAGAACCAACAGATGGAAGTTGTGGGGGGCAGATCTCCATACATACCAGTGCAAAAACAGGGGAAAGGTAAGTCAGCCCCAGTAGAGTCAACGGGGCTCACTCCCAGGGATGTGTGGACCGGAGAGAAGCCTGCCAGCGGCTCCTCTCCCAGGGAGGAGCCTGCCAGGGGCTCACTCCCTGGGCTACTCCCTGGGCTCACAAGCCTGCCAGGGGCTCACTCCCAGAGATGCGTGGATGGGAGAGAAGCCTGCAAGCAGCTCCTCTCCAGGTCTACTCATGAGTCAGCCCCAGTAGAGTCAAAGGGGCTCACTCCCAGGAATGCGTGGACGGGAGAGAAGCCTGCGATCGACTCATTTTGCCTCGCGATCGACCAGTCGATCGCAATCGACGTATTGAGCACACCTGATGTAGAGCTTAGATCACATGTGCCTCTGTGCATGTAAATATTATGTGTGAATAACTTTTGTACAGATCAGCAGTTATGTATACACTAAACATAGATTGTACATGCCTTGAATGTAATATTTCAATAGGAATAAGTCTGGATTCCTCTTATCTTTTCATGAACAAAATACCTTTTAAACAACTGATGCTGTTCTTATGTTCCAAGGTTTCTTCTTCTTCCTCATCCTCATCTATCATTTTTCAACACAAGTAGTTTATGAAGCAGTTACATAGTAAAACAAGGGCCCTATCCTATCCAACTTTCCAGTGCTGGTGCAACCTCAATGCAGCCCCGAGGTAAGGGAACAAATGTTCCCATACCTTGAGGAGGCCTTTGGGATTGCTTCCCAATCACAGGAGGTAGTGCATACCCCATTGGTACAGCAGCACCAGCACTGGAAAATTGGATAGGATTGGGCCTTAAATCAGTAAATCCCTGTCTCCAAAGTACTTACAATCTAAAGAAAAATACAGAAGAGACATCAGCAACAGCCACTGTAAAAAGAAGTCATGCTGGGGTAAAGAGTGATATTTGGAATAGTTGGCATATATTCTAAACCTGCTTTCCAGAAATGAAAGGAGATGAGTTTATACTCAACAAGTAGCTATCCTAAGCTGCCTCCCAGCTTCAACTCTCGGGGGGGGGGGGGTGACACACCTATCATCTGTCTCTGATGGTTGGCAACCTTCAGTCTCAAAAGACTATGGTATAAGCCTACAGCACCAGGTATTCCCAAGCAGTCTCCCATCCAAGTACTAACCAGGGCTGACCCTGCTTAGCTTCTGAGACCAGACAAGATCAGGCATAGCCAACAGGAAATCCCTGATCTTGTATTCATTTTTATCTTTATAACACATTGTAGATGGGGAAACTGATGATCTGAGACCAAAAGTACCTGTCATAAACAACCATCACTCTCCAAGTCATCCTAGCAGAAAAGGAAGTTAGCCATGATCTCTTTTCCTAGATACGTGACTGTCTGATACAAGAACTGCAGCATGCACACACAGTGGTGTGCTATCTAGTGAAATCTGCCCTCCCCCAAAAGAGTCATCATTGTCCTATTTGGTGACCTTAATGAGATGTCAGAGGGTTAATAAGGAAATCAATTTATCTTTTTTAAGTGCAAGAAGTAATTAAAGTCTAAGGGAAATCTGTATCATAATTGAGAATGAGTAATGAGCAAGCGAGATGTGAAGGCAAAAAAAAAAAAACTAGCTTGATAATTAAGACAGGAAGTTCAGGACGATGAGATGGAATAATGTATTTTGTCACCCATGGCACAATTATTGCCTGCTGATATTAAGCTGGTCAGCTTAAGCGCAAGAACAATCAGCCCTGTGGCGCGAGGAGGAGTTTGATACCAGTGGCGTGTCTTCAACTGGCAGGAAAAACGGCTCTGGGGGAGAAGTAACAGACAAGACTCCAGATAAGATCAGGGTGCTCAGATTAATGAAACTGAAATATATTAAAAGGATTAAAGAGCAATTGTGTCAGCAGTTTATATTAAAACTCTGAAAGTCATAAGTCCTTTGGACTCTGAATAGAAGCAGATCTCTGAATTATCTCCTGAAGAACAGCCAGCTCAGTTTAAAAAAAAAATGGGCCAAGGGTAGACCACTTGCTACTCCTTCCGAAGTACAGAGAATCATTAACCAGTGATTAATTCTGGACGCAATCCTATACTTAAAAAAAAAAAAAAAAAAGCCTAGGATTTGGTGTAAGTTGGACAAAGCCATCAAGATACACAGGAGTATCATGTAGTACAATGGAATATCTCCTGAGTTATACCAAAGCAAAGTACTCCTGATGCAACAAAATCAGAGCAAAAATGGATGAAGAAGATGGTGTGTCATGGGGAGATGAGGAGGAGTGGACTTCTATCAAATTATCATAAACCCCTTCAAACCACAGCCAGACCCAAAGCAATGGCCTAAAGTTACACTGACTCCAGTGGTGGTATAAGTCAAAATTAGCACACAGCAAGCAATAGAAAAAAAAGTCTCCCTGCTGCCATGTATTGATTAGATCTTTCCCTATCCCACCAACATGGGGGCATGTCAGTATGTCACTCCATGATTGGTACATGCTTGGTACATGCTGAAAGTGTTACTGAAAGGAGCTGGGAGAGTGACATAGTTGTACTTTCTGGGTTTTTACAGCTTCACTGCTCCCCCTCTTTTTTTAATGAACTAGTATAGGATACTAGTGGACCTCAACAGGTGGGAAAACCCGGCCTCTGAGCGGCCCACTTGGAGGCAGGCTGTGCAGCATGGGCTCTTCCAGTTTGAAGAAACACTTGGCCAACAGACTGAGGCAAAGAGGCAAAGAAGGAAGACCCATAGCCAGGGAGACAGACAAGGGACAGACTGCACTTGCTCCCAGTGTGGAAGGGATTGTCACTCCTGAATGAATCGGCCTTTTCAGCCACACTAGACGCTGTTCCAGAACCACCATTCAGAGCGTGATACCATAGTCTTTCGAGACTGAAGGTTGCCAACTACATAGGATACTGATTACAATGTAGCCAACTTTAGCTAGACTGGTGGTTTAACTGGACTACAGAATTGCCTTGCCCACCTTATTTCAGGGCATGAGGTATAGGCTGAGCTGCCTGAAGACTGCATGAAGTTAAGCAGCCCGATTCATGCCTGGAAGGGAGACCGGAAGTCACTGATAAAGCTGTCATGACCCTCAGTGAGAGAAAGGAGTCGCTATTGCATGCTGCGGCGAGAGGGTAGACTGGAATGCTGGGGCTCTCAGTGATAGAGTGATAGCAATGGGAAGATCCTGTTCTTGAAGTGATTTGTGGCTGCCTGCAGAAGCTCGAGGCATGTGCTGTGCTGCTAAGAGAGATGGCTACACCATGGAAGGAAAAACATCTGAAGACTGAAGGGTTCCCTTGATGCAAAGAGGGCACCAGGATGAGGTCTCTTGTTATCTGGTGTACTCCCTGGGGCATTTGGTGGGCCACTGTGAGATACAGGAAGCTGGACTAGATGGACCTAAGGCTGATCCAATGGGGTTCTTCTTATGTTCTTATGTATATATTGCGGCTAACTCAGCCTAATATCTGATGAGAAATCTGATGATGAGAAAGGTAGTATATAAATACACAAATTAAAATTTAATTAAATTATTTCTGAGGTCTCCAATTTGTCAAAGAGGCAGCACTATCACTACCCATTTGGAACATCAAACACCTTCACAAGATGAGCAGAGATCCAGCACAAAACAGGTAAGGACCCTCAGGCCACACAAGGTGTCCTCTCTTCTTCTGTACTTCAAGCATGGCCCCAGAACACACTGGGCGACAAAGGGGCTCTGATCCCTAGCTAGAAATGCTTCTGGAGCCCCCAGAAGCTAGAGTTCAAGCCCAGCTGTTAGAGGGGGTGGATCCCCCACACTGAACACATTGTCACCAACCTGTGCCATGAGCAGCCCTGTAATTTTACAAGAAACAATGTTTCTCTGTAGATAACGTCTGTGTCACAAGAGTGAGAACAATGCACAAAATGAATAGGTGTTTCCTGTGCCACCTTCAGTCATTTCTCCGCTATGTGTTGTGCTGTTTAAGAATAGACTGTCAGGCTGTGTAGAGAAGGCCTAAAATTAACTCTGTTAGACTCCCTTTGTGCCTAGAGTGTGAACAGGGAATGCCCGACTTTCCTTTGCTTGGCATATTGATGCTTTTGGGGAAGCATTTGGAGGGGAAGGAGAATGAACAGTGAGTTCCATCCAAGCCAGGTACTTCTATGTCAATATTGCAACAGAAATTGGGTCATGCTCCTGGCAACAGAGCCCTATCTTAGCCTATGAGAACAAGATGGTCAACCCCAAGGAAGAGACAGACCAGAGTAGAAGAATTTGCTCAACGCAGATCCTGGACACTCTTGTTTCACTTGAGTTCCTTGCACAAAGGGAACCCCAATAAGTGGCATTGCTAGGGAGTGTGAGGGGTGCAGACTGCACTGAGTAACACATTTTAGGGGTGATACCACTAGTGGCCCAAATTGTGAAATCTTGGTATTTTCAAATAATACCATCATGTTATATATAATTCGATATGTAATTTAATGCAGAAAGCAATGAACCACATTGAAATATCTGTATCCTATCAAGAGTTATGGCCAAATAACCAGAAAAGGAAAACACAACTACCTTATGTAATAAAAAGTGGATTTGCTTAACTCAAAACTGGCCAATAAGACGGATTGTTCTGAGAGCCAATGAGGTGTTATTATGACACAGCAGGGAACCAAAAAGGTGTTAGTATGAGTCAGCTCTCATTCCCATGGATCAGAGCTCATACTAGAACATTCATTCAGTTGGGTGAGTGCCATCAATTTGGCCACTGATTAGTTGGGTGACCTGTAATGTTATATATTGAAATAAATAAAGTTAACAGGGTTACACAAACCCTAGTGATGCCACTGCATTTAGGCTGTGCCTATGATATTGCAATTTATTCTGTACGGTCTGGTACAGGAGGTGGTCTTTTACGGGGGTGACGCAAATCCTAGTGACGCCTCTGACCCCTGTAGACTTCTCTCTCCAGGGCTCTGCCCTTTTCTTCTGACTCAGAAGGCTCCCTGAAAGACTCTGTATCCAAGGACAATTCCTCTCAATGTTGATAGAGTGAACGCCTGTGAACTGGACAAAGATCCTTTATGTTACCAAACATTTCCCTGGTTCTCCAGAGCCAACCACACCATCTACCTCCAACAGTTAGATAACCATTTAGTTAGCACCAGAATGTTCCTGGAACAACATCAGATCCTGCTCAGAGTTCTGCAGCCAGGCTTGTCTTCCTTGTTTCCCCTTGCAGGTGTTTAAAGTTCTGATCTCCCTATTGGATTTGTGCCTGCCTAGACTCCTGACACTCCTTGGTACTGGCCAGGATCTGGAACCCATGCCTGGGTTTGTGCTGCTACCTTCACCCCTCATCTGGCTGGGCCTGGAACAGGATCAAATATGTCCTAGTAAGCTCAGAAAGAGCTGCATGTGTTGGTTTGCCCTCAGATCTTTCATTATGAGTGCATAGTATTGAAAACAATCTTACCACTGACTTGGGTGCAACAGATTGCACATTTTAGCACATGGCTTCTTTCCCCACTCCAGTTTTTTCTGTCACAGAATAGCACAAGCATCCATGCTTAAGCTAGTCCCCCCCCCCAGCCTCCAAACAGTAGCAGACCTCCCCGGCCCCACACCCTGGGGCAACAGTCGGCAGTGCACCCCATTGGATGCTGCTGCCCCCCAATGCGCGAACCCCCCCCCCTTTTCTGGTGCATAGAGCTTCACATGACTCCAGGATGCACCGAGGAAGGCTCCTGAAGCTTCCCCAATGCTTTAAACTGTGCTTCCAGCAAACTGCATTGGGAGTCTCAGGGTGGCTTCCACATGGTTCTTAGGCATGTGAAGCTCCACACCCAGGGCATTTGCCCCATTCATTTAATGGTAGGTCTGCCACTGCCTCCAAAGAGCAACATTTATTTACCAAGGACTCTCTATATACACTGATCCCTGGTCATGCGTGCATCTCATGGTCCTATCCTGAGGCCGATTAGATCAGCCCACCCACACACCCACCCCCCCGCCCAAAATTGCAAGATGAAAAGATGAAAAAGCAATGCACCAAGAATGGTGCAGAAGTTCAGAAATGGAAAGAATCAAATGCGGTGTTTGGGAGGTAAGAGCCCTGCCTGAATTAATACACTAACTCCTTGCAACAAACACAGGCAAAAGGCCTACGTGCCCGCAGCATTATCAGTCTGAAATTCATGGTTTGCTGACTACTTAAATTACCTGGCACCCGGCTAAGTCCTGAAGAGAGCGCAGTCTGTGCAATTCTCTGTCATTGAAGGGACAATTAATGGGCTGCTTTAATTTAAGATAAGGTGCGATGCTGAACAAGGAGAGGAAGCAAATGAGATGTGTCACCCAAGTCCTGATGTTCCTAGAGACCAGGATATGCCTGCTCAAATAGTTGCAAATTTGTTCATAAGGTAGTAAATGAGACACCTCATTTAGGAGGTTCGCTCTGGTGTGATGAGGTGTTCACTGTTATAGATGAGACTTGCTGATTGGCTTAGATTGTTTGTGAGGAATGCATTGCACTGAAAATAAGGTTCAATGAAATGCTGCATTAATGTCATTGTGGGCCTTGAACAGCTACGGGGGTGGGAGTGGATCCAGATTGAGACTGTGACATGGGACTAGGGTCTTTAAGTCCTCATCATGGTGGAAGCATCAGAGCCACAATGCATGTATTGAAATTTATAGCCAAAGTGAAAAAGTATAAAGTTCTAAATTTTGTAAATATGTACAATTAAGTTGTAAATAATCTCTTTATGGAATCCTTTCAATCATTGGTTTGGTTAGCATAATTCTCCTGGCAGCAGCACTCATCTCCAAAATACCTCGTAGGTGTTCACAAATACACTGGAGGTGAGACAGTTGATTGCGGGTCTTCTCATGTACATGAATGTATGTATCACTGTACTGTTTGTTGACATATACAGGAAGTTTATAAATGGGTAGTCCAATCCTACCGAAACCTCCGTATGGTGATGTAACAGTGCTGGGGCACTGTCCACTGCATCCTGCAGGAGAGTTTTGGCTGCTGGAGGTCTCCTCAGAGTAAGGGGAGATTTGTTCCCTTGCCCCAGGGTAAACCCAACACCGCTATGGGTCAACTCAGATCTGCTCCAGCAATATCGCTGGTGCAAGTCCATGTTGACCTATACAGGCAGATCAGTCCCAGGGAGGGGGTTTGAATTTGTTGGGCAATGCAGCCAGCAAACCTGCCCTAATCCCGGGCCAAATCAGCTCATCCCCTACTTCATTTCCTCCCCATTCCACCCCCATCCTATTCTACCCCTGTGCCAGGCTTAGCTGCTCAGACATGTTGTGCCTCTCAACATCTACCGGTGTGCATTTGAAGGCTCCAACCTTCACACCAGCATGTTGGCTGCTTTACACTGCCACAAAGCACTTTATGACAACTTTGCGGCAGCCTGCATAGACAGAACACGCATTCCACCAGTGCTACTGTTAGGTAGCTACTCTCTTTGCTGAGAGCAAGCCACACTGAACATAATGTGACTTACTTGTGAGTGGGAATGCATAGGATTGGGCAGTTAGACTCTCAATATACGTCACACCAGGGTGTGAGTGAACTTTCCGTAGTGGTGCTCCAATTATAGAATGTTATTTCTAAACATATTCATTTCCTTTGCTGTCCTTTAGATACCCATGAAAAGCTGTGTTATTCTCCCAGGTCTCCAAGGATCTGGGCAGCATATAATTACCTCACTGTTCATGGTTTTTAATCTGTTATTAAGTCTGATGTGGTCCTGCTATTGATTGATTTTAGTCTGCATTTTTTTTTTATCCCTGTATTGTTTCATTGTTCCATATAAGCCTTAGAGACCACTGGAAGAAATGCAGGGTATGAATCTTTCAAATAAATAACTTTGAAAATTGTATTTCAGAATTTCTCGCGTATATTTTGATATGAGAATGCATTAATTTCTAGGGACTCATTCATCATTCTGCTCTATAACGGGAATGCGAATTAATCCAATGAAACAAAGAACCAAATGCTGGACAAGGGAAAAGAAATCAATAGGGTTGCTATCTGATGACTTCCCAGCTGTGTTGATCCCTCTTGGGGTGTTTGCTTAACAAACACACAACATGGATGAGAAAAAATATAATGGATTGTATCCCAAGAAAGTGAATCCTAACCAAGCACCACTGGAATCAATGATACAAATGAGTCATGAGTACCTTTTGGCTCCATTAATTTTAGTGGGGCAGAGTCATGACAGTTTCCTTTGAATTCGGTCCACTGGCTTGGATCCTAAAGGGCTGTTGTAGGACATCTTCATCCCAAATCTTGCACCCCCTGCAAGAATGTTGGCAATTCCCTCTTTTTCCTGAAGTTCCATGCCAAATGTCACTCATGTCATTTAGTTTCAAAGGGCCCCCTAACACTTAGAAGCATGGGGGGGGGGGAATGCAGAGAAGGCAGAGGGAAGGGAGAGATAGGAAAACTCTGCTTTATTAACAGAACTCTGTTCCATTAGGGTTCAGAAATTAAGACCCAACTCAATGAATATTTCAGGGATATTTTTGACAGGTAATTCCGTATGTCTTTTTTTCCCCCTTTAACATTCTAAACTGCCTCGTTGTCAGTGAGGTCAAGATAATGAAGCAATAAAAATTAAACTGGAAGTTACTTTGCCCAAAACATTTTCTGGATGCAGACGTAATTGCCATACAGAAAAAGATGTGTTCTCGTGTGTGTGCGTGTGTGTGTGTGTTAGTTATTCTATGAGGAGATAGGTGAGGATGTTTCCAGGTACCCTAACATGATTTCCAGGGGCAAGTTGGCTGGTCAGAGAATATTCTTCTGTTCAACAAAACAGAAGCATATGGAACGAGAAATAACAGTTTGGCTGATGTGTGCTGTACACCAAGACTTTCCGACCTGTGTAATCACTACAGAATAAACACGTAAACCTCACTGTACAAGTACAGATGCTACAGAATTTCATCCCAGATTATATCTTGCCCAGGGCTCAGAAAGTCCTGGGCAGAAGTACACTGAACACTGAGACCAGCTGCCAATGTCAGCAAAATAAATAAATAAATAAATAAAATAACGCAAAGATCTACAAACACGTTCCTCTTTGACCTTATGTGGTTCTAGTGTGCTCCTTCACATTATGTTTAAAACAGAATTAGATAACTGCTTGGAGAAGAATATCATGTTATTTTCCCAAAGGCTATATTGAACCTCCATGTTTGGAGGCACTATACCTCTGAATATACCTTGTTGAAAAGCGGTATATAAATACTGTTGTTGTTGTTGTTGTTGTTGTTGAATGTCAGTTACCGGGGCCACAGTGGGAGGGGTCTGTTAGGGTTACACATTTATCTTCAGAACAAATGGAAAACAATCCGAATGAGACTTTTTCTCATTTCTTTTCCATTCATTGGGGAACAAATGTGACATGCAATGAATGGAGCTTCTTTCTCACACTTCATTTGGCATTTGGTGGGATGAGTGCTTACCTTGCTGGACAGGAAGCAGAGGTTATTCCTTGCATAGCTGCTCTCTAACAGCCACCACTTTATTTTCCCACAATACTTCAGACTGATACTGCAGCCAAGGCTTTTCGGGTGGTGGTGGTGGTGGTGGGAATGGTCGCCACCGCAAAAATCGAGTGGTCATCACTGGTGCTTGCTAATTTATCCCCTGTAATACCCTGTACTGATACTGCATCCAGGGCCTTATGGGAAAATAAAATGGCAGCCACCAGAAGGTAGCTGCACAGAGGAACTCCATTGCCTGCAGCAGGCACAGGTGGGGGAAACCACCATGAAAGAGAAAAGGCATGAAAATGAATGTAAATAATAAAATTTACATTGGAGGCAGGCTGTGCAGCATGGCCTTCCTCAGTTTGAAGAGACACTTGGCCAACAGTCTGAGGTTAAGAAGCAAAGAAGGAAGGCCCATAGCCAGGGAGACAGACCAGGGACAGACTGCACTTGCTCCCAGCATGGAAGGGATTGTCACTCCCGAATTGGCCTTTTCAGCCACACTAGACGCTGTTCCAGAAACACCTTTCAAAGCGTGATACCATAGTCTTTCGAGACTGAAGGTTGCCAACACACAATAAAATTTAAAAACCCTCTACGGATATGTAAAATAAAAAATCAAATGAGGTTTATCATTACTATTAATAATACTTCAGTCAACGTCTTGCACTTCTAAAGCATGCCTCCTTCATGCCCACCTTGTAAACTTTTCAGAGTGGCCCCCTTCTTCTGACCCAGCAAGGCTCACGTTCTTACGTATCAGTAGTTATACGCTCTGTAGTTAAAGTTACTGGCAGTAGGTCAGTCAAGCTGAAAATACATCCTCGCAACTTGTTATCCCTTGTCTGGTCTTCAAGTATGTTTTATTGCCACTGCGAATAAGGACGTTATCTACTCACGGAAACTTTCCCTTGTTGGCTGGAACAACAGAAACACTAATTGTCTGATAGCAAAGCAATATATCTCTCGACAAGGGTGCGCTGAGATACAAGTTTTCAGGCGCTGAAAGCTAACATAAAAAGGCTTGCACCGTTAGATGTATAGGGAGCGATGGAAAAGACATTCAAAGGGTATTAATGTGGGTCAACATCATATGTCAATAGAAATGTCCAATATGTTGAGATCATGACTGACTGGGGTTGTCTGATTTTTCGATGGCTTGGATGAATAATAATAAATAATAATAATAATACAGGTATTTATATACTGCCTTTCATGGTCTTCAGATTTCTCCTCAGACTTTATTTCAAGGCGGTTTACACAGGCAGGCTATACTAAATCCCTATAGGGATTTTTACAATTGACGAAGGTTCTGTCTTTCAAGAACTACAACATTTCAGATGGATTTTTTTATGATCTGGTATCACATTCTGGCCTCCAGTTTCCTCCCACGCAAGCTGACTATCCTTCATATCTCACTTGAAGGGTGGCCAAAGAGTAGATGGAAAAACTCGGCTCAGCTTGTCAGCTGCTTCAAGGTCTCGCCGTTTACGGTGCCGGTGGCCTCAAACTGGCAACCTTCAGCTGTTATCTTCAGGCAAACGGAGGCTCTATCCTCTAGACCAGACCTCCTGCCCAGACACTCAGACCTCCTGAGTGTAGAACATATTTATCAACTTGCATATCTGAGACGGTTTCACACTCAGTCACTCCATCAGTCTATGAAGTCCAGTTGGTGCTGCTCCTACCACCAGTCTCTCTCTTGAGTCTCAGATAGGGAATTTTCCCTTCTCTGCTACCTGCAGCCTTTTCAACTGGAGATGCTGAGGTTTGAACTTGGGACATGGGAAAGATGTACTCTTCTATTTCCTAATCTATGGCCTTTCCCCAATTCATGGCTGATTCGGAACTAAGAGAATCATATTGGGCCGCTATGATGCTGGAAGCAGCGTTTCAGTGGCACAGCAGGGTCTACAGCTGCAGCCAAAGGTGACAGAGAGAAGTGCAAGGCCACCACTGCAAGTGTAGCTGTGCACCATCAAAGCCAGACACAGCCCTGGTATCCGTAAGTCAACATGGGGATGGATGGGGGTGCAAGGGGTGGAGAGAGGAGCAGTGGGGCAGAGACTGGGGGGGGGATAAGGGCATACTGAATCCAAGAAGGGGGTGGTATTGGTAGTAGTAGTGCCACAAATATCTTACGTCCCTTACAGATGAAAGAAAATTTCCCTGTTGGCAAGGTAATAGGGGGATTAGTTTTATTTACAAATAGCATGGGGGTTGCACAATGTGGCAAAACAGTAGCAGGGGGTGGGGCATTGGTATTTTGCCTCCCATTTTAATTCTGAACACACGCCCCCTTCCAACATGCTATTTTTTTTATTTTAAAAAACTACCATTGTGCACCAAGGCTAAGATGAAAGGTTATTTGACATGCTTGTTTTGTGCTGCATGTGGGTGAGTTGGTACACATGTGCCAGAGCAGTCATAGTAACAAGGGCAGAAGCCTATTCAGGGTGAGGCCCAAGGTCATGTTGCACAGGAGACAGTGGGGTTGGTTGAGACACAGCTTGGCAAGGCATCAGGGCCAGCCAAGTCAGGCAGCCAAGGCTGACCCCTGAAGCTCTCCAGTATGCAGCTTTAGGTGGTGGTGAAGAAATGCACTGAAGCTCTCCAGTATGCAGCTTTAGGTGGTGGTGAAGAAATGCACTGAAGCTCTCGAGTATGCAGCTTTAGGTGGCGGTGAAGAAATGCAGCTGGCCGAGCATGTTGCTCTGTCATTGCCTGGCAAATGTGACTGGTCAGAGGGTGGAGGCAGAGCCAAGTGGGCTCTTTACCTAGCTTTCAACCAATCAGTTTGCTCCCCATGAACCTTCCGGGTGGGTAGGTTCCCTGGAGAGTGCGCATGATGAGCTTTACTGGCCCAAGCGAACAAGGATTGACCTGTAGGGTCAGCTGACAATTCCTGAAGTCTAAGTGGTGTCTTTATATTGCAACAATCAGTCTGTCCACTTTCTAGGAATGGCCATAGAGCAGGAGGTACCACAAAGAGATAAACAAGTAGGTACAATCCTGATTGCTGGGAGTCCTGCTCTGAAATTACCCTGAAATGGCACCTTTGGCATTAAAAGTTGAACCACACAAACTACCAGCACAGCACTACGACTGCTCTCTACACACCATTATAGTTGAATCCACTTGGACGTCCAAGAGGGTGATTGCTTTGGTCCTCCACTCCAGTGCTGCGTTCCAGTTCCACGCTGCATGTTGGGAATACAGAACGTGAGTGTTTGCTTTGGTTCCTTCTTTCTTTTTTTTCCCAGTGCAGAGATTCAGGGCGGCACTTGGATGCTCGGAGAAAAGAAAAGAAAAAAAAGAAAAGAAAAGCTGCCTGGAAAGTAGTTCTAACCACCAAATTGCACAAACTATTCTCTTCCTGAAAAATGGGCAAAGGAGCTGTGAATAAAAGAGCAATATATAAACTTAGAAGTATAACAGTACTTACACTCCAAATGTGGCTGTCCTAAATTTATTGACTTCTGGGGAAGAAAAAAAAAAATCCCGAAACAGATGACAGCATGAAGCCGGTGAGAAGCTGATAATAGACTGTCTTCAAAGCGGATCCTTTTATTCCACACACAGCAGTAGGTGATAAATGGCCCCAGTGCCAGCGTTTACTATTGCCTTCATTTTTCCCCCTTCCTTGTGGCATATCTCAGATCAGAGACTAATAGCCCCCCAGGATAAGTTATCTTGACACAACCTCTCCCCATCAGTGATGGCTGCTGTTTCCAAACATCTGTCAGTAAACAGGCAATGGGGAGAAAGATGTAGATACTCTCCCCCTTGCCACGGTCGCTGCGGCGCTGGTGGTTCTAAACCGGAAGAGGCCGACCCGAGGGGAGCTCACTTAGGGGTTGAATAATTTTGAAGACTCTTGCTCAAAATGATATTTATTTCGGGGGGTGGGGAGGCGATGGTGCATTTACCAGGGGTGCAGAAGAACAAAGGAATGCATAAATGATGTTACTGGAGATGAAAACTGAGTGTTCATTTAGCAGTATCACAGTCGACTGCTGGCATTGCTCTTTATTCTGACTCCAGAGATGTTAGCAAACATCTGTTATCCCTCTGTTTCCCTTGGATCGGTAATTGGTGTCTTTTCAGAGGATCTTTGGTACATGAGAAGCTTCTGTTGCCAGTAAAACGCCTCTGCTCTGCAGTTGGCAGATAAAGTGGCATGGGTCCATGGGAAACTTGGGGTGCCATTTCGGTTTTCGGCAGGGGGGCGCCATGCCCAAATGGCATTGGGGCATGCACCGTTCACGTCAATGACCTTCACTTGAATATTCAAAATGACAAAAAAGGCGAGAGGAGAGCGGTGTCTTTTCAGAGCCCTTCTTGTGGCTACTTTCATCTCGCTTACACATACTGCAGATACACTTATTTCTAAGGATAATCACAGGTGGAACAAAGAATAGGGTGCAAAAAACTATCCCCTTTTTCAATAGCAGCTCTGAGGAAGGGGATAATTTGTTCATGAACATGCTGGTGGGGTTACTATGTACCAACAATGAAATGATTACAGGGGGCAAGAAAGGTCTCAAGTTAATTCAAAGCAAATATGACATTAGCGCTGGGAGGCTTCAACCCCTGACTGGTAGTGATTGCTCTAAATCATACGGTTTGGACAACGGAATTTACTAGTAATCCTGCGGGCCCAGCCATATTGGCTCCTCCTGACAGTGGTCCAAATATAAGGTATACATTCAGAAATGAACACATGCAAAATAGTTCCAATATTTTGGCAGACCTTGAATTTTTTAATGCAGTCTTCCAGAGTCTACGAATCTACTTTGGGCTCTCTGGGAAAGGGTGCCATCATCTGAGTGCTCACCACTGATTTGTTCAAGCTTGTAGGCCAGGGGTGTCCAAAGTTTTTGGCAGGAGGGCCACATTGTCTCTCAGACATTGTGTTGGGGGCTGGGGAAAAAAAGAATTAATTTATATTTAAAATTTGAATAAATTTACATAAGCTTACATAAATGAATATATTAAAGATGAACTTACATGAATCAATGAAGGTCTTGCAATAGCTCAAGGCCTATAAAAGGACTTGCACAAAGCAAGGCTGGCCTTTCCTTTGCTGCCGCTACTGCATCACAGACATGAAATAACAAGCAGTGGAGGGAGCCCTCATCCCACAGCTCACGTGAGAGGTCAAACAGTCTCCCTCAAGCGGAGAGCAGTTGCATCGGGCCAGTGTGGGCTCCAACAAATCTCCGGAGGGCCAGAGGCTCATTGGAGACTGGGGGCTCCCTGAGGGCCACATTGAGAGGCCTCGAGGGCCGCAAGTGGCCCCGGGGCCGGGGTTTGGGCACCCCTGTTGTAGACCAAACACACTGGGAAACTGGATAGTGCCAGGAGGCCCCAAACTTGAAATATGCAAGTTCACTGTTGAAGTTGAAATACAGCCTGCTGCACAGAATTGTATGCAAGGAGGGCTCTCAACTCATGATGGGAAATTCTGACAAAGCAGTGAAGCACGGGGGACACCTGGTATGAAACAGTTGGGCACCTATAGGCTCCAGTTTGATTTTTAGATGAACACGCATAGGTCCAGGGCAAGAACAAAGCATGTAACTCCACTTTTCACCTTCCCCGTGTATTGCCAATCATATTGAAGTCTGGCAACTGGCCATGGGAATGGACTGCATTAAAAAAAACAAAAACATGCGTTTGAGTTAGCATGACAAATTTGGACGACCGAGTTACTCCATATGAATCTGCCTGCCCATTGAGATAATTGGGAAGATTTTGTTCTGGGACTCATTGCAAGCTGAAGTGAGACTAGTGGGGTCTCAGTGGCATTACTGGGGGGGTGCAGGTGCACCAGGGTGATGTGCATGGGGGGTGTGTGACACCGCTACTGGCAAAAATGTTTGAAATTTCGGTATTTTCAAATAATACCATCATTTTATATATCATTCGATGTGGAATTTCATGTACAATGCAATGAAACAAACTGCATTGACATATCTCTATTCAATCAAAAGTTATAGCAAAAAAAAAAATAGAGCAGGGCAATGGTGCATCAGCTGGCATGATGCCCACCACCAGGGTGTTGCCCCACTCATTGCATGGGAGGAGGTCCACCATGGGGATGATGCACTGGCCTCCCGCACCAGGTAAGGTAAACTCTAGTGATGCCACTGCTCAGGATGAGGTCCTTTTCATAGCTGGACTATGGAAGGAGCCTTTCCATTGACACTTTCCAAGTCACACACTACGTCCACAGTTGAATAATTCCATTCCCATGAGACACATCTAACCCACCTCCACCCACCTCTTACAGAGGGTTGTAAAAACCACCCGCAGACATATGCTTGGCATAAGTTTACTGGTTTCCGCCTTACATTGTGCTCTGCTATGATCTGCAGATGTTATAATATGATTCAGTTGTTTTGTTTTTTTAAAAGCTTGGTTTTTAAACCAATAATGTTGATACTTTACTTTTATGTTGTACTCCACCCCGAGTGCCCTTTTATAAAGGTAGAAAGGCGGCACAAAAACCTTCAGATACAAATAGAATTGGAAAAGTTTCATCTGTATCCGAGCTTTTTGGTTGGTTGATTTGTGTCTCTGATATCTCATCCACACATGGAAACTGACAACAGATCTGAAGAGATCTGAAGAGAACACTAACATAAAAACAGCCCCACTGGATCAGGCCATAGGCCCATCTAGTCCAGCTTCCTGTATCTCACAGCGGCCCACCAAATGCCCCAAGGAGCACACCAGATAACAAGAGACCTGCATCCTGGTGCCCTCCCTTGCATCTGGCATTCTGACATAACCCATTTCTAAAATCAGGAGGTTGCACATACACATCATGGCTTGTACCCCGTAATGGATTTTTCCTCCAGAAACTTGTCCAATCCCCTTTTAAAGGCATCCAGGCCAGTCGCCATCACCACATCCTGTGGCAAAGAGTTCCACAGAGCAACCACATGCTGAGTAAAGAAATGTTTTCTTTTGTCTGTTCTAACTCTCCCAACACTCAATTTTAGTGGATGTCCCCTGGTTTTGGTGTTATGTGAGAGTGTAAAGAGCATCTCCCTATCCACTCTGTCCATTCCCTGCATAATTTTGTATGTCTCAATCATGTCCCCCCTCAAGCGTCTCTTTTCTAGGCTGAAGAGGCACAAACGCCGTAGCCTTTCCTCATAAGGAAGGTGCCCCAGCCCCATAATCATCTTAGTCGCTCTCTTTTGCACCTTTTCCATTTCCACTATGTCTTTTTTGAGATGCGGCGACCAAAACTGGACACAATACTCCAGGTGTGGCCTTACCATAGGAGAGGCCATACCACTAAAAACATGCACATGTGAACCAGCCCCTATGAACCAGCCCCACATGTGAACCAGCCACACTGGGACGTTTTTTTTCTTCTCCAATGCAGAGTATAAATTTACTTCCTGGCATTTCTCCTTTAATGATTATGCCCGCAAGCTTCTTCTATGCTGCCAACCGTTGCCTTCTGCTCGAAAGAAAACGTGCTTTCTTCATTCTCTTAGTAACTTTTCACCCCTATATGGTCGAAATGCATCACAGATTGCCAGTTCCTGCTGTTTTCAGGAGGTTGTTGACCTAACTTTGATATTGTTTTCTTCCTGCCTAGGGTAACTCAAGCATATTCTCCCCATGAATCATGATGGTCTCATTGCTTCAGCGGTTTAGTCGGTGACAGAGTCTATATATCAAACGCAATTTGTATGGCACACTTTGATATTTTCCCCGGTATAAAATCGAAGGCTATATGAATCCCCTGTAATAGAACAAGAACCTCTGCTCTTTTATATACCAGCACACAGTGGTCAAAGGTTTAGGGGTGGACACACGTTAGGCAAGTTTATGATGGACAAAGAGTCTGTTTTATTATAACACACTGAGGTGCTTTGGGATTGTGATGAAGCTTCCAGCAGTCATTGATTACAGTGCTCAGCAGCCACATAGGAGATTGGACCAGGTGTGTCAAACATAAGGCCTCTGGGCCAAATGTGGCCCCAGAAGCAATTTCTCCCACACCCATTATAATTGGGTTCTACCAGCATGATAATTGGACTCTCTCGTACCTTGAAATTATGAACAAGATTTGCACATTTTCTCTTCTGTCATTTGCAGCTAATGAGTTTTTATGAGAGAACAAATCCATTATGGGTTATAAGCCATGATGTGTATGTGCAACCTCCAGATTTTAGAAATGGGCTATGTCAGAATGCCAGATGCAAGGGAGGGCACCAGAATGAGGTCTCTTGTTATCTGGTGTGCTCCCTGGGGCATTTGGTGGGCCTCTGTGAGATACAAGAAGCTGGACTAGATGAGCCTATGGCCTGATCCAGTGGGGCTGTTCTTATGTTCCTATGTTCTTAAAGTGCTTATTTCTGCCCATCACATGCTTACTGATGTCACTCCCAGCCCTCAGCAGACGCCATGAATGCTATTTGGTTCACGATATGAAATGAGTTTGACACCCCTGGTTTGGACAAGCAAAAGGGCCTTTGGCTGCTATCGGTTGATTGATCCTAAAGAGCAGGGGTGCCCAAACTCCGGCCCGGGGGCCACTTGCGGCCCTCAAGGCCTTTCTATGTGGCCCTCAGGGAGCCCCTAGCCTACAATGAGCCTCTGGCCCTCCAGAGATTTTTTGGAGCCCACACTGGCCCGATGCAACTGCTCTCAGTGTGAGGGCAACTGTTTGGCCTCTCGAGTGAGCTGTGGGATGAGGGCTTCCTCCACTGCTTGTTGTTTCACGTCTGTAGCAGTAGCAGCAGGAAAGGAAAGGCCAGCCTTGCTTTGTGCAAGGCCTTTTATAGGCCTTGAGCTATTGCAAGACCTTCATTCATTCATATAACTTCATCTTTAATATATTCATTTATGTAAACTTATTCAAATTTGAAATGTAAATTAATTCGGCCCCCGACACGGTGTCAGAGAGATGATGTGGCCCTCCTGCCAAAAACTTTGGACACCTCTGCTAAAGAGGATCAAGATGGGTGGAGGGATTCAGGATGGAGAACAACAATGACCCCTATATCCCTTTTGGGAGACAATTCCTCCTCTCAAAAGCAGTTGCCCTAGGATTGAGGACATTGGTTGAGTTGGTTGCGGCAGAAGATTTTCTAGCATGAAAGAGTGACGCCAAAAACTGATGCAACAAACAAAAGACAGGGCTTCCCCGCAATTGGGATCCTGGCCCTGCACCAGCCAGGGTCAGGACTGCAAAATGCAACTTCCACCCCCCTGGAAAGAAAGAAAGAAAGAAAGAAAGAAAGAAAGAAAGAAAGAAAGAAAGAAAGAAAGATTGCAAGGAGAGGTGGCACCCCTCACTTGGAGGTGCTCCAAGGCACACATACACACCCCGCACAATCCATTCCAGGAATGCCAGTGTTTCACACTCCTCCACCCTACCAGAATGGAAAGAAGAAAAAAGGATGTAATGGGACCAAACAATGGAGGTATGCATACCACTCTGTTCAAGGACTCCTAGCAGATGAGATAAAACCATTTTGTCTTCTGAGTGCAGCCTGGAGACAACCAGATGGCTATCCCTTCTTTTAATAAATACCACTTTTAATATTCCTTTCCAACACTGAAACATTTCTTCCCGCTTTGGAATGCAATATTATTATTGAGAAGCCCAGAGTGCAGTATAACAATTTTATGCTTGCCAATAATTATAGTGAAACAAGGCTGTAGTTCATTTTGAAAATTAAATATAGATTTAGTTCTAAATCTTGCAAGTTAGGCCTTGGCTCCATCTGTGCACCTAATATTTTAATTTTGTTTTGCAAGCATTCTAGGGATGAACCGAATTTGAGGATGCACCACAACTTAATTTTTTGGGTAAATACTAGGAAGGCTTTAAAAAAAAAAAGTGATTAAAAAATAAACATAATGTCCTTGCATACGAATGTTTCATTACGGTTTGGAGGAACAAAATTAATTACGCTGTGGCTAACAACCTAAAAGATAAAACAATGATGTACGACACTAAAATATGATGCAAGTTCCTTTCGTGAGTTCTGAAACCTTTCACTACCTCTCTTTAAGTTGCTAATTATTGGGGGTGAGGTCATGCTAACTACAAGCATCTATATTCTGTTCGTTCCCCCATTCCCAGAGTGCACAGCAGCAGGGGATGAGGTGAAATAAGTTGGGAAAACAGCAGGAAGAAGGGTTAACAGCCCAATCCTGAGCTGCCCGGCATCCAGGGCTGCAACAGTACCAAAATGGCTGCAGCTGCATCTTATGGATGCCAGGCAGCTGCCAGCAGGTCCCAACATCTCCTTGGGGGAAGGGAACATTCGTCCTCTTCCCCTGGGTAAGGTTAAAAGCCCCACAATGTGGCTATTCAACTCTGCGCTGGCTATTTATTCGGGCCGGAAGGCCGCCATGCCCTTCCCTGGCCCGGAATGCCTCCCCCCACCCAAACTTACCTCTCAGTTGCCTAGCTCTCGCCTGGAGCTCCAGGTGCCGGTCATCTGTCTTCCGGCCAGTGCCGACTCAGTGCTGGACTGGCTGAGACTGGTGCAGGCATACCTTTCAGCATGTTTGCAACAGTGCGCGCCAGTGCTGGGCTGTTGCATATTGCTCAGGATCAGGCCTTTAGTCAGGGAGGAAGAGGAGGTAGAGGAAGATGAAACTGGGGTGGGCAGAGCAAGCCAAAGGGAGGACAAAAGAGAGCAGTCTAGAGAGGTGGCTCATGGGCAGAAAATGGAGAGTTGCATTCAGGGAAAAAGGGATTGAGAAAGCCTGGAGGCCGCAGGAAGAAAGATAAAGGAACAGAGAGAAAAAGATGGAGGTGGAATGGAAGAAATGTGGAGAAGGCTGGGTGGAGAAGGCAACAAAAGGGGAAAGGAGCAACAAGACAGGACTTAGGAGCCCCCATGATACTCCCAGCAACTCTTAGGGCCCAGTTGCCTCTTCCCCTGAACCAGCCTCCACCTGGACTCTCACCCCAAGGAGCAAGAGAGAATCTACAAGCAAGCACCCTTAGGGGCTGCCATCAATCAGTGACTAAGATCAGATGAGCCTTGAGAGGGGAGCTCCATGCGCCTCACTGGACCAGAGGAGTTCCTCACTTGACTACCCTCTCCTAAATCTTCACCACCACCCTCTGTACATATTTCTCAAGTAACAAACCCTATATCAGCAGTGGCCCTGTGTCTCTGAGTCTCTGTGTACCTCTTGCTCAACCCAGTATGTTGTTTCTCTAATTCCATCATGTCAAGCTTCCCGATCAGATGGAGTTGTGTGGGGGGCAAGCCCACCTCCCTTGTCTCTGACTCCCATTTATCTCCCCCCAGGGTTTACCTGCCCTACCCCCTGCCTCCCACTTGGCAGTTTTTACAACTCAGGTTGCAATCCGATACACACTTTTCTGGGAGTAAGCCACATTGAACACAATGAGAGTTACTTCTGAGTAGACACGCCTAGGATTGTGCTTGCAGTCCCAACAACAGCAGAATATTCAAATCACAGCACTGCCTTATAGGGCCTATAAATTACAAAGGGTTCAGCCTGCACAAATGCAGAAGCGAGATCTAATTGCCTGCTGACACTGGGCGACTCAGTTAAGATTTTCCTCCACCATGAGGAAACTAAGATAATGATGCTCAGGTAGGGAGGGACTGCGTGGTTTGCCGCACAAAAGAAAGCTCTAGGCACCACCCATCCACAGCAGGATATCTTGAGAAGTTTCTTCCCATTATTATTTGCCATGGAAACTGCTCTCAGTTATCTGTGGCTGACAAGGAATGATAGACAGCAGGGAAAAAATAATCAGAGAGACGTCTTCAGCTATCAGATTAAGGATCACTGAAGATACTTCACATCGGAACCTTTCGGTTTATTTAACCTTTGAGTACTACTGTGTCAATTCAGATTATCAATGCTTGGAAATGAGATTCTGTTTCTTACCCAGGTTTAGGCAGGCTACAGTGACTTGGCTGCACAAGGAGCACACTGATGGGAGCCCAGAACAACCAGTGGTGGGCCTGAGGGGATGGGAAGTAAAAGCCCCAGGCTCTGCACCCGTGGGCCTTGTGGGGTGGCATGACCATGTCCATCATGTCACCACCACTGCCGCGTGGCCTCTGCCTGCCACGTGGCCTCCACCTGCCCTCCAGAGCCATTCTGGGGGCAGGCAAAGCGTTATTAAACAGTACTTCCAAGAAACTGGAAGTACTGTAAGACTGTGTTGGAAGCCTCAGAAAGCTTTTGGACTGGTTCTGAACGCCACATGAGGCTCTGTGTGGCTGGGTTAGCATCCTGGGGGGGTGATGCGGGGGGCAGCATTGTGGACCTATGCCCCAGGGTGCCACAGGGGCCAGGTCCATAACTGAGCACAACCCACCAAATCACAATCACATCACCAGCCATGTTTTGTGGCCTGCCGTGTCGTGAACAACTGTCTTGTTTTGGCAGTCCAAGGTAGGCCGCAACCATGCAAGGTGTCTCACACCTGGCACCGAGTCTTGCTGGTGGTCTAAACCAAACGTGACACTCGGTTCAGAAATCTCCCCTAGCGCATGCCTTCAAGGGAGTTACCCCTACATCACACATGAGCACCAAACCATTTTAAAAATCCCTAACGCTGGAGGTACATTTGCACTTGAGGAGTTCAAAATAGAAGCCACCCAAGTTTGAAAACCTCTTCATACGTAACGTTGGGCCCAGGTTCCATCAAATCCATGGCCAAGCCCCAAATGAGATTTACTATTTTGCCACTCTTCCTTCCATACCAAATCCCTCCTTCCCATCAAAAAGTCACCTTTGAGAAGTGGGAGTAACCAATCCCACAAGGACTCACTACAGAAGTCTTGGTAGACCCTCTTTTACTAGAACTGATGCTCCCGAGACATTTTCTACAGGGGAACACAGTATTTGTAGTTCCTGCATCAGACCTCACTTGATTCAGGAGGCAGAGAAAACTGCACTTCCATACTCAGGAGTCTCATTCCAATGAAGGAGAGACTAGCTAAGCTTTCTCACTCTCTAGAGTGCTCTCCTATTATAAACAGCTTGCCCCCCCCCTTTCCCAGGTAAGGATTTCCCCCCCCCTTTCTTTCTTCCAAGAGTCCCTTGAAAATGCTCTCAGAAAAACTCATGAGGTTTTTCAGGTGTTCTCAAGGAAAGCTAAACAGGCTTGAACTGGCACTCATGTACCCATCGTTGTCTGTACTATGGGGTTATCCATCTGCTTGCTGGAACAGAGTTGTAGTGCCATAGCTGTCTCTTCTTCCACCTGGGTTGGTGACTTCACCCCCTACCACACAAACACAGATGTGATGTCATCACCACCAAATCTCGGTAAATTTTTTTATTGTGCTCTACACTCAAAGTGGTTGGTCTGAGCAGCTTCTTCTTTGTCTCCAAAGGAAAAGGAAGGGGCGGTAGCACCTGCCACCACCACATGCTGCCATCAGGAGGGCCCCTCACAGCATCACTGTGGTCTGGCACCTGAGGTGGCCCGCCCCCCACTTGCTGCACCACTGCAGAGTAGAGTCTATGAACAGGCCTATATCAGGACAATATATAATCACATAAATGTTACATTGGTTTTGTGTTTTATTGTGGTTTTGTGGCTGTTGGAAGTGGCGTCACTAGGATTCGAGTCACCCGGTGCGGGAGGTGTGCGCGTCACCCCATGTAGTGGGCGGGGCAACCATGTACCATTGCCCCGCCCACACCAGGTTTTTGGCTGTACCTTTTGTTATAACACAGATATTTCAATGTGGTTTGTTTCATTGCATTCTGCATGAAATTACTCATTGATTGATATATAACATGATGGTATTATTCCTCCAAACTCTGATTTTAGCGATTTTGAAAACTTGTAGAGTCTCTCTCACACTCACCCCATGTCAACTTACTAACACCTTATTGCAGCAGTTCTCAAACCTTTAGCACTGGGACCCACTTTTTAGAATGACAATCTGTCCAGGACCCATTGGAAGTGATGTCATGGCCAGAAGTGACATCATCAAGCAAATTAAAATAAGTAATTATAAATAATTAAATTAAAATAAAATAATTAAATAAGGGGAAGTCAGCCCTGTTCTGCCAAGTGAATCTACTCTGAAGTAAGTCCTATTGTGGTCAATGGGGCTTACTCTCAGGAAAGTGTGGGTAGGATTGCAGCCTGTGAGCCCAAGCCTATGCATGTCTACTGAGAAGTAAGTCCCATAGTGGTCAATGGAGCTTACTCTGTAGTCTGCCTGCAATAACAACCCCAAAAAGAATCAGTGAGATTTCCAGCCCTACCAGTGCCCAGTTTAAAGTTCTTCTATTTCATGCATATCCATATAAAGACCCACCTGGCTTTGCAAGTGCAAAATAGAAAACTTTCCCCTTACCAGTTCAAGCCACTTTTTTGTCCTTTTTGGTGGTGGTGGTGGTGGGGGGTGCCTCTGGACATTTGTTGCACTCCAGCTCCATTGGATTGGGACCATTCTGGTGTCCTCACATTCCCCTTTGCCTGGCCTGACCACCAGCCAAGGCACGTTTGCCTACTCGCGAATAAACACGACATGAAGCTGTTTCACTTTCCATAGGGCTCCATAGACTCGCAGCTGGGAGGGGGGACCACCTTCTCCATGTTTTGGGGGGCTGCATTCATTGGATCAGGACCACTCTGACCGCTTTGGAGTCCTCTCAGCCTGCTTCTCACTTGCCTCCACTAAGGCAAGTCTGCCTATTTGCGAGTAAACATGACCACATGGCTTCGTTTTGGGCTCAGACTCACAGCTGGGGGGAGCTTCTCGGGTGTTTTTGGGGGGCTGCATTCATTGGATCGGGACCATTGTGGTGTCGTTGGATTCCTCCCAGCCTGCCCTTTCCGATGGACTATGGCAAGTACACCCACTCACGAGTAAACATGCGATACAGTTCACTTTCACTTTCCATAGGGTTCCATGCATTTTTTCCTTCTGAGTTTTTGGCCATAACTTTTGAATGAAAGGAGTGATTTCAATTCCGTTTTTTGCATTGCACTCCGCTGGCCATTCTGCATCCAACGGTTATGGCATGATGGGGTAGCTCCTAACGCTGCAAATTTAGCACATCCTCCCCCCAGGGTGCATCACCCCCCTGGCGCGTCACCTGGTGTGGCCTGCACTCCCCACACCCCCCTAGCGATGCCAGTGGCTGTTGGTTTTATGGTTATTTGTGATATTTTAATGGTGCTTTAATGCTTAAGGATGTTTTAAGAGAGCCAGGGTGGTGTAGTGGTTTGGGAGGGACTTAGACCTGGAAAATCCAGGTTCAAATACCCCCTTAGCCACAAAGCTTCCTGAGTGACCTTGGGCCAGTCACTTCCTGCCTTTTTTTGTTGTTGTGAGGACAAAAGGAGGGGAGCAGCTGTATACACCACCCTGAGCTCTTTGGAGGAAGGGCGGTATAAAGAGGTAAAAAATAAATACTGTAAATAATAGTTTTGACAGGTAGAAAAGAAGTTACCTGCAAGATACCAAAGTTATAACCTGCTAGGTCCTACATACTGGGTTACAGTATTTAAACAGCATTCAAATATTCAAAAAACCTGAAGACTGATGACAAGTCCTAAACAGTTAAAATTCCCCCTGCTTCATAAAGGTGGGTAAAACAATGGAAACATATGCCAAAAAGGTATTATGAAATCAGTCTTTTTGGGAAATAGCTTTGGCCTGAACACTTGTTTTGTACATGGGTTTTGGATCATAATGACCTAGGAGAGTTTATTGGCAGAAACTTATGGATTAATCATAATGTTAGGAGGGTGGGAAGTCCCAGAGTCTTTCGTCATAATGGAATAGATCCAGCTGTGACATTACAGGAAGGGATCAGGGTTTTTGAAAATTTTGTCTAAATTAGGGCTTTATCCAACCCAGGCGGTGTATTCAATTTTGCTTGTGTAACACATTTTGCTTCCTTAAACGTTACACCAATTCCTGGATATATTTGGGGTGCTGATTCCAAAAATGGCATCCGTTTTGCCCTATCACATCTAGTTTTGGAGACACGGCATAACCTCTATAGTGAATGGTTCAAGCAACTTCCTCATGAGGAAACCTACACCATGGCTTCTTCATGAGGAAGCTGCTCGAACCATTCACTAATTAGGCTATGCCGTGTCTCCAAAACTAGACGTGATAGGCAAAACGGATGCCGTTTTTGGAATCGGCACCCCAAATTCATATCAAGCCACCATAAAGTTTGGGAAAAACTTTTCTTACCCTCAATTTTGTAGGCCTGTGTAATTTGTTGTTCTAAGAATGTAAAAACCTCACTTGGCTGGGTGGAGCTTTTGAGTTGCTTCAGGGCTGCATGGAAACAATATTTCTGCCAGTAATATCGATAATAAAAAGTAAAACTCTAAAGAGATTGCTGCCTTAATTCTAATCAATAAGCAATCAGAACAAGTTTCTCTTCTTCAGTATTAAATGTGAACATATGATTCTTTAAGCCAGTGGTTCTCAAAAATTTTAGTACCAGACCCACTCTATAGAATGAAAACTTACCCCCAAGCTGTTGGCATCCTTCAGTCTCGGAAGACTATGGTATTGCGCTCTGAATGGTGGTTCTGGAACAGAGTGTCCTCTCCAGTGCCGAAGCCTGGGTAAAGAAGATATGGAGGATAGACTGTTACTCATGCAGCAAATCCTCCCTCTCCACATTGCTGAAATGGTCCAATGGAAAGGCAGAAGCCAATACGGTTGGTTCCAGCGGTGTTACAGGAGTTGCCAGAACGTGACTGTGTTCAGCCATGAACTGCCTCAAGGACTCTGGCTCCGGATTTTGCCTCAAGGTTGACTCCTGAAGCCTTTTCCATAACTGGATGTAGCCACAAGGCAGTGGAGGTTTGGGATCAGAGTTCTCCTTCTCTCAGATGAGCTGCCTTCCCAGGCTAATGAGTCCCATCTACCCGGTGACTGTTTAGTCGCCTCTTATGACAAGTACAGCCAAACTGAGGGCCTCCTCATTTAGGACCCAATCCTGTCCAGCTCTGCAGTGCAGCCGCAATGCAGTCCTGAGGAAAGAAAATAAACATTCCCTTACACGGAGGAGGTCTTCATGGCTGCCCCTCACAACCTCAAGATGCAATGCATGCCTCATTGGCACAGCCACACCAGTGCTGAAAAGTTGGATAGGATTTGAGAGAGACAAAGACAAAGAGAGTTATTTTTCAAAACCCTTGCTTTATACAGAAGGTGTTGCATTCTCTGATAGCTTTTTTTGTGGCTTTTCACAGTAGCATTTCCCATTAATTACAAGGTACAGTAGCCACCCTTGTCCCTCAGCTAAAATTAATGTACTGTGTTGTTTTTTTTTTTTACCAGTACAGATTTTTAAGCAGTGTATTACAAATGCAGCCAAATTACTCTGGCACCAACTTTCTAAATAACAGGCACAAGTGGGTGGATATGTGGGCGGATGGATACGTAGGCAGGCATCCCTGGAGAACGTAATATCTGGTGGACCATGCGTGGTTACACAAACGTAGGTGAGCAATTTCAAAGCTGCGAGTTGAAAAGTGGTCCATCACTGTTCCACATCTTTCATTCACAAATTCCTCCCAGACCTGGGGGGGGGGGGGGGGATGAAAATCCAGCACAGATTAAACCACCTGGAAAAGATCTGGTATAGTGCCAGTTCCATTATTGAATGTAATTCCTCTCTGAAATTATTCCAAGCAAAAGTTTCATTTGCATCCAATTTACATGCATCAAACATACGACTGTGGATGGTGAAATACCCTCCGTCCACACAGGGGAAATTACTGCAACTTCCTATTTCATCTGGGTGGGGCCAAGCATGGGCTCCAGGCAGAATCTGGGTGGTAATTTCTCCAAGTGACCCCATATAAAGATTGAACTGGAATGGGGAAGAGGATGGAACAGCACTGTAACTGGTGTGGAGGTTCTTGAGAAGGCAAGCAGTCACCAAATCCTCACTTTTCTTAGGTAGCTTCTTGGACAGAAGACATCACATCTACCACATGTTATGCAGAATACTGACCGTGGTTAAGTAAGATCTGAAGAGGGCTCTGCTAGAATGCTTATGGAATGGCAGGCAGGTTAGGCTGGCTCTCTCATGATTTAGACCAGGGGTGCCCAAAACCCAACCCGGGGGCCACTTGTGGCCCTCAGGAACTCCCAATCTGGCCCACGGGGAGTCTCCAGTCTCCAATGAGCCTCTTGCCCTTTGGAGACTTTCTGGAGCCCATGCTGGTCTGATGCAACTGCTCTCAGTGTGAGGATGACTGTTCGACCTCTCACCTGAGCTGTGGGACGAGGGCTCCCCCCACTACTTGTTGTTTCACATCTCTGATGCAGCAGTGGCAGTGAAGGAAAGGCTGGCCTTGCTTTGTGCAAGGCCTTGAGCTACTGCAAGACCTTCATTCATTCATATAAGTTCCATCTCTAATAAATTCATTTATGTAAATTTATCCAAATTTTAATTTACATATTAATTCTTTTTTCAACCCGGCCCCTGACACAGTGTCAGAGAGATGATGTGGCCCCCTTGCCAAAATGTTTGGATACCCCTAATTTAGACAACAAGTGAAGCCCTTTTCACAATCCTGATAAACAAAATTTAAAACTGGGTTGATTTGTAGCTACCGATTTGATTGCCAAGTACCTCCCCCCCATAGATGATGTGAAGAAAGATCAGCTTTGTAATGAAATGGGTTACTTTCATTTATTCAGCTGAGTTCGGGGCCTGAATGCCACAACTGCGGCCTTTGTTCTTCCCCTGGCACTTTCGAGCAACAATCAGGTGGCAGTTTTCCCTGTCTGGCTCTTGCAGGGTGGGGCAATTCAAGAAGAGCTCCCCCTTTAAGGACATGGTTGAAAAGCTGCATTTTCCTAAACTCTCTTTTATATGATGTCAGATTTTTCCCCCCTTTTCTTTTTTTTTTTTGGCTGTGCAGGTTTAAAAAATGTGTTTTATTGTGTTTTTCTTGCTGATTTGAATTCTGTTCCATTTTGCAGTGAGCCACTTTGGATTTTTTTTTTAAGCCAAATAAACAAATAAAGACTTGTGTTCCTAGTCTAGTGCTAACATTGCCCCCAACAGGAGACATTTTTCAACATGCCCAAAAAGAAACATAAAACAAGAGAAGGTTGTAAGAATGCTATGACTAGTTACCTAGGAGCAAGCCCCATTGAACACAACGGGACCCGCTTCCGAGTAAACATGTTTGGACTAAAACTGTATGTCATTTCAATGGAGATCTGTTAGCAGCAGCTACTGGGGAAGCTCTTTGCCAAGAGAACTGACTGGAATGCTCTGCGGCAAACAGTGAAGTGCAGACATCTCTACTGTAGTCTATTACTGAGTGACCTTCCTTACAACAGATATACCTCCCTCCAAACACAACACTCTGCTGTCTGATCAGTGCTGTAATTTGAAAGGCTGTTAATGGAGAGGGGGAAAGTATTGTTTAATTCTAAACCGCTGCTGTCCAGTTTTAATCTGATTGTGCGTATTGCATGTGATTATAGCTGATTATAAAATGAGAAGCTTTCATTCCAATCGACTTAATGCATTTTAACCTCTAGCGCCCCTTCCACCCCCCCACATGTGCAGATTTGACCCATCCCTTTGTCCTGGAGGTCTCTAAAGTTACTGCAGCTTGGGTGGACGGGATGCATGTAAAAACATTGCTCATGGAACCGGTACCATGAATGGAGCAGGAGAGGGTAAGCTGGGCACTAGAGGTTCTCCGCTTTGTGACGTCAGTGGTTGTGTTTGTCTCAAGGGCAGTTCTCAATGCAGAGTGAGGTGCAGCCACTTGTGGGATTTTACTAGACCCAGTGCTCAAATCTTCCCCCCCAAAACCTTAATTGGAGTCCTCAGAGGCTTCTTCTAAGCCATGCCAGCCCACAACCCACTCCACTGGTCTCTGCGGGATTCAGAATGCTCCCAGACACGACTGGAAGCTACTTCTGGTTTGCTTCTGTGTCTTCCTGTTGTGTCCAGGAGGCGTTCTGAAGACTGCGGAGGCCAATGAAGTAGGGCATGGGCTGGCGCAACTCAGAAGCAGCCTCTAAGGACTCCAATTAAGGTTTTGGGGGGAAGATTTGAGCATTGGGTCTAGTAAAATCCCACAAGTGGCTGCACCTCACTCTGCATTGAGAACTGCCCTTGAGCCAAACACAACCACTGACGTCACAAAGCGGAGAACCTCTAGTGCCCAGCTTACCCTCTCCTGCTCCATTCAAGTGAGACTTCTGGGAGCAGCTTTGAGCAGGGATGGGATTCTGAATCAGGTGGCTCAAATCAGAGTTGCAAAAGCACATTTTTTGCTGACTTGTGTACACTCGAATCACCTGCATCAGTGACTGCAGCACTGACTCGAATCTGAGGCCTCTAACTTGGCATTCGATCTTCATGTATACAGAGTCAAATCTGCCTGTGTCTGGGTGTTCTGGCTTACTTTTTTTGAAGCGTGAAATACCTCATGGGCCGTCATTCAGACTTGGTGAACAGCAGGAAGTTCCAGCCAAGAGGAAGGGAAGGGTTAATGATTTGCTTTTGCATCAACCAGAAAAGGGGAGGTGGGAATGGGCTCTCTTGTCCATCTCTGAATGAACTGATGATCATTGGATGAGGGATGGGTGGTCTGATGTTTTTCTTTGGATAAGGGAGGGCAGAAGAAGGAGCCCAAGGGGCATCTTGCCTTGGAATTGGCTGGAGAAACCCAAGGAGAAGGAGAAAGGAGGTGGGGATGCCGGGGGGGGGGCGAGATTCATAGCCATCGTGTTTTCCAACATCATGGAGGAAGCCTCATTGAATGACAGGTGCAAATGGAGCTACTTCTGAGTAGATCTGCAAAGGATTGGGTCATACTGGTATATCTCCCAGCCACTGCACAAGCCTCTTGCTGCTTCTGTCCCCAATCTCACAGTCTGTCCCACCCCCTCTTGTCTTGTTTACAGATGGGATGGGACATAAGGGGAGTATTAAAGGAGAACACACACACACACACACACACACACACACACACACACACACACAGATCAAGCCACAGTGAACTCGCCCATCCCTGGCTTTGAGCATTGCATCATGACACACCGCAGAGCGCAAGGTGGGTCACAGTGCTCACCAGTTTGGGAACCATTGCACTAAAGGCTTCTCTGACCCAGACAGGAGAGGGGGCACCTAGCAACATTTCACCTTTTACCAGAGGCTTGTGGGCTTGATGCCTGCACACTCTTAACATACAAGTGATCATGGATGCAT
This sequence comes from Tiliqua scincoides, assembly GCF_035046505.1. Taxonomy (NCBI): domain Eukaryota; kingdom Metazoa; phylum Chordata; class Lepidosauria; order Squamata; family Scincidae; genus Tiliqua; species Tiliqua scincoides. The sequence goes on along the minus strand of NC_089825.1, from coordinate 12,264,132 downwards.
GCACCATATGTGTCAGATAAAATCTCTCTCTTACAGTGGCCAAGCAGATGACTCTGGGATGTCTACAAGCAGGGCAAGAAGGCTATAGCCCTCTGCCTCCATTGCTTCTCTGCAGCTGGTATGCACTGGCTTCTTCTGTGCCTGCATCCAAGGTTCCATATAGCTACCAGGACAATGAACCATTTATATACTTGCCCTTCCTGTATTTTTCTAATCCTCCTTTGAACTCGTATTTGTGAGTGGTCCTCACCATTTGGCTGTGACTTTCACTATGTATCAATATATTATGTGATCTTTGATGCCCATTTTGGATCTGTTTCAAGGTTTTGTCCCGGGCAGGAGAATTATTGCACATGACAAGGGCTGGATCAAGAAACCCTTGTTAGACTCCCTATGAGAATGTCTGACAGGCTACACTATAGAAGCCTCTAATTATCAGACCACACTTTTTGGGGGAGGGATCACTGGACCTTGCTACTTTTAACAACATCTATCCCTTCTCTGATTCTTAAAAATAACAAATTTGGGGAACTTTGAAGTCCGTACATCTCATCACTAAGAATCCTGCCCTGATTGTTATAGTCAAAAGGGTAGGGAAAAGAAGAAACAATTCTCTTTTGCTCTGATGCGTTTTTTGGTAGATGTGAAAATTAATTCCTACTTATGTTTAGTCACACACATAAATGTGTATGAAAATGCAGGGAAGCCACCATGACAAGTTCAGCAACCTAACAGTCAAAGTAACCATCCAAGTAGACAGGTGTGTGGGCAAATCTTGCCTGCAGTGAAAGCTCTTCAGGTAATTATCTAAGCCTTCCATGGAGGGAAGATGATTGGGACAATTTTTTTTCCTCCCAAAGAGAGTCACCTGTTCATACTGGTTGGAGACAAAGTCATCCTACATAGCTCGGTACCTCCTAGGTACACTGAATATCTGCTCCATTTCCAAGACCTGAGAACAGGAAGCTGGTATCTAGCAGTGCATCTGTTTAAAGGCAGCTGAATCAATAATGCAAGTGCCTTCTGGGCAGGAAACTAATCTGACCTGCTAGAAATGAAGGTCATCAACAAGGATGCCTCTAAGGCACATTACTGTTCAATCAGTCCCTTCATCTGCTTCTGAAGCGGATAACTGGGGGATCCTGGCTGAGAGCAGAATAAAGGCAGGCAGGTAGCTGGGACTGTGTTCTGCAGGAGAAAGTTATTATCCAGGTCATTTCATTTGTGTGTTCAATCCTGCCCAGTGTTCAGTGAAAGTCTGAATGAAGCTAGTAGCTTCATGAGCTCAAATTATTCCATGGAGTTAGCTGTAGCTGTGTTAATTTAAACAAGGGTGTGAAAAGTACTAGCATGGATAATGAAACAGAATGGTAACTTGTGTTTACATTACCATTGTTGCTGCTAATATATGGTTTGGTTTATTCTTATTTACTTTATTTCATTAGTTTCATCTTCATTAAAATGATTCCCCCCTTACTTAGCATTTTTTTTTAAAGTATGTTTTCCTGTTTCTTCTTTTATATGAATAAGTATTTTGGGGGGTAAAAAACCAAGAGTCACCTGCTCACAAATAAGTTATGAGTCTTCAGGTGCAATCCTACCCTGCACTGGAACAGGCAAGCCAAGACATTCGCGCTGTATCCAGCGCAGGATAGGGGCCAGAATCGGCTCAGCCAGAGGCAAGGGGAAACTTTTCCCCTTACCCCTGAGCAAGGCTACCTGGCCCCATGGGTCTCCTCAGACCCATGTCACCTCCGGAGGTGGCACAAGTCAGAGGAAAGTGGAGTTGCTTCAAGCCACTCCAAACTCCCCAGGAACGGGGGTTGGAATATGGCATAACTGCTGGATCCCAGCCCCGCCTCTCACTCCCAGCCCACCAACCCCCGGGGCTGCCTACCACCCATCCTGCCCCCCAGGAGTGCCTCCCTCCCACATCCTCCCTGCCCCATCCACCCCAGAGCCTTGCGTCAGCCCAACTGGATTCAGCCTCCGTGCGCTGGCACAGCTTGCTCACGAGGAGGTGCAAACGTGCTTTATGGCCCAAGTGCAGCTTAGGATTGCGCTGTTCTTGGCTAAACCTATGATACAGAGCTTAACCCCCCCTCCCAATTAAACCCAGGATACAGAGCTTAACCCCCACCCCCAAGTCCCTTAAGAGGTAGCTTAGGCCTAACAACTCATTTAAGCAAAATTCTGGTTGATATTGTAGTGTTTTTTTTTGTTTTTGTTTTTTTACGAAGGACATATAATCACAAACAGAAACAACCCCCAAAGTCTCAAAGTCTTGGACTCTTTGCATGGGGTCCTTTTTGACCTCAGCTACACAAATCTTCATATACAGCCTGATGTGCTTGTATTCCGCATGACTGGATTAATGAATACAAGAATAATGGGCCTCGGAGGTGATTTACATGCATTGATTAAATGTCAGCACTGAAATGCAAGAGGTTCAATTACCAGAGACATGGAGAACAAAGGCAGAAAGATTGTTGCCATTGTTGAAACAAGTTACTTATCAATTCTTTTTAGCATACAATTATGTTCCCTCCTTGAACCCAAAGGATACTCTAAATAACCCAAATATGGAATAACTGAGTAAGGAGGACTACAGTATTTCGTACATTGCCAGCCCATTCTCAGTCATTCCTTTCTGATCACCCTCTAAGCCTAGGCTTCCCAACCCATGGTCCGCGGGCCACTGGTGGTCTGCAGCGCCCCCCCAGATGGCCCATGACATCTCCGGTGAAAAAGAAAAAAAATGCCCTTCCAGGAAGAAAAAAAGCCTCTGCAGTGCCAGCAGCCAATCAGAGCACAGCCTCTCCGTCTCCTGCCTCCCCCCTCCACCTCTCTCCCTCCTTGTCTATGAGTGTCCAGACAAGCAAAAAAGTGAAGCGTAGGCACCTTGTAAGGTGCGCGCGCGTTTGTGCAGCCTCGTGGCTCAGCTGCATGCAGAGGAGAGGTGCCCTACCGCCCACTGCCTCCATTCCTTGACCCTGTGCCTTCAGGTGAGCCCTGGTAGCCTGGTTTCTCAGGAGTCAGATCAGGACTCCAGCCAGCCTGGGTAGTCCCTTTTGCGGGTGGGTGGGCGGGCAGGCAGGGGGGCCTGAGGAGGAGGGGGAGGAATGGTAGTAATGAGGAGGAGGAGGAGAAGGAGCAGGCTCCCAAAGGCATTGCTGGCTGGCTGGGGGGGGGGGGTTTGCTGGGAGTGGGTTTCTCTGGATGTGATTTCCCTGGGAGAGCAGACTCCAGCTGGCCAGGGAACACAGAAGGAGGGAGTTGGAGGCAGTGTGGCAGCAGGAGAGGGGAGAAACAATATGCTCAACCCCCAGCCCTGGTACCCCCTCCCCAGTTGGCAGGATTGGGCCCCCCTAGATGTGCTCTTCTAATGCCCAGGGGTGGAGCAAGGGATCCAGGCAACCAGGTTTTGGCACCCCTTTTGGAGAGGGAAGCAGGCAGCACCTCTGCTGTCTTACTGCAAGCTGCCCACCTGGGGAGAAGCCATTCCAGAAGTTGCAGAACAGGCATCACCGTAGCCAAGTACGGCAGGTGTAACCCCTGACTTTTCCTCCTCAGAGAGCAGCAACAGCAGCTAAGGCTCCATGGGAAGCCCTCTCCCACCCCACACTTGGCCAGTTCCCCTATCTCCTCAGATTGCAATCCTATGCATGCTTACATTGGAGTAAGCCCCACTGACTATAATGGGACTTACTTCTGAGTAGACATGCCTAAAATGGGGCTGTTAGTCCCACTGTGGCTGTGATGGACTTCTCCAGAAATGTCTCCAATCCCCTTTTAAAGGCATCTAGTCTAGACACCATCATCACATCTTGGGGCAAGGAGTTCCACAGACTAACAGCAGAGTAGGCAGCTGTTGTTTTGTGCTTGCAGCCTACCTATAGGCTTGCTCACACTCTTAGCTCCAACCAAAGCAGTCCACAGCTAGAGCATGACAGCAATTAGAACAGGAAGTGAAGAGCGGCTTTTTTCCCCCTAAAGACCTTGCAGTGCACACCAAAAGGACTTTTCTTCCTGATAAATGCAGCAGCCTTTCTGAGATGTCGCTCTGAGCTGATGCTTTTTCTTCAGGAATGACCTGCCTAAGTTGTGTTGAACACTTTCCTAAGGACTCTGGACTCACAAGTGGGGGGAGCAGGGCCAGGGCTGTGTAACAAAAGGAACTGTGGAGGGATGTGTGTGCTTTTTGTTGGCTCTGTGGAGGGATGTATGTGCTTTTTGTTGGCTCTGTGGAGGGATGTGTGTGCTTTTTGTTGGCTCATTTGACTACCTTGCATGACTTGTCTATAATCTCCTTGTGCTTACCCTCTCCCTTTTTGAGGTGTTTTTCCACACTTAAAAGAGGCAAGGGCTGTGCGTAATGTGGTCTGGTGTGGGGGGAAAAAAGAGACTGGATTGAATTGGGTGGGTATGAAAACCTCTGAGTCGGGTGGGGGGATTATTTTGTGTTCCATGTATTCCATGCAAACCCAAGACTTTCACAGCTAGTGAAGCAAATGCAAGCACAACCATCACGTTAAATATTAAATAATCTTCTTACTTATTACAAATTTAATTGTATTTTTTGTGTGCGAGTGTGGGGGGGGAGGTTGCATGTGGTCCCTGCCATCTCCAAATTCTGCCTTAGTGGTCCCTGAGCTCCTAGAGGTTGGGAACCACTGCTAAGCACACAGGGTGCCTCAAAAGCATTCTGCTGCCCACCACTGGCATAGCTATGGGGGACGGCATGTCAAGAACTGCAGACACCGCAATACACCATGTAAGCGGCCTCTTGCACTTTCCTTCAGAGCCATTCCAGGCAATGACAGCCAGGAGCAGGTGCTTGTCAAACCAAATGGTGCCCCCTGCGCATTACTGTCACTGTCTGGAACAGCTCTGACAGTGACAGGGAGGTGGCACTTACATGGCACATTGCGGTGTCTGCAATACTTACGTCCTCCTCGTAGCTACAGGTGTCCATTAATTCATCAATCAGTCTCCTTCCTCCAGCTTCTCCCCTGGAAGAGAAGATTTGATTACCCACCAAAGATTACCCACCCACCAAACTCTCCCGTCATCAGGTGCTGCTTTTGTCCCTGAGGGCCCTATTGCCTTCAAGAGGCTGCAGCTGTGCAGCACACTCACTGCAATCTAAAGCCCTGGTGTTAACCCCATGCTTGCCTTGCCAGAGCAAGGGGTCACTGTTAACACCACAACCTATCTCCTCGAGGGATTTTGAGCATTTCCATGACAGAAAGTGGACAAGAAAGAGAAGAGAAAGACAAGTGGTAAAGGAGAAGACCTCAGCAGGAAGCACCAGTGTTCTCAACCTTCTTCTCACTGTTTCTCTGATTAAACCAGCAACTTCAGGACTTCTGAAATATAGGGCACAATCCTAGCCAGGTCTGCTCAGAAGTAAGTCCTATTTTGTTCTCAGGAAAGTATGGTTAGGATTTCAGCCTTAGAGTACAATCTTAACCAACTTTCCAGCACCTAGGTAAGGGCAATGCAACTCCGAGGTAAGGGAACAAACATTGTCTTGCCTTGAGGAGGCCTGCATGAGTGCCACCCAACTGCAGGATGCAGCACATGACCCCTTGGTACAGCTATGCCGGTGCTAAAAAGTTGATTAGGATTTGGGCCTTAGTCTCTTTATGGATGATTTTCAACCACTGCGCCAGGACACATTTGTGAGCCACAAATCATCTTCAAGTGTGCTATAGGAGTTTGGGGGAGGGTGATTTATGAGTAGGGCCATTGGAGGATGTGAGCCCCCAGCCAGCAGTGTCATGTGCCTTGTCAATTGTCAAAAAGCTGGTGATGTGCCTTGACAATCTGAGTGCCTTCTCAGGCCCAAATCCTAACCAACTTTCCAGCACCGGCATAGCTGTGCCAATGGAATGTGTGATGCATCTTGCAGTTGGGTGGTAGTCACAGTGGCCTCCTCTGTGTAAGGAGGGAATCTGTGTAAGTAAGGGAATGTTTGCTCCTAATCTTGGAGCTGCATTGTCCTTATGTCAGTGCTGGAAAATGGGCTAGGATTGCACCCTCAGTGTGCTATGAGATGAAAAAGTCTGAAAGTTGGTGCACCTTGGCCTAAAAGAGAGCATTCAAACTTTTTCATCTCATAGCACACTGAAGTCCAATTTTGTTCAATGGGGCTTACTCTCAGGAAAGTGTGCTTAGGATTGCAACCTGAGGGCCCAATCCTATCCGATTTTCCAGGGCCAGAGTAGCTATGCCAATGGAATGTGAACTGCATCCTACAGTGGGGAGACAGTCACAGAGGCCTCCTCAAGGTATGGGAACATTTGTTACCTTATCTTGGGGCTGTATTGTGGCTGCACTGGTGCTGGAAAATTGGATAGAATTGGGCCCTAAGTCACTTTCGTATTCAGTGCCAAAGCCCTAAACATTATGTGCTGAAATGCATTCATGTAACTCTGCCAGGGTGATTTTTGGATTGTGGAGACCTGTTTGGCCCCTTTCATTTCTGACTATTTCATGTTTCAGAGGGAGTTTTGCTGGTTCCATTTCCTATAGGTTCCCGCCCCCCTTTGTTGAAAACTATGTTATCTCATAGAATGAGATAACAAAAGAACAATAGGAGGTACACTGACTTTCCCAGTAATGGTTGGCAACCTTCAGTCTCGAAAGACTATGGTATAAGCCTACAGCACCCGGTATTCCCAAGCGGTCTCCCATCCAAGTACTAACCAGGCCTGACCCTGCTTAGCTTCCAAGATCAGACGAAATTGGGCATGTGCAGGGCAACAATAATGCATGAGCTTTATTTCTTCAACAGACCAGGATTGTGTCATTTAGATTATGCACACTGACGAATGCAGCAGGAAGAGGAGGGTTGTTGGTTTTTTTGCTATGTTCCCCAACAATGTTCATCTAAGAGGCACACTTGGGACAAGAGGCAGGCACCTTATGAAGTCATCAAATGGTTAATTCTCCTTTTTGTTTGGGGAGGCAAAAAGACGAGGAGAAGGAAGCTCCCCAAGGGCTTATGCTGCATCTTGGTATTTATTGAACTTTAAGCTCCAACCAACAGGCTGGTTAATAACAATTCATGCAGCTGCCAATCTTTTTGACCAGTGCCATCAATATTTCACACTGCCAAAGAACAACAATTAAGAGCCGAGATCCGAAGAAGTGCTCAGGGAAAAAGTATTTCTAACACCACAACAAGTCCAGCAGCAGAGAACCAACATTTTCCAATAAGCGCTAAGAAAGTGTCACTCGGCAGGCCTGTATCTTTTCCCGGCGTGTGTGTTCTTTTTGGTGTGAAGGATCACAACACATTATTGTCCATACAATCATGAGTCACATAATTTTATCGGTTTCACGATGCTTTCTATAACATGAGACACTGTATGAATATAGGATGCCATGACTGAGTTGTATATGCAACACTGTGGAAGAAAAGATGCAGAATACAGTTTTTACACTGCCAGATTGCCCTTGTCTTTTTATTGTAGCAGCTGCATGTACTAAGAAGCTGTGGTTGGCATAATGTTCCCAAGGTGTGTTGACATGACAAAATGGACACATGCCCAATCATCACCCATCCCGTGGGCAGTGGCGTCACTAGGGTTTGAATCACCTGGTGTGGGAGGCCAGCCCATCTCTCCCATGATGGAACTTCCATGGTGTCACCTTCCCTGTGCACATCACCCAGTGTGGCCTGCACCCCCTAGCAACACCACTGCCCATAGGTGTACATTACTTTTTTCACTGTGTAGGTGTAGGTAATTATCATCTGCAAATAGGTCTAGAACAGTTATTTTCAACCAGTATGCTGTGTCACATCGGTGTGCTGCAAACAGTCCAAAGGTGTGCTGCAGGAGGTTTGGGGGAAGATCATTTATTAGTAGGGCCGTTGAGGGATGTGAGCCCCCAGCTGGCAGTGCTCTGTGCTTTGTCAATTGCCAAAAAGCGGATGATGCATCTTGACAATTATAGCACCCTATCAGTGTGCCATGAAATGAAAAAGGTTGAATATTGCTGGTCTAGAGCAGGGGCGTCAAACCCCTGCCCATTTGCAGCCCTCAGAGACCCCCAATCTGGCCCGCAGGGAGCTCCCAGCCCCTGCCAGAGACTTGCTGGAGCATGCGCTGTCCTGCAATTGTCCGACACAAGCTGCAGGTCAAGTTTGCGCAAGGTCTTTTATAGTCTCTCTCTCTCTCTCTCTCTCACTCATTCTTCTCTCTTTCCTCAATAGGTCCACTCAGACCTACCCAATACAACTCCCAACACATTTGCTGGCAGAAATCTATTGCACTGAAGTAGGCATGTTGTTCCCAGGCTGGAGGCTACAGATCTCACAGAGGCTACTGCTGCAGAGATCCACCCCCCACCCTATCCCTGGCTCAATCCTCAGCCAAATCCCCACCCTGATCTCTCCCTGCTGTCACCTTACTTACTCCAATGGCTGGTCTGCAGCCTGCCAGTGTCAGCGTAGGGCCTACTGACTCCTGTGCCCCCAGCAGCAAGCTGCAGAATGGCGGACCTGCTACCATGCCAGCGGTCTGCAAGGTACACTAGCAGTCATAGCAGTTTGCTAGTGTATTTCACAGTTAGGACTGGCTAACTCATGCGTGGTTCAGTAGAATTGAGGCTGGTCTCCACAGTGTAGAAGGAAGTCAAATGGGATCCCTAACAAAGCAATTTTTTGATATGCCAAATGCTGGGAGTCAAGTCACAGTCATAAGAATGTTTTCACATCTTTCTAGCTCGATTTTGTGACACCTACATACCTTCATTTTAATAACAAAATTTGTTTTTTTAAGAGAAGCTTTGTTTCAGAAAATTACCGAGAAACATTCAGAGGCAAATGATTGATGAAAGCTAATATTAATTAGCCACGCCCAGTGAAAGTCTGGTCTCCCAAACCACAGGACTGCTCCTGGTCTGTAATGAAGCCATGTTTGAAAACAGTAGGCAGTCCATTGCAAAATTCAACACAGAATTCCAGGCATCTGAGGGATCACTACTTTGATTTGGGTTTTACCTAATCACATTGGGTGTTGCACATCTGCAAGAGGGATCTGAAGGCCTTAGGAGTGGACCTCAACAGGTGGGAAACCCTGGCCTCTGAGCGGCCCGCTTGGAGGCAGGCTGTGCAACATGGCCTTTCCCAGTTTGAAGAGACACTTGGCCAACAGTCTGAGGCAAAGAGGCAAAGAAGGAAGGCCCATAGCCAGGGAGACAGACCAGGGACAGACTGCACTTGCTCCCTGTGTGGAAGGGATTGTCACTCCCGAATCGGCCTTTTCAGCCACACTAGACGCTGTTCCAGAACCACCATTCAGAGCGCGATACCATAGTCTTTCGAGACTGAAGGCTGCCAACTAACTACTTAAAGGAAAGAAGGAATTGGAGTCATAGACAGAGAAGATTAGAAGTTAGGTGGTGGAAGCCCCCATCAAGTGATGTAGACCTGAGACTCGCTGCCAAGTTGGACTTAAGTCCTGTAGATCACTGACTGAGACTTGACTTGGGACAGAGAGACAGTGACTTGCAACTCAAGGACTCAGGACTCGAAGTCATTTTTGTATCTGAGTCTCTCCCTCTCCCCCCCTCTCTCTGTGAGTGCGTGTTTTGCAGTTGCTTCTGCATTGTACCTCAAGACCTCCTAGACAACCTGAAAGTGTGCACAATCACCTGGGCAAGGTGGGAAGTGCCTGCCACCTTGCCCAGGTGATCATACTCCTTCCAATGGCTCCAGGCTGCCTTGGAGCCCCCCAAGCACTTTGATCGCTGCTGATCAGCTGGGCGGCAGGGAACAGGCACCCAGAAATGCCTGCTATCAGGGGATGTTTACAACTCCCACACGCACAAACATCCCATCACTACCTCCTTTCTTTTTTTAATGACTGGATACTGTAGAGCAGCCATTTTCAACCACTGTGCCATGGCACACTGGTGGGCCATGAATGGTTTGCAGGTGTGCTGCAGGAATTTGGGGGAAAAGTCAGTTATTAGTAGAGTCTTTAGGCAATATAAGCCCTCCACCAGCAGCATGGCGTGCCTTGTCTATTGCCAAAAAAAACTGATGGTGTGCTTTAACAGTGTGCTGTGAGATCTAAAAATCACTGCTGTGACTCAACTCAAGTTGACTTGAGTGACTCAACTCAAGAATTAGAGCAAGGACTTGACTTGAGACTTGGGGTTAGGGACCTGAATACATCACTGCCCCCAGTCAGTACAGAATGCTGTTGTGAAAAAAAGGAGAAAAGAATGCTAATTTGAGAGATGAAAGCTACTTCAACATCTTTTGAGAAAATTAACATGGAGCAGCGTGGTGCAAGAGGCATTCACATGGCTATCTCCCCACATATTCAGTAAATGCATGAAAAGGAAACAGGATTACCTCTGCCAGGCCTGCCATCTCAACAATAGATGCCAATTCTGGCCATGCCTTGTGGTGATCTCTGTAGTAATCACACATGCTCTGTGGTGATCACACATTCAGCAACCATGAGAAGGGGTCCCCATGTGCATTCATTCAACAAAGAAGCCCAGCATTTGATAACAGGGTGACTTACAATGCAATCAGATGCATGTTTACTTAGAAATAAGTCCCCCTGTGTTCCTTGTTAGTCCCAGGTAACTATGTACAGAATTGGAACCTAAGGCACTACACTTTCACTTTACAGCCTCCAGACTCACCGTTAGCTGAGAAAAATGCCCCCCTCCCCAACAACTGCACCAAATATTTTTATGCAGCAATGTTCTCGTACAATTCAAATTCAATGCTGTTTTCACAAAGCCGAGTGCCCTTCTCCTAGGAGAAGCATTAGCAGGATAAACCAATTCTCATTAATTTATACTTACACAGAGGCCTCTCCTCCGGATGACCCTTTGGCTGCGGAATATGGTAGTTAAGTTAGAACACGCTGTTAAAAATATTGGTCTATTTCGGCCGTTAGCAATCGCGGTCCAACATATTGCTCAGCATGAGAACGAAATGATAAAGATAAGGCAGTTAATAATTGAGAAGATGTGCGACTGTATTGCGTATTATTAAAATGAGCACCGGGCAATGATTCTGAATACATATTCCTAATTATTGTTATTGTTATTTTTTTGCTGGACCCACAAGGAAGCAGAGAACTGATGACAAAAATGAAACGGAAGACAATTCTTTATACTGCCCGTAATTCCCCACAGATCTCACAACTGGCAACTTGTGAGTGTTTCACATTGGAAATGCTGAGGTCTGATTTCTTCCTGATTTTATTTCCATTTACCTGGAGAACTAATGGTGTTCCTTTAGAGTTTCAAGCCTGCAGTAATCAGCTCCTATTGTACGAGCACAAGCCCATTGTTTTAAATGTCTGGATTTTTACCCATTCATTTTGCATGGCCAACGTATACACGGGAGGAAGGAGATAAATGTCTATTGGAAAGACCTTGGGGATTGCGGTGCATTTCTGGGCTTCCTCATTCAGTGACGGTTGTGCTTTGCCTTCTAGAGGAAAGCATTTGTTACTCCTTTGTGTGCCACTGAGTTCATTTTGCTTCCCAATGCTAGAGGTGCAAACACTCATGAATGGACAAACAGAATGGATAGAATGCACCTATCTAAATACACTCCACATATTTAGCTATCTGTAGCCATCTACTTATGGGAAGGAAGGGAATGTTCTGCATGCATGTATATATGGAACAGGGTAGGGTGGGAGGGAAAGGGAAGTGATGAGGTGGAGGATGGCAGATCAGGCCTGGGAGGTGACAAGTTTGGTGGTGGTGGTGTCTGTCACTCCCAAAACCCCTTCCCTGGATGATCTGCCTGCATGGGTCAACTCGAACTTGTGCCAGCAATTTCTCTGGTGGTGGTGGTGCCTGTCAAACCCCAAACCCCTTCCCTGGATGATCTGCCTGCATGGGTCAACTCGAACTTGTGCCAGCAATTTCTCTGGTGGTGGTGGTGCCTGTCAAACCCCAAACCCCTTCCCTGGCATGATCTGCCTGTATGGGTCAACTCGGACTTGTGCCAGCAATATGTCTGCTGCAGGTCCAAGATGACCCACAGAGACTGCTGGGGATGACGCCAGGTCAAGGGGCAAATGTCAAATTACCTGAGGAGACCTCCAACAGCCAGAACTCTCCCACAAGATGCAATGGAGGCCGCATTAGCAGTTAGGTAGGATTGGGCTGTAAAGCCTGATCTCAGTTTCGAAGAAAGGTAACTCAGGATTTGTTGAGCTCTGAAATCTTCTGTTTCTGTACGGCTTCATTCCCTACACATGTAAGAGCCAGATTTCAAAAGAGGCAGCCTTGCAGAAACATAGTTTTCTCATTTCTTATTCCTACAGACGAACGTGCCCTTCATTAAAATCTTGGTAAAGAAAACTCCAACAATTTTTATGAGTCATTGATGTTAGCTTTTTTCTTCTTTTTCAAGTCACTTACATTGCCATCTATTATGTCTTCTTAGAGCTCTCAAGGGAATGGGCAATGGTTTAATTATGTTATCAAATTTTAATAACGAATTTCTTGAGCTTGCAACAATATGTTATGCAATGAAATGATTCTTTTATTTGAGCCTCCAGCTGCCGTCAGTGTTCCATCATGATCAAAGGGTTCAGCATCCGCGAGAGTGGTGCAATCCTGTCAACCATTTTGGTAATTTGAAAATGTCAGTTATGATCTGAGTGGAAGTAGGGCTAAATGCACCATCATTGGAAGGGATGCAATTCTGAGCAGGGGTCTTTCAAACTATGGCCCGGGGGCCATATCCAGCCCACTACAAGATTTTATCAGGCCCACAGCAACTGAAAATACTTTTTTTCCCAACCACATGGTCAGAAAGTTAACATGCGCAGTTCTGTCAGCCACATTCCTTTCCATACGGCTAGAGTGGTATCAGCCTGGCTAACTGTCATTTTCAATCACCTGGGCCATATGCTTTAAGACCCTCAAAGCATAATTATTCAATGCTAAACCTCACCTCTGCCAGTAAAACAAATCGAGTTTCTGCATGTTGACTTTTCAACAATGCCGTAAAATGATTGTGGTGAGGAAATAATGTCATTTTTGCACATGAATAAACAAATTTCTGGGTTTTTTATATAGGGATGAATCACTCACTCATCCCTATATAAAGCTGATTTTTTTCAGCCCATGAAAAAGTGTATAACATGCACATTTGCAAATCCCTAAATAGGGCTTGTCTCAGCATGCAGTGGGTCCCTGTATTGCCATGCCGTGCTTGTAGGGCAAACCAACGAAACAGATGAAACACAATTTCCTAGGATCATAGAGTTGGAATGTACCTAAAGGCCATCTAGCCCAACCCCCTGCTTGTAGCAGGAAATCCACCTAGAGCATCTCTAGCAGGTGCTTGTCAAGTCTGTTTTACCAAAGGCCTGTACCCTCAGTAACGCTGATCTCTCACATCATACATTTCGGAGCTCCCTGCCCCAATAATTGTCCAAAGGAGGACTGCCTTTTTTCAGGAGACGTGGAACTATGTGAGCCGATTGGCTCCCACTTTGGGAATCACTCTAGTTGGAACCCTGCCTGCCCAATCGAGAGTTGGGCAAGAGTTAATGAGGCTAGCTGCCCATTTGGGCTGCCCAAAAAGAAATCAAAGGCTTTTACTGCTCAATAACAAAGAATTACAACTTCTTTAATGCAGACTGATAATTTATAGTGCACTTTTATTCAGCTTCATTTTAAAGCTGCGCAAAAAATATATGCGAGCTTTTTTCTTTTTAAGCAGATGAGTTGGTTAATTAGTTTTGTAATCAACATTCTATAACTGCTAGCTAAGGTCCTTGCATGGAACAAAAACATATTCATTATAATGAACAGATGTTATTTTAAAAGTAATTCTCCATAACTGCAGCGGTTGTGCGCTCACCGCTGTAGTTCGGAGTGTGTCGGCATTTCCTTTGTGCGAGCTCTCACTCGCTAGTGTGCTATCCGAATACAACATGTACAGAATGAGAAACTCTGCCGCCCGGTGGGCTGGGACAGAGCTTGTTGAAAGATTTTCAAACATGGCATTCATATCAGGCCGGATCGGCTATAATAGCTTCTGCGGAAATGGTTCAAAACTTTACGAAGGGTCCAACTATACCTTTCCCAATTGACAGTGGCAAGGCTGGAGCAGGGCTCAGTGTCCTAATATTAGCACCAGAGTCTGTGGTGGCAAATCATAGAATCATAGCATTGGAAGGGACCTAACAGGTCATCTCGTTCAATCCCCTAACCCCCTAAATGGTCTGGTCCAACGGTTTGGCTTGGAGATGCTGCTCCCCCCACACTTTCTGTTAAGTTGGAGCTGGCTGCCTATTTGCCTCCTCAAAAAGCGCAACATGAGGAAAGTGAAGGAAGTTCTCTGGACAGAGAACTGGCACTATGGCTGCAAATTAATAAAAAGAAAATCAAATGGATAGCTGCCAACACTGAAGAGGAGAAACATGGATGGGTGTCCCGGGGTGAGCATTGTCTACACTCAATGGTAGCATCTCTTACAGGATTACTGGAGTCTTTCCTTATCAACTGGTGATGCCAGGAGTTGAACTAGATGCCTTCTGTATGCACAGCATATCCTCCACCACTGAGCCTTGGTTCCATCCCCTGAAGTGGGTTACCTATTTCTTCAGAATTCTCAGAATGTGATAAAATAATTCTGTTCTCATTAATGAATGTGACTGAATGTTTTGCCATAATCTCCCAATGTTTAGGCAATGCCTTGTACATGTCTATTTGCTGCCACTTTGTTCTCGCTATCAGGAAGTCTCCCACATTTGATCTGCACATCTTTCATGATGGACTCCTAACCTCCTAGACCAGTGTTTCTCAACCACTGATATGGGTAGCCACCAGTAGTACTTGATGTGGTATCTGGCGGTACTTGAGTGACCCCTGGACATCTGCTGACTGGCAGCGAGATGAGCGATGTGACATGACAAACATTGGTAGGAGCCTTGGCTTAGTAGGCATAGCTCCAAAGCATGCTTTTTACACACTCTAAAAATCTCTCATGTCCACCCTGAGCCTCTTACTGGTGTTTTTCATCACATCTGGCCTCTCAACCCATGGTGATGACATCATCACCAGTTACTTCTGGTGGTACTTCCAATAGGTGGATCATGCAAAGTGGTACAGTAGGGAATAAACATTGAGAAACACTGTCCTAGGCACCCACCTGAGGTCAATGGTGGATGCTATATTGTGAATAACTGCACACCATCCCTTAACCTCAGACTCCTTCTCTTCCAATGGCCCAGGAGAAAGCCTTTTGGGGCCTTGCTCTAAGAGTTTGGTATCTGAATTCCCCAGTTGTGCTGATGGTCTCATTACTAACAGTCATGCATTGATGAGGTCACATATACACAGCCAATAGGTCATGCTTGCCCTGTACTCTTGGGTTCCTTGAGGGAAAATGGAGGCATGCCACAACGACCTGTCCTGATGATCATGACAATGTGTCATGCCCCTGCACCACTGTAATGATCTGTATTTTAGCTGTCACTGCTAACCCTTTGAAGCAACCTGGTTGACCTACGTCTTGATTAGAAAGAATTCCCTTGCACATTGACACATCCAAACAGAACACCCCCAGCCCTTCTTATCACACTGAAAGGCCTACCCTCAGTACTACACATAGCAGCAATCTCACAAAACCTTAAAATAGTAAGAGAATTTGACCAGCAAGTTAATGATCATTTTATATGATTGCCTGGAATATCATATCACTGTTGACAGGGTTTCCAAGGTAACCTTAAGCATGTTGACTGTCATTTTACAGTTTATCCTGACATCTGAAAATGTCTCGTATAGAAATACTAAGAGGGTCAAAAAAAGGAGCATGTCTATGAACATCAAGCACACAAACTTGATTTTTAGTTGTAGGCAACATTTTATGTTATGATTTTTTTTTCCTTTTCCCATACTCAAGCTAGACTGATAGTGAATCAACCACTTTCACACACAATCTTCATCCAACAAGCTCAAATAAATGCCTATGAATTTTCTATGAATTGACTGGCCCACTCCAGTGGTGTAGCTACGACAACTGGCACCTAGCTATTAAATTTTTAACACCCCCCATGCCCCCCTACACTCCCTGGGCCTAAGGCCTCTGAGACTCAGGGAGATTGCATGTGGCCTCCGCATGCTTCAGAAGACCTCCAGAAGGTACCCCTATGACACCCCCTCAAGACATGGTACCCAGGGCATTGAGCCCCCTGGCCCCCCCTTAGCTACATCACTGCTCCACTCCAAGGTTTTGCCACCTCTACCCTTCTTCACTTTAGAGGTGGAAGCATAGCAAGTCCAGTAGAGTCTGGAAAGTAGATCAGAAGGATCACAATCCTTCTCCATATGTATGTACAAGCACTGGTTGCTTCTAAACGTCACTGCTTTTCAAATGTGTTTTATTTGAAAGTCGATTTCCCCTTACGAACTCCCCTTCTGCACTTACATAAGAAGAGCCCCACTGGCTCCGACCAAAGGCTCATCTAATCCAGCTTCCTGTATCTCACAGTGGCCCACCAGATACTTAAGGGAGCACACAAGACAACAAGAGACCTGCATCCTGGTATCCTCCCTTGCACCTGGCATTCTGAAGTAAGCCTACTTCTAAAACTAGGAGGTTGCACATACCCATCAGGGCTTGTAACCTGTGATGGACTTTTCCTCCAGAAATTTGTCCAATCCCTTTTAAAGGCATCCAGGCTTGATGCCATCACCACATCCTGTGGTAAGGAGTTCCACAGAATAATTACATGATGGGTAAAGAAATATTTTCTTTTGTCTGTCCTAATTTGTGTTCATGTTAGCTCAGCATATGCAAGTTTGGGGAACAGGCATTTGCCAAGGTCATGCCTAGCTGAGATCATATCTAGCCCCAGTCACACATTTTCAAGGATACACAGCAGGGCCAGAGCCAGACCTCCTGATGCCGGAGGCAGCACGCCAAATGCTGCTCCCTTACCCGATGGTGGACTAGCCTCTGTTCTTCCCACTCTCCACTCTCACTCTGTTCTTCTCTCTCTCTCTCAGCACTCTCCTCCCTTCCACATTTCCTCTTCCTTCCTGTTCCCCACTTCCTTCTTCCAATCTTGACAGTGGAAAGACCAGGCGGAGCAGTGGAGACAAGTAGGCAGACAGAGATGGACGCTCACCATTGATCTGCTGCCTGAGGTTGGTCTCAATGATGGTCTGGCCCATGAACTTTTGGTGTTGCCCAAGTGTGTGAAGAGGCCTTCATCCTACAAAATAGGGTAGATACATACATTATATAAGCACAGTGGACAATCTATGTGGAGCAACCTCCAAGTGAAATGCCAAGATTTAAATTTGTTGTCTCCAGTCAATTTATTACCATCAGTCAGAAGTAGCTGCATTCTACAGTAACAGACTCATTCTCTCTCCAAATGCCAATTAAGGCTGCTTTCGTCACTGTGTTGGAACTCTTTCCTTTGAGTTCGAATACAAAATGCCCAGCATGCATACATTTGGACTGAAATGTCCTTAAAGAACATTTGAACGTTTTCTTTTCTGTTTTCTTGATGTCTTCAGCAATTGTCAAAATAAAGAGCGCATCTCAAAATGTGTGTTGTCTGTTCTGCTGCCATGTTGTTGCCCATCGCATCGGAGGGCAACACAGTTCTCCACTGAACAGCAACTAAAAGGAAGCTAACAGTTCTTCCCCTTCTGCAACTAAAGATAATTGTTTTCATCATGGATGCAGGGGTGAAATACATGTCTTTCCCAGATTACCAGCAAAATTTGGAGCTGAAATCCTCAAATAGGGGAATGGCTTGGGGCAACTGGTGAGAAACAGAGAACTTCAGTAGGGTTAGCCCAAGCTAGTTGAAGCACAAACAATATTAACAGCCCAAACTTCTGAGCGCTGCGCTGTCTTTTCTCTGGTCTGGCTGGGTGCAAGGCAGGGCACAGCTTACCCTTGCATGTGGTGTTTTATACTCAAGATTTAATTTACCCCCCCAATCCTATCCAGCGCTGGCACACTGGAGCCACCAGGCCCATGCTGTATCCAGTGTCAGTTTTGAGCAGGTTGGAGGTCTCCTTAGGATACAGGAACATTTGTACAGATACACTGTGTAGTACCCAGCCTGCTCAATGGAGTTACTCAAATCTGGACCAGCTATTTAGTCTAGTCTAAGACTGGCAGGCCCAGGACAGGGATTAGGATGTGGTGAAGGTCTGTTCTGCCAACCCCACCCTTTCCTGGGCCTGATCCTCCCCTTGTTCCACCCTCCCCCTGCCCATGAACACCCCCCCCGCCTCTGGAACTCCTTCCCGCCACCACGCTGCCTGGCACAAAGCTCACCTGCCCCGGAGGTTGTCAGGCAGGATGTGGCACCTGTGGAACAGTGCCAGCGTTCCCTCCAGCGCTGCTTACACACTGGGTGCCTCAAGCACTTTACGGCACTTTTATGATATCCAGCGCTGGGACTGCAGCCACAGTGCTGGCAGAGCCCAACTATAGGATTGGGCTATTAAGCTCGGAATTAGGTAACAACTCACAAGATGTTTCTCTGTGATCATCACGATTGTCATAGTTTTTTTAAAGAAAAGTTCATTTTCTCTATGTAACTGCAGAGCAGGATAAAAGTTTGATCAGCAGCAGATCCACCTACCCACAGTCCGGTATCCTTCATTTATAGGTGACCCCCAAGACAGACTGAGCTTCGAACCACACCAGGCTTCATTAATAATACATGGAAACGACAATAGGAAGACACTGATTTTCAAGCTTGGGCTTTTTTACCTCCATTTGAAAAGAACTTGACTGCTTGGTTTCTTGACAGCATTCCGGGGGCATCAGTACAGCTTCCAAAAAAGATATAGGAGACGCCAAAAAAGATATGGGAGACCCTTAGTTTAAACGCAAAACTTCCGCTTAAGGATTGCATACGAGGGATATTATACATCAAAATATGCACAGAGCTGTCTCTGAAACAAATGACCCTCCTCGCAGAAACCACTGTAAGGCAGAGAAAAGTGCTTCTAGCCAACCTGCCTTTCACAATGTCACTTCCTCCGTAACCTCCTTTCTTTAGGTCTCACACAGAATAACAAGAAGCAACGCATTGTGCCTTCTGAATTGCTTGCAACTGGAATCATCAGGGTATCACCTTAGAGGTTCATCATAACATACCGCCTTGCCATCTCCACTTTTGTGCTGCCGTATTAAATGACTCTCAACAGGGAATGAATTTCCATCCAGTGGCAGACTGAAAAGGCTTTTTCTCCAGCATTTTTCATCCTACACACCAAACGTGGACCACATGCCCACCGCATTTTCATCGTCTACAAAGGCCAAGGACATGTTTTCATTCCAAACGTCCATACTGATGATCACGGATCAGCTGTACAAGCTTTGACTTTTGAATCTAATCTTCTGTGTTTGACCTATTGAAGATGTATTTATTGATGATGTATTGTAATTTACCCGGGAAGGGGCAGAAAAACCCAGACATAAGGCCACCTGAACCTATTATGAGGGGCTCTGGATGTATCCCTACTAAGGGCTGTGCAGAGATGACATCCCCCCCCCCAGCCCATGCAGTCATGTCATGCCCATTGAAGGAGCACTAAGGGCTGATAGAGGAGGACTGAGAGTGTAGTAGCTTCCTCCCCACCTAACCTTCAGAGGCCCCAGAGACCATGGGATGGCCATGGTAGGTGCCTTCCCAACAGGAGGGACTCACTGCCAGAAGAGACAAAGGAAGGAAAGGCAGGAAAGTCCCTCCACCCGGATGGGCACCCGGATGGGCACCTGGATGGACTTTTTTTTAGTTATCCATTTTGAGAGAGGAAACCATTTATTTTGCTGCGTAAACCGCTTTATGATCTTTTCTTTGTTGTTGTAGAAAAAGTGATATATAAATAAGCATCAGCATCATTTCTGTACAACCAAGTACATCCCTGGGTGTGGGTGTATACACAAACACACACACGTACAGTACAAGCATTTTGGAACGCCCTGTGATTAGTGAAACCACGGATAACTTGAGATGTCCCCCTCCTCTGGATGTGAGGGGAGCTTGCCCGAGCCCCCCAATGCCTTATAAGACATTTAAAACGTCACTTCTGGTTTTCAATCAAAAACCTGAAGTAGCTTTTTTTTTGCTATTTTCCGTCATTCTGAGGTTCCAGAGGCTGTAGGCGGTAGTACGCGGCCTCTATAGGCTTCAGAAGACCCTCCGGGGGCGAAGGAATCATGAAACCACGCTGCCCCTCCCCCTTTGAGCCATTCTGGGCAGTGAGAGCAACATGGAGACATGTCCTCTGAGTTGCTCTCACTGCCCAAAATGGCTCCAACGGCGAGGGGGAGGAGCAGCTTACAGGGTGCGTTGAGGCACCCTGCAAAACACAGTGCTCTGCCTCCCCTTGTAGCAATGCTACTGAAATTGGGAAGTCATTTCCACCTCCTTTTTCCTACTGCATGGTGGAGAAGAGCCCCTACCTCCCTTCCTGCTCCATCTTCCTTGGGAGCATCTCTTGAAACTTTCCAGTACCTTCCCTCTAAGCTTACCTATTCCCCCTTATTCAGCTTCCATAATTTAACTCATGACCAAGCCTAAGACCTCCACCCATGGGCATTTTGAGGTTCTTGAGGATGGGTGGAACCATCTGATTGAACAAGGCTGGGAGTCAGAATGCCCATTTGTCCCAAAATACATTGACCTGTTTCAATTTGTTATGACAAGGTGGACTGGCTTTTATCTTGATCATTTCCCCTCAACACAGAAAGACACATCCTACAGAGAATGCTTCCTTTCACCCATCTGTGCCAGATGTACTTATTGGGAATTCTCCAAGTGTCCTCAGACAAATAATGCCGCTGAGGAAGATCCTTTCCTGCAATCAATCATCACGCCTTTCATGAGCCCCCGCTTTGCCATATATTAAGTGCTAAACAAATGGTCTATGGCAGGTAAATGCCTGTTTAAGGAGCCGGTACAAGTCATTCAAAGCCAGATAACAAATTAGTGGCACGTCCTCCTATTTTGTGTACATTAGAAACGGGATAATAACTTTGCTCCAGCGAAGAAGCCGGGTGAGCCGAGAAGCTGCAGAGGCCAAAGGGCTAAATGCGCACAAAACACATTTCTAATGATGGCCAAACTGAGCTTTTTCATTTGTCTTTAAGGAGATTTATAGGACACGGCACTCTTGTCTGAGCGCCTCTTGCCACTGACGGAGCTTTTTGGAAGATTAAAAGGAAAATTAAATTAAAGACTGACATTTTGGGGGAAGGCATTTAATTATTTCCACATTATTGTGCCTCCGGGTATCGATTTTTAGCTGCTCCTCTTTTTAACATGTTGCTTTTGGATGAGGCTCTCCATTGACACAAACTTCATCTTGGCTTTGTCGCTGGCCCCCCAAGATCTTCACACAGAGTGGAGAGATCTTTCCATTTGTATTGGATGCAAGATGGTTCAATCCCACACTCCCATTTCCGACAGGAGGTGGCTCATTATAACACAGTGCTCAAGTACCAATTAAGTTGGTGTCCGCACTTCAGGGCCAGCATTAGTGTTTGGCATAGTCAGCTGTCAAAGGAACAGAAAGGAAGACTACAGCCAGATACCCATCCATGGTACCTGTGACCAAACCTAGAGCTCAGTCGAGAGCTCACTGCACTGGTCCTCTACCAGCACTGTTGCAAATGTGCTGTTAGACACTCAGCAGGAGGTCAGTGCTGGCACCGGTTCAGTGCCAGCCTGTGCTAAGCCAGTAAGAACATAAAAACATAAGAACAGCCCCACTGGATCAGGCCGTAGGCCTATCTAGTACAGCTTCCTGTATCTCACAGCGGCCCACCAAATGCCCCAGGGAGCACACCAGATAACAAGAGACCTGCATCCTGGTGCCCTCCCTTGCATTGGCATTCTGACATAGCCAGAGGCCCACTGGAGCCAGAGATGAGCACCAGGAGGCAGAGAGGTTAGTCAGGGTGGAGAGAGGTATTTCGGGGTGGGGGAAGGGGGGAAGGGGAGGGAGCAGGTTGGGAAGGGGGCGGGACCAGCAGAGCTCTGCTCTGCCTAATTCAGAACCCCATATCAGACCTCCTGGTCTGACACGGGGCCTCTCAACTCTGTGCTGGCAAAATAGCCAGTGCAGACTTGAGTAGCCCCATTGTGGGGCTTGGGCCTTTCCTGGGAGATGGTACCAAATGTCCCCTTCTCCCAAGGAGAGACTGGTGGCTGCCCAGCATACATAGGATTTGGTGCCGCTGCTCCTCTGGGTAGCTCAAGATTGGGCTGTTAGACTAATTTTGTAAGGAAGGAACCATTAATCTGGATACCAGGACAGATGACAGGGTGAGGACACCTTGGCAGGGGGAGTCTTATGTGGTCCCAGCCTTGTTGTGGGAGCTTGGAGAAGGTTGGGCTGTTTGAGTAGTGCAAAAATGAGCAAAGAGGACTGTTCTTCGTTGGAGCAAAATGTTATTAGATGTTAGATTGCTGCATGGTGAGGAACGAGGTGAGAGGAGCCAAAAGGGAGATCAAATATTGCAAGCCGCTCTGGATCTTTTAAAGAGGGCATAGTGTAATTTATTCACATTTTCATACCACCCTTCCTCCAAGTTGCTCAGGATGTTGTACAATACATACTTCCTCCCCTCCTTTTGTCCTCACAAGAACCCTGTGAGGTAGGTGAAGCTGAGAGAGAGTAACTAGCTCAAGGTCACCCAGGAAGCTTCATAACTGAGCTAAGCATAGCTGACCTGATCATCCAGGTCTAAGTCCAACTCCCAAACTACCATTCTGGCTCTCAAAAAAAGATGAAAATGATGGAGAAGGAAGCTGTGGGCGGGCACTGGCTCTCTCTCTCTCTCTCTCTTTCTCCCTCCCCCCAAGCTAGACTTGTCCTGGCCAAGTAGGAAATTTAGGAAAGCACCAAGACTGGAAGTGGCAATGCAAGTCAGCTCATCCCACTGCCTAAAAATGTCTGTGCCAGTCTTTTATTGGTGGTCTGGGTACCTTCAAAATAACCAAACTTTCCAGTCTGTTTCTTGCTTTGTTCATTTCTAAACTTCTCAATAAATTTTCTATAAGAAGGGGGTGTTTGACAGGAGTTAAGGCAGGATGGACTTGAAAATGGCCTCCATAACTTCAGACATGCCATCCTAGTAATACCGGCTCTCAGCCTGGAAAACTAGGCCTATCTCATCAAGTGCCTCATTACCACAACTAATGAGGCTGTATGTTTTAGTAGTTAATTTAATTCCAAAAGTTAACATAATTTATTCGTTGGTTGTAGCATGCTGAAGTTCGGCATTCGCACAAAATCATTTTCAGTTTGTAAATCTCTCGACTCCCAGCTTCTAAGTAGTCTATAAACAAAGATTCTAAGATGATGCCGCGATAATAACCTCATCTAATTTGTCGTAAATCTACCAAGTCCTATGCGTCAAATGCCCTCCGGATGATTCACAGCTTGCTTTCTACATGCAAAAGACCTCCTGGCTTTCTGTAGCTAATAAATAAGGTTGTGGATATCTGCAGTTAAGCAGAGGTTGAAAGCAGATGAAGGATGAGGAGATTTCGGTCTTGCTTGCGCCATGGTAAATGTGAGGCTTGTGAATAGAAATATTTTGGACACTGCTTGCTTCCTGTTAGTGGAAGCACCTGATATCGCCCTAGCCAGGCCTGGTCTTAAGAGCTGCAGGGCCCAATTTTAAAAAAAATGTTTTACTGAACCCCCGGTGGTAGGCGTCACTCTCGACTGCACAGCCCCTCTTAATTAAAGGACAACTAGTGGACCCAAGACTTATCCAGCCTGGTGTGAAATGTGGCATCTGGAAGTAGGTTGGCAGTGACTTGATGACATTGTCACTGCCAACTGCTTCCAGAGTGCCCCGATTTCCAGACAGTTGGAGCATGTGATCCGCTTGCCACCCTAGCGCAGGGGCCCCTCGGGCATGGGGCTTGATTGGGCCTAAAGCCAATCCTGGCTCAGATCCTATCTGCAGCCACAACATGAATAGCTGGATTGAGAGGTTTCAGAAGGTGAAGGCATTGGAAGATTGCCCCACGGGGCAGATAGAAACAAAAAAAGTTATTGTACAACCTTTGTAAAGATATGCAGACATGTACTGCCTGGATTTGCAGTGGCCCCTGCTGTTAACTAGGGCAAGCTCACAAAAACAAACAAATAAACCTCTGCAGTGGATTGAAATGGGGTTTTTTTTAGTCTCCCTAACACAAGTTAAGCAAAGTGCA
Source organism: Tiliqua scincoides (assembly GCF_035046505.1). Taxonomy (NCBI): domain Eukaryota; kingdom Metazoa; phylum Chordata; class Lepidosauria; order Squamata; family Scincidae; genus Tiliqua; species Tiliqua scincoides. Next base: position 12,239,902 of record NC_089825.1, on the reverse strand, counting down.
AAATAGAAGGTACTTGGCTGCAATAGCGTCCCTAGGGTTTGCACCACCCATGCAGGAAGCCAGCGCTTCATCCCCCATAATAGTGGGCAGGAGATCTGGTCTAGAGGGTAGAGCCTCCATTTGCCTGAAGATTAACATCCACAAGGTCGCCAGTTCGAGGCCACCGGCACCGTGCGACCTTGAAGCAGCTGGCAAGCTGCAGCTGAGCTATTCCATCTGCTCTGAGCGTGGGAGGATGGAGGCCAGAATGTTAAACCAGATCGGAGTGTAACACCTTGAATGTAGTGGTTCTTGAAAGAAAGAACCTTCTTTCAATTTGTAAAAATCCCTGTGTGGATTTAATAAGCCTGCCTATGTAAACCGCCTTGAATAAAGTCTTGAATAAAGACCAAGAAAGGCGGTATATAAATACTGTATATTATTATTATATTATTATTAGTGGGTGAGGCAACACCCTGGGCAATTGGTGTAGTGATGTACCATTGCCCCTGCTGATTTCTTGCTATAACTTTTGATAGAATCAAGATATCTCGACACAGTTTGCTTCATTGCATTCTGAATGAAATTACACATCAAATGATACATAATCTTTCTCAAACTGTGGGTCAGGTCCCCCTAGGTGGGTTGTGAGCCAATTTCAGGTGGGTCCCCATTCATGTCAATATTTTATTTGTAATATAGTACACTTGATGCTACCATGTATGTGCATTTGGGGAAATGTTACAGACCTGTACTTTTAACAAGCTACTATGTATATTCTTTTAACAATGATAATAAAGGGGACTTACTTCTGGGTAAGTGTGGGTAGGCTTGCAGCCTGGGATTGTTAAAAATTTTCCTGCTTGATGATGTTTCTTCAGGTCATGACATCACTTCCGGCGGGTCCTGACAGATTCTAAAAAGTGGGTCCCAGTGCTAAATGTGTGAGAACCTGTTGTGAGCTGGATGAACGGTTCACAAAACTAGCCGCTGTCCGGCTGCATGGCTTGCCTATCTTCCAAGGTCAGAGCGTAGGCACTCCCGGGAACAAAGACGACACAAGGCAGAAGTCCTCCACCAAACGCCTCTTTACTATATACAGTATGTACAACAGCAACAGTCCAGATAGCACACAAATCATGGATCACACTGACATAGCCTTCGGCACAAACTCCACTCTGCATCTCCCACAACCCAGCTTGCCCCTGCTGGAATTTATATGAGTGACAGCCAATCAGAGTGAGGTAAAAACTGCACAGTCACTGTGACATTGCATGGGGTGACACACAGGTGACAGTCACCTGGTCTGAATCACCAGATGTTGCATCATCATCAGCTCCCATGATGCCGAGCTGGCTCAGTCAGGCCAAGAGATCAGGACCTGCTCCTATTCAGACTGTAAATTACCTAGCGGTCCCGGGGATGATCCCTCAACAGAACCACTGATAATAATGATGCCACATGATGAAATTATTTAAAAAAAAATAGCAAGATTTTAAAAAATTTGGCCAGTAATGGTGTCATCCCCCCTGTGCGTGTCACCCAGTGCAGCCCGAACCCCCTCGCAACTCCACTGCTTGACTGGGTCCAGGTAGCTCTGAGGAACAGAAAGAAACAATTGGATGCTTTACAACATGTGTCCCAAAGAAGTCACTCCGCACAGAGACAGTCAGGCTCCCCAGCTACTGATACTTCAAAGTCACTCATGTGCATTTCACTGTCCATCCCTCAATTGCAGCCAAGCTGTGGCCCGCAGTAGAATGCTTTAATCATTCTTGATTTGCTGGTGGTCTTTTAATGCCAATGGCTGTGCCTGGATACTCAAAGTCTCCCTAAGAAATCTGCTGATTAAAGAGCAGTTACTGGCAATCTGTTGATTTCCAAGCCTGATTTTTCACCTTGGCAGGAGACGCCTTAGTATGCACGCACCCATAGGCACACATTGTTGATTGGTAGAGGGTAGTTAAAGCATTCCTAGTCATCCCTGGACTTCCACTCTCCCCAAAAAAGTATTATTTACTTTTATGATAGACACTGGGCCTATAGATTCAGGTAGCACTACCAAGAACATATGGAAAAAGATTACCCAATTGCTACAAAATACATTCGTAGTGCTCTGGATCATGACATTGTTGTGCTTGTACTAGAACTCTGCAGGGAAGTTAAGGACACAAGGAGAGTTCCGCTGGATCAGGCCAGAGGCCCATCATGTCCAGCTTCCTATATCTCACAACGGCCCACCAGATGTCTCAAGGAGCACACAAGTCAACAAGCTACCTGCATTCTGTTACCTCTCCCTTTTACCTGCCATTCTGATGTAGCCTAAAATCAGGAGGTTGCATACGCCCATCGCGACTTGTAACCTGCAGTGGGCTTTTCTTCTAGAAACCTGTTTGATCCCCTTTTAAAGGCATCTAGGCCAGACACCATCACCACATCCTGTGGCACGGAGTTCCACAGACTAATTTCACAATGGGTAAAGAAATATTTTCTTTTGTCCGTTCTAACTTCCTGTACACTCAATTTTAGTGAACGTCCCCTGGTTCTGGTGTTGTGTGAGAGGGAAAAGAACACCCCTCTATCTACATAGAATTATCCCCTGCATAATTCTGTATGCCTCAAGAGGGATAAAGTAACTGGTCCCAGCAGTCCTCTTGCTGCCCAAACCATCCCATCCACTTTCCTTATTTCAGCAGTCACCACCACCTCTTCCTTTCCCTGTCCAAAGTTAAGTTCCTTGTGGTGGTTGGGGGTGTGTGTGACAGAGGTGTGTTATGAGCAGCCACATTAACTGTTCACCACACCTTGAGAAGGACTAGGCTTTCAAATGCTTAAGCCTTTCTTTGGAAGGGGGGGGGGTTTGAGCATTGGGATGCCTGCGCACCTTTATTTTCACCTGCATATGCTTGTGTTCACACTCAGATGCGCTCACCAACCATGACATGTGCCATTATGGTGGAATGTTTCACTTCATGAACACATTATTCTCCACATTTTTTTAAAAATGCGTTTGTAGTAAATGAATGCAGAGGGAAAGAACCAAAGGTGAAAACCTGCCACCATTAACCGCTACTTGTACGCTAAGAGGACTCTTTTCACAAGAGTCCTCTATAACTGAACGACCAGCTGTACCTTTCAGTTGACTTATCCAAGCTGAAGTATTATCAACCTAATGACTGCTTTAGTAACCTAACCTGCTGTCATTGAATAGATACTGTATGCAGTCAGGCTGTTTTCCTGTTTTAACATTCAAGTAGAAAATTATATCGATGGGGAGGACACAAAAATGTTCCCCCAAAAGCTCTTAATTGCGGGAATGTTAACCTTTTGTGTTTCTTTCACTGCCACCATTTGTCCCCTCTCCTAAGGCTTCTGTGCCATTTATGTCTAGTTAAAACATCTGATTTTCAGATTAATCAGATGATGGATTCCACCATATGGTGATTGGGATGCTGTTGCCTCCCTCTTTCACCAAATCTCCCCCTATACCAGGGCCAAAAATGGTCGACTCTTCTGCCACCACAAGGACAAAGCCAGACAGAAAGAGAACACTCTCAAAAGCCTGCCTTCTGGTTACGGGGTGAATTCTCCATTAGCCTATGCGGTGGTGTGTAGGAGTCCTCCTGGGTTCTAATGCTGCCAACAGTCTGATGAGATGGGCCCTCTGAAACACATGGACCCTCAAGCAATGCCCAGCTTTGTAGGCCTCGAACACCACCCTGGGATGGAGAGTTTGGCCGCAATCCTAACCACACTTTCCTGAGAGTAAGCCCCATTGAACAAAATAGGACTTACTTTTGAGTAGACCTGGTTAGGCTTGTGCCCTTTGGGTTCGCTGCAATCTGTGTTTCAAGTTCAATGAAATTCTGGCCCATTTGTCAGCCAAAGTACTTTGTCTCATGTCTTCTTGGGGTATGCAGGGAATATTATCCATAGCCTATCTCAATGTTTAATGAGCAGCTTCAGGTGGTTTGTATACACAGTCAGTCCTCAGTAACCGCACACTCAGTTCCCTTAGATTTGCTTATCCACAGAAACACAATTGTTACTGTCATACCGTAGTATGCTGCCTATTCTCAGTTATCTGCAGCCATACTGAAGCCACCTGTGGCATCCACTACCATCCTGCAGCTATTAGCAATGGCCATTCTGAATCAGCAGTGGCCATTTTGAAGCTACCTATGGCCATTCTGAAGCCGATCCTTACCATTCTCAAGCTATTTGTGGCAATTTTGAAGCATCCACCATCAAAACTATCTGCAGTGGCCATTCTGAAGCTACCTGAGCCGGTGGCATAGCTGGAGGGGGGGCCGAGCGCCGGGCAATTTTCACAGTGGAGAGAGGTGAAAAGCAGTGTGCCCCAAGGATCTGTCCTGGGACCGGTGCTTTTCAACCTCTTCATAAATGACCTGGAGACAGGGTTGAGCAGTGAGGTTGCAAAGTTTGCAGATGACACCAACCTTTCCGGGTTGTGAAGACCAGAAGTGATTGTGAGGAGCTCCAGAGGGATCTCTCCAGACTGGCAGAATGGGCAGCAAAATGGCAGATGCACTTCAATGTCAGTAAGTGTAAAGTCATGCACATTGGGGCAAAAAATCAAAACTTTAGATATAGGCTGATGGGTTCTGAGCTGTCTGTGACAGATCAGGAGAGAGATCTTGGGGTGGTGGTGGACAGGTCAATGAAAGTGTCGACCCAATGTGCGGTGGCAGTGAAGAAGGCCAATTCTATGCTTGGGATCATTAGGAAGGGTATTGAGAACAAAACGGCTAGTATTATAATGCCATTGTACAAATCGATGGTAAGGCCACACCTGGAGTATTGTGTCCAGTTCTGGTCGCCGCATCTCAAAAAAGACATAGTGGAAATGGAAAAGGTGCAAAAGAGAGCGACTAAGATGATTACGGGGCTGGGGCACCTTCCTTATGAGGAAAGGCTACGGCGTTTGGGCCTCTTCAGCCTAGAAAAGAGACGCCTGAGGGGGGACATGATTGAGACATACAAAATTATGCAGGGGATGGACAGAGTGGATAGAGAGATGCTCTTTACACTCTCACATAACACCAGATCCAGGGGACATCCACTCAAATTGAGTGTTGGGAGAGTTAGAACAGACAAAAGAAAATATTTCTTTACTCAGCATGTGGTTGGTCTGTGGAACTCCTTGCCACAGGATGTGGTGCAGGCGTCTAGCCTGGACGCCTTTAAAAGGGGATTGGACAAGTTTCTAGAGGAAAAATCCATTACGGGGTACAAGCCATGATGCGTATACGCAACCTCCTGATTTTAGAAATGGGTTATGTCAGAATGCCAGATACAAGGGAGGGCACCAGGATGAGGTCTCTTGTTATCTGGTGTGCTCCCTGGGGCATTTGGTGGGCCGCTGTGAGATACAGGAAGCTGGACTAGATGGGCCTATGGCCTGATCCAGTGGGGCTGTTCTTATGTTCTTAACTACAATTCCCAGGAAGCCTTGCAGGTCTCTTGTTATCTGCTGTGCTCCCTGGGGCACTTGGTGGGCCGCTGTGAGATACAGGAAGCTGGACTAGATGGGCCTATGGCCTGATCCAGTGGGGCTGTTCTTATGTTCTCCTCTGACTCAGTAGCCCCTGGGTTTTCCAGAAATCTAACCCCAGCAGTATGACCGTACGTGGTCATAATTTTGAGGCAGCAGGACTCTTATAGGCTGCCCAGATCACTTGATTTGCTGGGCACCTTCCGGTTGTCATCAGAGTGCACAAGAAGCTCACTTGGAAACACAGCAAATTGGGTACCAGCCTGGGACTTGCCCACAGCTTCCCTAGTTTACTCCTGCAGCAGCCTCCAGTAGGTTCCACAGAGCTGAGCAACCTTCAGAAAGTGAGCAATCTCAAGTGTTAAAAGTGCTCATTTTTCACCGATTATAAAATATCTGCAATAAGTAATGAAGCTGCTAAGTACCTCCTCGTCTATTGAATTAATTAAACTTTATGCTTATTTCTTAATCTCTTTAGTTGCCCTCCTGCAACTGCAGATTTAATCCTCTTTCAACCTTTCTATATTTAGTTTTCTGAAGATTGGCAAAAACCAATCACTGGGGCTGGAAGAGAATAAAATTGTTTTCTCACTTAATTATTCCATTCCTCTCCCCTTCATACCCCCCTCCTTCCTGGGTTGCAAAGAAGTCACTTGATCAGAGACAGAACTCACTGAAACCTAAAAATGTCATAAATTTAATAAATGGCAGTATTTATTGGACACTGACCAAAACATGGTAAACTGTCCTTAGTTCTAATTTCTTTTTGTACTCTTGACAATTTTCTGCAGGAGCCTGGCTTTATATTGCCTGAGATTTGTCTCAGAACCTCATTTAATTGGCATGACAATAGGGGACATTTTACAATGCTGTTATCAAGATGATGACATTCTCAGGCTTCAGTCCTAACCAACTTTCCAGCATTGACCTAGCCCAATGCAGCCCCAAGGTAAGGTAACAAACATGCCCTTACCTTGAGGAGGCCCCTTTGACTGCTTCCCCACTGCAGGATGCAGTGCGCGCCACATTGGCACAGCTATGTCAGTGTCAGAAAGTTGGTTAGGATTGTGTCCTCAGTTATAGTGACATAGTTAAGGGGGTGCAAGGGGTAACAATTGCACCAGGCAACAAACTTTGGGGGCAACAAACTAAGCTTGACACTAGTGGCCAAAACTGTGAAAACCTTGGTATATATGAATAATACCATCATTTTATATATCTTTGGAAAGGTAATTTAATGCAGAATGCAATGAAACAAACCATATTGGAATATCTGTATTCTATCAAAAGATATGGCCAATTAACCAGAAAATTAAAACACAGGTGCCTTATGGAACAAAAAGTGGATTTTCTTAACTCAAAACTGAAGTATGAGACTAATTGTTCTGAGAGCCAACGAGATGTTATAATAACAACAACAACAACAACTAGGTATTTATATACCGCCTTTCTAGTCATCGGATTACTCCTCTGACTTTATTCAAGGCGGTTTACATAGGCAGGCGTTTCTAAATCCCTCAAGGGGATTTTTACAATCATAGAGGTTCTCTCTTTCAAGAACCAACAATATTTCAGAATGGATCTTCCTGGTTTGGTCTCACTTCTGGCCTCCAGTTCTCCCACGCAGGCTGACAAGCAGCTCCATCTCTCACATGGAGGGCAGCCAAGACGCTTCTTGCTCACACCAAGAGCAGGTGGTATCACTCAGCTGGGCTTGTCAGCTGCTTCAAGGTCTCGCCATTCTCAGCCGTTCAGGGAGCTGCTGGTGTCCTCAAACTGGTGACTTTCTGATGTTATCTTTGGGCTAACGGAGGCCCTACCCTCTAGACCAGATCTCCTGCCTTCCATGATACAGCATGGAATCAATAAGTCAGCTCTCATTTCCATGTATCATAATACAATTACCCCTGCTAACTGGGTAAAGAGGCACTTCTTCAAGTGGTGCTGCTCATATTTAGCAGGGGGAGAATAACCGTCCCTCTTCACCCCAGTACAGTGACTCTAACCAATAAGAGGCACACTTTATTTACTTAGGGTGCAATCCTAACCAAATTTCCAGCACTGGCCTAGCCACAATGCAGCCCCAAACATGTCCTTACCTTGGAGAGGACCCCTTGACTGCCTACCAATTTTCACTTTTTTAAAAGCCTAGGCATGATATCACTTCCGGTTGTGACTTCACTTCTGGGGCATCATTTTGAGCTCGGCACTGGACTACATGATCAATAGTTATGCCACTTCTCAGTTGTCCAACTTTGGTGCAGTCCTAACCACACTTTCCTGAGAGTACGCCCCATTGAACAAAATAGGACTTACTTCTGAGTAGACCTGGTTAGGATTGAACCCCACCCTTACCTAGTCAGGCTGTCAGCTTCTCCTCCCAAGGACCAAAGGGGGGAGTGGCTGCCTCCATCAGAATGAGGCATTGGGGTTCAAGTTACCCTAAGGCTGGCCCTGGGTCTAGACTAGTTGTGTCCTTGATTCAGCTAAAGGTAGCCACGAATGGACAATGCTTCACTGGTAACAACAGACTTTAGTCTGATCTAATATGATTAGGATTGGGGCACTGGTATTTGAAAAGCTAATTAGCACATCTATTCAGTTGCTTCTGAGAAGGCTATTCATGAAACGCATATAGAGAGAATTCTAGTTTGGGAATATTTTTACTAGAAAAGAATACTTATTTTGAATCACTTTTTTCCATTTAATTCAGTCAAAGTGGTCACAGCTGTGCAAAATTACAGGTTTCAAGCATTATTTTTCAAGTTCTTTACTGAGTTATATCTTTGTGGTTACAGAAAATTTAAGGAGGTTGGTGAGTAATACTTCATTAATAAATGCGAGATCACTTTGGCTTGAGGTTTTTTGACTTTTGCACTTTCCAACCCTGGCACGTGCCAACTATACCAACCAACCAACAGGAAAAAATCTCTGACTGGGCATGTTGGACTCTGGCTTGTTGGCAAATGTACAGAGAGCAGAAAGAGCTGCATCATGATGATGATGATGATGATGATGATGATGATGATGAACAACAGTATTGATAGTAGCAAAATCTTTTCCATTAGATCTGATTAGGTCCATTAGATCCACCAGTAGCAAATCTGTTCCGTTAGATTGGACTTTCTACAGGACTGCTCTGTCTGCAACCATTAAAGTCCTTGATGCAAACTTATTCTTTTCTTTTCCTTTATTGGGTTTAAAAAATTTTATATACTGCTTTTCAACAAAAATAGTTTGCAAAGCTGCTTACATAGTTTATGGTCTGTGGAACTCCTTGCCATAGGATGTGGTGATGGCATCTGGCCTAGATGCCTTTAAAAGGGGATTGGACAAGTCTCTGGAGGAAAAATCCATTATGGGTTACAAGCCATGATGTGTGTGTGCAACCTCCTGATTTTAGAAATGGGTTATGTCAGAATGCCAGATGCAAGGGAGGGCACCAGGATGCAGGTCTCTTGTTATCTGGTGTGCTCCTTGGGGCATTTGGTGGGCCGCTGTGAGATACAGGAAGCTGCACTAGATGGGCCTATGTCCTGATCCAACAGGGCTGTTCTTATGTTCTTACATAGCAAATTCAGTGCTGAGTAAAGGGTTAAATGCTTTAGCCATGTTTAGCTATTGCACTGAGTGCACTCAGGAAAGGTAACTGGATCATATATACTTTCTACAGTTTCACTATATTCCTGATCACACAGCTAGATCCCTACATATGTTCACTTGTTTGCCCAGGTTAAGCTGGATATGTGGCGAATGGCAGCAGGAACAGCATACAGGGTCCTCCTTTACCACATTCATTCAATGTCAAATCCAATTAGGACTCCACAAAAAAGGACATGAGTAGGAAATCCTTCTCTCAACTTAATAATAGTTCAGGAGACTTTGGGCCCAATCCTATCTAGGCTTTTCAGTGCCAGAAGTTGCCTTCCAGCAGCGCAAGGCCCTTTACAGTGCAGTGACTGTGAAGAAGTGTACTACAGTGTACTACAGTGATGAAGTGAATGGCTGGGGAGGCTGTGGCATCACAAGGCATTCTGGGGGCTACCTGGAAGCCACAGCACATAGAAAATCACAGGAAAAGCTGAGCTATCACTGCCGCAGCTCTAGTCTCTCCCTAGAGCAGGGATATCAAACTCACTTCATACAGAGGGGCAAAGTTAGCATTCATGGTACCTGCTGAGGGTCAGGAGTGACATCATTAAGCAGATGATGGCCAGAAAAAAGCACTTTGTTCTTGCATAGAAAAGCATTAGCTGCAAACGACAGAAGAGAAAATATTCAAATTTTGTTCTTATTTTCAAGATATGAGAGAGCCTGTTAAGGGATCATCCCCGGACCTGCAGGTAATTTGCAGGCTGGATAGTATCAGGCCCTGAAGCCTTGGCCTGACTGCGCACAGCATCATGGGAAGAGATGATGCAACATCTGGTGATGCATACCAGGTGACTGTCACCAGGTATGTCACCCCATGTGCCATCAGAGTGACTAAGCACTTTCTAGTTCACTCTGATGCTGTGGCAAGTATATACTCCATCCAGGGCAAGCTGGGTTGTGGGAGATGCAGTTTGTGCCGAAGGCTACGTCAGTGTGATCCGTGAATTGTGTGCTATCTGGACTGTTGCTGTATATATTGTACATAGTAAAGAGACGTTTGGTGGAGGACTTCTGCCATGTGTCGGCTTTGTTCCTGGGAGTGCCTATGCTCTGGCCTTGAGAGAGAGGTGGAGAGTGCAGCCGGACAGCTGCTTGCTGCGGAAACTATACCCGCATCGTAACAGAGCCCAATTATAGATGGGGGCCAGATAAATTGCTTTCGGGAGCTGCATTCAGCCTGCAGGTCTTATGTTTGACACCCCTGCCCTAGAGCTCATGCCTGTTACTACACAGGGAGAGACTAGAATGCAGAAAATGGGTGGAGCATGTGTGCAATCACCCCAGGAGCCAGAGGCCCTGCCTCCCCTGCCCACACATCTCTGTTATGGTGGAAAGGGAGGGCAGGTAGAATTTCAGGTCAGAGGGCAGAGGGCAGGGAGGAGGAGGGATGGGATGGACGCTGGGAACACCAGCATGTGCCAGGATTCTATCCACTCTTTCCGAACCCACCCCACCCCTTTTCTCTGTCCAAGGCAACACATAGGACACCAGCATCATTACCAATGGTGAGGATGCATTTACACAGGACCTTCACAACACACTTCAATTCAGCTCAAGGTGAAAAAAAAAAATAATTCATGCATAAACATAAACATGCATGTAAATATTTCCAAACAGCTTGCTTGTCTAATGCATTGACATGCATTCTCTCCCCTCCCCCTTCCTCTAATGGATGGGTTGGTAAGTAGGTTTTTTGCCCCTCCCCTTCAAAGCCTCTCACTTTGTCTGGTGATCAGATTCTCATTTCCTTTATTAGTTCTCAAGTGCTAAAAGCAAGCCTTCTGCTCGGGTCTGCTGTGGAAGGCAAAGACAAGAGGTCAGAGTATTAATATAATAAAATCATTGTGAACTTGTACTTCTAAAGGGCTCTGACCTTTCCATCTCTCATTACATCTTGCGGTGGATGTTTTCAGCTCTTCAACCTATTCCCAACAGATGGGGAGGGATTTGTCTCCTATTAAGTGAAGTGGTGGGTAGATGCCAGTTGGCAATGGTTCAGATCAAAACCTTGATTGTCTGTAGTTGTCCTGTCCACTTTATGGACTTTTCTTTTCCTGAGTTGCAGTTGAAAACCAGTGTGAAAACCAAGCCATGTTGAAATACACATGTAGTAGATCAGAGCAAGCACACACATCAGTGTATTTGCTGTGAGTGGAGGAGAGCTGTGCTATTTCCATCAAATTGAACATGTTAAGAAAAACATGAACACAAAAGAAGAGCTCTGCTGGATTGAACCATAAGCCCATCTAGTACTGTATCTTGTTTCTCACAGGATTGACCGAATGCCTCTGGGATCCCATCCTATTCCCCCCACCCCCATCCCCCTTCAATGCAGTAGTGGTGAAATTGCACCCTATAAGGGGACAGCTGCAGAAGTCTCCTCTTTGTAAGAGAACAATTTTTCCCTTACCTGGGGGTAAACATCCATGGTATGGAGGAATCTACTTGGACCTGCACTAGTTAAATAGCTGGCACACGTCCATGTGGTACTAAGCTGCAGGATCAGATCTGGGAATGGGGTTAGGATTTGGAGGCTGCCACTACCGCTGAATCCATCCCTCCCCAGACCCGATCCACCTATCCCCTGCTCGCTTCACCATCCCACACTCTCCCATCCCCATTGTTGCCTCATTTTGCCCTTGCTTCCCCCTTCTGTCCTCCCTCACTCCAGCATTCCCTGCCATCTTACCTTGACCAGCAGGTAACTCTGAATCCACTGGCGTGGGCTTTCCTACCAGTGTCTCAGCAGTGTGCCACTCAGCATACTACTGGAGCACCTTTTGTGACTGGTGGTGACAGCTTTACGGCAGTCAGTACCAGCTAAGGAGATCCTCCAGCAATGCCTGGCTCCTTTAGAATTGGGTCATAGGAAGCCCATATCAGGTATGCCCAAGGTGCACCGCTCTCTTGCCAATGCTGCCCTGCATTGCATAATGCCACTGAGCCTGGAGGTAGCTTATAGCCTGACTATTAGCCATTGCTTGTCTTGTTCTCCATTAATGTGTAATTAAGAATATAAGAACATAAGAACAGCCCCACTGGATCAGGCCATAGGCCCATCTAGTCCAGCTTCCTGTATCTCACAGCGGCCCACCAAATGCCCCAGGGAGCACACCAGATAACAAGAGACCTCATCCTGGTGCCCTCCCCTGCATCTGGCATTCTGACATAACCCATTTCTAAAATCAGGAGGCTGCGCACACATACATCATGGCTTGTACCCCATAATGGATTTTTCCTCCAGAAACTTGTCCAATCCCCTCTTAAAGGCGTCTAGGGTAGACGCCAGCACCATTCCCTCGTAAAGCCATCTAAACTTGTGGCCATCTAAACCAGTGATTGTGAATTCCTCAGATTAGCTATGCATGATGGGAAATATTATCTAAAACAGTGAGAGAAGATAAAAGGAGATCAAAAGATGAGGCTTATCGTTCTCATGTAATATTCTGGGAAACATTCCATTGGTAGGCCAGGGAGGGAGGGATGCGACACAATCTATTTTCACGTAGTCAGTGGATTGTATCAACAATTATTTCTATTCAGAATAAGCAAACCAATTCCTTCTAGATGAGTACAGGCACGCCCCTGTATCCATGGGGTTCCATTCCAGAACCTCCAGTGGATACTGAATCTGCGGATACAAGGGGACACCTACTCCCACCCTCCAGAGGCAACCAGAGTAGAGCTCCTCTTGCTTCCAGAGGGGATGTGCTAGGGGGGCTGTGGACCCGATTCACAAATAATTGAATCTGCAGATATGGGCCCCACTGTATATTCAATTATTATCCCAAGTACAGTAGTTCATTTGATTCTGAAATGCTGATATTTGGTAGCAAAAGCTGTGATGCATTATTCAGAAATGTAGCATTTTATAATTGGCATTATAAAACCAATGTATCCTTCTATGGAAGCTCTACAGAAGCCTACAAATGAGCAGTAGTTTAACATTTCTGCCCAACGTTGCACATATACGACAGGGACCAAATGCGTACACCTGTGGACCAGGCAAAAATGGGATAAAAATCCAATCACCCATTACTCCGCAAGTAGAGCCACAAGCTGATCTCAGCTGTTCTTGTTAAAGGGTTGAGAAAAAGGTGCGATAAGGAACAGGCTCAGCCCAACATATTCAACACGTGCCTTCCTCAAGGACACTAAAACAAAACAATTATTATCAAACAATAATTCTTACAGAGCTCTCTAACTCCATAATCATCAACAGGAAAAAGCGAAATAGAAAAGTAATTGACCCAGACTCTTCATGATAATATCAGGTTGAACCATGAAAACACATAGAACACTGCAAATGTATTTAAAAAATGTATGAGCATAATGCAGTAATAGCTGGAGCTGGCAACCCACAGAAATAATGAAATGCCTCATTAAATCAAAACCATAAAAGCAAGAATATAATGTCAGTAAACTTGCATCAAAAAATAGATTAGTAAAATTATGTAGAACAAAAAGTGTTTAAGAACTCACCAAACAACATTCCTTTCTCAGGAGAATTTTGTATGAATGAAAACATCGCTATCCTTGATCTCCAAAGAGATGGGCATTAAAGCTTTATATAACCTATGTTGACTGCATCTGAAAGCCAAAAGTACATCATGGAGGGAAAACCTGCCAGGTGAATAGAAAAACAGGAAATTAATAGCGCAATCCTAACATGGAACATGCAGGCCGGCAGGCCTGAGCTGTATCCAGTGCAAGTTTGGGGCTGGCTGAGGCTCGGCCCAAGACAAGGCGAAAGAAATTCCCCTTTCCCTGGGGAAAGCCGCAGTTGTCCCAATGGGTCTACTCGAATCTGCACCACCTAAAGAGGTGGCACAGATCTGAGCAGAATGGCACAGGCTAGAGCCATTCCACGCTACCCAGGAATGGGGCTAGTATCCAGCATAACTGCCAGGTCTTAGCCCACTTCCTGCTCCCCGCCCACTCTCCGCCCCGAAATGCCTCCTCCCCACCTCCTCCCTACCCTCCCTATGCCCCCCACACTGGCTGAGCTTGATCCTGTGCCATCCCTTCCACACGTCCCTATGCCGGCCCAGCTTTCTCCAACAGAGGTGGAAATGTGCTTTATGGCATATTTGTGATCCTCCCAGGCCGGTGCAAGAGACTTGCACCGGCTCAGAGCTCAGTTAGGATTGCACCCTCAATCTGTAAGTACTGGAACCGAACTTTCCAATGCCTTTTAGTCATTTGAAGAGTTGGACCCTACCGGCACAAATCTGTTACTCAGTGTGTACGTTTGATTTGGAGAACGCAATACTTCTGGTTGCAAAACGTTGCCGATTATATAGTCCCATAGATGGTGAATCATACTTCCTAAGTAGTGAATCTGAAATAGATACAATTTTTTTTTTTATGCATAATGGCCAGACTTTATAGAAACCCATAGAGTTTTGCTGAAGGCAGTATACCCTCTACACCTGCAGTGGTGGCGCTGTAGAGCAGCTAATATCAGGTTACTGGTTTCCTCTGCCTGTTAGCCAGCCTGATGGTGGAAGGAGTGGAGTGCCTGTACCTGATGTCAGTGATCCCAGTTTAGGACTCCTGACACCTTGCAGTAGGCTTGAATCATGTAGTCACTTGCAGGATTTTACACAGGTTAATGTCTCCCTGCTTCAGACCTATGTGTTGTTTTTTTTTTCCATGTGTAGGCCCTATGCAAACATGACACACATGGATATCTGGCAAGGGACAGGTGGGAATCAATAACACTTAGCATTGGTACAGTGCTTTTGATGGTTCACATGTTTCAGCTTAACAACATAAGAACATAAGAACAGCCCCACTGGATCAGGCCATAGGCCCATCTAGTCCAGCTTCCTGTGCCTCACAGCGGCCCACCAAATGCCCCAGGGAGCACACCAGACAACAAGAGACCTGCATCCTAGTGCCCTCCCTTGCATCTGGCATTCTGACATAGCCCATTTCTAAAATCAGGAAGTTGCACACACACATCATGGCTTGTAACCCGTAATGGATTTTTCCTCCAGAAACTTGTCCAATCCCCTTTTAAAGGCATCCAGGCCAGATCCCTTCACCACCCTGTAAGGGAAGTAAGCATTATTATCCACATATTGCACTTGAACACCTGAGGCTGAGAGGGAGTGACTTGCCCAAGGCCACCTAATGAGTGTCCTATCTGATTTTCCCTATCCTGCCAACTATGTCCCATCTGAAAAAATGTTCCCTCTCCCAATGCTCACTTTTTGGCTAATTTAACACCCTCTTTTTATCTCCAGAAAAAAACAGCTGTGGTGTACAACGGAATGAACACAGAACTCCTTATCTATAGCAATTAACCAAATTTATTGCTAGAGACACTTCCCTACAAGTCCTCTTGTCCAGAGGCTTTCCCTCCCCAAAACTCCACTTAACTTAGTGGGTAAAGGTCTGAAGCCTCCAGTCCAAGTCCAGTGTCCAAAGCAAAGTCCAGTCTTCCCAGTGCAATCTTCTGCAGCAGATTCCCTCCTCTGTGTCCTCTCCAGTAGAGTGTCTCCTCCAGCAGTGTCCTGGCAGTCCTCTTCCTCCCGTAGGTCCTGGTCCGTCTGTGTCCTCTAGGTCTGGGTCAGGGTAGCTCTGGGTCATAAGAACATAAGAACATAAGAACAGCCCCACTGGATCAGGCCATAGGCCCATCTAGTCCAACTTCCTGTATCTCACAGCGGCCCACCAAATGCCCCAGGGAGCACACCAGATAACAAGAGACCTCATCCTGGTGCTCTCCCCTACATCTGGCATTCTGACTTAACCCATTCCTAAAATCAGGAGGTTGCGCATACACATCATGGCTTGTACCCCATAATGGATTTTTCCTCCAGAAACTCGTCCAATCCCCTTTTAAAGGCGTCCAGGCTAGATGCCAGCACCACATCCTGTGGAAAGGAGTTCCACAGACCGACCACGCGCTGAGTAAAGAAATATTTTCTTTTGTCTGTCCTAACCCGCCCAACACTCAATTTTAGTGGATGTCCCCTGGTTCTGGTATTATGTGAGAGTGTAAAGAGCATCTCCCTATCCACTCTGTCCATCCCCTGCATAATTTTGTATGTCTCAATCATGTCCCCCCTCAAGCGTCTCTTTTCTAGGCTGAAGAGGCCCTAACACCGTAGCCTTTCCTCATAAGGAAGGTGCCCCAGCCCCGTAATCATCTTAGTCGCTCTCTTTTGCACCTTTTCCATTTCCACTATGTCTTTTTTGAGATGCGGCGACCAGAACTGGACACAATACTCCAGGTGTGGCCTTACCATCGATTTGTACAATGGCATTATAATACTAACCGTTTTGTTCTCAATACCCTTCCTAATTATCCCAAGCATAGAATTGGCCTTCTTCACTGCCACCGCACATTGAGTCGACACTTTCATCGACCTGTCCACCACCACCCCAAGATCTCTCTCCTGATCTGTCACAGACAGCTCAGAACCCATCAGCCTATATCTAAAGTTTTGATTTTTTGCCCCAATGTGCATGACTTTACACTTACTGACATTGAAGCGCATCTGCCATTTTGCTGCCCATTCTGCCAGTCTGGAGAGATCCTTCTGGAGCTCCTCACAATCACTTCTGGTCTTTACCACTCGGAAAAGTTTGGTGTCGTCTGCAAACTTAGCCACTTCACTGCTCAACCCTGTCTCCAGGTCATTTATGAAGAGGTTGAAAAGCACCGGTCCCAGGACAGATCCTTGGGGCACACCGCTTTTCACCTCTCTCCATTGTGAAAATTGCCCATTGACACCCACTCTCTGCTTCCTGGCCTCCAACCAGTTCTCAATCCACGAGAGGACCTGTCCTCTAATTCCCTGACTGTGGAGTTTTTTCAGTAGCCTTTGGTGAGGGACCATGTCAAACGCCTTCTGAAAGTCCAGATATATAATGTCCACGGGTTCTCCCGCATCCACATGCCTGTTGACCTTTTCAAAGAATTCTATAAGGTTTGTGAGGCAAGACTTACCCTTACAGAAGCCATGCTGACTCTCCCTCAGCAAGGCCTGTTCGTCTATGTGTTTTGAGATCCTATCTTTGATGAGGCATTCCACCATCTTACCCGGTATGGATGTTAGGCTGACCGGCCTATAGTTTCCCGGGTCCCCCCTCTTTCCCTTTTTAAAAATAGGCGTGACATTTGCTATCCTCCAATCTTCTGGCACT
Organism: Tiliqua scincoides; assembly: GCF_035046505.1. Lineage (NCBI taxonomy): Eukaryota > Metazoa > Chordata > Lepidosauria > Squamata > Scincidae > Tiliqua > Tiliqua scincoides. Next base: position 12,222,594 of record NC_089825.1, on the reverse strand, counting down.
GTGGCCGTTTTGAGGGACGTTGCATACCTTAGTCAAGAGATCTGCAACTTCATTCTTCAATTCCTTAATAACCCTTGGGTGGATGCCATCAGGGCCCGGTGACTTATTGATCTTTAATTTATCAATGAGGTCTGAAACATCTTCTCTTTTAACCTCTATCTGACTTAACTCCTCGGTTAGGAGGGGCTGTTCGGGCAGCGGTATCTGCCCGAGGTCTTCTGCCGTGAAGACAGATGCAAAGAACTCATTTAATTTCTCTGCCATCTCTAAGTCTCCTTTTATCTCCCCTTTCCCTCCCTCACCATCCAGAGGGCCAACCGCTTCTCTGGCGGGTTTCCTGCTTCTAACATATTTGAAGAAGCTTTTATTATTCCCCTTAATGTTGCTGGCCATGCGTTCCTCATAGTCTCGCTTGGCCTCCCCTATCACCTTCTTACATTTCTTTTGCCACAGTTTATGTTCCTTTTTATTCTCTTCATTAGGGCAAGACTTCCATTTATGGAAGAAAGCTTCCTTGCCCTTCACAGCCTCTCTAACTTGGCTGGTTAGCCATGCGGGCACTCTCCTGGATTTAGTGGAACCCTTCTTTCTTTGCGGTATACACCTCTGCTGGGCCTCTATTACTGTTGTTTTAAGCAGCCTCCATGCACTCTGGAGAGACTGGACTCTTTTTACCCTCCCTTTCAAACTCCTTCTAAGCAGCCTCCTCATTTGAGGGAAGTCCGCCCGTCGGAAGTCAAGGGTTTTTGTTAAAGAGATTTGCCTGGTATTCTTCCCCCAACGTGCACGTCAAAATGGATCGCAGCATGATCACTGTTCCCCAATGGCTCAGTAACGTTTACATCTCTAACCAGGTCCTGCGTACCGCACAAAATTAAATCCAGAGTCACCTGTCCTCTGGTGGGCTCCATGACTAGCTGATCTAAGCCACAGTCATTTAGCACGTCAAGAAATCCGGTTTCCTTATTGTGACCAGAACACAAATTGACCCAGTCAATATGAGGATAATTGAAGTCCCCCATGATTACAACCCTGTCCCTCCTTGTCACCTCCCTGATCTGTTTCCTGTTTCTGGGTCAGGTAGCCTTGCTCCTTCTGAAGCTGCCTTTTATTCTGCAGCCCCTTGTGAAGTCCAAATGCAACTCAGCTGTGAGCTACCTTAGCTGTTCAAAGTCCCATCAAGGTCAAATGAAGCTCAGGTGTCCATCAGAGTCTCCATTGGCCTTGATTGATTACATCTGTGGAGCCAGCCCTTCCCTTCCCAGAGCTGTCAAACAAATGCTTGGCAACCTTCAGTCTCAAAAGACTATGGAATAAGCCTACAGCACCCGGTATTCCCAGGCAGTCTCCCATCCAAGTACTAACCAGGCCTGACCCTGCTTAGCTTCTGAGATCAGACTGTCAAAACATGAAATGGCTATCAACACCACATCATCTACCTGATGATCTTCTGATCTTCCATTACAATGAGTTAGCAGAGACAGAAGTAAAACCTGATTCATAGTTAGCCTCTTCGCCACTACACTACACTGAGGGTCACTTATACAGCCAGTCCTAATTTGAACTGATTAAACCAGTGCTTCCCAATCTTTTTACCCACAAGACCCACTAGGTCACCCACGGTGGCCACATCACGACCCAAAATGCCTTGCAGCTTCCAGGTAGTGCCAGTGTGCAATCCACTTTGTTGGCTGCATCCCATCCCAGAATGGCTTGTGGCTTCCTGGTAGCAGTAGTGGACCTGCTATTATGTGAAAGGGGCAAATGCAACATGCATGGAGCCTCCCATACCTCTAGGACCGCATGGAAGCCTCAATGAGGCTTCCGATGTGGTCGGAAACTGTGCTTCTGGTTTGCGCCCCGGTGCGTCCTGGAGTCGCATGAGGCTCTGTTTTGCTCCAGGTGAGTGGTGGGGGGGGGGGAGATTTGCAAGTGAGGAAGTGGTGGCATCCTGCAGGGAATACTATCACAGACCTTTGCCCCAGAGTGAAGGGCTGGGACGTTCGCTACTGCCCGGTAGCACCAATGCACAACCCACTTTGTTGGCCACATCATGCCCCAGAATGCCTTGTGGTTTCTGGGTAGCACCGGCCCATGACTCACCCAAAATAAGGTCATGACCCACAGTTTGAGAACAGCTGGACTAAACAATAAGACCAAGCCAGTGTTAAGGAGGAGGAGAAGACAGAAGAATACATTTTGTCCCTGCTCCTTTTCCTCAACAGGTGATTGATGCCATCACCAGTGTTCCATCTAGCCCTAGCTGATAGAATTGTGCTATGTACTACAAGCACAACATCCTTTGCATAGCTAAGAAGCCTCCTTCCTTCCTTCCCTCCACCTATGTTCCCTGATTGCATCTGGCTGAAGAAGTATATTTATTTTCCTTAATGGCTGTAAAATGCCAAATGCCTAGTAACCTTTTCAAACAACAATTTTGCTTTAAATGCTGATATTTTATTCCTTCGCTGCGAGCTTCAAGGGAAGAGTGCACTGGGCCTCTATTTCTGAGTGGGCTACTTCCCTCCCCCACCCCCTGACTGCATATTTTATGCAACATATTCTCCTGTACATTCAGAACTAGGCTATCAAAATATAATACCAATTTAAACTACAACCATCATTTATATTAGTAGTGTGGGATGGAAAAGGGGGGTGGTGGAAATATGGTGGTAAATTAATCTTTGTGTGGCAAAAGAGCTTCTTAAAATAGGTTTTCGGCACGCATAGTAATGAACTATTGCTATCTCTCCTGAACAGACATCTTTAAATAACTATGTCCAAAGTTGTTTAAAACCCTTTTCCTCGAAATTCAGTCTCGGCAAGGCAAGGCAAGGCAAGGCAAAGTGATTCCTCACTTATAACATGAATCAACAAACTCCTCCCTCTTTGCCTTCTCCACTTCTTAATATGGGGAACTCATGAATCAGCGATGACTTTTACATGCTTTCCCTTTGACCTTCCAGTAGATAATCAGAATAGCGGCAGACTGCTGAAAATCAATCAGTTTTCATAAAGGCGCTAGCCTTCAGATTAATTTCTTATTATTATTTCAGCGAGTGGACAGACAAAACAGCTCCCCCCCTCCCCTTCACCCAAATGCTTCCCCCAAAACAGATCTCCAGCGGACAATAAACAAACAAAAAAATTTCCAATCCGGCAAAGCCGCAAGTTTGCGGCTTTCATCAAAATTAATTTGAACGGATCTGACGGTGAGGTTGGGATTGTCGAGATTACAGCGAGTCCTGTAGTTATAATTGCCTGTTCACTTCATCTACTGCTCTGTCAGTCAAGAGTGCCACAGCTGCATTAATGAATCCAATCATAATCTAATTCTCAGATCAAATTCCCATCTTCAATATATCCTTTAATAAAGCTTCCATTCCCTGTCTTTTATCCTTAATTATTGCATCCTGTTCCTGTCTCCCCTGACAACCAAATTAAGAGGTACACATCGCCGCTATATATACTAATGAGCGTGTGCACGCGTGTGTTTTAAAAAGCAAAGGTATAACTAGTTGTTTTGCAAAATGCACGCTAACCTTGTGAAGCTTGACTGCATGCCTTCAGGTCTCCATTGTTTCCCCTTACTGATAGCTTGGGCACTAGAAGATTTTTAAAAAATACAATTTTTAAAACACCTACTGGTTGATCTGTTCTCACTTCCCATCTCAGCCCAACTTCTTGCACTCACCAGTTAATGTTGAAAATTAGGTAGGAAGGGAAATTTTTTACAAGGAAGCCGGAAAGATGGCTACTGAAAGTACTTCCCAAACCAGAGCGTGTTGCCGAACTGGGGTTAGTTGTACTGATTTATTTTCATTGCTGGCATGGAAGAATAAGAGACTCACTGGCACATTTATGCTCTCCGGGTTTTAAAGTCCATTCACTTTTCAATGAATTCAGTAAGATCCTTTAACTTTATATGTGTAACAAAGAGCTTTGCTGAAACAGAATTGACTTAAATCATGCATTTGCTAACTGCGCTGAATCTTCATCTCCTTTTCTGTCTTATCACCTTATATCAGTTCTATAGCAGTTTCATTGTCATGTTCGTGTCCCATCCCCCTCCCCGAACTCTGTTCATCTCCCAGAACAGTTCCCATCCATTGAAATAGAGGCAAAGGTGACATGGAGCTTTTATTTATGACCATTTGGGGCTGAATCCTCTCCTTGGCTGACCTGGGCAATGCAGAACCATTCACACAGGCTCCGCTGCATCTCATGGGTTGGCTGGGGACCAGGCCAATGGGGAAAGGAAATAAAGAAATTTTTTTCTTACCTCCTTTGCTGCTCTCTGGTCCCCAGTGGGTCTCCTCAATTTGTGCCAGCTATCTTCTGGCATAAATCTGTCAGGCCAAAATGGGTTTGTCAGGCATGGACCAGGGCTCTGGACCTTGCAGATGCTGCTGCCATAGAGACCTACCCTGACCCACCCCTTGCCTGCCAATTTCCCACCCTGGTCTACCCCCAACAGCACCGTACCTGTTCTGATAGCTGGTCTGCAACTTGCCCCTGCTAGTGTGGGGCTAACCAGCTGCCGTGTCGTCGGCAGTGGGGTGCAGAATGGCCACCTTGTGGTGCACTAGCATATATCTCAGGTAAGACTTGAGTTGTTATACATAGCGCTCAATCCTAACCCCTTATGTCACTGCTTTCCAGCACTGCCATAAGGGCAATACAGCTCTGAGGTAAGGTCCCTTACTTTGAGGAGGCCTCCGTGAGTGACACCCAACTGCAAGGTTTAGCACATGTCCCATTGGCATCACTATGCTAGGGCTGGAAAGCACTAACATAAGGGGTTAGGATTGCACCCATAGTCAGATCATTGGTTCTTGCATGTCAACATTGTGTACACTGACTGTCAGCAGATTTTCGGGGTTTTAGACAAGCCCTGCTCCATTGGCTCAGCTGCAACCATCATTTGGCCCCTCCAAAAACAGTCTTCCTCGCTGGCAATTCCACTTGGTCATTATAGCAATGATGTAATATTAGGTAATGGATCAGTGGCGGACCTCCCTTTCATTTGATGGGGCAAATGCCCTGGGCGCAGAGCCTCAACCACCTTTAGGACCCCACAGAATCCTCTCCGAGGCTCCCAACGGGGTCGGAAACTGTGCTTCCGTTTTTCCCGAAGCACAGTTTAAAGGCTCAGGAAGCTTCCCTGACGCAGCCTAGGGTTGCGCGAGGCTCCGTAAGCTTCAGGTAAGTGGGGGGACAGATATGCATGAGGGGGGGGTGGCATTCCGCAGAGGAGCACCATCGTAGACCTTTGCCCCAGGCCACAGGGCTGGGGAGGTCCACCACTGTAATGGATTTTCAGCTTTTACAAGCACTCCTTATCCTTTCTCATAGCCTAATCCTATCATTTCGCCCTGCCAACTCAGCCGTGCCAGAAAGACTCGCATGGCATCAGGGGTGGAGGTGGTGGAGAGTCCTGGAAGTCTCCTTTAGATAATAGAACATTTGTTTGCTTGCTTGAGAACTGGACTCTAGAGGCCTGGATGGGCCTTCTCGGACCTGAGCCAGTGAAATTGCTGGTGCAATTCTGCATGGGCCTGGATCGGGGGATCAGGTATGGGAAGTGGGTTTGGATTTTTCAAGTGCCATTTGGATTTTTGCAAATGCAACTGCTGGACCCGCCCCCTTCCCAGTGCCAATCCTCCCTGCCCCCATAACTGCCCCATTCAAATAAATGCACCTCAAAGAGGATGCCACACAGAAAAGATCCTTATCCCTGTTGCCACCGTCCTAACCTCCAAGAGTGGGGGCACCTAGGGCAAGTCCTCCAAGGAGGATCTTAGCAGCGGTTATATCGAAACTATGTAAATTGTTATTGCATTCAAACAACAGCTGCAAGATCTCATACAAAGTGGCCAAATAAAAATAAATGTGTCATTCAATCCCACTCCCTCTCCCCTAGAGCTGCAAGGTCCTTTCCCCCTCTTTTATTGACACATTTGTTTTTCTCATCTGTAGCATGAAGGCATTTTCATTAGTTATCTGTGCCTGTAGAATCCAGAACCTGAGGCACTTACAATATTGATTAGTTTACCAAGTGGCTGGCATTATAGATAGAGGAGCCAAGCTCCTTCAACAAAGCGCTAAGAAATGCAATTTTATCCATCTGTAACCCCTGTTTTCTCTAAAACTCTTACTTTTGAATCTTTAAGGGTTCTTACATATTTCTTAAGGCACAGAAGAAGCATTTGAACAATTCCGCATCTTCAAAATCAGATTTAATTGTGCAGTTGGGCACTTGTGCTCTAAAAGTTGGCATCCTCTTCCATAGTCCACGGTCCACGTTAGTAACCTTTCTAGGAGGTGAAGGAGGAAGGCAGGGGGAATCTGTGGCAGCTATATGGAGATTCAGACAGTCAGATTAGACAGCTGGGCCCTTGGCCAGGGTCCAACCTGGCTGGCCTCTATCACTGCCTGAACTTGTATTTCTTTTTAGTGCTAGTGACATTTAAGTGTATTGTCCAATTCCCATCTATTAAAGTCAATTTATGGCACAATCCTAAGAGGGCCTTACACTGCAAAAACTAGCAAAATTTAGCAGTGCAAGTTTCTGTACGGCTGTTGAAAAGCATGACATGCCATTCTTGCCACCACTGCAAGTGGTGAGTGGCCAAATTCACATGCCAGTGGAAGAGGAAGGAGCCCCAGTATCAGTAAATTCATGTGGGGGGGGGCAGGAGGGAGGTGGGGGTGGACCACCTCCAGTAGATGTGGCCAGCAGAGCAAGGAGGTCTGTTGCAGGGGCAGGAAAAGTGGAATGAGCCATGGGGAAGATGGCAATGGGGTGGGGAGGATGGATCAGTGACACCAGCTATGCCTCTTCCTGGGCCTGACCTGCTATATAGCTGGTGCAATGCAGAATTGCACCAGCTATATAGCTGGTACTGGTCCAAATTGTCCTGTTCCGGCTACAGGGGTTTATCCTAGAGCAAGGGTACACGTCCCCCACCCCAAGGAGATCTCCAGCACCCGAAATTTCCCCACAGAATGCAGTATAGCCTGCCACAGGTGTAGCTGCATCAGTGCAAGGGAATTTAGGTAGGCTGTAAGTCTCTCACATTAACAGTGATGGTCTATATAGAGTAAAGATGAGCATTCTGCTTTGCCCTTGTTAATCTTTGTAATATTATAACCATATAATTTCATATAATTTTTCCCTAAGCATATTTATAATAGCAATAATTATTTCTAAGGATAATCCCAAAGCTATGGCCTTGATTTTTGAATGTATTTAGAATTTATTCGATGAAAAATGGCACTTTGATAATACATTCTGCTATTTATAGCAATAATTATTGAGTGTGGAGGAATAGTGTCCCTTTTCTTAACAATGCAGAGCAGCTTCATTTATCTGAATGGCTTGGAGACCATCCAGAATGCTCCCATAATGAGAGGTTTAGGGGAAGAGACATCCTGTTAGTACAGAATTTGATTGACAAGAGACTCCTTGCACAAGGACAGATGATATATGATGACTTTGGTTAAGCACAACACTTTGGATAGGAAATAAAGGATACAGAGACTATTCCTCTTTTTTGCTTCACAATAACCCTATCGGGTAAATCAGATTAAGATACCTTGATTGGTCCAAGGTCAAACTGCAGGCTTCAGGTCTGAGTACCATTTGAACAAGGGCTCTTTGGCAAAGGTCCCACTTTACTTACTACAGCATATTCGTTCCTCTAGAAGTGAAGCTGTGCAAATCAAATGTGTCAGCCTTTTCCTGTATGTATCCAGAACTGCCTTCTTTTCCCTCTTGGAAGACCCAGAACTTGGGCTGGGGAACAGGAGACAGAGGACAACCCCCCCCCCCCCAACAGTGTATGACATTCTCTAATCACAAAGTTTGGCCAACTGCTCCTAGATCCATATTTGGAAAGTTTACACTAGTATGTAAAACAGTAGTTTAATTCATTTACATCCCATTGTTCTTCCATCAAGCAGCTTAAGGAAGACTCCCATCTACTGAGCAGTCCCAAACCTGCTTCGTTTCTGCAAGATTCTTGTGTTGTGGTGCCAAGACAGTGCCTTGGTTCAGGTCCAGCTCAGCCACGAAGCAAAAAGTACAGGTCACAGCAGCAGCAAATGATGGGGGAGCAGCAGATTTGGGGTGCCCTTCACCCCCTCCAACTGCTCTTGCCTCCCCTCCAACTTGCTGCTAACCACGCTGACCAGCAGCGGTGGTGACATTGCCAGTGGGAGAGGTTTGGGTGCCCACATGTTGTAATGAAAAAAAGGGAAGTAGGATCTGGGCACAGCTTTTAGCACTGGTCCAGTTTTGGCGAGGTCTGGGTGCATCTGAGTACACCCTTTCAGTTTCTCCAATGTAAGTGAATCTTCAGGGAATATATTGAAGTGGTGGCTCAAGAAGAGAAAGAAAGCTAGAAGGGGAAATATATCCAGGAAGTATATCCTGAACTAACTCAGAGACAAAAGTATCAAAGAGTTGGAGGACTGAAAACTGCAGTTGAGTAAAGATAACCGTAAACCCTTTTCGTTTCCAACTCTGATCTATTTGGGCTAGGAATATGCTATGGACGTCCAAAACACTGGAGACTGACTGGGTGCGTGAGCTCTCTTATTTTTGGCTGCCAGTGACTTCAATTGTCTCAGTTCTGAATGATCAGGTGTGTCCTTCAGCTTCAAGTCTGTGGTATTTACACTGCCAGCAGAGTGAAGAGTGCAGATGGGCTGTTATTTGAGAAAGCTTTGAATGCCCATATTTTTTTTTCCCCCAGTAGCAAGTCTGAAAGAATGCTGGTGCCCAAATCCATCTTTTGTTCCACGTAATTATGTCTGATAATATGCCCTAGAATTAGGGATGAGGAATGACAATTTGAATGCAGAATAGGTTTTAATGGATACTTTATTGTTCAGATTCTTTCTTCACATGCAAGAACAGATAGCCCCACCTTCTCCTCCCCTTGTCCTTTCAGTCCAGTATAAGTGCTGGGACGAACTAGCCTATGATTAAGTCCAGGACATTCTGAAACACTGGCCTGAATCAAAGGAATGGATCACTTTCATATGTGCAAATGCAACATGAGAATGAGATCCCATTTATTGCTTTGAGAAGACTAGGGACTTTGTTGCCCACTACATTTCATTCCACCTCATGGATGGTCCAGTACTGGGTGCACCATCATGATGGTATGTTGTCCCCTGTTTTTGATGACCCCATAAGAATCAAACCTGCTTCTCTCTGCCAAATTTGAGATCCTTTTGGGGGGGTCAAATGACATATTAAGTTCATATCTGTGGCTATGATGTACTTAGTTTTTCTTGACTCAATAGCAGCTGCAAGGGCACAACCTACATAGGAGTGTGGGATGGGGAGAGGAGGCTTTAACCCTTTGCCCCCATCACAGACCCAGTCTGGATCATCCAGTCCCACTACTGTTATTTGCCCCAGGAAGCAAGATCCCATTAGTGATAAAAGTGCATAGCAGCCATGGAGGAAGATTTGGACTAGAATTACTATGGGGCACAATGCTAAAGTGCCCCCCCATTCCATGGTCCTCATCATCCCCCAAATACTTTTTTTTGGTGTATACACACACATGGACGCACACTATGAGACACTAACAACACAATCCTAGACATGTTATTTTGCACAGAAGTAAGCCCAGTTGAGTTCAATGGGACTTAATGACATGTAAGAATGTATATATAGCAGTGGTTTCCAAATTTTTTAGCACTTGTTCAAAATGACACTCTTATCAGGACCCACCTAGCTTTACGAGACTTATAAAAATGGTGAAGCAATATTTTATTTATTTATTAGCGAAAAGCTCAATCCATTTCTCACAATGAGGCAGTCCTAGTTAATAGCCTCAAGGCTTGAGCGACCCAGCACAGGTGCTCAGTGTCACAAACGTGATGCAAAGTATGGCTGTGACACTTGCCAATGGGCTGGCACCATCACCAGCTCAGTGTGAGCCCACGTTGAACTGCCACCAGGAAGAGGCTGGCCAAAGGCTACCTAGAGCTCCAAGCGGGCGATAGAATGGAGAGTGGGGGCGGGGGAAGCATTGCGGGATGGGGGAAAGTGGGGCAGGTGGTGGGAGTGGGGCAGAGGGGGGTGGACGCAGAGGCAGACTGGCTCTGCCACCATATCCTAACCCCCTCCTGGCCCAGGAGACCCAACACGGGTCTCCTTGATTCTGCACCTGCTCAATGGTGGGCACAGATCTGAGAAGACCCATTGGGGCTGCCTGGATCTTAGACCAGGTAAGGGAGCATAAGCTCCCTCACCCCAAGGAGACCTGGCACTCCTTCCCAGCCCCACTGGATGCAGCCATCACCATTTTGGTGTCACTGCAGCCCAGAGCACTGGGAAGCATTGGATTGGGCTGTTAGGTATGTCACCCAGTGTCTACCTACCCCCATTACCTGTCAGTGACAGACTTGGGTGAAAAAAAAAACACCAGAAAAAGGGAAGCTCAAACATTTGTCTCCCTACATTTACGCAAGCTTGCAGACTGCAGGAGCTCAGCTGTTTGCAGGGCAGTGAGCAGCTATTTGATTTTTGAATAAACTCGGGGCTTGAAGCAATTAGGGCACAATCCTAACCCACGGGTTAGGCTGGTATAAGTCACTTGCACTGACCCAGGGATGCCAACTCAGGAGTCGGGGAGGCCAGCACAAAGAGTTGCGCTGGCCTCCCCGTGCCGGATTCAGGCCCGGCGGGGTAAGTTTGCATCGGCTGACCTCGGCCTACGCAGGGGTCTGGGGGGGGCGTGGGGAGAGCAGAGAGGAGGGAAAGGGAGGCGCTTTGGGGCAGGGGAAGGGTGGGCAGTGGGTGTTCCCAGGGGCGCACAGGGAGCTGGAGGCGGGGCCAGGATCCGGTGGTTATGCTGGATCCTGACCCTGTTCCTTTACTGCTCCGTTCTGCTTGGATCTGCGCTACCTCGTCAGGTGGCACAGATCCGAGTAGACCCATTGCGGCCAGTGCAGTGTGACATGGGGTAAGAGAAAAGTTTTCCCCTTGCCTCAGGTTGCACAACTTCTGACCCCAAACTTGCGCTGGATGCAGCACAGGCCCTCTGGCGCTGCAAGTTATCTGGTCTTTCAATCGCCCGTGTTTTCACTGGAGGCTCTGCATGACCCACCAGAGATCAGGTCATGACCCACCAAGTGGGTCCCAACCCACAGTTTGAGAAACGCTGATGTATGGGATTGCAGCCTAATGTTCAGTTGTGTGTTGGTGGAATAATCCTCATCTTCTGAAACGCTCCTCTGAGTTAAGTCTTCTTCATCGCATTAATCAAGCATAAATCGTGTCAGCATGTAGTTCCCCTTCCTTTCTTGGCAGCCATCAGGTCTGTACTTATGTAGCAAACCGCCGCATTATTGTTTCCGAGGCAAGGCAACGTCACATCATTTTTGACATTGCAAGATATGACCCGCTGCTTTAATTAGCATTTTTTAACAGACCGCAATCTGAAATGACAGCAACACTTCCGCCTGCCCCTGCACTCTCCCCTTCAGTGGCAAATGCAATTCAGACTCCTCTGCAGAGCTCTTTAAGTTTGGAAATTAACGATGCAGCATTACCATAAATGGCGCCTACATAATTTTACAGATATTTGTAAACTTTAATATATTCACTTTAACTCGGCTCTCTGACCGAAAGCATGAAAAATCAATTCCCCAAGCTGTGCAAATATGAATGAAAGGAAACGCACAATTTGTGTTTGATCCTGCTGAGATAGATCCAGGAACTGAAAGGAACGGAGGGGAGGGAGACCAAGAGAGAAATAGTCATTCACGGAATTTTAAGCAACTTACAAAATGTTCTACTACTTTGCATTATTAATGGAATTGCATAAAGCAGCCGAAGACGCAGCGCTCTACGGCGATGCAAATGAACACCCCAGGACTTGGCTTTGGAATAGAACCTGAGTGACGGTGCCCAAACATCTCATTATCGCTTCTGTCACTGAGAGAACCAAGTGCCACGGCTTTCTAGCTCCATAAAGTTGTGCACTTTCCTCCCAGGCAAGTGTCTGGGCCTGGCATAATGGCTTGGCTACCTGCTATGGGAAAGCCTTGCCAGCCATTCCCCTGGCATTCTGGATTGGATGCCAAGACAGGCTTCAGGGAGTATGGTGGAGGCAGCCGTTAGAACTCAGCCCCAACACAAATATACATGGACAGCTGCTAAGAGGATGTAAAGGCCCCTGCGCCAAAACAGGCTTCCTTCTCACCGGTTATTTCTTTCTGACGGCCACAATTGCATCAGCAGATGAGGTCATAGGCCTCAATTCACCAGTTGTTCAAGGCAGCACAGGATCTGCAAGTACAGAGCATCAATCCGTGGCCACCGGGAAAGGAAGCAGGGATTTTTACCTGACCAAAAAGAGGATTCTCCTTGTTCCTGGAGTCAGTTAACTTTGCAGTCTAGGAGAAAGCAAGCTGTCTGATGGGAGTAGCATCTAGTGGGTAGCCTTCACTCACCCCTTCCTGTTTCCCCTTTTTACTGAGTCAATAGCAGAATGGAGGGAAATCTGGTAGTTTCTATCTGCTGCCCCCACCCCAGTCTACAGACACCAAGCAGAGGGGAGCCATGTAGGAAGAACCCCTCCCAGAACAGCACTGAACCCCAGGAGTTCTTACTTGAAATCGAAACCACACGAGCATCTGCAAGAGCTATCAGACAGGACAACCCACTGAATTACTCAGCAGGCAAGACTCAAATGATAACTAGTTGATTAACAATCCATAAAAAAATTGAATTAAACCAGATGGGGAAAATTGGGTAAGATACAAACAGGCAGATGAAATTCCCTGAACTCAGGTAGATGGACACAAAGAAAACTTGATCAAAGGGATGCAGTGAGCAGCGACAACCAGCGGAAGGAGCAGAGAAGCCAGGGTCAGAATCACTCAGTTGGAAGGGACCAACAAGATGATTGACTCCAACCCCTGCCAATAGCCATAACATCCCTGATTAGGTGGCTATCCAGCATCTGTTTAAGACCTCCAATGATGGAGAGTCTACCACCTTCTGAAGCAGACTGTTCTACTGAAGAATAGTTTCATACTATCATAATATTCTTCCTAACATTTAATCCAGTGTTTCTCAAACTGTGGGTAGGGACCCACTAGGTGGGTTGTTAGCCCATTTCAGGTGGGTCCCTATTCATTTCAATATTTTATTTGTAATATATTAGACTTGATGCTACCATGGTATGTGACTGCATTTGGGGAAATGTTACAGACCTGTACTTTTAACAAGCTACTCTGTATATGCTTTAACAATGATAGTAAATGGGACTTACTCCTGGGTATGTGTGGGTAGGATTGCAGCCTAAGATTGTTAAAAATTTTCCTGCTTGATGATGTCACCCCAGGTCATGACATCACTTCCGGTGGGTCCTGAGAGATTCTCATTCTAAAGAAGTGGCTCCCGGTGCTAAACATCTGAGAACCACTGATCTAATCAAAATATCCCTTGTTTATCATTTAAATCCATTTGTTGTGGTCCTTCCCCTGGCTTGGAGAAACAGAAAACAAATCTCTTCTGTCTTCCACATGACAGCCCCTAGATATTAATAGATAGATATCATGTCCTCTCTTAACCATCTTTTCTCAAAACTAAACATACCCAACACCTTCAAACCTGTCTTCAAAGGACATGTTCTCCAGCACCTTCACCATCATAATAGTCTGTTGAAGGTACTCCTTTTGGGATCACTAATGTTGACCTTAAAGTCAGGAGGCTTCCATGATGTGACCTTGTTTACAGGTTTGAATTTGCTGACCAAACAAGGTATGACTAGGTCATGACTGAACTAGCCAGAAAAAGCAATGAAGGGGATTTCTCCAGGGACCCAAGGTTTGGCTTTTTTCTTGCCACCAGTCCCAGCAAAACAATATGAGACTGTTCTTGACCATACTTGCCTGGCATGCACCCAACATCATGAACATGTATACACAAATATGTCATGCAACAAGAGGGAACAGTGAAGGTGAAGTAAGTTTCATGGGTTGGGATTGACTGTAGAGGAATTTTTTCAGGGCATGAGAGGAGGATGGAATCTGGCATGTCAAGGATGAACCCTGGCAGTTTATGGAATCTGATTGGACATCAGTCATGTTTTTATCCATTCTTCCAAGGAACTTGGGGTGGCCACCCAATTTTTATCCTCAAAACAGCCCTGGAAGGTAGGTTAGGCTGACAAATAGTTGCTTGCTCAAGATCAGTGAACATCATGGGTGAATGGGATTTGAAGCTGACTCACCTGGCTACTAACCCAAAAGCCGAACCACTATACAACCCAGGCATTGATTACTTATGGATTACAGAAATATAGAGGTATCTAGTCTCAGAGTCATGACTAGAACCTAGTAGAATATAGAGATTTTAGGGGACTTACTTGACAGAACACAGTTTTATTGGACACACCAGTAAAATACCGTGGTCCCAAAACAGAAATCAGAGTGGGATCTCAGGCTATAGTCACAACCCTTCAGCATCCTTTAATCTGGCACCAGTCTCAAGCAATAAAGCATTCTGACAAACGGACTGCTTCTACTCTCATTTTATTCAATTTTGTAATTACACAGCATTTAAAATTTGTCTTCCGACAGCAAGCAGCTCCCCCTATAAACAAATTATGCAAGAACAGATGAAAGAAAAGTGTAATGGTTATGATCTCATTAGGACATTTGCCATTAGTTGGGAGAGCAATTAAAAAAGTAATTCCACCACCCTGAATCTGCTTCCCTTGCAGTCAGAAGGGGGTCATTCCCAGTACCCATCAGGCTCTGTCTTTAGTGTTCTCATCACTCATATTCTGCTGTGTGCCATGTGCTCAACTCGGTTGCCCTTGGGGCATCTAGTAGGCCTTTGACGTTTGTCAAAGAAGAAAAGAAATGTCCATTCGAGACCAACTGCTACGGTAAGCTACTGATTTTTCAACATATAATTACGACCCGGATTGGCCTTCGACAGCCAGGTGAGTGATCAGTAAGAAAACTAATCACATATTTTAATAAAGTCCAGAGGGGACACAAATGTCCCATGAGATCCCTTTTTGCACTAGCCAAGTCCTATTCTACATGCCTACGCATAAGGAGACCTGATATTTTGCCTGATTTTTAAATGCATTTTTCAGAAAGCAGTGGTGGGCAATCCAATATGGCTGGATAGATCTCTGCGAACATTTGCTTGCTGGCAGTTCTTTCTCATGAGCCAACTATTTGCACAAATAAATGTAATGATTTATGAAGAGAGAGAGAGAGAGAGAGAGAGAGAGAGAGAGAGAGAGAGAGATTTGTAAAATGAATTCCCTGAAGGGATAATTTTGCTGATCCCAAGGGATACTAAATAGGACGGAGGCAAGTGGCATGGTAAACAAGATACTACCTGTGTCCTATAGAGGAAAAAAGTTTCTAGAAATTAAAAGGTTTAACTGACACGTAGGGGGACTTTTTTGCTGTTGGGGGCTCATGCACAACCAGCCAGTTGGATTTTGATTATGGATTCAGGCTTCTTATAGAAGCTCTTCTCAGCAAGTGCTGACAGCTGACCACTAAGACTTGTGAAGACATGTACTGCAGAGGTCTTCATCAGAAATGCGTCATGACCTACCCTCAGGTGCAGGGGCACTGAAAGCAATTTCTTTTGGGCCCCTTCCCTTCAAATGTGAATATTAGTCTTCACACAATATAGGCTCCTCCCCTTTGGCTTCTGGGCCCTCTTTTTGACCTCAGGTTCAATGTAGCCCCTGCACCCCCTCTCATAGGCCCTGCTCAGGTGGATCGCAGCAATGCTAATGCCACTTTTTTTTTTATTTTGAGGATCAGGCCTGGCCTGCATGAAATATGAAAGAATATAGCCATGATGGCTAATAGCCATTGATCGACCTTTTCTATTTCATGGATTTGTTCCCCCAAAAGTAAGTCCCATTGTGTTGAATGGGGCTTAGTCCCAAGCAGTGGCATACCAAAGTCGTTTGGCACCTGCGATCTCTTAGTATGTTACTGCTTGAGAATATATATTGGCAACCTTCAGTCTCGGAAGACTATGGTATCGCGCTCTGAAAGGTGGTTCTGGAACAGCGTCTAGTGTGGCTGAAAAGGCCAATCCGGGAGTGACAATCCCTTCCACACCAGGAGCAAGTGCAGTCTGTCCCTGGTCTGTCTCCCTGGCTATGGGCCTTCCTTCTTTGCCTCTTAGCCTCAGACTGTTGGCCAAGTGTCTCTTCAAACTGGGAAAGGCCATGCTGCACAGCCTGCCTCCAAGCGGGCCGCTCAGAGGCCAGGGTTTCCCACTTGTTGAGGTCCATTCCTAAGGCCTTCAGATCCCTTTGCAGATGTCCTTGTATCGCAGCTGTGGTCTACCTGTAGGGCGCTTTCCTTGCACGAGTTCTCCATAGAGGAGATCCTTTGGGATCCAGCCATTATCCATTCTCACGACATGACCGAGCCAACGCAGGCGTCTCTGTTTCAGCAGTGCATACATGCTAGGGATTCCAGCACGTTCCAGGACTGTGTTGTTAGGAACTTTGTCCTGCCAGGTGATGCCGAGAATGCGTCGGAGGCAGCGCATGTGGAAACTGCTTGAGAATAAGCAGTGGCATACCATATATATGGGTCACCCCCATCTGCATCTTGAGGCAGGCTCTCAGATCCCTCCAACAGCCTGCCTCCTCCCCCTCCCCCTCCCTCTCCCTCTCCCCCCCTCTCTCTCTCTCACACACACACACCCCTGCATCTTGGGTTGACCACTCAGATCCCTCTTATAGCCTGGCACCCAGAGCCGCCACCCCCCCGCCACCATATGCCACTGCTTTCAAGGCAGTGCATATAAAATGATCATCACCACAACTTATGATCATAATCAAAGGAAGCAAATTCCATTAATTTATAGTGTATGAAGAAGAATCTCCTCTCTCTATCTGCTTTCTCCACACTGTGATTACTTCTACAAATCTCTAACATCTCATTCTTTCTTTGTCTTTTTCCTGAACTGAAAAAAGCTTCAAACACTTTCACCTTCCCTGTTAGGGAAGGTGCTCCAAGCCCCTGTTCATTCTGACTGCCCTTAGAATGAGCAGGGGCTTGGATCACCTTCCTTAACAGGGAAGGTGAAAGCGTTTGAGGCTTTTTTCAGCCTTCCCTGCCCCTTTTCCAGATCTGTGATAACCTTTCTGAAATGGGTCCAGAGATGAAAGGTGCCCAATACCAGCTTGCACAGGCAAGGAAAGCTGAAGGCTACATATTGATTTGAAATTATCAGCCAAATCTTTTGCTGTAAGCACCTAGTTCCTTTGATTGCCCGCACCCCTTTTACAGGAAAATTCTCTGCTGTTGGGCAAGATTTCCAGATATCCTACCAGAGATGCTAAAATAAGACAATTTCTTGGCCCCCTCTCCACTGCAGAACAATGGCCCAGACTTGGGTCAATTTCGCCCTTCAACAGAAACCATTCAGCATTCTTTTTGATACCTGTGATTGTTTTTCAATTAGCAGGTGAATGTCAAAGGTGTAGATGCTTGTTGGATTAGCTCCAAAAAGATGCCTACCCAACTTCACAGCATAAGCTATGCAGGTGTACTCAGAAGTAAATCCCATTGGGTCCAATGGAGCCTGCTCCCAGGAAAGTGTGCATTGGATTGCAACCTTAGTCAAGTCTTCTATGCCCTGGGCTTTCTCCTCTGCTCAATGACATCTTCCAAAGGTTCTGAAAGCAACACTTCTTAAATGTGCTAACCCATTGCTAACTGCTCCTAATCCTATAATCAGTACTTGGTTACAACACTAGCCTGGCATAAATATCTGCAATGGCTGGTTCCCACTTTTCTCTGAGCCCTTCTGACATATTTGCTTCTTCAACTCCAGCTGCAAAGTGTTTGCTTGTTAGTTTCTTTTTTGTTTGTAGCAGGCTTTTGAGGTATCTTGGAGTAGCTACAGGGCCAAGTTCAGCTGCTGATCTTTTTCTCTAGTTGATGGTTTTGATCAGAAAATCAAATGCTATTTCAGGGCAAAACTAAATGTCTCATAAAAAAAAAAAACACAGAAGAAACATATTCTTCTTAATAAAGATTTTTTTTTCCTTGCACTTGGGGATTGACACATAAATAAACCCTCTTAGTAACTAGTTATTAGGTATTCTAGTTACTGAGTTATTAACAGCCCAACCCTAATTTGCACTGGAGCAGACAGGTTGAGTGGCCTGCGCTGTATCCAGTGCAAGGTAGCTGCCAGCTGGAAGGCAACTCAGGGCAAGGGGATGTTTTTCCGCTTATCCCGAGTCACACCCCAATCACCCCATGAAACTACCTAAGCCACCATGCAGCACCAGCTTTCATCCCATCTATTACCCATCTATAAAACCCATCTATAACCCACTTAGCTTAAGATATAAATTGGGATCAATTGCCTCCATCCAAAATCAAAAAGGTTTTACAAGCCACGCCAATTAGCTCCAAGCCATACCAATAAGGGTTTGTCATCCTTTGAAAAGATGCTCCTACTTTGGAGACAGACTCCAAGAAGTGAAATCTGTAACTGTTGGTAGCCATCAAGGACCCACTTGTTTTTTCTCCTCTGCGCGATATATGGGGGGGAGGGGGGCACATTCTGGTGACTTTGGAGAAGAGGAGAATGAGTCTTAGGCACAGTTAACCCAGTTAAAAGTCTTATTGGTTAGAATACAGAATTTTGCCACCTCTGCTCCAATGGATGCTATTTGGTATACAATTTTGACACTCCCTCTTCATTCTGTTTGCCATCATTAAGCTGTAGCAGCGTTTCTCAAAATATGGATCGAAACCCACTAGGTGGGTTGCGAGCCAATTTCAGGTGGGTCCTCATTCATCTCAATGTGTATTTAATTTTTAACAGACTTGATGCTACCATGGCATGTGACTGCATTTGGGGAAATGTTACTGATCTGTACTTTGAACAGGCTACCATGTATATGGTTTTAACAATGATAGACAATGGGACTTACTCCTGGGTAAGCGTGGGTAGGATTGCAGCCTTTGGGATGTTTGGGTTTAAAAAAAAAAAATCAGCAACTGCTTGGGAAAATTAGGAGGGTTCTTTATGTCAAATAAATTTTTTACCTTATTGTAAATTTTTAATTTACTTAATTGATTTGATTTTGTCATATGGGGGTGTTAAAAATTTTCCTGCTTGATGAGGTCACTCCTGGCCATGACATCACTTCCAGACAAATGTAATCACTTTTGGTGGGTCCCGACAGATTGTCCCGGAGCTGAAATGTTTGAGAACCACTGAGCTGTAGTATACCATATATAAACCTCTAAGTTCTTATTGTCTCCACATTCAACACCTGAGACACATACGCACATGTAATTGGGAGCTTAGGGTAGCATCTAACATTTCTTTAAGGCATGTTAATACTTTCAAATATAGAAGAGCCGAATAACACAAGGGAGGGGGAAGAGAGAGAACATTCTAACGTTTACTTTTGCTCTTTGTCCACCAGGCACAGATACAATCACAGTGCTGTTTGTCTGGCACACAATACAAACACAAATTCCTCCCGGCAATGTCGAGCAAGTTGCTGGGAACACTTTGCAGTGGAGGGAATTGCTTTGGAAACAAAAGGAAAGGGCTTGGAGTTAAAGAAAACAGCTGCAGGACTAGTTTGGGCCCTGCGTTGCTCGCTGTTAGAAGCACAGGGATGGGAAATAGGAATGAGGCAGAACCGCCAACCTCCGAAAGATTGGTGGGTCCACTTTGTTTCTTTTTCCTCAGGGAACATCTCTGCAGGGGGAAGATTTGAGGAGAGGAGATGGTAGATAACATGTTTCTGCTGTAGCCTCAGGCCAGCTAGAGGCCAGTCTGGCTTCTTGTTTTGAAAGCCAGCCTATTGTAACAGGGACTTACATCAAACTTTCCACTGCCTTTCCGAGTGGTTATTCTTATGATACTCACTTGCATGTACGAGTATATACCAGCAGCTTCCCTTCCATCCACTTTGGTTGGAGTTCTCAAACTTACTGGGGATGCGACCCACCTCACCTGTGATGGGGCTGGCATCACAACCCACCTCCAGCAGACACCCCAACATTGCGTCAGCCCCGATTGCCCTCCAGAGGTCACCGTGGCTCTCAGAAACGGCTTCAGCAGTGACTTCCGAGTCATTTCTGGATGTATTTGTGAAACTGGAAGTGACTCTGCAGAGTCACTGAAGCCATTTCTGAGGCCCTCGCAGGCCTCTGGAGGCCATTCCAGGCCAGCGTGATGTCAGCAGCTGCCAGAAGTGGGTCACAACCTGAAGTGGCATCTGGTTGTGCTTGTTTGGCTGCAATTTGGAGTCAAAAGGACACAAGTGCAGGCAGGTGAGCTCAACCTGCGACCCACCTCAGCATTGGGTTGTGACCCACTGTCTCATCCCAAAAATTATTCTGTCTCCCAATGCCCACTTTTTGGCTAATTAACACCCTCTTTCCCACCCCCACCCCCAGGACAGCAGCTATGGTGTGCAAAAGAAGGACTAGAACTCCTTATCAGTTTGAGTAATTAACAGTAATTTATTGCTACAAACACAGACACTCCCTGAACTTCCTCTTGTCCAGAGGCTTTCCCTCCCCAAAACTCAACTCAACTTAGTGGGCAAGGTCTGAAGCCTCCAGTCCAAGTCCACTCCAGCTCAATCTCCCAAAGCACAGTCCAGTCTTCTTCAGCAGAGTCCCTCCTCTGTATCCTCTCCAGCAGAATCCTGGCAGTCTCCTTCTCCCATAGGTCCTAGTTCATCTGTGTTCCATAGGTCTGGGTGGGGTAGCTCTTTCTGAAGCTCCCTTTTATCCTTGGATGTCCCATTATCCAAAATGCAACTCAGCTGTGAGCTACCTCCTTAGCTCATTCAAAGTTCCATCAAGGTCAAATGAAGCTCAGGTGTCCATCCAAGTCTCCATTGGCCTTGATTGATTACAGCTGTGGAGTCAGCCCTGCCCTTCCCAGAGCTGTCAACCAGCTGCAAAACATGGAATCGCTGTCAACACCACTTCATCCACTTGATGATCTTCTGACCTTCCATTACACCCACCAAGTGGGTCACAACCCAAAGTTTGGGAAGTGCTGCACTTTTTTTACCTGATTTTTTTTCACCTGATTAGGTCTGGACTGTGTCTAAATCTAGACCTGGAGGGTGTGGCATCTCACTATCAGCACAAGCCTATGCATGTCTACACAGAAGTAAGTCCCATTGTGTTCAATGGGACTTACTCCCAGGGAAGTGCATGTAGGATTGCAGCCTAGGGTTCCTAGGAGTAAGTGGCTTCAGTTGGTAGCTGTAGTGGAGCAAACAGAGAGTGCTGCTCTGTAGGCAAAGGCAGAAGTATTATGCTAGACTTGACCAAAACAGAGGCTTCATCCTGCCTGGCAATTGCAACACCTCCATGTTCCTTTTGGGCATAGCCGTATTCCCTTCCGCATCTCCAAAAAGCTGGCTCATATAGCCGACGGCAGCTCAGTACAACCATGGATGCATTTTGTGCTAGCACTCTACGAGCATGCTGGAGAGTGAGACAGAGACCTCTTTCCTCTCTTCCAGCAGCTAAAATGCCACTGCTGTTCCTGATCTGTTATTTAAAGCAGAACCAAGAGTGTAAGGCAGTGGTTCTCAAACTCGCAAGGAGTTTGAGCCCCGCTGCATGTTCTTGAGTGGGGGGGGGGAAGGGCAGCAACATGATTGCCAGAATCACATCACTGTAGGGGGGCGCAGTGCCCAGACTCCTCAGGGCTTCCCAACATGCGGGACAGTCAAAATAACTATTGTGACCCATTTCTGGTTTTGCGATTGCAAACCAGAAGTGGGTCGCGATCATTATCTGTACTGTGTCTGCATGTTGGGGAGCCCTGCAGAGGCTGGCACAGTGCTTCCCGCACCCCCGGGAAGCTGTTGCTGGTTGTGGTGATTCCAGGCAAGCCCCTGTGCCCCTCGACAGCAACGTGATTGTGTCACTGCCTCCCCCCTCCCCACCCGTTAAGGGGCAGAGGCCAGGGCTCTCTTGCTGGGGCGTCGCGATGCCCTGCTTTGAGAACCACTGGTGTAAGGGATTCAGAAAGTGAGTAGGTGGGGGGACCAAAATCTGGAAATTGTCTCTGGCCCCAATTCTAATCAAAGGCTGAGAAAAAGAAAAAAGAAAAATTAGTGCTCCTAAAGCTGCCATCAAATATCCCATGTTCCTGTGAGGCCTTATTGAGTGAGCCTCGTTCCAGCGTGGCTTCCTTCCTCCAATGTCCACTTCCTGAACTAGGATCAACTAAGTAAAGGACTACTTTACCCCTTTGGATCTGTCTGTTGTCTTCCAACATCAGCAACCATACATATCATTCTCCTGGTTAGAGTGCAATATTGATACCTGCCGTTCCAGGATGTATATATTGCCAAGGAGCCTTGCTTTGCAGTTGTACTGGTGTTGCTTGGTTGGGTATATTGCAGGCTCTCCCACCTCCTTTCAAATGCAGCAAAAGGGAAGTGTAAATCTTCTAGAAGCGCACCAATTAGCACCTACATTAACGAGTGTGAGATTCTGTGTTCCCTGGAATTAGCATGTGAGAGACCCTGTGGCCAGAGAAATCCTGATTAAAGATTGAGAAGAAACCTCTTGACTGAATTCAGAAATTTTTCTGCATTTTGGCAATAGGTAAACTTTTTCTATACTAGCTGTTGCACACTTTTCTGTATGAAGCCTTCTTGATCCCTTTTGGAATGCTTCTTTGGGTGTTTTTAAAAAAATCAGCACTTTGATAACATTGATGGGAAAGGGATACAAGGAACTAGATACAAAGCAGCAAAGAGTAGGGCCTTCTCCAGTGGGGAGCCTACTCTATAATACAATAATAATACAGGTATTTCTATACCGCCTTTCTAGGTCCTCAGATTTCTCCTCGGACTTTATTCAAGGCAGTTTACATGGGCAGGCAATTTAAATCCCCGTAGGGATTTTTACAATTAGAAAGGTTCTATCTTTCAAGAAACCACAACAATCAGATGTTTCATTCTTCATCTGGCTGCACATTCTGGCCTCCATCCTCCCACGCTCAGAGCAGATGGAATAGCTCGGCTCAGCTTGTCAGCTGCTTCAAGGTCGCACGGTGCCGGTGGCCTTGAACTGGCGACCTTCAGATGTTATCTTCAGGCAAATGGAGGCTCAACCCTCTAGACCAGATCTCCTGCCCTACCCTATGGAATTCCCTCCCTCTCACTCTCTCCTTGGAGGCTTACTGGCAGGGCCTAAAGACTTTTCTTTTTACACTCATCTTCTGAATTTTGGACTTTTAATACGGATGGTGAAGTTTTATACTGATTGTTTTTATGGGATGCATTTTTTAAAAAATGTTTGCTGCTGGCTTCTAATGAGGTTTTTAGGTTGTATACTTTTTTTAGTAGATTTTAATGTTTATATCTGTATGATCTGTTAGCTGCTTGAAATGCCCACATGGGAGATAAAGTGGGATATAAATTTGTGAATAAATAAATAAAATAAAAATAAACTGAAGGAATGGAATATACAAACTGTACATTCTCCAATTCCATAATTAATTTTAGATATGCTCATAAAAAAGTAGGGTACAGAGCACAGTGAACCAGAGATACAATAAAGAAACTGACTGGGGGAAATTCACTCCTCCCTAAGTCATCCCTAAGTCAACTTGAAAGGTGCTCAGTTGATAGATTTTATATGCTCTCAATGGAAAAAAAAAAGTATTGCCAATATATGATAGCATTCTGTAAGTTGCTCCTAAAGAACTATACACACAGCCTTGAACTCAAGACTTTTTGCTTTCACAAATACTTATTGGGTTGGGGTAAGGGCAGCAACTGTTACCCTGCACATGCCCGATCTCGTCTGATCTCGGAAGCTAAGCAGGGTCAGACCTGGTTAGTACTTGGATGGGAAACCACCTGGGAATACTGGGTGCTGTAGGCTTATACCATAGTCTTTCGAGACTGAAGGTTGCCAACCATGGGGTAAGTAGAAAATAGTTTTAGCTCCATTATTTTAGTACTTTTAATTTCCATGCTTAAAAAAAATTAATTGTCCGAGCATTCTTTATATAAATATCCGGTTCCCTGTTTGTTCAGGTTTATCAGTCTCAATACATGGCTTCATCAGTTTTATATTTTATTAGTTGGATTGGATTGCTTTGTTCTTTGGCAGTAACTTTATTATTCTGAGTTTATTATTACAGATACCCTTTAAAAAAAACAACACAAAAGAAAGATTTTGGGTTTAAAAAACATGAAAGGAAACAACGGCAGCCCTACCTTACCATTAAAAAAACAGGACAAATGACAGCTTCTACAATGTATGCAGCTGTTTATTCAGTGAAATGGTAAAAGCTTCATTTTGTTGCCAGTCCCTCCAGGCTACAAAGTTGTGCCATAAAACAAAAAGCAGCAGATATGCACTACATCTATTCATTCTCACTGTCATTTCCATTCATCATGCCTTCCACCATACAGCAAGAGCCGGTCTGGCTTTTCCTCACAGGTTTGCTCTTAGAAAAACAACAGCATCCTTGAAACATTTATAGTACTAGAGAAATGCCCATCATGATAATGAGTGGCTTGGGAATTATGCACATGTGTGTCTTATGGGTGGGCAAATGCTGATGGGCCCCAGTATCTGACGATCCGGTAACTGGTTTCAATCATCCATGGGTCTGCAAACACTTTGTGTGCCCTTTGAAAAGGTAGGGAAATTGAATGAAAAATAGCTGTGCCTACCATAGTGCAGGGAAACAGCTGCTTTTTCAGGGCTGCAGGTAATCTTCCAAGCAGTGGCGCCCCCTAGTGTTTGTGTCACCTGGTATGCTAAGGTCAGCACATCACCCCTATGATGGACTTCCTTCCATGCAGTGGGTGGGGTAATGACTTGGGTGGTGGGCGTGGTCATGTACAATTGCCTCGCCCAGCTGGTTTTTTGGCTATAACTTTTGATAGAATAGAGATATTTCAACACAGTTTGTTTCATTACATTCTGCATGAAATCACACGTCGATTGATATATAACATGATAGTATTATTTGAAAATACCAAGATTTTAAAAATTTTGGCCAGTAGTGGTGTCACCCCCCTGTGCGCGTCATCTGGTGCGGCCCACACCCCTAAGCAATGCCACTGCTTCTGAGCTGCTTGCAGCCTCCTCCAGGTCCTGCCAAAGCTCTTCCTTTCATTCTCTGTTGTCCCAGAATGCATCACGACCAGGAAGAGAATGCATCACGATACATTCTGGGGTGATTATTGAGTGAAAGGAAGAGCCACGGTGCAACCAGGAAAAGGTTGCAGGCAGCTCTGAAAACTGCCTGCAGCCCTGAAAATGCAGCTGTTTGACTGCACTTTGGTAGGCACAGCTATTTTTTTTGGCTTTTTCCTTCACTTTCTGTACTTTTTATATGGCATCCCAATATTTGCAGATTTGTTGTATTCACGGGGGAGGGGGGGAGAGTTAGGAACAGAACTCCTGTTGATACTGCGGTACACCTGCACTGGGCTGAAGCTAACAAAATGAAGTTCGACAGACACAAATGCAAGGTTCTGCACCTAGGTGAAAAGAATCAAAGGCTGGATAGGATGGAATGGGCAGTACCTGGCTTCAAAGTACAATGTCTCAGAGCAGTGGTTCTCACGCATTTAGCACTGGGACCCACTTTTTAGAATGAGAATCTGTCAGGACCCACTGGAAGTGATGTCATCACCGGAAGTGACATCATCAAGCAGGAACATTTTTAACAATCCTAGATTGAAATCCTACCCACATTTACCCAGGAATAAGTCCCAGTTACTATCATTGTTAAAAGAATATGCATAGTAGCTTGTTAAAAGCACAGGTCTGTAACAGTTCCCCCAATGCAGTCACATACTATTATAGCATCAAGTCTAATATATTAAAAATAAAATATTGAAATGAATGGGGGCCCACCTGATATTGGCTCATAACCCACCTAGTGGGTCCCGATCCACAGTTTTAGAAACACTGTCTCAGAGGGATCTCAGTGTTGCAGAGGAACATGAGCCAACAGTGTGGTGTAGCTCCAAAGAAGGTGAACACAATTTTAGGTTGCATGAGCAGAATCATAGCTTCCACGAGAAGTAGTGGTTCCACTTTACTCCATGCTGGCTGACCTCACGTAGACTACTCTGTTCAATTCTGGACACCACATTAGAAGAAGGATGCAGCCAAACTGGAGCAGGTTCAGAGAAAAGCAACGAAGAGCAGAGGAGAGCAATGAAATCCTATGAAGAAAGGTTGAACTAACTCAAGAGAAGAGAAGGCTGGGAGGGGACGGGATAGTGTGGTTCAAATACCCAAAAGGCTATTGCCTGGAAGAGGGCAAAAATGCATTATCTGCTGCTCTGTACAACAGAGACCAGAACTCTAATGGGTTTAAGCTGCAGGAGGGGAGATTGTGTTTGAATATCAGGAAAAAATTTTAATGGTAGGAGTGGTTCGACAATGGAACCAATCCCTGGAGGTCTTCAAGCAGAGGCTTAACAAGCACCTTTTGGAGATTCTCTAGAGAGGATTTTCGTGCAGTGAAAGCAGTGGATTGCACTAGAGGAAGAGCCTGGCCAACTCAAATGATTCTCACGTGAGCACATGGAGAGATATTACGTTCTTAGCAACCACATGTGAGGTTCTTATGAGTGGAGGTTAGCCTTCCCACTGTGAGTACTTTACCTTTTCACCATATTAGTGAATCCACTTCATTTTAGGAAAGAGACCATAGCTCAGTGGTAGAGCACTGACATCTCCAGTTAATGGACAAGGTAGCAGTGGTGGACCTGGGGCAGGGGGTGTAAAAGCCCCAGGCGCTGTGCTCGCTGGGCCCTGCTGTTGCTGCCCCACCACCTCAGCTGCCTATTGGAACCATTCTGCAGTCAGGTGAAGCTCCGCATGGCGCTGGGCAGCGTGCGTAAAGCCTTCTGAGGCAACTCATGCAATCTTAAGCAAAACCAGTTTTGTCAGGAAACCAAAAATATTGTTTAAAATGGTGCGAGAAGGCCCGGAAGGCTTTTCAAGTCATGCTGAGCGTCGCGCAAGGCTCCATGAACCTCGGTAAGTATCCTGGAGGGTATGGCGCGATAGAAGGGTGTGGCAGACCTGCCCCGGGGCGCAGTGCAGACAGGTCTGTTACTGCAAGATTGCTATTGATGGAAAAGATTCCTGCCTCTGGACAGCCACTCCCAGTCAGAATAGACAATAATCAGTACAACAGATCTGTCTCAGTACAAGACAGCTTTACATATATGTAAAGAGGTCTCTCTGGGACACCACTGGGTTAAGAGCTCAAGTTGTCCCAGGTGGGACAAGGTGCAAAAGAGAGCGACTAAGATGATTACGGGGCTGGGGCACCTTCCTTATGAGGAAAGGCTATGGCGTTTGGGCCTCTTCAGCCTAGAAAAGAGGCGCCTGAGGGGGGACATGACTGAGACATACAAAATTATGCAGGGGATGGACAGAGTGGATAGGGAGATGCTCTTTACACTCTCACATAACACCAGAACCAGGGGACATCCACTCAAATTGAGTGTTGGGAGAGTTAGGACAGACAAAAGAAAATATTTCTTTACTCAGCGTGTGGTTGGTCTGTAGAACTCTTTGCCGCAGGATATGGTGATGGCGTCTGGCCTGGATGCCTTTAAAAGGGGATTGGATAAGTTTCTGGAGGAAAAATCCATTACAGGGTACAAGCCATGATGTGTATGTGCAACCTCCTGATTTTAGAAATGGGCTATGTCAGAATGCCAGATGCAAGGGAGGGCACCAAGATGCAGGTCTCTTGCTATCTGGTGTGCTCCCTGGGGCATTTGGTGGGCCGCTGTGAGATACAGGAAGCTGGACTTGATGGGCCTATGGCCTGATCCAGTGGGGCTGTTCTTATGTTCTTATGTTATGTTCTTGTCCACTTCTTCCCAACTCCTGGCTGCAGCCTGCTAAGCAAGCTGAATTGAAGTATCTACTTTGCAGCAAATCTGGGGCAAATTTTCCATACGAATGAGAAGCACTTCAAAAAAAGTTGCAGCTCTTTCATCACCCCTGGGGGAGAAGAGAAAGATAGGCTTGGTGGGAGATACCTCTGGGGGGCATTGAGGAAGAACCTTGCTGCCGACACCACCAAAAGAGCATACCCTCTAACAATGCCAATGTAAAAGCCCCCTCCCCCCCCAGTTCTTGAAGGGCCTACACGGGTAGAAGGAAGCCCATGGAGGCCACCTTGACAAACTTGGAGCTGTTCCTGAAGAATGAGGCTGCCCCTTCTCATCCAGAGCTTCATGTGCACCAGGGCAAATGGATTAGATGCTTCTGTTCTGAATCACATCATATCAGACACATCAATATCCAAGCACATGGTCGCTCATCTTGCCACTTGCAGGACACACATTTAAAATATTGGCTCTTTTCTGTTCTGCAAGGCAGCTCAGTTAAACAGCCTTACAAAACGAGCACTTCTGAAAGTACCTGGTAATGGTTTCCACAAGCCCCTTTTAAATCCCCATTTTCGAGTTGCGTATCCTTTGGAGGCCTCTGAAATACCATTTATTGAATCAATTAGCTGTGGTGAAACAAAGTAGCCTCTAAATAATTCAAAATACCAAATGCATAGTGAATAATTTCCCTCATAAGCAAGCAAGATTGATTTTGCCTTTGATTATCCTTGCTGCACAGCAATACTTTTGCCAAATAAGGTTAAAAAGTTAATGTTACAGAAACAACAACGGCAAAAGATCACATTAATCAGGAACTAAAAAGCCATTGGAATTCTGCCTGTTCACACTGATCAAGCCACTTCCGGAATGCTGGGCAGGAACAAAGGCAGAGGAGCATGTTTTGGAGTACTGATTACCTTTCTGAAATGGTTATGTTTGATTGTCCTCCTGGTGATATACTTGATCATGTGATTCATCAGTGCGAGAGGAGAGCTGGGGAAAAAATGACAAGAAGGCTTGAATGGAATTGCAATTTCCACAGATCCTCATCTACGCACATGGTAACGTTGGAAATGTGGTTGGGAGACTTTCCACTAGATCTTCTAGTCAAAGTCTTTGTTGATGTGTAACCAGCCAGAAAGAACTTTGGAAAGGGCTACTACAACTTGGAGCTGTAGTGCTTTACCAGCTTCAAATAAAAAAGACTGGCAAACACTGTGCGGTTTCCAGCCACAATAGAGCATCTTTGAATTCTACTACTATTATTGCTTCTACTTCTGCTACTACTGCTACGACCACTCTGTGTGGCTGTAATGAGCTCATAAGAACATAAGAAGAGCCCCGCTGGATCAGGCCAAAGGACCATCTAGTCCAGCTTCCTGTATCTCACAGCGGCCCACCAAATGCCCAGGGAACACACAAGACAACAGACACAACTTGCGTCCCGGTGCCCTCCCCTGCATCTGGCAATCAGAGGCAGCCTGCCTCTAAAACCAAGAGCTTGCACATACCTACTATGACAAGTGAGCTTCAAAAGCAGATCGGAGCTCAGGGTAGCTGCACGGAGGGTCTCAGAGGGAGCTGCAAGGCCCCAGGACCTCCAGGAGGCTGCAGGCTACCCTCAGGTGTGTTACCATGTACAATAGTTGTGGTGCCATTGGGGACCCATTCTGGGGCCACTTCCTTTAAGAGGGAATGTCCCATTTCTGGTTCCCTTGGTGGGTTGCAACCCACCAGTTTGAGAACCGCTGCTCTATAAAACAGACCAGTGTTTCCCAACCTGTGGGTCGGGAACCTCTAGGTGGGTTACAAGCCAATTTCAAGTGGGCCCCCATTCATTTCAATATTTTATTTTTAATAAATTACACTTGATGCTACCACGGTATGTGACTGCATTTGGGGAAATGTAACAGATCTGTTCTTTTAACAGGCTACTATGTATATGCTTTGAATAATGATAGTCAATGGGGCTTACTCCTGGTTAAGGTTGGATAGGATTGCAGCCTCAGATTGTCAAAAATTTTCCTACTTGATGAAGTCACTTCTGGCCATGACATTACTTCCAGTGGGTCCCAACAGATTCTAAAAAGTGGGTCCCAATGCTAAATAGTTTGAGAACCACTGAAATAGTAATTCACTCTCTAGTAAAGTTGGCATCCTTCAGTCTCGGAAGACTATGGTATCGCACTCTGAATAGTGTTCTGGAACAGAGTGTCCTCTCCAGTGCGCGAAGCCTGGGTAAAGTAGATATGGAGGATAGACTGTTACCCATGCAGCAAATCCCCCCTCTCCACGTCGCTGAAATGGCCCAATGGAAAGGCAGAACCAATACGGTTGGTTCCAGCGACGTTGCAGGAGTTGCCAGAACGTGACTGTGTTCAGCCATGAACTGCCTCAGGGACTCTGAATTTTGCCTCGAGGTTGACTCCTGAAGCCTTTTCCATAACTGGATGTAGCCACAAGGCAGTGGAGGTTTGGGATCAGAGGTTTCCTTCTCTCAGATGAGCTGCCTTCCCAGGCTGACGAGTCCCATCTA
This sequence comes from Tiliqua scincoides, assembly GCF_035046505.1. Taxonomy (NCBI): domain Eukaryota; kingdom Metazoa; phylum Chordata; class Lepidosauria; order Squamata; family Scincidae; genus Tiliqua; species Tiliqua scincoides. Next base: position 12,192,111 of record NC_089825.1, on the reverse strand, counting down.
CCCGGTGGCTGTTTAGTCGCCTCTTACGACAAGTACAGCCAAAATGAGGGCCTATTCTTATCCCTAGCCCTCAGGGGAACTAGTAAAGTATAGCTTGTAGTAACACTGCTTTTTTTGTTGTGTGATGTACAAAATGGGCCTTAGAGCAGCTTAGATGGGGGGGGCTACATTTTTATTTGTTGTATTTTGCAGCTAGCGTTTAATTGTTACAAGTTAGCATTTGCATCTGTTTTAGTTGGAAAGGAACACAAGCTCAGTTAAGTACTGTATGGGCTCTCTTTTACCCACCACTCCTGCCTCTCCAAACCATAGCTTATCTCTCCCCCTTACAAGCCAGTATGTCCTTCTCCAAAACCAACACTGTCATGCCTGCTTGAAAACATTGAAGTGGACAGACTGTGCTTTCACAAAAGCGCCAAGCCCTGATGGCTGCCCCCAAGTTGGGACGTCCTTAAGTCAGATGCCCTTAAGTTGGGGAGTTCCTGTCTTTAGTTAATCACAGCTGGTGACATGACAGCAAGGGGAAATTAAGCAGATCGAGAATGAGGGCATTGTTTCTTGTATTGTCAGCAGAGGGACTTCTTTTTTCTTTTCTTCTTTTTTAGAAACAAGCCCCACTTGAGTTCAGCCTTAGTTCTTCCCTTTACAGCACCCCAATATTATATAAATGCTGTCCAACAGCAAAGCTTCACTTTGTTGGAAGCAAATAAACAATCTCCAGCCCTGGACGTTTCCCCACCTTCTCGTTTTCAGTTTGTAAACCATAGAGATGGGGGGGGAATGGTTTGTTTTCTCGCCTAGCAGGGCTCGGGACAAACTGTGCTGAGGGTGGATAGCTCTGAACAATAGCAGAAGCAATTAAGCCTGCTAGTAACCCCTCAACCACTGCCACACCTGCTTTCCATCTATCCTTATTAACAAGTCTAATGCACAAGATTAAAAACCAGGGATGCTCAGAATCCAAATCCTTATTTCCAGCTGGTACACGCAGATGTCAAATTAGGAACTTCAGGTGGGCTACCTGAACCAGAAACAGCCTGCAATTAAAAGTCCCCGAGGTCAGGTGGTACGGATCCTGCCTTTCAAACCACATGAGAATCTGATCTGGCTGGGCTTGTGCAAAGTGTTATTTTATCAGTATGCACTGCCAAGCCAGAGGGAGGAAAAAGTGTGGCTGATGAATGGGAAGCAGGCCCTGGCACAAGGCGGATGTGCTTCGGATGCATGGAACCTCGCCCCCCTCTCTTGCGCTAAGCCAGGCAATTATTCCACCATCATCTATTCCACGTACCCTTAGTGCAAACAGGTGTCAAATGTGCTATTTGACAGCTCCCGCAATGACATGCATTGTCCCTGCAGCTGCGGGAACTGGCACCCATTGTCGTCCTAAGAAAGTCTGGCACGCGAAAGGATCGTTTGCATTATTTTGTAATTGCACGGCAATTAATATGTAAAATTGCTCACGGCTGACGGTCACGGCGGAGGGCAGCAATTGTCACTGGTTTTGTAGCAGGCTCATAGATGGGCTTCCTTTTCTCCTGAACGCTTCCACTTGCTAGTTAGAGAGGGCACCATGTGAGAAGAAGATTTGTTTAGATGGAAGCTTAGAGCCACTTCCATGGATGCAGTAACATAGCTACAGGGGGGGGTGGCGCAGTAAGTACTGCAGGCTCCACTATGCACCATGTAAGCAGCCCCCCCCCACTCACTGTTGGAGCCATTTTGGACGGCCGATGGCGAGTGGGCGAACCACTTACATGGTGCATTGTGGCACCTACAATACCTACCGCGCCACTCCCCCTGTAGCTACATTACTGGGGGGGGTCATGCTATATGCTGCCCTGCTGTATGCTGACCTGAACTCTTTGGACAAAGGGCAGGTTAAAAATGTAATAAGCTCTGAAGTCCATCTTAACACTACAGGAGAGCAGGAGCAAAGGGCTCCCCTGCTTCACTGGTGTACCTGGGGGAGATCAGGGGGACAAGTGCCCAAGGCACCATCGGGAGGGGGGTGCCACCATGACCCCTCCCCTGCCACCCATTTTTTTTCTTCTGGACTTGCCTTCTGAAGGTCCTCTGAAGCACCCTGAAGACCTAAAACATCACTCCCAGTTTGGGGTGAAAACCACAAGGTTTCTGGTTCTAAGAGCTTGCAGGAGCCACAGGTGAGAGATTCACAACTGAAAGAATTCTAGAGGAAGTGGGAAATTGCACACCCTTTCCCTGCTTCAAGCACCATGTATCACTTCCATCCTGTATGCCAGGGGTGGAAAACATAAGGCCCAGGGGCCGGATGAAGCCCACAGAAGCTCTTCATCTGGCACTTGGCATCTCCCAGTATCACCATCAGCTGCTGAACTGTGCCAAGGAGTTGCGGCTGAAAGGGTAGCCAGCTTAATAATTGAGCTGTCCCATATCTTTCTATGACATCACTTCCAGCCCTCAACAGGCATCATGAATACTATATAGCCCAATATACGAAAGGAGTGACACCCCTGCCAGCGTATGCTCTTTTCCTTGCCAGTGTTCAAATGAGGACGGCTGAGGACTGGTGCAGTCTCTGTTCTAGGGAGTTGCAGGGGTAGGGATGGGTGTGGATTTTTCTTTCAAGAAACTGTATTCTTCCTCGCTACATTCCTCAGAGGTCCCCAGAGCATTGAAGAAGATCCTCTTTGCCTGTTGATTCTCTTGTTTACCCGTCTAGCGTGTCTGCATGTGAGACGCCCATTTCACTAACGAGGGGGTGATGGCATTATCATTATTCCAGGAATAGACCTGTTCTCCAACCTGACTTCGCCAACACAGCGAAAGGGACAGTACATTTCTCATGACTTGTTGTGAAATTAACGATTACAGAGCATTTCAAATGCAGCTGTAATTTAAAAAAATGAGTGCTTTAAATGGGGAATCTTTAAATCAAACTGTTGGTACAACTTTTATGTTTCAAAATAAATTCTGATCGCCAGTGTGGTTCCTTGGTGCATTTATAATCAATAATTCCACCGAATATTTATATATTAAGAATAAATACACTATCCCATATCCATAAATATTATGTTTGATTGATTTATTTTAGTATTTATATGCAGTAAGTTCTTCAAGCTTCCGGGCTTTTAATTAATCTGGATTTGGGGCATAAATTCCTTATGCCTTGATTAATATCAAGCAGGTTTTATTTAATTAAAGAGACAGACTGGTGAGAGACATTTTAATCAAAAATTTCATATGCATACAGTACATCTGTATTTTTTTAATGTACACTGAGCCTGCATTAAAAAAAGATTTATTCTTTATCAGCTGTTTTCCCATTTGAATGATGGCATCTCAGCAGTTCACAGGAGTTACCTTCATGCTCACATTTTAGCTTTCTAGGTTCCCCCACTACCACCACCACCACACAGAACTGCAAAAAGAGGAAACACAATGTCCTGACAAGGACAAAAAGAAAATCATGTGCATTTGTTGATTTGCTGCTGGGGTGAATCATTTTAATGAAAGCCAGTCCTGGCAATGATCAGAGCCCCATGCTTAGTGTTAGGGATCACAAGCTCTTAGTGAAGTGGTGGGCAAGTAAACATTTACAGATCCTCCCTTTTTGCTCTCATTTGGAAGAAAGGTGTGGGGGTCTTTTCCCCCACGAGTACATCTCCAAGGACTACACTGCAGGCTTCAAGAGAAGGGAATGGGTTGGGGCGGAGTAAAAACCCCTCCCTACATCCTGCATGACATTTCTATGGGTTCTCCTCTGGTTTGACATACTGCGGAAAGGGCAAAAAAAAAAAACAACCCTCCTTTTTCCCTTCACCATGCCCACTATGGCTGCTTCCAACAGCACCAGCCCGAAGAGTAAAGAAGACAGGAGGATCAATTTCTGAGCCTAAGATCAGCCCAGTCAATAATTCGAGTTCATCCTGATTTGGGGCAAAAGCATCTGAGTCCTTTTTGAGGTGAGAAAGGAAGAGCTTCCCATCACTTGTATTTAAACATGTACTCCCTGGTTGCCACCTGCCTAACCGCAGAAGCTGGAGGCTCTTGGAGATGCTCAGATGCCTTAGTGTAAAGGTGGGTTCACGATGGAGAAGGCAGTTCTGCAGGTGGCCAGCTCTCAGGTCTTTAGCCCTGTTTTGGCCTGATATAAAGATGACTTGAATTCCATTCATATGCACATCGCTGAGACTGAGAACAGACTGCAGGACTTATTGAGCAGAGTCCTCTTGGGCCCCTTTCTTATTCCATTTTTAAGTTCCTCAGCAGTAAACAGTTATTGATTACGATGATAAAACACTGAAAAAGTAACTGCTGTCCTTTCCAAATTGAAATAACTCTAAAAAAGCCCAAAGGAATCTGCCAAGGAGGAACTGGGCAACCAACACTGAAATGCACAGAAAGGCAATCCTAAAATGGTTTTCATAACACAACCCTATTCGCACACTTCTCCGGGAATAAGTCACATCAAACTCAACAGGATTCACCTCTAGGACTACACTGTCAACGACCAGGGATTAAATACTGAATACATATAGATTTAAGATATAATAACTCTCAAACAAGAATAACCCTAATAAAATACTGTCTATTCCCCCTTTGAGTGTTTGCACCTTGATGCAGAGCAGCAGGTCAGAAGCGACACTTCTCTACACCAACCCCAATTGGGATTGAGGAAGCTGAATTGCATTACCTCTCTCAAGATAGATTTTGAGATTTGACCTAGGCAAGACAAAAAAAAAAACAAAAAAAAACTCCTTACCCACAGCCAACCTGGTGAGAGGCAGACTTCCTACCCAGCTCCAGACTTCAACCAACCAGCCTCAGACTATCCAAATGGGTGAGGGCTTGTCAGAAAAAGTCAAACCAAACTGAGCCAGGCAGATTGTGTTCTGACCAGAGCCTACCCCCAATTGCAGCAGAACCCAAATGGTGCCCCAATTCTCCTGCCCCACCTCATGTGAGGAAAGCACAACGGCGCCCTTGCCTACCTAATGACAGCACAGTACTTTTAAAGTAGCACTCCTCTTATATTTAGTATGGAGACATCAACTGTCCCTGCTCACCCCAACGTAGCATCTTCTCTAGTGGCTGTTTTCTGGTTATTCTTCTTTTAGTCTGAGTCCTTCTGGGTCAGGGAACCATGTATTTACGTTGCCAGGTAACCTGCCATGTGAACTTTTTTTTCAAAGGGGGGGTGTAACTATTCTTATTGATCATCATGATAACCTACGTCACTGGACTGTTTTAGGGTTTTGTTTTTAGTGAAGTTAAAATCAGAGGAAGCTGGATACCAACTTGTAACCTACATTTCTTTTTTTGAGGATCAAATGGTGTTCATCAATGAAGTGAACCTTTTCTAGGGATGCACCAATCCACCGCAGCAAGACTCGAGTGTAGCCCCTCCACCTTTGACTCGTGTTTGAGTCTTAATGGGCGGCTGTGGGGACTTATCCAGAGCGTTTTTGGGACTCTGACTCGAGTGCAAGTCTTTTTGGCAAATGAGTCAAGGCCAGCTCCATGGAAAAAAATGGAGCTGCTGGTGGGGTCTGTTTGTGTGTGAGTTCTTAAACACTCCTCTGATATCCCCATCTCATCTGTAAACAAAAGTTCTGCTGTTCTTTGAGTGAGGGCAGCAGCGCAGAAAGTGCCAATCTTATGGGTTCTTGATGAACCCCAGCCATGAACCCCCATTCATATCACAACTCCCAATTCTACCTGGATGGACCTACAGAGAGGAAAGAGGTGGTGTCCCAGCTCACAAGGCAGGAGGGAACAGGCAGCACAAGTGAGGGGACAAAAGAGGTGGGCAGGCCCTCCAAAACATAATTTAAGCCTACCTCCTGGAGCCAACCTATCCTTCTCTCTCCAAGTCTCTTGCTCATGTCTTCCAGATTGCCCACAAGGTCCTTTGGAAGCGACAAAAAAGGTAATCAAACACACACAGAGAAAAAGAGCCACTAATCAGGGTGGCATCTCCACTTGTTCCCAAGAAAAACATCTGAGTCACTTCCAGTTTCAAAACATGTAACTCAAGTCCACGCAGTTCACCAAAAATGTGTGTTTGGTGATTGAAGTCTGAGTCTTCCAAGTCGAATTGCCGTTCCCTGTCCTTTCCAACTCTCTGGGAGCATAGGCCATGCATGCTGACTACTAGATCCTACTTGCAGAAGAAAAATGTCATATTCCAAATAGCAGAAGCTGTCTATGCATCGCTTTTTCTATCATGGGTCACTAGGAAAAGTATGCACCTCCTGAGGCCAAAATGGGAGAAGTGTCTTTTTTTGCCTTGGGTGCATACAGTACATTACTCCTGTGCAGACCCAAAAAAGAAAAATGGGAGAGTAATCCACTTGTACAGGCAGAATGGGGTCAAGCCCACTGACCCCATGCCCAAGCTCTGTGCATTGATCAGTTCTTCTATACAAATCCTATGTGCACACAATGTTGATCATCCCACTATGTGGTCATCTGTATAGGGCCAGTGGGAGTCAGCTCTCTGTTTCACCACGTCTGCCTTATGGGGCACAGATTAAATCTTACTATTGGAAAAGTAACATGCGAGTCAGCCTATAAATCTGAAGCAAAGGATGCAATATTGGATTTTGTTAATTACTTTATTGCAGCTAATTGTTTGAAGAAACAGGTGGGTTTGGGGAAGTTAATTAATAGTTCATTATTACAATACAAATTAACTTGGCAGAAGTGGGTGTCATATATTTGCTGAATAATGAGCGCTAAAAGGAAGCCAACGCAGCAAAGGTAAAAAAAGTAAATCCTTTCTATCTATTTCCTACTCTGTATGAAATCATAAATCCTTCCTCGCACCACACAGCTAAAATCTAGGGGGAGGCATGTTAATGAGAAGGTAGCATGAAATAATTCTTCTCTCCCCGATTAGTACCTGCATGTGAGTGAAAACAGCTTCAGATGTCCTAACAGATGCTGAGGCAGGAAGCACCAGTGGGGAGAGCCTCACAGTTTTGCTATGCTTCTGTCATGATCAGAAGGGGAACTTGTGCAACTCTTCCTCTGTGGGGAGATGCCTGAGCTACTGATGGGGGGGAGGGGAAGCCCAGAAAAAAGTTCTAAAACAGGAAATACTCACACTTCCTGATTCAGCTTCCCATAGACTGCCCAGTACTACTCTGTGGATCAAACTATGTGTTACTGTGAACCCTCAATTTAAGGGACCTCAACGTAGCAAGATTTTGAAAATAATGAGTATTGTCCACTTCTTTAAAACTAAGCATGTATGTTTTGTGCATGTGCATTGTAATAAATGCATTTGGATTTAATGGACTTTCAGCATTAGTGGACACCACTTCACCCCATCATTCCATTAACAGTGCAATCCTATGCATAGTTACCCATAAGTATGTCTTGGTGTATTCTATTGGCAGGAGGTCTGGTGTAGAGGGTTGAGCCTCCATTTGCCTGAAGATAACATCCGAAGGTCGCCAGTTCAAGGCCTGAACCCTGAATGGCGAGACCTTGAAGCAGCTGACAAGCTGAGCCGAGTTATTCCATCTGCTCTGAGCGTGGGAGGATGGAGGCCAGAATGTGCGACCAGATCAATGAAAGAAACATCTGAATGTTGTGGTTTCTTGAAAGATAGAACCTTTCAAATTGTAAAAATCCCTACGGGGATTTAAAAATTGCCTGCCTATGTAAACCGCCTTGAATAAAGTCCGAGGAGCAATCTGAGGACCAAGAAAGGCGGTATAGAAATGCCTGTACTGTACTACTCCCAGAAAAGTGTTTCTAGGATTGCAGTCTAAATCCATGGTTCACTGCACCCTGCAGTCATGTGCAACATTGGTTCAACATCACCTTCTCTACTGCAATGAGTTCTGAGATGGGGGCATCCTATGTAAGTAGCATAGAAGAGTCACTGGGAAAACAAATGCTTAACTCTTCCCTTGCTGGCCACCTTCCCCGGAATCCTCCCTTCAGGTGCTTATCACCTCGCAGAAAACCAGAGCTCTGTTTGGGAAGCAAACAGTGACCAAAAACAATTGGGGGGGGGGTGCTGCTGGAAGAGAAATTTCACAGAAGTAATAGCTGACAAGTGAAGGACTTGGCATTCCCCCTTCCCCTTGCTTTTTTCCACTGTAAAATGATGCTTCTGAAGAGCACGTTACAGTGGGACCCAGTATCCATGGGGGGGTCCCATTCTGGGGCAGGGGACACAGATATGGAAACCGTGAATACGGGGGGAGGGCGTCTATGTGCATATAGTGAAGAGCCAAAAGTGCAGGCAAGTAGCCTGCATGCTACAGAGAGATTAACAGGAAGCAGGAACTCCTGGTTGCCTGCACGTTCAGCTCTTCAGTTAAACAAGAAACATTCCTGCTGCAAGCACTTCTACATAAAACAAAAGTACAATAATGGGATTGTGAAGTGGCACCCCCCCCCCCGATCCACAGATAACTGAATCAGTGGATACCGGATTGGTGGATATGGGAGGCTGCCTGTACAACAAAAAAAGGGGCATCAGGCTATATGCAGTCATAGGTGTAAAGTGCAATTTCACCCTGAGAGGCAGACCCAAAGGTCCAGGACTCTGACAAGCAGAGGAATTCACCACCCTGAAGTCCTGCATGGCTGCACCAGCAGAATCCTCATTCACAGGGCTGCAAAAGCAGTAGTGTTCCTTAGGTTGCCAAGGCAACAAAGATGCCATCAGCTGAGCACAGTGATGGCACCAGACAAGTTGGTAGCTGCCTGGTTGCCAGGACCACTGAAGGTCTAGATGTTCTCTCAGAGGATAAGGAAACTCAGGGTGCAATTGGGGATTACTGACCAGGGCAGGCAGGCAGGCAGACAGGAAGAGAAAAGTAGTTCCCTCCCAAGGGCCAGGTAAAGTCCTCCACCTGAACAAGAGACTACAGTAGGTCTCTATTAAATGCAAGTCGTAGTATCGGCATTTGTGATTCTGATCTTCCTAGTCATGTTGACATGTACATGTTCTCCGTTCAAATCTGACAGTCGTGTGCCCTATTTTCAAGCTGCCCTGCTAATAATTTTTGAAGGATTAATTCCAATATATCTTGTAGTTTTGTGTCCAGCAAAGTTCTAAACCTCACAAACAGCATGCAATACATGGCACTGCAGGGGAGTGGTGTAGTTAGAGGGGGGGGGCAAAATGGTAAGTGCTGCAGGCATCACACGCCCCTCCCACTCACCAACAAAACCATTCCGGGCAGTGATGGCAAAGCACAAGAGACGCAATTTGGTTCGGCAAGCACCTTCGAGTTGCCATTGCTGCCCGGAATGGCTCTGACGGTAGGTGAGAGCGTAAGTGCACTTACATGGCACATTGCGTCACCTGCAGTACTTACCATTTTGCCCCCCTCTAGCCACACTACTGCTGCAGGGGGAGAAAGAAGTTGCCTAAAAATAGACACAGGGACTTTCTGCTGGCAAGAGCTCTACAACAGTGTTTCTCAATGTTGATTTCCCACTGGGCCACTTTGCATGGTCCACCTATTGGAACTACCACCAGAAGTAACTGGCGATGAGGTCATTGCCAGTTATGCCTGGATTGGGTGGCCAGGCTCAGTGCGACAAACACCAGTAAGAGGCTCAGGCTGGACAGGAGAGCTTTTATGAGTGCTTTTAAAAGTGCACACTGGAGCTCTGCCAGCTGAGTCGAGCCTCCCACTGTTGCTTGTCACATTGCATTACTGGTCTCAGTGCCAGGCAGCAGGAGTCTGAGGATTCCACAAGTACCACCAAATAGCACCTCAAGTCCCACCAGAGTACGAGTACCACTGGCTGAGAAACACTGCTCTATAAGGAAGCACTGAGAGAAGAAGAATGAAAGAATCTCATGTTCTGTTTTTGGCGCTTCCAGGGTAATGCACAAGGGGGGAACCCATGAGTCTCCCTGTGAGCTGCAGATGCAGGAACAGCTCATGATCCTCACTGCAAGACATACAGCCTCCCTCACTGCATGTTCCTCTGAAAGTACAAAGACTTGAGTGCACAATTCTCCCTAATATGATGAGTTGCTTGTAACATATGATGCTGTCCCAAGAAAGAGGCGCTTTTATTTTTTTTTTGGTTGGCATCCTTCAGTCTCAGAAGACTACGGTATCATGCTCTGAATGGTGGTTCTGGAACAGAGTGTCCTCTCCACTGCGCGAAGCCTGGAGGTAAGGTAGATATGGAGGATAGACTGTTTCCCATGCAGCAAATCCCCTCTCTCCATGTCGCTGAAATGGTCCAATGGAAAGGCAGAGGCCAATACTGTTGGTTCCAGCGGCGTCGCAGGAGTTGCCAGAATGTGACTGTGTTCAGCCATGAACTGCCTCAGGGGCTCCGGATTTTGCCTCGAGGTTGACTCCTGAAGCCTTTTTCACAACTGGATGTAGCCACAAGGCAGTGGAGGTTTGGGATCAGAGTTTTCCTTCTCTCAGATAAGTTGCCTTCCCAGGCTGACGAGTCCCATCTACCTGGTGGCTGTTTAGTCACCTCTTACGACAAGTACAACCAAACTGAGGGCCTATTCTTATCCCCAGCCCCCAAGTGATAAAATTTTCTTTTATCTGCTCTTACAAGGATTCGAACCCCCAGCCTCTGGCTCTGCAGACCAATGCTTTAGCCCTTGAGCTATAGGAGCTCGTAGGCACATTTATAAGAAACATGATTTGCCCTACTGTGCTACTAGCTACTTATGTGGTGTGGCCAATGTTATTCTGAGCATGCCAGAGTGCTCTATGTGGGGAAAAAACTGTTTCCTCCCTTCTGTAAACACATACCTTTGTGCACCAATTCCAGTTTCATACATTTAGATAGCAACAGATTATAAAGGTGAGATCTGGTATTAGAAAGATTAAGCGGTTCCAAATGTCAGTTTTAAAATAGCCCACGGAATGCAGCAAAAACAGTCCAATTATCTGATCATTGCAAAAGCCGGTACTTGTGCAGGACTGATTATTATCTGCTAAGAGACCTGATAGCACTTTCACCTCTCAAAGGGAAGGCAGTTACTTTGACGTCATTTGAACGGAGACCTTTCATCTATATGTTCCCAGCTCTGCCAGTGCAAGGCGTGTCAGCTGTATCCCACTGCAATGCCTCTTATAATAACTGCCCTGCTTATATGATGCTTTCAAAGGTGAAGGAACCCAGTATGGTATCTCTGTCTGGGCTATATGATGCAACAGCAATCATGGGTCTTAACCAGAGGTGGCATCAGAACGTCACCAGATGCCATGTTGGATCTGCCAACCCTGTGCTCCAAAAGACTCCACCAAATGCCTTATCAAGCTCCTTGCACATTGCCATCCATCCCAGAAGTGTGCAGCTTCCAGGTTTGATGGCAGTAGACAAGGAGTATGATAAGGATGGGAATCACCTACTCAAGCAAGCCGAAATCATATCATTGCAGTTTATGTTGGTCACAGCTTGGAAGGAGGGGGTGGCTGCAGCAGACTCAAGGTGAAAGGCTCCCTGAATCCACTGCACCCCCTCGGACACCACCCTCAAACTGTCACTGATGCAACCCAATCAGGTGGCCTCATGGACGGACTGGCCATGGCCTTTAGCATTATTGTTCATGATCTGACACAGTATTTTTCAGCACTTCTCATCTTGCGACACGCTGACAAGGTGTCAGCTGACAAAATTGTCCAGGCACACACCATCAGTTCTTTTTTGACAGTTGAGAAGGCACCACCCAGCTGTCAGTGGGAAACTCACACCCCTCAATGGCCCTACTAATCAATGACCCACCATCAAACATTCATGGAACACCCATGGCACATTGGTTGAAAATCACTGCTCTAGCAGATCTCTGTACTCCCTGTCTATAAAACCCCGAATAGCATAGGGAGTAACTAAGATGACTGGATTTATAACTCAAGATTTGGTGCGTTTCCTGGGGGAAAAAATTCCCCAGCTGAAGGGCAACCACATAGAGAACCTCTGTGTGCATCTCTGCAAGCCTGATTTTGCTATTCATTTGTTTTCACACTAGCTCTCTTTTCATAATTTGTAATGTCAATTGTAACATACATATACAGGCATGTGCCGCTTAACAACTGTCTGCTTAATGACAAACCACATATACAACCGTGGTCAAAGCACAACAAAGGGACTTTTAATGAGGTAGCCAAGGCTCCCATAGTTTGCAGCAGAGTGTCTATTTATACAACAAAGAGGCTCTTAATGCAAAGTAGAGGCAATCTATCTCTTAGTGTCTGGCAGGGAATGTTTGTTTACACAAAGGCACTAGATTGGGTTGAATGTTTGCTTAATGACCTAACCAGATAACAACAGAGACCAGAGAACATATCCCCGTCGTTAAGTGGTGCACACTTGTATACAGTTGTCCCCTTGTATCTGCAGGGGATACGTTTCTGCTGCTACCACAGATACCCAAAACCACGGACAGCAGTGAACTCTATACTTACTCTTGCTCTGCGCAAGACCTTCAAACTGCTTCGCACCCGCTTGTTAACACTAAACAGTTTATATGAGTATGTTGGTGGAATTTGTGAACTGTAGATACCTGAAGCTGCAGAAACTGAGTCTGCGGCTATGGGGAGGGGACAGTATCAAACATTTGACAATGGGAACCATTTAGTTTCAAGCTTACTGAACTGGGTGCCTGTTTTATTTATTTTGCACCACACATAAATAGGATTGCCCTTGAATGAAGAAAGAAAATATGGCAAGGACCACTCTTAAACACCCAGTGCTGTAATCTTTGCTTAAAGCGGGGCTTTTAGGGTTCAAGTCATTTCTTTGGTGACTGTTATTGCTAACAGAACTGACCTCTGTAGGGGAATAATCCTACTCACCATCTTTTTGATCAAAAGCTAAGTAGGGTTTTGGCTGAAGAACATTACGGCTTTTGCTTCGTAAAGGCACAGTATCTTCCCTCTGGGACGGATTAGAGACAGTCTTTAATTTGGATCCTACAGATAAAGCCAATCTCTTCAGACTAATCCCGCCTATTGTTTACAGCTATCCGCAGAAGAGGGTGTTTGCATGGTGTACAAGCCATGTTCTCAAAGCTTTCTGCAGAGAGACTAATTCTAGAGATTAGATTTCCACTTAAGGCTTACTTTTTTGACGCTTCGGACAGAGATTCACACCAAGCCTTTGCAAACACACTCCACCTCTTTCCCAATTGGCGCTAGACTGCTTTCCTAGCATGGCTATCCATTTCAAAGCAAACTTGGGGGGGGGGGGAGAGCATTTGTGTGTAGGGTTGTTTTTATAAACGATCACAAGCACTTGTTCACCAAATCTCCATGTCAGGTCATGATCATTTTGGTCACACAGTACATGCTGTTTACTTATATATCATCCCTAATATTTTCCGAACTACTTTTCTAAGCCAAACAAGCAAGCTCAAAGCACCTTACAATGATTGATACAAAATGGCCACTGGGAGCACACTCTACACATCAGCGGGCAATTTATAGTGGCGAGACAGTGTCCTGCTTCCATGTACAAAACAATAGATATACAATGAAAATATACAAACCAATAGAAATTAAACAATGAGATAACACAGCAAATAATAATACAGGTATTTCTATACCGCCTTTCTTGGTCCTCAGATTTCTCCTTAGACTTTATTCAAGGCGGTTTACATAGGCAGGCTAATTAAATCCCCGTAGGGATTTTTACAATTTGAAAGAAGGTTCTATCTTTCAAGAAACCACAACATTCAGATGTTTCTTTCTTGATCTGGCTTCACATTCTGGCCTCCATCCTCCCACGCTCAGAGCAGATGGAATAGCTCGGCTTCAGCTTGTCAGCTGCTTCAAGGTCGCACGGTGCCGCTGGCCTCGAACTGGCGACCTTCGGATGTTATCTTCAGGCAAATGGAGGCTCAACCCTCTAAAATCAAACTAAGGACTCAAGCCTATAGGGGGCTGGCACTTTTGGGACTAGTGTTCTGGCAGCACAAGGCTATTTATGGTGGCGTGAAAGCTGAACCACCAGAAATGAATGTTCATTTCTGGACTACTACCAAAAACCCAACAACAGCTCCCAAAGCCTCCACTGGTGCTGGTGAGTTGGTGGCAGTGGAGCACCATGGATGGGGGGGGGGCAGAGGGCAGGAAAAGTTTCAGGGTGGCAAAGGGGGCAGGGGCAAGGGAAAAGAGGGGGTGGATCCCAGCAGCATCAGCATGCACCAGATCCTATCCCCTCTTTCCCAGGATGCCCCATTCCTTTCCTTTTCTCAAACTGATGCCACCAAGCCCTTTGGTTGGGCTCAAACATGACTTGCCTGGCTTCCAGCCTGAACCTTTGTGCAGTGAGCTACCAGCATCCTGCATTGCCCAAGTGCTGTTGAGGCTCCCTTTGTGACTTGTTCCAGTCTCTTCTTCCCTTCCCCCCCCCAGGCAAAAGGATGCCCTATGGGGTCATCCATCAATTGGAAGGCACCCCACCCTTTGCAAAATGGTTCCTGGATGCTTTTAGTATTACAAAGAAACATTACTGGGTGAGCTGTGCTGGCATGAAGTTGCCTGGGCAGGTTTAGGATGTGACTGGTGTTGCAACAGCATTTGTGTGCCATTGGCACGATGCCTAGATAGGATTGGGCCATAAACTTTTCAAGGACAGTCATGAAAATGCTTCTGCCCAAGATGGACTGTTCTTACAGGTACATAGCTTTTTTTAGTGTGGGAGCTGTAACAATTTAAGAGATCTATCAAGTTCGAAAAATGTACTTCTACTAGGTTTCACAAAATTCCATGTTATATTTTCCCCCTCCCAGGTATTCTGACCCGGAAGTGCATTTTCCAAATGTTCATAAAAGAATGCAATATGTGGAGTAAACTTCACAGAGAAATGGAAGCCACTACTTTGAGATTCTGGGAATACATGGCACTACACAGGACATATTTTGTCTAGTGGAGTTATCCTTTCCCCTTCAAGAGTCCGGAAGAATATAAATCTTCATTGAACCGACTTCTTTCATGTTTCCAAAGGTTCTTCCCTGACTTGACAGGGTAGTTACACAGTCCACAGATTTAATGGGCTTCTCCTCATATATTTTGAGATGCACTAGGAAGCTGTCAGCCAATGGCACCTTATAGCACTTAAGTATACTGAACCCACCTGATATTCTAAGGTAGGGGGGAAAGACTAAGCGCATGAATATCAACAACATTTATCATTTATAACTTCCCATCCTGTGCAGGTAAACTTCCTGACTGGGCAACAATCAAGAGGAAAGGGCCTGCATGAATACAGTGTTCACCAGGCTTCCATATGAGAAGGCACAACATAGTATTGTTGCAGTACCACATGAAGAAGCCTTCTGTGTTATCCTGCTAAGACATGAAGAGAATTTTTTTGACACTTCTACAACCAGTGGCCCAATCCTATGTTGTAGTAGAGCCATCGGAATGTGTGCACATCCCTGATCTTGGAAGCTAAGCAGAGACAGGCCTGGTTAGTACTTGGATGGGAGACCTCCTGGGAATACCGGCCTATACCATAGTCTTTCGAGACTGAAGGTTGCCAACCAACCATTTTTGGCACACACTGTCACAAAGCAGCCATAAGACCAGTGGCCACAGGGTTGCATGCCAGACCAAATAACTTCAGTGCAGAGGTGGGAGGAAAGCTTTGGGAGGGCTGGGAGGGGATGTAATTGGGTTTGTGAAGGTGGCAATGGAAGTCAGGGTGGAAAGATTGTACCCAGGATGGGATGGGATCAACAGTGCTGGCATTTGCAGTATCCTTCTTGGGCCTCGTTCGCCAACACAGATCCACCTGGACTTCTGCCAGTGATACCACTGGTGCAGATCCAAGATGACCCATTGCTGTTGCTGGGGCTTATCCTGGCCCCTTACCCCGAGGAAACCTCCGACAGCCACAATTTCCCCACAGTATACATTTAATTAGGATTGGGTGTAAGTTGGAGAAGGAGGAGCAGTCAAAAAACTCACCTACCCACAGCATAGGCAAAGAGTTGAGAGCCTAGTCCTATTCCCCTGCCACACTATAGCATGCAGCTGTGCCAATAATGTGCATGTTGTGCTATGGTGGGCGGGACAGACCTGATGGCAAACAGGAGGCAAATGAAAAAGATCTTTAATTACCTCTGTGTAAGACTCCAGCCTATGGTCGTCCCTGAATGTATATCAGCCTTTTTGATGGCATATGTCTCGGGAGAGACAAGGGGCAGGTTTTAGAAAGACGGAATAAGATCCAATATGCATGATGGCTGCCAGATCCACCCCAACATGACCCCAGTTCCTCCCCCAACATGTTGCCTTACTCCCCCTTCCCATCCACAAACTTCCTGCCCTACCCAGGTTTACCTGCAAAAGAACAGGTCTATGGCTGTTGAGGCTGCCATGGTTTTGCACAGTAGCTCAAAAGTGGCCACTGACAGCACACCCCACACATCATCAGCAATCAATTTAAGCAGCGGGACAGTGTCCTGGTTCCACAAATCAGATGATGGGGTTGAGCCATGAGTGGCTTAGCCACATTGTGGTATGTTCCTCCTTGGAAAACGTCTGGCCGCTAAAACACCAGACTATGTCTGGTATGAGGCACATGCTCTGGCAACCTTACTGAAGCTACGAGACTGGGGTTGGATGACCCAAATGCGCAGAAGGAAGATGGTTGGCAAACCTATAAACCGTGTCTTGAGTTCCAGCCTGGTGGGGTGTAAGTAAATGTTTGTATTGTTCAGAGACGGAGAGAGAACATTTTGGGAGGGCTTATTCTATCACAAGAATCACAAAACATCAGATCATCATGTACCAACATTTCCAGGTCCAGTGTCTCATTAGGAAAATACACATCAAATTTCCAGAGGCACTGGAAGTTCGTACAGAAAGCAATGTTCCAACACCTGTTGGAACAATGTTCCGATGTTCTACCCAATTTTTGGTGGGCCGCTGTGAGATACAGGAAGCTGGACTAGATGGGCCTATGGCCTGATCCAGTGGGCCTGTTCTTATGTTCTTATCTGTTCTTGACACCAAAAATTATTATTCTTACCATGTTCAAAAGATAAAGAGATGTCCAGTGAGCAGAAGAATCCACCCAGTTGTACTTTTTTTTTTTTTTTTTTGCTTGCACCTGTATATACAATGACATGCATTTTCTCATTCCACACGCTTAACGGTTCTGGCATAAAATACTGATAAGGTGATGATTTCCCAAAACCCCAGCGTAAAGTCATTTTTCAGATTTAAATTTTTATGCGGAGCTAAAACTATTCTATTATTCCTCAATAACGATGCTATTTTTATTAGTTCAATAACACATCTCTAGTCATGTGGAAAAGCACCACCACTGCACCCTTTTCAAGAATTAATTTTATTTTTTGCTTTGTTATCCAGATATCTTCCCACCGTATCTTTAAATATAATTCCCCCCCATTCCATTTTGATAGCTCTTTCCCCGTGCAAAGGCTTCTTTGTTTCAGTGGGCAGCAAGTTATTAGGAGGCTTAAATTTAATAAAACTTTTATGATTGCTTGCATTGCAGTCACCTGTCAAATAAATTCTACTCTCTTCTTCCTTGTCACGGGAAAAGTAGCTGAGAATACGACCTCACTTTCCATCTTAAATGAAATTCAAATAAATTATTTGCCAGGTGGGCCAGACGCGTTTCTGCAAGGTTTGCTGTAAAAGCACAAAAGTTGGAGAAGTTTTGTCACTTTCCCCGCAGTGATGAGAAGACCTTAAGAATGGTATGCTTCCTCGATAACGACTGCCTTTCTCTGTCACGCTGAAGCATGCCACCACACCATGGAGGTGTACACAGCATGCTGTGGTTTTGGTGGGGTGATGAGAACCTAAAGAGGAAATGGAAAATATTTTCCCTGACCACTGTATAGGCCTCTGATGGCCTATGGTTCTTCTTGCATCAACACCATGTGCATCAGGGGTGTCAAACATAAGGCCTGTGGACCAAATGTGGCCCTAGAAGCAATTTATGTGGTCTTCATTATAATTGGGCTCTCCCATATGAACAAAATTTGCACATTTTGTCTTATGTTATTTGCAGCTAATGAGTTTCTATGTGAGAACAAAGTACTTATTTCTGGCCATCTTCTGCTTAATGACGTCACTTCCTGCTTAACTGTGTCACTTCCAGCCTTCAGCAAGCACCATGATGGTTAACTTTGGCCCTCTGTATAAAACGTGTTTGATACCCACTGACCAATATAGACTTAAGACCTTGGATTTATGCCAGTTATATACCTGACGCAAGTCCAAAGAGGGCCAGGGGGCAGGGCGGAAAAACGAGGATAAGATCCGGCATGCATGACTGCCATCGGATCCACCCCTCCCCTAACATGCCCTCCATGTTCTCCCCCCAAATGTCCCATTACTCTCCCTTCCAACCCACTGCCCCCACCACCAACATACCTCCTCCAGCGGTGCCTGGGTGCTCTAGTGGTGCAGTTGTCAACCACTGATACTGGAGGCTGCATTGTGTGCTTCAACACTGTCTTCAGCATCAATGGAGTGGGCTCCTACTGACAGAACACTAGTTGCATCAGCAGTGGGCACACCTGTGTTGGGTTCTCAAATAGCTGTCTACAGCCCTTGATGGCATATAACCAAATGTGGGTTTGTATCATCCCAAATCTCCCTGTCATGATCAGCCTGGAATCAGTAGTGCATGGGGTGGAGGGGGGGGAAAAACCAAAATTGTCCACACACATAAGGGGGCATAGTGAAGTCCTCTGCTCTCATAAGAACATAGGAAGAGCCCTGCTGGATCAGGTCAAAGGCCCACCTAGTCCAGCTTCCTGTTTCTCCCAGTGGCTCAACAAATGCTTCAGGGAGCACTCAAGACAACAGACACAACCTGTGCCCTGGTGCCCTCCCTTGCATCTGGCAGTCAGAGGCAGCCTACCTCTAAAACATCTCATGTTCATTTGGCGGCAATTGGCCAGTGAGGGCAATTGCCCAGGAGGGCAATTGGCTTTTACCTATTTTGAGAGACACCCCCCCTTTATTCATAATTTAAATTCCAGTCCACAATTTCCCTTTCCACTGGCCCTCTCTATTCCTCGGTAAATATCATCATCCTTGCCGATCCATCTTTCAGCTTTGGTCCTCCTGAGCTATGGCAGTAGTTGTACACAATCTGCCCGATACTGAAAAAATAGAAATGACAAGATGTAGAGGGTGCCAGAATGCATTGCCTCCAGCAGCTCTCCAGCATTTCAGATAGGGATCTTTTCCAGCTCTACCTAGATAGTTCAGAGATTAAATGCGACATAAATGTGGCAGGGATTAAGTGTAGGAAAACAGGTGCTCTACCACTAAGCTACAGCCCCTCCTGGAGGATGACTGGGAAAGAAGACCAAGCAAGAATGGTGAGTAGACTGATCTTCAGAGACATGCACACCCCTTTGCTCTACTCACTAACTAGTAAAAGCAGTTCACATCAGACAACTTAAGTAAGTCCAGCTATTTTCTGACATTTGTGCAATTGCAGAATCCTGTTTTTCCTTCTGCTGAATTCAGTTTTTTTTTTTTTTAAGAGACAGAGAATATATATGATTCTTGCCTTAACTAACTCAACTAACTTTCTCCTTCTGAAAGGCAGGTAGCAATTCAAGCAAACCTTTTGAAAGGTCTAGTGTGGTATATAGGTACAATTGCTATGGGAAGGGCTTATACATGGCCGGCTTCCTTCTGCTGTTTGCACTTGAGCTTTCTTGTTTAATTCCCCCTTCACATTCAGCCCTAAAGGAATGTGGCTTCCTCTAAATGCTTTCCTTGCCATCAGAAGGCAGAGTTATCCTGTTACCCTTGGTAACCCAATGCCTCTTGTCTAAACAGTAGGGCTCAAAGGCAAGGCCAAAGTCTGCTTATTCCGCCTAAGCTCTGTAATGGAGCGCGGAGGGTGGCTAATGGCCACGAGATTCAGCCTGTGACTCGCACAAGAAGCTTTGCTGAAAAGCTTTAGGGATTCAGTCTGTTCTGATTCTGGCTGGGTTTTGGTTCACATAAGTCCATTGAAGTCAACAAGCTTAAGCATGCCTAGCTCTGGATAGCCCCCAAGTTATACAAGCTAGCTATGCAAACAACTATTATACTACCCAGAGTCCAATTACCACAGTTCCTCTTCAGTGTTGACTATTTTAACCAGAAAAGGTCTCATGACACGGTGCAGTGGAGGTATATTGTATCTGAAGGAATTAATGGTACCCACATGTCTTTTTAGAGCCTCGAGGACTTTTAAGGGTTAAAATCCTGCTGTAGCATCCTGCTGTGATATAGCTCTGCTGCCTGGTAGAAGGTTCAGAAAAGCACAGTTTATCCTTTCTCTGTTCCTTAACTTCTTCTAAGCCAGTGTCCTTCAGCCGTCACTTAGGGACCCCAATGGGGTTGTGAAGCCTTAGTTCTGGGGTCACGGCAACTTAGGGGAATGAAAAAGGTTGAAGACCACTGGATCAGAGCACCACCAGGTAAAGGGGAAGGCATCTGCAGTACGCCACCAGGTACCAGGAGATGGTGGCCCTGTCCAGGTTCTTAGCAATGATGCTAAAATAGCTTTCGCTAGTATCAGACTTCATGGTCTGCTTTCGCTAGCGTCAGACTTTTCCTGCTCTCTCTTATAAGGATATTTGGTTACAGTGAGCAGTGCTGGGAGGCCATTACAGGGGTGGGGAGTAGGCAGCAACAGGGTGGGGTGGGCAGATCAGGTCCTGGGAAGGGGGCAGGACAAACATCAGGATTCCAGTCTCCATTTATTTATACATATTGTAGTCGTGGCACGAAAAAGGTTGAAGACCACTGTTCTAAGCCCTGTTGATGTTCCTAGGCAAGGACCAGGCACCTGGAAGTGACCATATCATTTGTAATCTTATTCCCACCTGCACATATTTCATCTTGGAAAGCACTGGGCATTGCTTCAAGGACCAAAAGCATGTATTGCAATTGAGGGGTCCAGTTTGATCGTTTTTTCCCCCTTAACATATTTTCCTCTTACCAACTCATGGGTGTATAAATATATTAATAGCTACTAGGCATAATAGGTGCACAGAGAGAGAGAGAGAGAGAGAGAGAGAGAGAGAGAGAGAGAATTTCATATATAAATGAAAGCCCCAAGCCATTATCAGTGAGCATCTGTGTAGACCATCTGCAGGGGTAGCTGCACATGATAGCCGTAGGAGCCACCCATTGCTGAAACAGTGCTTCTGGCAGTCCATGGATCACAACCATGGTCTCCATTGTGTTTGCTCTCTTGAGTAGCATTAACAAACATGTGTTATCCATAAAAGGCATTTGCTTTATAAATTTATAGCTTCCAAATCCAAAGCAGCCACTGACCTCTGGCAAAACACACTGGAGAAAAATATCTCCCAAACATATGCATTTCTTCAAAATTTAAGTACACCATCACCATATACTTCAATTGCCCCTGTCTGAAAGCAACTTTCCCTATAATCTGGCACTCATTTCTTATGTTCAGAGTTGCCAACCTGTAAAACTATTTTCTTTCTGACACAGGGGCAGAAAAACGAGTAAATTCCAGGTGCATTTAGTCTGTCCAAGTCAAGTTCCCAGCAATGTGTTCTTCACTCCCAATTGCACTGCACCGTAGCTGTTGTAAGTTTAAAGCTGCATTTTTAAAAACTTAATTCTGCATTCCGCTTCTGTGAAGGGTTCCAGGAATGAACAAAGAAATATAGAGCAACTCAAATCATCTGCTACATGAAAAGTATGGAAAATGTTTTATATTTTCAAACTTGATCTACATTTTTTATTTAAAAACGTTTACTACCTGTGGTGATCAGATGGTGTAGCCCTGGTGCTAGTGCCTCCGTCCTCCACCCCCAGATTTGCCCCTTCATCCAGGACTAAAACTGTAGACTCTGCTGCCACCTTGAGGATAAACCTTGAAGTAGTTTCCTGCACTGAGTAGGGTGGTGGAGTAGATAATAATAATATTATGGGACCTACTGCTGAGTAGACATGCATAGGATCGTGCCCTAAGTTGCATTGAATACAATGGGACTTATTTCTGAGTAGACATGCACAGGATAGGGCTATTTCTCTCTTACACATCGAATGTACCTCTTAGTGACATAATCAATACACCCAAAGGATAGTTAAGCATCAAATCCTGACAGCTAAATGTTGAATCTTTAAAGCACAATGATAGCATTTATAAAGCATATTTTTATAAATGCAAAGCACTTAATGTACATTATGTCGATAACTTTTAGCATGGTTATGTTTTAGTTACTTATTGGTTTGTTTTCACACTGCCTTACCATTCCAAAGCATGCTCAAGAATCAATCAATAAAAAAGACCTATCCAACCACTATTCAATTTAACATAACATCAAAACAATAGAATGAAATCAAAATACTAAGACAGAGGAGAACAAATCAGACCAAAGGCAGTCGTGCTCCATCAGTGCAAGGCCTGGTCAAATGGCTGGAGATCCGTGGTTGCACCAATGGAATATCAAGTTCCTGCTGGAGCAGGAGGGATGCAAACATCATCACGCTGTACAAGAACAAAGGTGACAGGGGTGACTGCAACAACTACCGCGGCATCTCTCTCCTTAGCGTTGTAGGAAAGCTGTTTGCCCGAGTTGTACTAAAGAGGCTCCAGGTACTTGCAGAGAGCGTCTATCCAGAATCGCAGTGTGGATTCCGAGCCAACAGGTCCACCACTGATATGGTATTCTCCCTTAGACAACTGCAGGAGAAATGCAGGGAACAACGACAGCCACTCTTTATAGCCTTCATAGATCTCACAAAGGCTTTCGACCTGGTCAGCAGAGATGGCCTCTTCAAGATTCTCCCCAAGATTGGATGTCCACCCAGGCTCCTCAGCATCATCAGATCTTTCCACAAGGACATGAAGGGCACTGTTGTCTTCGATGGCTCCACATCAGACCCTTTTGACATCCGAAGTGGAGTGAAGCAGGGCTGTGTTCTTGCACCAACCTTGTTTGGGATTTTCTTCGCTGTCCTGCTGAAGCAGGCCTTTGGAACTGCAACAGAAGGCATCTATCTCCGGACCAGATCAGACGGAAAGCTCTTCAACCTCTCCAGACTGAAAGCAAAATCCAAAGTCCAGCTGAAATGTCTGCGTGACTTCCTCTTTGCCGATGATGCAGCTGTCACTACCCACTCTGCCAAAGATCTCCAGCAGCTCATGGATCATTTTAGCAAGGCCTGCCAAGATTTTGGTCTGACAATCAGCCTGAAGAAAACACAGGTTATGGTTCAGGATGTGGACTCACCTCCCTGCATTACAATCTCTGCGCATGAACTGGAGGTTGTCCATGACTTTGTGTACCTTGGCTCAACGATCTCCGACACTCTTTCTCTCGATACCTAGTTAAACAAGTGCATCGGTAAAGCAGCTACCACGTTTTCCAGACTCACAAAGAGAGTCTGGTCCAACAAGAAGCTGACGGAACATACCAAGATCCAGGTCTACAGAGCTTGCATCCTGAGTACACTTCTGTACTGCAGCGAGTCATGGACTCTTCGCTCACAACAGGAGAGGAAACTGAGCGCTTTCCACATGCGCTGCCTCCGACGCATCCTCGGCATCACCTGGCAGGACAAAGTTCCAAACAACACAGTCCTGGAACGTGCTGGAATCCCTAGCATGTATTCACTGCTGAAACAGAGACGCCTGCGTTGGCTTGGCCATGTCGTGAGAATGGATGATGGCCAGATCCCAAAGGATCTCCTCTATGGAGAACTCGTGCAAGGAAAGCGCCCTACAGGTAGACCACAGCTGCGATACAAGGACATCTGCAAGAGGGATCTGAAGGCCTTAGGGATGGACCTCAACAAGTGGGAAACCCTGGCCTCTGAGCGGCCCGCTTGGAGGCAGGCTGTGCAGCATGGCCTTTCCCAGTTTGAAGAGACACTTTGCCAACAGTCTGAGGCTAAGAGGCAAAGAAGGAAGGCCCATAGCCAGGGAAACAGACCAGGGACAGACTGCACTTGCTCCCGGTGTGGAAGGGATTGTCACTCTCTGATTGGCCTTTTCAGCCACACTAGACGCTGTGCCAGAACCACCTTTCAGAGCGCGATACCATAGTCTTTCGAGACTGAAGGTTGCCAATACAATAAGCTGGAGCACATATTGGATCCTGGCTCCAATAGAAGCAGGTAAGGTCAAGTAGGCAGGGGGTAGGAATTCTGGGAAGGATCGGTCAAGGACAGCCTGGGAACTTCAACCGGGGACTGCAATCAGTTGCAACCTTATCTTTTCTGGCAGGTGTAGGCAGCTCCATCAATGCTCCTTGAGTGCTGCTGTCTCGTATGATCCCACTCCTAAAATGGCCACCGGCTGAGCACTGTGCACTCTGTCAACAGCCATTTTGTGACAGTGGAAGTGCTTTCCACTCCCAAAACACAGAGAGTGAGAGCAAGAGGAGGAAGAAAATAAAGGGTTAACCTTACTATATCATCTGTGATTACTATGGGAACAGGAAGGGAAGAGCAAAGATAGTAGATCTAGAGAGATGGGGAGGGGAAGCAGAGGAATCTGGAAGTCACTTGTCAAAGAAATGTTCTCCAAAGGAGAGGGTGTGATCTTTAGAAACACAGCATAAAGTCTTAGGAAGAAGAGGAAAGTAGGCCAAGGTGCTGAATGCACAGATTGTTACCTGATCCTGAAGGAGTCAGGTCTTGGAGGAAAGTATCTCGACCTCCATTGTTGTCAGCCACGGAAGATGGGATTCTCTGAGACAGAGAACTATCACTTATGCTTCAAACTAAGCACTTCTTTCTATGGTTCAGCACCCCATGTGGCACAGCCCATTATGCTAAGGAGAGTCCATTAAGGGGACAGGACCAAAGGGAATTCAGAGGGTCTTTCCAAACTTCTGTCCCCTTTCTAAATTTAAAAGTAGAAATTGCCCAAGACTCTGCTCCAGGGTTGCTACCTGTAGCCAAATCCTGAATCTCCAAGGGGATGTTTAGCGAAGAAGAAGTTGAAGTCAGGACAGTGAATGGATCTGTCCCTCTGGAGAGGGAAAACTTATATTACATTGGTTCTCAAACCTTTTAGCACTGGGACCCACTTTTTTAGAATAAAAATCCGTCAGGACCCACCAAAAGTGATAAGCTACCTGAGAAGGGGGAAATCAAAGCCTGCAATTGACATAAGTGAGAGCTTACAATTAACATTTCACTAACAAGGGGGAAACAATGCTTATTTGACGCTCTCTCCAATCCAGGGGGCATTAAAAATATATTCCATAAATACCGTATTTTTTGCTCCATAAGACGCACTTTTTCCCCCCCAAAAAGTGTGGGGGGGGGGAAGTGTGTGCATCTTATGGAGCGAATACTGCAAAGCTACAGGGGTTCTCAGGGCAGCAGAGCCTCCTTGGCAGGTGCTTCTGCCCCTGACCAGGGTCCTGCCTGCGCTCAATGGTAATGCAAATGCAAATTGTAATGCAAATGCAGGCGCTCAATGGTAATGCAAATGTTCATCGCTTAGTGACAATGCACTTGCAGAAAAATACTACAGTACCTCATTCTACCAGTGCAAGGATGATAAAGCAGAAAAGGCTAGCATATAAAATTCCTTTTAAACTAGAGGTAGTAAAATATGCTAAGGAGCACGGAAACAGAGCAGTGGAGAGACATATTTTATTACACTATTTGGTTCAGAATATTTTTTTCCCTGTTTTCCTCCTCTAAAAACTAGGTGCGTCTTAAGGTCAGGTGCGTCTTATAGAGCAAAAAATACGGTAAGTGTTGCAGGATGGGCGAGAAGTAGCAATACAAACAGCAGTGCTTCTCATCACAAAGTCAGATGACCTCAGTGTTTACAGGAGCTGCCTCTCCTTCAGCCTGTGCTAGTTCCCTACAAACCTGTAGCCAAGGAGGCTCTGGAGCCTGAGGTGGGGACCGAAGGGTGTAAAGCTAGGATCCAGCCTAGTGGGTCTCATGAACAGGATGTGCTCAGACCTCAGAGATCTCTTGAGGGTTGTGAAACTTCAGCCCCTGTGATTGGCAGACAGTCTTAGGGTCCTTCCAGCCCAACCAGTTTTGAAGAAGAGCCACGTGGAGGTGGTCAGGAGGAGGAAAATGTCAGCAGTGGAATAATAGGGACACATGAGAATCATTGTTGGTGCTGGATGCCGCTCACTAACCTTCCTACTTCCTCCACCATCTGGTGCTTTTTCAAAGAGGTTAGATGCAAAGGACCTTGGGAACAGAAGTTTTTTTGTTTTTTTTCCCCTGCTCCCAGGATCCTCCCCATCTAGCCAACAGCGGTGATTGAGAAATGGGGGGTTTGAGCACCACATCCGATGCTGGCCCATCTTTGGCCAAGCCTATTCAGCAGAACATTATTGAAGGGTCAGCCTAGTCCTATTGAAATTCCTGATGCACACTGATGCAGCAGGACCAGCACAGCTTGCGTGGCATCCCACAGGGGAATTTTGAAATCTGGAGGTCTCCTCGAGGTAAGGGGACATTTGTCCCCTTGCCCCAGGGGAAGCCCCAGCCAGCACAACAGGTCTTCTCGGAACAGAGTCAGCTCTAATTACTGTCACAAGTCTGAGTGGATCAGTGTTGGCAGATTGGGCCCTGGAAGGGGGATAGTACATGCCACATGTGACTGCAATTATCCTGCCCCCCTCCCTGGGCCAATTTGCCCTCCCCACCCTTCCTCTGCCTCTATACTGCTCAGAGAAGCCCTTACTTGCCCTTACTTGCTCCAGCATGCACTGGGGCCTGCACTGCTACTGGGAGGATGACGCAGCTCTTTCCACCATTCCTTTCTGCAGGTGTGCTGTTGCAACATGCTTTGGGGAACCTTTGCAACCGGCTGTGCTCGGAGCACTCGGTTCATCGGCGCAGAGGCACAGGATTAGGCCAACAGTTGGTTAACTAATCGAGGATGAAAGGCACAAAGGTGGTTGGATTCTTTCACGGCCCCAAATTGTTGGGATCCATCGCAATGCTTCAGGATTCCCACAAGAGGGAAAAGGTTGTTAAAAGTTCAGAACAACTTTGATCAAACTTGCATTTGCCTCATTAACATTTATTCCACCAACGTTAGGAAGCGAAAAGGAGTTATTTGGTGAATCACTGTAAGGGATGTTTTATCGAGTTGACTGCCTGAAAATGTGCTGATTTGGGGTGGGGGGAGGGAGATTTTAACTACACTATCCATTATACCCAAGACAGGACCCATTTAGTCTCATCCTCCATCTGTAAAAAGAATTTTCCTCTATTATCCATTTATGATTTAACTGATGTGTGGAGGAATTTTAATCCATAAAACAGGCAATATGCAGGGCTCTGTATGAATGCTAACCTCCTTTTCAGCTAGAAAAGATTGGTTTATACTTATCAGAATCATTTGCGTCTTTTAAAAAATGAGCGATCGTCTCCCTAATAGTTTTTTATCTCCCTTGATCGTAGTTTGGTTGTTCTTAATTCCATTTCACCCTCTCTGCAGATATTCATACACAACATTGATAAGGTTCTTACATATATTTCAAAAAGTTATACATCCCATATTGTGCCTGCTACTAGGATTGGAAACATAATCAGGTTGCAGTGCTGTGAATTCAAAAATGGACTTCGTAATTCAGCGTTTATCCAAGTGTTTATCGTTTCGGGGAGACTTTCCACATCAACTTTCTCTGAGTAACTGTGGCAGATGGAAACTGTGCACGTTGCAAAGGCTTCTGGGGCATTTCTAGGTCCAAGACTTAGTTCACATCAGGGAGTTAGCAGGAACTGCTAGCAGTCGCATTGCTAGGGGGTGCAACTGGAGTAGGCCACCCTGGATGAAGCGCTCTGAGGGGTGCGGTGCTCCAGGGGGTGACACCTGCACCTACCGAGTCTCCAGCCCTTACCCCATTGTCACAGAGTATGATGCTTTTTTGCACTGGAAGGGCCCTCCTGCCCGTCTTTGGCTCTGGCTGGCTCCAAATCATGGCATCTCAGAAGCAATTGGCAATGACTCGACAATGCAACAACATCATTACGTCACCCCTGAACTTCCAGAGCATCACCAAAGAAAAGTATTGCTGCCACCGTCTCGGGGGACACCAAGGCAGGAACAACTCTAACTGCTGGACCTCTTTGACAACGTGGAAACCAGTTCACTTCATAGTGGATCTGCACCTTTGCTGCATTTACACTTTCTAGGAAAAGACTGATAGCAGTAGGAAAGCAATAGGAAAGGAGAGATTTGCCTGCCATTATTTGATCTTACTTAATCTTGACATTGAGGATGCCACGCTAACAAGGCCAGCCCATTACCTTCTGGCATCTGGGGCAGCATGCCAAAAACTGCTCCTCCTTTCCTGGTGATATGCCAGTCTCTGCTCCTGTCAGTCCACTCCTCGGACTGGAAAAGGCAACGGGGGTGGAACAAAAGAGGAAATGTGGAGGGCAGGAGAGAAGAAGAGATGATGAGAGGAGAGTTAGAACAGACAAAAGAAAATATTTCTTTACTCAGTGTGTGGTTGGTCTGTGGAACTCTTTGCCACAGGATGTGGTGATGGCAACTGGCCTGGACACCTTTAAAAGGGGATTGGACAAGTTTCTGGAGGAAAAATCCATTACGGGGTACAAGCCATGATGTGTATGCGCAACCTCCTGATTTTAGAAATGGGCTATGTCAGAATGCCAGATGCAAGGGAGGGCACCAGGATGAGGTCTCTTGTTATCTGGTGTGCTCCTTGGGGCATTTGGTGGGCCACAGTGAGATACAGGAAGCTGGACTAGATGGGCCTATGGCCTGATCCAGTGGGGCTGTTCTTATGTTCTTATGTTCACCATTCCCCTCATAGACGCCAGCACCACATCCTGTGGCAAGGAGTTCCACAGACCGACCACGCGCTGAGTAAAGAAATATTTTCTTTTGTCTGTCCTAACCTGCCCAACACTCAATTTTAGTGGATGTCCCCTGGTCCTGGTATTATGTGAGAGTGTAAAGAGCATCTCCCTATCCACTCTGTCCATCCCCTGCATAATTTTGTATGTCTCAATCATGTCCCCCCTCAAGCGTCTCTTTTCTAGGCTGAAGAGGCCCAAACGCCGTAGCCTTTCCTCATAAGGAAGGTGCCCAGCCCCGTAATCATCTTAGTCGCTCTCTTTTGCACCTTTTCCATTTCCACTATGTCTTTTTTGAGATGCGGCGACCAGAACTGGACACAATACTCCAGGTGTGGCCTTACCATCGATTTGTACAACGGCATTATAATACTAGCCGTTTTGTTCTCAATACCCTTCCTAATGATCCCAAGCATAGAATTGGCCTTCTTCACTGCCGCCGCACATTGGGTCGACACTTTCATCGACCTGTCCACCACCACCCCAAGATCTCTCTCCTGATCTGTCACAGACAGCTCAGAACCCATCAGCCTATATCTAAAGTTTTGATTTTTTGCCCCAATGTGCATGACTTTACACTTACTGACATTGAAGCGCATCTGCCATTTTGCTGCCCATTCTGCCAGTCTGGAGAGATCCTTCTGGAGCTCCTCACAATCACTTCTGGTCTTTACCACTCGGAAAAGTTTGGTGTTGTCTGCAAACTTAGCCACTTCACTGCTCAACCCTGTCTCCAGGTCATTTATGAAGAGGTTGAAAAGCACCGGTCCCAGACAGATCCTTGGGGCACACCGCTTTTCACCTCTCTCCATTGTGAAAATTGCCCATTGACACCCACTCTCTGCTTCCTGGCCTCCAACCAGTTCTCAATCCACGAGAGGACCTATCCTCTAATTCCCTGACTGTGGAGTTTTTTCAGTAGCCTTTGGTGAGGGACCGTGTCAAACGCCTTCTGAAAGTCCAGATATATAATGTCCACGGGTTCTCCTGCATCCACATGCCTGTTGATCTTTTCAAAGAATTCTATAAGGTTTGTGAGGCAAGACTTACCCTTACAGAAGCCATGCTGACTCTCCCTCAGCAAGGCCTGTTCGTCTATGTGTTTTGAGATCCTATCTTTGATGAGGCATTCCACCATCTTACCCGGTATGGATGTTAGGCTGACCGGCCTATAGTTTCCCGGGTCCCCCCTCTTTCCCTTTTTAAAAATAGGCGTGACATTTGCTATCCTCCAATCTTCTGGCACCGTGGCCGTTTTGAGGGACAAGTTGCATACCTTAGTCAAGAGATCTGCAACTTCATTCTTCAATTCCTTAATAACCCTTGGGTGGATGCCATCAGGGCCCGGTGACTTATTGATCTTTAATTTATCAATGAGGTCTGAAACATCTTCTCTTTTAACCTCTATCTGACTTAACTCCTTGGTTAGGAGGGGCCGTTCGGGCAGCGGTATCTGCCCGAGGTCTTCTGCCGTGAAGACAGATGCAAAGAACTCATTTAATTTCTCTGCCATCTCTAAGTCTCCTTTTATCTCCCCTTTCCCTCCCTCACCATCCAGAGGGCCAACCGCTTCTCTGGCGGGTTTCCTGCTTCTAACATATTTGAAGAAGCTTTTATTATTCCCCTTAATGTTGCTGGCCATGCGTTCCTCATAGTCTCGCTTGGCCTCCCGTATCACCTTCTTACATTTATTTTGCCACAGTTTATGTTCCTTTTTATTCTCCTCATTAGGGCAAGACTTCCATTTACGGAAGGAAGCTTCCTTGCCCTTCACAGCCTCTCTAACTTGGCTGGTTAGCCATGAGGGCACCCTCCTGGATTTAGTGGAACCCTTCTTTCTTTGCGGTATACACCTCTGCTGGGCCTCTATTACTGTTGTTTTAAGCAGCCTCCATGCACTCTGGAGAGATTGGACTCTTTTTACCCTCCCTTTCAACCTTCTTCTAACCAGCCTCCTCATTTGAGGGAAGTCCGCCCGTCGGAAGTCAAGGGTTTTTGTTAGAAATTTGCCTGGTATTCTTCCCCCAACGTGCACGTCAAAACGGATCGCAGCATGCGATCCTTCACACACCCTCTCCTTCACACACCCTCTTTCTTTTCCAATTCAGGGACAGGAAGGAGCAACAGTAAAAGCTAGTGGGTGAACAGAGGTGGGCATCTCCCCCACACCAATCTGCTGCCTAAATCTCCCTCTCTGTCACCTCCTTAACTGCCGGAATGGAATAAAGGATGAAGGTGTCTCACACCCTCCCTTCTCTGGTGCCTGGCTTGCTGCTCTAGTTCACATCAGATACAAAGGCTGCAATCCTATACATACTTTCCTGGGAGTAAGTTCCATTAAGCATAATAGGACTCCTGTAGGCACCCCGTGACACTCTTGATAAGAGGATGAGGGGTGTGACAAAGTCCAAATTGGGTTTAGATTTAAACTCAGAATAAACCTACAAGCTGCTTTCTGAGTTGTCAAGAACGAAGGGATTGCTTCAGACTGCTCTCCCAGAGGACACAAATGAGAGATGTATCTGTTTCTCTACCCTGTGGCTGACGGGGGGGGGCTGGAACTGCTCCCACGTCACGTGAGCTGTGAAACTCGGGAGCTGTGAACAAGGGCCCTTTGCTGTGAAACGAAAAGGAAAAAAAATGCCACTTTACCATTGCCCGCCACTCACACCTGGTGTAGGCAGCTTGTACCACACTAGTCAGACTCCATGCGTACTGGAAATGACACTTGAGTCTCAGTTAACTGAAAAGAAACTGCCTGTCTGTTCCAGAGAAGCGAAACATTTGCAAAAAGCTTGGCATGGAGGAGCTTCAGTGAAATTCTGAAGTTTTCCGGAGATTTCCCCGAAGAGAGAATTATTCACTGTCCTGAAGCAGTCTGAGTATGGAATCAGCATCCCTGGAGCAGGAAGCCTTTCTTAGCACACTGCCAAAAAAAGAGAGGTGAGGTAGGTATTGTTTGTGATTGGTTAGTCAGGTTTGTTTTCTGCTTTTCTTCGGTGGACTCGAAGTGGTGTACAGAAGGTCCTCGGGCAGTCTAAGGATGGGGACTAAGGACTAAGGACGGGGAAATCTCTTTGCCTCTTTGTGTCTGGTATGCACCAGACTTTTCATAATTTCACTTGATTTCCATTCCATTCTCGTCCAGTAAAAGTTGATGAAACTTTTTACATCACACACACAGGCACGCAGACATATGCACACAATGCGGTTTCTTAAAATGTATTCATTTTTTTTTAGTACTTTCATGTATTTTCCAGCCCAGCGGTTCTCAAACTTTTTACCACCGGGGCCCACTTTTTAGAATGACAATCTGTCGGGACTCACCAGAAGTGATGTCATTAACTTGGAAGTGATAGCATGGCTGGAAGTAACATCATCAAGCAGGAAATTTTTAATACCCCCCACATATGACAAAATCAAATCAATTAAGTAATTAAATCATAAGTTTACAATAAGGATAAGGCCCAAATCCTAACCAATGTACCCGCACTAACATAGCTGTGCCAATGCTATGCTGCGTCCTGCAGTTGGATGGCAGTCACAGAGGCCTTCTCAAGATAAGGGAATGTTTGTTCCCTTACCTTGGAGCTGTATTGCCCCTACCCCAGTGCTGGAAAGTTGGCTAGGATTGCATCCTAAGTTTTAATTTATTTATTTTTAATAAAGAAGAACCCTCCTAATCATCCCAAGCAGTTGCTGATCTGTTAAAAAAAAATTCCCCAAACATCCCAAAGCCTTCAATCCTATCCACACTTACCCGGGAGTAAGCCCTATTGACTATCATTGTTAAAAGCATATACAGAGGAGCCTGTTAAAAGTACAGATCTGTCACCTTTCTCCAAATGCAGTCACATACCATGGAAGTATCAAATCTAATAAATTAAAAACAAAATACACATTGAAATGAATGGGGACCCACCTGAAATTGACTCGCAACCCACCTGGTGGGTCATGGCCCACAGTTTGAGAAACACTGTTCTAGCCGAACTGGTGTGATAATACATTGCAAAGTTTACATCTCCAGATGTATTTTTCTGCAAGCATAAAAAATGCATAGAATCTGTAGCCATCTCTGTAACTTATAGACACATAGTAGAGAGGAGGGAGGGTTCCACATCACATCTGTTTGTCATACATTTTGGCAAGTGAGGATTTAATAGTATCCCTAATGGCCCAACCCTATTCATGTTTAATCAGAAGCCCCAGTGTTCAATGAAACCTACTCCCAAGTAAGTGTGCATAGATGTGCAGCCAAAAGGCACAATCCTATACATGTTGTGCCATCTCAGGAGGCGGTGCACATCCAAGGAGATCAATAAGGGCCAGCGTGCCTTACCTGGAGGTAAGGGGAAAAGTTTCCCCTTACCTCTGGCCAAGCCACTTTGGGAACCTATCCTGCACTGGATACAGCACAAACCTCTTGTTCCAGAGCAGGATAGGATTGCGCCCTAAGACTCCCATCTAAGTGCTGACACGATTGAGGCTTGTATAACTGCCCCCAGCATGATTGCCTCGCCATATACCTTCAAGTTGCAATGAGGTGAAAAAGACAAGAAGGGTTGTTTCACCAGCACCACTCCGCTCAGAGATCAGAGTGGAAAAAGAAGTGTTCTTTAAATAAGACTCGGAGAGGTGATAGAGTCACATTACATACTCTGCCCCTTCCTACAATGCCCCAAACAGATCTGGTTTCGATAACATCTTTTTAATCAAGGGTCTAGCCATTTCAAAATGGCTCAATAGAATAGAAGCTGGATTCCTTCAATCACGAAGAGGCTTTTGAAATATATCTTTTATTTATTTTGAAAGCTCCCCAAACAGCATCGCTTTGATACTTTAATTTGTGGGGTCTTGTTACATTTTAATACTGCTGTCCTAATAGGGAATGCAATCTAAGGGCATTTTTCACACGGGAGATTTCAATTGCCTTTGAGGTTCTCTCCTGCGATTTATGTTAACATCTGATTGCAGTTTATGTGGAAGGGAAAGTGGGAAAGAGGCATTTGTAATGCAAATGAACCAATGAAGTTTTTTTTTTTCCATTTAACTACAGTGCCCGGTTCTGCCAAGTTAGAGCTCATTAGGTGTGCCATCTTATCAATCATTAACAGAGGCATAGTGCTTTTAACACTCAGGCAGATGTTTGACAAGCTCAGCCATTCTCACCACTGCATGCAGAAGCTATGAGAGCTCTCTCTACCAACATCACAGAACAGTCATACCCCCTAACCGGCAGAAGGTCACCAGCAGTGCAGGATGACCACAATACTTCTTGAATCAGTCGACTCCCTTGGCAGCTCCACACGGCTGCCAATTCGTGGAGCCAGCCAGGGCCACAGCTTACAGACACTGCACTCAGCAATGATATAATCACCGAGAGACACCCCCCCTCCAGAAGATACAACTGATATAGAGTGGCAACCGTGTTGGGTACCTCGCCCTAACCACCACCTGCAGTCACACTGTAGGCAGACATGGTCTAGATTAGGGGTGTCAAACACAAGGGCCATGGGTCAGATAAAGTGGTGAAAGCTCTTCCCTTGGCCCATGAAAACTCTTCATGATGGAGCTGTAGAGATCTGCACGGCCAAGGTTTGGAGGCCTCCAATGCTGCTCTAAGGTCTTGGTGAGATTTCAGAACACACAGTCTTGAAGAATCATGCTTATGGGGTTTTTTAATATAAAGAAAGACCACTTTTAAAAATATATATAAAAGCAAATATTGTGGCCATGCCATCATTTAAAAGGCAGTTTAAAGGGCTGAATTTACAAAATTTCAAGGCCCATCCTCAGACACATGCAATAGGGAGACATATAGGGCAGGAGGTATGGTCTGGTGACTGAGCTGCCTGAATCCTGCCTGAAGGTAAGCGGTCATAAATGAAATAAAAATAGATGCTCTTTAAGGGAAGCCTCACACGGAGTGTTTTTGAGTAATTCAAACTGGATGTCACCAACTCACTGATCACTGTGCTCAGGTCAGATTCTTCCATGCATGCTGCTGGCACACCAGCCTAAATTGGGCAAAAGCACCCTGGCTGCAACCAGCACCTGGAGTGTCAAGAGGAGAACAGAATCCTGGATCTAGGACCTGATTTACAGCAGCGATTTTCAAACCTTTTCATCTCACAGCACATTGACAAGGCACACCATCCTTTTTTTTTTACCATTGACAAGGCACACCATACTGCTGGTAGGGGGCTCAAATCCCCCAATTGCCCTACTAATAAATTACCCTCCCCAAAGTCCAGTGGCACACCTACTGACCATCCACGGCACACCAGTGTGCCACTGCACAGTGATAGAAAAATCACTGATCTAGGGATCGTGAACCTACTCCTACACACACACACACACACACACACACACACACACACACACACACACACACATGCAGAGAGAGAGAGAGAGAGAGAGAGAGAGAGAGAGAGTACAACCCTGTCCAGAACTGGTCAACAGTCTGATATCTGAATCCCAGGTCTTCAGACCAACAGCTTCTCTGTTTTATCCAGATTTATTTTTAACTTGTTCACCTGCATCCAGCTCCTTACCAAATCCAGGCAGCGATTCATGACTTCTACAACTTCCCTGGTATTTGATGCAATAGAACGGTCTAGCTGGGTGTCATCATATACTGGTGTCACCCACCTCCAAACCCTACTCTTTCAGTGGTTTCAGGTCAATGTTAAATAATATGAGGGACAGAATAGAAGCATAATATAGCACACCACAGACCAAAAGTCAGGGTGAGTAGCAGGAGTCCCCCTGTGCCATCTTCAGGATCTACCAGCCAGAAAGGACCGAAACCAATGCAAAACAGTGCCCCCAAGCCCCAATACAATCAGGTAATCCAGAAGAACACCATGGTGTCCAAAGCTCCTGAACGACCAACAGGACCAACCAGAGGAAATGCACTTGCCATGTCCAGTCCCTGGTGTAAATTATCTATCAGGGTGACAAGTACTGTTCCTGTCCAAGTTCCCACTGTAGCTGCCCAGTTAATTGGTCAAAAGTTCAAAAGATTTTTTTAAGCAATTAATCTAATCAATCAAGTGACTAACCAATAAAACATATTACCACCCTAATAAAATAACTTTTAAAAGCCATTACCAAACTGGAAACTCATCAAATTGAGGCATAGATCTGACAAATTTGCAGGCATGTAGACTCAAATTCCATGACTCAGTCCCAAGTCATACTTAACTCCTGTTCATCAAAGACTTGGACTTCATTTGGGTCCAAGAGGCAGGGATGTGACTCAACGCAAGACTCAAAGCCATTTTTGGGTCTGAGTCTCTATGCGTATAGAGTGTGTGTGTGGTGTACCTTTGCTTACTTTTTAAACACTGCTGCTGATCAGCTGGGCAGTGAGGAGGAGACACCCAGAAGTGCCTGCTCCCACAGCCCAGAGGATTGGCAGTAATCAAAATGGCACAGTCAGGCTCTGGATTAGGCTCAGAGACCTGAGAGACTCAAACTTGAGACTTGACTCAAGAATTTGAGCAGCGACTTGAGATGTGACTTGAGACAAGGGTAGAGACTTGAGAATTGGCTCGAGACTTGGGGTAAGGGACTTGAATGCATCACTGCAAATATGTTTCTGCTAGCTGTGTACAAAGTCCCTTCTCCCAAAATAGGGTTTGCATATCTCCCTGCCATTTAAGTGTATGGCAATCCCATTTCTCTAACCAAAGAACAATTGTGTTCACAAAATGATTCACAACACAGCCTGGAAATTGCATCTGCTTGAATCTCTTTCCCTTTTTCAGTTTTGAGACTTTGTTTTATTCCTACAAAAAGCTGAGAGGGAAAAAAATGCCTGTAATTTATCAACAAGCTACATCTCTCGCCTTTTGTCTCCTTCTCTCATAATTCTTTGGTGTTTGTATTCGAAGACAACTCATCAATGTCTTTCTTGAGGTTTGGTTTCCATTTTTTAATATGTATAGGTGGGAGGGAATGTGAATTCCGGAGGAAAGTGAACTAAACACTATACCTATGTTCAAACAGCGGGATGATGAAGCCATTTGTTAATAATATTAAAATAAGAGCGATCAAACTCACTGATGACTGAAAATGGCCTGGAGCAGCATTCAAATATTGATTCAGCAGGAAGTTATGTGCGCTTCATTATTAAGCCCTGCTCTGGCAGCTGAAACCTTCATTGCCTAGACAGATATGAGAGCACGGAAAGGTTGAAAGATGTCAAAAAGTGCATCGCTCATTATCTTAAATGAGGATTTTTTTGGTCCCTTGTTAACTACTGCTGACTGTACAGTATTGAATGTGAGAGGTGGTTCCTTGTAGCTGTAAAACAAGTGAAATCCAAAATTCAGACCCTAGGTGCTTAACTCCTCTTCCTTGTTGCAGTATTTATTCAAAAGGTTAGGATTAGATGCATTCGTGCAATAATAGCTAGCAAGATCTGGGAGACAATGGACAGACCATGGGCTCCTGTTGACAAAACCACTTACTCTTCCTGTGCAACAACTTCTTTCCCAAGCCTACATGGCTACCCATCACCAACTCACCATCAGCGCTATGTATTCAAGGAGAACAGTCCCAGCCTTCCCGAAAGCTTCTTAGGAAGAGCTGGATGCTAAATTT
Source organism: Tiliqua scincoides (assembly GCF_035046505.1). Lineage (NCBI taxonomy): Eukaryota > Metazoa > Chordata > Lepidosauria > Squamata > Scincidae > Tiliqua > Tiliqua scincoides. The sequence continues at coordinate 12,154,702 of NC_089825.1, read as the reverse complement.
TACAGCACTTAAGGTTTAAGATGTTTGCCATCTCCAGTCTTGGATCTTGTGAGAATTCATGAGATCCAAGATGCTGGCAAGATGCTGGCATCTGGCTGAGCTGGATAAAAGAAGCTGTGGAAGCTCTGTGATGCTAGAAAGTTTGGGAATGACTAAATTAAGGGTAGAGGAATTACTGAATTAAGTAAAATGCTCAGCTATCTTGCTTGTCAAACCAATATTCCACCCTTTCCCTCTAAAGGCAAAATCCAATAAGTCATTTCTTTGAGGAAGTGGATGGAGGCTGATCTATTCAGTGACTCCAATGCATTGACATACTGTATGTTAAACGTTTAGCACATTTTTATTTATTTCCTTAGCTCAATTAAAAGCAGCTCTCCTTTGTCTCCAAGGCAATATCAGCCCAGGAGCCCAAGCAGGAAAAAGTTCACGTCAGCTGTACAAACCATTGATTTATTCTTGTCCTCCACTTGTTGCAGTTCAAATTCTCCTAAAGGTAAAGGGCAATAAATTGTTGGGTTTGCTTTTTCACTTACTCCCCCCACCCCACCCCCCACCCCCATCATTTCAAATTATCGGATTATTTTTGTGGCAAAAGAGAAGTTTTAATTTAAAATAAAATATTTTTACTCTCTTCTTTGGAGATAAAAAAGATGTCGCTTTCCGTGTGCTTTGACCAAAGGCTGGGGGAAGAATTGGTGGCAGAGATGCTGGATTTAAAGAGAGATCTTAAATAATAATTTGTGCCAGGGATATTTTATTTCCTCTGCCCTACGATCTTTCTTTTGTCGAAGTATGCTAGCAAAAGATGACAATAATTAGTCTGGATGACATTATCATTCACTGTTAAGAGCTAGAACATAAGAACACCCCCACTGGATCAGGCCATAGGCCCATCTAGTCCAGCTTCCTGTATCTCACTGCGGCCCACCAAATGCCGCAGGGAGCACACCAGATAACAAGAGACCTCATCCTGGTGCCCTCCCTTGCATCTGGCATTCTGACATAACCCATTCCTAAAATCAGGAGGTTGCGCATACACATCATGGCTTGTACCCCGTAATGGATTTTTCCTCCAGAAACATGTCCAATCCCCTTTTAAAGGTGTCTAGGCTAGACGCCAGCACCACATCCTGTGGCAAAGAGTTCCACAGACTGACCACACGCTGAGTAAAGAAATATTTTCTTTTGTCTGTCCTAACCCACCCAACACTCAATTTGAGTGGATGTCCCCTGGTTCTGGTATTATGTGAGAGTGTAAAGAGCATCTCCCTATCCACTCTGTCCATCCCCTGCATAATTTTGTATGTCTCAATCATGTCCCCCCTCAGGCGTCTCTTTTCTAGGCTGAAGAGGCCCAAACGCCGTAGCCTTTCCTCATAAGGAAGGTGCCCCAGCCCCATAATCATCTTAGTCGCTCTCTTTTGCACCTTTTCCATTTCCAACTATGAGAAAACTATGAGAAAACCATTTCTCATAGAAAACTATGAGAAAAAAATACCCGCAAGCGCCTTTCACCAGCTCTGGGTTTTCTCTCCTATTTGGTTTCTTTTCCTTGAGATTTCACAAGCGCTAAATACTGAAGCATCTTCACAGGGCTTTTTAAAGACCATGTGTTACTTTTCTATTGCCTAATCATCAAGAATTGCTGTCACCTGGGTTCAGATTGATCTGTATTGCCATCTGACAGCCAAGGGGGAGGGAACGCCGCTCTTGTCCAGTTCTCCAGAGTCATTACAGTATTCGTGTCAAATTCTCATCTCCAATACTCAACTCAGCTCATTGATTACCCGATTGAGTCAGACTGGACCCTGCAACCAGCAGCTGTGTTGGGCCTGAAGGGAGCAAAAGAGAGAAAGAGGAAATGATTCTTTCCCATGATGTACAGCCCAATCCGACATAAATTCCTCCACATCAATGCAACAGCACTGATGTGGTTTCCACTCCATCCCGTGGGGGAATTTTGCATGCTGGAGGTCTCCTCAAGGTAAGGGGACATTTGCCCTCTTGCCCCAGTGTAAGCCTCAACGGGCACAATGGGTCAACACGGACTGCGCCAGTTCGTGTTGATCTGTGCCAGTGGATCAGGACCAGGAAAGGTGATAGGATATGGTGTACACCACTGTCACTGATCCCACCTGCTGATCCCACTCCCTTCCAGGCCCAATCCAGCCACTCTCCGTCAACCTCACCCTACCCAGACACAACTTCATTCCTCCCCTCTTCACCACCACTCCTTCCACCACCCATCCATGACACAGGCTCACCTGCACACCTGCCGGTAGCTAACAGAGGTAGTGGGCCTCTGGCACCACTGCCATCTGCATTGGCATTTCTAGAATGGCTGCCAGCAGCATGTTTCACATCCCACCATAAATAAAATTTATTTATATTATTTATTACAGTATTTATATACCACCTTTCTCATAGACTTAAGGCAGTTTACAGAGGCAGGCTGACCATAAACCCCATTTTTCAATGAGGTTTTTGCTAGTATGTTCCATGAGAAAATTATATAGAATCCTCAATTTCTTCAGGTGTTTCCCTTTATAGTGCAGTCATCATCCTGGCTGCCAGCTCTTGCTCCTTCCAAGCTCTTGCAGCTGGAAACCAAGCTTCAGGCAGGTTCTCAAGATGTCATTCATTTTTTGCCAGCTGACTGCTCCACACTCCTCCGCAGAGATACACCAGCAGCTTCTCACAGCCTCGCTCACATACTCTCAGTCTCTCTTCCAAGCATGTTATCCTGTTTTCAGGCAAGCTCAACCTTCAAACCACACCTCTTGCCCATATGACCATTTGAGACAGTGGAGTTGCTGTTCTGCTGTCAACGCTTTGGGTCCCCTCAGGGGGAGAAAGGCAGGTTATAAATAAATAAATGAATGAATGAATGAATGAATGAATGAATGAATAAATAAATAAATAAATAAATAAGGTCCAGATAGCACTGCGCTGTTAGATTCAAATTCCAACTATCCTAAGAAGCCTGTCAGATGACAACAGGAAAATCACAAATGATTTTCCATATCTCAAACGAAACATAGCCTACCTCACAGCAGCAGGGCTGGCCCATCCATGAAGCTAACTCAGTGGTACTCAAACGTTTCCGGCCAGTGGCTCCCTTGACCCCCGTGGCTGTTGGCCATGACTCCCCTTCATGTTCCTGAGGGCTGGAAGTGACATCATTACACAGGAAGTGGCCAGAAATATTAACTATATTAAATATAATATTATAATATTATATTTATTATAATATAATATTAAATATATATTAACTATATTAATATTAATTATATTAATCATATCATTAATTAAATGCAGATCTTAAAAATATATTATTCATACACAGCAATATACATGCTTTATAAATGATCAGCTGCTGATCACTGCTGGAGACAGGATGCTGGAGCAGGTAGATTTTGTCTGGTCCAGGAGGACTCATTTTTTTAAACTTTGTAAGCATACCAATAGAATTGTTTTATCAAATGAACTTTGTGAACAACCAGTCTGACCAACATTACACACACACACCCCTGTGGACCCCAATCCAACTAGTCATTTCTCCCATTCTCCTTGGATAGGATTGAACCCTTTATTAATTTAATGAAATTAAATTTTTCCAGCAGCTGGTGGGGAAAACAAAAATAGACCATGGAAATATATCAGAGCTGGTAAGGGTTTGGTTAGGAAGCTGATTTGTCTCCTATACTAGGAGATGCACAGCTCAAGCCTATGCATGTCTACTCAGAAGTAAGTCCCATTAGAGTCAATGGGGCTTACTCCCAGGAAAGTGTGGATAGGATTGGGCTGGCAATCACTTCATCAATGGCTGATAAGTATTCCTTTCAAATAGCAAGATTCATCACTTTAAAAGTACAGCCTCTCCTCTTCAGTCAAACAACAAGATTAATAAATCACTTTAAAAACAGTACCCTTTTTCTGCTCCTGGCCAAGTAAAGTGTGTGCTTCTCTCTCTCTCTCTCTCTCTCCCCCCCCCCCCCGCCCCTTTGCCAACTGCATGGAAACAGCTTTAAGACCCCTGGTGACCGGTAAAATAGGAAGCGTTTTATTTGGGGAGGAAAGCGGGAAGGTTTGGAGATCGAAAGGGGGGAGTGGAAGAGGGAGGGGGTTGAAAAGAGAGATTTCACTTTGATGAGAAGCAATCCCAGGCTGGGAACTAGGAACCAACCAGACAAGGATCAGCAAGGGTTAAGGACTGCAAGCTGAGCATGCTCAGTACTTGCCAGATGGGGGTTGGAATGGAAGAGTGAACACAGAAGGCAGCAGCCTCCTCGGAGTGGAGGGAGAAGAGGGGGGGGGGCGGCAGCCACTCTCGCAGCTGAGCAACTCCTGTTTCTTCTGCTTTAAAAAAAAAGCGCAGAGGACGGGCAAAAGACGGGCTTGTATTCTGCCCAGGGGTGAGACGGTATCACTGCAAGAGGACATCCCGCCCCTCCCCTTCGAGTTCCTGGCGCAGCCCTAAAGAGCCGCACCGCACAGTTGGAATAACACTGGGTTAACTGGATCCCTTGCCTCAGGCAGCAGATTGGCGTGGCGGGGAGGGTGTAACCATCTCTGTCTACTTGTCTCCATTACTGCTGCTCCTCTTTCCACTCTATGAACTGGAAAAGGAAGAGGGGACGGAGAGGAAAAGGGATTGTAGAAGTGAGGAGAGTGCTGAGCTAGAACACTGGAGAGCAGGAAGAGCAGAGCTAGCACATCATCAGGTAAGGGGGCAGCATGGGGCATTTTGCCTCAGGTGCCAGGCGGTCTTGGGCTGGCCCCACAGAGTGTTATTGTGTGGACAATGTGGAAAAAACCCATATGAACTTCCTAATCTTTTGGAAAAATAAACAGTAATCATACACTTAACATTTTAACAAGGTTTGCTCAAGGGCAAGTAATTCTTGCCTCTCCATTGAATTCTCCTTGGAACATGAAGCATTTTGCTCCACCTTTGAAAAGGAGCAGCTGGAAGTCCTGAGCTACATAAGCAATCAGAGGGTTGCTGTTTATCTGCTAGCAAGTTGCCAGCAGTCCTTGGCTTGGGGTTGAAACAGGAAGTTCAAGCATGTTCAGGAGACTTTGCCAAAAACAATTAGCACAAAACATGAAGGCGTTTGGTGACTGGTACCCAATAATGTCTGACTGCTACCTGCACTCTAAGTACCATACAGCGATGCCCTTGGAAGATGTCTGCCCGTCATCGGCAAATGGCAAATCAGATACGCTCCCAAAATAAATCTGTTGCAGATTAACTTAATTACCCCAAAGCTCTTAGGGGCTTTGAGGGATTTTACTCATCCTGAAAAGCGCAACAACTAGCCGAAGTGACAACAACTCCTTCTCATTACAGTGGAGACCAAATTTAGCAAGATGAAATCTGTGCTGATTTGAACATTGAATTGAGGGATTTAATTCAAACTGGTCTCACACTCCAACCCTCACCAAGAATTGCTTAAGGGTCAATTTAAGGAGCTTTATCAAGTGGCGACGCTGCCACAACTTTTTCATATGTGCAGCAAGAAGGAAATTGAGGGCCCAATCCCAACAGTGGCTAGCACCAGTGCTCCAGTGGTGCTAGGCTCTTTCCAGCTGTTGCAAAAGGTGATACGCTGGAGTGTGTGGGTTGGAAGCAGTGAGCAGCTGGCTCTGCTCAGCAGACAACTCCAAAAGCCTGCTGCTGTGTAGGGGATGCGAGGGAGAAGGGGGTGGGCAGAACATAGCAATGACGGAGTAAGGAGGAGGGTAGAATTGGACCAGGAATGGGGCTGGTTTGGCAGCAGCAGTGTCAGCCAAATCCAAGACCCCTTCCTGGGCTTGATCCACATTCATGGGCCCATATGGACTAGTGCCAGCAGACTATCACTTGCACAGGCCTGAATAAACCTGCTGGACCAGCAGGGGTTTACTATGGGGCAAGAGAGTAAATGTTTCCTTGCCCCAATGAAGCCACCAGAGACCAAAACTCCCCTGCAGAATGCAGTGGACTACATTGGCACTGCTGATTAGGCAGAAACGTAAGAGTGGGGCAGCCCAATCCTGAGCTGCCTGGAGCTCCCAGACCCAGCGGCTCCACAGAGGGCTGCTGCCAGATCCTGCGCATCCCGCGCTACCGCGGGAGGCTCCTCGGGAGAAGGGGACATTCGTCCCCTACCCCCAAGTAAGGTAAGCAACCCCGCAATGGGACTACTCACTTTAGCAGCAACCAAAAGGTCGGCGCTAAAGTAAAAGCGCTTGTGTAGGGCGAGCAGCCGTGCACAAGCGCCTTGGATCCTGCAGAGCTCGGTGTAGATTCCCCTCTCCCCTCTCTTCCTCCTCCCAACATGCCTCCGCCACGCCCTGGCCACGCCTCCCCCCTCCTCCGGCCATGCCACCGCCTCCCATTCTGCAGCCGGGCAGTCCGGGAGACCGGGAAGCTGTGGCACCTGGGTGACTGCCGGGCACTAGCCCGGCTTGTGCTGGGCTAGCTCTGGCGGGAGCTCAGAAGTGAGCCCTGCAAACGTGCCTTATGACACGTTTGCAACTGAGGTCTGCAGTGCGGAGCCATGCTGCAGACCTCAGGTTTGGGCTCTAAGAAGACAGTTTGAGTCATCATACCAGAAAAGGTTCGTGTGGGGGCAATTTCAAGGAAATGTTTTTGCAGATGGATACTGACATCACTCCAAATGGCTGCGAAATGTTAAGTGTATTTAAACATAAAAAATCAGGTTATCTGTGGCAAAATCAGTGGATTATAATGCGATTTTCTCAACATTTAGAATCTCGTCTTCCTTTGTACTATAAGGGAAAAATTAGATCCTTGGGAGTAAACGCAGCTATGCCAACTCCATGTTGGTAGTTTGCTACCAGTGGGGCAGGCAAAGGAGCCTTTGTAAGAGAGACATTGCAGGTGGAAGATCTGACCCCATCTAGCCCCATCTTCAAACAAGGCTGGGCTTCGAGAACAGACCTCTACTTCCAGCATGCTCCACCCAACTCTATGTTTGAAGATGCATCTGGGCAGGAACCAGCAGACCTAAAGGTAATGAGGTGGGGTGAATCACTTTTTCTTTCTCCAACACCACCACTGCAATTAATGACAGCACCAGCACTGGAGGAAGAGGTGGATTGCTTCTTTGTTACTGGGTATGCGTTACATGCAGAGCTGTAACTAGGCAAGAGCCTGAGAGGCACCTGCTCTGGCACTGTGCCAAGGGAGCATATGACTGCTCCTCAGGCTCTGTCCTAGTTAACAAGGAGGCACAGGTGGCTTCACTCTCCCCTTGCCTTCTCCTATGGGTGGACCTCAACAGGTGGGAAACCCTGGCCTCTGCGTGGCCTGCTTGGAGACAGGCTGTGCGGCATGACCTTTCCCAGTTTGAAGAGACACTTGGCCAACAGTCTGAGGCAAAGAGGCAAAGAAGGAAGGCTCATAGCCAGGGAGACAGATCAGGGACAGACTGCACTTACTCCCAGTGTGGAAGGGATTGTCACTCCTGAAATGGCCTTTTCAGTCACACTAGACGCTGTGCCAGAACCACCATCCAGAGCGCGATATCATAGTCTTCCAAGACTGAAGGTTGCCAACAACAATAACCTTTACAACCTTACAATTAGGGACCCTCCTAACAAAGAAATGTATATATCAACTAACTGGGCCAAGAGGCACCTTTCAGTGGTGTTCCCTTATATTAAGCAGGAAGAAAGTAACTGTCCCTCTTCACCTCAGAACCAGTCACTTCCACTGGTTGTTACTGGTGTCTTTTCTTCTCAAGTGGAGTCTCCACAAGAGAACGGGAAGCACAAAGCCACTGCAGTGAATGCCTCTCCTCTGGGGGAGAAACTGGAAGTGACATCACATGACCCAATGTCTTGTGACGTCATGCTGTCGCTTCCCTGGGTGCTGGGGCAGTCTGGCCATGTGTAACGTGCACACTGGGAACTTCTACAACATGTGCAGGGATTGAGTACAGCAGTCATTGATGCAAGTGTATCAGAGCACAACTGCCCCAGTTCTTTTGCTCACTGTCAACAAGCAAGAAGAGGCCTAGAGCACTTGGGGAAGTGGTTGGATGGGCAGTGGGCTAGCGGACAGATGTGGGGTGTGGAAACCCCTCAGTTGTTGACAGCATCCCCCAAACCTCCATCCGAAGTGCCCGCCTCGATTTGCCTCATGGCTGGGCCAGTCTTGCATACGATTCATGACCACACTGAAACCTTTTTTTCCTCAGGCAAAACTAGCCTATCGGAGAGACACCACAAAATGGGTCACCAGTTCATGCAGCCAGCAAGAAACCATTGGCAGCTGCATGCAGCAAAGGAGGTGTTCATGTCACCTATCATTACTCATAACATCTTGTTCAGTCTCTTTTTCCTCATCTTTTTTTCTCTCGCTCCTAATACATTCCACTTCCTTGCCTCATTTCCATTGTGGGCATTTGTCTTTGTGCCCATTGCCCTCTTCATTCAGAAAGCATCTATTAAAATGCGTCACACTAATGAAGTGGTGTCCATCTGGCAAATCTTATGAAAGTTAATTATGCCTCACGCATTACTGAAGAATAATAATGATGCTAAATATATTTTTTCCCTTCGCCATTTATAGCTCAGAGTCAGACACAGCTGCCTCCAGCTGTGAGAAATTACTTAAAAATACATTCCAGCTTTTATTATTTCAGAATGGACTATCTTCTCTTTCCCTTCTCGTCTCACTCTGCTGGTACCTTGCCCTGCATGTAATACGTAAATACAGCAGGACTGCGCTAAAGTTCAGAAAGGCAGATTTAACAGACTGCACTTACAAGTCACCCTTGAAAGAACATGCATTCTCAACACTGTCCTTGATCTCTGCCTTATGGCTCAATCTTATCCTGGGCCTATGGCTGAGGATCTCACGATTCACTGCTGTAAGTCCAGCCTCGATAGCGTGAAAGGCAAGCCACCATCAGGTGCTCTGGGGCAACTGGCACAAAAGGCTGAAGTTTGTGTGCACCCGCCAATGGCCCACACAAGCCACACAGGAGCAACCAAGGTGGAGGCAGGTGGAGGCAGGCAGGGGGAGGATCAGAGTTCAGAACAGGGAGGGTAGGAAGCTGGACTAGATGGGCCTATGGCCTGATCTAGTGGGGCTGTTCTTATAGTCTTAATATTGTGACCATTAGTGACCCTGGAATGGCTCATTGAACATCACAGGTTTTTCCACTGTTTTTTTTAAATCCATATAATCTGTGTGCAACTATTTTCTTGTTAGGAGCTAGAAAACGGGACCACTAAATATGTTCCTACTGAGGAATGTGCTTTAAACTTGTCTTGTCATTTTGGCATGAACTTGTGTCCTCATACTGAGCTATGCTAAGTTCTATCAGTACTTCACAGTGAGCAAATCCAAGGCCTATCAATAGGTAGAGGTGATGTGTTGCTGGTTGCTTAGACTACCCTAACAAATTTTGAGGATGCCATATTGGGGAAATCATATGACTGGGGGAAATGGAAAACAAAATATTATTAATTTGAACATGCTCACTGTTCACTGCCCATTAATATTACTTAATCACAGGTTTATTCAGTTAAAATGGTGATGGGATGGATTTTATGGCTGTGAATGTATAAATAACAGTGCACCTCTGTAAAGGTAGGCAAAAGTTTATGCAGAAACAAGAAGTGCCTTTCTGAGGCCGCTGGAAGGCCTTCTAAGGCAGCGGTTCTCAAACTTTTAGCACTGGGACCCACTTTTAAGAATGTGAATCTGTCAGGACCCACTGGAAGTGATGTCATGACCAGAAGTGGCATCATCAAGCAGGAAAAATTTCTAACAATCCTAGGCTGCAATCCTACCCATGCTTACCCAGGAGTAAGTCCCATTGACTATCGTTGTTAAAAGTATATACAGAGTAGCCTGTTCAAAGTACAGATGTGTCACATTTCCCCAAATGCAGTCACATACCATGGTGACATCAAGTCTAATATATTAAAAATAAAATATTGAAATGAATGGGGTCCCACTTGAACTTGGCTTGTGACCCACCTATTGGGTCCTGACCTACAGTTTGAAAAACACTGTTCTAAGGTATTCTGAAACTCAGGGAGACCACGCCTCAGAAAGCCTTCCGGATGTGGGAGAAGGACCTAACCCATTCAATTATCTGCACGTTTTGGTATCCACATAGGGTCAGGGAATGGATAGCAAGGTCCATCTGAACAGTAATAAATACTGTACAGTAATAAAAGTAATAAAAGCATTTAAATTAAAACAGTGGGTTGTATCCCATTTATGAACTGTGTCCATTTGTGGAAGGAGTCCCATTTGCACAAAGTGGAGGGGTGATTTTTACCTATTACCTTTACCCTCTGCTGCCCCCTGCATCTCCTGCAAATCTGAGGATCCCCTCCCTTTCTGAGGTTCCACCCTCCCAATCCTATGAAAGCTATGATAATGTGGAAAGGGGTTGTGAAAGGGTCTCCTGTTCCTTTACCTGGAAGGAAGAAAAGACATGACTGGCAATCTTAGCCTTTCTTTGGTGCTAGGGAAACAAAGCTTGGAAACCTCAAAACAGAGTGACCATTGTGTGTTCCTTTCCATAATATGAATCGAACACGATCTCAGCAACTTTATTCAGTGTTCGCTAATTGATTCACAACTCCTGCAAGCTCTGCACCCCCTTTGTATGCGTCTGCCGAACGTCAAACGCACCAAAATCACTAGACGCTGCTCCATGTTTCATTATTGGATATGGGATGCCGATCTTCAAATTGACTGATAGGGATCATCCAGGCTTAGTTCAAGGATGCTAGTCAGCTGTCAAAAGTCAAAAGTAGTTTCATTCACTCAAGTCTGTTCTTCGGAGAACAGTAATTATTTTGCTCTAGAGACACCCGAGAGCTAAGTTAACAACTTACCTCACTTCATCTACTCCATGTCTGCATTAAATAAATTCAGTTTCTACGATCATCAGCCGAAATAGCAAGTTCAAGAATTATGAAGGACAAGCCAAGGAGGTTGGCTGACAGCCAAACTGCACCTGTGGCAAGATAAAATCAAAAGTTCAAGTCATATACGTAATTTGATGAGACACCTTCCTTAAAATTAGCTTTAAAATTATAAAAACCAACAGCGATGCCTTGGATTCATTCAAACAAATAGAAATAAACTCCCTGACACTTAGGTTGGACAATTTAGAATGTATTGTACTTCCTTAAGAAAGTTCACAGTGGCTGACATGGGACTTCCAGTGGTTTCCTATCATGAAGAAAGCTCAGGGCACCTTTCATTTCTCACCGTGGAATAAATTATCCCCCTCCCATTATTAAACGTTCACATCGTTTTAATGCCATTCATTGTTCTCTTGGAGCTGGTTCTTTTACCACTGTGACAGTTCTCAGCCTCATTTGCCCATATTATGAGGGTGAAGCTCCATAAGAGGGATGACACCTCACTGCCTGGACCTCTGTACAAGGATCTTTGGCCCACTCCAACCCCAACCACTTTGTACTCTTGCTAACTATTGTGTTTTCACTGCTTGCTGGTGAGAATACGAAACAACTGAGTCTGGAGCAGGCTGCCAATCACCAAATGGAAGTCATCCGGAGACTTGCTTTTCACATTGAAAGCACTGTGATAGCCCAGAAGGTCATTAGCGATGTGATTACATCATTGCATCACCTCCAAACTTCCAGAACACCAAGCTTCTCCAGGTAAGCACCGCACCGGGAGGTACCCACCCTGGGATGCCTATAGCTTGAGCAATCCATATGTTTATTGTGCTATTCATAAGTTAAACAGTACCCAGGTACCAAATGTCTGTACAAAGATACACATTTCTGGATGAATTATGATTATACCTAGGTTTATTTTTACAAATCAGCAATCTGTAGACACTCTATATCAATTATACCTGCATTGAATGGAATAGTACAAATTAACAATGTACAAATTAACAAGAGTACAAATTAACCTGCACCCAGGTGTACAGATGTAGATGAGGACATTTTTAACATGTGAACAACCTTTTTGTTTTCAGGGACACATATCATTGTATCATCCCGAAACCCTTATCTAGGTTTCCCTGCCACCAAGTCAAGCAGGGGGTTATCAAAGATGGCCTTTTTTTGTGACACAGCCCCAGTTTTAAAACTCCCTCCCTATTCCCCGAATGCCATCACTAGGTAAATTCACCAGCTGCCATCATTTGTGTCACTCTGCACCAAACTAAGCCCATCCTATTTTCTCAAACGTTTAACTACCAATCGTTTTTATTACCTTTTATGGCTTGCTGATTTTATTACGTGCTGCTGTTTTCTCCATGTTTTAGTTATTGTGCTATGGCTTGGCTTTATGAGCCTATAGTAAGCCACCTTGTACATTTCTGGTTTTGTTTTGTTTTTAATAATGAAAAGGCAGGATATACATTTATTAAATACAAATTGTTGTAAAATTGATTGCTACAACTTGTTGGATTTCAAGAACAAGCCTGGGCAAATGAGGCCTTGGACTCCGAAGTCGCAGGAGAAAGAGTTAACTGTGACAAAGGAACATAGAAACAAAGTCAATGCATTTGTACGAGGAGACCAGAAAGTCATCCAAAGTTAAAAGTGCTCTTCAACACATAAGAATGGCTGCAGCAACTGTTACCCTGCACAAGCTCTGGAAGCTAAGCAGAGTCAGGTCTGGTTAGTACTTGGATGGGAGACCACCTGGGAATATCTGGTGCTGTAGGCTTATACCATCGAGACTGAAGGTTGCCAACCATAAGAATGGCTCCAGGTTGTTTTAGCAAAACACATGACTCGAAAGTATCGTGGTGTCCAATTGTACCAAGACATTTTCCATGTTCTAACAGTTTGCTTGTGCATTTGCTGTTTTAGGGCCCAATCCTATGGTGCCCACTGCTAGAGCTAAAGCCCCAGTGCTGGTGGTGGGTGTCACAAAAGTGCCATAAGTGGTGGGTGGGTGTCATAAAAGTGTATGAGACAAGCAGCGCTTGTGGAGAGGTCTGAGCCACTTAGCCCTGGGCCTCTGTCCCAGCAGGATGCAGAACAGGAGTGCCAGCCAGTGAGTGTCCCTGCCAGGTGGTGGAATGATTTTTGGGGTGGGGAAGGATAGGGTGGGGAGGAGTGAAACTGGGCAGAGAGTGGGTAGATCAGGCCCAGGAGGGGGGCAGGGACAGCATTAGAGGCTGCTGCCAAATCCTATCTCCCCTCCCAAACTGCGGACACCGACATGAGTCTCCTCGGTTCTGAGTTCAGAAGTTGGCACAGATCAGAGAAGGCCCATTGGGGCCAGCAGTATTCTACATGGTGTAAGAGAACCAAGGTTCCTTTCCCAATGAGTCCTCTTGTGGTTTCTCTGGCCCTGCAAGATATCACGGCGGACATTTTGACATGGATGTACCATGTGGCGCTAAGGCAGCTTGGGATTGGGCTCCCAGTTTAGTCCTCTTTGAGGATTTAACAAAACACCAATAATATAGAATTGTCATGGGATCCCTCAGACTCCTTGATGAGAAGATCAGAAAGTTTAAAATTACTTGTTTACCACTCATAATCCTTTTCCTGTGGTAATGGCTTGCAGTGGAGTGTTCATTATGTTCTAAATGAGTGGTTCCCAAACTTCCGAGTGCTGCAACCCACCTTGTCCTCTGCAGTGGGTTGCTATCTGATGCTAAATGTTTCACCCACATAGCCTTTCAGGGAGCTCTCAGAGGCTACTTCTGGGTCATGTCAGGCCCACGACCTCCTCCATTGGCCTCTTCAGGTCCCATTACACCTCCCGCAAGTGACTGTAAATCATGGGCACAAACCAGAAGTCGCTTCTGATCACTTCTGGGAGGCTTTTGGAGACCATAAAGGCCAACGATGTGGGTCACGGACCTGGCACTTCAGGCAAAGCATTCAGCATCAGGTCACGGCCCACCGCACATCAGCTTGCGACCCACTGAAGGGTCATGACTCACAGTTCAGAAAAAGCTGTTCTAAAAGTACTCTCATGTTCACACAGGTCAATCGGTGAGGTCCAACCAGACTAGCTAGCACTCTGTGTGACTTGAATATACGTCTTAGAACGCTACCCATAATTCAGGGCCCATCAGTACTGTAACAGGACTCTAGAGCTATTCTCAAGCTTACAAAAGGGTAAGTACCAGCTTCTGATGAAGAAAAACGAACTGCTTACTTACAGTACAACAACAGCAGCCCAGAACAACAGTGCCAACAGCCATCTCACATGACACTAAGCAGCTTCGCCTTGCCAAGCTGTGCCAGGAGGCTAATGGCCCCTCTTCCACATGTGAACTCTCAGCCACCAAACAGTGTGGTGTCATCTTCAGTACTGCACAGTCAGTGAGCCTCCAAGCAGAAAGAGTTCTCTGAAAGCAGGCAACTTCAAAACTCACTGTGTTGATGTAAATGGTCATTCCACTTGCTGGCAATCATGCATATGCATGACCCATTGAAAAGCTTGCAGGATTTAACTTCTGCCAAGTTCTTTCTTTTTTATGGCTTTTTAAAATCTCAACTAGGATGTGAGGGGAGGATTTTGATGGTCACACTAGAAAGGGGAAGTGAGGGAAGGAAATAGGGGAGGGGGAAGCGTTTGAACCATGTGCATCTTCTCTTACCAGAGTGTCCTCGCTCTCCATTTATATTCTATTTGCATTTCTTAAGAAGTATCCAAAGCAGTCCAGAAAGTCAGTTGAAAAAGAAACAGATGAGAAATGAGAAGTTAATGTCTTCTTCTGAAAATAAGGAATATTCACATCCAAGCGTATGATCCAGATACTTGGTTCGGGGGTCTCACAGAGATCTTCCCATTAGCCCCTATGGCGCTCCTCAGCCACTCTGGCTATGAATGGCCTTACTGCCTCCCTCCCCATGGACCTCCTCACAAAGGGGAACAGATGTGAATCCAGTCAAGGGTGGATTAGCAATTATGCTAAGTACACTATAGAGAAGGGGCCCTGCTGGGTGGTTTAATTATCTGGTGTTCCCCAGCGTGCCAAGTGTTCTTCGCTGGTTCTCTGTCCCAACTTTCTTCAAAACTTCCCTTGAGTTCAAAACGTGGTGACTATGCCCACAACCCGAAGGATAGAAAATCAGGCAATGCTTTCAGCCTGAGGACAATATATAGTAATGGTGACAGTTTGGTCACCCCAAGTAAACCAGTCCCTCGGTCATTGGAGCACCACCCCCTCCCCTTTAAAGAAATAGGAGGGGAGGGGCGGCCCTCAGATTGGCATGGGACCTTGCCAGAGTCTGCAAGAGCAAAGCCACTGTTGGCACAGTTCCTCAATCAAAAGCTGGTGGTGGCAGGAGGAAGGTGGTAGGTCACAATGCTGTGTCCTTGGGTGCCTAAATTCCTGACACCCAGGGCATTTGCACCCCCTGCCCCCTAGGTCTGCCACTGATCCAATGCATAGCTACTCAAAAGGAAGTCCTGCTGTGTTCAATGGGGCTTACTCCCAGGAATGGGTATATAGGGCTTCTGCCTCAGCCTCCAACAAGGAAAACTCAATGGGGATGCCAATCCAAGTTCCCCATACCCACATCCTATCCATCATAACGACTGGCATTCTACTAGTTTAAAATAAAGTTAACTTGAAGATTCCCACTGCCACTCCTCACCCCTTCCTTTTTTTCCCCATTTGTTAAAAGTGTAATCATTTATTTACAGAAAATGGGTGGCATTTAGTCATTGTCTCTTGCAGATAATTTTGTGGCTTTATCAGGCTTACTGGGAGACAGCAAATCCAGCCAGACATCATATGTCTTGCACTATCCAGCAGCAAGGAAATGCCATTTTTCTTATCTTTATCTCCAATGTTGTTTTCAGTGAAGAGCTGACTAATCCTATTTGCATATGCCCACAAATGTCCATCAATCTCCATAAAGAAAGAGCCTTTTTAAACCTTGCAACTTTCTCCTGTGCTCAATGTTATGTTTCCCTCCTCTCTTTTCTTTTTTGCACCTACCCAAATGCACAGGCTGAGATTGCACTATGGCAAAAATTACCCACAGTATTCCATATAAATAGCTAGATTAGCACTTTCTGTTATCTCTCCAAAGGACTAGCAAGAAGTGCTAGTATAGTAGAGTTGAATCCTTACCATAAAGCAGGGGTGTCAAAGTCATTTCATACAGAGGGCTGAACAGCATTCATGGCATCTGCTAAGGACTGGTAGTGATGTCATTAAACAGAAAGTTACTTCCCGCCTTTGTTTTCCTAATCTCTCTCTCAGGATCTTCTCTGCTTATTCCCCTACTCCTTCCACCCCCACCTCTCTCTTCCCTCCCTTTTATGCCTCCCAGCCAGTCTTCCTCTGCTATGATATGGTGGCCACCATCTTTGGTTTCCCAAGATCTCCCAAGATTCCTCAAGATCTTGGGTTCCAAAGGCACAAACCTAACTATGGATTCATAGTAAAGGATTCATGTGCTGTAAAGCACGTTTGCGTCTCCTTCGGAGCAAGCCGTGACAGTGCACAGAGGTGCACTGGCACATAGAGGCTGCATCCAGGCTCCGTGGTGGCTTGCGGGGCAAGTCTTGCATCAGCCGACACAAGGCTCTGGGATGGGCAGGGAGGAGGCAGGAGGGAGGTGTTCCAGGGCAGGGAGAGGGCACGCAGAGGACAATCCTGGGGGTGGGTGAGTAGGGAGTGGGAGGCAGGGCTGGGATTCGGCTGTTATGCCGGATCCTAGCCCCCATACCCGAGCAGCGTGAAGTGGCTTCAAGCCACTCCACTCTCCTTGAATTTGTGCCACCTCTGAGGAGACCTATAGGGGCTACAGTGGCTTACCTGGTTGGCCACCTTCAGTCTCGAAAGACTATGGTATAAGCCTACAGCACCCAGTATTCCCAGGCGGTCTCCCATCCAAGTACTAACCAGGCCTGACCCTGCTTAGCTTCCAAGATCAGACGAGATTGCGCATATGCAGGGTAACAGGCTTACCTGGGGGTAAGGGAAAAAGTTTACCTTACCTCCGGCTGAGTCACTTTGCAGCCCTGTCTTACGCTGTATAAAGTGCAAGCCTCCTGGCATGCCTGTTCTAGCTCAAGATAGGATTGTGCCAAGAGTCTCACAAGACATTAAAACTTTATTGGAGGCCTCCAAACATTGGCCAAACTCTGCAGCTACATCATAATGAGCTTGCCGGAGAAAGTGATTCCATGGAACACATCCAGCCCTACGGGCCTTATGTTTGACTCTCTTTCTGTTGAATGGCGTACTGTGGGGTCAAAAAATCCCAGCTTCATGTACATACTGATGAGGTCTGAGTTGATGGTGACAAACCAGGAAAGTGATCTTGGGGTCATGGTGGGCAGCTCAATGAAAACTTTGGCCTAGAGTGCAGCAGTGGTGAAGAAGGCAAATTTCATGCTAGGGATCATAAGGAAAGGGATTGAGAATGAAATTACTAATGTTGCACTGCCCTATATAAATTTACAACCCGCTTCTACAAAATAATAATAATAATAATAATAATAATAATAATAATAATAATAATAATAATAATAATAATAATAATAATAATACAGGTATTTATATACCGCCTTTCTTGGTCTTTATTCAAGACTTTATTCAAGGCGGTTTACATAGGCAGGCTTATTTAAATCCCTGTAGGGATTTTTACAAATGAAAGAAAGTTCTTTCTTTCAAGAACCACAACATTCAGGTGTTTCTCTCTGATCTAGTTTCACATTCTGGCCTCCATCCTCCCACGCTCAGAGCAGATGGAAATAGCTTGGCTTCAGCTTGTCAGCTGCTTCAAGGTCGCACAGTACCGGTGGCCTCGAACTGGCGACCTTGTGGATGTTATCTTCAGGCAAACGGAGGCTCTACCCTCTAGACCAGACCTCCTGCCCAAATTAAAACATTGTAGTTGCTGACCAAACCAAAACAAAAGTTGCTGACAAAGTGAGAAGTACTGGGCAAAGCTGAATCATTCCCTGTTGTATGTCCTGGCTGCCCATTGGATGTGTAAGGTCTCTGAAGGCTATGGTTTTGTCCTCAGTGCACACCAAACCCTACTGGTAATTCTGCAGGTTTAAATATTTGGTCCACCTACCAATTTGCATCCTAAGTATGTGAAATGGCCCTTGCTGTTTTCTAGGCAATTAGACTCCAACGATGAGCATATACCAATAATATTAAAGCACAGGGTTACAAACCCCACTTACTAAGCAAACAACAAAGAAAGGTCCACAAATTAAGGCGGAATATTATCCAATTAAAAGCAGGGCACAGTCGCTTGAAAATACTCTTACGCTCACTCGTAGAAATGATTATAGGTTTCTCACTCAATACATTGACTGTCCCCAGTTCGTGACACTGGAATATTAGCCAAAGTGCATTTATTATAGCTTTTTACCCAACCTTTGCAACTTTGATTTAAAGTCATGCATTCTAATATGTTTTGACAAGTAAATTGCTTGCCTTTTTTTCTTTGATAGCCAACCGTATAAATAATGCATGCATAGTAATAGTGCGAGCAATAATGTAAAAGTCAAGGAAGGTGTCACGGATGGAATGTTAATGATGGTGGTGCCCAATCCGTTTCCAAGTGGGAGAAGGAATAAGAAATAAGGACTAAGGAACGGCTCAGCCTTGGTGCCCAGAAAGGGGCACTAACAACTGTGTAATGCACAGGCACTACATTTTAAATAAGCACCACTTCTCCTCTCACATTTACACTCTGGGCCTTAAAAAACTGACTTGGTCTACCTCTGTCCCATGAGTGTGAAATCCCCAAACTTAGCAATATGTAACCCCCTCAGAAATATTGCTAACCTACAGCCCAATCCAAAGCTTCCTGGTGCCCGCTAGAGAAGCGGCATCAAAGTGGCTACTGCTGTATGCAGCAGGCGTCCACTTCCCTTGGGGAAAGCCAAAGCCCCATAATGGGGATTTTGCTCCGAGCTATTTTGCCAGTGCACACTTGAGAGACTCAGTGTCGGGCTTTGTAGCCCAACACGGAGTTCAGGATCATCATGTTCCTGCCCCCCACCTGCCCTGGTTCTTCCCCCCCGCCCTTCCCCTGCCCCCCAGAGGCTGCACTGCCACATAGTGGTCTCACCCGTGGCAGTGGTGTGTCCTCCTCCTGTCGGCGCTGGGTCCAGCGCCAGGGTTCCCTACTCCCTGGGTGCTGTAAATGTGCTTCATGCTAGGGCTGAATGCCGGCACTGAGAGAGCTCAGGATTGAGCCCCTAATCAGAACTATTTCTCCTTCTCTTGTAATGCCTGAGATCCTTCACCAGAGCCAAAAATGCCCCTTGGCTTGCAAGTTTGCTTTACGTGTTGTTTTGTCTGAGCAAGAAACAATAAACTTGCCTTAAAGTTTTGCTCCAGGCACAGCTGAAAGAATGCACATTTTGCTTTCAGCAGATGTTCAGGCTGAGATTTTGCAGGCTGGCTGGACACCCAGAGAGAACCCCTCTCTTTCTATCATGAGATGACCCCAGATGTTTTCATTCCTGAGAAAATCCAAATGTTGCCTCCATAGTGGGGGACACAGATGAGTGTGTGAAACATATGGCAGTTGCTTGCTCATCAAAAGAACCTCAAAATCTGATGCTTGGGGGGGGGAGGTTCACCCAACCCAACTGTTGGGTGACAGACATGTTGGTTCCTTTTCCTTGTGGGTCAGATTTAATGTACACATGTTCCAGACAAGAAGGAACATGCCTGAGAGATGCAGGCTGCCTGTCTGTCCATAAATCTGTACTTTCGTACTCCGTACGTACATCCATCTACTCTTCTAGAAATAGAAAATAAAACAAGTTCTAATTTTGCAGTTTTTCACATTTGCAGCAGGGGGTGGATGATTAATCATGATACACGTTCTGGAGCCCAACTCTGCACACACTCGGTTTCTTTCATACAAAGAAAATAAAGCCAAGCGGCTGAAAATGTAATTATTAGTTCACTAAATGCTGCAGATGCAAAGGCAGCAGACTCCTTTTGTTTCACTTTTTTCGTCCAATATCTAAACTGCCAGCATTTCTTTGCTGATCAGTTTATTACCGTGTAATTTGAATGCTCATATCATCCCAGAGAAACTGTATGATTAGCCACTTAAATACCCCCCATTTTATTCTCTTAAACAATTGCGGTAAAGTGCATCACTCTTCTGTATCAGTGATGATTCTGAATGAGAATTATACAGCATGTGGACTGTAATTCTAAATAATCAGTCAGAGCAGATAGGAATTTTAAAAATATATAATTTTATTGAAATGATGTTGTGAGTTCTACATGGGGCTTTTAAAAAAATATTCCCACATCTCATATGTAAATAGGATTTTCTTTTTTTCAGCAAATCAGATTCCAGAAACAATTCAAAGTAAAAGGAACAGAATAAGAACTGGATCCAAAGAACCTCTCCACTACTTCCACAGGCCCAAAGGAATCTTGGGAATGTGTTTTAGGGAGAACAACGCTCTCTTAGAGTTAGTGTCATTGGCATAAATTTTGAACTTATCATGTCCACCATAACTACACAGGATTATGACCATGCACACACACAGAAAATCAACTTTAAATTTCTTCATAAAAGTGTTTTCTTCTGCCATTTATTCCTGCTTTGAAATGAGATAGAATACATCTCATTTAACAATCTAGCTCATTTTATTCCGAACACCTGGAGTGGGTGGTAATCATTTAAAACAAAGGTATTTAAAAAAATGAAAAATCGGATTTTAAAAATCACATTAGAACACGAAGAGCCTCACTGGATCAGGCCAAAGGCCTATCTAGTCCAGCTTTCTGTATTTCACAGTGGCTCACCAGATGCCTCAGGGAACACACAAGATACCTGTAGAGATCCTGTAGCCACTCCCTTGCACCTGGCATTCTGAGATAGCCTACTTCTGAAATCAGAAGGTTGTACATACCCATCATGGCTTATAACCCATGATGGACTGTTCCTCCATAAATCCGTCCAATTCCCTTAAAAAGGCATCTAGGACATACGCCATGACCACATCATGTGGCAAGGAGTTCCACAGTTCTTTACATGCTGGGTAAAGACATACTGTCTTTTGTCTGTTCTAACTCTCCCAACAGTTTTAGTGGCTATCACCTGGTTCTGGGGTTGTGTGAGAGGGAAAAGAACATCTCTCAATCCATTCTATCCATCCCCTGCATAATTTTATACATTTCTAAGATAAATCAGATAAATCACAGATAAATTAGGTATCAGAATGCTACTACGTGCAGACTTGCTCCAATGATTGAGCTGCCCCAGGTCCATCCTGCCTCATAGTGGCTGATGGGGCTTACTCCAGGGCAAGGGGATAAATGTCCCCTTAACCCAAGGAGACCTCCAGCAGCCAGTCCTTCCCCCCAAGCTGTGTGGTGCGGCTGCATCACCATACAACGATTTAGTTAGGACTGGGCTATTTGCACAGGAGTGTAGCCTTAATGTACATGCTATCTCCCAAGCAGCTCTTGAGAAGGATAATGGTTTAAAGCAGTGGTTCCCAACCTGGGGGGTCATGACCCCCAAAGGAAACTGGAACCACTGCATTTCCCCTTAGGGAAGTGGCTGCAGTCGTGATGGTGGCAACGGTACCTCAGCAATTTCGTGAGTTTTGAAAAAGTTTTTTTTTTTAAATACATGGATGTAATGCTGTTCACCCACAGGGTGCAGGGAACCTTCAGTCCCCTCTACAGGCTTTCTCACTGCTCAAAATGTCTCCAAGCTGGAATCACTACTCATTTCCAGTTTCGTCTTGTTCAGAGAGCCATTTTGAGAAGTGTGGAGGCATCCCCGCCCTCTCTGGAGGACTGGAGCTATCCAGGTGCTTAAAAAGACCCTTTTCCACAGCAGCACAATCACAGTGGTGCCATTGCTGCCCCCCCATCAGCAAATACATACATTGCTGCCCCCCCATCAGCAAATACATACAGTGGTTCCCAATCACTGATTCAGAGACATTAACAGGTGCCCCTAAACAAATTTCTCAGTTTGCCTCTTACTGAACCGAATGCTTCTTCTTGGTTGAGGTTCTTTTGAAAACAGTTTCAAAGACAGCACCTGAGCTCTCCTGCTGTCGGAAAAGTCCTAAAATTCCTTTGCTTGCCAACCGCACCCCTAATTAGAGTTGGCACTGAAATTTCACACAAAGTAAAATTCTGAAATGAGTTTCAGGGTTCACCCCAAGGGAAAACATCTGAGAACTTAAAAGGAAATTCAAATAAGTTTCTATAAGACAAGTGAAATTTATCAGTGGGGTTCTACATATCCCTTAGCTCCATACCACATAACACAGTTCTTCAAAATCAGTTGGCACTATGGCATGGGAATTTGTTGAAATTACAAACTTCCTTGTTGAAAGGAAAATATTCCGAAAATAAATCCTACTGGGAGTGTGCAAGTCTTTGGGTGCACTTAATGTTACTATTTAATCACTTTCAGTGTAGAAACTGCTTTATATAGACAAGTACATCTTTTTATTATTATTTTTTTTTTACACTTTATCACTATCCAGCAAGTCCTCACTTCAGGTCATTTTGTTTTAAGTTGTTTCATTATAAAGTTGATGAGGGGAAAAAATGATTCCTGGCCAGGCCCACTGTCTGTGTGGAGTTTGCACATTCTCCCCATGTCTGTGTGGGTCTTCTGCGGCCCACAAAGCTCTCATTTATTTCAATGTTTAATATTAGAAGTGTTTGGGGTCTTTATTTAGAAGTTTAGTGATTTTTTGTTACCAGAAATACACTGTAATATTGGTTATGTATATCAATAGCATATGGTAAAATTGATTTTGTTATAAATAACTTAGGGCCCAATCCTATCCAACTTTCCAGCACCGGTGCAGCCTCAATGCAGCCCTGAGGTAAAGGAACATGTTGGGGAGGCCTCTGTGACTGCCTCCCCAACACAGGATACAGTGCAAACCCCATTGGCACAGCTGCACCGGCACTGGAAAATTGGATAGGATTGGGCCCTTAATGTTGCAGTTTCCAAGAACCCATTGACCTTCCAACTTTCACCCTCCAACTTCTCAGCAAGGATTGCAGAATAACCCTGGAAAAGCAGGGTCCCCGTATGCACAGAAAAGAGTCCACCATGTGTACGGTTACATGTGGTGAGGTAATTTCATACAATGAACATGTATAAATCAGAGAGGGCACCACCCACATGGCAATAATATCTGAAAAGGGCTCTGCTGATTGGTGCTGCATGTGTGAACATCTGCGTTGAAATGGAAGTTCTGTCTGCGGTATTCTATCCACGATGGCCCATTCAAACATGCCACCCATCATGTCTCATGTTGCAGTCATCAGCTGGTGACACTGCCTGAGTGAATGTTGCATATTATATAAGTGATATTGCATACATGGGACAAGTTCTCCTTCCACATATATTCAACTTTGGAGTTTTGCAGATATGACCTTCCTGAACCTTCTCTTCTTGTCTGAAAAAGAGCATTACAAAGTTCCAAAAGTTCTGCATTCTTCGCATGGTTTAGCCCAGGGATGTCAAACATAAGGCCCACAAATGTGGCCCATAGATGCTCTTTATTGGGCCTGCATGATGGCTGGGCTCTCCCACAACCACCACCATAGGCTACTGAACTACGCTGTCACTGCTGAAAGGGCAGCCCAGCCCCAACACTGGTCAACAGAGAGGTACCAATTATCTAGTATGCACCTCAGAAAGAATAGACAATCCCCTAATAATGGAAATAAATTATGGTAACAGACTCTGGATCTGAGGGACTCACCATTATTTCGCACACGGTATGCACATTGATTGTACAGAACAGTTTTTTTCTCATTCAAGACACATACAACGCCCACAAGCCATCGGAATACATACTAACAAAAACTGTTCACTAAACACCTCTTCATATACAAAAGTCACCCCCGACATGACTGTGTGCGTTCCACACTAGCAATGTGTCCCTTGTGTTTAATTTAATTGTTTTGTTTATTTGTACAGGTAGTTTAGCTGGCACTGACATCTGTTTCATTTTGACATCTTAATGTGCTCTTCGTAGACATGCTTTGACAGGGCTTACTTGTGTTTTGACAGGTTGGGTGCCTTCCCCTCAAGACTTGTGCATTTTGTGCTATCGCAAGAAGTACGATTTGGAGCAGACAAAAATCTGCTGCGATTAGTCAAGGTTATGGCGAGATTTGATCTGAATGGATCAAATGGGATCTAGTTAAATGTTTCATCAGGTCTCTGGTGGCTGAGAGAGCAATCTGAAGGAAAAGGAAGTGGGCCAGGCTACGAGAAAGAGGATGACGCATTGCAAAGAACAGCAGGACTCCTGTTCCTTTAGTATTAATGCCGGAGGGCACAAAGGTTGTGAGTCCCAGTGGCTGGTGAGTTAACTTACAGAAGATTCTGGGAGTGCTCTATATTGTGTGCACTGGGTTCACATGGGGCACTGGCCAGGCCTGTTTTGGCTTTTTTCAAACAATACAGAGTTTATGGGCTTCATCACCATAGGGCTGTGGTTTCCAAACTCTCCGGGAGTTTGAAACCCACAGTAAGTCTTTGCGGGGGCGGGGGGGGGAGGCAGTAGGGGCAGGGGGAAGGCAGCAACGCGAGGAACCATATACACTGCTCTATCACATCATGCTGACCCTCATGTTTTCCTGCTCAGTCTTGCCACTCTATGGGCACAATCCTAACCAGGTCTACTCAGAAGTAAGTCCTATTTTGTTCAATGAGGCTTACTCTCAGGAAAGTGTGGTTAGGATTGCAGCCTGTATTTGTTAATTAGATTTAAATCCTGCTTTTCTCCCATCATGGAACTCAAGTGGGGTTCCCAGGTGTTCGCAATGTCCAGACAGGAGGCCAAGTTAGCCTGAGCAAGGTGACTGTGTCTTGTGCCCTCAGACCCCACTCTATAATCAAAGCCAATATGTAGCAATTGGCTCCCCCCCCCCACAAGTCTTGACAAATTTCCTTGAAAATAAAAAAAAAAAAAATGAAAAATAAAATAACCTTTAAGGTTATTCTGAAATGACAGTGCAATTATCTTGGGAGAGAAATCCAACCAGAGTCCATTATTATCACCAATTTCTTGTTGAAGCACTTAGGGGGATTTGACAGATGAAAAGAATGGTGAGAACTAAGGTGCTAATTCTTCAACATTATGCATTTTGGCACTGCCTTTCACCTGACAACAATTACTTCTCAAACTGGGGAAGGCATTGCTGCCGTATAATTAGAAGATGTATGGGTTCGCAAAGGCAGTTTCAAATTTTATCAGATCAGAGTCCTTTCAGAGCAACAAGTGCTGTTCCCGGAATATGTTGTGTATAAATCAAAATCTATTAGGCTTGTCCACGATTAGAGCTGCAACAACAACAGGATCAGCAGTGACTACCACAGAAAAGTTAATAAGCTAGTAGTTTTCCATGGAGATTGAAATCCAGACAAGCCAGTATTTCCTCTGCTGCTTTGCTGCTGGAAAATGTCATTAGCATCTCGAAGTCAATTGAGGAATTCAAATCACCGGAGAGATCGCATGCATAAAAATAGGAAAGACACAGGAATCTGTTTTCCAACAGCATCTGATCTGTGTTAACCAGTGCTCACCTTTCTGGAACGCCCACCTGTTGCAATGGGTTGAACTCTGCACTAGTGTCAGGTGCTGAACTCTTTTGCCAAACCACCACAGAGCTATTTTCTAGTTAGTTTCTAGTGTGTCATGTGCATACAGGGATGTGGGAAAAGGTTCTGTTAAAAAGTCACTTATCTTACAAAAACTCATCTGGCTTCCTTTGAAAAAATCCTCAGAGGATTCTGGTGTGGATAAACCCAGGCATTTGCTTTGAATTACACATATTTCAGTCCCCACAAATCATGATACTGAAGCACTGGTGTACCTGTGTTCAGTTCTGGTCATCACATCTCAAAAAGGATATAGTAGAAATGGAAAAGGTGCAGAGGATAGTGACGAAATGATTAGTAGGCTGGGGCACTTCCCTTATGAGGATAGGCTAAAGGGTTTGGAGCTTTTCAGTCTAGGAAAAAAAGCACCTGAGGGGGGACATAATTAAGACATGCAAAATTATGCAGGGGGTGGATATTGTGGATAGAGGAGTGTTCTTTTCCCTCTCACACAACACCAGAATCAGGGGACATCCACTAACATTGAGCGTCAGGAGAGTTAGAACAGACAAAAGAAAATATTTCTTTACCCAGCATGTAATAAATCTGTGGAACTCCTTTCCACAAGATCTAGTGATGGCCTAGATGCCTTTAAAAGGGTGTTGGGCAAATCTCTGGAGGAAAGGTTTATCACAAGTTACAAGCCATGAAGATTATGTGCAACCTCCTGATTTTAGAATAGGCTACCTATTCTAGGATAGGCTAGAATTCTCCCTAGGCTACCTAGGGAGTAGCAACAGGATGCAAGTATCTTATTGTCTTGTGAGCTACCTGAAGCATCTGGTGGGCCACTGTGAAATACAGAAAGCTGGACTAGATGGGCCTTGGCCTGATCCAGCAGGGCTCTTATGTTCTTAAGCCATTTCTGCCCAATATTACATATAGGCAACAGGGACCAAATGTGTACACATGTGGGCCGGACAAAAATGGGTTAAGTCCTGCCCACTTAAGTACACATTAAGTGGGCCGGGTTAAGTGGGCCAGGTTAAGTGGGTTAAGTACACATGTGGGCCGAACAAAAATGGGTTAAGTGCTGCCCACTTACTTTCTTGTTGCAAGTAGATCCTTTCACAGTGTCTACAACAATGTGGGATGTTGCATTAATCCCATGGTGGAAGATTTGTGGGTTGAACCAGCAATTGGTCACTGGAGACAGTTGCTTGCTTTGAGCAGTGGTTAGTAATTATTTCCTTGTGAAGGCAAAAACAAATGCACAAAGAGAGAAGACACACCATAATGGTAGCAGTAAATCTCTAAATAGCTTCAGGTCCTGGTTGGGGAGCTGCAGCTCAGTGGTAAGCGCATGCTTTGCATGCATAAGACCTCAAGTTCAGTCCCTCGCAAGGATATTAGACAGCAAGCAGGGTCGGCTCCTCCATGAGGAGAAGAGAAGAAGCTGCTTTGAGTGGCAGAATGGGGAAGGTGGCAAATTGACGGGGGTGCCCTGAACCCTGCAGGTGCAGCTGCTTGCCCTACCATCTCATTGAATCATAAAGATGGAAGGGACCTACAAGGACATCCCCCTGCCTGTAGCAGGAATTCCTCTCACAGCATCTCCAGCTTGTACCTGTAGAGCCTCTGCTTGAAGATCTCCCGCGGGGGAGAATCCACCACCACCTTCGGCAATCTGTTCCACTGCCAAACCGCTTCTCCCTAATGTCCAGCCAGAATCTTCTCCCTTGCAATTTGTACCCACTAGATCTAGTTCATCACCTTGTGCTTTCCAATTCACTTTTCATTTGCTGAGAGTGAGTGGGAAGAGGATCAGAATAGGGGCAACCTACCTTTTCCTCTGCTCCACTGCTGGGAGAGCAAGTGATCATGGTGGGGTGGGTGAAAAAGAAAGTGGGAGGCTGCTGCAATTCAGTTTTGACTGCTCCCCTTCCAGGAGAATGAACAATCAGGGCTGCATCTTGTTCTTGCTCAAGCAGCTGCTTCCAAACAGGCTGGGCAAGCCTGTTCTTCCAAACAAGGAAGAAGTGTTGGAGGAAATTAAAAATAGTTTTCTCTTGGGGGGGAGAGCAGAGTAGCTTAAGCAGCGGACCCCCCTTTGGGTATCACCCCAGGGAACCTCCCTCACCCGGCTGACTGCTGATCAATAAAAAAGACAAAGAGGCAATGGCTTGTTAAAGTTGCAAAAAGAAGTTATTTACTTACAGTTCCACTGAGTGTATATTTACAGCGTGACTGTGTACATCTGCAAGAGGGATCTGAAGGCCTTAGGAGTGGACCTCAACAGGTGGGAAACCCTGGCCTCTGAGCGGCCCACTTGGAGGCAGGCTGTGCAGCATGGCCTTTCCCAGTTTGAAGAGACACTTGGCCAACAGTCTGAGGCAAAGAGGCAAAGAAGGAAGGCCCATAGCCAGGGAGACAGACCAGGGACAGACTGCACTTGCTCCCGGTGTGGAAGGGATTGTCACTCCTGAATCAGCCTTTTCAGCCACACTAGACACTGTTCCAGAACCACCATTTAGAGCGCGATACCATAGTCTTTCGAGACTGAAGGTTGCCAACTATTTGAGAGCCTATCTTTGATGAGGCATTCCACCTTCTTACCCGGTATAGATGTTAGGCTGACCGGCCTATAGTTTCCCGGGTCCCCCCTCTTTCCCTTTTTAAAGATCAGCATGACATTTGCTATCCTCCAATTTTCTGGCACTGTGGCCGTTTTGAGGGACAAGGGAAGGGAAAGGATTGTCACTCCCGAATCGGCCTTTTCAGCCACACTAGACGCTGTTCCAGAACCACCATTCAGAGCGCGATACCATAATCTTTCAAGACTGAAGGTTGCCAACTACTGCTATATTTACAGCATCTGATTAGGATCAGGCATTCAGCTAACACTTAGAGATAGCAAGGCCCTGGAGCTGCCTTGCCCTGCATGCCTTGTGCTCAAGATGGCCTGGGCATCAGAGCACTGGTGTGCATCATCTTAAAAGGTCGGTGGTCAGAGGACAAGAGAGGAAGTGCTCAGACGAGAAGGGAAGGATAAAGGGTTAGGGCCACACCCCACAAGGATCACAGAGAGAACAGGTAGAAAGGTCAGAGTCACTGGGCCATAGCTAGACCCCTTCTGGACAGCACACGGAGTTGCACCAACTTCAACACCACTTCTCAACTCTGGATGCACGAGTCTAGCAGATTCATACTTTCTCATAGACTGTGGAATTTATCTCTTGCTAGTGGCTTAGTCAGGATGTCTGCTGTCATTTCTTGGGATGGACAGTAGTCCATCCTGACAAGTCCTTTCGTGATCATATCATGCACAAAGTGATTTCTGATATCTATATGCTTTGTGCGTGCATTTTGGCTTTCTGATTGTGCCAATCTGATACGACTCTGGTTGTCTTCAAACACTTGGATTGGCTTTTGTTCATCTATGCCCAAATCACTTAACAACTGACAAAGCCACATTACTTCTCTGCATGTTTCTGAAGCAGATATGTACTTGGCCTCTGTGGAAGGAAGAGCCACAATGCTTCATCAAAGATAGGATCTCAAAACACATAGACGAACAGGCCTTGCTGAGGGAGAGTCAGCATGGCTTCTGTAAGGGTAAGTCTTGCCTCACGAACCTTATAGAATTCTTTGAAAAGGTCAACAGGCATGTGGATGCGGGAGAACCCGTGGACATTATATATCTGGACTTTCAGAAGGCGTTTGACACGGTCCCTCACCAAAGGCTACTGAAAAAACTCCACAGTCAGGGAATTAGAGGACAGGTCCTCTCGTGGATTGAGAACTGGTTGGAGGCCAGGAAGCAGAGAGTGGGTGTCAATGGGCAATTTTCACAATGGAGAGAGGTGAAAAGCGGTGTGCCCCAAGGATCTGTCCTGGGACCGGTGCTTTTCAACCTCTTCATAAATGACCTGGAGACAGGGTTGAGCAGTGAAGTGGCTAAGTTTGCAGACGACACCAAACTTTTCCGAGTGGTAAAGACCAGAAGCGATTGTGAGGAGCTCCAGAAGGATCTCTCCAGACTGGCAGAATGGGCAGCAAAATGGCAGATGCGCTTCAATGTCAGTAAGTGTAAAGTCATGCACACTGGGGCAAAAAATCAAAACTTTAGATATAGGCTGATGGGTTCTGAGCTGTCTGTGACAGATCAGGAGAGAGATCTTGGGGTGGTGGTGGACAGGTCAATGAAAGTGTCGACCCAATGTGCGGCGGCAGTGAAGAAGGCCAATTCTATGCTTGGGATCATTAGGAAGGGTATTGAGAACAAAACGGTTAGTATTATAATGCCGTTGTACAAATCGATGGTAAGGCCACACCTGGAGTATTGTGTCCAGTTCTGGTCGCCGCATCTCAAAAAAGACATAGTGGAAATGGAAAAGGTGCAAAAGAGAGCGACTAAGATGATTACGGGGCTGGGGCACCTTCCTTATGAGGAAAGGCTACGGCGTTTGGGCCTCTTCAGCCTAGAAAAGAGACGCTTGAGGGGGGACATGATTGAGACATACAAAATTATGCAGGGGATGGACAGAGTGGATAGGGAGATGCTCTTTACACTCTCACATAATACCAGAACCAGGGGACATCCACTAAAATTGAGTGTTGGGCGAGTTAGGACAGACAAAAGAAAATATTTCTTTACTCAGCGTGTGGTCGGTCTGTGGAACTCCTTGCCACAGGATGTGGTGCTGGCGTCTAGCCTAGACGCCTTTAAAAGGGGATTGGACAAGTTTCTGGAGGAAAAATCCATTATGGGGTACAAGCCATGATGTGTATGCGCAACCTCCTGATTTTAGGAATGGGTTAAGTCAGAATGCCAGATGTAGGGGAGAGCACCAGGATGAGGTCTCTTGTTATCTGGTGTGCTCCCTGGGGCATTTGGTGGGCCGCTGTGAGATACAGGAAGCTGGACTAGATGGGCCTATGGCCTGATCCAGTGGGGCTGTTCTTATGTTCTTATGTTCTAACAGAGGTTTGTTTCCTGCTTGCCCAGCTTCTTGCTCCACCCCCATACAGAGCCACATGTCCACTGGTTGACTTTCGTTCAGCTCTGTCTTCTCCCCAATCTGAGTCAATGTAGACTACTAATTGAGGCTTTTCACCGGCTGGTAACTTTAGTCTGAAGTCTAGGGTGCCTTTCAGGTATCTTGCAACACTTTTAACTCCAAGCCAGTCCCATTTTGTGGGAAAATTAGTTTTCCTGCTCAAAATCCCTACAGCAGTAGCAATGTCTCGCCTGGTTGTGTTGGACAGGTAAAGCAACCAGCCTAATAATAATAATAATAATAATAATAATAATAATAACTTTATTTTTACCCCGCCTTTCTCCCCGAAGGGACTCAAGGCGGCTTACAACATATTAAAAATAATTTTAAAAACAAATAAAAACATATCAGCACATCATAAAAAACAGCAGTCAGAGTAAAAAAAAATAGGTAAAAAGAGCATAGAGCAGCAGCAAGTCATAAAAGAATCAGGCCTGTAAAAAATATTAAAAGATGTTAAAAAGAATGTTAAAAAGATGTTAAAAAGCCTATTGCTTCTCTGTACTGTGTATTGTTTGGGAGAGGTTCACTTTCATCCTTTTGTTTTAGAAAGTTGTTTAAGTCTCCATTGGTGTAGCTGTTGGATGTGCATCTTTGAGTCCTAGTGACTCCAACAAGTCCAAAATCTTTGTTTTCTGACTGAGAAGAAAACTTCCATCTTCCTCTCTGTCCACTTGCATACCCAAGTAATAAGTGACATCTCCAAGCTCCTTAATTTCCACCTCTTTGTTCAGGTGATTTACTATGTCTCTGTAGTCTTGTTCTCTCTCATAAAAACATAGCAAGTCATCTACATAAACCAAGAGATATGTCCATTTTCCATCGTTATGTTTTGTGTACAGACACTGGTCTGCTGCACCTTGTGTGAAGTGTTGTTGTGTTAACATCTGGTCCAGTTTTTCATGCCAAGCTTTGGTTGATTACCTTAAGCCACACAGCCCCTTCTGAAGCTTGCATACAAGGTGAGCTTTCTTGCTGTCTGTGAAACCTGGTGGTTGTTCCATATAAAGCTCCTCTTTAATTTCTCCGTGGAGAAATGCAGTTTTAACATTCAAATAGTATACACACATTTTCCTTGAAGCAGCTATGCTCAGGAGCAGTCTTACAGTAGTGCATTTCACTACGAGTGCAAAAACCTCATCAAAATCTCCATATTTCTGGGAGTAACCTTTGGCTACTAGTCTTGCTTTGTAGAGCTCTATTTGCCCGTGTGCATTTGTTTTGACCTTAAAGACCCATTTGCATTCTATCGCCTTTTTACTTGGTGGTAACTTGGTTAATTTCCATGTTTTGTACATCTTTCTCTTCTTATGCAGCTCTTTTCCACTTACTTGATTCATCTGCAGGCATTGCTTCCACTTCTTCCCAGGATTCTGGTTCGTGTTCTGGCGATGAC
This sequence comes from Tiliqua scincoides, assembly GCF_035046505.1. NCBI lineage: Eukaryota > Metazoa > Chordata > Lepidosauria > Squamata > Scincidae > Tiliqua > Tiliqua scincoides. The sequence goes on along the minus strand of NC_089825.1, from coordinate 12,122,698 downwards.
CTTGCGAGGTAGGTCAGTCCAAATCATGAAGGTGGTATGCCTTTGTTCTCTCGGGATGAACGTCTGGGTTCTGCTGGAACCTGGTCTGCTGTTGTGGCAACTTCTGGCTCCGACAATTCCTCTTCCCCATCATTCTCCCCTTCTGCTGCTGCACTGGTCTCAGACTCTGGCGATGAGGGTCCTGGTATGCTGTTATGGTAAACTGGTACATACATGAGTTCCCCATCTGTCCGTGAGAGACCATCAATGAACTTTTTACCTTTGTCAACTCTCTCATTCTCAGCAAAGTATAGACCATGCCTAGTGGTCACCTTTCCGGTGTGCATGTCCATAACCTTGTAACCTTTTCTGCCTGGAGCATATCCTATGAAGAGACCTTCTTCAGCTCTGAGGTCTAGCTTGGACCTTTTCTCCTTTGGAACATAAGCATAGACTTTGCAGCCGAACACATGAAGATGCTTCATGTCTGGTGCTCTGCCATGCCACAGCTCAAAAGGAGTTTTGCTGTCTAAAACACCCTTAGTGGGTAGTCTGTTTTGCAAATAGTTGGCTGTGACTATTGCTTCACTCCAAAAATTTGTGGGTAGCTCTGCATCAGTTAGCATGCATCTAGCCATTTCCAAGAGGCTTCTGTTTTTGTGTTCTGCAACGGCATTTTGTTGTGGAGTGTATGGGACAGTCAATTTATGTTTGATTCATGGGTCCTGGGGGGTCATGAACGTCATCTGCATTCATTTCACTTTTGGCAAACCAGTGATTACCAAGATGGGTTAAAAGAATACAGCTCCTCCCCCCCCCTTTGCATGCAGAAAGCTCTTTTCACTATTGTAGTAATGGTATGCAAATTGCACCTCTGGCACTGCATAATTACCTGTGCATAATTACCTGGATGCAAAGGGATGTTCACCTTCTTAATTGCATTAAAATTTATTCACGTAATTAAAGCCAAGACATTGTAACTAAGAAAGTGCAAACAAAATAACTATTAGTCAAATGAGGACTCAAGCAGGGAGAAGGGTTCGAGAAGCACTCTATGAGTTGTTCAATAAAATCATGAAGAGGTGCTCCATACTGTTTGGAAAATAACTGTTATACTTCAATGACCAGTCTCGGTTAGTTAAGGAAGTGCTGGAATCAATCTGCATAAAGGTCTCCGATTCAGTGAAACTCCCTGAGAAATTTTACTATTGTGATTAACAGCCCGATCCACCATAATTCCCCATGCAATGATTGCAGCAGCATCCTGCAGGAGAGTTTTGACCTCTATCTAGAGGCTTCTTTGGGATAATGGAACATTGGTTCCCTGTGGCAGGGCCTATGAGAGGAATTTTGTCAGGGGGTACAAAGTTTCTTCTGGGCCCCTTCCCAAAGGGAGAGGCAGGCAGTGGGGACAGGCAGAAGGGGGGGGGGTAAAATAAGGCAGGGGGAGGTGACAACCAAAATAGTCTTTGGAGCCCAAGTCTACTAGGCTTCTTGATGCAGAACCCAGGTCTACCTGATCATGCAGCATTGCCAGCTAGATAAAGTGATATGGAAAACCAAACACACTCCTAAGTCTCTCTAAAATCTTTGAAATACAGAAAATTGATTGCAGAAAATTAGCATCCTTGTGTTTAGGCTCACACTGGAATGGACCAAAATGAACTTCTGCAGCAGCAATAGCCCCGCACCTGGGTCACTGAGCTTGTCTACACTCCTTCATGGTTATGGGATCCACAAGCCAAAGAGCTACTGTAGCAAGTCAGTTTTGACACCCAGATTTGACACTGTGTTCAGGAGGGTCATGGATGCATTCCTGACTCCAGTTTGTATGGCTTGCAGCAGCAGCTAACACTATATGTACTGCACCTGGTTGTGCCCAAGCATCATGCACAGGCAGTGAGTTCAGGTGAGACAGGAAAATGTCAGATCCCAGCAACTTTCTGGGCCCCCTCCTTTGGCTCCTGGGCCCCCTTTCTGACCCTGGACCCAGGTACAAATTGCCCCCTTGACCCCCCCCTCTCCTAGGCCCTGCCCTGTGGGTTTGGTGGGTTAACTGAGACTTGGTCCAGCTCAACAGTTTCAAAGACTACATTTTGTGTGGAAAGTCTTCCACTGCACCAGCCACATCATAGAGCCGTTCTCCTTGCTCCGAGCCATTGATGGCCACTGGTGTGGGTAGGTGTCATGGCGTGCATGGACACCAGGAACATTGTGGCTGATACTGGCCCTGCACTGAGGCTCCATAGTGCCATGCTTGGCTGCTAAGCTAGGAACAGCCACTCAACCTCCGTAGAAGAGGGCTGGTGGCTAGACGGAGGCAGGAGCCAAGCATAAGAGGCAGCTGGGCAAACCAGTCAGGGTGTTACCCTGCACATGCCTGATCTCGTCTGATCTCGGAAGCTAAACAGAGTCAGGCATGGTTAGTACTTGGATGGGAGACCGCCTGGGAATACCGGGTGCTATAGGCTTATACCATAGTCTTTCGAGACTGAAGGTTGCCAACCACCAATCACAGCTGGAGGAGGAGGAAAACAATGAAAACCAGAGCAGAAAAAGATGTGAGCACAGTGAATTGGAGGGGCGCACAAGAAAGGACTCGTGTACTACTATTGGGGCAACTACCCCCCCATACCTGTACCCGGCATCTTTAAAGAAATCTGCATAAAGCAAGATGTGAGTGATGCATGCTGTCTTGGTGAGGAGCACAATGTCTTATTATGACTCTTACAATATGGTTCGAAATGAGGGGGAAATAACAATGGGTCAACTCATTGGATCATGGACCTCATTCAGACAGTGATTGAAGCATTCTTCAGTCCAGTGAGGTCTTTAGTATCCTGATCCAGTCAGGGGGCTCCCTCCTGGTGAGAGATTGTTGTGGGCCCTAAGGCAACGCCCTGCCCTGATGGCGTTGGATGACCAAGGATCAGCCTGACTTGATGGACCCTTGAAGGGGTGTTGGTGCTCAGCCAGTGACCCACCTGGCTGACCTCTGACCCCCCCTGCACATGTAGTAGTTGGCAACCTTCAGTCTCGAAAGACTATGGTATCGCGCTCTGAAAGGTGGTTCTGGCACAGCGTCTAGTGTGGCTGAAAAGGCCGATTCGGGAGTGACAATCCCTTCCACACCGGGAGCAAGTGCAGTCTGTCCCTGGTCTGTCTCCCTGGCTATGGGCCTTCCTTCTTTGCCTCTTAGCCTCAGACTGTTGGCCAAGTGTCTCTTCAAACTGGGAAAGGCCATGCTGCACAGCCTGCCTCCAAGCGGGCCGCTCAGAGGCCAGGGTCTCCCACCTGTTGAGGTCCACTCCTAAGGCCTTCAGATCCCTCTTGCAGATCCCTCCTGCACATGCACAAGCACACATTTATGTATCATTTATGTGTGTGCATATCTCTAGCTCTATTTCTATCTATCATTTCCCAAGTGGCTCTTGTTCCTAATCAGACTTCCCCCTCCTTCTGTCATCCCTCTGACGAACTATACTTCTGTATCTGGGGGAATTTGCGAGGTGGAGTGCCTCTCAAACAACCACAAAACATCTTCCTTTCTCTCAAAATCCTTTGGATATTTCTCCTCTGCATTCACTGCCAATTTCACTTTAGTCAAATCTGATGACAACCTTGGAAGCTACTGGCTAGCCTTCCCCCACCAAATGTTTCTAGCCTTATTAAAACTTTGTGGAGTAGCTAGTTGTAAAGTATAGGGTTGCATAGTCAGAAGTGTGGATTCCTCAGCCCTTTTGGTCACGGCGTATATATTTTTTTTTCTCAGTTGAGTAAGGGCTTGGCCCTGGAATTAAATCTGGACTATATCTGCCTCTGTTTAACAAGGCCAGACTCTCAGAGGGAGGGAATTAATTACTGCATTACACGTTTATACTGGGGGAAAAATTGTGTTAAATCATCGGTTTCCTTATTGAATAATTCCTTTCTGTGGCTCTGACCTTCCTATGAACATTTGTTGGGAACAAAGAATATCAAGGTCAGGCTGATCAGAAGCTAAGGTCAGCATCAAATTGAACGAAACAAGCTGGGAGGGCAAAACAAAAAAAATCCAGGGAAAAATGGAATTAGTCAGGTATTGCAAAACTTTCCTACTATGTGGAAGAAAAAAAAATGTTGGTTAGAATACAGGAAACATCTATTTCTGAATATTCGTAATGAGGTCTGTGCCCCCCCCCCCCCGAGAAACTGCAGATCACAGGCACTGTCTTTCTGGGGAGGGGCAAGGTGCTATGATTTTAAATGTTCAAAATCTTCTTTGCAAGATCAATGCAGCAGCCTCTTCCTCCCTCCAAGAAGCACCTTGGGGCATTCCAAGGATTGTTGGAAGGCTCAGTACGTGAGGGCAAGGAGTTACTACGGTTTGAAATGGGCTTCTTTACCCCCCCCCCGTCTCGATTTTATACTAAGCATTGAAATTCATTGTGCATTTTTTTAACAGCACTGTAAAGCCATGAGTTCTACCAATCTTCTGTACAAATATTTCCAGCTCAGAATTTCTGTGCTTCAGTGTCCTAGTTACTCCAAGGGCATATGAAGATGCTTCCGCCAAATCAAACCATTGGTTATCAACCCCAGTATTGTTCTCTCTGACTGGCAGTGGCTCTCCAGGGTTTGGGGCGATGTCTCTTTCAATCCCCCAGGCAGCTGGACCGATTGCGCCAGATGGAAGCCTCATGGGCAGCAGCTTACGTGGGACTAAGAGCCAGGACTGGAGAAGACCTCCTGATGGCTGAGAGGTAGCACATCTAATGCTACCCTACCTTACTTGATGATGTTCCAGCCTTTATTACTCCCACGATTCAATGTTCTAGCTCAGCGGTCTCCTCCCTTTCCTATCTCATTCTCCTCTCAGACTCCTCTCATTCTCCCTTTTCTAATCCAGGCAGATAAGCAGGGCCTTTTCAGCAGTGACACCTCAGCACAGCTCAGCAGCTGAGAGCAACTGATGGTTCTCCTTGGAGAGCCTGAGGTCCAGATAAAGAACTTCCGTGGACCACATCCAGCTGCCGGGCCTTATGTTTGACGCCCCCATCATAGTGTGTGCATGTTAGTTTAGGGCAGCGTTTTTCAACCTTTTTCCTTTCACGGCACACTGACAAGGCACTAAAATTGTCAAGGCACACCATCAGGTTTTTGACAATTGACAAGGCACACCATGTTGGCAGTGGGGGGGGGCTCACATCCCCCATTGGCCCTACTAATAAATGACCTTCCCCCTAATTCCTGTGGCACACCTGTGGACCGTTCACGGCATCCCAATGTGCCATGGCACGTTGGTTGGAAATGGCTGTTTTAGGGTGTAAATGAGCATGTTCAGATAGGCCCCCGTTTTTAATTCCCTTTCTGCTTTGGTTCTAAAACAATTATTTTTTTTTTGCACCTTTCACTCTCACCTCTATTTTCCTTTCCCTACCAAATTATACAGCTGTGCCATTGGCCACTACACAGCTCCCTGTACGCAATTGTTCCACACACACACACACACACACACACCCCACCCACCTTGGTCTGCTGCTGGTAACAACAGAGAAGAAAGACAAAGACAGTAACTCCCTTCTGTCTTGACTGAAGTCAAAAAAGTGGGAGACAAAACGATTTGCGCATCCATCATCCAGCAAGGATAATATTCTCCCCCCATTTTTAAATACAAGCTAATTTCTACAACCTAGGGCCCAATGCTATCCAACTTTCCAGTGCCAATGCAGCCATGTCAATGGGGCATGTGCTGCATCCTAATGTGGGGAGGCAATCACAGAAGGCTCCTCAAAGTAAGGGAACATTGGTCCCCTTGTTTGGGGGCTGCGTCTCAACTGCAGCAGTACCAGAAAGTTGGATAGGGATTGGGCCCATACTCTATACAGAATTCGTCGTAATGTTACATTCAGATTTCTTAACACGAGCTATGGTAGACTTTGTCTTATGTAGCTAACTAGTAGTCGCAGTTGCGTGTTCCATTATCATCTCAATTAAATTAAGTTTTTTTTAAATGACCTGTGCTAGTTTCTACCGTCTGAAACACTGCCTCTGGGAATGATCAGCCGTGTCATGGATTGCCCCCAGTTAGCTTGATAAAAAGCTATTTGAAAACTGCTGAAACTATTTCTGTTTCATGCCTCTAAGGCCAAGCATGGGGGAGAAAGGGGAAAACAAATGTGGAATTAGCATCTCGGTGAGATTTCCATCAAGATGTGGGCAGGGAAGACATTGATTGAGACACGTTGGGTGGTTCATTAGCATTGTTTGTCTTTGAGAAAGTTCTTGTCGGGCTGACAGAGAATGAAGGGAACATGACGGTAGCTGCAGCAAAAAATAGAAAAAAAAATAATGAAGGGCCATACTGTTCAGAAGTAATTACATTAAGATTGATATCACTTAGCGGAAATGTGTTGCTTCGTGATCCCAAAATGCTTGATTATTTAGACAGCGCTCCAAGAGGTTTCAGAGTTTCCGAGACGGCCTTAAATATCTCACAATTATAACATTAGCACAATCTGCGAGGATTTGGTGCACTCAACATGGAGTGTGTATTTTGCATCTGGAGAGGTAGATCTTGTTATCTGCATCAGTGGCAATCCCCAAACACCCATCATAGATACAAATAATTTGGTGGTGACTGACAATGTATGTATGTGGGTATGCAGGGGAGAGAGAGAAATCCTTTGGCTCAGGAAGGGCTGCTTTGGTTCATTTTGTCAGGAGAATAATTGCACTGTACCTTCTGTAACGGAAATCCAGGATCTGAAAGAATCTTAGATGTGACATGGTGAACTGTGCTGAATCCCCAAAGCACCAATTTTGACTGTTACTATTTAGAACTTCCTCGTCATTCACAGGAGGAGAGGGACGAGCAGGATCTGACTCCGGGGCTAGCCTACACATCCTGGGAAGACCAGAGGCGGCAGTCACCCAAGAGTCCCTCCCAGGGTGCCATGGATATAACAGGAGGCTGCAGTACTGCTGAGCTGGGCCATTTCTTGGCTCCAGCAAGCTTCAACAAAGCCTGCATAATGGACCTGCAGTCTATGCTCCTAAGGCTGCTAGAGACCTTACATATCATATACGTGTGTAGACATTATCTAGATTCTCCCTAGAAATGGAGTTCAAGGACTGTTCCACCAAATCTTTATACAGTCATTCCAGGGTACCCAGAAGGCTGAACCAAAAACCAAGATGTGCAGTTAGGGATTTCCAGGTCAGACAAAAAGCTGACACTGTGTTCACATATGATCTAAAGCATACCAATTACTAATGAAAATCAGAAAATGTGACACTTAGTGCTGAATATAAGGAATAGTTCTTTGTCTGCAATGTAATGCAGTGTCTTTTGCGCTCTCGTTCACTCTCAACACAGATTAAAATTACTTTAGTAATCAATTAGGGGTAGTGAAGAGAAAGGGATACCTGCAGAGTTGGTAAGGCTTTTAGTGTCTTTCAGACAAAAAAGCAAAGAGGGTCAGGGGTTATATGAGTACAGGTTGGGCATCCCTTACCGAAGTGCTCGAGACCACAAGTGTTTTGGATTTCAGATTTTTTCAAATTTTGGAATATTTGCATATACATAATGAGAGATCTTGGGGAGGGGGCCCCAGTCTAAACACAAAATTTGTTTCTGTTTCATATACCCCTTATACACATAAGATGAAAGTAATTTTATACAATATTTTCAATAATTTTGTGCATGAAAAAAGGCTTGTGCATGAAATATAGTTTGTGATTTTATTTCTTTAGGACAGTGTTTCTCAAACTGTGGGTCGGGATCCAGCAGGTGGGTTGCGAGCTGATTTCAGATGGGTCCCCTTTCATTTCAATATTTTATTTTTAATTTAGACTTGATGCTACCATGGTATGTGACTGCATTTGGGGAAATATTACCGATCTGTACTTTTAACAGGCTACTATGTGCATGCTTTTTAACAATGATAGTAAATGAGACTTACTCTTGGGCAAGTGTGGGTAGGATTGCAGCCTAGGATTGTCAAAAATTTTCCTGCTTGATGATGTCTCTTCCGGTCATTACATCACTTCCAGTGGGTCCCAACAGATTCTCATTCTAAAAAGTGGTTTCTGGTGCTAAAAGTGTGAGAACCACTGCTTTAGGCAAAAAAGTTTGTTTTTTAAAGTCATGTTGGTGCTCAAAAATATTCTGTATTTCAGAATATTTTGTACATACAACATACGTACAACAAACCTTTATTAGGCATATAGTTTTACAACTAATATCTCCAAACAGTCATGTATGAAGGTATATATTAAAAGAGAGATAGGAAATAAGCGTTAAAACACACCAGTTTGCTTACACAGTTACTCCAAGTTGCTTAGAACCAGCAACTTATCCCACTTCAAGTTGCTCAAATGTAGAAATTTAGCAACTGGAAGGGTCACAGATTCAAATTCACCTGCCAGCAAAAGTTGTAAAGAGGTGATCTCAGAGAGACCTTTTTTGTCAGAATATTTTGTATTTCGGAATTCCAAATAAGTAGTACTCAACCTGTATAAATGTCTCTTCTAGGGTCTGGAATATTCCTTTCTGGATTCTGAAAGTCCCCCAAGAAGCAATGCATAAGAGATATGTAGAAGACATTGAATGCAACATCCCTATAGAGACGGCTCTTTGTGCAAGCAGGGCAGAAAGAAATAGCCCTCTGAAGATATTTGTCACCAGCTCTGGTTCAAGCCATTATTGCCTCTGATCATGGAAGCAGTATCCCATTACTCATCTTCAGAAAGCATCTTTAAGGCCTGTCAAAATTGTTGGCTCAGAATTCTGTAGGAGTCTGACAAGTAGCTCTGGAAAAGTCAGAAAGTCCAAATGCCATCAAACTCCATCAAAATCAATGGGGCCTTTGCCATCGAGTTCAATGGGAAGTGAATTGCCACCATTAGGGACTAATTTATGTGCCTGACTTTCTCTCATTCATAGGATATGGGAGATGCATGCGCTGTTTCAAAAGGCCTTGGGATACGTCGCTTCAAAGGCACTGTAAGGGAACAGTTGTTGTTCTTATTAGAGACACGGCAACAAGGCAGATTAAACATTCAATTAAACAGGAAATGTGCTCATGTAAAAAGCTCGCAGGACGGGGCTTAACAATGTTCATGTTTATGAGCTGTTAAAGCTTTTCAAATTAATCACTCTGAAAATGTGTCTGTTTTTGCTTGCAGGTGAAAAGACTCATCTGCTTCCACCACAATGAAATTCCAAGAGTGTGTGTGTGTGTGTGTGTGTGTGTGTGTGTGTGAGAGAGAGAGAGAGAGAGTGAGAGAGAGAGAGAGAGAGAGAGAGAATCTAGCTATTACCCCAACTGAAGGGGTGTGTGTGTGTGTGTGTGTGTGTGTGTGAGAGAGAGAGAGAGAGAGAGAGAGAGAATCTAGCTATTACCACAACTGAAGGCTTTTGATCCCTCTTTTTGTGGGCTTGTTCAGGATTCATCCAAAGATTTTGTTTAACTCAGAACAGCATGATTATTTTCTATAATGGAATGGGTTTGGGTCTACGGTTCTGCAAAGTGGGTTGATATGTACATGGTGATGTACATGAGCAGATGATCTTCAGGCTGCCTGTATGTACACCTGTATTCTAACAACTGGGGTAGCGCACCAAGTCCTACAGAGTTTAGCATGTGGGTACCTAGGTATCCAAATAATCGCCTATATCAGCCTGTCCAGTCCTTTGAGCTTTTTACATAAGCAGGACACTAGTTCTACTGTTGTAAAAGGACTTGTGATGCCAGGCCATTTGAGGCCACTGCCACAAGGTAGGTGCTGCATTGGCTCCCCACCACCGCAATCTCTGTGTGGTGCCAGCCAGGCAGGAAGGCTGGCATAGGGGAATTCCATGGGTGGGTAGGGGAAGGGCATGGGGAATAACTGAATGGGGAGAGGAAGTAACCAGGGGCATATCAAGGGCAGGAGGGGGGGATTCAGTTGCAGCAACCCAGCCATCTTGCTGGGAGGTGGCAGTGAAGGGACTGAGGGGACGTAATGAGGAACACCTGTGGCTTGTGCAAGCTGTGATTGAATTCCCTCTTTCAGGTACCTACCTATTTAATACCAATAATATAATTATCCTTCCATATAATCCGACCCGTCCTCTCAGGTTATCAGAGGGGGCCTTTCTGACTGTGCCACCACTAGCAGAGGTGAGGGGGGTGGCGGCAAGAAAGAGGGCCTTCTCGGTGGTGGCTCCCCATTTGTGGAACTCTCTCCCCCTGGAATGGAGAACAGCTCCCTCTTTAGAGTCCTTTCGGCGGGGGCTTAAGACCTTTTTATTTAGGGAGGCCTTTTTTTGCTGACACTAGGGGGCATGGCACTTTTTAAATGGATTTTAATTTGGGATCCAGGCTTTTATTGTGCTTCATTGTTTTTAATGTTTCTATATGTATATTATGTTTTTAATGTTTGAATGTCCTCATGGGATAGAAAGGCGGGGTATAAAACTCTTAAAATAAATAAATAAAATAAAATAAACTTTCATTGACACTAATTGCCATTTTGGAAGACAATGTGTGCCCTGGCTCTCCTGGGACCTGTGCCAGCAAAATGGCTGGCTGAAGTCCAAGGAGAGCCACAGATGATCAGCCAGCCTACCGGATGTAAGTGTATTTTTATTTACTTCATGTAGACTGTCCGATTTCACCCCTCCCCCATCATAGCGTGCCGTGCATGCTTTGTTGGTGTGCTTACATGCTATAGAGCAGGGGTGCCCAAACCCCGGCCCAGGGGCCACTTGCGGCCCTCGGGGGCTCCCAATCAGGCCCTCAGGGGGCCCCCAGTCTCCAATGAGCCTCTGACCCTCCAGAGACTTGATGGAGTCCATGCTGGCCCGATGCAACTGCTCTCAGCATGAGGATGACTGTTTGACTTCTCATCTGAGCTGTGGGACAAGGGCTCCCTCCACTACTTACTGTTTCACATCTGTGATGCAGCAGTGGCAGAGAAGGAAAGGCTGGCCTTGAGGTACTGCAAGACTTTCATTCATTCATATAAGTTACATCTCTAATAAATTCATTTATGTAAATTTATTCAAATTTTAAATGTAAATTAATTCTCTTTTTCCCGCCCCCCCCCCCACACATTGTCAGAGAGATGATGTGGCCCTCCTGCCAAAATGTTTGGACACCCTTGCTATAGAGTGATGGGGAATAGGATTGGGGCTGCAAATTCATCTTTGGGGGCTCTTCTCAAGATGATCCTGATATCTGAGATTATGGAGGTAGTGACCAGAGAGAGCATCCTTGAACTTGCCCTTGTAAGCCACCTTGAAGAATTTACTGAAGGGTAGTATATAAATGAATGAATGAATGATCTCAAGACAGATCATTTCAGACAGACTTGGGAGCACATAACCCTAATTATTATTAATAATGTGTTTATTATTATTAAAAATGCATGAAATATGATTTCTTTTTAGATTTTTTTTTTTGGGCAGGGGGTCTGGTGGATCATGATAGATTGTCATTTTTAAAAGTGGCTCCCAGTGCTAACTAGTTTGGAAAACTCTGCTCTAGAGGCTATTCTTTCCCTTGATGTGCTAGTTTTCTACATGAGGAGATTTTTGTTGTTTGTGAATTCAGTTTGCAAACTTCCCCCTGCAGTCTGAAGTGCCTCAGCATGGACATTTGATTGAGAAGTAGGCCCGAGGCATGGGGACAGGAAATAAAATTTTCAGCACATCTGATTTTTTCAGCATATGCAGGCAGAGTGGTTCAGCCCAACCTGGTCTACATCATTGTGATCCGCAGCAAGGGCTGTTCAGTCCAAGCCAAAAAGAAATAAGAGGGAGGGGGTGATGCGCAGGCTCAAATTTTCTTAAAGGGTCAGTTAATTCACTGAGCAGTTCGCTAGCACACCAGTGACTACTAAGTTTTGCAGGGAGCCTCACAGCAGTGTGCAAACAGCCCCTTCCTCTCCCCTTTGAATGAATGTTGGTAACCTTCATTCTTGAAAGACTATGGTACAAGCCTACAGCACCTGGTATTCCCAGGCGGTCTCCCATCCAAGTATTAACCAAGCCTGACCCTGCTTAGCTTCCAAGATCAGATGAGATCTGGCATGTGCAGGGAGCCATTTCATGTCTCCATTTTGCTCCCCCCCCCCACCATGAATGACTCCAAAGGGGAGGGAGAGGAGCCATTTACATGCTGTGATGGGTGCTTGCATTCTGGGTGGGGGGCGTGAAACGGAGGCATATGCCTCCGTTTTGCTCCCCTGCAGGAATGGCTCCAAAGGGGAGGGTGAAGGGCTGTTTGCAGACTGCAGTGAGACTCCCTACAAAACTTAGTGCTTTGTACCCCCCTAGCTATGCCACTGAATCTTGCCCACTTACACAATTTTGTCATAATATATAAAATCAGAAATCAAAACCCAAATGTCCTCTACTTCGTGTGAAAGTTAAGGCAACAGTCACAGCAACTGAATGTTAATCATCCAGAAAGGAGAGTTTTACTTTTGCAGGATCCCCTGAAAGCAATATATGTAAAAACGAGAGCCATAAGACTATAGAATGTCACCCTTGTAGAGAATTCCGGGCATCCTTTATATTCTGCTATATGCTTCTTTCACCCTCAAGTGATGCATTAACAAGTCTCTTCAAAATGTTTTCCTTTCTTATCTCAATCCATAATTGTCACTTTGCCTCCTAATCCCTCCAGCAATCGATGGCCAAACGTAATTTTGATGTTAAGAAAATCCAGAGCTTCACCGAAAGGCAAAGGAAAAGGTTCCTGGGCAAAAGTGGAATGATTTCTTTTTTCCTGTGAGATGTACTTAGTACCATGTGAAATGCATCACATGTTTCTTAGCTACTTTGCCACTATGAAATCTAAAAATAAATACTCTCTCCAGGGGATATGATTAACCAGGTGGCATAAGAAACAATTCTGCATTTAAGGTCAAAAAAGATTCAGAATGGATTTTTCTGAGTTTTTTGTTTTGTTTTTTTTAACATAGGAGAGAAAAATCTCAATGTTACATCATATGCAGCACTCAATACATTTCTGGTTTGCAGAACTATAGGATTGGGCTGTTACTATCCAATGCCTTTTTTTAAAATTTTTGCGGAATTTTTTTCCACCAAATCTATCTCCTCCTTTCATTAGCTGTTTACCCCATCCTTGCCTCATTATTGGATATGATCTTTTTTCTGCCACCAGGTCCTATGGAAGAGGTTGCCATGTTCTTCAAAATCCTCATAAATGGTGACATGCAAAGAAGTCGATTATCATCTGCACGGATACCAAGAGACTATTTCAAGTGTTGCGATTGTAGTATTAGATATAAAACTGTATCCCATGCTACACTCTCAATATTTGCAGGTGACAACATACTCCAAAGAGTATCAGTAATCATCATTTATATCAATCTACATATAAATCATTTGTTTAAAAAATGATTAACATCTACTTGAGCATATCTAACAGCCTAATCCTGTGCTTCCCAGTATCCACTGGAGCAGCTGCACCAAAGCAACTACCTTTTTATCCAGAAGTAGCCAGGAAGCAACTGGAGGTCTCCTCAAGGGAAGGGTACTTTTGTCCCCTTCCTCTGGGGAAAGCCCCAAGCCGCACAATGGGGCTTCTCAAGTCTATGCCAGCTATTTTGCCGGCGCAGACTTGAAAGACTCTGCCGATCCAACACTCCTCCTGCCCTGGTTCCTCACCCCACCCCGCCCTCCCTCTGCTCTCGTTCCAACCTCCACTCGCCCCCCCAGAGGCCACACTGCCACCTAGCGGTCACACCAGCAGTAGCGCATCCTCCTTCTGCTAGCATTAGGCCCAGCGCTCCCTAATGTGCTTTATGGCACCCAGTCCTAGGCTCAGCATTGGCACTGGGCCACTGTAGGATTGGGTTCTAAGAGTCCATGTGAGTCTCAGTCTCCTTGAGACTCAAGGGAGGGTTGGACTTGATGACTTGTAGGTTCCTTTCTACTCAATGATTTTATGATTCTATATTCTTATTAGTTCTTATCTTTACCCTGCAGCAAAGACCTCTGTAAACGTGTTTATGCTTGGCATCCAGAGGTTTTCCACATTGAAGATTGCAGATCAGATCAGATTTAATCTGATCCTAAACAGCAGGAAAAAGGAAAGAATTGGACATATAAAACTGAGTGATTCACAAAAGTATATAGCCAGGCTGCCTTTGGTCAATTAAAAAAAAATTGGAAAAATCTAAACTACCTGATCCTACTTTTTTTTCCCCTTTTTTCCCCTTGTACATTCTTTGAAGACATGGAAAAAAATTGAAAATCAAGTCATTTTTTCCTGCAAAAAGGGGTCTGAATGCCCTGCTCTCATTCTAAAGGGAAGAAGAAAGAAGGCTTCTTACAATCAGAGTTTTCTCCAGGCCAAATGAAAGCAGAGCCAGAGAACATAAGAGCAGGCTATATTTCATTCCATCCACAGAAGAGACACAATGATAGCTTCATGGGTTATGTTTGTGTTACAGATCTGAAATTCAGAAAAGTTTAGACATGAAGTTTTACTAGGCTAATGGTTCCATGGGGCAAGAGATGACCACATTTTAAATACATCTGTACTGATATACGATTTTGCAGTATAACCTCTGTGACTCCCAGAGAAATTATATAACATGTTCGTTCTGGTTGCAAACAAGCTTCGCTTTGGAAGGCTAGTTGTGTTGAACCCAAATGGCAAACAGAACTACCCTTGTGAACGGAAATTGCAATTGGAAGCAAACTGGCCTCAATGAGAAAAAGCAGAGAGGCAAGGCAGAACCCGGAAAAAGAACATGCTGGGACACCAAGAATCTCCCTAAGTATGAAAAATGTCTCTTGAAGCAAACTGGTTATATTCTAGACCTTGGGTGTTAAACATGTAGCTTTCATGGTAAATAGCTTTCATGGTGCCTACAGAGGGCCAGACATTATATCATTAAGCAGATAACAGCCAGAAATAAGCATTTAATGGACTCTCATGACAGGTAGGGCCTTGGTATCCATGGTGGATCCAACTTCAGAACCCCCTCCCCTGTGAATGCTGAAATTCACAGATAATCATATCTGCTGTCAGTCCCTTTAAACCCTCCAAATGGTACTGGAGCTGCACTGAGGCCCTGGGAAGCCCTCCAGGGGCTTCCCCAGGCTCAGAATGCCTTATATGGCATAAAAACATCACTTCCTGTTTCCATGGGGAAACCAGAAGTAGCATTTTTTTCACCTCCACGGGCTCTTCTGAAGCCCACAGAGGCAACAAGGAGATGTGTGCTGCCTCTGCAGGTCTCAGAAAGCCCTCCAGACGGGACTGAAGTGCAGTTTCCAGAGGGCTAAGGTGGGGCCAAGCGTGGGTCCGCGCGGGACCTACCTTGAGCCAGATCCACGGATGCAGAATCCACCCCACATGTTGTTTCAAATGAAAGAAGAAATAATGTGGAAATCTTGAACATATTTTCAAGATATGGGAAAGTGCAATTATCACACAGGCCACCCTTTCAGCAGCACTGCTTCTGCCACAGGATCACTTCACTACTCAGCAGGTGAGATGTGGTCTGCAAAGTGACACCTTGACAGAAGCAGCATTGCTGAAAGGGTGGTCCATGTGATAATTAGGCTCCCCCAGCACCTCAGCAGCATCTCCTTCTATTACCTTCCTTGGTCTGTCTCTTACCCCATTGTGTTCCTTTCCTTCAGAGGCTCCCATCCATCCATCCATCCATCCATCCATCCATCCATCCCAGAACTTCAGCCAAAGTGGCAATGATGAAAGGGCAGCTCTGGGAGAGCCCAATTATCAGCAGAGACAGATGAAGAGTTTCCTGCATCTGGCCAAGGCTTATGTTTGACACCCCTGTTCTGAGCATCAGTAGACCTGTGATATCACGATACAATGAATATATAGCTAAGAACTATTTTTACTTGTTTTTCTGATCTGAAATAAAACGTTTTATGAAACCTTATGCTATGGATCATAGGAAGGCAGCATAGATAGTTTGTGAGGCAGGAACATGATTTATGCTAAATTCTGTCAGTTAAAATGCAAAGACACATTCTGTTACATGTACACTTCATGGTCAAACACATTAAACATGACAAGAACGGCTGCCTTATCATTCCCATGTCATTTGTAATGGCCTTGCAGGGAATGAATGCCAATGATATATATGTATTTCAGACAGGCTTGGGGGTTTGTATCTTTGTGAAACAGGCATGCTGAATTGGAAATAAATGGAAGGCTTGCCAGGATTGTCTGAGAAGCCAGGAGGGTTCATGAACCACCTCCCATTTGCAGAAAGAAATGCTTGATACAGAGCATTAGATAGTCATAATTAAGCACACTGGAGACCTCGGGCTAGTTCCTACTTGCACTGGTCAGCAACAAGCATCAGAGGACAGATCATCAAGAGAGGTACATCCACTGTGAACCAAACTGAAGCCACACACAAAATATTTTTTTGAAAAGCTTGTGTATATGTCAGGGGTCAAGAGCCATCATCAGCCACCCTCAGTGCCATCTCTCTGCTGGGCTTCATTAAGGATCACACACAATAAGACACGACATTAAACAGATCATTTAAGCTTACAGGGTTTTTCTCTAAAGTTATATAACAGCTGCAGGAAGGGACCCAAGCCATGATTTTGATGTACACTTTTTCTTCACTGTACCCAAAGTTACTATTAGGAGGGAAGTTTCATGGAAGGAAGCTGCATGGCCAAAGTTATGTTATGTGTGCCGTTTGAAATCAACACACAAACACACCCACATGAACATAAGAAGAGTTTCACTGGGTCAGGCCAAAGGCCCATCTAGTCCATCTTCCTGTATCTCAGGAAAGTGGCCCACCAGATGCCTCTGGGAGCACACAAGACAACAAGATACTTGTGTCCTGTTGCCACTCCCTTGCATCTGGCATTCTGAGGTACCCCATTTCTAAAACCAGGAGGTTGCACATACCCTTCACAGCTTGTAACCTGTAATGGTCCTTTCTTCTAGAAATCTGTCCAATCCCAAACATGCGCTCTTCCACATGTTTTCAGAACTATTCCCAATTTTAGTGGTGTGCATACCTGGCTCTTTTTTGCACACCTGGAGTGCATACCTGGGTAGGGTGACCAGATACAATGGAGGGCAGCACGCCTATACCTTTAACCATTGTATAGAAGAGGAAATTTTGACAGGTGCAGCTCAACATGGAAGGTTTTGAAAAGCTGTACAACCCCAGTTTGGCTGTACTTGTCGTAAGAGGCAACTAAACAGCCACCGGGTAGATGAGGCTCGTCAGCCTGGGAAGGCAGCTCATCTGAGAGAAGGAAACCTCTGATCCCAAACCTCCACTGCCTTGTGGCTACATCCAGTTATGGAAAAGGCTTCAGGAGTCAACCTCGAGGCAAAATCCGGAGCCGGAGTCCCTGAGGCAGTTCATGGCTGAACACAGTCACATTCTGGCAACTCCTGCGACGTCGCTGGAACCAACCGTATTGGTTCTGCCTTTCCATTGGGCCATTCCAGCAACGTGGAGAGGGGGCATTTGCTGCATGGGTAACAGTCTATCCTCCATACCCACTTTACCCAGGCCTCGCACACTGGAGAGGACACTCCAACTTCGCCATACGGCGTCGGCACAACACGGGAAGCAGCAGTTTACCAGTTATAAGTCTTCGCTGGATTGGTATAGAGCATGACGCCAGGGGCTGCTTCCGACAGTGGGAAAGATCATTGCATACACTTGCTCCCAGTGCGGAAGGGATTGTCACTCCCGAATCGGCCTTTTCAGCCACACTAGACGCTGTGCCAGAACCACCATTCAGAGCGCGATACCAGAGTCTTTCGAGACTGAAGGTTGCCAACCATCAACCTGCCAAAATTCCCTCTTCTATACAACGGTTAAAGGTGTAGGCCCTGTTTCCTCCATTGTATCTGGTTACGCTGTACCTGGAGTGCATACCTGGACTTTCCTTCTGAGAGGAATTGGTTGCTTTATTTCCACTGCAACCAATAATATCAGTCAATATTCCGAGAAATGTATGTGCTTTGGATGCCAGTAAAGAAAACACAAAGTTTGAGAAATTCAGATTCGCTGCAAGATTCCCAAGAAGCCACATGCCTCGCAAGAGATGACCCACAATGGAAGTTTGACCATGTCAATGGCAATGCTGATGTATATCAACATCCACTTTTAAATCAGACCCACACAGCTTGTGAACCACAAAGCCACAAGCATAGTGGCTCAATAGATTTTTCTCTGTGTGTTCAGAACATCCAAAATGGGGTGAGTGGGATGCAAAGCACCCAGTAGGCAGCGATAGATATGGGTGGTGGACTGTATTTAGCTCTTAGCCACAAGGCTACACCAGTTTTCTAGAGAACGTCATAGGAAAAAACAAACAAAATTTGATACAGCAAATCTAGCTTCAGCAATGAAGGTCATTTGCGGGGTTGGGCCTCATCCCCACCCACTTTACATCAGTAGTGTCACCAGATTTAATGCTACATGAAAATATCTGCATGTATTTTCCTCTACACATTCTCTACAAGCTACTCAAGTGAACCTGTGGAAGATTGGGAGGGACTGCACAGAAGGGGCCTGCTGACATTAACAAATTGGATGATGCTTTCACATGTTGTTAATTTCACTTAAACCTCTTCCACTCTGCGGGGTGGCAGACCGGCGGGAACTGTCCAGACCTGTGCACGCAGTTCTGTCTGATGGAAGTGGAAACTGCTTCTGCTGACGGTGGTCAAGAGATAATGCAGAATGTCATGACTCTGTCTCATTAGCAGAGACACAACAGAGCGAGACCCTCCTCTACAAAAGCCTTTTAAAAAAAAAAAAAACAGTAGAATGAAGCTCTTTGCCATTTACTGTAACAAAACATGGCTTTCAGCATCAATCAGCTCAAGTTTTTTATAACAAAACACAAAACCACTCTGATACTCATGATATCAACAGAAATATTACCCTGCACATGCCTGATCTTGGAAGCTAAGCAGGGTCAGGCCTGGTTAGTACTTGGATGGGAGACCACCTGGGAACACTGGGTGCTGTAGGCTTATACCATAGTCTTTCGAGACTGAAGGTTGCCAACCAATACAATTTTGATTGTGTATGAGCTAATACAAAAATGTTTTCCCTATTTCTGCTAATCATCCCTTTCAGCCTTCCAAATCCCCCAATGCTTCCTTTACTTAACCCAACAGGAAGAAGGAATGAGGAAGGGGGGAACCTCCTTTCTCTCCCCTTTCTTTGGCATGCAGCATGCCAAATAGTAAAGAGTGCTGTCTGTATAGGTTTTGTTTCTCTCCTCTGCTGTGGCTAAGGGCCCGATTCTATATAGTTGCAGCGCCAACCCTGAGTTCCAACACTGGCTCTGGGTGTTGCAAACATGCCGTAAGGCACATCTGCAGCACCCAGAGAGGAGGGGCCACTGGCATTACGCCAGCACCAGTTGGCGCTAAGCCTCAGTGCCACTCAGAGGGCTCACCGGCTCCAGTAGTGCTGGCTGGTGGTAAGTAGTATCAGGGCAGGGTGGAATGGGATGAGGGGGAGGAATCAGGGTGGAAGAGGGGTGTGAACAATAGAGCTCTGCTCCACCAGATCCTGAACTCCATGTCAGGTTGGAAGGCCCAACACAGAATCTGTCAAGTCTGCACCAGTAAAATCAGTGCTTTTTTTGTAAATAAAAAGGTGCAGGAACTCACAACTTGTTAATCTTTTGTTTGTTTGTTTGTAAACCATTTTTATTGGAGAAATAAAATATTTTTTATGTGCTTCCCCCCTAAAGATGAACTTACTTCTGAGTAGACATGCATAGGATTGGGCTGTCAATCTCCACATCCCCTTCCCCCTAGCTATTTTTTCTACACAGGGGGAAAAATACAGTACAGGTGCACTTGTAGCGTGTAGTATGTAGTGTGGCACTACTTCAAGGAGAGGAAGCAGTGAATGGATTCTGAAAAGTTCCATGTAGTAAAATTACTCTAAGCAACTGTGGGAGTAAGAACAAAAAAGGAATTCTGTCCTTAGGTGCACATAGAAACAGCTACGTTTGCAAACAAGCAATTAAATATGGTTTAATTCAGGTATCAGAATATTCTATGTCTTTGGGAAGGCGCTTGGCATGCAATTGTATGTTCTCTGCTGCCCTGAGCAGCTGCTGTGCATTGCTGGAGAGGAGCTGCAAATGCTGGCTGGCGGAGGGCATGCTTGTGGGGGAAGGATGAGGAGGATCTCTGGCAAGGCTGGACAGCACGTTGTACACACATAGAATCCCTTTTCACCTGCCCTTAGCATGTGAAAACGGGTGCAGATATATATCTCTGCCAGGATTAAGAGCCCAATCCTAGGTATGTCTACTCTGAAATAAGTCTTGTTCTAGTCAATGGAGCTTACTCCCAGGAAAGTGCCTAGGATTACAGCCTAAGAGCCCAATCCTATGCATGTCTACTCAGAAGTCCACTTTAGTGAATGGGGCTTACTGTGGATAGGATGGCAGCCTCAGGGCCCCTCCTGTGCCTGTCTACTCAGAAGTCAGCCCCACTAGAGGTAGTGGGCCTTCCTCCCAGGAAAGTGTGGAGAGGACTGCAGCCTCAGAGTCAAAGCCTATGGCTGTCTCCTCAGAAGTCAGTCCCATTAGAGGCAGCGGGACTTCCTCCCAGAAAGGTGTGGAGAGGACTGCAGCCTCAGAGCCCCTCCTCTGCCTGTCTACTCAGAAGTCAGTCCCACTAGAGGCAGTGGGGCTTCCTCCCAGGAAAGTGTGGAGAGGACTGCAGCCACAGAGCCCCTCCTCTGCTTGTCTACTCAGGCTGCAAGGCTATGACACTTTCCTGGGAGTAAGCCCCATTGAACACAGTGGAACTTACTTCTGAGTAGACATGCTTGGGCTCTCAGGCTGCAAGGCTATGCACCCTTTCCCAGGAGCAAGCCCCATTGAGCACAATGAGATATACTTCTGAGTAGACATGCCTAGGCTCATGCTGCAGATTGGCACAGGGCTGCACCAGCCAGTTTCCTTCCCCTCCTCCTCTGCCAAGCCAGTGCTTGGGTGTTCCGTGGGTGCCGTAGCCCGTCTCCCTGCTGGCTGGCTATCCGTTGTCGTCCTCCTCCTCGGCGTCAGCGTGTGTCCCCCGCGCCCTCCACCAGCTTGGAAGCTGCGCTGGGAAGCAGAGCGCGGGGGAGGGGAGGCGGGCTGGGCTCAGGCGAGAGCTTGGAGATGGGGGCAGGAGGGGGTCGTCGTGCGGTCAGGCAGGGGCCAGGCGCCCACCCACCCTGTACCCCCCAGCACCCACCCAGTGAATACCTCTATTTTGCTCCCCGCCTCCTGGAATGCCTCCAAAGGGGAGGGGCCCCTGCAAAAAGGTGCCAGAACTCCGCCCCCCCCGCATTCCATTAGAAAAAAAGCCCCGAGTAAAATAGTCTCTCATGTCTGCATCTGGTGCTGCTGCATCCGGCAGACTCTCCAGTTTTAGGATTGAGCTGTTACTCCCAGAAAGAAAAGTGTGAGGGCTGATGGAAGTTGCAGTCTTTACTAGGACAATTGCAACGACAGGAGCTCTCTCAAAGACTACAGCCCCTCTTGCCCCTCTCCCAGCTCAATGTCCCAGCTCAATGTTTAAGGATGCATTTAAAGGGTGGTTTTCAGATGCACTTAAAACATTGCGACAATATAGCAGAAGATTTGGGCCACTTAAACTGCTTCCAAAAAAATCATGCCAAATGAAAAGTTGGGCCCATCCTGTGTCTGTTCCATTGCATCTGAAGCACCTCCGGTACTGTTGACATCTTTGATTGGAACAAGTTCTGTGTTGGGTCCAACAAACTCCATAATGCTGCACTGACAAGTATTATTATCTGCGCCTGGCTGTAGGTACTCCGATATCAGTCATAAGACCGGGGAAATAAAAAAGAAACTGCAGAAAACACACGACTTTGATTTTCATTGGTAGATCACTGATTATTTAAGCCAAAATGAAAATACACTCTAAGGAGGCCTTAACCCCTTTCTGCATAAACATATAATGATGATCAGGCTCTGCTTTTTCTTATTAAGTTTCAGAGAGAAAAATATTATCCACCCGTTATCTTTTTCAGAGATTTCCTCTATTACATTATACATATAACATAATTAGCGGCACAATCTGACGTGTTTCAATAGGACCTATTTTCTCCCAAGAGTGAATAAAGGAATGATTGGAGGGCAAATGGAGTGGCTTTTTAAAATGAGAGCTAACAATAAGAGACACGCTGAATTCTTATTATCTGCTATTAGCTTGGGCTTTCAGGTGGGAGAAAAAACACCTTTTTTCTTGGATCATTCATTGTACCATCTTAACAACTCCCCTTTCTGTAATATGACAGTTGGTGGTGAGGCAAACAGCGGATAAGAATAAAATCATTGTGCATTATCCTTTGCTTTAAAAAGAGTTGTGGAAACTAACCTTTGAAAAGGGTTATTTAAGAAACTCTTGTACTTTTAAAAACAATCGCTTAATTCCAGAGGCACTGAAGGGGATGGAGACAGCACATCGAGAGGCTTAATTGCAAAGGATTTTATTTATTTTTCTACATGAATCTATGGGGGGGAAATACACACTCATAAATAATGTCATGTAGGAAAATCAAGTGTCTGTTTTGTCCTGATTGCACATGGCTGGAAGCAGCAGCATGTGTGACAAGTAAGCCCCTTATTAGCAGGTTAATGCAGTCCTCCTCTATCACAAAGAAGAAAGTATGACAAGAACATAAGAACATAAGAACAGCCCCACTGGATCAGGCCATAGGCCCATCTCGTCCAGCTTCCTGTATCTCACAGCAGCCCACCAAATGCCCCAGGGAGCACACCAGATAACAAGAGACCTGCATCCTGGTGCCCTCCCTTGCATCTGGCATTCTAGTTTGAGGATCTGGGTTCTAGTTTGGTGCACTTTTCTCACATCAGATCTGCTAAACGGTGAGATAAACTGGTAAAATGGACTCCAGGACTTTTGTATATTAATGCTTCCTTCATGCTGCACTACCTCCACACAGTGACGGACCTGCCATTAACTAGAAGGGGCAAGCGCCCCAAGCGCGGAGACTCACGCACTTCTAAGACTGCGTGGAAGCCTCTCTGAGGCTCCCAGCGTGGTTAGAAACTGTGACCATTTGGGTGGTAGGAACAAAACAGAGCCATTTGCTTCCCTGCCTCCCTGCATTGGCTTCCATTTTGCTCCCACTGCTCAGAATTGCTTTGAAGGGGAGGGGCCGCTTGCACAGCATGTTTAGGTGCCTTCAAAATGCTCTGCACCCCCTCTAGCTATGCCACGGCAGCAACTGTTACCCTGCACATGCCTGATCTTGTCTGATCTCGGAAGCTAAGCAGGGTCAGGCCTGGTTAGTACTTGGATGGGAGACTGCCTGGGAATACCGGGTGCTGTAGGCTTATACCATAGTCTTTCGAGACTGAAGGTTGCCAACCATAATTTGAATACTGAGCTCTCCAAGTGCAATATGATCTTATTTATAAAATCATATAGGAAACCAGTCAGAAAATGGTTAAAATGTATGCCTCTGTAACATGGGAAGGGAGCAAGACTGAGTATCAGGCCAGTATCTTCAAAACCTCTGAAATGGTCTCCAGAATTTGTTCCTCTCACGCTTTATGTCTGAATGTTATTAACCCCTCTCATCCTTAGACAGTGCAGATACACCCTCAGTTTGCCACTTGTCTCGGGCTCAGTCATGGACAACATGCTTTCCCCCATAGGAGACGGTTCGAGAAATACATCCCCTTTGGGATCTGCGTTCCCACCCGCATCCTGATCACACATGCTTGCTATATTTGAAACAGGTTGCATATCTTCTCTGTCAACTCCCATCAAACCAGAGCTGGACAGTTGTTTTTTTTTTAATTTGCTCTAACAGGAATTGACTGTCTTCCACCAGCCCAGGAGAAGCCTCAAGAGTGACACAACTGGGTTATGCTGAAAGAGCACTGAGAAGGCAAGCGTCACTAATGGCACAGTTAGCGCTGAGCACTCTTGATAATAAATTGAGGCAACAAATGCATTCCGCTTGTGTAGTCAAGTGACCTGCAATCATCTTCCAAACAACCACATGCTACATTTTAATGGGGACAATTTGAATGGTTAGTTGTTGCATTTTAAATCTCCCATTGTTAGGGAGAGATTACCAGGGATGCTGTACAGGATAAAACAAAGACTTTGAGAGTCGTTTGTTCTGTGATTTTGTTTGTATGGAGAATTATTCAAGGCAGCATAAGTGTTTGTAGGTTTCTTTCCTGGTGAGAAATGCTCAGTAAGTTCTGACCTAGTCCAGATCTACAACCCAATCCTGTTCAGAACTGGCCTGTATGGTGCAGGTGACTGATACAGCCTCTGTTGATTCTCACAGGGTAGTCAGGGACCAGGACAGCAGGAGAGGTAAGTAAAGAAAAATTTACTTACCGTACTTTTCGCTCCATAAGACGCACTTTCCCCCCCCAAAAAACGTGGGGGGGGGGAGTGTGTGCGTCTTATGGAGCGAATACTGCAAAAAAGAGTGCACGTTGGGGACCTTAATGAAGATGGGATCTTCATGCCAGTTTATGATCCCATTCACCCTAATAAAGGGAGGGATCTTCATGCCAGTTTATGATCCCATTCACCCTAATAAAGGGAGGGATCTTCATGCCAGTTTATGATCCCATTCACCCTAAGAAGGGGGGGATGGTTCAAATGTTATTCTGCTATAGTTCATTAAATATTTTATTACACTATTTGGTTCAGAATATTTTTTTCCTGTTTTCCTCCTCTAAAAAATAGGTACGTCTTATGGTCAGGTGCATCTTATGGAGCAAAAAATACGGTGCCTCCTCCACTGTTCCCTTGTCCCCTGTAGGCCTACTCAGATTTACATCAGCTATTTTGTTACATCAGCTATCAGATACATCAGATCTGAACCACTGCTAGGGGCATGTGAGGCCCAGAATAGGATCTCTGGATCGCACAGATGCCGCTGCCAACAAAATCCACCCCAATCTGCCCTGGCCTATGCTGATCCCCAACCCTGATCTACCCCCACCACAATCTACCTGTGCCAAGTGGCCATTGGAGTGGCTACACCAATGGTGGCCTACACGCTACAATGAAGAACCGCAAAACCCACCAGCATATCCCATGGATAGATTGGGCTGTATGATAGTCTACATTCCACCGAAGACCTGATGCTCCTGCACAGCTGGGGTTAACATCTGAATAACCTGAGCAGGGTATTATTTATTCATTTTATTTGAGAGATTTATATGCCGCCTTTCCCATGCTGAAGCAAATGCCCAAGGCGGCTTACAAAGCTCCATAGTAGCATACAAATGAGTTTATTACAATACTTGTTCTATGGGCAGCTTGCAGAACCCTTTTCTTCCTGATGGAATCCTTCACGGCATCTGGGTATGTCATCGTATCAGGCATCTGGGTATGTCTTCCAAGCTTCCAGTTAGAGACCCTTCAGGGTTCTTGAGACCCAAGGAGCGTCACTGCGTTTGGAACAAGACAGAACAAACGAAAGAATGAAAGTAAGAACAAAAGAAAGAATAAAGGAATAAAAGCACAAAAGAATGAACAAACAAATGAATTAATGAACAAATAAACGAACAAAATTGGCTATGTTTCCTTCAGTCTATGGAGCAGTATACGAAGCGGTGCAATTCCATGTTCCGGGAGCAGAATGGAATTTCCACATATGGTGGCTCACACCTAAGTTCCAATTCCACCTCTGTCATAATTTCCCTGCATAGCCTGGCACGAGTCACTCACTCTTAGCCTTGGTTCTCCACTTGAGAATAATAGCAACCTATTCCACTCAAAAATCTGTCACACAGTCTCAAAATACAGCATGCTAGTTCATGATGAGCTGTTGGAAGGTTGATGCCTTTGTATGATCCTAGTTGAACTATTGGGGTGTTCCAGTAATCAGGGAATAAACCTGGTATCATCACACAGCAGGATTTGCTTCTCAAACTCAAGCTTTGAGTGCATCTCTGGGAATCTTTGTCTCCCGGCATCCCTGACCAACAGGTTCAAGCGTTAACCAAAATGACAGGCATTGCTTTGTAGCTTCATCTTCACCCGAGCCAGCAGGGACAATCAATCTGGTAGTATTTCATGCTCATTTTCTCAAATGACACAAAGCCCAGGCCTTTTCTCTTTAGAACGCTTCAGCACACAGACCTGCAGTGGCAAGTGGGGGCAACAGTTGGCACTGAGCCCAGAAGAAATTTGACCCTGCTGTTTTACTGAGTATGGAGATGATATTAACACACATCAAGAGCCAACTCTTGCCCTCAGAGTCCTTAATCAAAAGCGCCACTACGGGTCTGGTACAGTGAAACCTGTTAGTACAATGATGCTGGCCAACTTCTTCGCAGTGAGTAAATTATCCTATCAACATGGCTTTCTTTATCTGCGAACTGATTGTGATTTTATGAATGTATGTCCTGTTTGCAGCACAATAGTTTGTACATGCAAATTTAAGTTCATAAACTTGTTATGAGTTTTTGTGTTGACTATATATATTATACTTTCATAGGGTTTGTGGATGTGTGTGGAGGAGAGTATTGCCTGCTGAGTAAAATAGCTCCAAAATTTGGAGACCATAGTAATTTAACAATCAAGCCTCATTATAACCCAGAGGCGATCCTAGCCCTGGTACCACCTGGGGCCACAATCACAAACCGCCACCCCCTTCCCACTGGCCGAGCTGCCACCCCCTACCTCCCTTCCGGAAGCCCAGGGAGCCCACATGCTACCTCCCTATGAAGGCCTTGTAAAGCCCTCAGAGGGTTGAAAAACATCACTTCTGGTTTCATGGAGGAAAAGCGGAAGTAATGTTTTCCAGCCCTCCAAGGGATTTACAAGGCCTTCAGCAGGTCGGGGAGGCAGCTTGCTCAGAACGAAAGACCTTCAGGGGGTAGCATTCAGATCAGTGCACAGGGCAACTGAGTGCCACAGTTGGGGCGCTGTGGGGTATGGATAGTGGTGGCACCACCCCCCAAGCCTGGCACCCGTGGAATTTGTCACCCTTGCCCTCTCTCAGGTACACCACATTTATAACCCTCACAGATATCTATTCATCATACAAAAAACACACTTCTTCCACCCTTTTAAAATTTATTTATAGTCTTGCTAATTCACATTGTTTTCCCAACATGCTAAGAAATGAGCATGCATTCAGATATTATTGCATTAATCCTAGGATACTGTAATGTGTGTAAACAAATGGTTACACAATATAAAAACCCTTCAAACTCTTTATAGAACAACCAGTACAATACAACTACCAAGGTTACAGAATGACTGGCAAAAGACAAGCCTAAAACCACATTAAAACCTTGCAAGTTCTATAAATGGTGGGTTTTCCCACTCCATGACTCACCATCGCGTGTGGCCTCTGGGAACCAAGTGCCTCGGGAACTAAGTGCCAGGTAAGGCACAAGAGTTTAGCATCTGGGCGAGGAGAAGGCAAGGAGAACTCTGAGTTTTGGAGAAGGAGAGGAGGAGGAGCAGGAGGAGGAGGTAAGTGTACTCATTCTAACGCTTTGTCTTTCTAACTCCCTGTCTTCTAACCTTAACCTTACCTTTAAAGCAACCTTAAATCAAAATTGAAAGTTAGCACCTAAGGGAGGTACATAGGGCTACTCTGAGCAGGAGCAGAGTCCTACTCGTGAGTAAGAGCAGAGTCCTACTCGTGAGTAAGAGCCCAAGGGTCAGGCATTTAAATCAAAGTTGAAAGTTAGCTGCACCTAAGGTAGCACTTAATCGAAGGAAGGGAGGAGGATAAAGTGGAAAGCAGGTTTTTTCTACTTGTTTAAATTAAACCTATACTTAACCCAGGTTAAACCTAATCTAAGTTAGAACATAACCTAAACAGGTCAGTAAATTGGGACACAGGATCTAGAGAGCAATAAATAATTAAACAAACCCAAATAAAAACTAGCTTGAGGTTACAAAAACAGTCCAGCCTAAGAGAACAGAACTAGGAGGGAAAGGACCTAGGAAGGGCCAATTCCCAACCCATTAAGAGCCCCATTAGGCTAATCCAAGCAGTCCATTCAGGAGCCTGCAGAGTAGGTCACGCCCATCAGCAGCCATTTGCCTTCCTGAGCTTTTGTAAACTCACCTGGGAAGGCCAGCCCCCTTTCAATCAGGAAGGAAGGAGGGGGGAGGAGCCAGCCAGGAGTATAAAGCTAGGCGGGCCATCGCGTGAGGCTCTCTGCAGACGCGTGTAGCCTCTGGGAACCCAGTGCCTCGGGAACTAAGTGCCAGGTAAGGCACAAGAGTTTAGCATCTGGGCGAGTTCAGCAGCAGGGCGAGGAGGCCAGGGCCCCAGACACTGCCCTTCCTCTTCCCTTGAGAAGAGGGTTGCTATCCAGTGTACGGTTTTTAAAAGGACCCCTAAATAAAACAACAACAACAACAAAAAAGCTATGCAGTCAGACAGCCAGCAGCAGGGTGGGGGCTATCCAGTGTTCTGCATCAAGTGCCACATGTATGATTATATGCCCCTGGGGCATAAGTCATGGGCGTGTCCTCGATGCAAGGAGCTCCAGGCTCTCAGGGAACGCGTCCGCTCCCTTGAAGCCTTGGTGGCCGACCTGGAGAAGCGCAGGCAGCCAGAGGAGGACCGTGGGGAGACTTCTGGGGACGATCAGGCTTCGTCCCAACCTCAGGCATGCAGCTCCTCGGCTGCCCGGGTGGGAAGTCTCGGGACTGGAGGACGTCATCCTGGAGAGGAGGGAAACAATCCCCTAGGGGGGATCCCTTCTCCAGGGGATGGGCCCGTATCCGAGCGCACTCGGGATACTCCTCGGCAGGAGGGGGGTCGGGGGCTTCTTGTAGTGGGGGATTCGATTATTAGAAACATAGAGAGGGGGGTTTGCGACGGATGTGAGGACCGCATGGTGACTTGCCTGCCTGGTGCGAAGGTTGCGGATGTCACTTCTCGTCTAGACAGGCTGGTAGACAGTGCTGGGGGAGAGGTAGCGGCTGTGGTGCATGTCGGCAAGTGTAGCTGGGAGGTCCTGGAGGCCAAATTTAGGCTTTTAGGCAGGAAGCTGAAAGCCAGGACCTCAAAGGTAGCGTTCTCTGAAGTGCTACCTGTTCCACGCGCAGGGCCAGCTAGGCAGGCGGAGATCAGGGGTCTCAATGCGTGGATGAGACGGTGGTGTAGGGAGGAGGGGTTTAGATTCGTTAGGCACTGGGGAACCTTTTGGGACAAGCGGGGCCTGTACAAGAGGGACGGGCTCCATTTGAACCAGAATGGAACCAGACTGCTGGCGCATAACATTAAAAAGGTGGCAGAGCAGCTTTTAAACTGATCCCTGGGGGAAGGCCGACAGGAGCCGAGGGGCATCCGGTTCGGGACTCCTCATCCCTATGGGATGAGGATGGGGAGGTTAGAGAACAACAAGACAAAGGCAGGGTAGGAGAAGAAATTGGGAAAGGTAGGGTGATGGGATGTGATAGACGGTTTGGCACAATGAGAGGATGCGGGGACAAAGGAGCGAATAAGCAGCCCATCCTGGGGCATTCCGTGTATAAATGCTTTTATGCGAATGCCCGAAGTCTACGAGCAAAGGTGGGAGAACTGGAATGTCTGGTGACAAGGGAAAATATTGACATAGTGGGCATAACGGAAACCTGGTGGAATGCGGAGAATCAGTGGGATACCGCAATCCCGGGCTATAAACTCTACAGGAGGGACAGGCAGGGGCGTGTTGGAGGTGGGGTGGCCATTTATGTTAAGGAAGGGATAGAATCCAGCAAAGTAGAGATTGAAGGTGGGTCCAACTCCACCGTAGAATCTCTGTGGGTTAAATTACTAGGCTTGTGCAGCGATGTAATACTGGGGCCGTGCTATCGTCCTCCAGACCAGAAATCTGATGGGGACCTTGAAATGAGGAAACAGATCAGGGAGGTGACAAGGAGGGACAGGGTTGTAATCATGGGGGACTTCAATTATCCTCATATTGACTGGGTCAATTTGTGTTCTGGTCACGATAAGGAAACCGGATTTCTTGACGTGCTAAATGACTGTGGCTTAGATCAGTTAGTCACGGAGCCCACCAGAGGACAGGTGACTCTGGATTTAATTTTGTGCAGTACGCAGGACCTGGTTAGAGATGTAAACGTTACTGAGCCATTGGGGAACAGTGATCATGCTACGATCCGTTTTGACGTGCACGTTGGGGGAAGAATACCAGGCAAATCTCTAACAAAAACCCTTGACTTCCGACGGGCGGACTTCCCTCAAATGAGGAGGCTGGTTAGAAGGAGGTTGAAAGGGAGGGTAAAAAGAGTCCAGTCTCTCCAGAGTGCATGGAGGCTGCTTAAAACAACAGTAATAGAGGCCCAGCAGAGGTGTATACCGCAAAGAAAGAAGGGTTCCACTAAATCCAGGAGAGTGCCCGCATGGCTAACCAGCCAAGTTAGAGAGGCTGTGAAGGGCAAGGAAGCTTCCTTCCATAAATGGAAGTCTTGCCCTAATGAAGAGAATAAAAAGGAACATAAACTGTGGCAAAAGAAATGTAAGAAGGTGATAGGGGAGGCCAAGCGAGACTATGAGGAACGCATGGCCAGCAACATTAAGGGGAATAATAAAAGCTTCTTCAAATATGTTAGAGGCAGGAAACCCGCCAGAGAAGCGGTTGGCCCTCTGGATGGTGAGGGAGGGAAAGGGGAGATAAAAGGAGACTTAGAGATGGCAGAGAAATTAAATGAGTTCTTTGCATCTGTCTTCACGGCAGAAGACCTCGGGCAGATACCGCTGCCCGAACAGCCCCTCCTAACCGAGGAGTTAAGTCAGATAGAGGTTAAAAGAGAAGATGTTTCAGACCTCATTGATAAATTAAAGATCAATAAGTCACCGGGCCCTGATGGCATCCACCCAAGGGTTATTAAGGAATTGAAGAATGAAGTTGCAGATCTCTTGACTAAGGTATGCAACTTGTCCCTCAAAATGGCCACGGTGCCAGAAGATTGGAGGATAGCAAATGTCACGCCTATTTTTAAAAAGGGAAAGAGGGGGGACCCGGGAAACTATAGGCCGGTCAGCCTAACATCCATACCGGGTAAGATGGTGGAATGCCTCATCAAAGATAGGATCTCAAAACACATAGACGAACAGGCCTTGCTGAGGGAGAGTCAGCATGGCTTCTGTAAGGGTAAGTCTTGCCTCACGAACCTTATAGAATTCTTTGAAAAGGTCAACAGGCATGTGGATGCGGGAGAACCCGTGGACATTATATATCTGGACTTTCAGAAGGCGTTTGACACGGTCCCTCACCAAAGGCTACTGAAAAAACTCCACAGTCAGGGAATTAGAGGACAGGTCCTCTCATGGATTGAGAACTGGTTGGAGGCCAGGAAGCAGAGAGTGGGTGTCAATGGGCAATTTTCACAATGGAGAGAGGTGAAAAGCGGTGTGCCCCAAGGATCTGTCCTGGGACCGGTGCTTTTCAACCTCTTCATAAATGACCTGGAGACAGGGTTGAGCAGTGAAGTGGCTAAGTTTGCAGACGACACCAAACTTTTCCGAGTGGTGAAGACCAGAAGTGATTGTGAGGAGCTCCAGAAGGATCTCTCCAGACTGGCAGAATGGGCAGCAAAATGGCAGATGCGCTTCAATGTCAGTAAGTGTAAAGTCATGCACATTGGGGCAAAAAATCAAAACTTTAGATATAGGCTGATGGGTTCTGAGCTGTCTGTGACAGATCAGGAGAGAGATCTTGGGGTGGTGGTGGACAGGTCGATGAAAGTGTCGACCCAATGTGCGGTGGCAGTGAAGAAGGCCAATTCTATGCTTGGGATCATTAGGAAGGGTATTGAGAACAAAACGGTTAGTATTATAATGCCGTTGTACAAATCGATGGTAAGGCCACACCTGGAGTATTGTGTCCAGTTCTGGTCACCGCATCTCAAAAAAGACATAGTGGAAATGGAAAAGGTGCAAAAGAGAGCGACTAAGATGATTACAGGGCTGGGGCACCTTCCTTATGAGGAAAGGCTACGGCGTTTGGGCCTCTTCAGCCTAGAAAAGAGACGCTTGAGGGGGGACATGATTGAGACATACAAAATTATGCAGGGGATGGACAGAGTGGATAGGGAGATGCTCTTTACACTCTCACATAATACCAGAACCAGGGGACATCCACTAAAATTGAGTGTTGGGCGGGTTAGGACAGACAAAAGAAAATATTTCTTTACTCAGCGCGTGGTCGGTCTGTGGAACTCCTTGCCACAGGATGTGGTGCTGGCGTCTAGCCTAGACGCCTTTAAAAGGGGATTGGATGAGTTTCTGGAGGAAAAATCCATTATGGGGTACAAGCCATGATGTGTATGCGCAACCTCCTGATTTTAGGAATGGGTTAAGTCAGAATGCCAGATGTAGGGGAGAGCACCAGGATGAGGTCTCTTGTTATCTGGTGTGCTCCCTGGGGCATTTGGTGGGCTGCTGTGAGATACAGGAAGCTGGACTAGATGGGCCTATGGCCTGATCTAGTGGGGCTGTTCTTATATTCTTATGTTCTTATGTTCATCAGAACTACCCTAAACCTCTCCTCCCACTATCCAGAACATAAGACCAAGACTACTGGCTTCCTGAACATTTTTCCTCCAACTGAGAACAATCTCACCTTCTAATTGGGTACCACTAATTTCTCTGCCTTTTCCCTTCTATTTAAAGCCAACTCATCCTCCTAAAACATTCTACAAAAAGGAACTCCACAGCAGAACATACAAGGACCTCCCAAAGAAGGAGAGGGAATAGGAAGGGGGGGGGACAACCCACCCACCCACCCACGCCTGAGACACAACAAAAAGGAATAAATGCACAGCTTTCCTAGGAGTCTACCCCATTAAAGCTTTCCCAGCCACCATTGGAAGGGTAGATAGGGTTAGGCTTGGGCTATCCTCATACAAAACAGCTGAACAGAAAGCTTCTGAATCTGGTTAAATAACTTGTCTGTTTAAGCCGTTAAAGCTATTCCTGGTCCTGCTCATCCCCTTTCCAACCCTGGCATTGTCTTCATTGCCTCCAACGCCTCTGCACCCTGGAGTCTGAACTAGTATTTGCCTAGAACTGGTATCAGCCACTGGTTATCCTCAAGTCCCTCTGGATTCCAAATACAAAGGCCCTGTGCCTTATGCACATAAAGGACATCCTTTATATTCTCCAGTCTTCCTTCTTTGATGCTCTTTCAGCCTTCTGCATTTGGGACCCTGCCTAACCCCAACCCAGAATGCCATTTACAAGAAAGTTTGGCTGTTTACCTTCCATACTGAATACACCTAGTGCTGATTCACAAGCAGTTATCATAATCAATGAGGGCCCACAAACAGAGCATTATAAACTGATTAGCTCTTGACTCTCAGATTCATTAGGCTACACATCACTTCTAATCATCCTCTCTTTACGATGTTCCAATGTGGTGGCATAGTTAGAGGGGGCAGTGCACCCAGTCTGGCGGGGAGCCTCAGCAGGGCAGGCAAGCAGCCCCTCCCTTCGGAGCCATTCCCGGCGGGGGGAGCAAAATGGAGCCGTCCAGGAATGGCTTCAAAGGGAGGGGGCGCTGGGGCTCCCTGCCAGACTGAGTGCACCGCCCCCCCTCCAGCTACGCCACCGTTCCAATGCCTACAAAAATGGGGCAACTCCACTTGCCCCAATACTGAACCAAATTAGCATCAAAGCATTTAAATTGCATTCTAAAATGAGTGCATTAATGCACGCACACCATTTATAACCCTCTCCCTGGTGATATGTGCTTTGTCTCGTGCTACAGATTTATCAGACAGACAGCCTCCGTCTGGCTTGCAAGGACTGCTGGCCTGCATCGGTGTAGATGGCACACACTGATTAAAGGAAAATTCATACTGGTTTTGTTTAAATTTATGGCACCGCTTGGCATGTATTTTATCGCAAATATCTGACTTTGCGGCAGTAGTCCAAGGGCCAAATCACAACCTGATTTACAACCAACTCCCAGTGATTGGTTCCATTGGATGTTTTGCCAGGAGCGTATTTGGGCCCATTGATCACTTTGAATGGGCTACACATATAACTCTTTGCAGCGTGACATCGCTTGATTGATTTCATGGATATTCAGTGGCAAAACTCCTCTATTAAGTATGAAGGTAAGGCATAAAGTCAGACTAGTTTCTAGACCCCCAACCCAGTCACACACTAACTTTATGCTTCATCTGGTGCTCTCTGGCCACCTGGTGCTATCTAGTGAAAGGTGAGATATAAATATTGGAAAGATAGCATCAAGAGGAGCAGCAAAGCAATATCAAACGTGCCTGCCCTTGTTCACAGCCTCCCTCTGCTGGTAATATTTCTCCGTCTGTGCCAGTGAAATACTTGGTTGACTTTGATTCCTGGCAATGCAGAACTGTTGGTGAACTAGAGCAGGGATGCCCAAACCCTGGCAAGGGGGCCACTTGTGGCCCTCGGGGAGTCCCAATCCGGCCCACAGGGAGCCCCTGTCTTCAATGAGTTTCTGGCCCTCTGGAGACTTGCTGGAGCCCATGCCGGCCCAACGCAACTGCTCTCAGTGTGAGGGCGACTGTTTGCCCTCTCACATGAGCTGTTGGACTAGGGCTCCCTCCACTGCTCGCTGTTTCACATCTGTGATGCAGCAGCGGCAGTGACAGAAAGGCCAGCCTTGCTTTGTGCAAGGCCTTTTGTAGGCCTTGAGCTATTGCAAGACCTTCATTCATTTCTATGTTCCGTCTTGAATATATTCATTTATATAAAATTATTCAAATTTTTGATGTAAATTCATTCTTTATTTCGCCGGTCCCCGACACAGTGTCAGAGAGATGATGTGGCCCTCCTGCCAAAATGTTTGGACACCCCTGAACAAGAGAGAGAAACAAGACCAAGGGGTGTGGTGCAGCAGAGAAACTGTGATACACCGCCCAATCCTACCTAAGTTCCCCCGCTCTGATGTAGCGGCACCAAGCATGGCTTCCACTGCATCCAGTGGGGGAATTTTGGCTGCTTGGAGGTCTCTGAGTTAATGGGAGATTTCAGCCCTTGCCCTGGCGTAAGCCCCAATACCCGGAACCTGTCATTTCAGACCTGTGCCTGCAATATCAGTGGTGCAAATCTGTGTTGATCCAAGTCAGTGGATCAGGCTTGAGAAGGGTGATTGGATGTGGTGCATGCAGGTGCCAACAATCCCACCCACTTCTTGGGCTCAATCTGCCCAACACCTGTCCTGATTGCCCCCTTCCTCCACTCCATTGCACTCCCCTGCCCTTTACCCACCTCTGTACCAGACTTAGGGCCCAATCCTATCCAATTTTCCAGTGCTGGTGCAGTCACAGTGCAGCCCCGAGGTAAGGGAGCAAATGTTCCCATACCTTACTGAGGCCTCCATGACTGTCTCCTCACCACAGGATGCAGCAAACGCCCCAATGGCACAGCTGCACCCACACTGGAAAATTGGATAGGATTGGGCCCTTTCCTGAGAGTAAGCTCCATTGACTATAATAGGACTTACTTCTAAGTAGACATGCATAGGTTTGGAATCTTCTCTGCTCCAGCCGGTGGCCTTTGTGCCAGCACTCCTAGAAGTCGCGTTGTTGCAAAGTGTTTTATGGCACTTTTGCAGCAGCTCGAGCCAGTGGTGCACACTCTCTGCCAGCACTGGTCAGGGTTTGGATTGGGCTCAAAGGCCAATAGTGCCAAGTTGACTGGCTGAGCCTAACTGCCACAGAAGTTGGACAGATTACTAGGTGAACATATTGTGCAGGCTCACTCGGCAAGTTTTAACATTTGATAGGAGATCTTTTCTGTTTAATGCAATGACTTGTATACACAGAGGTAGATCTAAAGAAAGCTGGGAGCAACTGCTCAGCAGGGCCTCTGAGAGGAATTTTATCAGGGGGTACAAAGTTTCTTTTGGGTCCCTTTGCAAAGGGGGAGGGGTGAAACAGAGCGGGGCAGGGTGGTGACGGTCGAGCAAAATAGGGGCAGAGAGGGCGAAGCAGGGTGAGGGAAGGTTAGAGACAGATGGTAAAGTCTTTGGAGCTCAGGTCTATCTACCCATGTGGCATCAGTAGTGTCCCCAGCATCCCTTACGGACAATAAGTCCGAGTAGATAGGAAAATGTCTGATACTAGGAAATTCCTGCCCCCCCCTTTGGCTCCTGGGCCCCCCTTCTGATCCTTGGCCTGGGTACAAATTACCCGATTTCCACCCCCTCTCCTAG
This sequence comes from Tiliqua scincoides, assembly GCF_035046505.1. Taxonomy (NCBI): domain Eukaryota; kingdom Metazoa; phylum Chordata; class Lepidosauria; order Squamata; family Scincidae; genus Tiliqua; species Tiliqua scincoides. The sequence goes on along the minus strand of NC_089825.1, from coordinate 12,086,514 downwards.
GCCCTGCTACTAAGCATATATTGCATGCATTAAAATACAGAGAGAGAGAGAGAGAGAGAGAGAGAGAGAGAGAGAGAGATGAGCAGCACTATCATGCCATCAGCTTTGACCCTGCTGAAGAGGAAGAGAGATATTGAAATCAATTCTCTTCAAATAGTTAATTGGTAGCATCACAGCAGGTGCTAATTTCATACACCTTCCAATCCTTTAACAGCTATGAATTGCTCGGTGATCTCTGTATACTGCACTAAGCTTGGCTATGACACAGAGCAGGGCCTTTTCCGTGGTGGTCCCTACGTTACGGAACATCCTTTCCAAGAGAAATTTGCCAAGTCCTTTGTATTAGGCCATAGCATTGGGTCAGCTACCAAAATGGCATCCCCTTGTTGATATCTCCTCTCCATCTCGCACTGAGGATCACTTCCTTCATGTCATGATGACATGCTCAGGTGAGTTTCTCTGCTTGCTCATCAATGGCAGACAGAAACAGAATGGAGGCAGATGGTATGTGTTCCTAAAGATTACAGGGGAGAGAAAGACGACTCAGCACAGGGCTGGTGGAAGCTGCCATTTTTGGTGGAAGCTTTATGTTACACCTAACATACCTTCAGCATTAGTTCCTTTCATGAGCATAAAGTTGTTCTTATTAGAAACAAAAACAAAAGCTACCGTGGCATGTTTGAGACTAGACTTTGCTGTAATTATTCTATTGTTTGCTTGTATTGTCTTAGTGACTCTCTCTTTTAGGCATATTTAATAGTTGCCGTACTTTTATTGCATTTTGGATGGGTTTCTTTTCCTAAATTGCTTTCATGTAGAATTTGGCTGAAAAGTGAATAAGAATATAAATGCATTTGAATTAGTCATAACAGTGCTTTGTTTCTTAGCCTTTTTCCTCGTTTTACCCACAAATGAAAGGAACTCCTACTATTGCATCGTGCACATCCTCCTAGCAGTGGCATAGCTAGAGGGGGTGCAGAGCACTAAGTTTTTCAGGGAGCCTCACTGCAGCATACAAGCAGCCCCTCCTCTTTGGAGCCATTCCAAGCAGGGGGTGCAAAATGAAGGCATACGCTCGAAATGGCTCCAAACGAGGGGGAGCTGCTTGTATGCTGTGGTGAGGCTCCCTACATAACTTAGTGCTCTGCACCCCCTCTAGCTACACCACTGCCCCCGAGGTGGTAGGGTGAGATGATCCAGAGTCATCTCTACAAAGCACCACAACACCACCTATACAAAGAAAAAATTCATATAAATCCACAGTTGATTAGCTGCACTTGGAAACACTGAGACATATCAGTAAAGGCTGTCATGGTGCAGTCATAACTATTTAAAAAGGCTTATGATTCACAGGCTAGTGAAACAAAGGTGGCAGCAGGATGAAAAGATGTAATTGAACTTCAGAGTCACAAACACCAGCAAAAAAAGACAGCATGTGGCATCCTATCAGAGTGATTCCCAGTGACAGGAGAGAACCAAATTCGCCCAGTGGATTTGGGGAAGACACTTTCTCAGGCCTAGACCAAGCATCATGCTAAGGTCCTTTCAAATTCCATCCTGCCTTTCCATCAGTAGTGAATAGGTGTTGCAGGGATCACCCCATCTAGAAGGGCAGCAGGTCCACACTGTATGTTGTGGGTATGAAATGGGTGGGTATGTTGTGGGTATGTTGTGGGTATGAAATGTCCTTCCTTAGTGGAAGGAATTTGCCTAAGAAGACAAAAGAAGTGCTGTTCTTTCCAGAGAGAATTTACAGGCTCCATACAATGGGTGGGAAGAGTCCAGGTTCAACAGTAAACCCCTAGGGTTGGGTATGGCTTGTATCATGCAACATTTTGCACTTGCCAAGCAAGAACAATGAGGCCACCAGTGCAGTCGCTGGTGGGTGTTTGGGCTGGCTAGCGGTGAAGATACTGTCCACCGCTGTTAGGTAAGGCAGCGGTGGGTGCAGGCAGTGGAGGAATGAGGCCAAGAAGCAGAAAGAACGGAGGTGTTTCTCAGCAGGGAAGGAGACAGAACAGGGCAACGAGGGGGCAAAATTTGCAGCACGTGTCATTAGCCAATATGCTGGACCGCTGGATACGAATGTTTTTTTCTCCCGTGTGCTCATCTTACATGTGTTTTAGAAAGCACTTCTGGTAACAACAGAGATGCCTTTAAAAACGGTGGATTAATCTGGTTAAAACCAATTAAAGCACACAGCTCTATTTTCAAGTCATTGAATTTTGACCAAACACCTTGACAAACATCAATCAAGCATTTCAAGGAACTAATTAATTAAAGACTTTCAAATGAGTTCACTCTGCCTTTTTCTGTCTTTCTCTGCAACTCATTGTCCTCGAGGCCTTTTTGATCCGTGCAAGGTCGACAGAATTCCTTCCCATGAAATATCCTGGAATTGTTCATTAGGTACCAATAATGTCCTCAAATCCTGTACTCAAAATGTCAATAAACTGCTTAATGTATTAGTGAAGAATCGTGCCTGGTTGTTTCCATGGTCTTCTGTCCAATTACTCTGGCACTTGAATAAACTTAGCATACCCAAGTCTTCTTGCAGTCTACTGAGTTTCACTGGTGGTACTATCTCTATCTGCGCACACACCATCAATAGCATTTTGTCTATTTGTTCCTTGACTAAAGGTTGGGCCTCCTAGCTTATAGTATGCCTTGTGGCTGTTCTCTCCACAGCAGAGTAGCCAAGGAAATAAGGGAAATAAGGAAGACGAGGAGAGGAGTGATAAGAAGAGGAGCTCCAATGTTGCCAAGGGAGCGAGAGTGTCTTCGGACATGTGCACATGGACAGGAAGCATGCAGAGAAACAGTCAGAGAGGACAAGTTGTGAAATGAAACATGAAATGGTTGGTGTAGTGGTTTGGGTGTTAGACCTGGAAGATCCAGGTTCAAATCCCCGCTCAGCCATGAGGCTTCCTGGGTGACCTGGGGTCAGTCACTCTCTCTTATCCTCTCCTACCTTACAGGGTTGTTGTGGGGACAAAAGGAAGGAAGGAACTATGTCCACCACCCCAAGCACCTCTTAGAAAGGGTGGTATAAAAAGGTGAAAAATAAATAAAATTGATATAATAGATGGTACTTAGTACCAGGAGGGTGCATTCAGCTGGTATTTACTTCAAGTTCAATGATGTGGAAAAGTAGCGTTTAATGTAACTGTCAGTACCCCTATTGCTGTTGTGATGCCCTTTTCTCCAAAGATCCTCAAAAAAATCACTATTAAAAACTGTTAGGCCATTTTTTTGTCAAATTAAAAATTAAGGCTTGCATTACTCCACCAACCATTTTAGAATTTGAAGCAAAAGCATGACACGTTTTTTGAAAATCAAAACAAAAAAATAGCAATCAGATTTTCTCTCAAATTCCTTAATCTATAATTATATCACTCACACATTCTATAAAAAAAATCAGATTTTCATTTATAGCTCTGGGTTATCTGTAATTTTTTTTTTTATAACCTTTAGACCAAAGGTTAAATTAAACCATTTTATCTGGTTTAAAAATACACATACCCCCTCCCCCCCAAAAAAGAAAAAAATCTACTTACCTGACAGGGAAGAGATATATGACCCTGACATTAAATATTCCACTACTCCATTCACATGTGAAAAAGAGTATTTTGAAATCTTTATCCTGTATATAGCCCATTCACTGTTCTAACATAAAGTATTTAAAAGAATAGGAAAAATAATCTATATTTAATAGCAACATATGAGTGTCATTCTAATCATACAGAGTAGTTGTCCAACTTTGTAGATAAGATCAAGTTTTTAGCTCTCTCTAATTCTAAACTGAAAATAGTTGAGGGGTATTTTCCCCCTCCCTCAACATGTCTGTCATCACAAAATACTGGGAACAGATTCTTTAAAAAAAAAAAAAAGGTTTTTGATTACAGGACTCATGGCTTTGGGACTGCAAGGTGTACCAAGAGATAAGGATTCCAAATTTAAAAAGAGCCTGATAAGACATTTTTAGTTTCTGAAAGTACCTGTTCCAGAAAGCTTTTCTTGCTGATTTTCTGGGTGTGCTTATTTATTTATTTACCAGTGTGCCATGGTCAGTGAAATAAAAGTACTTGGTGGGAGCAACTCGAATGGAGCCAGCAACTGTATAAGCAATGAGTAAAAAGCAGGAATGGGAATGAGAGTCAGGTGTTTTTTGCCGACTCACATACGAGAGTCAGGCATGTTGATGACTCGGGCACTGACTCAAGTCTGAGGCCACAGACTCGGAAAGGGGTTCCCAGGTGTACAGACTTGAGTCTGTCTGTGTCTGGATGTGCTTGTTTCCTTTTTTTTGCAGCATGAAAGACCTCTTGGGTGCCATCATTCAGAGCGAGTGAGCAGCAGAGAAGTTCCAGACAGGAGGCAGGGAAGAGTTATTGCTTTGATTTTGAATCGAGCAGGAGCTGGGGAGGTGGGAGCGGGCTCTCTCGTCCATCTCTGAAGTAACCAATGATCATTGGATAAAGGTTTTTTTTCTCCAGACGTATGAGTGGAGAAGGCGAGGGGGGGAGGTGATTCCTAGCCATAGAAGAGAAACTCATGGCATGGCTCCAGCATACTCATTGAATGACCGGCCACAATGAGACTACTTCTGATTAGAACTGCAAAGGATTGGGTCAGACAGGTAAACCTCCCAGCTGCTGTGTGTGACTCTCCTCCCTCTTGCCACTTCTGCCCTGCTGTCACACAGTTCATCCCACCCCCTCGCACCTTGTTTACAGATGATGCGTTTGAAGGGAGGGGTTTAAAGAGAACTTCAACACATACACACCCCAGCAGCAGCTCCATTTTTTTTCCCGTGGAGCCGTGCCTGACACGTGTATTTAAAAGTCTCGTGACTTGAGTCACCAAAAGGCTTTGTGCAACTTGGAAAATCCACCCATTAGGACTCTTTTTTGAGCCAAGTCATGGGGGCAGAGACTCGACTCGAGTCAAGCTGTGCTGGATTTACCCATCCCTGGTAAAAAGCCTCATTCTCAATCAATGGCCATAGAAAATTGGGATGGTATCAAAGTCAGTAATTATCAGTTCCACAGATCTGACTAACTCATACTGCTTGACTGACATGCAACTTAAACATAATTCCCTCCCAAATGGCCGGGGAATCATAGAATATTAAAATTGGAAGGTACCTTGGCGGTCACCTAGTCCAACCCCCTATTCAGTGAAAGTAACTACAGCATCCCTAACAGGTAGCCATTCAGCCTCTGCTTGAAAACTTCCTATGACAGGGAGCCTACAATTGCACAAGGCCTACTGTTCTGGTGCCGGAAAGCTCTTACCATTAAGAAATTTCGCCTCATGGTTGAATGAACTTCTGCACGCACACAATCTACGTTTAGCAGACTGACAGCCTGATCGTAACTAAATTCCCACATGGCGAGGCAGTGGTACCAGCCCGGGTCATGTTTGCAAGCCTCACCGCCAGGCTACTGCCTGTGTTAGCTCAGTACGGGGCGGGCGCCCAGCCTCCGCCACTTGGCGGTCTCACAGACTGCCAAGCTGCAGCATGGTAAGCAGGGGCAGGGAGTAGGCGTTCTGGGGAGGGGAAAAGCGTGGGGAGGGCGGAGAGAGGGTGGACGGGAGGTGTGATGGGGAGGCGGTGGGCAGGGAGAGGGCAGGCGGGAGGCGTGCTGGGGAGAGGGAGCGGGGAGGCAGGTCCGGTGGAGTGAGCTAGATCCTGTCTGTTCATGGTGGGCTCGGTGCCCTACATGAACAGCTTTACTTTACTACTGACCTTTTGGTTGGCGGTAAAGTGAGTAGCCCCATTGCAGGGCTGCTTCCCTCACCCGGGAGAAGGGGATGAAAGTCCCCTTCTCCCGAGGCACTGCCTGCGGTAGTCTGAGGTGCGCAGGATCTGGCAGGAGCCATTCTCGGTGCTGTCGAGGCTGAGTGCCCCGGGCAGCTCAGGACTGGGCTGTCAGTAGGCAACAAACAATACGTACCAATGAGAAAAACAGACACTGTACTTGTGTGGTGTCAGGGAGAGTTATCCACGTTTGAAACTAGTGGAGGGTCCATACCCAGCATCACATGATCTACCTGACTGGGTTGAACTCCCAGAACCTTCCAGCACCAGTCCACTGTTACTGATTCTCCTCACTTACAGAGGCAGAGAGTGGAAGAAGCTGCCACTTTCATCACACACCACCCAGCAAGTTGGAGGGGCAGTGCAGGGCTTTGACCCAAAGTGTCTCACAACCTGGCACTGGTATCGATTGTATGTATTAACTGGATATGACAGAAATATATGCAAGTAGTTTCTGGACTGTGACTCTACTCGTGGGTAGACTGGAGGAGAATCTGGCTCAAAGTGTCTTTGTGGTGACCCCTGTAATTGCAAACTGTCTGATTTCATTACCACAGCCAAGGAAATTCAATTAGTTCATTAAACTCTACACAAAGCTAACATCCTTCATTTAGGTTTAGTGTAGCCAGGAAGAAGCTATTGTGCATTAATGCTCTTAGAAAACATATATTGTTTTGTACCTTGTTGTTAATTGCATTTGCATTCCAATAGGTAAGGAATGTGTGAAGAGTTAACCCTTGTTCTTTGCTAACACTGGAGAAGCAGAACCTAAAGATGTCATCCACAGAAATGGAAATGGACAGAGACATTTCTACTGCTTAATCTTCGGATGAAAAACGGCGGACACGCCACTTAAACATGCCATGTGCTGAAAATTCTAATTGGCGTTGTGATTATAATTGGTCAAAATAGCAATGCTGTATACAGTATGAATGAAATAATTTTGGGGAAAAAAACATGTTCTCCGGTTTTTGACATGAAAATGACATTTCTTTTGAATGAAAATGGGAGTTTACGAGGCTCTGGTGTTTGGAAATGTCAAAATAGTTGTGCCGCCTTTGAGACAAAAATTAAGAATTACAAAAAGGCAGAGACATTTCATGAAATTTCTGATCTTGCTCAATGACAGCTTCTGTCAAAAAACCACAGTGACAGAAATTCTAGATCATTATACTCTTTCTCAGTGGTACGTGTATTTTCTGTATTGTATTTTAATGAAAACTGTCCCAAAAACTCTCGACTCCTGCACACGTTTGTATTGGGGCAGGTGCTGTGGTCTGGTGGTTGCGCTGTTGTATTTCCTGAAGAGCTAAGCAAGAGCAACTGTGGTTGTGCCCTTGGAGGGGAGACACAAGCATTTTGAGAGTGAGAGGAGGGAGTCACTCATAAGCCACCTGGGAGAGTGATGGCGAGGTTGGCTGGCAAGAATGGTTAAAGACCCTGAGAACCTGCCTAGGCTTGATTTACTGTTCCTGTGGAAACTTGATGGGACACAGCCAGAAAAGAGAACCACACCATCTCAGTTTTACTGGGAAGCAGGAGCTTTTCGTTCAAGAGGTTCAAAGAATTATGCAGCAAGGTCAGCTCAAAGCAGAGGAATTCTCTGGCCAAAGCAGAGACATCTATCAGGGAATCAGGGTGCAATGTGATGGCAGGCACAGAAACTTACCATCAATGAAGGTAGATCATTAGTCTATCTAACCCAGTATGGTCTACACCAGGGGTGTCCAAACTTTTTGGCAAGAGGGCCACATCATTTCTCTGTCACTGCATTGGGGGCCAGGAAAAAAAAGAATTAATTTACATTTCAAATTTGAATAAATTTACATAAATGAATATATTAGAAATGGAACTTATATGAATGAATGAAGGTCTTGCAATAGCTCAAGGCCTATGAAAGGCCTTGCACAAAGCAAGGCTGGCCTTTCTTTCACTGCTGCTGCTGCATCACACACGTGAAACAGCAAGCAGTGAAGGGAGCAGTCCCTCTCTCACTGAGAGCAGTTGCGTCAGGCCAGCACGGGCTCCAGCAAGTATCTGGAGGGCAGAAGCTCATTGGAGACTGGGGTCTCCCTGTGAGCCGGATTGGGAGTCCCCAAGGGCTGCAAGTGGCCCCCGGGCTGGGGTTTGAGCACCCCTGGTCTACACTGACTGGAAGCAGCTTCTCGAGATTTGATGCTGGGTTCTTGGCCAGTCCTTCCTGAAGATGTCAAAGGCTGAAACTGGGACTTTCTGCATTTAGAGCTGGTGTTCTACAACTGAGCTACAGCAATTCCTCTAACAGGCAGCCAGCAAGCTGGGGGTAGCAGCAGGAACACACAGAGAGACAGGTCAAGGCTTGCCAGTCAATTTTGTCCAACAGAAAAGTGGGATATTTTAATTAATAAATATATCAGCCATGGCATCTCTCTGGAAACAGGCTGCTAGACGAGATGGACGTTCGGTCTGATTCAGCAAGGCAATTTGTACAGTGGGCCCTCTTTATCTATGGGGGTTCCATACCTCCCCTCCTGCTGATAAGGAACTCTGTGGATGCTGGGGTCTGCTCCTGAAGCTTGCACAGTTATTTACCTGGAGCCTCCAGAGGCCTCTCCTGGGTTATGCAGGGCCAGCGACCCCCTCTATTGGCCTACACAGGCCTCAAAATGGCCAGCATTCTGAGACCAGTGGAGGCCAAGAGAATGGGTTGCTGGTCCAGTGCAACCCAATAAGGCCTCCAGGTAAGTAATTTTGGGGGTCTTCTGGAGGTACCGATGTTGACCTTCTGTGGTTGGTTTAATTTGCAGATATGGAACCCATGGATGCAGAGAGTCCACTGTATGTTTTTTGATGAGGAAACTGGTAGTACTGATAAACATTCCCATATTTTCTTTGGCAGTGTTTCTCAAACTGTGTGTCAGTACCCACTACGTGAGTCACAAGCCAATTTCAGGTGGGTCCCCATTCATGTCAATATTTCATTTTTAATATATTAGACTTGATGCTACCATGGTATGTGACTGCATTTGGGGAAATGTTACAAATCTGTACTTCTAACAGGCTACTATGTATATTCTTTTATCAATGCTATTAAATGGGACTTAATTCTGGGTAAGTGTGGGTAAAATTGCAGCCTAGGATTGTAAAAAAATTTTCCTGCTTGATGATGTCACTTCTGGTCATGACATCACTTCTGGTGGGTCCTGACAGATTCTCATTCTAAAAGGTGGTTCCTGGCGCTAAATGTGTGAGAACCACCATTCTATGGGAATCAGAGGTACCAGCATGGCACAACCAGTCCTTTCTATGACAACCATGTGGGTGGGACCTACATAGAGCTGTTTGTGAAGGTGCAATGAAAATCCAAGCATCCTGCCTAAACACCAAAGGGCACGATCCTAACTCCTTATGTCAGTACTTTCCAGCACTGGCATAGCGGTGCCAATGGAACTTGTGCTGCATCCTGCAGTTGGGTGTCACTCAGGGAGGCCTCCTTAAAGTAAGGGAATGTTTGTTCCCTTACCTCAGAGCTGCACTGCCCTTGAGTCAGTGCTGGAAAGCACTGACATAAGGGGTTAGGATTGCGCCCAAAGTCATGTATAAAAGCAACCATAGTGTCAGAATAAATTACATGATGATAGGCTTTCAGTACCCTCATGGGCCAAACAATTAGCTTTAATTAATTTTATTCAATGCAGTAACAACGTTATCACAAATCATGCCAAGAAAGCAACCGGCATCATAGCCAGGTGCTGTGAGGTAGTTTCACTTAAACAAACATTCCTGTTAATGTTCCTTACCAAAGAATCCCCGTCCTAACATCCAGCATAAAAAGCTTCCTCCCCTGGCATTCCCTCACCTGAAACCCTCATGCCGCTAATATTTAAAAGAGCTGGAATGAGACATAATAACATGTATTGCAGCGAAGCTTGTATGTGAATATTTTAAAACCCACTGAGAACACTCGGGAAGATAGACATTTTAAATGCAAGTATAATTACGGCACAATGCGATAAAGAGAGGCGGCATGTAATAGGCCTGATCTGAGGCTCAGGAGTGCCGCGCATGCCGTGCACATGCTGAGCACTGAACAAACTGTAGCTTTTTTATAAAGTTTGATGGCTTCGTTCCAAGAGACATATTTAAGCCTAGTGATCAAGCATGGACTGGAGGAACTTCCAAGCTTGGTAGAAATTGTGCAAGGAGAGAAACAATAATCTATCCAGTGCTGGCATGGAAGGAGGTGGGACTGCTTTAATTGACAACCCAAACCTAGCATGGCTTTACGCTGACAGAGATCTTGCAATCCATCAGTGTAAGCCACATTATAGCAGTCTCAAAGCCATGCTACTGCAGTGCATTTTAGAACTGTTGGGGCAAATGGCCAGAGGTTCCACATGTGTGCCAGCAGTTCTGATATGCCCCTCTGGAGCAGGTAAGGGTGCAGTGGAGGTGGTTAGGGGGCAGGGCAGGGGAGGATCGGGCTAGACAGCTGGCTAAGCAGGGGGACAGGGAGAGGACCTCTGCATGGCAGTGCACTCCAAGATCCTATCCCCCCTTTTCCTGATCTGATGTATACCTCCTGAGGTTCCTTGGATTATGCCAGTTTAGGGCCCAATCCTATCCAATTTTCCAGTGCCAGTGCCGCTGTGCCAATGGGACGTGCACTGCATCTTGTGGTGGGGCAGCAGTCACAGAGGCCTCCTAAAGGTATGGGAACATTTGTTCCCTTACATTAAGGCTGCATTGCAGCTGCATCTGTGCTGGAAAATGGGATAGGATTGGGCCCTTAATAGGTAGAATAGGTCTGAGGAGACCCATTGGAGGCCTGGCAGCCTACAGGAAGGTAAGTAAAAAGTATTTACATCTCCCAGGCCATCTGGCCACCCCCTCCCCCCACATAGCTTGCAGAGTGCACTCAGCGTGTTGGCATAGCTGCACACTCTGGGCTTGCTGGGGATAGGATTCAGCTATAAAGCACCTATGGCTGCCTGATTCTGGGGCATTTGGTGGGCCGCTGTGAGATACAGGAAGCTGGACTAGATGGGCCTATGACCTGATCCAGTGGGGCTGTTCTTATGTTCTTATGGCACCCATGTACCAATCAGCTGGGAGGAGCAAGCAGAAAAGGAGGAGCAGGAAGACTTCACTGGCTGCTTGACTAGGAAGTGCGGGGAGGTAAGACTCACAAAGACTATATCACTGACCCTGGTAACCATAAGCAGAGGTGAGTGATTTAAATGAGTAGGTGCTCATGTGGTGCAGTCCTCTCAGTGCACCTGTAACAGTCTTCCATGACACAGAAGGTTTACATGACCACAGAGATGACTTTGTGTAAACTTTTCCAAAGATTGCAATGTAGGGATGCTTTTGAACAAGCGTCTCTCATGGGCGTTCTTCAAAAACAACAGCATTTTTCAGAGCAGAAGGGGTTCGCGCGCATTTCTAAAGACTGACTATACCAGGCCAGGGACATAAGCAGCCACTAGGGTGTGGGCAAAGGCAGGTGTAGCTCCTAGCAGTTAGTGACTGGTGCCCACTTCTGTACTTCCCACTTCCCCCTTTTAACTGGGTCAACAGGGAATGATCTGATGAAGGTGTATTGCTGCCATCCAAAGCTAGAGAGCCTAGACGGAGGGAGGCCATGGGAAAACCTCCCACCCAGGTTGACCTGGAGCCCCCAAAGCCATGGTGCCCCTACAATCAGAGACAGAATGTGGGTGGTCTAGGACAGGTGGCAACCTGCTCTCCCCTGAGACCAGACAGATTAAACAATTTAAAAAAAAAAACAAAAAACTAAGACATTTATTAAAAGGTTGTCAAGACACCAAGTTGGTGGGGGGAAAAATGAGATAAAGAAAAGGCATTGATAAACTAGCAAAAGGAGAAAAGCTGGTGGCAATATGCAAGTGGCAGATAAAACAAAACATGGTGTGGCTTACCTGGGCATTATCTCAACACTCCTTATTTAATTTAATTTTATTTACAGTCCAGTCCTAACCCGTGCTTGAACATGCAGGCCGGCTGGCCTGCCCCATATGCAGAGCAGGGTTGGGGCTGCTTATGGCTCAGCCCAGGGCAAGGGGAAATCATTCATCTTACCCTGAATAATATGGCAGCAGCCCAAATGGGTTTACTAGGATCTGAGCCACCTAAAGAGGTGGCGCAGATCTAAGCAGCCTGGTGCTGTACCGAATTGCCCGGGAGAGGGGTTAGGATCCATCCTAAGTGCCGAATCCTTGCCCCACCCCCCGCTTGGCTCTGGTCTGCCCACAGGCCCACCCGTCGCCCACCCTCCCTCAGCCCCAGAACACCCCCATTCCACCCTCCGTGTGCCCTCCACACTGGGGGATTAGCTGATTCCCCACACTGCCCCACTCTCTCATCTCGGCAGCTAATCAGTGGCTCCATCCTCTCACAGTGGTTTATAGCAACTTTGCCTGCTGGCTTCATGTCATCCCTCCAAGGGCACAACTGAGTTGCTCTGGCTTAGCTCTTCAGGGAGTACGACAGCTCAACCACTGAACCATACCTCTCACTTGTGCAGTTCCAGGTTCCTTGTACCACACTTCAGCAGGATGGGCGGCCAAGCATCAGTTGTCTCCAATGCTGGACCTGGCCAAATGCACCAAGAGGGTGCATGGCCCTGCTTTTTATAACCTGTGGGCATTAACTGTGCTTCACCTGTGGAACTGGATACATGGGATTGTCTGAGCCACTCAAATTTCCCTTTCCAGATCAGGTGGACTTCATGGTCCAACAAGATGGCCTCAAAGCCAGGTTCTTTGTTTACCAGTCAGTTGGAAAAGAAGAAGGTGCTCGATCAATAGCCAACAACACAAGAGGACAGGTGAAGTCTTTGAATGACTTTGCAGCCCTTGCAGGATGCATCACAAAATTCTTTGAGATGACAGGGAGTTCCAGAATTGGTGACAGGTGTGCAAGAAGTAGGGAGGAAGTCATGAATTTCACCACAAGTTGACTGATCTCAGAGTGCTCACCAATGCTGTTGCGCAGTGGTACAAAGGTAGGAGGCTAGATGGACCTTCTTATAGAGGTTCTTCTTATAGAGTGATAGCAACATCCAGAATCACCCACTCTATCTTCCATGCAGAGCTCAGAAAAGCCTAGGCATGCACTTTAATTGGTTGAAAGAGTAACGGCAGTCCAGATGACACTGTTCTGGCCATTTCTGTTTGAATACACATTTAGCACTTTGCCTTCCCACTGCTGGAAGGAAAGCACAAAGCCCTCTTAAAAGGACACAGTGCATTTGTTTTCCCAGACAAAGTGCCTTTTAGAACCTGCGAGAGTTTAGCGGTGCTTGCAAGGCATATCAGCTCCCACCAATTCATTTTGAAAATGCATGCCACACTCACCAGCTTAGAGGGAGCTTAATTACAATCAATGGAATAATTAAATGGAGGGGAACGTGCAATAGAGAACAGAAATGAATAGGAAACATATGCATAAGTACACCTCTGGGCAAATGCATTAGAGCCACAAGACTGTCATTACCCCTCTCAAATCACATCTCTATTTGCTTACGTGTCTGGGAAAGAGACAGGGGTACGTAGGCAGCTTGTGAATGCAGATCCTGAATTATGTCCAAGCAGAATTTTGCTCCTCCAGCGGTACGTTTTACTTTCCTCAGCCTCTGCAGATGCAGGATTGAAGAATTGCTCTCGAGGTATAGTAAATATTGAAATTAGTAGAGCCTTCTTATTGTTTAAGTACAATTCACTTTCTCTCTGTGGGTCTCGTGCTATTAGTATGACGTATCTGGAGATCTGGATATATGGACAGGGGGTACCAGGACAGGCCACATGGTCCCCAAGCCATTCATTTATCTGAAATGTTAGAATGTTTCAGATGTTACATTAAAGCTACATCAACATGAACACTGAGGAAGAAATATGGCAGTGGCAGGGCTGGTCTGCCAGCTGGACCCAGTGGTGTCCAGGATCCAGGATGACACCATGGCAAATGCCTGCTATTGCCACCCTCCTCCTCCTCCAAGTACCCTTCTGTTTAAAAAGGCAGGCAGGGTGAAGGAAAGAGGAAGGGGGAGAGGAACCACTCTAGCCCTGCAGTCTTTTCTTCCTCTTTCCCTTCCCGACCCTCTCTGCCTTTTGAAACAGTAGAGGATGAGAAAGGTGATGATAGGAGAACGATGATTGTGGCACGGAGGTCAGCTTGGAGTGGGGCAGAAGGAAGATCAGGGCTGGCAGCTGGGGTGAGAGGGGTGTAGTGAGGAGAAGGTACAAAGACGGTGCAGAAATCAGGTGGAGACAGAGGGGATGGGAGAGATGCAAAGAAGACAGAGGAAAGATTGGGGTGGCAGAAGGAGAGCAAGGAGGTCATGAGGTGGCAGAGGGAGTGCAAGGGAAATGGGGGAGCAAAAATTAGCAAATGAGTGTGGGCCCAATCCTATCAACGTTTCCAGTGCCAGTGCAGCTGTGCCAATGAGGCATGCACTGCATCTGGTGGTGAGGAGGCAGTCAGAGAGGCCTCCTCAAGGCATGGGAACATTTGTTCCCTTACCTCAGGAATGCATTGTGGCTTCTCCGGTGCTGGAAAGTTGGATAGGATTGGGCCCCGTGTGGGTTTTGTCCCCAGATATGTCACATGAAGAATAGGTTCACACTATCACATTCCACCACACAGCTCTATACGCAGATCCACAACTCTGTGAGGAAAGAATAATGTAAAGGTTGCACCTCTTTGCACCACACAAGTGAGAACTCTGACAATCCACAATCACCATTCGCATAGAGTACAAAAATCTCATCCCTTCCTTATAAAAGCTCAACCAACAGCTTCCAGGGACCATGGCGGGGGGGCACATCAGGGGGTTTGGTCAGCAGGAAGGGTCCTCTCTTTCCCCTCTGCCTCGCCAAGTTTGCGTAACATGAGGAGGATTTAATGAGAAGAGGGCTAATTATTTTGCAGAAGGCCAAAAGTGGTATGTGATGGCAAGATTCAAGAAATGAGCACATACAGTACACCACGGGAAACAACGGCTCTGTCATGACACTTTCAACTTTCTTAAAAGCTGTTTGTCTCCAGCCTCAAGAACAGGTAGCCACAGGGATTCCTCTCCTTTGGTGAGAGATCCCTCCAAAAATGATGAGGAAAACTATTCTGTACTGCAATTCTCATCTCATTTTCTCAGCTTTTTTTTTCTGTTTCATGAGTAGGAAACAAATACCTACGCTGAGGTAAAAACTGACAAAGAATTTGAACCCGAGTCCACCTTTATCCTCTCGACAATCCTATTCCTTGGTGCAACGTTAAGTGACGTGTGTCAATATTTTGCTAGAATAAGCTCTTTGTGGACTGAAAGGAAAATAACTCTGGGATATATTTTAATTCATCTTTGTAATATTGACAACCGTGCATGTTCCCTCAAGGAACGTCCTGCTATGCTATCCATTTCACACTGGTTAGCACAAGCCTGGAAGGCCTCGGATGCCGAATCGGATTGATGAGCTTTGTTATGGTTATATAAGAGCCCAACAAATTAAGAGCCTTTCTTTCAAAGATAGGAAATATCGCGGGAAGGCATTCTGAAATCAGACAAAGTCCCCTGAGGCCAGAGAGCTACTCAAACGTGTTTGGGGACTTGGATGGGCATGGAGGAATGGCCGTGTTTTATTTCTTTAAATTGCAGTCCCCCCCAATTCTGCATCACCAAAGTGCTTTCAAAATTTCCAGCGTTCAAAAAAGGCTCCTCAACAATGCGGCATGAGAGACACACTGCAAATTCAGAAGGAAAAGAATGAGTGAGAACCCCAAGTGGGAGTAGTAGTGGCATGTACCCCACTCCTGTCAGAGTTGTTATTAGGCTTGGAAAACCAAAGCAGTTTCCGCTAAAGCTTCTAGAAAGGGGACACTTGACTTTTCGGTTTATTTTTTGACAGGTGGCAAAGGTCCTTCTCTGACAGCCTGGACTAGCTAAATCAAAGGCAAAGAGAAGGTGGAAACACCACCAGCAATGTTTTTGTGGTGACATTTTGAGGTGTCCGCTGGGCTTTGTCGCTGCTGTAGTTGTTGCTTGGCTTTGGTCTTGGAGGAAAGTTCTGAGTGAGGCCCGCCATTTTAGTTTCTGCAGCCGTAGGCAGTTAGGCAGCAAATATTTCTATGAGTTTTATTGATATTGTTCAGTCAAAACCCATTGTAGGTCTGCCGCTGTCTGAGCGTAATAGCACCCGGTGATGATTTATTCTCCTAATTCAAGAGGAAAGCAGGCTATCTGGAAGCAAATGCATGGTGTTAATATTTTACCTGGTGATAATAATGAATCACTGCAGGTATTTTTTTTAAGTCATACACAGCATTCTATTTGCATGTATTATTTGATGTGTGTTCTTTTCTATTGCCTCCTTCCTTCAGAAGAACAGCAGTCACCTTCGGTCAGTTAGAAGGCTGAAGGCCACACCACCTTCTCAAGTCACCACACAGACTGGACAAAGTTGGCTGCTATCTACGACAGCTCATGCCACAATAAAACGTATGTCTCTAAGATACCACATCACGTTTTGTTTTAAAGAAAATGACAACAGCCTCACTGAATCAGAACAAAAGGCCCATCTAGGCCAGCACTCTGTCTCTGCAATGGTCAGGCAGAGCCTCTTGGGAAATGGTTATTTATATGATTTCATTTTTGTGCTTATTTATATCCTACCACTTGGCCTACCACGGGGCCTCCAAGGTGACTGGAGTGAACAAAGTTGCCACCATGGGAATTTCAAGAAAAAAGAATTTCAGTAAGATCTGTGAAGTTTCTCAACAAATCTCGAAGCTGCTCATTTCAAAGCTGCCATTGGGTTTCTGAATTCCCCTCTGTGACTTTGCTTGCTTTTGTACAGGATATTTTTTTACTTCCCAGTCTCATATTTTTGGCATCCATGATATGTTTTGCCGTGGCCAATGTCCATTTCCAATTTGGAAATCAATTTGCAAAGACCTTTGGGTTAGATGGCGCTACACAAATGTGTGCTCAGCACCACTCCAAAAATGTCCGCTATTAAGGTCAATTGGCCGTATTTATCCCTGGGGTAGTTCAGCAAAGCCTATGGTGTTTAGCCCTGAGATGAACTGGAGACCCTGCATTTTGACACTCTCGGCTGCAAAACAGAAAATGAGAACCTGAACACGAGTTTCTCTATCTCCTTGGGGGTGCAATTTACAACTTTTCTTTCTGAAATGTGTAACTTTGGCTACTTGCAGCCCTTTCTCAAGCAGAGGCTTCCCTGTGCCAAAGGCATCAATGAATTGTGTTCAGGCAGTCAATTCCTCACTCGCAATCTAAAGATGTCCAGTCCAGCAACAGATACATTGCACTGTAACAGATCATCCTGCTGATGGTTTTTTCTGTCCCTACAGAGTCCTGCCTGAACTAGAAACCTGTGAAAACTTCCTGGTTTTCAGCCTAACCCTACCTAACTCCCCCAGCGCCAATGTAGCCAAGCTGTTTCAGACAAGCTGTTTCAGACAATGAGATAAAGGCCTTGACCCAACTATACACACATCCACAACTGAGGGTACGCATGTGGTTACCCCAGATAATCAACAGTAGCAGTGAGCAGTCATTAACAAGCCTGCTCATCAGATCCAGGATCCATAAAGTCCAAAATGCATAGGATGATAACATATGTCCCATTGAAATTGACATGACAACCCTGAAATCAACCTATAAGGAACTTGAGGAACCATAGGCAAGAGGCAAGAGGATCAGGAAGCCAAATTGGGCAGAATACTTCATGGTTAGAGGTGTTTGAAAACAGTGTCATTTATTTGACTCAGAAGTAGGCTCATAAATATACCTTATTTTACTCAGAAGTAAACCCATTGAGTTCAGCAAGACTTAGGCTGTAGTCCTATCTTACTCGCCGGAAACAAGCACCCCATAGTGATTTGAACTAACTAGCAAGTACTAGTGTCAGGTTACTGGGGGTCCTAGGTTAAAGTCCTATACCAGGCCCCCCCCCAGGGTGCACTCGCACATGACACACACATGTGCACACCTGATGGTGAATTAAATGCTACCATTGCCATAGGTCCCACCAGGTTAACTGTTGGCCTGCACCCAACCTAACCTATTCCTGATGCACACACCCCCTGCCCAAAAACTTGGCCATCGTTTTGGGCTGTTGTTAACATAAGAACATAAGAACATAAGAACAGCCCCACTGGATCAGGCCATAGGCCCATCTAGTCCAGCTTCCTGTATCTCACAGCGGCCCACCAAATGCCCCAGGGAGCACACCAGATAACAAGAGACCTCATCCTGGTGCCCTCCCTTGCATCTGGCATTCTGACATAGCCCATTTCAAAAATCAGGAGGTTGCACATACACATCATGGCTTGTACCCCGTTCTTTAGCTAGCTTTAATAATGGTAATTCACATGCATCTTAAAGTAAGGACTTGAACCTGGAAATATTGTACTCTGGTGATCAGGCTAGGTATATCTTTAAAAATGAAAATGTTGGCTTTGGAAAACAAGATAGCAGCTTTAGAGTACTGCTTTAAACCCGTTACGGAGGCGGACCAGCTGTTCCTGAACTCTGACTTCCTTTGCTTTCAATTGTGAAGAGCCAGCTTTATTACTATCATATAAAAAGTTCTGTAATGACCTGAGTAGGCTAGGTTACCTTAACTTGTGAGAAGCTGAAGAAGCAAACCACAGCAACAGGAAAACTTTATTAACTTAGAAAAGTTGAGGAGGACAGTCAAATAAAGTAGAACATTAACATTCCAAATAACCCCTAGCTCATAAAATAACTTGTAAGCCTCTAATATATGTGACTAGACATTTCCACAAATGGAACAAATTTCAATTGCTTTAGTACCTGGTATACTAGTACCTAGTTACTATCTAGTCCAGTGATTTTCAACCTTTTTCATCTCGTGGCACACTGACAAAGGCACTAACATTGTCAAGGCACACCATCAGATGTTTGACAATTGACAAGGCACACCATGCCACCAGTGGGGGGCTCATATCCCCCATTGGCCCTACTAATAAATGACTTTCCCCCAAATTCCTGTGGCACACCTGTGGACCACTCGTGGCACACCAATGTGCCATGGCGCAGTGGTTGAAAATGGCTGATCTAGTCAATACCTTGCAAGAAATGACACTATCATCTCCTGACTCTGGAGAAACTTCCCTGCTGAGGATTACAACTGCCCCTTCTCAAGAGTACATTTTTCTCAAGGGTAAGATGTTGTTGTTCGGCTTGCTTGGAAGGGGAATGGGGAGATTGGAAGGGGAAAAGGGTTTTGAGGTGTCATTTGTTTTTCAAGCTTCTTGAGAAAAAAAAATTCAAAAGAAGGGTAGTATTCTCTGTGAAAGCTCAGGGGGGAAAAAAAAACAGATTCTGAATCAAGCTGGGGAGGACGGTTTTGCCCATCACTACATTTCATATATTCAGTGAATCCATGGAACAAAAAAATTGGGGTTGCACTTGCTGTCCCATAAACTCATCTCAAGACCTGAAGAGTGAATACCTGTAATCTGGCTCTATTTAGCTTTTCAGATGGAGGCTTGGACTGGGGAAGGGACACGAAGTGCAGTCCTAGGTCCCCCTCCCCATGCACAATATCTGAATCTTCCCTGTTTCTTTTAGAGAGAGCTGGTATTATTTAATGCAGCGTTCTTCAACTTTGGGGTCGTGACCCTAATGGGGTCACAAAGCCTCAGTTGTGGGGTCGCAGCAACTTTCAGGAATGAAAAAGGTTAAAGACCACTGGACTGGAGCACCACCAGGTAAAGGGGAAGGCATCTGCAATAGTCCTTCAAGTATTAGGAGGTTATCTCCGGGTCCTGCTCAGGTTCTTAGCAATTCTACTAAAATAGCCTTCACTAGTGCCCGGCTCCATAGAAACCTTTTCTGCTCTCTCTAATAGGAATGTTTGATTACAGTGAACAGGAGAATGTTGGGGTGGGAATGTATGGGGGTGGGAATTGGGCAGTGATGGGATGCGCAGATAGGGTCCTGGAAGGGGGGATGAAACAGTGGGTCCCCATTTACTTTATTTATTGGGGTTGTGGTACAAAAAAGGTTGAAGACCATTGATTTAGTGCAGTGGTTCTCAAACTTTTAGCACCAGGACCCACTTTTTAGAATGAGAATCTGTCAGGACCCACTGGAAGTGATGTCATGACCAGAAGTGATGTCATCAAACAGGAAAATTGTTAACAATCCTAGGCTGCAATCCTACCCACACTTACCCAGGAGTAAGTCCCATTTATTACCATTGTTAAAAGCATATACATAGTAGCCTGTTAAAAGTACAGATCTGTAACATTTTCCCAATGCGTCACATGCCTTGGTAGCATCAAGTCTATCATATTAAAAATAAAATATTGAAATGAATGGGGACCCACCTAAAATCAGCTTGCAACCCACCTAGTGGGTCCTGACCCACATTTTGAGAAATGCTTATTTAGTGGCTAAGGGCCAAACTGCACATTACATTGAGCATATCATTTGGTATTGCTGGGCTTAACTTTTTATTCCAAACAGGATGATCCAGAAATGAACCATGACAGAAGGGAGGTATTAACCTTTTCCCCCACCATGTTTCTGACCTGGAGGGGGGGGACAGCTGCTATTTGATAGGGAACATGCTCCTCCCATTGACACCATAAACTGCAGGGGACCCTGCGAAGGTTGAGATTATAACAAGGGCTAAGAGACTCGTTGCCATCTTGGTCCTGATCCAGATCACTTCTGCAGCAGCTATTTTTGAAAACAAAAAAATTTCTTAATTTCAGTACCATTTACAAAAGGCTTAACTTTGCATCTAGCTTAGTCCTTAAAGAGCATGAGATGTAGGCTAGAACATCTTTGCTTCAAATGTTGCCTTGGTCATGAATTTCCTTGAAAGCTCTATATATGAACAGAAACAGTGAAATAGTATCAGGACACAAGTTATTTATGTTTTCAGGGGCAGCCCTTGATTTCTTATGATGTGTAGTTCCACCTTAAATGCTATACATCATCATCATCATTATCACCATCACCATTTTATGGCTCAGGGTTCCATACCCATTGCTTTTCATGGCAATCTTCTTCTGGCTTCCAATACATTTGAATATTTCTTTATCCACTGAAAAAGACACACTGGGCTACCCAACCACACCTCTTTGTACTCTTTGTACTCAGCACATCCCTTTCAGAGTGAGCTAATAATACAGGTATTTATATACCGCCTTTCTTGGTTGTCAGATTTCTCCTCAGACTTTAATTCAAGGTGGTTTACATAGGCAGGCTATACTAAATCCCTATATGGCTTTTTACAATTAAAGAAGGTTCTGTCTTTCAAGAACCACAACATTTCAGTTGGATCGTTTATGATCTGGTATCACATTCTGGCCTCCATTTTCCTCCCACACAGGCTGACAATCCTTCATATCTCACTTGAAGGGCGGCCAAAGAGCAGGTGGAATAACTCGGCTCAGCTTGTCAGGTGCTTCAAGGTCTCACCGTCCACGGTGCTGGTGGCCTCGAACTGGAGACCTTCGGATGTTATCTTCAGGCAAACGGAGGCTCTACCCTCTAGACCAGACCTCCTGCGCTACATGTGCGGGTTTCTTACTAAAAACCTCCTGTACCTATCATGAATCCTTCCACTAGCAGAGAACTATGCATGCAGATCAACTGTGTGCACATCTAACAGCTAACGGTCCAACAGAGTTGGACCCCATGTGTAGATCAGTTAACTTGTTTGTTGGCACTAAAATAACATTGGAATGGAAAATGATCCTTAGTCTGCTTTGTGTACTTGAAGAATGAACAGAGTACAATGCTAGCAGTGTCTGGTTCCATTACTTTTTTAAGAGTCAAACTATAGTACAATCAAAATGGTCCTCATTTTCCTGTAATCATTTTGTCTGTCAGGATGCCTGCTCTTTTAGTCTCCATCACATGATTTCTGCGTATTTTGCTTGGAGCAAGTTTGGTCATTGCCATCCAGTCCACACCACAAAACGAGCATTTTATTTCTTCATAATATCCAGGTGTTTTTTCTTCAACCTCTGCTTCAAAGGAAAATGAATAAAATGAGTTTGCACAATTTTAAATCCAAATGCATTAAAGTGGTGCCTAGCAAATGAGCAATGGAACATTTGGTAGACGTTTTACACCCACAAACCAGAATAAACAAACAGCTTATCTCAATTCGCAGAGAATTTTATTTGTGAGGTGGGGGATCCTTAAATATATCTTTAATTTATATTTCTGAGTTGCCAACAAGTTTTGGAGTCCATTATTCTTTCCATGATAGAAGTAGAATATACAGCTTGGAGTTCGTACATGGGGAACCCTAGATTTATCTTATCTGCGATGCTAGGGATTTTAAAATGTAAATAATCACGACCACTTAAGAAAAGGTATTTATGCTTGTACACACTGACTCTGATCAAACTGTGCATGTACCAGAGCTAAGACTATTCATTACAGCTCTGGCAAAGTACTGGCAAGGGCACCAATCAGGAAGGAAGCAAAGAGGGTTAAATCTAGCTGCCACGTCCTCCCGCCCACCCTTCTGATCAGCTGATTGGTGCAAAGGATCTATCCATGCAACATAATGAGCTAGTTAGAATATTGAGATGTTGGAATGGGCTATAACACCGTTCCTCAAACTGTGGGTCGGGACCCACTTGTTGTTGCCGTGATCCACTTCCAACTTGCTCTCAGCCACTGGATTCCCCAGTGGGGCAGCAGGCTGTAAAGGGAGGCACATCCATTAGCCACCCTTCCATTTCTAGGGAGAATCTTGACTGGCCTTTCAGAGGAAGGAAGAGGAAGATACTGTAGGAAACTACCTTTTTGGCACTGCTGCATCAGTGGAGGGGGGAAGGTTAGGACTGGGCAGTCAGAGAGAGAATAATTTTTTATTTCATTGCTGCAGTCAAGTGCCTTCAATTCCTACATTTACTAAGGGGGCAATCCTAACCAACTTTCCAGCACTGGCATAACTGTGGCACTGGGGCATGTGCTTAATCCTGCAGTTGGGGGGCAATCATGGAGGCCTCCTCAAGATAAGGCAATGTTTGTTTCCTTACCTCAGAGTTGCATTGCCCAAAAGTCAGTGCTGGAAAGTTGGTTAGGATTGCGGACTAAGGCTGCAATCTTATCCACACTTTCTTGAGTGTAAGTCACATTGAAGAAAATGGGATCTGCTTTTGAGTAGAGAAGCACAGGATTGTGCTCCAAGGTTGAGTGAGTGTGTCTGTCTGTCTCTGTTTGTCTGTCTGTCTGTCTGTCTGTTGCAGGTTTTTGAAAACTTTCCTACTCAAGGATCTCAGACTTCTGTGAATCTCATTGGGAAAAGTAAAAGTGCTATATGATGATAAACAGAAAAACCTCTGCTTTAATTGTGAGAAGGCAACTGTGGCAGGCTGACCCTCTCCAGCCATTAGCAGCAGCTGCAGTTTTCCGAGGTGTCCAGCCCCCAATCCTTTCCAGGAACAGAAATGGCCAGGTAGAATTGAAGTGCTCTCTCTGCAATATCAGTTACAATTAGTGGGAACTGTTTATCTCCTTGTGTTTTGCATTGTGGGCTTCATTTTCTTGAGCTCTGGAACCCCTTGATATACAATACTTGGTGGTCTCCACCGGTCCAAAAAGAAAAGGCCAAACCATCGATCTCTATCGAGAATGTGCCCTTCCAATGTTTCCAAATGCAAACAAGGACAGGAAAGAAAAGCATATAAAGCTGCATCCCACTCTGCAAAATCTAGGCTTTTGGCCTAGATTTGGGGAATGTGCTGTTTTCTGATGCATGTTGGGCCATGCTCGAGTCTTGGGGGGTGGCTGGGGGGCCCTACTGCTGTCTAGATGTGTCTCATTGCTCATACATGATGATGATGCCGGTGCTGTGTGCCCAGGCTTTATTAAAAAAAAAAAAAAGAGCATTTCTATGTATCTAAGCTTGCAACTTGCCAAGTGTTTTGCATGCCTTCCCAGATACACTAATTGGTGGCATTAGGGCTGCAACTGATAGTTCTGGCAAGAGAGTGGAGACTTGCCTTTAGTGTCACGTACATGGATGGCGCCTCTCCTTTTTGAAAAGAATGACACCATGTCTAATAATTAAGCCCCTGGCTTCTAGGAGAAAGACAGTTCTCATTTGACTGCGTTGGCCCTGAGTACAAGTGAAAAGGAACTGTGCATCTTCCTGACCCCGCAAAACACAAACCCTGGCAGTGCTGTTGTTCCACTGTCCATTGATCACCTCCCCAAGCTGGCTGTGTACCATGCAGCCGAGATCACTTTGATTAATCCCCACCCCCCGGTTAGTTGAAGTGAGAGGAAGCCTCTCGGGTTTGCTCTCCTCCTTTGCAGAGATCAGAGACAAATAGTTTCTTCCTGTGTTATTCTTGTCTTGTGTAAAGAGGATTTGTACAAGGAAGTCTCTCGTGTAAAGAGTATTGAAAAATTGTTCTAAAGGATTAAAGCTCCTCTAATGATGTGACCCAGAGTGTGCATGTTCTTCCAACGAGGCGGCATGGATGTCACCAGGCTGCAGTAACAGAAACACTGACTATCAGTAGCAGTCTAAGAGGACAGGAGAAATCATATGTTGCATCCATCTGCGTTTTATTTCTCCAGATGGGTAGAAAGAATGAATGCAGGACGGAAAGGAGCCCCTTAAGCTGAAGAAGGGAGTGGAACCTCATTGGTAGAGATGTTTGAAAATGGTGTTATTTACCTTACTCAGAAGTAGGCCCATTGTTTTCAGTAAGACTGGCAGCCCAATCCTATGCATGTCTACTCAGAAGTAAGTCCCATTAGAGTTAATGGGGCTTACTCCCAGGAATGTGTGGATAGGATTGGGCCGTCAGGCTCTTGGAACAATCAGTCTCACTGGTCTGTTTTGAGTTAAGAAAAGCAACTTCTTGTTACATAAGGCAGCTGCGTTTTCCTTTTCTGATTATTTGTTTATAACTTTTGATAGAATAGGGATAATTCGGTACGGCTTGTTTCATTGCATTCTGTATTAAATTACCTATTGCAAGATATTCATTGACATTGCCATCCCTGGTGACCACAGGGTGGTAGAAAAGGATCATGAAAAAACAGACAAGTACCACAAACTGTGTCTAGAAACCATTTGATTGTGGATGAAACACACTAAAGTGCTGCCAATAATCGTAGGCGCACCAGAACCATCTCCGCAAATTTTGACCACTATTTGCAACAACTGAACACACCAGCAATTACACTCGCTGAGCTGCAAAGAGCTGCTATTATTGGAACTGCATCAATTATCTGTCAATGATCCCAGGCCTCTGGTTGGGGCCTGACCTTCGCAGTCAGTACCAGTGATACTGGAATTTTTATCAGTGTGTTCTTCTTTCGCTTCGAGTTACCACTAGTTATCCACTAGCGTGGATTTAATCAGCCTGCCTATGTAAACCGCCTTGAATAAAGTCTTGAATAAAGACCAAGAAAGGCGGTATATAAATACTGTATATTATTATTATTATTATTATTAGTTACCACTAGTGTCAAGTTCCATTGACACCCCCTCAAGGCCTTGTACCTGGGGCACTGTACCCCTTGTCCCTCTCAGCTACTCCACTGAATGGGAGATGGGACCCTGGAACTTGCCATCTTCTTCGCTGAGTATCCAAACTCAAATCCTTTTGGGGGTTGACTGCTCTGGAGCAAAGATACGCAAGAACAAAACAAAAGCCCTGCTGGATCTCAAGCCGAAAGCCTAACTAGTCCTGGATTCTGTTTCTGGGAAAGCCACAGGCAGAAGAGAAAGACCTATGTCCCGCCTGCATCTGCTTCCTGTGACCATGGTATCTGAGGCATACTGATGCTGAGCTTGGGTGTGGTGCATAGCTATCATAACTAGTAGCCCTCCATAGACCTGCCATCCATGTATTGATCCAATCCCCTTTTCAAGCCACCCAAGTTGGTAGCCATCACTGCATCTTCTGGCAATGAATTTCACATACTGATAATGTGCTTTGTGAAGAAATAGTGCGTTTCAACTGTCCTAAATCGCTTGCCAATCTGTTTCATTGAATGACTGCTGGTTCTAGGGGTTGAGAAAAACGTCTCCCAATTCACTCTACACATACTCTTGTATGGTCTCTGATACATCTCTGCTAAATTGTGTTTTCCCCACTCTATAAAGCCCCAAATGCTATAGCGGTATGGTAAACTTCTTACCTAAAAGGGAGATGCTCCAAGCCCTCTGTTCATTTTAGTTGCCCTCTTTTGCACCTTTTTCCAACTCTGTAATAGAACGGGCAAACTCTCTTCCTTCTGTTTGGCTCATGAGAAAAGACTTTCTCTAAAGATCTCTCTCTCAGTCCTACCATTCAGGCAGGCCAATCATATCCACCATTAACAGAGTGTGTACTGCATGCTATTGTTGGAAGGTGACCAGGCAGCCTAGGCTGCAAGTAAAAATCTTTTTAACTTACCTCCCTGTAGGATGCCCGGCTGCCAATAAATTTCCTTGGATATATGCTAGCTATTTAGCTGGCGTGTCCAAGGACCCTCAGGGGTGATATCAGGCTGGGAGTGGCAGATAGAATCTTGACATAAGCTGCTGTCACCACAATCCACCCCATCCTGTTTTTGACCCACATCTTGCCCAGCCCCCTCCCTGTCCCGTTCCTCCAACAATCCTCCCCCAAACCACCCCCTTTCCACCTTACCTGGCAAGGCATCTGGGAGCCACCATGGCACACACACGGGGCCCCTGGATGTTTGCGCTGGCAGCCCCAAAGCACACAACAGTGGTGTGGCTTTTGTGCCTCTGGACCAGGACAAATGGCAGCAGATCACAGAATTGGCTGCTGTAAGCCTGGGTAGGATTGTGGCATCAATTATCGCATTCAGTTTTCAAATATACATCTCCCTCAATATGGCCACAACAGTGAGTCTAAGAACCTGGTGTGAATGTCACCATCCACATGGCCATCATGAGAATCCCAAGCAACTTTGGGGAATGTCCCCAAATTTCAGTGTTCTATGTATGAACATTGACAGTCACCTAAATAAGACTAATGGTGCTTGTTTATATTTGAAAAAATGGAGAAATATATATCTGGAGGATTTACCAAGACATTCACAGAATTGATCTGGGATTGTCAGAAAGCAGCATGTGAAAGTTAACATTCACCTGGCATGGGACAGTTGCTATTGGAGTGTGTGCATTTTACAAAATGTAACTTTTCTTGAAATCAGGGGGTACATTTACTGTGAAACACAGCAGGACCTGGGGAAAAGAAATGAAATTGTCACTATACTGTCACTTTAAGGCCCAAGGCAATGTTTTCCTTTTTTTAAAAAGCATCACAACATTGTCCACTGTCACTTCTGATTCAGTAAACAGAAATTTTTGTGTGACTGACAAAATAATTGCTACAGCTCAATGAACCTTCAACAACTTAATTCGAATGGAATATGTTTGTTTACTACTTAGCCTGCCCTGGCCTGGTTAAGGAAGCTTGGTAAATGTTGTGTCTTCAGCAGAACTTGAATGAAAGTTTTCACTTAATGCAGAGTGAAAAGTCTGGAGGCCTGCAGTGTCTTGCTAGCTCGTATATGTGCAGGAGGCTTGACATATTTTTGGTCTCCACCCTGTAAAAATTCATTTGAGTTCTCCTAAATCAAGTTGTTGTTAAGAGTAAAAGAGCTGCTCAGCTCAGTCTTTTTCTGGTCAGTTGGCAACCTTAGTATCTCCAAAGACCTGTCTACATAACACGGGATCTGGT
Organism: Tiliqua scincoides; assembly: GCF_035046505.1. Lineage (NCBI taxonomy): Eukaryota > Metazoa > Chordata > Lepidosauria > Squamata > Scincidae > Tiliqua > Tiliqua scincoides. The sequence continues at coordinate 12,058,952 of NC_089825.1, read as the reverse complement.
TGGTGAGTTTTTAATATGGTAAACTGTCTAGGGCAGGGGTATCAAACATAAGGCCTCCCATTCCAAAACATTCCAATAGTTTTGGCAAATGCCCATTCAAGCTGTATCTAGAGAACGTATTGCCACTTTAAGCTAATAAGTTCCTCCGGCTCAAATCTGGCTCGCTCTAGCAGCGTACAAAACTATTATTGACCCTCAGGGCTAACAGGAAGATAACCCTAGGTAACTTGCCTGTGGGGCTGCAGAGTTCTTCCTCCCTGGTTCACAAAGCAGCAGCTCTTCTGGGTACAGCATGAGGAATGTATTCCAAATATAAACACCAGAACACAACCACACCATGTAACAATCTCACTTCACCAAATCACAGTGCAGAAAAGCACATATCAGTACTCCAAAACCACTCAAAAACTCATACCAAATACATTCAGGCCAATACCTTCACAACTAAAACGGAAAGAAATGGAACAACCACAGCAGTTGAACATAGAAAGCTGTCTTATGCTGAGTATTTGGTCCACCTAGCCCAGTATTATTATCTTCAATGGTCTTCAGCTTGCCATGAGCAGGGACCCATGTCAAACACCAATGTACAGGGTGACCCCCAAAAAACAGAACCCATAAAAATTTTATTAAATCCTACAAAGGTCCAGTAAATTTCAAGAAACTTACTGGACTCAAACTTATTGAGTTTGAGGAAGATTATTGTTTCAATATTTCATGCACAAAGTCGACCTGTATACCCTGAAAGAAAAAAGAAGAAAAATTAAAATTAACAGTTTTATTCAAAGATTTGTGGGTTCTGTTTTTTGGGGGTCACCCTGTACCACATGGGAGCCACCTTCAAGATTCAGTGTTCAAGAAGTTCATGGCCATGCTGCCATGATTTTTTTCCCACCCAGTGTGGGGCAAGACAGAGAACAGAAAGGTGCTATGCACCAGCAGGTGGGTGGAAGACTGGGGTGACCCACTGAAGATTCGGGAATCTGGCCAAAGCAACCAAAGTCATCTCTAGTGGGAATGATTTATTTCTTAAAATATTTACATCCCCTCCCTTATAAGCAGATGGCTTATAACATTTTTATACATATGAGCAGAATATAAACATAAAGGGGAGGGGCCAGCTGCTCCTCTGCCACCACCTCTCAGGGTAATTGGTGTTTCTCCGTTAGCAGCTTAAAAGGGCATCAGCTTCAAACAGCATCAGCAGGTGGACATGATGATGGTAACGCCTCACTTTACTGGCTTCTCTTCCTCATAGGGCTGCAGTGCAGGGAAGGAAGTCTACAGTAGCTATAGTTGCAAACAGTACAGTGCAAACAGTACAGCCCAGTGAGCCTGGATCTCAGAACAAAACGGTGACAGCAACAGAGCCAAGACCCACCTGAGGCTGCATCACAACCTACTTCTGCATCCTGACCCATCCATTCAAAACCTCTCATCTACTCCAATTGGTGGCAGTTCTCCAGGATCTTCCACCTCGTCCTTTGTAACTGGGGGATACAAGGGACCAAACTGGAGAGATTCTGCAAGCACGCTGTGCAACTAAGGGCGCAATCCTAACCTTGTATTAGGCTGGTGCAAATCCCTTGTGCCAGCCCAAGAGGGTCACAAACATGCCGTAAAGCACATTTGCACCTCCTTGTGTGTTGGCTTGGCCAACGCAGGGATGTGTGCCGGCTCACAGAGGTTGCATCCAGCCTTCGTACTGACTTGGGGAGGGAAGGTTGCGTCGGCCAAGCTTAGCTAATACAGGAGTCTGGGAAAGGCGGGGAGTAGGAGGGGTGGAGGCAGGAAGGAGGCATTCCGGTGTGGGGGGAGGGCAGGCAGAGGGCATTCTAGGGGGCGGGCAGGCAGGTGGGCAGGGAGTGGGAGGCGGGGCTGGCACTCAGCAGTTATGCCGAATCCCAACCCCATTCCCCAAGCAGCGCAGAGCAGCTTGAAGCTGCTCCATTCTTCTCAGACTTGTGCCACCTCTTGAGGTGGCACAGGTCCGAGGAGTCCCATTGGGGCTGTGGTGGCTTACCCAGGGGTAAAGGAACTTGCCTCTGGCTGAGCCACTTCTGACCCCAATCTTGTACTGGATACAGTGCAGGCCTCCTGGCCTGCCTGTTCCAGCGCAAGATAGAATGCGCTGCACATGACAGTTCTACATTCACAAATGCAGACACAAGAGAACGTTGCAACTTGTGCTGTATCTCTTGTGCCCTGTTATGTCCAGGTTGCTATTTAAGATAGTTGTTGAACCTCTTTAATAGAACAATGTAGTATTTCAAAATAACATTGAATATGCAGAACATACCTGAGACAAATCAATTGATTGCCGCCACGAGATAGCCTGGAACTGGAGCAAACTTGTCCCCACTTAGCACAGCTAGGATGATGTATGCAAGTCCTGCATTTCATACAACTATTCCAGCAGCTTAGTTCTTAAGCCTTGAGAGACAAAAGCCTTTCTGCCAGCGTCACTCACCCCCTTGCCGCCAGCTGTGAAGTGCATACTCCAGAATTAGTGCCCACTTCAAGTAGCCTCTTCAAACACTAGAAATAAAATTACTCCAATGCAAAAATTACAGTGGCGGTGATTGGATTCCTGGCAAACACCAAATGTGCTAGTCGAAACAAAACACCAAAGCGCCACAACCAAAGCTTCATATTAGTGTGCTCCTTGGAAGCTCTTGATTTTGATAGCGATATTTAGGGGGACAGCCGAACCTCCCGAGTGCATGTCAGGATTCAGCAGAGGCCAAGAAAGACCAATAGAGCTGGCTGTCTGTCCGCTTCTGTTTGACTCTGTGCTATCAAGAGCACAATACTCACTACATAATATCCGTCACACATTTACACATGCATATTTTATTTCATCAGAAAGACCTGGCTGACCTGGGATTTGTTGCAGAGCATCGTCATCCACTTAAATCACTGGTTCCCCCAGGTGGTCCTCAAGACCCTGAGAAGTGGTCCTCTTGGTCTCCGGATAAAAAAATCACTTTTGATCACTTCCAGTGTCTTGCCGAGCAAGCACTCCCTCATGGACCACTAGAGAGGGCAGAGAACAGACTGTCCACAGCTGGCACTGAAGTCCTTGATAGTCTGTGGGGGGACTATCTCTGATAGTCCATGGGGAAGTGCTTATTTGGGAGATGCTTCCCCACAGAAGAGGATAGAGACAGTGAAAGCTGCACCACTCTGGTGGTCTGTGGGGGAGTGCTTACTTGGGAGATACTTCCCTGCAGATCACCAGAGAGGGTGGAGAACAACCACGCACAACTGGCAATTGCCTGTGGTCCATGACAATTCCAATTTTTGCCTCAGTAGTCCGAAGGCTCCTAAAGGTTGGGAACCACTGTCTGAAACTGAAGTGAATTGTTAGTAATTGAAACAAAAGTCATGGAATAATCAATGGATGCACTGTTTGGATTGCACTAAATGAGTTGGCGAGTCCATTTCAGAGCGAGGAGCTGTTCACAGCATACAAAGCCCTTTCTTCTAGGAGCAGCAGCACAAATAAATGTACTTTTTGGGAAACTTCAGCAGAAAAGTTGATGTTGTCTCTGAGGTGGCAAACCTATGCATACATTCTCATTGAACACAATGGTACTTACTTCTGGATTGACGTGCATAGGCTTGGGCTGCATGTCTTTCACATCTCCAAGGCTTGGATAGGGTAATAATACTTCATACTAAGCAATTACATACAACTGCTATATGAACCATTCTGCTAAAAAAAGAGAGGTCCATGCACTCTTCAGCATGTGGCCATTCCTCTCCTCAGGAGTGTGCAGGAGACATTCTGTTCGTCTGATTGAAGTTCTCTCTGCATCCTTCAGAGTTCTTCAGATGTTGCACTCAAGCAGGAACCTCCAAATTCTCTTTGAAAGGGGGCTTTACCTTGTAGCTCTTCCAACTCGTCATGCTGTTTTCTGTTTGTTTGCAACTTGAAGCTTTGCAATCATATGTGTGTGAAGAGGAACACACTTCCAATTGAGGGTCAAACTACACATGACTGTAGGCACCTGCCTTTTTAAAAAATATGAAGTAGCAGTCAAGTCAGGACCCATGGCTTGGGGCTGTGTTAGTGGCATTTTAACCCATCTCTCTTCAAGGTCCAAATTAAGGTCTCCCCCCCCCCCCCCACTCCCACAGTTGCTGTTCCCTAAGGAAAAAATGGAAGCACTTTTTCTTTGGCAAATAGCAGGTGTGGAGAGGACCTTACTCAGATTAGGACCACAAAGAGGTGGTAGGTTAAAACCCCCTTCCTCCTGTCATGAGTCTAATAGAGTGATGACAAACCCTTGGCATACATGTCAAAAGTGACATGTCACGACGTTTTGGGTGGCACGCCAGCACTTACCTACTCCTGACAACAATGACAACAACAGCAGAACCTGTAAAATCCATATATCCTTGTTAAAAAGGCTGAGAACTCTGGCTTGTTTGAAAAGAAACATCTTCAGGCCCCTTCTTAAGAACATAAGAAGAGTCTCGCTAGATCAGGCCAAAGGCCCATCTATTCCAGCTTCCAGTATCTCACAGTTAGTTGGCAACCTTCAATCTCGAAAGACTATGGTATCGCGCTCTGAATGGTGGTTCTGGAACAGTGTCTAGTGTGGCTGAAAAGGCTGATTCGGGAGTGACAATAGTGTATCTCACAGTGGCCTACCAAATGTTCCAGGGAGCACACAAGACAACAGACACAACCTGTGTCCTGGTACCCTACTCTGCATCTGGCAATCAGAGGCAGCCTACCTCTAAAACCAGGAGCTTGCACATACCTACCATGATGTGTAAGCCATGATGGACTTTTCCTCCAGAAATTTGTCCAATCATTGCTTAAAAACATTTAGGCAAGATGCCATCACTACTTCCTCTGGCGGGGAGTTCTACAGTCTAATTACACATTAGGTAAAGAAATATTTTCTTTTTTCTCTCCCTAACTCTCCCAACACTCCCAACACTAAACTTTAACTTCAACCTCTTAAGAACTCTTGGGTGGATTTCATCTGGACTCAGTGATTTGTTTCTTTTTAATCTGTCCATTTGCTCTAGAACTTCATCTGTGTCACTTCTATTGGACACTTCTATTTATCTCCCTGAGAAGGTCCGTTTGGCCACAGGTACCTGCCCTGCGCCTTCTGTACTGAAGACAAAAGCAAAGAATCCATTCAGTGTCTCTGCAATCTCCAGATCCTCTTTGAACTCTCCTTTTATTTCCTTATTATCTATCAGTCCAAATACTTCCCTGGCAGGTTTTTCTGCTTTTGATGTCTTTCAAGACATGTTTATTGTTTGCCTTGATGTTTTTGAGCCATGCGCTCTTCAGACTTTCACATCCCTTATTGTCAACTGACAGCCTACCCACTGGTGAGCGTTTACCTTGCAACATCCCTCTTCTCCAGTAGCAGATGTGTTGCATTTGAAAAATGTTGTGTTTTTTTTGGCATGCTAGCTGTAAATGCTAAACAGATCACTAAGCCCTGAAAAATCACATGCATCTTTTTGTGGACCTGTGCCACCCCAACAGGCAGATGCTCAAGCAGAATAAGGAGGTGTGTAAAAACTGCCCGTAGCTAAATGCAAATCTATGTTTTGCTATGAACATCAATAATTGGATCAGAGAAAGATTTCTCAGAGCTTGGCCTTTTGTGTGATTTTTTCCCCCTGAAAGTTTCTAGCAAAGTAAGCCTATCAAACTCCTGGCCTCTTTTCCATATACGGCCTGCCAGCCATATACCATGTGTATTTGACGCTCCTGTTTCTGCCGCCAGCAAAAAGTTACACACATTTCATTTTGTAGAATGAAATGGTTGGCCCTCCTGCCCCTTGAAAGGCATCTCCTCAAGTATTGATTATATGGAGAGGCTCTGCAAAGTGAATTTGAGCCTGGGTCCCCCTATCAATCAGCAGAATCCTGATGCAAATATTTCTGCATTTCTAAGGAACTTCAGTTATCACCCCTTGTCAGCTTCCTTGCTACCTATTCCCTTCACAAACTCATCTAAAAGTCTTTGCATCTGTGTGCACAATGTCATGATAGCTGCCCAGTTCTATCCCCCACCATTGGCACCAGTGCATTGGCCGTGCTGACAGTGTGCACATTGCATCCAATGGAGGGGGGCAATCGGGGACACATACATGGGGGGGGGGCATCCCAGAGAATGGGAGATACCTGCATGTTCCATGTAGCTCCACATATACTTGAGATTACCGAGCGGAGAGAAGGAACTGAATGGAAGTTATGAGAGCCATGAGCAAATCTCTGTATTAGGGCTGAAGCAGTAGAACACGTGCTTTGCATGCAGAAGATCCAAAGTTCAGTCCCAGGCATCTCCAAGGAGAAAGACTGAAATCCGGAAGAGCTAACACCAATCAGAATGGACAATCTGAACCCAGCAGACAGCTTCTTTTAGCTCTGCTCTCCAAAATACCCTGGCATGCTGCCTGTTTGTGTGACTTGTTGGGTTCATCCTCTGAATTTTGCATTGAAAACTTCTGCTAAGGCCTGTGTAAAGCACACATGCAAGTGGATGAACCACAATGGAACAAGAGATCAGATTGTGCTATTTCCCAAACAGATACAGTACCTCGAACAAAGCCCCCCTTCAAGCATTTGGCTCTGTTTTTCATTATTGCCTTGATATAGCAACGCCTCCCCCTCATTCCTAATGAAATTAAACACACGTTTTAGTGTGCTAGTCTCTGTAAACTTTGCTCTGAATGCTGTTGGTTGTGCTAAATTACACAGTACACAAAGTTGAGAATCCTCATATCTGACATGAGCAGAAGAATATCATGTTTATAGAGTGTTACAGCATCAGGACCAAAATCATTACCCACTCTGGCCAGACTCCATACAGCTCTGGAAAAAAAAACAAAAAAACACCAAAGTTAAGCACTTGAAAGGCTGGGAAATACATTAGAATGAAACATTACCCCCCCCTTTTGTACTCTCAGAAGCATATCGTGATATATATTTGGGTAAAACTAATTGTTTTCACAAGTGACTGTTTTATCAGAAAATGTGGTGAGCTTGCCAGGCAACAGAAAATAAGGCCTCTTGCTTGCCTGGATGGATATGTCTAATGATACGGCCCTCGCCCAGCCTTCTGGAGGTTGCATATGGCCTCCCGGCTACTCAGAAGCCAGGCACTGCCAGTTTTCCGGCAAACTGGATTGCCTTCCAATCACACCTGGGAAGATTTTTGAGGCATGGGGAGGCTGCATGCGACCTTCCTGCACCTCAAAACAACTTCCAGACATTAACAGAAGCCATTTCTGGTCACATCCAGGAGGTCCTTTGAGGCCATCCAGCAAGACCCTCCTCTGAGGTCCCTCTGAAGTTCGGCATCCATGGATATTCAAATCCGTGATTACAGAGCCCGTGAATAAGGAGGGCCCACTGTATTGAACTCAGATGGGAGAGACCTAGATAAAAATTTCTCCTCAGCTAGCGACTGAACAATCAAACTGTAATTGGAATTAGAACTGGCATAAAGCTCATCATCATCATCCTTTATTTACCGTCACAGACCCAACATCCATAAAACATTTAAAACATTCATAAAAACAAAACTTTTATAAAAAAAGAAGCAAGAACCTTCTTTCATGTTCTTTGTACTGAAAAAAGAAACTTGGCTACTGATTCGATTATGGACTTATTCTTATCAGCTAAGATATATTTGAAATACCATGTAAGAGTCCTACCTGGGAGATTATACATAATAGGGTTATATCTTGTATGCTCATCCCTGTAAAAATTACATACAAAAAGAACATGTTCCAAGGTTCAAGACCAAGAATAGATCTTAAAAATGTAGTAAGGACACTTTCAATAGTTAAATGAAATCCCAGAATCCAAACTGGGCACCCATATAAAAGTTGAGAGAGAACCTTAGCCTTAAAGACCTGAATTGCAGCATGTATAAATTGAGCTCCTTTAGTAAAAAAGAAATGGGTGATTGCCTTGGTAGAATTCTGGGCTGCCTGTATAGCGGACTTCCTATGGGCAACCCACGAGAGATTATGTTGGAATGTAATTCCCAAATATCTAAAGTGTTTAACTTGGTCAAAACATTGGCCATTAATTATCCACTTTTTAAAAACTCCATGCCGGCGAAAGACCAAAATTTTTGTTTTAGTATTATTTATGGTCAGCAGGTTGTTCTTACAATAAGTCATGAATGTGCGCATTAAGCGCTTAAGGCCTATTTCAGATAATGACAACAGAGTAGCATCATCTGCATGCAATAGTAATGGGCATTTGGTATCTCCCAACTTAGGTGTATGGAAATCTGATGCAAGGCAACACTCATTCAAATTGTTTTGATAAAGATTGAATAACGTAGGGACTAGTATGCATCCTTGACAGACTCCTCTGGTGGCAGAAATGGATTTTGTCAAATTCCTTTCTATCCCACATCTTACTCTAAGTGTGGTGCCCTGGTAGAGGTGCATAATGAGATAGAGGAGTCTCTTGTCTATACATGTTTGAGTCAACTTTAGCCATAGATTGCCTCTTGGGACAGAATTGAAAGCAGATTTTAGATCTATAAATGCAGTAAAGAGGCCAATGCCATACACATTCATATATTTCTCGGCAAGATGATTTAGGATAATGCAATTGTCTATTGTTGATCTACTCTTTCTAAAACCTGCCTGTTCATTTCCCAGGATGTTTTCATCCTCTATCCAGGAGACTAGTCTTTGATTTAAATAGCTGGCATACAATTTACCCATGACTGAGAGTAAGCTGATTGGCCTGTAATTTGATGGATCTTTCCCCTTTCTTGAAGAAGAGTATTACTATGGCCTCAGACCAGGCAATGGGGAATTTTCCAGAGCTATTAATATGTGTAAACAAGTTTGCCAGTAGAGGGGCCCACCAGCTTATATTTGCTTTTAACATTTCTGGAAGAATATTATCTAGCCCAGGAGCCTTGCCTGGTTTAATACAATTAATCAGAAATTCTATTTCAGTTTGCGTAACTGGGTCCCAGGGGAGAGGGTCATTTAGATCTATAGTAACAAGGTTATTCACTGGACCCTCTTTTACGTCCCTGAACATGCTGGAGAAATATTGTTCCCACATGTATGTTGATATGTTGCAACAAAGCAAATTTGTTGGGGCGGCCAAAGCATCTGCAACTAAAGCCCAAAAAAGTTTCTAGTTCTTATTCAATGAAGATTCTATCAGTATATTCCATTTCTTCTGAACTTCTCGTCTCTTTTTAAAAGCTATCATCTGTTTATACTTCTTTTTAACTTCATAATATTCTTGTGGTAATACATTCAAATTTCCCTTTCTGTAATGATTATATCTCTCTCTCAACTGTTTTTTGAGTGCATGGCAGTTCCCATCAAACCATTTTGGGCCAGTTATTCATGATTTTACTCCTGTATCAGATTGCTTTGAAGTTAAGGCTATATTCAGAGCATTAATTAAAGAAGCATAGTTCTTTAAAACAGAGGAAGCAGTTGTTGCTCCTATAATTGAATTTTTCAGAGCTTCACCTACAGAAGAGCCAAAACAATCTTTCACCTTAATGTTGTTTTTCTCAGTCCAATATATCCTTTTATGTTTAGAAATCAAAAATTTATCTTGAAATTGAGATTTGATATTTATGTGGACAGCATGCATCAAAGAAAGAGTAACAGTAAGAGGGAGATTATCACTATCATGCCTATATCCTACAGAAAATTCAGATATCCATCTAAATAAGCAGTGAAAAATCAGTACAAAATCCACCACACTGCTTCCATGTCTGGATAGAAAGGTAAATTCTGCTTGCTTACTATAATAAGAGTTTCCATTTAAAATTATAAGGCCAAGATGACTCACTATTTGAGTCAGACAAATGCCTCCGTAATTCACCTTAGGGTCTTTAGAAATCCTATCATAAGCGGACACAAAAATGTCATTTTCAACTGTCCCCCACAAAGCAGAAGAGAAAAGCACCTTATTATTTGGGCCTAGTCTAGCATTAAAGTCACCCATTACAAGTAACTGAGCCTTAGGGAACCTAGATTCTAATCCTATTATATAATTTTCTAAATCATCCCAGGCTTGCTTAATAGAATTTTGAGTTGAAAAGGGAGGAATATATACATTAATCAACAAAAATGATTTGATTCCAAAATCTATGTGACTGGCCACTGCTATTTTCCCACAAGGAGAAACCCGTTTAATTGATGCTTGCAGGGCTGATATATTGATATCAATATTGCCAAACCTCCCTTAGGTCTACCTTTTCCTTTAGGTGGCTCGGCAAATCTGTCATTTGTTAGAAACCCATTTAAATAGATTTTTCCAGCAGCCCAAGATTCTTGAATACAAATCACATCATGGGCTTTTAAGTATTCCAAAACATCATTTTGCTTAGAGGCCCATCTTGCTATATTCCATGAGGCTATTTTAAATTTCTCAGATGCCTCAGTCAAAATGCTTCAGTCAAAATGAATCAGATGCCTCAGACAAAATCTTTCGTTTAACCCCAAGACAACTATCGGGTACTGGAGAGATGGATTTAACAATGAGGGCATCTTGATGTAATCTCTGTCATTCTATCTCCATAATACAGTTCAGTTCACCATCCTTATCCAGAAGAGCACACCCAGTTCCTTTTGAGGGATCAAAGTACTCTTGCTTAGGTGCTATCAGTTGGGATGATGATGTGGGGGCATTTTGACCCAGTTCTTCAGGATCCAGGTACCTTCTTTGTAGCCATTCCTCACTAGTCATAGGGGTTTTCTTGTTTGGTCTGTGGTTATATCATTAACCTGCACCTGAGGTCTCACGTTTTTATCTATGTTCTTATAGTAAAAAAGAGCATCACATAGAGAAGAGATTATCAATTATTTCCTCTTGTGCGTGCAGAAACAGGGCTTTATAGGGGTTTAAAAGTTTCAGTTCTTCCAGATCATACGCAGCCCTTAATTCATACGAATTCTGTTGCTGTTGCCACTCCGAGTTCTTATTGGGCAGTGTCGACCCAATGTGCGGCGGCAGTAAAGAAGGCCAATTCTACGCTTGGGATCATTAGAAAAGGTATTGAGAAAGGTATTGAGAAAGGTATTAAACAGCTAATATTATAATGCCATTGTACAAATCTATGGTAAGGCCACACCTGGAGTATTGTGTCCAGTTCTGGTCGCTGCATCTCAAAAAGGATATAGTGGAAATGGAAAAGGTGCAAAAGAGAGCAACTAAGATGATTACTGGGCTGGGGCACATTCCTTATGAGGAAAGGCTATGGCGTTTGGGCCTCTTCAGCCTAGAAAAGAGACGCCTGATTGAGACATACAAAATTATGCATGGGAAGGATAAAGTGGATAGAGAGATGCTCTTTACACTCTCACATAACACCAGAACCAGGGGACATCCGCTAAAATTGAGTGTTGGGAGAGTTAGGACAGACAAAAGAAAATATTTCTTTACTCAGCGTGTGGTCAGTCTGTGGAACTCCTTGCCACAGGATGTGGTGACAGCATCTGGCCTGGGTGCCTTTAAAAGGGGATTGGACAAGTTTCTGGAGGAAAAATCCATTACAGGTTACAAGCCATGATGTGTATGTGCAACCTCCTGATTTTAGAAATGGGCTATGTCAGATGCAAGGGAGGGCACCAGGATGAGGTCTCTTGTTATCTGGTGTGCTCCCTGGGGCATTTGGTGGGCCGCTGTGAGATACAGGAAGTTGGACTAGATGGGCCTATGGCCTGATCCAGTGGGGCTGTTCTTATGTTCTTATTGATTAGTTTGTATAGCCCCTAATGTGCTTGGTGGGCCATCCTTTCTGGGACTACTATTATTTCTTAGCTGTTGATGAATCAGTGTGGTGGTTGTATAATTTTCAAATAACCTGGTCACTTTAAGACCCACATTTTGAAGCTTGAACCTGGCCTTATACAATTTATTGGCAGTCATCCAGCTCCTAAATGTGACTATTGCACGAAGAGAATGATAATTATAAAATAGGTATTCTATATCAAGAATATCATCTGGTTGAAGAAACAGTAGGGCTGCTTCAGTCAATAATTCTAAAAAATGAGTTTTATGTTGCAGAAGAGTAATTTTGCCTTTAGGTTTTGGAAAACTGAGAAAAACCAGCTTCTGATGATTTAACACTAAGTCCCATTTCTGTTGAAGTTTTAGTTGAAATTTAATTTGATGTTGGTCAACTTCCTGGTGATTATCTATTAAACAAGTTTGTTCAGGTATTTTGTATTGTCTGGGGTCTTGTGTTTCACTGGAATGTGATCTTAATTTTTCCTCAATCACAAAAACAGATAAATCTTTAGACAATTCTTTATTCTTTGAGACTGTATATTTCCTGTCTCTCAGTACTTGAGCCTCCTTTTTTGAGATGCTAGAGTCCTTTTTATGAGGTGCCTCCATCAGATTAAACACTCTTTTACAATTAAATTTCTTCTGTTGTTTGGTTAAATTTGAACCCTTCCTAGGGAATTTAATGTTTTTCCTTTTTTTCCTAGAAGGTTCTTTCTTCCTCTTTGGTAGTTTCTTACTAAATTCTTTGCTTTCATCTCCATTCTTGGGACCAAAATTTGTTTTATTTCCTTTTACTTCTATTTCACTTCTGATATTGTTTTCCTTCCTAAGAGAGCTCTCCTTACTCTTATAAAGCTCTACCAGAGTGGTTAACAGTCCACGGTTCTCCTTCAGATAATCCTTAACTAAATTCATTCTGCAATTATAATAGCCAAGTATTTTGTCAATGTACTATCCACATTTTCCTGGTGTAAAGAACTATCTCTACAGTCAGGGCTGGAATACGTATATAACTGGGGTGAAAATATTTTCCTTTCTAAGTCCTGATTCACAGGATACATTCAAAGTCCACTTAGGGATTCTTTCCTCATTGTAATGATTGGAAGGACTTCTCAAATCTGGTTCAGGCATACTGGCTTCAGAACCAGACCGAAGGATTCTACAATTTCCATTAATTGGACCCACTGAATGTTCAACATGGGCAATTCCAGATCCAAGATCTGTTGCATGCAATTTTCATTAATCGAACCCACTGAATGTTCAGCATTGGTAACCTCAGATGCAAGATCTGTTGCATGTAATTCTGTTTTCTGCCAGTCTTTCAAGTCAGCATCAAGACCTTTCCTTACATATCTTACAGTCCAATCGAAAAGACTAGTATAACTATCATCCACAGCCTTCCTCCCTTCTTCATTTACAGACAAATAAGATGTAATTTTTGTTTGTTTACTTTTTCTCCCTTGAGGGAGATCTAATATAGGAGGAGAGAAGGCCAGCTTTTTACATGCTTATCTAGTGAGAACCATTTCAAGCGTTCCCAGCTAAGGCCACAGAGCTACAAGATGATAATTCCAGTCCTTTAATCTCCAGTCCTTCAAATTTCACCAGGATAAAAATACATAGAGTAAAAGCTCCAACACAAGAGACACCCTTACCATGGGGTTCTGCCCATGATTACAATCCAAAGCAAACCTCGGAGGGAAACACTCCACAGAAACAGTGTAGCTCGTATTAAAAATGCCAGGAAGATCTCCAACAGCACAGAAATAACTTGGGAGGGACAGAACCTTCTCACTAAAACTAATGAGCTGTCCCATAGGAGTTAAAACAAAAGCCACAAAGCTGCCAACAGGTTCCTTATCAGTAAGTAATTAGGATTTTAAAAAGAGTTCACTATAACTCCCAGAAAAAAAGCAAAATTGGGAGATGTGGTGGGGAGGCAACAAAGAGTAAGCAATGAGTTTAGTTGATTGGTTGTCACTATCGGGATAGTCAAAAAAAGTCCACAGAGCTTTCTGTTGTGTACACCTTGATCTTCAAATGCATGCTGGCTGCTGTAAACTATAGTCTCTTTGCGGTGATCTTAGGGTTGTTCCAGGTCCTATCAGGAGTCCTCTGCTGTAATCTGGTGTCTAGTCGAGTTGGCAAATCCCTTTGGCTCTTGCCCTTAGGCTCGCGCCAAAAACCCGCGCCTCTGGGCAAGCCCAGGTTTCTAAAGGTACCTGGCAGATGGGCAGCAGTAGGCCCCTCTTCCAGCTAATTCCCCCAGCTCCCCAGGCAACACAGCTCCCCCTGGCATAAAGCTGAAAATGCCACTGCAAAAGCCGGTCCCTTTCAGCCCAGCCTACTTCACGGGGTAGGATGAGGATGTCCTGAGCTCCTTGGAAGAGAGCTGGGAAGGCCTGCAAGTATGATGGCAAGATAAATGCAGACAGGCACACTAATTGAACACACGACTTCTTCAAAGGTGTGATAAAGCAGCTCTGAGTAGCCAAATATTTTGTCAAGGTGACCTTAATCCATACAAGTTTCTTCCAAGAAGGCACTTCAATACTCAGTGATACCAGGCGCCATTAAAAAAAAAAAGCATGCAGATTTGAAATTTGAGCAGGGCTGCACTTAGAGCTTTCAGCAGGAGTGTGAAAAGATAAAGGGACTGTTAATTGTATAATTGCATTTTTATAAAATGGTATTTATAGGAGAGGAAATTTATAATTTATATTACTGCAAGTTGTAATGGATTAATATACACTTACCAACCCGTGAACAGCCCCACTTCCATTATGCTGAAGCTCATGAAAATGTGGAATAATCATGCTTAATAGTATAAATGTACTGTTTGCAGAGCTGTCTTTTCATAGGAAAGCAAATTGAAGACATCATAAGGAGGAAAAAATGCTTGATGGGAGAACATTTGTCCACTAATACACTAATAATGTTTTCCAGAATGATTTGGTTTTTTGTGGAGATAGGCAAATACTTTTAGCACAAGTTTAAAATAAATACAAGTTTGAAGACACACTTGGCCAACAGACTGAGGCAAAGAGGCAAAGAAGGAAGGCCCATAGACAGGGAGACAGACCAGGGACAGACTGCACTTGCTCCTAGTGTGGAAGGGATTGTCACTCCCGAATTGGCCTTTTCAGCCACACTAGACGCTGTGCCAGAACCACCATTCAGAGCAGATACCATAGTCTTTCGAAACTGAAGGTTGCCTACTACTAAAATAAATACACTTGTCCCTGATTCTTTTGACAGAGCATGACAGATTCTGCTCCTAGATCTGCACTTCCCTCTGCACAAAAGGAACTTGTAACAAGGAAAAGACCCACATCCACATTCAGGGCTGTTATGATAGCACTAGCAGTGTATATGAATGTAGAGTAACATAAGCAGAAATGACAGGTCCCTGCTCCACAAAGGATACAGTCTACATTTCAGAGGAGATGATGGCAAGGAGGCTGGGAGTAAATAAAGAGGTAAGGGTTAAAGCAGATGGAGGTGAGCAAATGTATTTATGTGTATTTAGGGCCTTGTTCAAGTTGGGATGGGAACTAAGGAGATAAGCCAAAGTCTTCCCAGGAAGGACAGGTTTTAAACTTGACTTAAAGGAAGGCAAAGTGCTGAAACCACATAGCTATTCAGGGTGTCAGTTCCAGGCATAACAGTTCCAGGCCTAACAAGCAAAAAGAGTGTGTGTGTGTCTGTGTGTGTGCGTGTGCGTGAGAGAGAGAGAGAGAGAGAGAGAGAGAGAGAGAGAGAGAGAGAGACCGTTTTATATCCTTCCCAATTCATATGGGTGCTGAAATAGAGCTGGATAGGAAATACAATGGTGATCCATGGACTTAACAAAAATACTGTATTAAAGAAGCTTAGGATATAACAAAGTCACAACCAGGGTTCTTGTAAACATAAATGATGAGGTGTGTTTATTTCAAGTCATTTTTGCCTCCCACAGATTCCATTCATTTCATTCAGCCCTTTTAAAGACGATTCAGTGCAATCCACCCCCTGCAAATGCAGGCTACAATGGCAGCTCTTGAGGGGAGGGGGAAGAGTATTAGATTGTGAATCTAACAATTGAAACAAAACCATATTACTTTTGATAGTGAGGATTTGATAGTTAAATATGTTAACAAAAGCAACCAAGGAAGAAGAAAAAACCTGAAATGGATGAATATTTTCACTGAAACATTTTTTAAATGGAAAGAAGGTGATCGTTTGGAAATACAGGTCTGCCCTGTTTATCCATCGGTTCAGAATCAGCGTATTTGACTCACTACGGGTTCTAAACCCACAATGGAGGGCCTGACCTGAGCTCCTGGACTTGGAGATGTTCTCCAGTCACATCTAGGAGGTTTTCTGAGGCCTGGGGAGGCCGCATACAGAAAGACCCCTAGATGAGTCAGATGGTACTTCTCTCCTGGGGCCAAAATGCTGCAACAGAGCTGGGAAGTCCCACATCTAGTCTAAAGGGTTAGGAGACTTTCATGCTAGGAGTGGACCTTGGGGTCTAGTACAAAAACAAGGTAGATTCTACAAGAGGAAGTCAGCCTGACCCTGGTGTACGGGGGCTCTGTGGCAATTTAATTATCAAGATATGAAAGATGGGGATGGTGGGGTCTGGGACTATTGCTGCAAACACATTGTTGTTCCTTGAAAATCAAGTGTATGTTTCTGAATGCTGATTAAGCGTAGAAAAAAATGCCTAATGAAAAATCCTGCCATCAATAATGTAAAATGGGAAGAAAGAAATGGAACAAGTTGGGCCTGCAGCATTATATTTATGTAAAAGAGATGCTCCTACCCTTGCCCTTATAAAGAAGAAAAATTGTCTTAAGCTGCAATAATTTTTCACCAACTAGTGCTGTTCTTCCAACTGCTGCAGTGGATATATGGTGTGTAGTAGAGGAGAATTTTCCACATAAGGTTAGACTCTGGGCCTCTCCTGGCAACTAAAAAGAATCCAATTCCCCCAAACCCTTTGTATACAATTTACTGGAGGTCCAATTCAACAGCAGAGGCAACAACATGGCACTCTGCCCCCACCCCCATTAGATGGGGGCGGCTTTACCATAAAGGGATTAGGGCATAACTGGGAAGATGGTGGTTGGTGCAACGTTATAAAAAGAAAAGGTTCACAAAATGTCAGGGCTTTGTCGCACTTACTGTGTTGTATTCAGGTTCACTGAATTAACTGTATGCTATCTCCTTGTGGCTGCAATCCATGCCTGATCTCGGAAGCTAAGCAGGGTCAGGCCTGGTCAGTACTTTGATGGGAGACCACCTGGGAAAACCAGGTGCTGTAGGCTTATACCATAGTCTTTAGAGACTGAAGGTTGCCAACCAAACAAGCCCCACTGAACAAAATAGGACTGAGTAGACCTGGTTAGGATTGTGCCCTACGTACAATTCAGCCACCAGATCCCCCACTAGTTTAATATGGAGAACTTCCAAAATTAACAGTGCAATCCTATCTTGTGCTGGAACAGGCAGGCCAGGAAGCCTGCGCTGAATCCAGTGCAAGATAGGGCCCTGAAATGGGCTCCGCCAGAGGTAAGGGGAAACTCTTCTTCTTACTCCTGGGTAAGCCACTGCAACCTCAAGGGGTCACCTCAGACTTGTGCCACCTCCAGAGGTGGCAAAAGTCCAAAGAGAGCAGAGCAGCTTTAAGTTGCTCCGCGCTGCTTGGGTATGGGGGCTAGAATCCAGCATAATAGCCAGATCCCAACCCCACCTACCACTGCCCGCCTGCCCGCCCGCCCCCAGGGCCACCCACCCACTGCTCCTCCCTCCTGCCTCCCTCCCGCCTCTTCCTACCATCCCCAGACCCTGTGGCAGCTGAGCTCAGCTGATGCAGCTTACCTGGGGGAAGCTGCCACAGAGACTGGATGCGGCCTCCATGCTCCAGAGCACCTCTGTGCACTGGTGCATCTTTCTCCTGAGGAGGCGCATATGTGCTTTATGGCACATTTGTGACCTTCCTGGGCTGGCACAAGGGACTTCAGTATACATGCAATCTCCTTGGAGAGAAAGCACATGAGGTGAATGCTTGCTAGCCCCACCCCCACCAATGGCACATGCAAGCTAACTCCACACCTTACCATCTCCACATTCAACATTTGTTTGCAGTAAGAATTGCCAATCACAGAGTTTTCCCCCCTGATTGAGACCCTGGAATGTTTCATGGATGAAACACAATATGTCCAAGCACATCCAGCGCATGGGTGCACTAATGCACAAGTGCATCAAGACTCCTTTTTGTACTGTGTATTATCATTGCATACAAGCACTTGTCTGAATCAAAAAGTTAAAGGGAAAAAAGACCAAGACGAAGACACTGTTTTCTGGTTACCCGATTTCATGCGGACAATTATGACTTCTTAGTGCAAAATTTCTCACGAGATCCAAGTCAGATGAACTACCTCAGATCGATACTGTTTTCTGCAGAGTCATCCAGGATTCCACACATAATCCACTCAGGCAACTCACCTACTTTCAAGTTGGAAGATGGAGTTAGCACATGTAATTGCAGGTCTCCAGTGTGGGATTCTGACTTCAAGTGTGTCAGTAAGAACTCAGGCCCATTTTAAAGGAGCCCCAGAAGAAAGATATACCAAATTAAACCAAGGCTGCCAAGAGAGGATTTTCCCAGAAAGTAGGACAATGCTTGCCAACCTTAAGATTCAGTTTTAACCTATCCCTATGACCTCAGATTAAGGGCACAAAGCTCTCCAGTGCCTGCTGTCAGAAAAGTGCCATAAAGCATACCCATCCACGCACACCAGCAGAAACAGCAGCATGCAATGCATATGGTGAGTTGTGTGCCACATCACACAGGGACGGGGGGGGGGGAATACAGGAGACCCATTCAGACCTAGGGGAGGACAGGATTGGCAGCACCAGTGCACTTTACCCTATTCTCCTTCACGGGCCTGATCTACCAACAGGGGTGCACGTGGACTTGCGCCAGCTCATGCGGCTCCAAGTAGACCTGTTGTGAAGGCTGGGGCTTTCCCAGGGGCAAGGGGGCAGATGTTCCCTTACCCTGAGGAGACCCCATACCTGCTAAATTCCCTCATGAGTGGCCATACATTGGTTGTTCAGTGTTGGTGGCCACTCCCTCTCCAAGGTCGTGATGGGACAGTTGGAATCTTCGAGATGGTGGAGTCTGTAAGCAAACAATCACAAAGGTGGTACAGCCCACTTTTTATGCATGAGAGTCTTACTATTGATCTGAGTATCACCCTTTTATGTCAGCATTAGACGCTGACCTGAGACCATCTGCGACACATTTAATGCTGGTGATCGTGTCCTGAAAAGACGGGCTCCTTGCAGATAATATCAAAGTGGCAGGGATTCAGATCCCTCAAATGAGAATGGAAACAGTGTTGCGAGCCATGGTATTATTCTGGTCTTGATCGTGTTAACGTACACACTCAAAAGCCAGGAAGGGCAGCCAGGCGGGGGGGGAGGGGGCAGAATAAAAACTAGGACTCCGGAAAGCAGAGCAAGGAAAACAAAACAAAAAAAAGCCCAAGCCCAAAATGGAAATGAAGAATGGATCATCAGCAAAGCTGACACTTTCTGTGGAAATGAGTTAAAGAAAGGTCAGATTAACTTTCGGATTTAGAAATACTAATATGAAGGGGAAACAGATAAAAAGGAGTGGGTTATTAAAGTGCTTATATACAAATGGAAGAGGCTTAGTAGTAAAGCTAGGAGAGAGGACAGCATACAAACACTTGGAATGACTGATGATATTATGGGACTAGCTGGACCTTGGCGAGGGAATGACAAAAAAAAAGGAAGGGGAAAAAAAGGATTATTGTGAAAAGAGATAGAGTTTTGAGGAGACATGCAGGGCTGAAAAAGAAGTTGGCGAGTCTCGATTTGTGAAGTGGAGAGTTTGACAGCGGCTGAAAGTCTAATTCGGGAGCCTTCAAAAGAACGTTATTATCATAGGCGTATTGCACTGGATCCTCTGTGGCAGGACAAAATGTGTTTTTAAAAAATAAGCACAGGTAATAGAAATAAAAGGGTGCTTTAAGGTGTAAATGTATTAAATGGTGTAAAATCTTGTGTTAAGATTCTAGTCCACTAGGAGGAGGCTGGTTCTGACCTAGGTTTACTTAGGTTGGTGCAGACACATTCTGTATGGGCTGAGAAGGAATGGTATTGTATACCCTTGACTGAAGAATGGTACACTCCTTCTATCTGGGATGGTCATCCTCTTCCACCAACTGCACAGCTTCAGGAGGGGTGCACCTGGAGTGGTGAGGGAGGGAGGGGGACACCAACCTAGCCAGCTGGATCAACCAAATCAACCCTGGCTATCAATGGGGTGGCAGATGTCGCAGCCAGATGGCCCTCACAGAGGAGGAATGGTAGTTGCTTCCCCCGAGGACTTTCTTGGGATCCAGTCTTTTACTGTCTTAAGGTTTGTTCAAATGTGCCATCCACCAGCCCAGACCATCACACAGGTCAAAGCAAGGGCATGCATGTGACCATCCCTCCCAGCACACTGTTCAACTCCACATATTCATGAGGGGTAGAATGTCTGAACCACCTGGGCATTCTGATCTTATGCCAGGGCAGGGCCACCAGCCTCTGCGCTGCCCCGACAACAATCATAAGGCACATTATGGTGTCTGAGAGGGGACAGGTGCCAGCAGAGAGGCTAGCTCCAGTTGGAACTGGACCTCTGCACCAGCAACGGACAACAGTCAGGAGCACACAGCAGTAACTACCCCACCAAAGTGCGGGAAGGCATTCCGGTGTGTGGGGCGGAAGGTGAGGAGGGGGTCAAACTAAGTGAGGGAAGGGCAGCTTGGTGGGGCAGTTCAGGTCCAGGAGGGGGGAGGGGATGGCAGCAGAGGCTGCTGCCAAATTCTGTCCCCACTACCAGGCATCAGATCCCAACATGGGTCTCCTCAGTTCCGCACCAGCTAAGTAGTTGGTGCAGCTCCAAGTAGACCCATCAGGGCACCTGAGGCTCTACACAGGGTAAGGAAACCAAAGTTCCCTAGCCCTGAAGAGACCTTTGGCTGCTTCCCCACCCTTGGAGGATACAGTGGCAGCCTCTTCAGTGCTACTGTACCACGGCACAGCAGCTGGGGATAGGATTGAGCCCCAAGGTAGCACTTGAACTGCCACAAAATGTACTAGATAACCTTCGGCAAATAGCCTTGTCTCAGCTGGGTCTGTCTGAATGGGTTGTTGTGAAGTTCAAATGGTGGGTTGAAAGTGTACTAAATATGCAAAGAATAGAGTGAATGAGCCCAGCGGTGGCTATCATTAAGGGCTTCATCATTCGAATAAGCTGCACGCAGCTCACAATCATCGATCCTTAGCTATGTGGAGTCTGCATTTCAAACACAGAGCCTATGGAGATGACCATAAATTTACCATTTTATGACTACATCATGGCCGTGTCATCTGCCAAATCTCACTGCAAAAACCTGATCAGAAATCCAGGAAGGGACAAAACCGAGGAGTGGTCAAAATTCTCACCATTTGACAAGACTTGGTACATGAGTGTCTGTGTCCATCCGGAGATGTGACTATCCTTGTTCCGGCATCTCTCCATGCAAAACAGAAGCAACACCTTATGATCACCAGGAAAACAGAGGAGCGACAGACTGCAAGTTACGATGGAACAGATCTTTGGGGAGTTTTCTGAAATGCTGTACAGTAACCTTCACTCATTTTACAACACAAAAAGGCTCCATAAAATTGATAATGACATACTGTAGGCCTGTAGTGCATTTAAGAGTTTTTATAGCCCCAGATTGTTTCTCACTTCTTTTGTCTTAATGCCATTTTTTAGAGAGGGAGGGTGGGGTAGGGGGTGAGTTAATCCATATATAACAGTGTTTGGTGTCAGTGCTGTGAATTACAAAGCATCCATGATACATTTAAAGGGTAGGGGAACAACTGAGTGTCACAAAGATCAAAAAGGTAAGCTTGAAGATGAGTTGAAAGTGGGAGCATAACTGTAGATACCGGTTGAGCCTACTTATCCACAGATTTTCTATCTGTGGATCTGTCTCAATGTGGGTCTCCTAGACCCACGTTGACCCAACCTGGACCCTCCAAAGGTGATTGGAGTGGTACTCCAGTAGCCTCTGGAGGGCTTTCCAAAGTCTGCAGACATCACACGTGTCCACCCGCAGACTCTGTGGGTTTCAAAATGCCTCCTAGAGGCAAAAACCTTTTCTACTTTTCAGAGGAAAACTGGAAGTGACGTTTTTATGTCTTTAAGGGCCAGGGCTTCTGCGCATGGCCTTTGCGTGCTTCAAAAAGCCCTCTGGAGATGCAGCTCTGGTCACCTTCAGAGGGCTTAAGGGGCCAAAAATGGTAGATTTGCTTATCCATGGTTTTCAGGGTCCAAGAATGGATTCCCTGCAGATACCGAGGCCCCACCTGTACACCAAAAATATGTTGTTAAGAGAAGAATAATTTTCCAAAGTGAAGTTTGATGTTTGGTAAGCAGTTAGAGAACTGGATTCTTCTTCGGGCCCAAACCTATGCCTACTGTGCAATGTTGGTAGGGGGCCTCCACTGGGGCTGATTGCCATAAAGCAGTCAGTGCCAGTTGTAAAAGGTGCTGTGACAGCGCACCAGTTAGCATGCTGCTGGGGGTGCCGGAGGGAAGTCCTGTGCCTTCCTACCTATGACATCGCCACTCCCACTACTCAGCAAAGCAGGTAAGTCAGAGAAAAGTCAGCAGGAGAGGCAGGAGGGCACAACAGCAGGAGGGATGGGCCAAAATGGGTGAAAGAGGGCAGTGACAGGGAAAGGCTTGGGCTGGTGCATGCCAAGTCCTATCCCCCTCCCCAGGCAGCCCTCTCCCTTCTCTCCCCACTCCACTGAACAGCAATTTTCACATTCAAAACAGAACCTCAGAAGAACACAGTGCAGCATGACTGGAAATATTTGGTCTGGTCCTGCAGGGTAGGTCTCATTTTTGGGTTTATGTTTTTTTAAAATGTATATTCATAGAGAATACCTACCTCACAGGGTTGTTGTGAGGATAAAAGGAAGGGAGGAACTACGTAGATCACCCTGAGCTTGGAAGAAGCTCCGTGGAAATGTAAAAAATAAATTAAATAAATAATGAAAAGGGGAAAAAGAAACAGTTCCTGGACATCTGGAAGAAAGAGAAAATGGCAAGAATGAGAGAAAGAAGGGGTGGTAAAAATACTATTTAAATATACCCAGAGTTGAATGAAATCAAAACAAGGACCTTAAAGTTAGCTAATAGCTTCTTTAAATGTATATTGCAAGATGAAGGGGCAGTTATGCTATTATTATGAAGTTAATGACAGAGGATCTTGGCTCTCTGAAGGGGAAAACAAACCCTTGAAGGACACGTTATCTCAGACGAAAAGGAAACCCTTAAAATGGAAGGACTCTGATGCTGTGCAAACATAAAATAGGTTCTTATTCATGAGGGACAGTAAAAGCTGACAAGAGGAACAAAATCCAACTGAAGGATCAGAACTGGCCCTGGATCAGAACCACAAAAGAAATCTAAGACCTTTGTTAGGTCTGTTCAACTTCTGTTAGGTCTGTTCAAAAGAAGGATCAGAACCACAAAAGAAATCCAAGACCTTTGTTAGGTCTGTTCAACTTATGAACAACAACAACAAAAAGAATGTATCCCACTCACCATATAGCAAAGGCTCAATCTGAACCCTCCTGCCCTGCAAAAATAGAGGGGAGGGGAGTGTCAAGTACCCAACAGGCCGCAGGATATGGCTGGGGGACTTCCTTTAGCTTGAGAATGATAGCGGTCACAAATTGTGCAGACCCAAATATCAGGATATGAATTTAGCATTCTCATGATATTTCATTCATGCTTCTCAACCCATGCAACCATATTACAATCAGGATCCCAGGATCTGTCCTGGGACCGGTGCTTTTCAACCTCTTCATAAATGACCTGGAGACAGGGTTGAGCAGTGAAGTGGCTAAGTTTGCAGACGACACCAAACTTTTCCGAGTGGTAAAGACCAGAAGTGATTGTGAGGAGCTCCAGAAGGATCTCTCCAGACTGGCAGAATGGGCAGCAAAATGGCAGATGCGCTTCAATGTCAGTAAGTGTAAAGTCATGCACATTGGGGCAAAAAATCAAAACTTTAGATATAGGCTGATGGGTTCTGAGCTGTCTGTGACAGATCAGGAGAGAGATCTTGGGGGGGGGGGTGGACAGGTCGATGAAAGTGTCGACCCAATGTGCAGTGGCAGTGAAGAAGGTCAATTCTATGCTTGGGATCATTAGGAAGGGTATTGAGAACAAAACGGTTAGTATTATAATGCCGTTGTACAAATCGATGGTAAGGCCACACCTGGAGTATTGTGTCCAGTTCTGGTCGCCGCATCTCAAAAAAGACATAGTGGAAATGGAAAAGGTGCAAAAGAGAGCGACTAAGATGATTACGGGGCTGGGGCACCTTCCTTATGAGGAAAGGCTACGGCGTTTGGGCCTCTTCAGCCTAGAAAAGAGACGCTTGAGGGGGGACATGATTGAGACATACAAAATTATGCAGGGGATGGACAGAGTGGATAGGGAGATGCTCTTTACACTCTCACATAATACCAGAACCAGGGGACATCCACTAAAATTGAGTGTTGGGTGGGTTAGGACAGACAAAAGAAAATATTTCTTTACTCAGCGCGTGGTCGGTCTGTGGAACTCCTTGCCACAGGATGTGGTGCTGGCGTCTAGCCTAGACGCCTTTAAAAGGGGATTGGACGAGTTTCTGGAGGAAAAATCCATTATGGGGTACAAGCCATGATGTGTATGCGCAACCTCCTGATTTTAGGAATGGGTTAAGTCAGAATGCCAGATGTAGGGGAGAGCACCAGGATGAGGTCTCTTGTTATCTGGTGTGCTCCCTGGGGCATTTGGTGGGCCGCTGTGAAATACAGGAAGCTGGACTAGATGGGCCTATGGCCTGATCCAGTGGGGCTGTTCTTATGTTCTTATGTTATGTTCTTAGGATCTCTGCTCCATGTACCTTATGAGGTCAAGTGGGATGCTGGCAATGTAAACTTGTGCTATAGTTAGCAATGTGGTCCCAGTTCAATAAAGCTAGTTGTATTTCAGTGCCCTCAGATCCAGTTGATTGCTTACAACTAACTTAACCCATTGATTTCAATGGAATTAAAATACAGCTAATGTCAGTGAGTTCCCTGACCTTTAAGGGGCCAGAGCGCTTTTTAAACTTGTTTGTGGGTAAGAACCATCATCTTTGGTCCTTCTAAAGCTAGATGAAGTGTCACATCATCAGAGGACAAAAATACTCTTGCTGGGTAAACTATTTTTTTGCCATAACCCACTGAGTTGATGAGCAATTGAATACATTTGACTGTGGGGCATATTCATTTGACAAGTTAATCCTGGGGGCAGTTTTAATGAGGACATGAATTTTTCCAGGGTGCTACTGATACAGTAATAGGAAAATAAGACTGAAAAATGACAAAAATGTCTTAAAATAAGCAACTCCCATCAGTTAACTTGATGGGTCTTTCCTTAAATTCCTTGCATACGCAACTGAGTTATATGTGAAAAGAACCATGACAGAGGAAATCTCTCTTAACTTTTGGGAAATCACCTTCATCTCAGCCAAGTGTTCCTTTTTTTTCCTTTTGTTCACTGTCACATTCAGAACATCGAACTCTTAGAATGTGAAAACCAGGACATGAAGCAGAGTTGCTTTGTCAACCCAAAGGACTTATTCCAATCAGTAGCAACAAGTTTGAGAAGGCAAGAATTACAGAGGCAGGCATAGGAAATGATTTTCTTTTGTTCCTTTGAACTTTAACTTTGTGAATTTGGATTACATGCTTACACCTGCATATCTGAAACTGCCAACTAGTCTGTAAACAACAGGCTCCGGGCTGTCTTCAAAATAATATGTGAATTTCTTCTCTGACTTTATTCCTCCTTCACTACCTCACAGACTCATACATTACCCTACTACACACACATGAAATGAAACTCAGCAGCAGAATGACTTGGATTTGTGCTACGGACGAGAGCAGGCTCCTGGTATCGGGCAGGAGTTCCAGCTCAAGTGGTAGAGCTGCCACTTTGAATGCCTGAAGATCTGGGGATACCAATTCGAAACAGCCAGAAGCATCTGAGAGCTGTTGAGGCACTGATAAAGTTGATGAGTGCCCGCAGGAGCACTCATAAAGGAGCAGGTCCGCAGCTTGGGGGTCCACCTGGACTCGCAGCTGCTCCTGGATTCCCAGGTGGCGGCTGTGGCTAGGGGGGCCTTTGCTCAGCTTCGGTGGGTGCGCCAGCTGCATCCGTACTTGGATCGTGCAGACCTGGCCACGGTGATCCATGCTACGGTGACATCGAGGTTAGATTATTGTAACGCGCTTTATGTGGGACTGCCCCTGAAGACGGTTTGGAAACTGCAATTAGTGCAGAATGCGGCGGCCCGTGTGGTCACTGGAGCTAGGCGGTTTGACTCTGTCAGCCCGCTTCTCCAGGGGCTGCAATGGCTGCCCATTCGTTTCCGGGCTCAATTCAAGGTGCTGGTTTTGACCTTTAAAGCCCTATACTGCTCTGGGCCAGGTTATCTTAGAGATCGCCTGCTTCCGCACAATCCGGCTCGTCCTCTCAGGTCATCAGAGAAGGCCTTTTTACAAGTGCCGCCGCCCAAGGAGGTTCGTGGGGCGGCAGCAAGAAATAGGGCCTTCTCAGTAGTGGCACCAACGTTATGGAACTCCCTTCCCCTTGACTTGAGAATGGCTCCTTCTCTTGAGACCTTTCGGCGAGTCCTGAAGACCTTGTTGTTTAACCAAGCCTTCTGACTTTATGGCCTTTTAAACATCTTTTATACATCTTTTAGTTGCTTTTTTACAGGCCCGATTCCTCTAAGAACTGCTGTTTTATGCTCTTTTATTCTGACTTTTATCTGACTACTGTTTTTATGGGTTCTGCTAATGTGTTTTTTAAATATGTTTTTATCTGTTGTGAAATTATGTTTTAATCTGTTTTATATGTTTTAGCCGCCCTGGGTCCCTTTGGGGAGAAGGGCGATTATTATTATTATTATTATTA
This sequence comes from Tiliqua scincoides, assembly GCF_035046505.1. Lineage (NCBI taxonomy): Eukaryota > Metazoa > Chordata > Lepidosauria > Squamata > Scincidae > Tiliqua > Tiliqua scincoides. Next base: position 12,032,088 of record NC_089825.1, on the reverse strand, counting down.
TTATTATTATTATTATTATTATTATTATTATTATTATTATTATGAGTGGACCTTTGGTGAGAGAGAGAGGAGTTTGGTGAGAGGAGTTGCTGTCAGCCAAGCTCTCACGCAGCCAGAGGGAGGCCAGACTGAGAAGGAATCCAGTTGGAATGAAGGCATTCTGCGCAAGATTAGACTTTGTATTGTAAAAATCCCTTTGGAGGTTTAGAAAACTCTACCTATGTCAACCACCTTGAATTAAAGTCTGATGAGAAATCTGATGACCAAGAAAGGTGGTATATAAAGAAAGATTATTTATTTATTTCATTTCAGTAGCTCAAGTCATGTAGAATCAAGGTGGTTGACATAGGCAGGCTGACCATCAACTCTTTTTTTTTTTTTCAAATGGGGTTTTCACAAGTGTTATTCTAGGAGAGAAACTCATAGAATTCTCCATTTCTCCAGATGTTTCCCAGATGGAATCATCATCCTGGTTGCAAAGATCTTGTGCTTTCCAAGCTTCCACAGGCAGCTGTGAAACACATCTCAGGTTGGTCCTTAGGATACCCATTTCTTGCCAGCTGATTCCTCCACACCCTCCACATTCCTTCATCTCTTGCCAGTGATTTTTGGTCACTCATCCAAGTCAAGACCTGAGCTGATTCTGCTTAGCTTTTGCAGGCATGGCGATAGCTCCACCTCCAGACCACACCTCCTGCTCAGACCTGGACAGTCCAGTAGCTTCATGCTGCCTGCCAGTTGCAGGTTCTTTTATTGCACATCACTATAACACTTTAAGTGAAGGTTTTAAGTGAAGACTTAAAGAAGGCTCCAACACCTGAGAATCCACAAATTCTTTTCAAGCCAGGTCCCATCCCCAGAGCGCAAGATATGTTGTGCTTCCAGTCCCTCACCTATCATGGGCATGTCCCCAATAATGCCTCAGTACAGCCAAATGGCAATATTTGTCTGCAGGCCACAAGGCAACAATTATATCCAAGTGGTCTCAAGGGACGCTCTTTCAGTTGCTCTTCATTGCAGGTTATAATTTGTGTGGTCCTGATCTCAGCACACTTGATTTGGGAATCCCACTTAACACTCCCTCCTGGGATTGCCTCTTCTCAAGGCAGCACAATCTTTCATTAGAAAAGCCACTTTCAAACTAAAACTCCATTTCTTGCTTGATTTAACATTCTCTCTTAATCTGGTGTTTGGGATTAGCAAAATTGCATGCGTAGCAGGATTTGGAAAGGTGGAAAGTTTTGACCATGAAGCGAATAAAGATCTTTCTATACACACACACACACACACACACACACACACAGAGAGAGAGAGAGAGAGAGAGAGAGAGAGAGAGAGAGAGAGAGAGAGAGAAGTATTTTAGAATACCCACAAAAGATTTTGTGACTAATCATCTCCATTGCACAAAGGATGCCTCCATAGATTTTGGTAAGGAAGAAGTTGTGTTTCCCCTCTGAGTTGTTAGAGGGAGCTGAAGTGCCTTGTAAAGTCTTTGTTGTTAGTCTGTGCAAACACTAATCAGGAGTCAACTCCAGAGAAGTGGCATTTGCTGTCTTTGAAAGGCCATAGAACATGTTTCAAAAGTTCTCTTTGACTAGACTAAACTGAGTTGCTATCTCAGTATGCAAGCTTCCAAATTTCACAGAACTCTTCCTTAGGCAAGACGTAACATATCAAATCTATATCTTTTTCAATCTATAGTTGATTGAAAAAGATCTGCGCGGTCAATTACACAGGCCAACGCACATTTTGCTTCCTCAACGTTACACCAATTCCTGGGTATATTTGGGAATGCTGACTCCAAAAATGGCATCCGTTTTGCCCTATCATGTCTAGTTGTGGAGACACGGCATAGCCTCTTTAGCGAATGGTTCAAGCAGCTTCCTCATGAGGAAGCCTACACCATGGCTTCTTCATGAGGAAGCTGCTTGAACCATTCACTAAAGAGGCTATACTATATCTCCAAAACTAGACGTGATAGGGCAAAACAGATGCCATTTTTGGAATCTGTCACCCCAAATTCATATCAAACCACCATAAAGTTTGGGAAAAACGTTTCTGGCCCTCAATTTTGTAGGCCTGTGTTATAGACTATAACTAAAGATCTGAAGTTTCAGGTGCCTGCAATCTCATGTAGGGCTGATATAGTTGTACAGTCCCCAAAATCTCCCATCTTGATTTGAACAGCTTGTTATGTGTAGCAAGGTGCATCACAGTCTTCATGACCTAAAAGCCAAAAGGCAAGACGTGTTCATTCTCAAAAATGGCAGGGCACCATTGCCATTTTTGTGGAATGAACTCCCACTTCCCATACTAGCCAGGATTGGTGAGAATTGACAAGAGCAGGTATTCCTTCCAACTCATAATCAATTTATGAAATTCACTATTCCAAGATGCATTGACAGTTACTAGTTCAGAGTCAAATTACTGTAGAGATTACTTTAAGCGCAGGATTGAGGCCAATGATCTTTTTAGTTCAATGAATAGCACCCAGATCAGAACCCCTACAGATTGGGACCATGGCATGGGAGGAAGGGGATTTAAACCTCTGCCCCCACCATGGTCACCCAAACAAGTAGCTTGGCCCCATTTGACTATATGCTTCCCCTCCTGGGAAAGCATATTTATTTATTTTATTTTTTAAAAAATTATACCCTGCCTTTCCTTTGCCAAAGCAAATGCCCAAATATATATAAAGAACCAGAACCTCAGTTTGGCAAAGGAAAGCCAGGGTAGAAATTTAAAATACCCCTCTGCGATTTGCTTTGCAATTAAAGTTCCAGTTAGAACCAATGAGAGTTTTATTCCTAGGCAAATAATAGATGAGAGGGCCATGCAATATATAGCTGCCAGAGACATTCTGGGAAGCATCGCTGTTCAAAGCGGCTCAATGGTGAGTGGGAGGGGCCACCTACACTGTGCATTTTGGCACCTGCAGTACTTGACATACCGCCCCCCCATAGTTACACCACTCTCACCAGCGTTTCCCTGGAAAGAGGGCAACAGAAGCTGCAGCCAAGACTTGGGGCTCTCAACGCCACTCTACTTCCCACATCATAGAATACTTCCTCTGAAAAGCATACATATTGATGGAGAACTTCACAAAGCATCCTATCAGCGGAAGTATCTACATTAACTGTGAGTAATGTGTGAAGCCAAATCACTGAAGGCGAGTTGATCAATTCATATTACAGAAAGTACGCCAGGAGTAGATACGATTTCATAAAAAGTATGTCAGCCACTAATGGAGATAAGGTTCTTTCAATTCTCCAAATAATTGCAAAACATATATGCCCTATACAAATGCATGACAAACCCTTAGAATGTATTGAAATGAACTTGCCATCAATTGAGTCGTCCCCCTCCCGTTCCCACTGTGAAATTGAAGCAAGATTTAATTTTGTTTGCTCCTTGCTGAATTTGGAATCTGGGAGCTTTGTAAGAGGAGAAGTAACTCGCACATTGTAATCTCTGTATCACCAATATCCCTGTTTAAAAATAATTCATGATAAGCCTGCCACCCCATGGAAATGTATAGATGAGAAAACAAAGGTTTAATTCTGAATCAAAGGCGTAGAGCATCTTTGGGCAAGGCATAGCACAGAGGAGGGCAGAGGCCTAACCTTTCATTCATTTATTCATAAGGTATAAGCATACACTGGAAAATACACAGGCCCTACTTACTGATTTATAATAATGTAAATGGGATTAGGAGCAAAACATGTCAATTCAGGAACCAAAACTTTCAAGTTATTGTAACCAGGTGGAATGATCACTGTGAAATCAGTTGTGGGAGAGGGAGAACAACATGGCAATTGGAATACAGGGAAGACCTCAGTATCCATGGGGAATCTGTTCCTGGACCCCCCATGGATACCAAAACCTGGGGATAAGCAAATCCATGAGTTCGGTCCTCAGTGACCTCCAGAAGTGACCTGAGATGTTCTCCGGTTGTGTCTGGAGGTATTCTGAGGGCTACAGAAGCTGTGAGTGGCCTCTGCAGGCCTCGGAAAGCCTCCTGGATACAACTGGGGAATACCTCTGGTCACGTCCGGGGGCTCAGGTCCAGCCATCCATTGCAGGTTTTGAACCTGCAATGAGTTAAATCTGCATGTTCCGAATCCACTGATAAACAGGTTGATCCTATATAATTACAATATGCCTCATAAAATAACTTGTGTTATCAATGTATTTGAGTTTTAAATAGCATTTTTTTTTCGTAAAAAATCCTAAGTGATTTGAATGTTTCTGGGCTGATCATTGGTTGAACAGCAAGTAGTGAATCCATTGACATGTTTGGCCACACAAAACTGGCCCAGAACATCCATGGAATTAAGTCAGTTGACTTCTTAGAACTCTGCAATATGAGCGCTCTTTCCCTTGCCTTCCAGCATGCTAGGTGTTACCCATGCTACCACGGCTGGGCCCACCTAGCTGTGACCCTAATTACCCCCTGATGCCCCCTGCTTGGGGTAATGCCAGTACTAACTACAAAGGGGATTACATGGTGAGGTCACATGTGATATGTCAATGTCATGACTACAGGTGTTTGAAAACAGTGTTATTTATTCTACTCAGAAGTAAGCCCATTGTGCTGATTAAGACTTACAGCCCAATCCTAACCTATGCTGTAACAGGCAGACCAAGAGGCCTGCACTGTATCCTACTCAAGGTAGGAGGTGGCTGGACAGCAACTCATGGTAAGGGTTTTACCTCTCACCATAAGCAACGACCAGCCACACATGAGGCTAGCCAGATCTGAGCCAGCGAAATTGCTGGTGCAAAACTGAGCTGCCTCTATAAAGTTGCTCAGGCCAGGGGCGGGGGTTAGGATACAGCCTGTGTTGCAAGTCCCACCCCATCCTGGGCCTGATCCCCTGGATCACCCTCTCCCCACCTGAAAACAACCCTCCCCGCTGCCGTTCCACCCTCCCACCAGCTGCCACCCTCTCCCACCCCCCGCTCTGGCCTGTCTTGGCCAGTGCAAACTTACCTTCCCTGGTGTTGAATCCAGTACCGGCAGACCAGCATATGTCCTTGAGTCAGTGTAGCCAGCTCATGAGTAGTTGTGAACTCTCATAGGCCATTCACAACACTCGTAGGCCAGCTCAGGTGTCTTAGGATTGCGCCGTCAGGCTGAAATCCTATCTTACTCACTGGAAACAAATACCTCTAATCGATCCTTGACCTGCAGCCTACAGTCAGTTGGAACCCAACCTTTGGAGGCCTGTGCTGAAATGAATGTGCAGAGTTCTGCCTTGCCATTATTTCTCACATGGCCAGCCCCACTTGTGGTAGCAGCAGCTCATGGTTAGCATGGGCCACATCTACCTTGTGCAATCAAGGCTATTAACCTGGATTATGAGTTACCAAAGAGTTCTGAAGACCCAAGATTGCAAGAGAGACTTCACTTTTCCATACCTCTCTTTCTTACTGGGCATGTTGAATATAATCATCTAATATCTATCCATGAAAGTAACTGTGAAATGTCTATCTACACATCACCACCACAGATGTTGCTATAGTTGTTTCTGGAAATAAACCTCCTCTTGAACCAAAAAGCTATTTGTAATAGCAAGGTCTAGCGTGTTCAAACTGTAGCATGGTAATAGGAAATTCATTCATTAAATGAGACCGTTAGAAGCCAGAGCTCTTTTCATTCTATATTGCCTGCAATAAAATATATTCAGAGCCCTTCATATTTCATTAAAATTATCAGCCAAATGATTTTCATCTAATGTTATTTCTGCTTTTAATAAAAACAGGGGTCTTGGAAAAAGAATATCCCCAAAATGTCCTTCTCGTTCTCTTTCTCTTCTTTACAGTTATGACACTGAATATTCCCACGAATGAGGAAATGACCCATAAATTGAGTTATGAAGGTCATAGTCTATGAAGTACAGATATTTTCCATATTTCTACAAAAAAAGGTATTGTCAGCTCTCCTTGACAGAAACGACTTTAGTTCATGGTGAATTTAAAGCCTATGTATCAGGTTTGGGGGATAAAGATCATTCTCAGAAGTCTGTATAGACTTTGAAGTGCCGGCTTTTAAAAACCCTCTATGCACTCAATTCATTTCTTTTTATATATATTTTTATTTTTAAGCATCCTAAGCCTCCAACAATAGCCCTCCTTAAATCACCAAGTAAAAAAAGAAAGTAGTCTGAAAGGTTTCTTTTACACAATGCTACAGCTGTGCCAATTAGATTATTTCTCGGTGATGCTGTCCATTGTTTGCTGATTAGAAGCGCTGCAACCAGAGAAATGATTAGATCAAAAAATAGATGTTTGGAAAACATAACATAAGAAAGAGTGATGTTCTTTATGACGACCCCAAAGCCTTACTGGGCATGTTGATAAATCTAAGCTTTGCTCGAGGTATCCCCGATAGGTGTTCACTACTCCAAAAAAAAAAAAAAAAAGTCCTATGAACAGATGGAACTGCCTGGGGCAAAGTTGAACAAGTGGTCCATGTAGTCAACCAAGGTCAGCTAATTGGAGGGACTCAGGCAGGTGGACAATGCCGTTCAAAACTGGAAACAGGAGGACATTCAGAAAGGGGGACCTTATGAGAATGGAAAACAGGAGTTGCTTCTTTCTCTATTTCTGCTGTAACAGGCAAGTGGAACATGCAGGTTTCTGCTATATAAAAATCCATATTCTGCTCGTAAAAATTCTGCTTGTAAAAATTCTGCTCGTAAAAATCCATGAGCTTCAGAAGCTACAAAAGGCTCACAGATCCCTCTAGAACAGTGGGCACCAAACTATGGCCCATGGGCCAGATCTGGCACCCACTGCAATTTTTCCCAGCATGAACAGAGCTTACCATTCCACCAAGGAGCCTCTTCTTTGCACCTCTGATCACCTCCCAATCCTCTTGCCGGCCAACCGCTTCTAGGTTCTTTCTCCCCAACAGGCTTCGTGCCCTGATTTCTGGGCAGAAGCAGCTGGCAGGAGCAAGAATTGGGGACAATTGGAGGCATGAAGAAGAGACTTGCTGGAGGAACAGAAAGCTCTTTTGCACTAGGGTTGGCTTTTTGGCTCCAATTTTGAGACCACTGCTCTAGAATAATAACTGGCATTTATATAGTGCAGTGGTTCTCAAACCCTGATGGGCTGAGACCCAATTTTTGACGAGTAACAGCGGCACTACCTGGAAGCCGTATGACGCAACTGCCACTGTCGACAAAATGGATTGCAGTTGTAAAAAGATTAAGAACTAATATAGTGTATTTCAAGTATTCAAAGGACAAAACATATTTGTTGTGTCATATAAGGCATCCTTAATTTAAAACAAACCTTCCTGATAAACCAGTGCCATTATCCCAGCACTGAAGAGAATGAGCTGCCCTGCCATTCCACTATACAAAATCTCCCTGGATTTTTCATGCATAGGGCCTTTCAGTTACTCTTAGTTAAGGAGCTTGAAATGTTAGCCACACCAAGTTCATGGCTTAGGTGAAATACTCTCAGCATTCCATATACAAAGTATGCATCTGGCTGAACTAACTCACATCACTAAGATAATGCATGGGTACTGCTTCGATATATAAATGCTAACAGCCCAATCTTATCCTCAAGGTACACTGGAGTTCCTTCACATATGCTAGTGTATCTTTGTGTATCCCTACGGCAACGATAGCCCTGCCAGTATAGAAGATGCCCACCAAAGGCTATGCTACGGATGCCATCAAACTGGCAGAAAAACACCCCACTGACAAAGCCAATTCTGCCAATTCAATTCTGCCAGCCAAGAGGCTAAAATGGAGATCAGGATGTAACATGGGGAGGACATAAGCAAAGAGGAGTTGATGTCCCAAGTGTCCCTAAGATGACAGTCATGCCCCTGACACCAGACAAACACTATGCTAATGAAAGAGCTGTCATAGGAAGGAATAGCCCCAGAGAGAGATGGGGAAGGGGGAAACACCAGGAAATCTAACCTTTCACTACCACCCTGCCCCCCTGTGATGGAGCATAAGATACAGACTACATTTGGCACCCAATCACAGTTCACCAGCATATAAGCCTCTGTTTGGGAGACTCCGTTCAGTTGGCATTTTCCATGGCAAAATACATGGCATTTTCTCATAGAAAGCTCTTCACCGGAGCCCCAAAAGACATTAAAATAAATGCCAGGTGAGATTCTCAGGGAGAGATCTATAAACAAGGCAACACCACTACAAAGTCCTGCTGCCCAGTGGCATAGCAAGCAGGGGTGGTGGTATACCCTGGATACCATGTTGGACCATCACATGAGGCCCAGCCAAGATGATGGCCACTACCCAATTGGGGATCACCTAGAAACACTATGGGGCTGTGGGGGCATGATCAGTCCACTGCCCCTTCCTCCTTCTTTGGAGGCTATTGTTAAGGAGGAAGGGGCGGTAGGCAGAACAGAAAGCCACTAGTAGCTGAAGTAGGCAGATTGACCTCTTCCAGGAGAAGCCAGAAGTGACATCATGAGACATCACAATGTCATGTGACCTTGTAATGTCACCATCCCAAGTTCTGGGGCCTCTTGCTAAGTCACTGCTGTTGCCGCACCCCTCATTCCATGGTCAATACACTTAGGGTACAATTCTAACCAACTTTCCAGCATCGAGGTAAGGGCAGTGCAGCTCCGAGGTATGAGAACATTCTCTTACCTTGAGGAGGCCACTGTGACTGCCCTCCAAATGCAGAATGCCATCCATGCCCCACAGGCAAAGCTATGACAGCGCGAGAAAGTTGGTTAGAATGTGGGCCTTAGACACACTCAGATGTCAAACAGATGGATCCCACTGAGCAATTAGGACTGAGAAATCTTTATTTGGGTTGTCCTGAGTACTAACTAGGACTGGCACTGAAATGTCAAAAAAAGTTAAATCAGACGCACATTTCAGGGTCCCTCCCAAGTGGGAGAATTTTGAGAAGCGGGGTCCCTCCCTTCTGAGAATTTTCAAGGCAAACCAGACAAGTTTCTATAAGCCAACTACAATACCTCAGGGGTTTTCAACGCACATCACTAGCACACATATTAGTATAACAATGCGGTAATTTGTCCAGATGTATTTCTGTAATTTCATTAATATTCACAATAATAAAGTCAGTATTAAGGAAGAGAAATCATCATAAGCTATCCCCTGCAGCAGGAGATTATTCATATGTAAAGCATTAATTCACACAAGATCGTCCCTGGCTATCTTTTTTTTTTTCCCCCTCCTTTTCTTTTCTGAACAGCTTAAATAAGTTCTTTGTTATAAAATTCAGAATTAGACAAGAATGCAAGAGATAAAGGAGATATTTAATTTGGGGCAAGAATTTAAGAAGGGGTGAGGCAGGGGGAAAAAATAACTAATTACACAACACTGTAATTTGCAACAGTATAATCACATTATATTTCTCTTGTCTGGAAAAGCCCTGGTATTGAAGAGTGTGAAATCTCAGTGGCACAGGAGGGGTTCCTGCTGGGGTACGAAATGCCAAAGAGTAAGAAACTTTTGCCAATTCCTTTTTTCCCCCTCAAGTAAAGGTTAAGCCACGGATGATCCTTCAGAAGAGGGAGAGAAAATGTAATCCTGCATTTGGGAGAAGGTTAAGTGGAAATGGGGGGGGGCTATTCTTCGGATGCTCTTCGGAGCTGTCGCTTAGATGCCGGAGAGTCACCTACCTTGCTCTGTCTAAATGCTGTTTATCAGAATTCTTTACAAACCACTTTAATTACTTTCTCCCGGTATCTGTCTGCTTAGTTACAGCACCTCACATGCTGCAGGTGTCCCGTTGGAGATACCAAGGTTCTGGCCTCATCAGTCCCCTGCGGAGACCTTTATCAGTCGCAGGCAAGGAGTCTTCTGATTGGATTAGAGATTGATTAGGTACTAATCACGCCATCTTGACAGGCAGACAGGCAGCTTGTGGTCAATGGGATCTTGTAATCAGGGCTGGGGTAATGAGATGCATGCAGCTGGGCTTGTCAAACAGCAGGTTTCTGACACACAAAGCGCAGCTAAATTTGGAAAGAGCCTGCTTCTATCAGAAGGATTGCAGAGGGGAAATAGATAGGTGACTTGCCAGCAGAGGCACTAAGTTTTTAAGTATTCCCCAGAGTACCAAGGTGACATGTGCTTCCGATTGATAGGATTTGGGACCCACCAGGAACTTCACAGGAACAGACTCCATAAGTGGCAGAAGCTTTCCAGACCTATGAGATCCAGATTCTCACAAATGCTTGAGCTGCATACAAAAATGTGATCCCTGAAAGCTGCTGATGGCCTCCTTTGGGTATTGATTCTTTTCCCTGTCATTGTATTGTTAGGCTGGGTCTACACACCTACCATGAGGCAGAGACTGGGTGGTAGAATGGACTATACCATTTCAGTCTATGGTATAGCCCAAGCAGATCCTCTGGCCAGATCACTCTCAAATCCCACTGTGCACCCTACCAAATTCCACCAACCACCCCCACACCAGTGCACACACTAGCATAGAATTTCCGGGCCCAATTCAAGGTGCTGGTTTTGACCTTTAAAGCCTGAAATGGCTTGGGACCAGCATATTTGAGAGATCGCCTTCTACCATATATTCCTGCCCGTTCTCTTTGATCATCAGAGGGGGCCCTGTTGGTTGTGCCGTCATCAAGAGAGGTTAGGGGGATGGCGGCCAGAAAAAGGGACTTTTCGGTGGTGGCGCCTGTACTGTGAAATTCCCTCCCCTTTGAGTCGAGAACAACTTCTTAATTGCTAACGTTCCGGTGAGGCCTGAAGATGTTTTTATTCCAGCAAGCGTTTGATGTCTGATGGCTGCTTTTAACTGTTTTTACTGCTGATTTTATTGCTGCTCATTGTTTTTTACCATTTTATTGCTGCTAGTTGTTTTTTTTACCTTTTTATTGCTGTTATTTTAATGTATTTTATGACTTTTAAATGTTGTTAGCCGCCTTGGGTGCCCTCCGGGGAGAAAGGCGGATTACAAATCAAATAAATAAATAAATAAATATGTGCACCACTACCCCCTCCACCACCAACATGCGCCAACCACCAACCTCGCTGTCTTCATCCTCCAGCTCTAGTTTGCCACCCATTTTTTAAATGAAGTGATCCAGTGGGGAAGCTCCTGGGAGTGATAACTCTTGACTTCTAGCACTCCATCTGTTGGAATTTGGATGCAATGCCACCTGTAGGACTCTAGAGGGCAGCGTACTGTCCAGACAAGACCTCTTCACCTGTCTTCTATGGTCCTTGCACGAGGTGCGCACTATTTCCTCAAGATTATTGATCTTCTTTTTTACACATTCTCTCTTCCTTTCACACCATCAAAGCAGGAGGATGTGCTCTGCTTGGGCTCTATGCCCACCAGGCTCTTCCCCTCCACTCACACGCACACACTTCCACACAAAGAGAACAGTATAGAGAAACCTCTGTCGTGCATTGTACAAGATACAGTGGCAGAGATGGCGTGAAGAGCAATTAAGCCCTCCCCATGCTGAAGTGAATGATTCAGCTGTACCCTGAAGCACACCACTTTTGGTTCGTTCTCCATTATCAATTGATTTTCAAATAAATAGATTTGTATTTATTGCCTTTCCCTAGGTAACAAAACCCGGTGCCCAAGGCAATTGACCAAGAACATAATAAAAAACACTTAATAAAATCACAATACAGTATCTATAACCACAGTAGCATACATTAAAAAAAAAATCTTAAAATGGCAGCAAACAACATTCTGTTTTGCATTCACAATGTTTTGAATGTTGTTCCAAAGTGAAATTCTGTTTGATTTCAAACAGAATTTCTCAAGCAAGATTTGCAATACCCAGGTTTTATCCTGAATCAACTGAAGGCAACAGTTCTGACAGGTTTCCTTCAGAAAAGTGCATGGTGACCCCGATACTTACAGTGCTATGTTTACAATGCTCCTCCATTTCTACTATCCCAGTTTATATCAGATTGTAACCTGGGTAGTGCAGCCAACTCGTAGTACTGCTGTTATGAAAATTAACCAGGAAGGACAAAGTTTCTCGTTCATTCTTACTGCCCCACATGGCAAAGCTATTGTAAAGATTACCAAATGAGTGGAGCAGTCTAGGATACTGTGCTATAGATGCTAATTATCACAAACAGCCCAATCCTATCAAACTTGCCCACTGATCCAGCCAGACCACTGGAGTATGTCTGGTATCCTGCAGTGGGGGGCAGTTCTGCAGGTTTTCTCTGGGTAAGGAAACATTCTTTGCCTTTCCCTGAGGGTAAGCCTCCACCAGGGATGGGCAACTCAGCTCGGAAAACTCGGACTTGAGTCGCCAAACACACATTTTTGGTGACTTGTGTGGATTCAAGTTATGCAGGTTTTAAAACCAGAAGTGACTCAGGAGTTTTTCTCGGGAACAAGTGGAGAACTCAGGCTCGAAAAGTCTTTCAGCCCACCAATCCACCTGGTCTCTCTCTCTCTCTCTCTCTCTCTCTCTCTCTCTCTCTCCCTCCCTCCCTCAATCTGTGTGCTAGCTTACTTTTTTATGGCTTCCAAAGGACCTCGTGAGCAATCCAGAAGCTGGGGCAAGCAAGGGTCTTGGAGCAAAGAGGGTAGGTTGGCTCCAGGAGGCAGGAGCAGGGGGTGGAGGGGAGGAAGGACACTTAAGTTTTGTTTAAGGAGCCCACCTGTGACTTTTGTCCCCTCACTCATGTGCTGCCCATCTCCCCCCCCCCCGTTCCCCGCCTTGCCAAGCTGGGACACTTCCGCATCCCTCCCTGTAGGTCCATCCATGCTCAGCGCTCCTTCTGAGGGTGGAGTCAGAAGTTGTGAAGCCAACAGGGGTTCGTGACTGGGGTTTGTAAGGAACCGATCGTCCCTTTCTGCACTGCTGCACTCACATGAAGAACAGCAGAGCTTTCATTTACAGATGGGATGGGGACATCAGGGGAATGTTAAATCAGAACTCACACACACACACACACACACACACACACACACGCATGCACGCACGCACGCGCACACACAGACAGACAGACACCCCTGCCAGCAGCTCTGTTTTTTCCATGGAACTGCTCCTGACTCATTTGCCCAAAAAAACTCTGACTTGCATGAAACAGAGTCCCCAAACACTCTGGAGTAATTCCCACAGCTGCCCATTAAGACTGGAGCATGAGTCAAGTCAAAGGGGGTGGGGGCAGGGCTAGAAGTGAGTCTCACCACTGTGGGTTGGCACATCCCTGGCCTCCACTACCTTAATGGGTCTACTCATACCTGTGCCAATGATTCTGCTTGCACAAGTCTGACTGGATCCAGGAAGACAAGATCAAGGCCAGGAAGGGAGATAGGATATCAGCAGTGCTGCAGCCACCAACACTGCCCCCCTCCTGGCTTCGATCCCCCTTCCTTCCTACTGGCCTGTTCCTCCCCTCCCTGTTCTGGCTGCCTCCTGACTGCCCTCCGTGCCAACTGGTCCATCATGTGCTTTCCTTACTCTTTCTCTTGCATGGCCAGCTCACTGGTGAACTGCCCTGCGGTGGTTGCACAGATGTGTATGGATTAGGAGAAAAGACTTGAGCAAGCCGGGTGCAGCGTGGGAGGATTACACAGAGTGGCCCACTGGTGATTCTGAGTCAGGGGAAGGAGCCAAGCCTCGATCAGAGTATAGAGCCTGCCTGATTGTGGAGCTTCAGGGAACCTGGTGGATTAGAGTGTGGGCCAGAAGCAAATTGCAGCAACTGTTACCCTGCACATGCCTGGTCTCGTCTGATCTCGGAAGCTAAGCAGGGTCAGGCCTGGTTAGTACTTGGATGGGAGACCGCCTGGGAATACCGGGTGCTGTAGGCTTATACCATAGTCTTTCGAGACTGAAGGTTGCCAACTGGAAGCAAATTAGCCCCACACAAAATAATGGCTTTAGTCAACAAAATATCCAATACTGACCTCAAGGCTAGAATAGTACTAAATAGACAAGTGGAAAAGCCCAGCAGTTATTCTAGGACCATGTTGCTGAACTTTCATCCTAAGGCACAGGCTCTTCTGGGTCTGGAAGTGGAGTTTATCCATGCAATTATTTGTCTTGGTCTCTCAGCCCTGAGGCAAGGAAGTGAGATGCGGCTTTATAAGTGGGGTCCACCTCTGGCGAAGCCTGCCCTCATGTCATATAACTAAACTTCCCTTCTTTAGCATATAGTACATTTTGAAAGACAATTTACTATCTCTCTGGGGGGGGGGGGGGGGAAGAGAGAGAGAGAGAGAGAGAAGCATATTGCACCATTTTTCTCAGCTTGTAAACATTTGCAGGTAGTGATTATCACCTGCCCTCAGCTTGCAGGCTATAATTACTGAGCCTAGCATTGCAGTGAATAGAACCCTAATCATGAAAGAAGGCTATTAACCTCCAGAAATTTAGCAATATTATATTTTTTTACCTGAAAAAGAGCACAACTACACAATTTTGACACATCTTGTGTGTGTTTGAGTGCATGTATGTACTTGTGCATGAATTAATAAATACTCCTTTTTATTAGCCTTGGAACAGAACAGAAATGTGTTTCAGCTCCCCAAAACTTCTACAGTGATGTTTACGAAAACGACCGGGTTTCACCTTTGTGAGGAATTAATCACGGGCCCATAATGTTATGAACGGGCCCATGATGATGTCAACGGGTGACATCACATTATCACAAAAGCTCTATTCCGAACTGGCAAATTCAATGAGAGACAAGTGGGACTCTGCCCTGTAACCATGGATGCTGTTAGCCTGTGGCAGCAAATCCCTCAGCAATGTGACACTATGAAAAAGTGGGGTGGAAAACGGCATGGGATGGAAGTATGGCATGGTATTGGAAGACAGGTGTGTGATTCATATTGCTCGATCTAGTTGCCCATCAGAAGACTGTGGCCCTAATCCTATTCAACTGGTGTGCTGGTGGAGCACACTCTTAGCCAGTGTGTCAGTCCTTCATGCTGTTGCAAACACACCTTAAAGTACTTTGTGGTGGTGCTGGTGGTGCAAAGGATAGGCATGCCAGCAGGTAAGCCAGACCATTCTCACCAGTGCCAGCAGCTGGAGAAATGCCCACTGGAGCAGTGAGTTTCCCCACTGGGCAGGGGAAATTTCCCCACTGGGCAGGGGAAAGTGGAGGAATGAGGCGGGGTGATGACGGTGACTGGGGAGAGCGGGTCGGGTCCGGGAGGGGGTGGAGTCAGAAGCACTGGTGCACACTGTATGCTATCCCCCTTCCTGGGCCTGATCCCCTGACATGGATCAACATGGACTTGAGCCAGCGATATTACTGACGCAGGTTTGAGTTGACCCATTGTGGCTGCTGGGGCTTGCCCAGGGGGCAAGGGGATAAATGTCTCTATTGACAAGCTAGCTGAAGTGGCTACACTTACTTGGGAATTAGTTCCCTTGAACTCAGTGTGACTTGCTTCTGTGTAAACATGCATAAGATTTGATTGCCTGTCACACATTCCGTTTATCCCCTTGATCTTAGCAGTATTTTCTGATCTACATTTTCTCCAGCACAACCCCAAGTTCACAAGCCGAGAGAAGCCTGGAAATCAGATGTGAAAATTGTGCTACATAAAAAAAAAATGATATTGGCAGTGATCACTACTGCCTAATAGCATAGTTGGAGGTTAAGTTGAAGGTTGTCAAAAGAAGCCAAGTCGCTCGTCAGTTAATGTGGCGCTGATGAAGTGACAAAGAACAATTTCAGCCCCGGCTTGTGAAATTGATACAAAGGCATTAGACAAGGCTGAAGATGAAATGATATGGAAGGAGCTGCCGAGGAGCAGAAAGTGGCAGATTTCACTGCTGAAGGAGGAAGAGTGGGGAGCTTTCAACTCGGCGGCAGATAGGAACCAGGCAAAGTATGAGCACGAACAAACAAGCGGCAAGGAATCAAAACTGCAGTTAACAAGGCAGTGTGCTAACAAGCGCTGAGAAATCATGCGGAATGCTTGAAGGGATAACAGAATTTAAAGAGCGAGAGCCGATGAGCCGGCAAGGAATTCTCTGACAATTTCTGCCGCAAAGCCCTTGGAAGAAATGTGCATATATGTGCATGTGTGTGTTGAGAGTTGATCAGCATAACCAATGGCATTGCACTATGAAGGCGAACTGCATTTCTCTCTCTCTCTCTCTCTCTCTCTCTCTCACACACACACACACACACACACACACACACACACACACACCCCTTGACAGTGGCTTGACTAGGTTTGCATCACCCATTTTGGGAGGCCAGCCTGTCACCCCTGTGATGGATCTTCTCCCCAGCAGTGGGCGATGCACTGCCCGTCAGTGGGCGTGGTGTGTCCTGCCTCACTGGATTTTAAAAATTTTGGCCAATAGTAGTGTCACCTTCCCCCTGTGCATGTCACCCAGTGTGGCCCACACCCCCTGCACCCCCTAGTGATGGTACTCTCCCTTGGGAGACACTTTAGGTCACCCTAAACTCTGCTTTCCACACATTTCCTCTTCTGCTTGCTCCTCATCCTCTGCCAGCCTATTTAATATTGAGGAACAAGCCAGGAACAAGAGGTGGAGGAGGTGGCAATGGTAGGTAAGCTGGGGTGCACGGCCCACAAAAGGGGATACAGGGGGTATATTGTACCCAGGCCCAGGGTCAAAAAAGGGGCCTAGTAGCCAAAGGAGGGGTGTTGGAGGGAATCTCAGAAAATGATTGTATATATTGTGTGAAGACCAGCATTCACGTTTTATGTAAGCCGATACAGTTTTATATCTCGTAGTTTGTCAAAATTATGATCCAATGATGGTATGAAATTATGATCCAATGGAGAAGGGAAGGGGCCCCAAAGAAACTTTGTGCTGCCTGATGAAATTCCTCTCAGAGACCCTGTTGGGGTAGCAAGGCAACATACTACCTCAGGTGCAAGTGGGAACTGGACCAGCACTGAAGGTTCTCTTCCCAAATCCCATGAGGACTAGCTCTTTCAGAAGACAAAGGGAGGTCAGGTGGGAGAAAGGAAGTGAAAAACCATTAACCAGAGAGCAACAAGTACTGGAAGGGGGAGAAAAGAGAAATGGCAGCCTACAATGCAATCTGTAGGCCTGCACTGTATCCAGCACAAAATTGGGGCCAGAATCAGCTCAGCCAGAGGCAAGGCAAATCTATCCTCTTACCCCCAGAGAAGCCACCACAGCCCCAATGGGTTTCCTCGAACCTGCGACACCTCAGGAGGTAGCACAAGTCAGAGGAGAACGGAGCTGCTCCATGCTGCTCGGGGAATGGGGTTGGGATCCAGCATAACTGGGTCCAGCTATAACTGGGCAGATCCGAGGGAGGGGGGCTCTCGGTGTGTGGCCCCTCCCAAACTATCAAGCCAGCAGAGAAGGGAGCCCACTGGGGTGGGAAGCAGCCTAAGCAAGGCTGGGAGCCCAGGTCTACCCACCTTGCAGAGGCAGAATGGGAGCCCAGGTCTATCCAGCAGGTAGATCTGGGCTCCAAGTCCAGGTGGGTGTCCAGATCTACCCGCCCAGCAAACTTCAGCCATGAAGGCAAAAGTTCAACTAGGAGCCTAGGTCTACCCACCTGGTTGACCTGGGTTCTGGAGTTAAGGTAGTGCTCATGCCCCCCCCCCCAACACAAACACTGGATCTACTCCTGTCCTTAGCCCACTGTCCTCCATGGGTTCCCTCCAATCAGGGCAGGCCCTGAGACAGTTGCCCTGCCACTACCAAGTGACCGCTATAAGGCGGTATCAGGGATCAGCTGGAGGCCTTTTGCTAGTGCAGCAAACGCCAAAGCCATGAATGCTTTGCAAGTTAATACTAGATTAGATAATTATAACTAGATAAAATTTAAGTTAGAACCAAGCCCAAAGTTCTCCATGGAAAAACTTTGGCTGGAGTTGGAGTTGGAGGGGGGGCTAGAGCTGGGTGAAATGGCTGCCCCAGGCTCATTTTTTGTTGTTGTTGCCACCATGGTGGTCCTCCCAGAGATGCCCATTTTCCCCAAAACCCTCTTCAGAATAACACTAACAGGGGAATCCTATCTGGCCTTGCAAATGCAGAACAGGCACACACTGATGCCAATGTGGCATAAGGAGGCTTGTGGCATTGGTGGAAAGGCCTGTGCCAGTCTGCTGGTCCCAGTCGAAGGCCTGCGCTTACCAGACAAGGTAAGGTCCCTGCAGGCTGGCACATGGGTGAGCGTGGAATGGGGAGGGGGAAGATCTGGAAAGGGGCAAGGACAATGGCAGAGGCCTCCGCAGTATCCCACCTCTCTTCTTGAGCCTGATTTCTCAACATGAGGCTGCTTGGATTTTTGCCAGCTATTTTGCTGGTGCAGGCCCAAGTAGCCCCATGTTAGGGCTTACTCCAGGAACAAACATCCCTTTACCTCAGGTTGACCTCCAGCAACAACTTTCTTTTCCCACATAGAATGCAGTGGAGGCAAAGGATAGGATTAGACTGTAATGATGAAGCATTCCTTGGGGGGGGGGGGGGAGTTTTCCCAAGGAAAAGGGTACAACCACAGCTGCCAGAAGATATGTCACAATTTTTACGTGCTGCTCCCACTTTAGCCTCTACATACTCCCCCAGTTGCCAAAATGCCCCATTTCATCATAAATGACCAGACAGCAAAAGC
Source organism: Tiliqua scincoides (assembly GCF_035046505.1). Lineage (NCBI taxonomy): Eukaryota > Metazoa > Chordata > Lepidosauria > Squamata > Scincidae > Tiliqua > Tiliqua scincoides. The sequence goes on along the minus strand of NC_089825.1, from coordinate 12,013,513 downwards.
CAATGAAATTAAGGATTTTTATATATATATATATATATATATATATATATATATATATATATATATATATATATATATATATATATCAAGATATGGTGATGGCCCACTAGCTGAGAACAAAAAGTTCTGAGACAGATTCATGTCAGACAGTTCTCAGCCATGGTAGTTAAATGAAGCTTCCATGGTCAAAGGCACTATACCTTTGATATCATGGAGGCCATCCACAAGAAACGGACACAGAAAAGAGGCAGAACCACAATCCCTAGAACAGCAACAGATTTCACAAGTGCAGAAGACGCATTTATTGAGTTAATTAGTTGCAGTCCTAACATCTTTTGAGGTAAATGTATTTTGTCGCCAGGATATTTTAATGAATTCAATACAATATAGCAGTGGTTCCCAAACTGTGAGCTGTGGCTCCCTGGGGAGTGATGGAAACCAGCCAGGGGAGCCATGCAAAAAAAATGCCACCCTATAAAATGTATCAGATTGTAACCCTAATGGGGAGCCGCAGCCAATGGCCCAGTAGGTAAAGGGAACCACCAGTCAAAAACATCTGGAAACCACTGCAGTACTGGTTTCTTCCAATGCTTGGCTCCTAAGGGAAACCATGGCTTCCCACAAGAATGTGTTCTTGTCAATCCTGAAATGTACTTCCAGCTTTATAGATGACTTTAGTGGTGAACAATTCTTCAGGGACATCCAGTAAGAAGAATATTTCAGTCCCTGAATGTGATATGAGTTAAGTCCTCATAGACTTGCTACTGTAGCTAATCTCAACTTATATTTCCAATATCTCCTCGCTGTCAAAAATGAACTTCCTTCCAAATCTAGGGACGTCACACAAAAGTGTCCCGGTAAATGTCAGGAATATATGTTCTCCCTTCACGCACAATTATGTAAAACGAGGTTCCTCAGACACTTGTTCCTTCTTCATGTTGATTGTGAAGAAAATTGATACCATCGCAATGGGGTATTGCCATTACTTTTGCTTTACATCGTGGCTTCCAAAGAGGGAGGTCATTTATCAGGAACGGGAGAAATGGAGACAGCTGTAACTCATTCAAAACACATCATTTGAACAGTGTTATTCAGCAGCTCAGTTGTAATGAAACCAGAACCTACTCCTTCAGTTTAGGAGTCATGAATTAGGTACAGACTTTCATTGATCAGATATGAAATGAACTTCAAGGCCCCCCTGGGAATTCTGAAGGCTTCCGAAATGGGTTGTAAGCGAACCATTTCACTGAAAAGCATTTCTTATTGATAAAGCCCAGACGGATAGATAGGGATACTGGCAAGATCCAGTTATTACACTCAGAGAATTACACTCAGTTATTGTGTATAGGTGGTGGTGGGGAGGGACTGTGAATAAGTAAGGGAAAAAAAATAACTTTGATTTAATTCGCTTACGAGAGAGAATGGGGTGGGAAATGCACGAGGACTCTTCTAGCAAATGCAAGAATATATTAACGCAGTTAATATTGGCCCCCAGGGCTTAAGCAGAATGAGAATCTAAAAGGTTACAGTGCACGTTGTTCAACAAACCTTGCCGAGACGATCCCCAGACACTTGGTAGAAAGCTAATATTGCTTGAAATGTGTGTATTTAAGGGATTGTGCAGACCTCCCTTCTTGGTCTGTGTATTTCACTTCTTCCCTTTAAAGTTGTGACTAGTTTGTGATGGAAGTGAGGAAGCAGAGTTAAGGGGAAAGACCTGCAATCTGTGAATGGTCACCCTGTAATAGCACAAACATACTAGCAGCTAAGTCCTACTTCACTTACTTTGTTGACCGCGGGATCATTTGCAGATACAGATACTAGCGAAAACAGAGGGGGAAGGTAGATCCACTTGTTTCCCCTGATCCAGCGAAGAAAGGCATGCCTGCAAATAGGTGTTTGCAAACAGATTGCTGGAGCAGGAACCATGGTAACCCGTGTACCATGCCTTTAGAAGATGCCAGTCCAAACCCTTGAGGACGGATCCCGAGGTGTAGGGGGGATGCAAGCTACTCCAGCGGCAAGAATGCCTCCTCACTGCTGCACTACCTTCTCCTGCATACCTCTTATGAGAACTCAGAGCGGCTGTGAGCAGCTCTGAGTAGTTGACTATTTTTTTCATTTATTCTCCTTAGGGAAAAAAGCAAAAAAAAAAAAAAAAAAGTGGTCAGCCATAAAACTGGAAGTAATTAGCAGTGATGTCATCATGTTACTTCGATTACTTCCAGGTTCCAGAGGCTGACATTCAATGTCACGGCCCCAGGTGCCAGTTTCCCTAGTTACTCCGGTTTGGACCACACAGAGGGAACAACCCTAACCAGGTTTACTCAGAAGTAAGTCCTGTTTTGTTCAATTGGGCTTACTCTCAGGAAAGCAGCCACAGTCAATGGGGATCCCACTAAATAGACCTTACTTTAGTTTGAGGTGATAGATAACTTGGCAACATTTTGAAGAAGAGAGATTCAAAACAATTTTCAGAGTTCCTGTTCATCCCAAGGTGAACAGGAGTAAATTTTCATGGACACTAAAATGAGTTAGTCTCCACCTCCACCACTGCATTACCTGCTCCCGCAAGTTCAGGAAGGTCCACTGCTGGTAGGGGAACACTGCTGTGTCTTGTGGTAGCCCTCCCAAAAAGGCCACTGACAGAGTGCTCTGTGCTCTGTCAGCAGCCATTTTGCAACATCTGTTCCACTGTCACAAAGCACTACGGCCAGCAGCCCAGTCTATTGGGCTGTTAGTGGGATTAGGTTGTTATTGAGAAAAAGGTCAAGTCTTCATGACATGAGGCTTTTGGGCTCCAATAACAGAGGTTCCAAAACCATAGCATGTAGAGCTCGTTCTAAGAACGGGTTCTCATAATATGCTCAATTTGTTCCAAAACATCCAAAGTGGAACCCACCCAAATTAGGAGACATTTTACAACCTTTCCTTCCAATATGATTGGTCAGTTGCTACTATCACTGAGCAAAAGTTGAAAAGTAGTGACTTCCATTCTACTTAGGTCATGTTCTTAGGCTAGCAAGCTTTTGTGTTCCTGTGTCTATCCACTTGATTCTTCTAGAGCAGGTGTCTCCAAACCCCGGTCTGGGGGCCAGATGCGGCCCACTGTGAGCCTCTATCTGGCCCTCAGCCAGCCTCTTGTCCCCTGAAAGCCCCTGGCCCACTTTGCCGAACATGACTGGAATTGTGCTCTGGTTGCATCTGGAGGGTGTTCTATGGGCAAGAGAGGCTGAGTGAATGAGCCCACTCATTCATTTATTCACTCATCTAAGTTCCATCTCTAATTTATTTATATAAATTTTATATTTAAATTTTTTTTCCGGCCCTCAAAACCATGCCAGACATTTGATGCGGCCCTCTGGCCAAAAAGTTTGGAGACCCCTGTTCTAGAGTGACACATACCTCCCAACCAATTGCCTCTCCTTTACTGGGTCAGCAAGCAAACATCCCTGGAGGATTTCACAAGGTACAATGGTGCCTATATCATTCCCAGACCCCCCCACAGATACTGAATTGCACTGATAATTAAATCTCTGGGGGTGGGGGTTTCACACTGCAACCAGTGTGGATTGTCTAGGTGGCAACCTCCCCATGCCTCAGAAGGCCTCCTAGATACTTCTGAAAGGCATTTCTGGTTTGCTGAAAACCTCGAAGTGCATTTCATAGGCTTCCAGGAGGCTCTCTGAGGCGCGGGCAGGTTGTGTGTGACCTTCCTATGCCTCAGAAAACCTCCCAGACACGACATGAAGGCACTTCTGGATGTGTCTGGGAGGTCCTTGAGGCCCTCCAGATGACGGCTCAGCATCTCAGTCACCCACGTTCGAGTCAAATCTGCAGGTGCCAATTCCATGGATAAGGAGGATCCACTGTACATAAATGTACCTGTATTTTAATAAGCACTTTTCTTTGCCCTCCTTATTGATAATTACTGCTTGATCTCTCTCTCTCTCTCTCTCACACACACACACACACACACACACACACACACACAATCTAAATAGCCATGATGCAAAGAAATTGTATAGCGCTGCCCAATGGCAAGGCATCTCGTGATGAGCATCAGTTTCCGAGATTCTGTGCGTAGGAATGCCAGTTCAATGACAAATGCATCATGCAGCTCTGCGCATAACATTGGCTCCATGACAGACAGCATATATGTTGAGTTGCAAGCCTTTGGTATACAGACACCTCACTGGCCTCCTAAATGAGATACCACTCACATCAGAAGCCAGCTGGTGACTGTGCACTATACCTTCCCTGCTTCATGGGGCACTGGAAGACTTTACAGCTCTCCCAGGCTAATTAGCATGCATCTTCTGAACATAAAAGAGAAGGAGGAATAGACTGCAGCTCTGACAGATGGAGGGATTTTTTCCCCTGCTAAATTAAATCCAGCAGAAGAGAGAAAGCACCACAGAGTGGACATCCACAATAATAGGAGCTACATTTTCCAAAACATACGTGCAAACTGCATTTCTTCCGTTCACAACTTGGAAGGCCACAAGGAAGGCTGCCATTCTGTCCGGTGATGCCATCCTTGTTGCAGCGGCAACGGTTTTTGCTGCTGACAGTCAAAGGGAACACATTATGTCGCCTTGCGTCAGCTGCATTTTCTCTACATGCTCATTGCGTTGTCTGTCACTTCCTGTCAAATATACGTGGCATCGTTCCCCGTGCGCCGGTGATTCTACCCAACAAGATGCCCCTGGCAGACATGCCTCACTGTGACATGCTTCCGTTTCAATCAGGCCTTTATGCACATCGGCCACCTATTTTCCAAAAGACATTTCGCAGTCCTGCAGGAATCAGACGTACCTGCAGTCTCCGTGTGGTGGACGGAGGTTTCTTCTCCATGAGACCAATTGTTTGCAAATGATTCTAAAGACACACAGCTGGTTACTATTCCTTTTGTTGTTTTTATAGTGCTCTCTCTCTCTCTCTCTCTCTTTCACCCCCCCCCCAAAAAAAAATCTGGCAATGACAGGGCTGTCGGTACTGAAACTAATTCTGTCCTGACACCTCTGCTTATAAAGCTAAATTGATTTTTTTTCCCCTTTTCTAATTCCTGTATTTACTTCCATTACAAAACACCACCAGGACTCCCACCTGAGTAATGTATTAGATAGCTGTGTAAAGAAGCGGAGCATTTGTGGAGCCTCGCAGAACATGGCCTCAATAAAAAACAGCAGGGGAAAGACAGAGCCAAAAAGGTAAGGGGGGGGGGAAGAGGGAAGGGAACAGGGGAGGAAAGTTAAATGAGATTTTGTGCATTTTTTTTCCCTGGTACATATAAAAATAGGAAATTGTAATTATGAATATTGATGTCATCGCTGCATTCCTAGTACTAGACTTTCAAGGCTAATTTTCATACAATATATCTATGGCTGGTTTTCTTTATGGAGGATGAATTTGGTTGCTACATATGGCACTCCGTCCATCCTCTGATGGTGCATTCTACCAGCACTCCCAATATTGACGGTTCGGGAGGTGGCCTAGGCAGGTGGCTCCGCTGAGGGGTCTGGGCCCTTGGTTAGCACATGACCTGGCGGACACCTGCTTTTAGCAAATGCAGGCAGATGGCTTTTTGCTTCTGAAAAACCATAATGCAAGGAAAACGAGTGAATGTAACAGCAGTACAAGTCTAAACCCCCAAAACAGAAAAAGTTCCAAAAATCTGTATAATAAGCAATGGCCTTTTGGCAAAAATTCCTGGTTTTTTCCCAAGGTTTTGCCCATTTCCCCTATCTTCGGACCGTTCTTACACTCCAGAGGCTTCTGAATCTGAAAAAGGTGGCAATGTACGCACCAGCACAATACTTGCGGCACCAGTGCTTGTGGTAGCAAAGTGCCATGAAGCCCTTTGTGGTGGCATAGCAGTCACTGGTGCAAAGGACCGTGCTGGCCTACATAAGCAGAAGGAGTAGCAAGAAGGTGAGTTTCAGAATGGGATGGAGTAGGGCAGGAAGGGGGCAGAACAGGGTGGGGAGGGTGACAGCGGGGGTTGGGATGGGAGATGGGTGGGTCTGGCCCGGGAGGTGGCACAAGTAGCAGCTCTGGCCAGTGACGCCCCTAGGGTTTGTGTCACCTGGTGCAGGAGGCCGGTGCGTCGCCCCCATGATGGACCTGCCCCCATGCAGTGGGTGGGGCCATGCCCCGGGAGGTGGGCATGGATATACCACAGCCCCACCCCCACTGTTTTTTGGCTATAACTTTTGATAGAATAGAGAGATTTCAACACGGTTTGTTTCACTGCATTCTGCATGAAATGACACATCACTTGATATGCAACATAACGGTATCATTTGAAATGTTGGTGAGTAGCAGTGTCACTCCCCGTGTGCACGTCACCTGGTGCAGCCCACACTCCTGAACCCCCTAGAAATGCCACTGGCTCTGGCATATGCCACATCCTAATCTCCTTCCCAGGATAGATCCACTGACACAAGGCAACATGGACTTGGGCCGGTGTCGAACTCGTGCAGGTCCAAATTACCCCACTGCAGCTGCTGGGATTCACTCTGGAGCAAGGGGACAGTCTCCTGACCCTGAGGAGATCTCGAGCAGCCAAACGCCCTATGCAGGATGCAATGCCGGCCATGCTAGCACCACCGCATTGCTGCATGGGAGCCTGCACTGGATTGGGCTGTCCATCAACCCAGTGTCGGCGCCACTCTCTTAAGATATATCCCATTGTTTGAGCATCTTCCCCCTTGACCAGCAAAGACGTCTGAATTTGAACCAGCTTAGAGGGCCATGAAGCTCACCTTATGTCCAAGGGCAAGCCATTCAGACACACAGGTGACCCCCAAATGGCCAATCTCCAAAGTAAAGTAGGGTAGTGCCCACTGACTATATAAAGAGGGGGTCCATACATCATTTTCGTGTGTTGCCCAGATCCATCTTTAGAAGCAGCCGCTGTTTCATGAAAGGCTCACTGACTCACTAGGCTGCACATCTAAAAGTAGGAACCAGGACCCTGGAACAACCGAGTAATTATTGTACTCAGTTAACCATGTCAGTTGCTGGGGTCATACAAGTCTCCATGATACCCTGGCTGCAAATTGTAGTCTGGACAGAAACATTAGCCCTGTTCTCTCTCCGCACAGGGAGATGAGTGCAGGAGAGGATTTTCAGAGTGTACCACTTATTGCGACCCCCCACCCTCTCCAGAACCAGTATTTGCCTGCAGCAATAAATTCTGAACACAACTTGAGTTTCTCCCCATGATTTCTCCCTTGGATTTTGAAACATCAAGGAGAAGTTGTACCAGTCAGTCTGGAATATAATTTTTTTTTAAAAAACCCTTTTGATTGTTTTGAAAAAATTAAGTGTATAGTATTTACACTTTTTAAAAAAAAGTGTACAGTATTTTATGACATTTTGGAAATGAAAATAATTATCGGTGTTTTACAGTTTTACAAATTTTAGACAAGGTGTAAACATATATGTAGACAGAGCAGTTTTTGGAGTGCTTGTGGAGAATGTTCACACTTAAAACTAATTAAACAGGACATATTTTAGTTGTTTCAAATAAATTCACTGTGAACTTCACTGATGAGAGAGTATGCTGGGTGTGAGCCGGTTATCATTTACGGTGGCTTTATTTATCAGTCAATCTTTCTATTTATAAGAACATGAGATGTGCATCATAGGCTCTGTATTTGGTTCAGGGCTTACTTTACATTAATGTTGGGTCAGTGAAAGGATTTATTGCCCAGGGATACTTTCTCAGGGTCTGATCCAAACCTAAGTGAGCCCAGTGCTGTCTCCACACTACACGGTTGGCAACCTTCAGTCTCAAAAGACTATGATATAAGCCTACAGCACCCAGTATTCCCAGGCGGTCTCCCATCCAAGTACTAACCAGGCCTGACCCTGCTTAGCTTGCAAGATCAGACGAGATTGGGCATGTGCAGGGCATTCTTCAGCAAAATCTGTTAGGATGATCATTGCAGGTGGACTTTCTTTCACCAATATAACCCCCCCCCCCAAACTGGGCAAAGAGGCACCTTTTAAAGTGGTATACTCATGTTAAGCAGGGGGAAAGCAACTGTTTCTCTTCATCTCAGCATGATATCTTTTCCAATGGCTGATGCTGGTGTCTCTTTCAGCATTTCTTTTCAAACCGTGAGCCCTTTCGGGTCAGGGAAACATAGAGTGATTTATTTTGCTATGTAAACCACTTTGTGAACTATTTTTTGTTGAAAAACAGTATTTGAATATTGTTATTAATAATAACAATAATAAGTAAACGTATAAGTATATAATCATAATATTTGTAATCATCACGGCTTGTATAATAATCATCACGGCTTGTAACCTGTGATGGTCTTTTCCTCCAGAAATTTGTCCAATCCCCTTTTAAAGGCATCCAGGCCAGATGCCATCACCACATCCTGTGGCAAGGAGTTCCACCGACTAATTACACACTGGGTAAAGAAATATTTTCTTTTGTCTTGGCATCATCTCAACGGATGAATTACCTGGATTTAAATCCTCTGGTTTCCACTCAGGATGTTCTCCTGACTTACCTCTGTCAGTATTCCTTCTGAACATTTCCATAGACGCTCTATCTTTTGATATGGCCACTGTCTTTATCAATTTCTGTGCATTGACTGTAGCAGCCCAAATCTTCTATTGTTGCCAATAGTGGCGGTCCAGACACTGGATGGTCATCTCTAGTCTAAACAAGAGTTAAAATACACAATACTGTCATGAAGCTCCTCATGGCAGAACGATCGTCTGAAGAACCACATTTAATCATTACAAACATGATTGTTTGCTGTGTTTTAAACCAAACTGGTTTCGCACCTTCGACATTATGCAGATGAGCTGTGCGTATTTCAGGAACATTGCACTTCACCAACAGGCTCAAAAGAAAAAAAAAAGGAGAGCTTAATTTTTAAATAATTAGCTCTTTTCATTTTAAGATGTGAACATCTGCAAATCAGAACTTTTACACGGCAGGCAAAGTCAACCTCTCGGTGCACCTTCAAAGTAAGAGAACAGCTGCTGCTTGCCATTACCACGCTCCAGCGTTTGGAACGCGTTATTGGCAGCCTGTGTTCCTTGATTGAAAAATACAAGCGGGGAAAGCTAATGCGGGATGACAGAGAGAGGAAAAATGCCATATGAACAAAACTGTCGAGGTGTAACACTTGCATATTAACAGGAGGAGTTTAGAAAAAAGAGTTATCTTGCTGAATACATGACAATCAAAAGAGATATTCATGGGCGAATTTTGGTGAAAATGAACCAAGAGTAGCTTCATTACACTGCAGCAGCAAAAGCACAGAAAGAAACATGGTTGTGTTGGATAAGTGAACCCTCTTCCCCCCCCCCCCCATATCTGGGCCATGAATCACAAGCTTCCATCACAAGCCATTACAAAAGATCACTTTTAGGGACATTCTAAGTATGGCTTAACCCCTGGGGGCTGGGGATAAGAATAGGCCCTCAGTTTGGCTGTACTTGTCATAAGAGGCGACTAAACAGCCACTGGGTAGATGGAACTCGTCAGCCTGGGAAGGCAACTCATCTGAGAGAAGGAAAACTCCGATCTCCACTGCCTTGTGGCTACATCCAGTTATGGAAGAGGCTTCAGGAGTCAACCTCGAGGCAAAATCCAGAGCCGGAGTCCCTGAGGCAGTTCATGGCTGAACACAGTCACGTTCTGGCAACTCCTGCGACGCCGCTGGAACCAACCGTATTGGCCTCTGCCTTTCCATTGGACCATTTCAGCGACGTGGAGAGGGGGGATTTGCTGCATGGGTAACAGTCTATCCTCCATATCTACTTTACCCAGGCGTCGCGCACTGGAGAGGACACTCTATTCCAGAACCACCATTCAGAGTGCGAGACCATAGTCTTCCGAGACTGAAGGATGCCAACAAGTATGGCTTGTAATGTTTTGGGATGAGTGTTCTCACAACCCTGCTTTCTCTATGGACTGGTCATTGGGAACGTCTGAGATGTTTGAGTGTCAGGTGGGCTTTATGGCCCGATGACCTGTCTCAGGCCACATTTCCTTTGTGGCCTGTGATGGATCTTATTCCTACCAGCAACACCTTCTCCACCCCATTTCTCTCCTCAGACTTGTGCTGGCAAACTTGCCAGTTCAGGTCTAAGGAAACTCATTGCTGGTTGGGAGGCTTACGTGGGGGAAGGCTTACAAGGCTTATGTAAGGTAAGGCTTACAATCCCCTTTCCCTGCTGTCTCCTGGTCAGCCAGCTCCTCTACTATGGATGCAGTGTTTGCCAGCTTGGCATCACTGTGGTGGGGGGGGGATCTATAAGATTGAGCTCTCAGCCACCTTTTACCATGACCAAGGAGGAAAGGAAGGAAGAGAGGGTTACAGCTGAGTTTGATCAAAGCCTCCTGCAGCTGCCATCTACTGTCTTTAAAAAGCAAGCACAGAGAAAATCTTACTGTCAAAATCTTATAATTTAATTATGATCAATGCGACTGATAAGATAAGATGAAAGGAACATTCTTATGATAGCACCCTTCTGAGTGGTAATTGCTTTGGCCCAGTGGACACTCTAGAGCAGGGGTGTCTAAAGTTTTTGGCAGGAGGGCCACATCATCTCTCTGACACTGTGTCAGGGGCCAAGGAAAAAAAGAATTAGTTTACATTTGAATAAGTTTACATAAATGAATATATTAAAGATGAACTTATATGAATGAATGAAGGTCTTGCAATAGCTCAAGGCCTATAAAAGGCCTTGCACAAAGCAAGGCTGGCCTTTCCTTTGCTGCCACTACTGCATCACAGACGTGAAACAGCAAGCAGTGGAGGGAGACCTCATCCCACAGCTCACAGGAGAGGTCTAACAGTACTTATCTCCACGTATACCCTCAGACTGCCTATGGGTATTCTTGGACATAAGCTGTTTTGGTAGCATATGTCCAAGGAGGAAAAGGGATGGGGAAGTTTACAAGAGGATACAAGATCTGGCATGCACCAGTGCTGCTAGATCCACCACCTCCTGCCCCCCCACCCTGGTTCCTCTCTGCTTGCTGCCCAAAAATGCCCCTGTTCCTCCCACTCCCTACCCTGTCCCTCCCACTACCTGCCCCCACTGCTGCCTTACCTGGTGGCAGTGGACAGTGTCTGGGTCCTGATGCTTCTGCCAGCAGAACATGTGTTCTGCTGGCAGACCCTTTCTGATATGTGTACATGCCATGTGTCCAGGTCCCAACTAGGCACCCATTAGGTCAGAGGCGCCCCAAGGGACAGCAATTACCCTCCAGGCTGGCGGCCCCTCCAGTAGGTCCGCAGAGACCCCATAACTAGGCCCACTGCCCAGAAAGGCTGAGCACAGCTTAGGCCAGCAAACCCTTTATAAGGCAGGTACAGGCCAAGGATGAAGGTCAGTGGTTGTGAGGAGGTTGGCTGGTGAGGAAGCTGGCTTGCCTATGAGCCTATAAGGAGCCATGAGTGGGGAGAAAGATACGGGTGAGGCAACCCCCCACCTCCATAGCCTCTCTGAGGCCTATCACTGCAAAGGGGGTGCTGCCCTCTTTGCCTGACAGCCGTGACATGCACCCCGCTTAACCTGACACCCCTGGGGTGCCAGGCATCCCGCCCAGGGCCAGACATGATGTCTACACTGACATGGACAAAAGCAGAATGGCCGAAAAATCCAGTTTTACAAGATGGGACTAAAATGATACACGTGGCAGCCCATTTACATGTACAAGCTGTTAATGGATGTTGTGGGTGAGGCGAACATGCAAAATGAGCCTTAAGTTGAAAATATATATACATTTCCTCAGCTTCCCAATTTCCTGCACTGAATTTCAGGTTTTGCTAGTGAAAGGCCAGCTTCATTTTGCCCTCCTTCCCTTATGACAGTGTACCCCTGACTACTTTGCTTTAATCTCCAGATGCAGGCTGATCAAAATAGTTCTAGCTCCATGGCAGCCTGAAAATGTGGCAAAGACCACCAAGACAGTGTGACAGAGAAACACAAGGACGTGTACCGCCTCATGACCCCTTGAGCTATCCACATTTCAAAAAGACTTCCATTTTCCGTGCCATTTAGAGGTTGGGTCCTTGAGAACTGTCTCTTCGTATCAGCTCATTCTTGGTTGTCTTTCAAAAGTGAGCCTGGACAGTCTTCAACTCTTGGCAATCCAAGGTGTCTTTTCCTCTCCTACTGACAGAAACAGGCTGCCAGTCTTCAGCTGTGAAATCCCTTGGCTGTCTTCCATTGACTTTATTTTTAAAATCTTTAAATAGCTGTTGTCCTGTTTTATGAGGAAGCCTTATTAATATTAGTAATCTTCTTTCCTGCTTCAGAAAGCGTTGTTTATTTTTTTTAAAAAATGCTTTGAACTCTTTCTGGGGCGTGACCCTGACCAAAAGCCTCTTCCAGATTCAACAAAAAAAACCCCATCAACATCATATTTTGGTAGGGGAAAAAATCTTTTTAAAAAACAATGTTTTCACATTTGAAAGCTCCAAAAATGTTTTCTCAGAATCAAATTGTGATTTCTCAGGTTTTTGAAATCGCAGTCTTCTTCTAAACAAGTGGTTTTCAACCTTTGTCATCTCACTGCACATTTACGAGGCACTAAAATTATCAAGGCATGCCATCAGTTTTTTTGACAATTGAAAAGACTCACCATGCTACTGGTGCGGAGCTCACATACCCCAGTGCCTTAGTAATGAATGACCCACCCTGAAACTCCCACGGCACACCTGTGGACTGTTTGCGACGGAACCATGGTTGAAAATTGCTGTTCCAAACATTGGTGGAACCACTCAGGACCATCAACCAATGGTTGAGGACCTGCTAATCTCTGGTACTTCCTCATTGGGCAGGGAAAAGTTCCCTGCCTGCTATACTGGAGAGCCACTGCCCGTACACGTAGAAAATACTGACCTGGATGGACAAATAGCATGCAGATGGACCAATAGCTTGATTCAGTGTAAGGCAGTTTCATTCATACACATATCCCATTTTTGTTGACTATGCTCTTAATTCTTCAGTAAATAAAAATCTTGACCAGTAGTCATTGCCATTGAAATGCAAACCCTTCTTCCATGTAAAATTTAAGCATTCTTAACTTGGTTGGATGAGAATTCAGTTAGGACATCATGTATTGTCATATACAGATTTTTTTTCGAACTGTGTTCGTGGATATCGTTTAAACACATTGAAACTCTAACTAAAACAGCTCAAGAAATATTTTTAAGCCTGTATAAACCTGTCCATTGGCCCCCTCTTTTGGGTCGTGTCAGATAGTTGTGTGTGAGGGCACAGAAACCCTAATTGCTTCACAACTATATTTCAATTCAAACCCACATCCCATCATATTTCACAAAAGAGGTAGGCAGAGAGTTCATCAAGGCTCTCCATCTTAGATAACAATGTGGCCATTCTTTAACACTGAGGATGTGAAATTACACTTCCCTGGTGTGTTACAGTTATAATGTGGTTTCAAAATTGTATTCAGTCCAGATAACTCCAGGCCAACCTATGTTATTGATTGTTGAGCAGAAGTGTACATTCAGAGGAGAGTTCACCAAGTTGCCCTAAAATCACAATTGCCCTAAAATCAAAATACAAGGCAGTGCTCACACCAATTTCTTACAGGCGTAATGACAGTGGCTGGTTATTAAACGGTTATTACAGGGGGATGATGATGATGATGATGATGATGATGATGATGATGATGATGATGATGATTTTCACAGAGTCAGATAGATGTTATCATATCATCATCATCATCATCATCTTCACCTAGGAACAACAGAGAACGCCCTCCTGTGCAAACCCACCAAACTCAGATGGAGGCCAGATAGACAAGAATACTTATTTTCTCTCTCCATGTTGAATGCAATAACTTGTTTTTTTTTTAATGCATTTGTTTAAAAAAAAAAAAAAAAGGTTTCCACAGTTATACATACAAGGAATAATGGTTACATTCAGTAGCTGATGAGAATTTATTTGGAAAAAGTCTACAGCAATCTGATTACAATGACTTACAATGTATTAAAATCTTTGAAGCCTGAGGCTAAATTTGACTTGAGGTCCCAAGGCACGCCACTCTCATCAGACACGCTACTCTCATCAGACATGCTTTCATTTTTCCCCTCGTCCATGGTAAAAGGGATTGCTCACTAAAACTGGCTGAGTGTTTTTTAATATGAATGACAGAAATTTTTTGTGACATTGGGGAATAAACAATGCAGAAAACCTCAAAGAAGCAAGAAAGCACCAAGGGAGGAGCTGAGAAGGGACATGTTGTGGGATTTCTGCCATTCTGGGTTAGACTGTTCCATAATTTGCTCCCCATTTATCAAGCTTTCACCTGGAAAGGATATGCATGCAGACAGCAGGAGCCTTACAGCCCAAACCTATGTTTCCCTAGCACCCAGGACTACAGCAGTGTCAAAATGGCGACAGCTGTATCCTATGGGGCCAGGGAAGCTGCACCAGATCCTTTACCCCATGTAACATTCAGGTGGCCTCGTCTCCTTGGATCTGCACCTGCTATTGAACTGGCGCAGAACCAAGGAGACCCATGTTGGGTTTCCCGGCCTGGGCGGAGGGGTTAGGATATGATGGCAGAGTCTGCCGCCATCTCTGTCCCCCTCCCGAGCCCACTCTTCTGCTTCCCCCCCTCTCCCCACACAGTTCTGCCCCTGCCCTTCCCCCACCCCAAAATACCCTGCCACCCGCTAGCAGCCATCCTTACCATCAGGAGTTTGGTGGCACGTCAGTGCACTTTTGCGACAAGCTGGGTCAGCAGTGCTGGCAGAGCACAGCACCGCAGCCCATAGGATTGGGCCCTTAGGCAGAAAGGGCATTATGCAAGCAGCAGGAGGCTTATGATAAGCTCCTAGTGTCAGGGCATCCAACCCCTTCCCTCTATGCTCTGAGGCCATGGGGTGACACCAATAGGGCACACTTTATTCTCAACCCCCCATGGACCCACTGCAAGCTCACCCATTTCTCTGCCACCCCAGACAATGATTTGGGTCCCCTGGTGCTGCACTTGGGTTCTGTTTTTGAACTTTTGCATGACTATTTTTTTTTAAAATTATATTTTGCATGCACACATGCTTAATTGGTTGTGTTGTTTTGATTACCATATTGTTAGCCAGCTTGGGCCCCATAAACACAGGAGAAAGGGCAGGATATGAATGCTTTAAAATAAATAAACAAACACAAAACCAGACCTGTATTGGCAACCTTCAGTCTCGAAAGACTATGGTATCGCGCTCTGAAAGGTGGTTCTGGCACAGTGTCTAGTGCGGCTGAAAAGGCCAATCCGGGAGTGACAATCCCTTCCACACCGGGAGCAAGTGCAGTCTGTCCCTGGTCTGTCTCCCTGGCTATGGGCCTTCCTTCTTTGCCTCTTTGCCTCAGACTGCTGGCCAAGTGTCTCTTCAAACTGGGAAAGGCCATGCTGCACAGCCTGCCTCCAAGCGGGCCGCTCAGAGGCCAGGGTTTCCCACCTGTTGAGGTCCACTCCTAAGGCCTTCAGATCCCTCTTGCAGATGTCCTTGTATCACAGCTGTGGTCTACCTATAGGGCGCTTTCCTTGCACGAGTTCTCCATAGAGGAGATCAGTTTATAATGGACGTTCATAGACTAGAGACATTCGCACACCATGTGGTTGTTTTGCAGGGAGCCTCACTGCAGCATGCAGGTGGCCCCTCTCCCTTCTCTTCGGAGCCGTTCCAGGCAGTGGGAGCAAAACGGAAGCTAATGCCTCTGTTTTGCTCCCATCACCCAGAATGGCTCTGAAGGGGAGGGGGAGAACCTGACGCGGTGAGGCTCCCTGCAAAACTTAGTGCTTTGCAACCCCTCTAGCTACGCCACTGCCTGTAACCGCACAAATTTTCTTGTTCTTTAGTGGGGCAATACATGGAATGATGTTTCCACTCTTTAGTGGTGGCAGTATAAGTTGAAACAGGGGCTAGGTCTGCACTTGTATACGTACGTGCCAGGGACTAGGTTCTATTGAACTCAATGGGAATAACTTTTGAGCAGCCATGAGAAGGATTGGACTGTAGGATTGGACTGTCATTTCCAGCTAGACCAGGGGTCTCCAAACCCCGGCCCAGGGGCCAGATGTGGCCCGCAGCAAGCCTCTATCTGGCCCGCAGTCAGCCTCTGATCCGCTGAGAGCCTCTGGCCCAGTTGACCAAACACAACCAGAGTTGTGCTTGTGGGGTGGGGAAATGAGGGTCCATTTAAGTGTGTGCTTTATTTCTTGGTCTGTGTCGGTGCTTGGAGAAGTCCTGGACATTTGAGCCCATTCATTTATTCATTCATCTAAGTTCCATCTCTAATGTATTTATTTAGATTTTACATTTAATTATTTTTTTTCCGCCCCTCGACACTGTGCCAGATATTTGATGTGGCCCTTCAGCTGGAAAGTTTAGAGACCCCTGAGCTAGACAAATACTGATTTGAAAGTGAATGTAGCCTTAAAAGGCCACAAAATATTATGGCATAACACTGAACGGCAAAGTGCTGCCAGCAAAATCTCCACAAGCTTGTACTCCATATTGCTCAAAGTCGGGTCTGAAACAACAGCTTCTTATGGATGAAACAGGAGGAATGAGACATTGTCAGTTTAGAAGCCTGTGAACTTATTTTCCTGCTTTGTGCATTAAAACACCTACCGGGGAACGTATTTGTTTAAAACGGTGATTATATCTCATTATAAGCTTATATTTAAGAAGCTAATATATACTTTGCCAAGCACGGCTTTATCACCCTTTACCGCTGAAGTATTATAATCCTACTCAGTGTAAATGGATAAAATACCAAGTAGAGCTACTCCCGATGGGCCATACATGGACCTCGTTGAATGCATTTGCTTTGTTAAGGTTCTTATTAAGGACGACATTCACTTTCTCAGGCAGCATACGCATCTTTTAAAAAGTGATTTCTCTGCAAATCCTGAAGGAGGTAGGTGGCCAATTAGCTTCTTAGTGGTTTTGTATTGGGGAAAAATGAGTGACTCATGAATAGTAAATTTGAGTGGTCGCGTTCGAGTTCTGGACACACAAACCATGAAACGTGAAATAAATGGAAAATGGAGTCAGTTCTTTGAATTGATTCTCTCTGGCTAAATTTAGGTATATTGTGTAATATCTGAAGCATCTTTTAAGCCAGATAGCAAAACTAAAAAAAAAAACAACCAAAACTAAAATAAAATAAAACCAACATTTCCAGTACAGCACAAACAATCAGAAAACATTATAACCTATTTTCTATTCCTTGCTGTCTTGAAATCTCATTATCTAAAAGAAGTCTGCAATCCTAAATATGCTTATTAGGGAGAACCCTAGTACCCCTGCTAATTGGGTAAGAGGCACTTTTTCAAGTGAGTGCTCCTTTTTTTTTTTTTTTTTTACCACCTCACCCCAGCAGTGTCTGTTTTAGTGGCTGTCTGCTGGTATTCTTTTTGCATCTTTTTAGATTGTGAGCCCTTTTGGGACAGGGAGCCATTTAGTTATTTGATTTTTCTCTGTAAACCGCTTTGTGAACTTTTAGTTGAAAAGCGGTATATAAATACTGTTAATAATAATTAATAATAATAAGCTCCTTTGAACAAATTGGGATTTGCTCCTGAGTAAGCACATATTGGCTTGTGCTGTAAGATTCTCCATATACAGTGTATTTTGTGGTCTTTTCAAACTGCAATCCTCTAGATAAAATTCCCAGAGGGGGCAGCCCAATACTAAGCCCGGCGGCGCCCAGGGCTCCAGTGGTGCCAAAATGGCTACAGCTGGATCCTGTGGGCACCGGGCTAGCACCAGGAGTCTCCTCAGGAGTCTCCCATTTGTATCCTTACCTGGGTAATGCAGCCACAGAGTCAATGAGTCTCCTCAGATCTGCACCTGCTTTTGAGCAGACTCAGACCCAAGAAGGCCCCTGTCAGGCTGCCCTGGCTGGGAGGGTTGTTAGCGTACAGTGGCAGAGACTGCTGCTGTCTCTGCCCCCCCTCCTGGACCTGATCCACCCCTACTTTTGCCCTTCCTCTGCCCCATTCTACCCACTCCCTGCCTCCCCCCACCCCAAGAAGACTTACTGCTGGCCAGTGCTGGAGGAGTGCCGGTTGGCCATCCACAAGATGCTGAGGCCCAGTTCCAACTGGTGGTGGTCCAACATCAGTGGCTCCTACTCCCTGGGTACCACGGGTGTGCCTTACGGCACATTTGCAACACCCAACACCAGTGCTGGAGCTCAGTGCTGACAACTAAGAGGAGCTAGCATTGGGTCTTCAGTTCCATTTATTTCAATGAGCAAATAACATTTCCTTCCAAAAATTCTTCTTCAAGAATGTTGGATGTTGGATCTGCTCCAGATGGTCTCTCCCTTCCCCCTGCCCTTAGGCAGTGGTTCCCAAACTGAGGATCAGGACCCACCAGTGGGTTGCGATCTGATTTTTGATGGGTCGTGAAACTGACAAGGAAAATGAATTGAACTCTATGTAAACTGAAACAGTGCAGCACATGCATGTTTACTCATGAATAGGCATCTCTGCCTTACAGCCCAAGCCTATGCATGTCTGCTCAGAAGTAAGTCCCATTATAGGCAATGTGGCTTACTCCCAGGTAAATGCGAATAGGATTGCAGCCTTACAGCCCAATCGTGAGCTGCCCACACCGCCCAGGTCCGGCAGCTCCATGGCAGGCTCCCACTGGTTCCTGTGCCTTCTGCACTACCACGGGAGGCTCCTCGGGGGATGGGGATGTTCATCCCCTTCCCCCGGGTAAGGGAAGCAGCCCTGCAATGGGGCTACACACTTCAGTGGCAACCTTTTCGTCGCTGATAAGTAAAGGCGCTCATGTAGGGCGAGCAGCCCTGCCTGAGCACCTTGGATTCTGCGGAGCTCAGCTCCGTGGATCCGCCTCTCCCCTTCCCCTGACACGCCTCCCCAATGCCCCTGGCCATGCCCCACCTCCCGCTGCACCGAGACCACCGAGCCGCGGAACCCAGGCGCCTGCCGCGCACCAGCCCAGCTCTGGCCGGCGCTGGGCTAACTCTTGCGGTAGCCTGGCAGTAAGCCCTGCAAACGTGCCTTATGGCACATTTGCAACTGTGGTCCACGGCGTGGAGCCGCGCCGCAGACCACAGGATCGGGCTCTCAGTCCACATAGAAGGGCAGGCTGAGGTGAATGCAAAATCACCAGAATGGTTCCAAGCCAATGAACATGGAGCTTAACAAATGCTCTAAAAGGAAGTCCCCTCCCCCCGCATAGCAAAGGATAAAAAATTTTAGATTGTGAGCCCTTTTGGGACAGGGAGCCATTTTGTTATTTGATTTTTCTCTGTAAACCGCTTTGTGAACTTTTAGTTGAAAAGCGGTATATAAATACTGTTAATAAATAAATAATAAATAATAAAAACAGAGACTTGAGTGGCTGGTAAAGCAAAGCACTTTTTAAAAAGTCTCATAAAGGTAAGTGGGTCCCAACGGGGTTTTATAAAGTGGGTCCTGTTGCTAAAAATTTGGGCACCACGGCCTTGGAGAATTTACTATTGGCTCAATCCTATGCCTGCATTACTTCTGAGTAGACGCGTACAGGATTCAGCTAATAGTTCCCTAAGGGCAGTGGGGAGGCAGAAAGCATCTGGGCAGATCCAATATCAACAGCCTTAAAGAAGAATTTTTGGAAGCTAACCACGGATGCAAGCCTCAATGGTCTGCTCCCGGCTTAGTCAAATGAGAACAGGATCATTTCCATCCTTACCGTGTACTTTACATGCTGTTGTCAACCTGAGAGGTGCCAGACTCCTGGTTTCATTTGTGCTGCCCCTGTAAATAAAACAACGTCCCACACTCCCAGGTTTGAGAACACTGTGTGAGAAACTTGATAAAGGTTGGGGTGTTTTTGTAGCACAGACACAGCAGAGGAGACTGCATCAGGCAGAATTCCGGGTCATGCTGCCATTGGTTGGCAACCTTCAGTCTCGAAAAACTATTCCCAGGCGGTCTCCCATCCAAGTACTAACCAGCCCTGACCCTGCTTAGCTTCCAAGATCAGATGAGATCAACATGTGCAGGGTAACAGTTGCTGCCATTGACTCCGCTGAACACTTGCCCTCTCCAGAACTAGACTCTCCGGTTTGGAGTTGGTCTCTGAGCTCAGCTAGGACCTGACAAAATGGGAGGAACAGCCTTAAGTTCTGCCCATAATAACTGGAGTACATCTGCACACTAGCGTAGATAAAGGAGATGATGGGGGGTACAGGGTCTCGGGTACCATGCCTGAGGAGGTGCAAATTGCAACCCCTCTGCAGGCACTTGGAGTGGTTGCGCTCTCACCTGGACCTTCCAGGAAAAAACTGGAAGTACTTGTGGGTGCTTCTGAGGGGTGGAATGTCATAGATCCATACGATCTAATAGGGGTAACCAAGAGGATGCTGACTTGTAAAATTAGCCAAGGATCTACAACAGTTGTTTGTACACAGTAGTATGTCAGCGGTGGCCAAGGTGCTGGGAGAAAGAAGGCCAAGGAGAATGAACAAAGGAGAGAAGGGGACTTGTGTTTTTAACAGGCCAGCAAGTCTTCGAACAATATTTTTCTGTTTCAGTGGCGAGCGAGCGGCCCATCTTTTTTATTTTTAATTGCTGCCGAAACAGAATTCTTCCACAGGCTTGTTAATAATATTATCTTTGTTTTATGACTTCCATTTCTTTTTACAAAGAGCGGAGGATTTCTCTCCCCTGACTTCTTCTGATAAGCCAATGCGCTAAAAGAAACACAATGAGACTATTGGTGCAAATTACTGAGCAGATAATGTTGCCTGACATTAAGGTCAATGGTGTTGTTTGCTATGGGAAAGGTAGTTAAATTTAAATAAAAGATTGCACAAATTAGGGAGACCCAATGTCATTGGCTGGTCACAACAGGTAAAATTATAAATATGCTAATAGGTTCTTCTATCATAATAAATTTATTTTGTTGCTAATAAAGTAGAGGGGAAATCCAATCATGGTTAAAGACCATGAGTTGGCTGTTTTCATAGTATTATCTAAAGTTTGGGCTTCAGTTTTTGTATTCATATGATGTGCTACAATGAGAAGTTCATAAAAATGTTGACACTTTTCTCATTATGAGTTTTCCCTCAAAACTTTCTTTCCATTCTTCTTAATTTCTTTGAAGGCTTAAAGGACAAATTCAACGAGGATTTTGGCATTAGCTCAGATCACGCAATGATTGCTAGGAATCATTAGTCACAATCCTGGCCCACGCGCCACCTGAGACCAGGACCACAGAACACTGCTCCCCCAAGAGACAGCCACTCCCTACATACCAGAGTCTCCAGAGCCTCGTGTGCTGTCTCCTGGCACTCTGATAACATTCTGAGGCTTCCAGAGGGCTTTTGAGCACTACTTCCAGTTTTTGTTGGAAAACCAGAAGTAATGCCTCTGATTGCCAGATGTGGGAGAGGGCAGCAGGATGCAGGTTGTGTCTGTTGTCTTGTGTGCTCCCGAAGCATTTGGTGGGCCACTGTAAGATATAGGAAGCTGGACTAGATGGGCCTTTGGCCTGATCCAGCAGGGCTCTTCTTACGTTCTTAGTGTTTAACGGTCCTCCAGAGACTTCAGAAGGCCTTCAGAGGGATTGGAACGCAGCATGAAGCTGCTCCAGCCCTCAGAAGGGATCCAGAGGGCGAGAGGTGGCAGTGCGGGCAGGCATCCAAAGCTTGGCACCCCCCCCCAAGAACACCACTGGGAACATACAATCACAGTCTGATTTCATGACTATGATATCCTAGAACTGACATTAGCATGTGTGGGGCAAAATTAAAAGAATGCTAACAACAACAAAAAATACCCCAAAAGGAAGGCATGTTTTGACATGGTCAAGAATTATTGCAACAATTGTGTGCAATTTTAACTCAGCTTAAAAATGCAAAAAAAAAAAAAAAAAAATAGCATTTACCATGCCATAATTCAGAAAATCCATGCACATGCACAATACAACATCCTACAAATATGCAAAAATAACCAGGCATCTTGGAATCTAGTAATACCTTAAAGACTCACAGTCCAATCCTATCTAACTGGGCAGGAGTTCCCGTCTAGAGGGTTGAGCCTCCGTTTTCCTGAAGATAACATCCGCAGGTCGCAAGTTCGAGGCCACCGGCACCGTGAAAGGCGAGACCTTGAAGCAGCTGACAAGCCCAGCCAAGTTATTCCACCTGCTCTTGGAGAGATGAAGGAGCTGCTTGTCAGCCTGCGTGGGAGGAATCTGGAGGCCAGAAAGTGATAACAGACCACAAAAGATCCATCTGAAATGTTGCGCGGTTCTTGAAAGACAGAACCTTTCTTCAATTGTAAAAATCCCTATGGGGATTTAGAACAGCCTGCCCATGTAAACAGCCTTGAATTAAAGTCTGAGGAGAAAACTGATGACCAAGAAAGGTGGTATATAAATGCCTGTATTATTATTATTATTATTATTATTATTATTATTATTATTATTATTATTATTATTATTATTATTATTATTATTATTATTATTATTATTAACTGCCCCACTTCCAATGCAGGTGCACCAGCAGAGTGCTGCATCCTCTGGAGGGGAGGCAGTCCCAGAGGCCTCTTTGAGGTAAAGGAACAAATCCCTTACCTCAGGATAAACACCTGCATCCCCAATGGGTCTATGAAGACCTATGCCAGCAATTTGGCTGCTACAAGTCCACATGGACCTGGGAAGGTGAATCAAGATGCTGCCAATAATCGCCCCCTTCCTGCCTCAACACACCCCCTCTCCACCCCAGTCTCCACCCAGTTCCCCTTCCTTCTCCTCCTCTCCCCCTCCCTGCCCTCGACACTCCCCTCGCTCATGAAGCAGATGCATAATGGTTGTAAACCATTTCAAAAAAAATTTAAAACAAGGGGGAGCAAAAGGCTATGAGATATTAGAGGGACAGTCTGTTCAAAGACACCACTTTGGATTTTTAGAAAAGCGGTATAAACATCCTATAAAGAAATAATAAATCAATAGTTCTATACCAGTGTTCCTCAAACTGTGGGTCAGGACCCACTAGGTAGGTCGCGAGCCAATTTCAAGTGGGTCTCCATTCATTTCAATATCTTATTTTTAATGTATTAGATTTGATGTTACCATGGGATGTGACTGCATTTGGGGAAATGTGACAGACTTGTACTTTTAACAAGCTACTATGTATGTACTTTTAACAATTATAGTAAATGGGGCTTACTCCTGGATAAGTGTGGGTAGGATTGCAGCCTAGGGTTGTTAAAAATTTTCCTGCCTGATGATGTCACTTCCGGTCATGACATCACTTCTGGTGGGTCCTGACAGATTCTCATTCTAGAAAGTGGGTCCCGGTGCTAAATGTGTGAGAACCACAGTTCTATACAAATGTTCAGATGTATATCAGATAAAAACAGCCACTATTCACAATAGCAATAATTGGTGATAACTCAATCTTTCTGACCTTTGTTATGCTTATTTAATACTTGCTGTGGGATAGAAACCTTAATTTTGACTGCATCCTAGATGAATAGAATCTAACTCACTGATAATTCTACTCCTAGCAATTGCATACTGTACTAGAATCCCTCTTTCAAGTTCTTTTACAGGAGAATGATGACATGGTTGTATGTTGCTGATTTCAGGTTTTCCATTTATTTTAAAGCAATGGTTGCAGAAGGTTGCTGAAATAACCTGTTACCAATTTCAGCCAATTTCACTTTCAGTCCAAGAGGTGTGTCCAGTCAGGTTGACTAGACTAACTTCCTAACTAATTCAAAGAGGGCTGTCAGGTATCTCTCTTGAAAAATGAGAATTTATTTTAGAAAACTTTCCTTTTGATTGTTGCTTTGGTGCTACATGGCCTTAATCTAACAAAAAGCCTTCCTTCCAGTTCATTGTCTCAAGTCTTGAAAAACTCACTTTTCTTGACTGATGTCAATCAAAGAGAAGTATGAGTACAATTGGTCTTCACAGAGGTAGTAAAATGATTGTGTGAAGCTGAGTGTTCACAACAAGCTTGGAATAATTTGAACAGTATATCTTTTTTTGTCCCCTCGACGCTTCAGCTTTGCCTGCCCTTTGCATCCAAAAATGAGCTTCCTTGGAGGCTCCTGTGATGATGCAGGGACATCAGAAAGCCCATTTGCTAAACAGCTGTGAAGAGCAAAGGGAAGAGACAATTGAGCAAATTGCTTTGTTTTCTGCCAATGACAGCTCAAAGAGTGTCATTTTGCCCCTCTCTTCGTCATTCTCAACCAAGAATGGGGGGAATAGAGGGAGAGACAGAGGGGCAGTTGCTTGAATGCTGTCAGAGGCAGTGTAGCTGCCCCCTCTAGCACCCAGGGCCATGATTCTCCACATCACCCCCAAGAAGTGCCTGACCTGGAAGTAATTGTGGTGACGTGATGACATCACCGCCACTTACTTCTAGGTTACAGTGCTCATAGCAGTTGCATGGTACCCAGGGCAATGTACCTCCTGCCCCCCTTAGCTATGCCACCACTTGAATGGCGATCTGCCTTCCCTCTTACCATTCTAGGCTGTGAAGAACGGTGACAGGGAAATTGAGTAGATGTGCTCTTCCTGCATGCATGTTGAGGGAGGAGCCTGCTGTGCTGTTCTTGGGGTATAGAGTGCACCTGGGGGCCCCAACACAGAGCTGTGACCCCAGTCTCTCCACTGCCTGGCACTGACCCTGATAGGAAGGCAATAGATTTAAGAGATGTGGGAGAAAAGAGGGCTATTGGCAGAGGGCAGGTTCTTTCCTGGCGTTTCCAGAGAAACTTGGGATTTTCCAATGAGTTCTCTGCTATGTTGGGAAGTCAATTTCAGTGGCTTTCCTCCTGGATTCTTTTAACTTCTCACCCCTCACTTCAGATTCATTTGCTCCTCATGTTCTTTCCCAAATGGCCTTGCAAGGGGGCCAGAAACAGTGGAGGGGGCTCCATGCAATCCTCCCACCTCTTCCTTTCCTCTAAATCTGACCTCCCAACAGCAGTGACAGAGGGAGGGCATGAAGGAATGGACTACTCAAATTTTCCTCAGGCCCTAAGGCCCTGCCAATAGGAAATGCACAAAGATCTCTGAGAATCTCTGGGTATCTAGGCTAGGTGCCATTACAACAACCTGTGGCAAGGCGTTCCACTGGCAAATTGCCCAGGCTAATTTTTTCAAGCTGAGTTGATGTTCAAAGAATTATAAAAAGCTCATTATTTCAAACAGAGGTAGTTGTTTGTTTTCATATCCCCAATTCCTTGCCACATCATTAAAAGGGGTGGGGAAGGCAAGAAGGGAACTGGGAAATGTGGGTCATTCAGGGTCTAAAAACAAGTGCAGCTATGTAATCATGGGATAGGGTGCCAGGTAGGTGAGGGCATGTGTGTGTGTGTGAAATGTTGTGCATCTTTCAACTTAAACTTTCAAAAGTCTGTTTTCTTTTTTTCCAGATATGTTAAGCTGAATGAACTCAGACTCATGTTGCTATATTATGGTATTAACAGAATCTATTTCCCCCTCTAATTCAGTTTGCAGAGGCAGCTGATCTGAACCACAGGGCTGTTAAATACATTAACACCAGGTCATCTGTTTTGCATTTCCAACAATAGCCCCACATCCTCATAAAGAGTAATGTTAAGCCTCAGCATGTGTGTTTTGGGGACATTGTATATCCTTATCTTAAAATTCAAATTGTCTCGACAATAGAAGATCCCTCAGAAATAGACAATAATTATTCCTCTCTCCAGGATGTGTGACACACAAAATAACCTTTTCTTAAAGAGGTTGAGAAATGTTGAAAGGACGGGGGGGCCCCCGCGGGGGGAGCAGAAAACAGCAGGATTTTCCCACCTTCCGTTTCATTTATGATTGCAGTCCTAATGTGTCAGGGCGATTTGGGCACTGGAACAGAGTTTTCACAAATTTTGTCATTGTAAGCCTTCCTAAAGAAAGAAATGGTTTATTTAAAATAGGTATAGGTTTGGTTTCCCTAATTGTGTTAATTATAACAAACAGTGTAAAACACAGAAGCAACATACCTCAAAAGTTGCTTGACCTTTCAGAAAGGCTCTAGAGCAGTGGTTCCCAAGTTTCTGCAGGGAAGTTAGGAACCTAGGAAGTATCTGTGGGAGAGAGACGAAGGCAGCGACAAGATCGCCAGGATTGTGCTGCTGACAGGGACGAAAGAGGTTTTTTGTACTTATCAGAGATAGTGACAACCTCCTGAGTGGTGTGGGGAACCTGAAGACGCCTTAAGGGGGAATGTCCTGCTTCTGGTTCCCCTGGTGGATTGTGACCTACCAGTTTGGGAAACTCTGCTCTAGATTTTCCTGATTCAAACAGAGATTTGGACTAGATGGCCTTGAAGGTCCCTTCCAACTCTACAATTCTGTGATTCAAGTGCCTGTGTTCTGGGTCATGGGGAACAGAATCAGCAGAGGTCTTTCCACATGACTTAAAGCCCAATTCTGAGCTCTTCAGTGCTGGAGGTACAAGCATACCACCAACATGGTTGGTTGGCAACCTTCAGTCTCGAAAGACTATGGTAGAAGCCTACAGCACCCGGTATTCCTAGGCGGTCTCCCATCCAAGTACTAACCAGGCCTGACCCTGCTTAGCTTCTGAGATCAGATGAGATCGCAAATGTGCCATAAGGCAGCCAGCGACAGCCCAGGGCCAGTTGGCACTGAGCCCAGTACCAGCCAGATGCCACCCAGAGCTAGGTAAGACCTCTGGGTGGCAGTGAGGGCCTTGGGGGTGGGTGGGGAAGGTGTTCTGGGGTGGAGGGAGAGCATAAATGATCTCAAAACAATTCCTCAATACATTAGCTTGAGTATGTTAGGCTCATATGCCCCAGTCCAGCTGCAAACCATCAGTTCACCAAAACGGGCTTCTGTACATCAATTTCTAGCTGGATGAGACATTGAGGGCGCAATCCTAACCAGTTCTACTCAGAAGTAAAGTGTGGTCTTACTCTCAGGAAAGTGTGGTTAGGATTGCAGCCAAAATCTATATATCTTCTCCCTGGTCCAGTTGCTATGACTGCATCCACAGACAGAGCTGTCTCGGAAAAGCAGGAATTGCAAGGAGCCTGGCTTTCCTCCCAGTCCCTGCCAAATAGCTGATTAGAATAATTACTGCTTAAAAAAAAAATTAAGGCCTGTGAGTGCAAAAACGTGGATCAGGGACAGACAGCTTTATAGGGATTTTGTGGCATTTAGAGCATCCCCTTCTCAGGCAGTCACTTCTGGTCTCTCTGTATGAGGACAGCTTTTCAGTAAACTCTGCTCTGTCAATATTAAGGTTGTCAAGGGTGCATCTTTGCCTGGACTCAGAGATGGCTTTGTGTAGCCATGTGTTCCCAGCTGTCTTGTCATCACTCCGAAAGATATCCCTTGTGGTTATAGCCCGCGTCACCAGCAGAGTCCAAATTATAGATGATTTTTTTTTTTAAAATGTCATTAAGGCTGCAATCCTGTGCAGAGTTAGGAGCACATAAGCCCATTCATTTCAATGGATTTAGAGGCGTGCCTGGGATCGGGGCCGCAAGAGGGCTAAAAGTGATTATCATCAGCATGATTGTAATAACTCAGAAAAAAAAATGGAGAAAAGGTCTTAGCCTTCTATTTTTAAACACTGCGTAATTTGGTGATGCTTTTCCATTTAATTAATGTGCCAGTACAATAAAATAACACACAAAATCATTATTTCATGACATTAATGAAGTCTACTTTTCTAGCGCAATTTGAATAGGCAATTGAACAACAGTGCTCTAAAACACATTAAAACCAGGTCATCTGCTTTGCATTTCGAACAATATGCCCACACTTCCATGAAGGGTAATCTTAAACTACATTTTTTTTTTTCGTGCAGACAGAACATCTTTATCTTAAAATTCCAAATGTTTCAACAATGGATGATTGTAAAGAACTAGACAATTATTTTTCAGCACCCATTGATTAATGACTTAGTCTATGACACAGAGAGAAAGTGTAGAACAAAGGAGTCCATTATAATAATGCATAGGCATTAAACCATCTTCATTAATAGGGTCTTTTTGGGCTTCTGCTTAGCATAAAACAAAATACACCATAAAGAAATTGAAGATGTGCTAACTCGAAATGACTTTTTAAATGCAATTGACAAGAAGCATGTGTTAAAAAGGGTGTCTCGGTTTTTATTTTTAAAATCTTTGGGCATTCTTTATATGCATTCCCTTGGCCAGGGGAAGGAGAACGTATTGAATGGGGAATGAGAGCTGAGTTTTGCTAATGTATCTTTCTAGAGGTCCCATCCTGCAAGGGTAAATCAATGTTTCCAATTGTCAGCCCAAAGTTGCTTTGTAGGGTGACCAGGTGCATAACAGAATAGGGCTCCTATACAGAAGAGAAAAAACTGGCCGGTTTCACTTGCCATGGAGGAATGAGAAGTAGCACCTGCTGTAAGTCTGTCTCTTCCGCGAGAGCCCTTTCTCCTTTGCATCTGATCCATTCTATTGCATCTGATCCATTCTATAAGGCAAGTGATCCATTCTATAAGGCAAGTGATCTTTGCATCTGATCCATTCTATAAGGCAAGTTTCTACTGACTCGAGAGCCAGCTGGGCTAGCGCCTACAGTTTTGGTGAGTCACTGATCCCACGTACAGCTGGGTTTGGAACCCATTTGTTTGATCCAATGAGGGTTCCGAACCCACATCTGGAAAGCCCACAGATGATCGAGGCCTGCTTGCTCTTCAGAAGGCCTCCCAGAGGTCTCTGAGAGGCACTTCTGGTCACATCCAGAGTGCCCCCCCCCCCGCTGATCTCAGTATCCATGGGTTCAGTATCCGCAGAGTGGGTCTGAGAACAGATCCCCATGGATACTGAGGTCCAACTTGTATAGAATCTCCTATGCTAATTGGGCTATCCTGATAGAGGGCTGCTCAGGCTTTGGGGTGGCAATTAGCTATTATTGTTGTTTGTTTTGAAAAATGTATATACCACTTTCCAACAAATGTTCACAAAGCAATTTACATAGCAAGAGAAATGCAATAATTATGGATGATACACCTTGGGTCTGTAACTGTGTGCCTGCAGTTGCCGTAGCCCTTCTGAGTGTGTGTTCAACAGTTTCATACCTTCTTTGTTCTCCTATGTGTTTGGAGGGATAATCAGGCAAGCGATTGTGTGAATGATCCAGCCAGCACATTTATATTATCTTGGGTAACATATCCATAATCACACAAATGGCAAATAGGGTGAAATATGACCATGATAGAGTCCAGACTTCTAGAAGCAGATAAAACAGAAAAGGCTGAACTTTGGAGAGATTAGTGAAACTGTATTGAATAAATCATAGTGAATAATTTGACAAATTTAACCTTCTTTCTGCTGATAGAATATCCATGAATAGATCTCACTGTCACTTAGTTCATATATTATCTGTCCTCATTCCCTAGAAGATGTTTGAATTGGGGAGGTTTGTTTTGAGTCCTATAATATCTACGATAATAGACCCACTCTACTGGGCTGTTGCCCACCAAGGTTCAGGGGAGATTTTTTTTTGTAAAAAAAAAAAAAAGATTGTTTTCTATTTTAGATTGAGAAAACACCATTAAAATGCCATGAAGTTGGGTCAACAACATCACAGAGGTGACAATTTTTAAAGTCCTTGGTTTAACACTAACCCTCAAAAGTCAGTCTGGAAAGAAAAGTCTTAGAACACCCTGGGTCTGTCTAGAAGAAGGGACAAGAGCTCAGTGGTAAAGTGAGCATTCTGTGTATGTAAAGCCCCAAGTTCAATCTCTAGCACCTCCATCTAAATGGATTGGGTAGCAAGCAATGACTCTGTCTGGGGCCCCACAGTGGGAACAGCATATTTATTTATTTTATTTTTCACATTTTTATACCGCCCTTCCTCCAAAAAGCTCAGGACCATGTCCTTTCCCTCCCTATGTCCTCCCAACAACCCTGTGAAGTAGGTAGACTGAGAATGATTGGCCCAAGATTACCCAGAAAGCTTTATTGGTATGCAGGGATTTGAACCTGGATCTTCCAGGCCCAAGTTTAACTCCTAAACCACTATGCCATCCTGGTTCCCATGATGCTGGGGCACCTGAATCCCCCCAAGCCACCACTGCCCCATTGGCATCAAAAGACCATGCCATAAAGCCTCCCCACTCCTCAACTTTTCTGCTTGAAATCAGCAGGAGCAGGGGTTGCTGGGACGCTTCATAAGCACCAGGTAGGTGGGGAGCTGCTGGAGCAGGCTTTTTATTCTCACACCTTGACTTCTGCTGCTGCTATTGTCCTCTTCCAAACTGGTCCCAGGAAGTCAGAAGAGACTTGGAGTACCCAGTGGAGCAGCAGGTTGGAGAAAGTGGCAAACAGATGCACAGGAGGCTCCTCCGTTCACCACCGTTCAATGCCCAAGACTGCTGCTCCATGCAACCATTTCAAGTCACATCATAGTTGAGCCACCCCTGCCTCGGGGAGCCACTTCTAGTCAATCAGGGAGGCCTCACTGGAAGGATCTATGGCTACCCAAATTGCCTCAAAAAAATCAGATTTTTTTTTTCATTTTTAACACTTCTCTAGTTTTTTTCTGGGTCCCAGAAGAATCTTACACTTGCATATTCCTCCATTTGTCTAACAGCCTTTTGAATTATGGCGCATCTGACTCTTCTGGTTCTAACCCAGAAAAGTGTAGATGTAACCTTCTCCGCCAGGGAAAAACAGAGGGACAAATGGCAAAGCAGGCGCAGAGGCAAATACTTTGCAAATGAACAGTGCACGCATTAACCTGACCATAAATTACGAGCACTCTCTTCTATACCCTACGTTCCACAAACCCTCAGAAAGAGGCAACCAAAAACACCATTCCACTTGCAACTCCATGCTTGATCACAGGGCCAGCCCAAGACCACCCAGTGCCTGAGATGGTGTTTCAAATGTTGCCTCCCCCTTACCTGATAATGCTGGTGCTCTTCCCACTCCCTGGATTAGGAAAGGAAGAGGAAGATAGAGCAGAAGAGGAACTGTGGAGGAAAGTAGAGCAGTGAGCTAGAGTGTCTTCTATACAGGTAGACTGATGGAGGTAGATGCCCCCTTCCAAACTGCTACCTGAAGCAGCTGCCTCACAACCTAATCCTACACATGTCTACTCAGTAGTAAGTCTCATTATAGTCAATGGGGCTCACTCTCAGGTAAGTTTGCATAGGATTGCGGCTTCAGTCCAGGGCCTCCGAGAAGAATTTTACCAGGGGATACAAAATTTCTTTTGGGCCCCTTTGCACAGGTGTGTGTGTGAAACAGAGCAGGGGAGGGTGGTGACAGGTGAGCAGAATAGGGGCAGGGAGGGGCAAAGCAGAACAGGGTGAGGGGAGGGTAGAGACAACTGGAAAAGTATTTGGAGCCCAGGTCTACCGTAACCCACGTGGCATCAATAGTGTCCCCAGTATCCCCAGTCATGGTAATGTCCCCAGCATCCCATATAGGCAACAAATCTGAGTAGAGAGGAAAATGTCAGATCCCAGAAAATTTCTGGGCCCCCTCCTTTGGCTTCTGGGCCCCCTTTCTTGCCCTGGGCCCGGGTACAAATTACCCCCTTTACCCCCCTCTCCTAGGCCCTGCTTCAGTCAGCCTCATGGGATGAACCAGTCCTGCTCAACCAATCGCCCACTTCATACTCCAGAAGAAATAACGTGGGTTAGAACCCCCACCAAGCTGAAGTGGAACTGTGCAGGGAGAACCATGCAACATGATGTTCCTGATCATGTAGAGCAGCAATTTTCAATCTGTATGCAGCGGTACATTTGTGTGCCATAGATACTCTGCAGATGTGTTGCAGGAGTTTGGGGGAGTGTCATATATTAGTAGGGCCATTGAAGGATGGAATTCCCCCCCCACCTGCTGCGCAGTGTGCCTTGCCAATTGTCAAAAAAAGGATGGTGTGCTTTGACAATTTTAGGGCCTTGTCAGTATGCAGTGAGATGAAAAAGTTGAAAATCACAGAGCAATGTTCATACTTTATACTTTAGGCCCGTGTTACTCAAACTGTGGGTCAGGACGCACTAGGTGGGTCTTGAGCCAATTTCAGGTGGGTCCCCATTCATTTCAAGATTTTTATTTTGACTATATTAGACTTGATGGTATGTGACTGCATCTGGGGAAATGTGACAGCTCTGTACTTTTAATAGGCTACTGTGTACATGCTTTTAACAATGATGGAAAATGGGTGGGATTGCAGCCTAGGATTGTTAAAACATTTTCCTGCTTGGTGATGTCACTTCTGGTCATGACATCACTTCCGGTGGGTCCCGACAGATTCTCATTCTAAAAAAAAGTGGGTCCCAGTGCTAAACATCTGAGAACCACTGCTTTAGGCCAATCACAGAAGGACTGTAACTCAGATGAATATTGCGTTTTTTCTTGAGTAAGAATAAGGGTAGCAACAATATTTGTCTTCCTGCCAGCAAGGACTCATTAAGCCCGAGGAAGAGTCTTTGCTCCAGGGGAAGGAAAATTGTGGATGCCATATCATTGTGGCCATAGGCTTTTGTGGCCTACCTTCCACTTCATTAATGTATCTTATTCTTCATCATCATCACTATTGTTACTCTTTAAGATGCCACATGATTCTTGGTGAGGGCTCACTTGGCCTGCCCATCATCCCCACCCATTGCTTCCTATGCTACTGTATTGGAATCGCAGAAGATCTGGCGAGGAGGTAGCATGTGGTGTCAGCAGTGGCCCCTTTAAGGGTAAGGCCTGGGCATCCAGCAGAGTGTGCTGCACAGCTGCAGCCACTGGAAGGCAATAGGGCCCTCAGGGATATAAGGAGCACCTGAGGCAGGAAGGGGTGTGGGTTGTAGAAGGAGTGCAGGTTGGAGACTGACCTTGGACTGTGACTTGGCTTATTGACTTTGGACTTGGACACTCTGACTGATTTGACTGACTTACCTGGAATCTGACCTTGGACTGTGACTTGGCTTATTGACTTTGGACTTTGCCCTGGATACTCTGACTGGCTTTGTGACTAACGGACTGACTAATGGACTGCTGGAGACACTGGGGTTTGGTGTGTGGCTGCTGTGCCCAAGACCTACTGAGGACCAAGGGGCTGCTGTAATGGCAGGAGGCTGCTGCCAGGAGAAAGGACCTCTGCAGGTTGAACAGGCGAGCTACCCTGGAGGTGGGGTATAGCAGGACTGCAGGGCAGAACCAGGGTCATTTGTTGGGGGAAAGAAGGGGAGCTAATTTGCTTAAAGTGGGCATAATTCTCCAGGCAGAGCATGGCCTTGGAATCTGGCAGAACAGCTACTGCTTGGCAAATTTTAGCATTTTGTGGTAGCTCCCATCAAGGAGAGACAGACAGAAAGTAAGACATTTTGATTGAAGCTCAGTTTTCAGAATGAGTACTAGAAGCTACAGTCGTAGTAATACTTTTAATTACCAAAGCTGATATTTTCTTTTTTGCTTGAGTGATGAGGCCTGGCGCCATCTGATTTACTGACACTAGCTCCACTCCGGATCATGAAAGACAGTGTGCAGTGTATCTTAAAATGATAATTGCTGTTAGTTTTGTTTTCCAGCCAGATATAACAGTGTGTTGATTAAGTGTTTTTTAAACTTTAATTGCATCTGCTTAAATGTGTGTGTCTGATAAAATATTTACTGACAGCTTAGCTGGCAAGGACATACATGGTTCAATAATCATGAGTGGCTGTGTAGTTTGTACATATTTTATAACTTTAATTTGCTGGTCAATGTTTACGGCTTAGCACTCCTGCATCTCATCTGGTATTCTGTGTGGTTTATTGATAAACTATCACAGTATATACTTTACGTGATACTTTTCTTTTAAAGAAAAAGAAAGCTCTCCTCTTTATGAGCTCACTGGTGACAGGGAATCAAAATTAGCATTAATTAAAATGCGTTTATCGCACAGCAGCCCATTATTTAGACAAGGGTACATGAGAAAACACAGTGTGTTACAAAAGATTTGTATTGTCTTTCTATACTTCCCTCCCCCAAAGTACTGTAATTAAGTTGTGTTAAAAATAGCAGAGGGCCTTGTTGGAATGGGCATCTCTTTTATCAGTTAGTTTGGAGGCTATTGTTCCTAGCAGATGTCTTTCATTGTCTATTTTTGTTCCCTCCCCCCCCCCTTTTCTTTTATATCATGTCTTGGAGTCCTTTCTATCTTTGAGCAACTAGTGACCCGAAGTTCCTCTCAAAGGTTGCATGAGCTTAGGTGCCAGATCCTATGGTTTTCCCAGGAATCCTGGCTTTGAGCATCATGACCTGAGGCTTGGAGCCAACTTAGAGAACAATCCTGTGCTTGTCTACTCAGAAGTAAGTCCCACTGACTTCAATGGGGCTTACTCTCAGGAAAGTGTGAATAGCATTGCAGCCTCGCAGCCCAATTCTTAGCTGCCCAGAGCACAGGACTGTGACGGTGGCAAAAACAGCTGCTGCGGCATCCATCGGACTACACCCTGCGCAGCAGCCACCTCCTTGAGAGAAGGGGACATTCATCCCCTTCTCTTGAGTAAAGGAAGCAGCCACATTTGCTACTTGATTCTATGGCAGCTCTGGAGCCGCCACAGAATCAGAGAGCTCTGGGTCGGGCACAATCAGAGAGCTCTGTGTCAGCTCCACTGGTCCTGCCCTCCTCCCGCCCTGCTGCCCCTGCATATGCCCCTGCATATACATTCCCACTGCCGCTGCATATATCTGAAACCACAGATAGCTGTGAACATACTTTTAGTGATGGTGCAAGGCATTCGGGGATGTGACACTAACAAGAAGCAGTTGGCAAATTCCCCCCATAGCACAAATGACTTATCAGTCTCTGTTTGCAGACCTCCTGCCGCTATCTCCCATGTCTTTTTGTCTCCTGTGCTGTCCGCTTCCTGTTACAATCTTGTTGTTTGCGGCCCTCCAAGCCTGTTTCTGTTAGTGTTGTGTAGGGCAACTGCTAACAGGAAGTGGGTTGGAGGGCTGCAAACAATGCAATGCTAACAGCAAGCACACAACCTAGAGACAAAGGAGACAGAAGACCGATAAGCCATTTGACAATGGGGAGAATTTGTGAACCGCAGATAAATAAAACCTTGGCTACAGGGGCTACTATAGACTGGAAGCCACTGGTAAATCACTTGGTGATGTACAATAGACTGGCAATAGTTCCTAACCCCCAGTCTTTTCTTCCTCTAAATTAGGCTGCTGAAATAGAGAAAGCATCAGCCGAAAACCAGAAAGTGGATTTCATGTGACAGAATTGTAAACTCAGTTGTGGTACTCAAAATAAATTCCTGGGCTGAGCGTATGCTCAAGGGCACCCTGTTCCTTAAGTGCAGTGGTGTAGTTAAGGGGGTGTGGGGGGTGCAGGCCGCATCGGTTGACACCACTACTGGCCACAATTTTTTAAATCTTGGTATATTTGAATAATACCATCATGTTATATATCATTCGATGCGTAATTTCATGCAGAATTCAATGAAACAAACCACGTTGAAATATCTCTATTCTATCAAAAGTTATAACAAAAAAAATCTAGCAGGGCAGGGCAATGGTGCATCACCATACCCGCCACCGGCGGTGCTGCCCAGCCCCCTGCATGGGCGAAGGTCCATAATAGGGGTGACATGCTGGCCTCCCGCACCAGGTGATTCAAACCCTAGTGACGCCACTGCTTAAGTGTACATCAGCCCCCACGCCATGATTTTGTACTTGGCTGAGATTAGTGGAACTCAAAGGTCTAAATAACAATGTAGACCCCACAGGTTTGGCCACAACGGACTAAGAGAGATTTTTTTTTATGACAATGCTTGAAAACTGCTGTCTGATGAGGCTCAGAGTCTGCCCAGTGTGTGAAAAAGCCCAACCAACCATTTTGCCCCCAGCTTGACTATTTCCAGCACCAGCCTGGCACAGCAACTGTGTTTCACCTTAGTTGCCGTGCACACAATACAGGAAACAAGCTTTGAATTATTGCGGTGCTACAACATAACAATTCCATTGCTATGACCCCCGGGTGGCTTGCAAAATACAGTGGAACAATAATTGTCAATCCTTCCTGTACAATGTGTAATGTTTGACAGAGGTCAGCATTAGCTACATGACCTTTGGCTGGTACTCAAAGAGGTAATATCTCTTCTCCAGTTCAGTTGATAAAATGTTAAATAGAATCAATGTTGGCCACGCTTTCGTGGCGCCGGAGACAAAACCAATTTTTTGCACTAAAGCGTGCCTTTTAACGGACAGAAAATAGCCTCCGTGACAGCCTTTCCCCCCAACTACCTGGGTAAATATATTATTTCAAATGTCAAAAATTTAATTTTCTGCAGAAAAGTGGCATAATTCTTATTTCCAATCTGTGGAATGGCATGATTAATACCGCGAGGCTCTCCTGTATTATATGGAATAGAATGGTTCTTGCAAGAGATCTTTAAACAGGAAAGGTATGAAGGGTGAACTTGCACAGATTCTGCACCTGGAAGCAGAGGCATGACTAGGACAGAGTCTGAGGGGCATCTGCCTTGGGCATTACACCAAGGGGGGGGCACATCACTGCCCCTCAAGATCCACCCTAGCACTGGATGCTTTCACATCCCCCATTCCTTTGCAGCTGCTGCAGCGAGCGCCACTCTTCTGGGGGAGAACCAGAAGCCATGACATCACTACCCTGTGTGCTGGGGCAGTGTGTTACGCTTCTACCTGTAAGCATGAATACCTTTCAACAGTAAGAGTGCAACCCAAACTGTGAGTTCGGCCAGCCCAAGTCCCTTGGGCCAGCCTGAGAGGGTCACAAACATGCTATAAAGCACCGCAGGAAGCCAGGCTGGTGCTCCCAGA
Organism: Tiliqua scincoides; assembly: GCF_035046505.1. NCBI lineage: Eukaryota > Metazoa > Chordata > Lepidosauria > Squamata > Scincidae > Tiliqua > Tiliqua scincoides. Next base: position 11,976,682 of record NC_089825.1, on the reverse strand, counting down.
AGCGCCAGCCTGTGGAGGCCAACGGAGGCCTCTGCGCTGGCTTCTTCCTGACTCCTTTTGTCGGTTCAAATGACACAAGGGTGACAGGTAGGCATGAGGAGGTGGGGAGGGGAGGGAGGGAGGTGTTCCTAGGCAGGGAGAGGGAGGGCGATGGGCGGCCCCGGGGGCGGGGAGCCAGAGACGGGGCTGCTATGTCCCGCAGTTATCCAGCAGTTATGTCCGGATCTCCTCCAAGTCTGCTCTCCTTGGACTTGTGCCATTTCAGGAGGTGGCACAAGTCCAAGGAGACCCATTGGAGCCAGCAGCCCTTACCCAGGGATAAGGGGAAGAGTTTCCCCTTGCTTCTGGCTAAGCCGCTGCTGGCCACAATCCTGTGCTGGATACAGCGCAAGCCTCCTGGCTTGCCTGTTGCAGTGCAAGTTAGGATTGAGCCCCAAATGCAATATCTTTTGCTATCTCACATATGTTATAAACTCCAGACTTCGGGAGCCAGCCTTGAGTCGACTAAGCAATGTGACAGTTATTAGCTTTGTTAATACATTTGTTTTCAGGGTCTTCAAGATAGTTTTAAGGTGGGATGGCGAGGTCTGTGAAAGACAGCATGTCCAAAAACCAAGGCAGGAGAGGCTGCTGGAAAGAAGGATGGTCATCAGTGCACCTTTCCTCAGCTTCTGAAGTTTCCCCTTCTAGTCACCTATTAAATTTATTGCAGCCTTTTGTAATTGATCACCATAATGAGGAGCTGTCATAGCTCAGTGGTAGAGTACATGTTTTGCATGCAGAAGGTCTCTGGCTCTATCCCAGGAATCCCCAGGTAGGACGGGGGGGGGGGGGGACCCTGGTAAGCCAATTCCAGTCAGTGCAGACTATACAGAGCTAGATGGACTAAGGGCGCAATCCCAAAGGCACCCTCGGCAGAAGAGTGTCGCGAAAGTGCCGTAAGGTACTTCTGTGACAACTCTGGAGGACTGAGGCCAGCCCAAGCCCCGTTGGGCTGGTGGAAAGGTAAGCCCACACCAGCTGAGTCAGGCCAGCACAGGGGTCTGGGGGAGGGCATGGGGAGGGGGGAATGAGGTGTTTTGGAGTGGGGTACAGCGGGTGGCAGGAGAGCCTGTGGGCAGGGTGTGGGTGAGAAGGGCATGGGGCCAGGATCTGCACTTGTGCCTTATCCTAACTCTGGTCCCAGGCTGCCTGGAGCAGCTCCAGGCTGCTCAGATATGCACCACCTCCTTAGGTGGCACAGAACCAAGTAGCCCCATTGGGGCTGTTGCGGTGTTACCTGAGCTATGGGGTTTGCATTCCCCTTGTCCTCGACTCAGCTGCATTCGGCCCCAACTGGGGAGGAATCGGGAGGGAGTGGATCCAGTGCTGAAGCTGCACACTAAATCCTATCCCCTCTGGCAGCAGCCTCCCTGCCCCCTTTCTTTCCTTGGGCTTGCGCTAGCAAAATAACCAGCACCGGTCCAAAGGGATCCTTTAGGGGTCAGGAGGCTTATGCAAAGGTAAAGGGATACAAATCCCCTTTCCCTGCTGAAGCTTCCTGATCTATCTCGCCCCCCCCCCCCACTGGATACAACACAGCCATTTTTGATACGGCTATACCAGTGGGGGGGGGGGAGGATAGGATTGGGTTTAGAGATTGGGTTTGACTTTATTTGCACCCTAGGAAGCATTCTTAGGTCTGTGGCTTTGCAGGGACTTGAGTGCCAAGCCAATTTGGAAGATTTTCTTACATGTTGCCATGAACCAAGAAGGCACGACTGGGTGTAAATTCAAACAAACAAGGAAACAAAGAGAGTGCATTTGGCCCCTCAACACTGGCTGCTTAAAAGAAGCAGTTAAAACAAGAAATAGGTGCTGAGTGGATGGGTTAGAGAGGGCTTTGCTAGCCCATTTGCTTTCAATAAGAAGTCATGCTTTGCCTCTCATTGTTTTATCCCTGTAATGGAGATCATCAGGAACAGCTGAGAAAGCAGGCCTTGGGGATTTGTCCTTAATGGGTTCTGGAAATGGCTTCCCTTCCAGTTTAACAGGGCAGAACTAGGCATTAGGAGGGGTCCCAACCCCAAATTTTCTTTATTAGGCAAATGCAGGGCTAGAGTGACAGAGGAGAGCACATGCAGCAGAGAACTGGCACAAGGGAGGGGGTCATTATGAATGCCTTCTACCCATTTTCCCCTGCAAATGCCCCATCCTCATATTTAGTATTTTTCTTTCCTCTGACAGGCTCAGAAATCAGCCTTCCTCTAGCAGGCTCAGCAGGAGAGCATCAGGAGGCACAAGAAAGGCAAAGCATCCCATTCTGTCACCCACTGACTGTCCCCTACCAACATCCCCTTCATACATACGATATTCATTTTACCTCTGCAAATATGGGTTTGGCGATCCACCTTTACCAAGGTATCAGATGGTTCCACTGACTCGTCTCTCTGTCAAAGCTCAGTATACATATTAGGGGAGCGTTACGGTGCTTGTAGGTAACGTGTTTAGTGCACCATGGAGCAAAAAATATAGGGCAGTGACAGGGTGAGGAGGAGGGCAGATTAGGTCCAGGAGGGGGCAGGATCAGCAGCAGCGGTGCACACCAAATCCTGACTCCTTTCCAGGGCCTGATCTGCCTTCACAGATCAGTGCAGACTTGTGCCAGCGACCGAGCTGGTGCAGGTCCAAGTTGAATCATAGCAGCTGCTGGGACTTCCTCTGGGACAAAGAGACAAATGTCCCTTTACCCCGAGGAGACCTCCATCAGCCAAAACTCTCCAGTGGAAGGCAGTGGAAGCCATGAGAGTGCCACATGGGAAGTTCAGAAGGATTGGGCTGCCCTGCTATGAGAAGCATGGAGCACAGCAGTGGAAAGTAAGTCTTAAAACATTGAAAGGTGGTTTGGTCCTTCAGTTCTCAACTGTTACCTTGTAGATGCCTGATCTCATCTGAACTTGGAAGCTAAGCAGGGTCAGGCCTGGTTAGTACTTGGATGGGAGACCGCCTGGGAATACTGGGTGCTGTAGGCTTATACCATAGTCTTTTGAGACTGAAGGTTGCTAACCATTCTTCATTTCTCAATGTTTGTCCCTTGCCATATCACTTTACATGAATCACCTATTGAAGTACAACTGCAAGTAACTGGTGGTGATGTCATCACCAGTTACTTCTGGATTGAAAGGCCAGACACGACACATGCACTGCTAAGAGGTTCAGAGCGGATGGGGGACTTCTTTGAGTGCACAAAAAGTGCACACTGGAGCTCTGCCAGCCAAGCCAACCCTCCTACTGCTGCTTGTCACATTGCATTGCTGATCTCATTGCCAGGTGGTGAGGGTCTTGTGGGGGTGGTCCCATGTGTACCACCAGACACCATCTCAAGTATCACCAGTAGTAGGAGTACCACAGGTTGAGAAATAATGTTTTAAATGAGAAAAAAGTGAGGGACGGTTTTTTAAATACGTGTTTTAGACGGCCGAGATGTGTCGTCATTTAGTTGGGCAGAGAAAAACCGTACAGTAAATAAAAAAATATTTGACATTTGAAAGGGGAAAATAAAAACTCATAAATGGCAGGCAGTATTGATCAATGATAATGAAATATCAACTAAGTCCACCGAGTGCCTTAAGTTTTCCTCCTCTGTTTTGATCAGGTTCAAATGTTAAACTTAATCCGTAAACCTATAAATGGGAATCAGGCCAAAAAGGCTCATGGACCTGAGGTTTCTGAGAAGAATTGCTGACGCTCAATCCAAATGTCAGTTTCAAATTAAAGAAAGGATTCTCGTAGGGTTGTATTCTTAAATAATATTAAAAATCAATATGTTCTTGTACTTTTCCCTTAATGAATGTTAAGGGGTGCATTTTTTAAAAAGCATCTGTCAGCAGACATGGACCAAAGCCGAGGCAGCATATATAACTGGCTTTCTCACTAACTGAATTCACCCTCCAATCTAGACCTATTGTGGCTTGGTTTCGTATTTAGTTCCAACTGCTTCTGCTTGCAGGTAATTTCTGGGAGCCTGCTGGTTTTTGACACAGGTTTCTTATCTGTCTTTCCCCTTAAAGCAGTGTTGGGACCCACTAAGTGGGTCATGAGCAATTTCAAATGGGTCCCCTTTCATCTCAATATTTTATTTTTAATATATTCGTCTTGATGCTACCCTGGTATGTGACTGCATTCAGGGAAATGTTATAGATCTGTACTTTTAATAGGCTACTATGTATACGCTTTTAACAATGGTAGTAAATGGGACTTACTCCTAGGTAAGTGTGGGCAACATTTCAGCCTAGGATTGTTAAAAATGTTCCTGCTTGATGATGTCACTTCTAGCCATGACATCACTTCTGGTGGGTCCTGACAGATTCTCACCTGGTGCTAAAAGTTTGAGAACCACTGCCTTAAAGGAATGACAGTTAGGGGAAGGAACAGGGGGTGGGGAGGTTGCAGAAGGGGGTGGATCAGGTGGCCACACACAGGATTCTATCTTCCTTTTCTCCAGTCTCCACCCCCCCTTTTCTCCTTGAGCTTGCACCAACTAATGAGGTGGTGCAGGTCAAAGGAGATCCATTGCAGGGTTGGAGGTTTATGGAAGGGAAAGGGATCAATCCTCTTTCCCCTCCAAAGCCTCCCACTCTGCTCCCCCCTCTTGAGAGTAAGCTCCATTAGACACAATGGAAATTACTTCTGTGCAGACATGCATAGGATTATGCTGTTACACTGCAATCCTATGCATGTATATTCAGAATTCCATTGTGGAACTTACTCACAAGAAAGTGTGCCTAGGGTTGCAGCTCTAGTAAGCTTCATAGCTGAGAAGAAAGTTGAATGTAGCTCTTCCCACCCCAGTCCAGTGCTCTGACCACTACCCTACACTATTCTGATTCTTCAGTATAGCAAGAGATGACCTTTCCTTCTAATGAAGAGTTGTAGCTTTTGTTTATTCAGTTCTAGGGAACTCCCATATTTCCTTCAATATTTTAAAAAGACAACCCCTATTGAGATTTTGCTAATAGGAATATTTTCATTTAATCAATGCATTCACTGATTAGAAAGTTAAAAGAGAAGTGATTAATCAACTAAAAATTCCTCACTTGGTGCAAGGTCCTATTAAACACTGTGTAAGATGATCTAAGGCAGTGCTTCCCAAACTGTAGGTTGGGACCCATGGGTGGGTCGCAGCCTGATTCTTGGTGGGTCACCAAGTGCTGAGCAGAGTTTCCAATGTAAACACAGATGATGGTAAGATCAAACTGTCTCAAGCCCTGAAGCTATTCCAAAATCAGATATCTGCTAATTCCCTTGCAAAAGAACTCAGTAGCTGCAGGAGCTGAGTTCTTTGCAGAGCAGTTAGCAATTACCTTGCAAACTGCAGGAGCTAATTGACCTACAAAGGGCTCAGCTTCTGCAGTTCGAAAGGAGCTCAGCTTGTGCAGTTTGCAAGCACGGGTAAATATAGAGAGATAATTGTGTCTTGGTTGATGCCTCCTTATAAAGAATTTTTTTAAAACAGGAAGAGTTTATTTTTTATTTTTCTGGGGAGAAATAGGAAAGGAAGGACAGCATTAATTGAAGTTCATTAGGGCTGCCTCATTAAAAAAAATGGATCCTTTTTTAATAGATAAAGATAAATTATTGTATTTTGAAGCTAGGTGGGTCCTGAGAGAGTGTTGCTTTAAAAAGTGGGTCCTGGTGCTAAAAAGTTTGGGAACCACTGATCTAAGATAACAGTTAAAATTCCCTAGAAATATCACCTTTGTTGGCAGAAACCATTCACGTAATGAGCAGGTGTACCAACGGAGCTAATCATCACATTAAAATCCCTGGCTGGGGTGTGCCCCACAGCTCTCAGGACGCGGCTTTTTGGAAAGCGTCAGTCGGAACCATTTATAAAGATAGAAATTATTCATTTCTTCCTATGCTCGGTATAAAAATTGCACACGCTGGAACAATTGTGCTGATTCCAGCAGTCACCCGAGAGGGGTAACCCTTGATTTAAATGAGATCCGTTGTCTTGTCCACTTGGGAGGTGGTCACTCTCATGCTGGATGAGCGGTTAACGGCGTGAATTGCATTTTAATGCAGAATAAATGAGGGTTGACCACCTGCCCCCCACCGCATTCAGCCGGGCACTGCTGCCACTTGTAATTACAAAGGACAAGTGCAAGAGACAGTTTGGCGGTGGGGGGAAGTGTGACCTACACGGCTCAGCTCATTTTGTACTGCACTTATTCAATACACCACCGCTCTATAATTTGCTGCAGCATTGTTATCTGTTAGCCGCTTACACAGTCACACCTTCATTATGTCCCCGCTTGCCAGCACCGGGCTGCCTGTCACATCTATTGATTGCACTCAAACAGCAATTTACATGGATCACTTGTGACTGTCCTCTGGAAAAGGGGGGGGGGACCCCAACCAAACTGATATCCCTTCAGAGGAGTCATCAGCTTTCTCCTGGGCACCTCAGAGGCACAACAACTGTCTAGTGGAAACCAATGTGACTCTAAGCACCACCATCAGCAAATCTGCCACTGCTCATCAAACTCCTCGCTGGTTCTTGCTTCCCCCAAATGTCAAGGTGTCACTCTCTTCCCTGCTGTTTGCTAAATTCTTTGTGAAGTGGCTTCAGGCAAAGCAAGGTCAAGGAGGTTATCAAACGGGTGGTCTTCGGCTTCCTGATCTGCCATCAGCGATATCGTGGTTCACTTGTTCAAAGGGTTTTGCTGGGTTTGAGTTTTAGAGGTCCAGGGCTCCAACCAAACAGACTAATTTCTGAAAATGGCCAGTTCAATTCAGGATGGGCTGAGATTCCAACAAGCAGCCCCTGCTCTCACCTTGGTGCTCCTTATGGCAACCCTCTTGAGGCTGTTGTGTAAGCGTGGCTTTGTATTCCAAGGTCCAGTGTGTCTCCTCTCCACTCTCATTCTTTCTTCCTGACTTGCCCCAGCTATAAATGCTTCTGGGTCAGACCTGCCTTTGAATGATGCTGGCCTTGCTACCTTCTCCCTTTCCAACCTGCCCACTTCCCTATCTGATCTATCCTTCCATTTTCTAATCTTCACTCCCACTTTGGTTAGGTTTCTCACCTAAAACTTCATTTATGGCTTGATCCTTCTGTGTATCTTCTCCATATTCCATCATCAAGCTCCCCTTCTAGTCCTGCTGAGAAACCCTTTAGCTGAAATGACTATGGCTGAGTACTGGCTACCAGTTTGGGTTTGGAGGTGCTCAAACCCCTCTTTCAAGTCCATGTGCCATGTGTGCATGTGCATGTTTAGGCATCTCTTAAATGTGTTCTTCACTGGTTATGGCAGGGGCATGGAAATCCCCAACACAGGGACGTCAAACTTGTTTCCTACAGAGGGCAGAAGTTAGCATTCATGGTTCCTGCTGAGGGCCGGAAGTGACATCATTAACCAGATGATGGCCAGAAACAAGCACTTTATTCTTTCATAAAAACTCATTAGTCACAAATAACAGAAGAGAAAATGTGCAAATCTTGTTCCATATTTCAAGATAGGAGAGAGCCCAATTACCAAGCTGGGAGAGCCCAATTATAACGGGGGCCAGAGAAATTGCTTCTGGGGGCTGCATTTAGCCTGTGGGCCAGGATTGCTGTAATTCATTGTAGAGAGCCACTGTTGCATATATTATAGAGTAGACAGCCATTGCACTAGTAAAAAAAAAAATTAAAAAGGACAATTTCGCACATAATTTGGTCTTCAGACCAAATGTTTCAAGATGTTGGCAGGTCAAAAGAGGAGAGGATGAGTGGCACCAAAGGTGAGGAGGGTTAGACTCATTAAACAAAATCAATTCCTCTTCAGGCCTGTCTTTATTTAAATGTCACAGGTAAGTTCTTGACACATTTCCAACACTTTTCTGTTTATTACATTGATTAACATGACAAGTCATTCATCTCCGCTGTCTTTTGGTTCTTGTTTTTCTTTGTGCTCTTGGCTTGGCACTCATGAGCTCTGACTACTGTAACAGCCCAATCCTAACCAACGTTCCAGTACCTATGCAGCCCTGAAGTTAGGGAACAGCAGCGTGAGCCCCATTAGGATGGCTGCATCAGTGCTGGAAAGTTGATTAGATTGTGGGCCTCGTAGTTACTACTACTACTACTGACTACTATGACTAAAATATAAGAGGGGGGAAAAACGTAAATCTCCTGGAACTCCTTCCCTTCATCTCAGAATTTGACCTCAAGTTTCAAGTATTTAGCAACCTTCTCAGGGTCTCCAGAGGAAGTAGTAAAATCTTCTGGAGGGGGGCAGGAAGAATCAAGGAGACATTTGCTGCACACCCCAGATCCAGCAAGCTCATAGCCACGTTCTGCCCTCTAAACCAAATGGTGTATTTTTTTCCCCAGTAGGCTCTACTCCTACTCCACCAGGCTTGACCTCTGATGTATTCCATCTCTGTCCAGCTCCTCCCACTACATCTCAGAATCTAAAGCTCTGCTACTGAGTATCTCCTGCAGGTCCATGTGGACACTCTTTGATGACGACTCTCCTTTTCTCAAAGATGACAAGGAATTCCTGTTGCCCCTTCGTGACACTTTGGGCCAGTACGTTTCCTCATGAGAATCATTCCAAAGGACCTGTTGTGATGTCAGAACAAACCTTGATAAATGTATAGCCTCTTCCAGACACTGCTACTCCTGCCAGGTAAGTCTGTGATTAACAGGAGGGTTTTGAAGGGACATTCACTAACCCAGTGGTTCCCAAACTGTGAGCAGTGGTTCCCTGAGGAGGCGTGGAAACCAGGCAGTGGAGCTGCAGAATCCTCTCAAAAAACTAATCACCCTTTATAATGTATAAAATTGTAGCCCTAATAGGAGCCATGGTCAATGGCCCAGTGGGTCAAGGAAGCCATCACTGCACTAACCTATTAATATACTACAGTGGTTACCCAAACTGTGGACCCACTGATGGGTCAGGACCTGATTTATGGTAGGTCCCCAAAAGGTTGGGGGAAACGTCAGATAACTAATCACCTCAAACCCTGAAGCTATTTAAAAATCAGATACTGTAGCTGCTAATTACCCTGCAAAGAGCTCAGCCTGTGCAGTTTTCAAGAATGTGTAAATATAGGGAAATAAATGTTTGAGGGTCTTCTTTTCTGGTTATTATTACTTATATTTAAATAAATGTTATTTCTTTCTAGATATCCTTTTTAAAAAGTTTTTTAAAACCTAGGTGGGTCCTGATAGAGTGCCATTTTAAAAAAAAGTGGATTCAGATGCTAAAAAATTTGGGAACCACTTATATACTACTTAAGAGTCAGGAGAAATGTACATGAGCATTGACAACATTTTTCCCGACAGGGCCCTTGTAGCTTTTACAATATGCAGTAAGAAGGAAGAGCAGCCTCTTCCCCTACCAGATGCATGCATAAAAACCAGATGATATACCTTATGAGATAAGATAGTATTTATCTCTGTGGAGCATGATAAACAGTAAGTGAAAGAAGATCAAAGCATGTTCACTATTTGAAGGCTGGCAGACTTTTTCAAGCCTTTCCTTTACAGAGTAATTAAATCTGCCTGTGGTATAGTAGATGTTACCTGCAAAAGTACTGTACTTCTATTCCCCAGAGTATATGTAGTGTTGTTTTTTTCTTCCCTTGAAAGTTGCGAGTCATTTAAATTCAAGAACAATGGCGGAAGATAAAAGAGAAGAAAAGCTTTCTCCCAGTATTTCAATGTTGGCTGAAACTAATAATTCATTGTCATGGGCCATGATGTAGTGAGTCAGCAAACATGAAATATCTACAGAAGACCCTTTGTTCAGCTATTTTTTTCACACCCATTGCCTCCAGTTGTCAACAGGAAGGCATAAAATAAATTTCAGATTCTAAATAAGGCATCTTTATGTAGGATACCAATACATCTCTCGGCTGAAAAATGGAAGAAAATCAAGTCGGGCATTGATGTAGAATTTCGAAAGTGCTTTCACCAGTAATCCTGAAGGATGGTGCTAATGAAGTTGATTTAGGATCAAGGGGGAAATGATGAAAACCATGTTGAACTATAAAATCTTTGGCTTGCAGTCTTCATGAGTCATTTTTTTCTTGAATTGACCCTGACAAGGCTGCCTGGTCTTATTTCCTATTTAACGGTTGTGTCATGCATTATGTATGTTAAAAGCATGCACCTGCGTGGTTTTTGAAGAGCACACCAAAAATATTTAGTTTGAACGTGGCACAGACCTGTTTGCAAGTAGGTGTACCGTTCAACGGCACCCAGGGCCAGAATTGACTGCAATTCCCCATTGAGTGTAAACATCATAGGAAACATTGCTGCCTCATGATGCGTGCTGTGGCCTTAGTTGCCAGGCTCTGAAGAGCAATTTTGGAAAGCTTCAGACATGTATCCATCAAGTCAAAAGCCCATGGTTTAGACATTCTTTCCCTTAAGGTCCTATGAATCTGCCTTGCACACTGGGTCAACCCATTGGTGTATCAAGGTCGTTCTCATCTTCACTGATTGGCAGTGACTCTTCAGGGTTTCAGACAGGGGTCTCTCAACCTACCTTGTTGAAATGTCAAGGACTGAATCTGAAACTTCTGCATGCCAAACAGGTGATCCTCCACTGAATTCCAACCCCTTCCAGAACCAAACAGATTTGTGTTGTGAAACTCCCAGTCACCCCTTTGCTACCCTCTGCAAAGTCAAGTGGCTTTGGAAACATGGTTTGCAGCATGGTTTACAGCATCTGAGTGGAGCCTGCCACTTTTCTTGTGCAGTTCCTCCTGTATCAATTTTTGCCATTGTCAGATACTACTGCAGATTTAATTTTTTTAAAAAAAAATCAGTGTCTTTGTGATATTAAAATAGAAGCAGTTATTGTGAGACTGGGGTCTGAATTAGACATTACCTGCAAACACGTACTGGAGTCCCCCCATATTCACGATATCCATGGGATGTGTGTCCAGAATAGAAGCCTGTGGGTCAGTGGTTCTCAAACTTTTAGCACCGGAACCCACTTTCTAGAATGAGAATCTGTCAGGGCCCACCAGAAGTGGTATCATGACCAGAAGTGACATCCAACAGGAAACTTTTTAACAATCCTAGACTGCAATCCTGCTCACAATTACCCAAGAGAAAGTCCCATTTACTATCATTGTTTAAAGTATATACATAGTAGCCTATTAAAAGTACAAATCTGTAACATTTTGCCCAAAGCAGTCTCACAGCCCAGTCCTGAGCTGCCCGGGGCGTGCAGCTGCAGCGGCGCTGAGAACAGTGCTGAGAACCTGCACACCTCAGCCTGCCACAGGCAGCGCCTTGGGAGAAGCAGCCCTGCAATGGGGCTACTCACTTTACTGCCGACCAAAAGGTCAGTGGTAAGGTAAAGCCATTTGTGTAGGGCACCAAGCCCTACACTAACGGGCAGGATCCGGTGGAGCGGAGCTCCAACGGACCCGCCTCTCTGCCTCCCCACTCCTTCCCCCTGGTACGCTTCCCGCCTGCCCTCTCTCTGCCCCCCACCTCCCTGGCATGCCTCCTCCCCGCCCCCCTCCCTTCCCTTGCTTACCGTGCCACGGCTCGGTGGACTTGAGACCGCCAAGCAGCAGAGGCCAGGCACCCACCCAGCACTAACCCAGTGCTAGTTCAATGCCGGCCAGTGCTGGGTTAGTACAGACGGTAGCCCAGCGGTAGGACTCACAGACGTGCCTTACGGCACATTTGCGACAGTGCAAGGCAGCACGAAACCACTGCACCAAGCTCAGGATTGGGTTCTAAGTCTAATATACTAAAACTAAAATATTGAAATGAATGGGGACCCACCTGAAAGAGGTTCATGACCCACCTATTGGGTCCAAACTCAGTCTGAGAAACACTGCTGTAGGCATCCTATACACATTGCCTTATTTGTGGATAGAGTACAGAGCACCCAATACTGGTAAACATAAATACAGAACCACCCATCAAAAAGCTTGCTGATTGGTTAAATAGTTAATCACTGCATATAAATAAGTACGTACATCTTATCTTGTGGTATATTGCTGTTATAATCATGATCAAGTTATCTAGCCTCACCTTGCTATTTGTATCACATTATCTCACTTCTTCTACCTGCATCTAGCCATATTTATACTGAGGACTGTATTATCTATGGATGAATGTGAACAACAAAAAAGATTTAGCCCATTGGTGATAAACACTTCATTGAAACCCCCCCCCCCAAAAAAAAAAAAAAATATGGTTAAGTTTTGTTGCTGCATCCATGTTTTTGTTGTTCTGTGTCTGAATCCATCAGGTGTTGCCTCAGAACCTTTGGGCAATTTGATCTATGAATAGATATTCAATATCACCACCCTTCTAGGTTGCTTTGTGTGCATTTCTTGGCTATAACTCCTTCTGGGTGCCATATATCAATATTATGCCTCTTATCCAGATTGTTTGCGTTGAAAGGGTCTTTCAGAAGAAATATTACAGATTTTATTGCAGTTTTTAGAATAAATACTTCAGCAACAAACAGAGAGGCAAAGAAAAGGGCTACTTCTCACAACAGAATTTCTTCGAGTTTACTTAGGTATTTATTGTCAGCATTTATACTCTACCTTTCCAACATTTGACAGCTTACAAATGTAATGGAAATCTGCAAGATCCCTTGCGGAGACAGGGTGTGGTGTCAACAGTGGCCCCTTGCTCTGGCAGGCAAGCAAAGGGTTAACCCCAGGGCTCTAACAGCAGTGGGTGTGCTGCACAGCTGCCACCACTAGAGGCAACCAGATCATTAAGGGATAAAAGCAGCACCTGGAGAAGGGAGTGTTGTGAGTGAGCAGAAGGAAGGAGCTTGGAGCAGAGAGAACTAAACTGATGGATTAATGTACTGAGGACCTAATAGACTGGCTGATAGACTACTGGATATGCTAACTCACCGATGGACTGACTAATTGACAGATGAGCAAATGGACTTCTGAGGATTGCTGGAACAGAGACTGCTGAGGTTGTGTGGCTACTACTCCTAAGACCTGCAGAGGACCAAGTTGTTGCTGTGGTGGCTGGAGAAGCTGTTGGCAGAAGAGGGGAGGAAGGAGGACCCCTGTAGATTTAACAGGTGAGCTACCATGGTGGTCAGGTCCAGCAGTGCTGCAGTGCAGAACAAGAACCATTGTTGGGGAAAACAGGGGAGCTAATTAACTTAAAGTGGGCATAGGTTCTCTAGGCGAAGCTTGGACTGGGAATGTGGCAAAACAACAAACGTAAGAATTATTAATATCAATGAAACTAACCATGAAAGGTTAGTGAAACTAAACAGAAATATCAATGAACCTAACCATGTTAAAAAATTAAAACCATGTTAAAAAGTGCAATCCTAAGAACATAAGAACAGCCCCACTGGATCAGGCCATAAGCCCATCTAGTCCAGTTTCCTGTATCTCACTGCGGCCCAAAAAATGCCCCAGGGAGCACACCAGATAACAAGAGACCTCATCCTGGTACCCTCCCTTGCATCCGGCCTTCTGACATAGCCCATTTCTAAAATCAGGAGGTTGCTCATACAAATCATGGCTTGTAACCCGTAACGGATTTTTCCTCCAGAAACTTGTCCAATCCCCTTTTAAAGGCATCCAGGCCAGACACCATCACCACACCCTGTGGCAAGGAGTTCCACAGACCAACCACACGCTGAGTAAAGAAATATTTTCTTGCTCAACAGGCCCACCATGTTACAGCATTATAGCATAATCCTAAGCATGTCTACTCAGAAGTAAGCCACACTGTGTTCAATGAGGCTTACTCCCAGTGTTTACTGTACTGTAAACCGATGGTGTTGGCAACCTTCAGCCTCGAAAGACTATGGTACTGCGCTCTGAATGGTGGTTCTAGAACAGCATCTAGTGTGGCTGAAAAGGCCGATTCGGGAGTGACAATCCCTTCCACACCAGGAGCAAGTGCAGTCTGTCCCTGGTCTGTCTCCCTGGCTATGGGCCTTCCTTCTTTGCCTCAGACTGTTGGCCAAGTGTCTCTTCAAACTGGGAAAGGCCATGCTGCACAGCCTGCCTCCAAGCGGGCCGCTCAGAGGCCAGGGTTTCCCACTTGTTGAGGTCCACTCCTAAGGCCTTCAGATCCCTCTTGCAGATGTCCTTGTATCGCAGCTGTGGTCTACCTGTAGGGTGCTTTCCTTGCATGAGTTCTCCATAGAGGAGATCCTTTGGGATCCGGCCATCATCCATTCTCACAACATGACCGAGCCAACGCAGGCGTCTCTGTTTCAGCAGTGAATACATGGTAGGGATTCCAGCACATTCCAGGACTGTGTTGTTTGGAACTTTGTCCTGCCAGGTGATGCCAAGGATGCGTCGGAGGCAGCGCATGTGGAAAGCGCTTAGTTTCCTCTCCTGTTGTGAGCAAAGAGTCCATGACTCGCTGCAGTACAGAAGTGTACTCAGGACGCAAGCTCTGTAGACCTGGATCTTGGTATGTTCCGTCAGCTTCTTGTTGGACCAGATTCTCTTTGTGAGTCTGGAAAACGTGGTAGCTGCTTTACCGATGCGTTTGTTTAGCTCGGTATCGAGAGAAAGAGTGTCGGAGATAGTTGAGCCAAGGTACACAAAGTCATGGACAACCTCCAGTTCATGCGCAGAGATTGTAATGCAGGGAGGTGAGTCCACATCCTGAACCATGACCTGTGTTTTCTTCAGGCTGTAGCCCAAAGCAAGTAAAAACAGAGTCCAAGGATGATAATCCACTAAAGCCCTTATCTAGGATGCCCTCCCAGACTAGCGCACCTGGTACTGACTTTGATAACTTTTTAGCACCAGATAATTTTTTTTTAACTTCCCCAGGCTTTCCATTTTGCTGATTTTAATTGTTTTTATAGTTCTGCTGGATTTTGTCTCATGAAAGCTGTGGCTTTGGTGATCTTTGGTTCTCTTATTGACTGTGCTCTTTTGCTGTCATTCTGGTTTTATTATTTGACTGCAAACTGCTTTGGGAGCTTATGCTAAAGGACCGCTAAGAAATTATCAAGTAAACACTACATTTCTCTAGATCTGAATGGTTCATTGGCAGCACAATCCTATGCAGTATTGGGGTGTCCTGTGGAGCGCATTGCGACAGCAGAAGGCAGTTCTGCTGTCACAAAATGGCCGCTGATAGCATGTGCAGTGCTTCATTGGTGGTCATTTTGCGCATACTTCTCCAACAGGCAGGAGCATCACAATGTCACAGGTAGTTCCCACTGGGCCTAAGACAAGGTAAGGCAGTGGAGGGTGGGGAGGGGAAGAAATTGGATGGGGTGGAGGAAATGAGAGCAGGGAGTTGGCGGGAGGGGTGGATCTGGTATCAATGATATGCACTGGATCCTATCACCTCTTTTAACAACATCTCTACCCCTTCTCCTCAGACATGCACCAGCTAAAGAGCTGTCACAGGTCCAGGGAGACCCATGGCAGAGCAGGAGGCTTAAGGAGGAATATTTATGATTTTGTTGCCCTCCTTAGTCCAGCAGTTCAAGTAACTAAACTCCAGACGGATACAGTTTGTGTGAAGGTTTGATTGCAATCCGTGTTTGGATGACAGGTGTCTCTACTTATTCTCATTGACTTCTCAACAACCTTTGATACTGTGGGCCAGCACATTTTGTTGACACATTTCCTGTAGCGATTGGCTGGAAGGAACAAAAAAACAACAACCTGGAACAGTTTTGACGTATGTCACCCCCAGGAAGTGAAACTGATAAGCCACATCCACCTGACCTGAGAGTTATTTATCTTGCTTACATATGGCTATGAAGTGAAGACATAACCTTTTCCTTCATTTAGCCTTTAGCTAAAGAGTTTCCTGAATGTTAAAGAACAATGATTTTTTTTTTAATGAGCTCTGGTGGCTACGAGCCACAGTATTTTGGGACACAATCTACCTGCTTAGGTGGGAGCTGGAAAGAAACCATTCTGGTATGTTGAATGTAAAAGGAGACAGACACCTGAGGCCTGGTCCACCATGGAGTGGAACAAGGAGGTTCAATGGACTGCAACACATAGGCGTTATTAAGGTTTGTGTCTCCCAGTGCAGAAGGCCAGCCTGTCACCCTTATGATGGACCTCTGCCCATGCATTGTGAGTGGGGCAACACCCTGGGCAGTGGGCATGGTGATGAATCATTGCCCCACGCCACTGGTTTTTTGCTATAGCTTTTGATAGAATAGAGATATTTCAGCACAGCTTGTTTCATTGCATTCTGCATTAAATTACACATTGATATATAACATGATAGTATTATTCAAAAATACCAAAATTAAAAATTTTTTTGACCAGTAGTGGTGGTCAAAAAACCTCCCTATAAATAGACATCTAGAACATCAGTGGGAATGGTTCTAGCCTAGCCCTTAGCCAACCATGATGGCTCTCTATTCACAAAGAGATCATTAAAAATGGGATCTTCCCACCTGCAATCTGAAGAGGTGCAGTCCATTCCACCGTCTCGGCATGTTATCATTTCATCTGTCTGACTTGGCCTGAGTTCTTTCCAACTTGCTGGCAGAACATATGCGTTTTGGAACTAAGGCTGCTACTGGCTGCTGGATGCTTGCCTGCTCCTTTCAGATCAACTTGAAGGTTTATGAATAAACCAGAAATGCACCAGTCTCCCAAAGTATCTCTTCACTCAGGAAAGTAGACAGCTTTGAAACAGTAACACTCTTTTGCTGGTGTAAATCTGAGGGGACTCCTAGGAAACTTCCAGGATGTGGAGGGATAGGATCTCGGCATGCACTACTGCCCAGCCATCTCCCTGCCCTGCCCCACCAACTATCCTCCCAGGAACTGCCCGGAACCAGAAGCAGTGGAGGATGGTGAAACTTCAGCAGACTGCTGTCACCCACATGCAACCTCTGGCCATTTGCATTTGCTGCCATGGACTCTGTTTGCCGTGGACTCCATGGCCAAACAGCAGAGTGGCTGCCACACTGGCAAGGAGTATGGTGGTGGATCATGAGATTTGCCAGCATAAACCCTCAGGTGATTCTCAGGTGGTTGCCAGTTTAGACACCAAGGAGACATAGACCTGCTTAGCTTCAGTAAAGTGACTGCATCAGGTGCCCTCATTACTCCAGAAAAGATAGCTGCTGGGAAGCAAGAGCAGGAAAGGATAAAGGCAGTCTTGCTGTTTTGCTTCCCAGAGGCATTTGCCAACAGTGTGGAAGGCAAGATCCTGAATTAGTGTGACCAGAGCAGGAACTAGGGCAGAGCCTGGGGGGCACCTGCCCTGTGCGCTATGCAAGGGGAGCACATGATAGCCCCTCAGACTCTGCTGTAGTTACAGAGAAGGGCTGGCGGCTTTACACTCCCCCTTCCTTCTCCTGTGGAGACTCCCCTTAAAGGAACAGGGGTGTGAAGCAGCTGCAACGAGTGCCCCCTCTTCTGGGGAGAACCCAGAAGTAACATCGTGAAGGGAGCCTCCACAGGAGAAGGGGGCTACAAAGCCACGGCAGCAAGCTCACCCTCCTCCTGGGAAAACCTGGAGGTGGCATCATGTGACATGTGCCACATGACATCACCGCCCCAGGCTTCAGTGCAGTATGTTATAACTCTGAATTGAACCTTTGATCTGATCCAGCAGGGATGTCCTTATGATCACCCTGTGTCTTTCAGCAAAATATTAAGTCCATTTGCAAATGTTTGGGCTTCCTGGTGAGGACTGCATAAGTCTGCCTACATAGCCTATACTACAGAGTTTAACATCTGTTGCAGGAGATACTGTCCCTCTTTTGATTTGGGAACAAGGCCATGAAAAGCACAGGTTGAGAGTCTGGAAAGGGGGCAGATTACTGCCGAGAGTCGAAACCTGGCTGTACTCCTAGCAGCTGTTGGTCTGAGCATCTTTGATTCTTTGAACTCAACGTGTAGGTTAATGTGAGTTCAGAAGGTCTTTATCACAGCCTCAAACACTCCAAATTGCAACTGCAGGGGGAAAAAAATATACCTAACCAGACCCCTTGGTGTGCAAAAATCAGATCAGCTTCAACACAAGAGACCAGCTTGCTTTGTACTGAGCAATTCCTCCCCTTCTCTTGGATGACAAGCTGTTTGGTATAGATCTGCTCCCCTCTCTCTTCCCTCCAACTCTCGGTTGTCTGGCCTCCCAACTGGAGTCTGTCTCTGCAAATAGTCCCCCTGTCAGCAGCTCTTTCATGAAAGTAGGGCAAGAGTGGATTAGTGCAGAAATTCTGCAGCAGGACACTCTGGTATCTCATCGGTACAGGCTCAGGACTGCATTTGGCTCCCGCTTCGGGCATCTTTGCTCTCTCCCAGTCCAGGGACCTGGTGAGGCAACAAGGTGCACCATCTGGGAAAAGTGAAGGCGGGGAGCACTGCAGTCTCAAAGCCTCACAGATGAACAGAGTGACCTGCTTAGAATGCCACTAGGTTTATAACAAGGACCTCTGCCTGAGGTCTCCCACCCCATTATTACACATTCCTAAAGGGCCTGTTCTGCTGGCTGTATCCATTTACTCTGCAATCAATTGCCCACTCTCCACTGATTGAAAAACCAAACACGGCCTACATCTAATGCTTGCTGTCTGCTGGTGGTGTTCCTTCTGCGCTGGTGCAGACTGCCATAAAAAAGTTAGCACCAGTTGTGCATAGGAACAGAAGAGCCCCACTGGATCAGGCCAAAGGCCCATCTAGTCCAGCTTCCTGTATCTCCCCACACACCACAGAGGCTTACCCCTGGGTAAGGAGATGATTATTCCCTCACCTAGAGGAGACCTCTATAGCTGCCCTCCCCACCATATGATGTCGTGGTTGCCATCGTGGTTGTCATGGTTGCCATCAGCAGAGGGCAGGAAATAGATAGGAGTGGACCAAAGGTTATTTTTCTTTTGATTCACGATAAACTGGTGGTGGTGGGGGGGTCATATTTGTCTTGTGATATCAATAACTTCAAATATGCCTCCACAGCTGGAGTGTGTGACATGGCAAGTTGGCAGTGGTGTTGGGGTGGCACTGGAGACCAGTCAGGTCAGACAGCGACTGAGTGCCTGGGCTCATGAGAACATTTAACTCTTTGCCCCCACTCAATTCTCTGACATAAATTATCCTCAGAAGTGCTATTAGCCACAGAGAGGAAAATTTATGGGTAATTTGCATCACATCTATGGTGTGTGGGGAAAAGGGTTAGATGTGTCCCCGCTCTCCCTGCAGTGCAGCCCAGATCAAGACTGGGCTTCCTCAGGGCTGCTTTATGAGAAGGAAAAACATTGGGAGTTATTAACAATTCTATATCACGAACCTTTTTGAGTACACACTGCTATAGAAAGATGGATTATAGATTATTATAATAAAGAATAAATTACACAGTTTATTTTAAAAGGCTTATATAGAAGCCTTCTCCAAAAGACCCCCAGGGCAGTTTACAATATAAAAACCAATAAAAAAAAAAACCAAAACAATGAAAAAGTAATCAAAACACAAGCAGACAGTAGAAAATCAGTAAGGAAAATCAGGCACAACTACCAGTCTCAATATGTCACTGCATCAGTCACCACCGAAGGCCTTCTCCAATAACCATGACAATGCCTTGAATTTGACGTCTGCTTGATTTGAAAAGGGATGGTGTTCCACAAAACTGGTGCAGCTGCCGAGAAGAATCTTCTTCTTGTGGATGCCCACTGAGGTTCTGAGCGCATCTGACGCAGGACCTAAGATGACCACCTGAGTATAAGGGAGGGCCCATACAAGAGAAGGTGGTTCTTCAAGCCACTTGGGCCTGAGCCATTTAGGAAAGGAAAGGCATTTGGGCCTCTTCAGCCTAGAAAAGAGGCACCTGAGGGGGGACATGATTGAGACATACGAAATTATGCAGGGGATGGACAGAGTGGATAGACAGATGCTCTTTACACTCTCACATAACACCAGAACAAGGGGACATCCACTAAAATTGAGTGTTGGGAGAGTTAGAACAGACAAGAGAAAATATTTCTTTACTCAGCATGTGGTTGGTCTGTGGAACTCCTTGCCACAGGATGTGGTGATAGCAGCTGGCCTAGGCGCCTTTAAAAGGGGATTGGACAAGTTTCTGGAGGAAAACTCCATTACACGTTACAAGCCATGATGTGTATGTGCAACCTCCTGATTTTAGAAATGGGCTATGTCAGAATGCCAATGCAAGGGAGGGCACAAGGATGAGGTCTCTTGTTATCTGGTGTGCTCCCTGGGGCATTTGGTGGGCCGCAGTGAGATACAGGAAGCTGGACTAGATGGGCCTATGGCCTGATCCAGTGGGGCTGTTCTTATGATTTAAAGATTAAAACCAGCATCTTGAGTTGAGCCTGGAAACACACAGACAGTGGAGCAGCTAAGGAGAGTCAGCAGGGTACATTGCCCTGGGCACCAAGTCTTGAGAGGGTGAAAGGCCTCCAAAAGGTTTTTGCAGAAAACTGGAAGTGCCTTTCAAAGGCCTCTAAGATACTCTCTCAAGGCAAGGTACCCAAAACCTCAGAAAGGCCTCTAAGATGTTGTATGGGGGTATAAAAAATGGGAGGAGGGTGTTATGGAGATATGGGCCATGTGTTCTGCCAAATCCCAATCCACTGGGCCTCATGCCCACTTAAAGCAGATTAGTTTCCCTTGTGAAACTCACCAGTACAGCAAGCAAAAGTCAGAGTCCAGTTCTAGTCCACAGATTCCAAGTAAACCAGTCCAATCAATTAGAGTTGCCAAATCAGAGTCCAGAGCCAATAAGCCGAGTTACAGTCCAAGGTCAGGTTCCAGGTTAGTCAGCCAAATCTGTCAGGGTATCCAAGTCAAAGTCCAAAGTCAATATGCCCAGTCCAAAGTCCATTAGCCAAGTCAGTCAATCTCCTCTCCAACCTGCACTCCTATAACCCACACCACTAGTTCCTCCAGGTGCTGTTTATATGCTCCCAGGTTCACTTTAGCCTCTAGTGGCTGCAGCTGTGCAGCACACCTTCAGCTACCACCTGGGCTTTAATCCTGCATTTACTTCAAGCAAGGGGCACTGTGGTCACCACACTCTACCTCCTCGCCAGATCTTCCGCTATTCCACTACAGCCATGTTAAAAAAATTTGTGCCCCCAGGTGCCAGATGCCTTAGCTACACTGGCCACTTCCCACAGGAAGCCAATACAACCCATGGCATGCAAATGTTATGGACTACCAGCAAGCTGTCTCATTCAACAACCAGCCATTTTGCACCAGGAAAAGTTTCCAAGATATCTTCAAGGGCAGCCCCATGTTGACTGTGTTACAGTAATCTAATCTTATGGTGCCCAGAGAATGGATCCCTGGAACCAGGTCAGATTTCTGTAGAAATGGCTTCCGTTGGTGAACCAGCCAAAGCAGGTCATCAGAATTATTTTAATTAAAGCGTAGGCAAGATCAAACTTAATGAAGTTCCAGGAACATAAAGTACTTGAAACGCCAAGTTCCTCAGAAATGGGAAAGTAAGAGATCAAACTATTTCACAGCAGGGGAGATAACCTCAACTGAGATCGGGAAGAGGGTTTCAGCATTATTTCTTTATTTATGTTTAGATTAAAGGGGCTTCCAAGGAACAAGACTATGCTGTTCTCATCAGGCCAAATGCAGACAGAGCAGAGATTAATCAGGACATTAATTATTTAGCACAATTTTTTCCCCTTTCACTTTTTTTTCCTGGTTCCCTGCCAGGAGTTTTGCTTCACATAATATCCCTTTAGAAGATAATGGGTAAAGAATACTACTTGGAAAGTCACTTTGTGACTTGTAGCTCAATCCGACGTAACTCCCTGCGCAGCGATGCAGCAGCGGCAGTACCCTATAGGGGGAGTTTTGGCTGCTGGAGTTCTCCTCAGTGTATGGGGACATTTACCCCCTTCCCTAGGTAAGCCCTAACAGCCACTATGGGTCAACTCGGATCTGCACCAGTTCTATAGCTGACGCACGTCCGTGTTGAGCCATGCATGTGGATCAGGCCTGGGAAGGGGGTTTTAAATTTGGTGCTGCCAACAAACCCATGCCCTCCTGGGCCTGATCCATCCATTCTTTTCCCCATCTCCTCCCAACTCTGCCCTGTCCCTGCCCCGTTCCATCCCTGCACCAGTCTTATCTGCTGTGGCAGGCTTTCTGAGGTCCCATGGCATGCGCAGGAAGGCTCCAACCTTCCCACTGGTACACCAGCAGCTTATGCTGGTGTCCAGTGCTTTATAGCTGCTTTTCAGCAGCTGGTGCTGGCAGAACGTGCAGTCCGCTGATGCAGAAGCTTGATAGGATTGGCCTGTTAATTCACATATTAGGTTTCCATCTCTCTCTTTGTGCATCTGTGTGTGCCTTTGTGTGTACGTGCAAGAAAGGGGAGGGGGTCTCGTTTGTACTTCATCTTCGTTAATCCAGAAAAAGTAACACCTCTGATTTTGTAAACTTGCTGTAGGCAATGCTGGTTGGAATCCATTGAGCCGACATGAAATTTCTTATCAATTTAAGATTTGGAGCATTTTTGGACCACACCCCTTCTCTTTTACAACTCTGAAACTTTTTGAATACTTCTTTTTCAAATTCCGCACCAAGGGACATGATGCTTAAAATGCTCGTGAATCGGTTTGGTTCAAACTGCAGTCACAGAGAACCATTTGGGACTGCGATGAAGGAGAAGGGTTAAAGCCTCCCTCCACCCACAAACTGTGATCCAGATTCTGGGCCCAATCCTATCCAGCTTTCCAGCACTGATGCAGTCACAATGTAGCGCTGAGGTAAGTGAAAAAATGTTCCCTTGAGAGGGCTACATGACTGACCCCCCCCCAATGCAGCATGCACCCAATTGGCATGGCTGCATCAGCACTGGAAAGTTGGATAGGATTGGGCCCTCAGCCTTCCTGTGGCTGAAATTTTGTAAAAAATAAACCAAGCACACACACTTACCATTACACATACTTTGTCCAAATCTTTCTTATTCACCTACCCTCCCCTTAAAAGTCTGTCTATCCAGCCACTGACTACTCCCCCCCCCACCCACCCATCAGATGTTTCTGTACATCAACCCATATCTTCCCTACCTGTCCTAACCATTTCAAACCACAGCCTGCCCCAGGCACTTTTTCTTCTTCCTAGTTCCTGGATGATATTTAATCACAGCCAAACTGATAACTTTCCCTTCCCTTATAGATACTGCCCTGCAAACACTCTTTGTTCCCGGAATTGACATGATGGTTGTGAATATTCCATACCCTCATACCCCAGCTCAGCCTTTCACTACCGCAAGCACAGTACGAGAATAATAAACACACTTTGAGATACTAAAAAACAATTTGAATGAAAACTTTGAGATACTAAAAAATGATTAAATCTCAATAGTTGTTGATAAATGTTAAGATAGTCATGTGTCACTTGCTAAACTGAATACTTTTTACACCTTGGTTACAATCTAGCTCTTCTGAAACAGTAGTTCACAAACCTTTTAGCTCTGGGACCCACTTTTTAGAATGACAGTCTGCCAGGCCTGACTGGAAGTGATGTCATTAATCAGGAAGTGACAGCATGGCTGGAAGTGACATCATCAAGCAGGAAAATTTTAAAATCAAATCAATCAATCAATCAATCAAGTAAATTAAAAGTTTACAATAAGTAAACCTTATTTAAAATAAAGAACCCTCATAACCCTCTCAAGCAGTTGCTGGTCTGTTTAAAAAAATTCCCCAAACATCCCAAAAGCTGCAATCCTATCCACACTTACCAGGAAGTAAGCCCAATTGACTATTATTGTTAAAAACATATACAGTACATAATGGCCTGTTAAAAGTACAGGTCTGTAACATTTCTCTAAATGCAGTTACATACCATGAAAGCATCAAGTCTAGTAAGCAATATTTAAAATGCACATTGAAATTAATGGCGACCTACCTGAAATTGGTCGACCTCGTGGGTCCCAACCTGCAGTTTCAGAAACGCTGTTCTAAAGTATAATGCACAATGTGTGGCACATCTGATTGCAATTAATAACACTCCAGTGTATTTTGTTGGGGCTGGACTGTGCCCCTTGTTATTTTACTCAAATTGCTTTGTCTAACAGTATCCACAAAGGGTGAAGTAGAGAAAAAAAAAGGCTAACTTATTTTGCAAGCAAATTTGAAGTTTCCTTTCATTTGCCTGAGAATTTTTCTACTCCATTTGTTGTTCTAGAATCCCCACTGTGCCCAGAAGCATGATTGAAAAAAGTTGTGGCACGGCAAGATAGTTAAAGAGATAGCTATAATATACAGTGTTTCTCAAACTGTGGGTCAGGACCCACTAGGTGGGTTGTGAGCCAATTTCAGGTGGGTCCCAATTCATTTCAATATGCATTTTATTTTTAATATATTAGACTTTATGCTACCATGGTATGTGACTACATTTGAGGAAATGTTACAGATCTGTACTTTGAACAGACTACTGCATATATGCTTTTAACAGTGATCATCAATGGGACTTATTCCCAGGTAAGTGTGGGTTGGAATGCACCCTTTGGGATTCTTGGGGAATTACTTCTAAACAGATCAGCAACTGCCTGGGAGGGTTAGGAAGGTTCTTCTTTATTTTAAATAATTTTTTAAACTTAGGCTACAATCCTATACATACTTTCCTGGAAGTAAGGGCCACTGAATGCAAAGAGACTTACTTCTGAGTAGACAAGCATAGGATTGTGCTTTTAATTAATCAATTAGATTTGATTTTGTCATAAGAAAGGTGTTAAATTTTTCCCTGCTTGAGGATGTCGCTGTTGG
Organism: Tiliqua scincoides; assembly: GCF_035046505.1. Classification (NCBI taxonomy): domain Eukaryota; kingdom Metazoa; phylum Chordata; class Lepidosauria; order Squamata; family Scincidae; genus Tiliqua; species Tiliqua scincoides. The sequence goes on along the minus strand of NC_089825.1, from coordinate 11,951,981 downwards.
CCATGTCATCAGGCAGGACCCCTGAGGAATTTCATCAGGGGGTAAAAAGTTTCTTTTGGACCCCTTTGCAAAGGGGGAGGGGTGAAACAGAGCGGGGGAGGGTGGTGATTGGGGAGCAGGTAGGGGCGAAGCAGGGTGAAGGGAGGGTGGAGACAGCTGGAAAAGTCTTTGGAGCCCAGGTCTACCCATTCATCTGGCATCAGTAGTGTCCCCAGTATCCCATACAGACAACATGTCTGAGTAGATAGAAAAATGTCAGATCCCAGGAAATTTCTGGACCCCCTCCTTTGGCTCCTGGGCCCTCCTTTTGACCTGGCCCCAGGTACAAATTACCCCCTTTACCCCCCTCTCCTAGGCCCTGCTTTCAGGTTAATGCCATAACATCCAGTGGTCTCAACAGTTTGTCATTCTAAAGAGTGGGTCCCGGTGCTAAAAAGTTTGAAAACCACTGGTATATAGTATAGAACGTGTGCCCTTAAATTCTTTGCCTGCGATATACAGTATTTCCTGGTTTCCAAGTGTCTCAGCAGAGAGTTATTTTGAGCTTTTTTATTTCCTTGACTTTCCTAAGTCTCTCCACACCAATCACCTAATGACATGGTTTCCTAAATGCAGTAGATTCAAGCTGCCTCCTCTTTCTCTCCCCATCCCATCTTTTTTTTTTACCCATGATGAACTAAGAAAAAAGATTTCTCTTGTGAGCTAATTACAGTGTCACTAGCGGATGATGGAACCATTATCCAGGCTCTCCCAAGGTGGAAAATAAAACAAGTGGGGGTAGGGAAGCCCACCTCCTTCTAAGGATACATATGTGTGCCTTTTAATTTTTTTTCTTAGTGCAGTGCCAGCCTGTGTGTGTTTGCTCAAAAGTAAGTTCTATATACTCACACTGTCACTTCAATGTCGTATTTTAAGACAGAGCTGAAATGCTTAAGCCCCAAATTAAGTAGTTAATGACTCCTGATAGGGAGGAACTAATAGTAATAATTTCCTAATTTCAAGGGTGAATTTTTCAGGGAAATGGTTCTCCTTTCTTGTAAATATTGACTTCAAGAAGAGGCTAGTTAGACTCAAATCTTTATTTATGCTGAGAGTGACAATGAGTACCTTTCCACTTATAGAGATATTTGAAACAGTGATATATATTTTACTCAGATGTCAGCCCATTGTGTTTAGTAAGACTTAGTGCCCAATCCTATCCAGTTTTCCAGCCTTGGTGCAACTACAATGCAGCCCCATGGTAAGGGAACAAAAATTCCCATACCTTAAGGATGCCTATGTGACTGCTGCTCCACCACAAGACACAGTGCATGCCCCATTAGCATAGTTGCACCTGCACAGGAAAATTGGATAGGATTGGATTACCCTTAGGCTGTAATCCTACCTTACTCACTGGAAACAAACAGCTCTATACACTTATCAGTCAAGTGTTTTGGTATTTATTTTTTTTCAATGTTGGGGAAAGACATACACAGTTTGCAATTTGTAATTCTTTGGACAAGTTTGCTCTCTCTGAACATAAACATTGGTTGAAGTATCTGACATGATGGCATGAACAATTGGTTCATGTGCTGCCATTCTATAACTTTAATATAGTTATTGTAGCAATTGTTAAAAACTATAACAGCACCCCAATTTGTGGGTAATTTTCTCAGATGTACAGCGGACCAAATGCAAAGGAGGGAAAGACTCTTGTGCCTTATAAGGGTAGCAGAGAAGCAGGTCAAGCTTGTTGTGCAGTGATGGGGAGAAAAGCTGCACCAGTTGAAATTCCTCCTTTAAACATCTGCTAACCCCAACAAAGTATTCTGATACTCTGAAAGGTGGCCAGGATCCTTGTCCCTTTAACATGTAGATAGTAATAGAGAAAACACAGGTCATGGTTCAGGATGTGGACTCACCTCCCTGCATTACGATCTCTGCGCATGAACTGGAGGTTGTCCATGACTTTGTGTACCTTGGCTCAATGATCTCTGACACTCTTTCTCTCGATACCGAACTAAACAAACACATCAGTAAAGCAGCTACCACGTTTTCCAAACTCACAAAGAGAGTCTGGTCCAACAAGAAGCTGACGGAACATACCAAGATCCAGGTCTACAGAGCTTGCGTCCTGAGTACACTTCTGTACTGCAGCGAGTCATGGACTCTTTGCTCACAACAGGAGAGGAAACTGAACGCTTTCCATATGCGCTGCCTCTGACGCATTCTCGGCATCACCTGGCAGGACAAAGTTCCAAACAACACAGTCCTGGAACGTGCTGGAATCCCTAGCATGTATGCACTGCTGAAACAGAGCTGCCTGTGTTGGCTCAGTCATGTTGTGAGAATGGATGATGTCCGGATCCCAAAGGATCTCCTCTATGGAGAACTCGTGCAAGGAAAGCGCCCTACAGGTAGACCACAGCTGCGATACAAGGACATCTGCAAGAGGGATCTGAAGGCCTTAGGAGTGGACCTCAACAAGTGGGAAACCCTGGCCTCTGAGCGGCCCGCTTGGAGGCAGGCTGTGCAGCATGGCCTTTCCCAGTTTGAAGAGACACTTGGCCAACAGTCTGAGGCTAAGAGGCAAAGAAGGAAGGCCCATAGCCAGGGAGACAGACCAGGGACAGACTGCACTTGCTCCCGTTGTGGAAGGGATTGTCACTCCCGAATTGGCCTTTTCAGCCACACTAGACGCTGTTCCAAAACCACCTTTCAGAGCGCGATACCATAGTCTCTCGAGACTGAAGGTTGCCAACAACGAGTAATAGAGAAACTTTACAGGTGAACAAACAACACAAACAAACGCATCAGTTCCAAACAACAGTTCCAAACAACACAATCCTGGAACGTGCTGGAACCCCTAGCATGTATTCACTGCTGAAACAGAGACGCCTGCGTTGGCTTGGTCATGTCGTGAGAATGGATGATGGCCGGATCCCAAAGGATCTCCTCTATGGAGAACTCGTGCAAGGAAAGCGCCCTACAGGTAGACCACAGCTGCGATACAAGGACATCTGCAAGAGGGATCTGAAGGCCTTAGGGATGGACCTCAACAAGTGGGAAACCCTGGCCTCTGAGCGGCCCGCATGTTCTCTATGGAGAACTCGTGCAAGGAAAGCGCCCTACAGGTAGACCACAGCTGTGATACAAGGACATCTGCAAGAGGGATCTGAAGGCCTTAGGGATGGACCTCAACAAGTGGGAAACCCTGGCCTCTGAGCGGCCCGCTTGGAGGCAGGCTGTGCAGCATGGCCTTTCCCAGTTTGAAGAGACACTTGGCCAACAGTCTGAGGCTAAGAGGCAAAGAAGGAAGGCCCATAGCCAGGGAGACAGACCAGGGACAGACTGCACTTGCTCCCGGTGTGGAAGGGATTGTCACTCCCGGATTGGCCTTTCCAGCCACACTAGACGCTGTGCCAGAACCACCTTTCAGAGCGCGATACCATAGTCTTTCGAGACTGAAGGTTGCCAATACTACTATACAGGTGAACAGTGAACAGGTGAACAGTGTTGCAGTGTTGAACAAGTGAAAAAAGCTGTACCTGTTGAAATACCCACATCTGGACAGGTCCTAGAAGCAGGCACTCCTTGTTGCCAAAGGTGACTAGGACTGCAATCCGATCCACACTTTCCTGGGAGTAAGCCCCATTGACTATAATGGGACTGACTTCTGAGTGGACATGCACATGATCAGCTCTAGGGCCCTTGTGTTGCACCTTGAATTGTGGTGCAGGAGGGGGGAAAGTCTCAAGGATGCAACTTTTCTCCTGAAAGACCAGTAGCGTTGTTGAAAGTACAGCCCTGGTACCTCCTCTGTAACCTGCCAGTCTCCCTTTAGAAGCCTAGTAGCCACACTTTCCTGGGAGTACCTCCCGTTGAACACAATGCGGTTTACTTCTGAGCAGACCCGCCTAGGGTTGGGCTGCAAGCTAGTCAGCCAGCAGAGGAATTTGCTGGTGGGGTGCTTGGAAGGGAAAAAGGCAGGATGTCCCATCCCTGGCAAGGCTGCAACCCCCCCACCACCGTGCACTACCTGGAGAGGGGCTGCCTGCCACCAGTGGCATACCTAGAGGGGGGCAAAGCATTAAGGGCCCCGATTCTGGGCTGGGAAATACTCCCCCCCCCCCGCGTTCAGTGGCAGGCAGTGGCGTAGCTGGGGGGAGGCAAAACACTAAGGGTCCCGATCCTGGGCTGAGAAGTACGTCCTCCCGAGTTCAGTGGCGTAGCTGGGGGGAGACAAAGCACTAAGGGTCCCGATCCTGGGCTGGCAAGTACGTCTCACGGAGTTCAGTAGCAGGCAGTGGCGTAGCTAGAGGGGGGCAAAGCACTAAGTTTGCAGGCGCCTGACTGCCTCCGGTTTGCTCCCCCGCCCGGCATGGCTCCGAAGGGGAGGGGCCGCTTGCAGGCTGCAGTGAGACACCCTGAAAAACTTAGTGCTTTGCCCCCCTCTAGCTACTTGCCACTGAACGGGGGGGGGGTCGTACTTCCCAAACCCCCTCCCTCCCTCCCTCCCTCCCTGTCGGGTCCCAGGCACATCGGTCAGCCCAAAGGGGAGCTGAGTTTGCAGGATGGGGGGGGGGTCTGCTGCCACGGCCAGGGAGGGGGGCGATGCTGATGTCAAAGCCAGGAGGCGGCGGTAGCTCCGATCGGCGCTAATGAGACTTTGCAGCAGCAGCAGCAGCGAGTGGGGGCGCTCCCTGCCTGATTGGCTGCGGGGGGGGGGGGCGGCGGCCAAGAACTCGCAGAGGTGCAAAAAAGGGGTGGGGGAGTCGGTGCAGCTCATCTCCAGCCCGGATAAAGCGAGGCGCCCCGCGATGGAGTGAATGAATGAGCCAGAGTGGGTGGGAGGGGGCGAGCGTGACGAGGAGGAGGAGGGGTCCTGATCAGCGTGCGCCTTGTTGTGCCAAAGTCTGGCTCCGCACCTGGGCACAGTGCTCTCCATCATCATCACCACCAGCGGAGGCAGCATCATTTAGCGCCTGCCAGCCTTGACGCTCCCGCCCCAGACACCTCAGCAGCCCGGCTGGCAAATAGGCAGCATCGCCCCCCAACCCGTTTTGAAAGTCACTCTCTCGGCAGTACAAGAGCTGGAACGCGGCGGCGGCAGCCACGGCAGCGCGATCCAGAGGGGAGAGGCACCCTGAGGCCATCTAGACGCCCCCTGCTTTCTCCTCTTCCTCCTTTGCACTCCTTTGCCTCCTTCTCTTGTCGACCCAGGTCCAGCGATGACCTCTGTCCTGGGGACCAGCCGGGCTTCTGGGGGGCCAAGTAGCCAGCTGAAATGCAAGTCCAAAAGGAGGAGGCGGAGGCGATCCAAGAGGAAAGGTAGGCTCTCCTTCTCTTCTTCAACCCCAAGTGCATCTCTCTTGTCCCTTCTCTTTTGGGCACCATTGTGTTGTTGTGGTTTTGTTGACTTCTGGCGAGGGCGATGATGGTGATGTGACTGTGTGCTTTTGGGGTTCTCTTTCTCGGATGTGGCGACCGCAGAGAGTATCTGGGGGGGGGAGTTCCTCTGGATTGTTTTGTGTTGACTTCAGAAATCCCCATAGGCAGGTAATGTCAGAACAAGAGACTGCCTGTGAAGACAGGATTGTATTGACAGGAGAGATGATGTACAGAGATCTAAAACCAAGGGGGAGCAAAATAAAAAGCCTTCCTTTTTCTCCCCATCCTTTCACATGTGCAAGCATCAAAATAGCCAGATGCTGCAACACTAGTCTTGAGGCATTCATCGCAGGTGCTGCCTTGGACCCTGTGGAAGGGAAAATCATCACATGATTCACAATGAGGGGTGGGCAGGTGGGGGAAGGACTCTGGCGAGCTGTCAAAAACTCCAAAAGAAAGCCAGGCAGCTGCCCAGTTTTTCTTTATTTTTTGTCATGCCCATTATCCTGGCATGGTACGCGCATACTTTCACTGCGACCAAGTCTGCACATGGCCACTGATATTCTGTAAAGAGGGAGGTGGGCACGCACAGAATTCTGGCCTGTTTGACAGCATCCCATGTCTCAAAGCTGTGTCTTGCAGGGAGTAAGGGAGGCACAAATTTTGCTGGCTGTGGTGCTCCAGTCCAAAATAGGCATTGGAAAAAGAAAGACGGCAAGCACCTCATTTGCTGACTAGCACTGGCAAAGCTGTCATTGCTCTGCCTTGTTGTGAATTTTGGGACCAAGGGTTTGCTGCGTTTCAAAGTTAGAGAGCACATCACCGCCACTCCAGTTCTCGAAGGAGACCAGCATTCTATCAATGGGAAATGAAAGCAATTATCCTAATCCGAGAAAGGAAGAGCAAAAGCTTCCAAATGTCATAGAAAGCAGAGGGTCTGCCTGAGATTAAAGCTTTTCCCAAAGCTCCCCTCTTTCCTCATAAAGGGAGGATGCGATGTTGCGGAGCATGGCAAATGCTGTGTCTCCACAGTGACTGGGAACATGTTGTGAAAGAGTTGAAAGTCAAAGAAAGGAGCCTGGCAACTGCAAAGTGAGCCAGAATCCCACTTGGTGAAGTGCGTTCTGATGCGAAGAGCCTCAGCCCAAAGTCACTTATCAGAGCAGTGAATTCTATAGTTGTCATTATTACAGAGACCATAGATAAGTTTCTGACAGCTCACTCCATCACCTCGGGGCTTGATCTTTCTGCAGCCAGGATCAAAATGTTTCTAGGGATCAAGCAGTCCCATGTTAGAGGCCTTAAATCCTAATGACACAAATTGATGATTAATTATTACCTCTTAGATATCTATCTATCAAATCTGCCGTATGTGTGACTAGATACACGTTTAGAGGGGAGACATTTAGAGGAAAGGAAGCCTTTTGTAATTTGATGGTTGCTGTTACTATAGCTAGTATTCTATTTCAGGTCAAAAATCCACTCCCGTAGCCCTTGCAAAAATGTAACTCTCAGACACACTCAATGGAAAGCCAAATTTCCAAAACGCTGTTGTGAAAGTCAGCTCAATGAATCTTGTTACTTAAACCTTATTTTGTAATATCTGTTGCAAGAGGAGCTTCTGGTTGGGTCCTGACTGCCAGAAGTAGTATTTAAAAGTATCGAGCAGGAAGGAAACTTTGCCTATTTTGTATTAAAGCTATTCAGTGATGAAGGTTGTCCGTTTGATAAACTTGTTAAATTATACACCAAGACAATATTTCAGCATTGACCGTATTCCACCTGTAATTCTGTCTGTCTTGAGAGTTTGCTTATGTGCTTTCTAGGAAGTTAAAACAGAATGGCATTCTAAATGTGACTTTTAAAAATGAATCAATAATTCATTTCAGCCAAAATCCCCATGCTTTGATTGTTTTGCATCTAAATCCTGCTGGGTCAAGCTAGTTTCTTAGTCAGGAAGTTTGAAAAATCTGTAATGAAAATTCATTTGCTTTTTTTTTCCTTGTAACTCCTGTTAACTGCAGCACCAAAGAGTTATTCTTGCAAAGAGTGAGTTTGCCAAGTGTTTTCTACTTTGGAGACAGACCATGGGATAATTATTTCCATAGTTCCAAATATTAATAGGCACATTAGGGCAATATCAGATTGAGTAGTTTAAAAAATAATCTGGAATGTGTACTTTTTTGGACCATTATTGACTTTGTGGGGTATATCAGTAGCAAGAGCTGCTTTGATAAGGGCTGAGTTTTCTTTGGGAAAGCCGTGACGGATACGTTTAAAAGGTATATATGAATGTATCTTGACAATAAAAATTGCTTCTTAAAGATACCCGGTATTCAACTTGTTGAACTTAATAGTTTGATATGTATGCACACCAGATTCGAATAGATCACATTGCCATTAGGAGGGACGAAACAATCTCAGGTATGATTAAAAAGTGGTTTATTAAGTGGCAACTATCGAGTGGTAAGGAGGAGCTGGTACCATCTACATAAATATGGGATCTCCAAAATTAAATGCTGTTCTGTCACAGGGGGCATTCTGACTACATTGAAAAACTTCTTGAAATGTCTTTAATGGCTTGTGAATTTTATTACACCCAAGGTATATTTTCCTTGTCTTCATCAGATTAACTCTATTTCTCAAGAACAAAATATAAAGATCTGTGTTGGCAGAAAGATGTTTACATTAGCTTATCACACAGACACACGCACACAATTGCTTGTAGATGCTAAATTTAAACCTGACTTTGCACAGTGTAAGAAAATGAGCCTCATCTCAAACTCACTGTTCAGTTTACAAATCTGTGTAGATTACACACAGATTTGTATGGAAGACTTTGGCTGCCTGTGTGAGGCATTCATGCATCACGTTGCATAGGTGTGTTCCTTATTTAACTACCAGCGTGAAGTTAGAAGTGTTGATGACGGTTTAATAAGGATTTTTTTTTTCCTGAGTTGACTTTTTAGGATTTCCTTAAGCGGTTCAATGTTGTTTTAAGTTAGTCTTGAAATGTATGGTCCCCGAGTACCAATTTCTTGCCTCTGGCTATCATCACAACTGCATCACTCTTCTGAGTGTGTTAATTAAAAAATCTGCAGCTGCAGTAACTTGATTTCTGTTATTAATTCAGTAACAAGTTTACTGAATGGTTGCAACAGTCCAAAATAATTGCTTTGAGCATTAGGACACAATGTAGCCCAAGTTAAGTTCTCTTGATTCATTTGATTTTGAAAACACGGGTGACTTTTTCCCCCTACTAGAATGAGCATAAAATGGTTTAACCTGAGCTGAATCATGCCTTTGGGGTGTGACTGTCTATTTTCATAGTGAGTGTTGTTGGAACGTTTTTCAGGAGGTGTTGCAATGTAGACCTTTAACAAATGCTTATAATGCATGAAATGTACTGCAGGTGTATTTGCCCTTACACCTGAATTGCAAGGTTATGATTTCTATTTGGGTAACCAACACTTGTTTGCAACTTTTGGTTGGTGTATTGTATTTCAGATCAGGGTGTTGCTCGATACCAGTGTGCTGTATGTTCTGCTATTCAGAGCTACCGGGAAACGGTTGTAGGCGAGCAAAATGTATTTGCTTTGTCTTTTGCAACAGTAAGAATATGACCTTCTAATGCTAGGTAAATATGATCATTTCTCAAAAGTCATCTAAATGAGTGTACATGTGCTTAAATGCTAAACTCATATTTTATATAATTGTTCTTAATTTTAATCTCTAATCTTAATTTATATAATTGTTTTTATTGTCCGTCGGTGGTGTGAGCTGGTATGGGAAAATGATTTCAGTGATTTGGATGAATTAGCTGTTTTCCGGGTGATGTTCTTTTTTTCAAAGATGGATTTTATTTTGGCTTTTTCTATTTGTTTAAATAATAGGCCTAGAATGCAATGGGTTTTGATGAGCAAAGAGAAAACACAGAGCGCATAATGTGCATAACTAGACAAAAACAATGCGAGGGCTTCTGGAAAAGGATGGTATGTGGGGTCAAAAATCCTTGAAAGTGACAGAGACATAAATAGGTGTGGAAAAGAGAAACTTTCAAATGCTGGCTAGTTGTAGTTGTACCTTCTCCTCCCCCAAAAACCCAGTTACACTGAAGTTGATGGGTTGGAATTTTTTCTCCTTTTCCTGTGCACTAGTTCACAACAATAGTTAAGCTGACTCATTGTTGGAATTTGACTGAATCTGAGGCATTTGCAGTAAGAGAAACCAATGCAAAAGTTCAGTGCAGCAATATGAAAGACGAGGGGGAGGTGAGGCTAATGATGGTGGAGTCCAAAACATTGTGAAGCAGGAAATGGAATTTGCACAGCAAGATGCAGACTGTAGCATAATGGAATGTCCATGAAATTTTGATGAACTTATCTGTGTTAAGGACGAGGCGGCTGAGCCAATGTGGATTTCCATTGCCCCATAATAACAAAATTTTAAAAAAGAGTGTATTCCATCTTGAGCTGGGTTTGAGGACAAATGTTCTTCCTCACAATAGGCTGGTGTCATGCTTCGGGACATGCATCGCTTATCTCACCCCCCTGGCAGCTTGGAAGGAAGGACTGGATTTGAAGATAAAATAAAATTGATTAAAACTTTATTAAAATCCATCATATTTATTTATTTTTTTTGCGCCCCTCTCCTCTCTCCCTTCCCCATCGGTTCTACAATTACCTCTGATTTCTAGTGATCCATGGTAATGACAGCAATTTGAGATTGCATCAAGGGCATTAGCTATAATGGCTGGGCTTAAATTTAGAAAGATGGAAAAATTTATGGAATTCATGAGTCCACATCTACACAGTGGTGGAGCAAAGTTGCTCTTTATCCTAGCAAAAATGCCTAAATGGAGACAGCCAGAGGAGGTAGAACGCAACAATAAAACGAAGCAGTCTAATATTAGCAGGAAAGTATCTGAACTTTGGGTAAAATGTGCCTTCAAAGGAATGGATCTCTGCTGTAACTGTTGGGACCATTCTACATGCCAAACTGTGTTTTTTGTTTTTTTTAATTGTGTTTCTTAGAGGCGTTTGTGTTTCATTTTCTTTTTATAATTTTGTAAGCCTTGGAACTTCCAAATATCCAAATGCAGATGATCATGAACACTTCCAAATTTGTCATTTCTCTTGGATCAGTTGATATCTTTTCTCCCCCGCTCCACACACACCCTCTCAAGTCCCTGTTACTCATGCACAGTCCATTTGTTAATTGAGATGAATGAAGTATTTAAAAGACTTGGCAATGAACCGACTGAGCCAATACCGACATGTGTGAAACACTGCATTTTAAAAATGAAAGGTCGTGTGAAAATGCCATTTGAAAAATCCAAGGTACATAAAGGGAAATCCATATCTGTTTTCTTACCTTGATGTCTTTTTTTTTATGCCTTTGCAATATTTGCAGAGCAAGAAAAAAAGTTCCAGTGTTTTGCTACTGTAATGTTATGTGTTTTCTTTTTGACTCCTTATTACGCTTTATGACTTGCACAGAAGTGTTATCCATTAACAATAGGATCAACAAAATAACAATAATGTACAAAGGGGAGAAAAGATAATGTAAACTACTGCCTCTAGATGATACATTCTGTTTAAACCTCACTCTGTACCTCGGGCTGATTTTCCCCCTCTTCTACATTTCATTCTCCACTCATGTTCCCATCCCTTTTTACTAACTATAAGACACTGAAGTCAGCACTGCCTGTTTATAATGGAGATTGCATATTTGCAAATTAACTAAATTCTAGATTCAGAGTACCTAAATTCCAGGAAACAGAAATTATATTTTATTCAGGTGACAATCCCCTTCCCAGAATTGTCCAGGCTTTGTGGGTAGCAGTGAACCTGAATTCTTTCCCATTTTTTTTTTCTACTCAACTATCTCTATAGTCGTCTGGACTGTTCAGAGGTAAATGATTCGTTAGCTGGACCACAAAGAGACAATAGACATTGGCAGATGCAGGGTTTGTAAGGACCGATGATAATCTTGTTACATTCCTATGTTAAACCTGCAGGTCTGTGCAAGTTGGAGAGTTTCAGATCTAGAAAAGAGCTTGTTTTCATTCTTTTCCTGATCTACTCCTGTCACCCTGCTTTGTTAAAATCCTGATAGCCTAGTAGATCTGGGAAAAGGCAAGTTGCGATTTAAATAAAATGCACAATTTGCTAATTTCTCCTGGTGGCTCACGTTGATTTTGCTCATTCTGCTAAATAATATACCTTCAGTATGAATGTGTCAAATAATTTGGTAAGCTTATACTGTTTGGGCTTTTCACGCTGCTAATTTAAAGGTTGGGTTTTCTGCTTGTACAGTGTGTAAAACTACAATACACTTTTTTAAAAAACCAAAATGAATAGTAATTGATGGTTTGAGGAAGAAAGACTCATCAGTGCTCAGTGGAAGGATTTTGGCAAGTTTGTTGCCTTGATCAGAAAAAACTACTCAAATGTTAGGTCACTGGAAGGTGTGAATGTTAAAATAATCTGGAGACCAATTAGTGGGTAGGTAATGCAGGGGTGTCTGCTTAACTAGAGGGTGGCTTTTTGTCAAAATGACTTTAAAAAACAAAACAAAACACCACATTGCAAAGATGGTGAAAATTATTATAAGTTGAAGCAGAGCTTTGTGTACTTGCAACTATGTGTCGCTTAGGTTTGGAACTGTAACACTGATGATACGAGTGGTGTAGTTGTAGAGCAGGTAAATGAGGGGATTCTTGTCTCTAAGAACAAAGGAACAGTCACTGACGCTGAAAAACAGTGGGTGTGTCCCAAACCTCCATCAGCTGCAGTGTACACAAAAACACTGTGGGAAAAGGGCTGCCCCTTTAGTGTTGAGAACTGCACCAGGCATGGGGGGAAAAAAAAATAGGGTGCAGAGATCTGTACATGCACAGGGGCTCCTGTTACCATTCCAGTGCCACTGAGTTGGGATGAAAGAATATGAAGCTAGGCAAGGTTAAAGGCCTCCCCTCCCTTGCCATTTACCATCAATCTTTAATTTTAAGCCTTGAAGGCTTTAACAAGTATTCCATAGGAACTGAAAACTGGAATGATGAGCAGCTTGTGTACAGATAACACGGCACCTTTGCAACTCAAGCCAACAAGTCACCATTCAGCAAATAATTACTACATGGCACATCAGCTTGTGTGTGTGTGTGTGTGTGTGTGTGTTTACTGGCACAAGGTCATGCCAAAGGCACTGGTCCCAAGGCAGCCCAGGGTGTTGGTCGGTGTATATATTGGTGCACTGTTGCCCAGTGTGGTGTTTGGGTGTGGCAGACACCTGATGCGCAGCAGTGGATTTGGTGGAGAAGGGGTGGTGCTGGGATCAGTTCATCTTTTTGGCACCCCAGAGGTGTTGTGGCACACCTGAGAGAGGGCAAGGAAACGATCCCAACAAAACTGCAGTTCATGCCCTGCGCTAGAGATGGACGTCCTCTGCTAGTTGGCTTGTACTGACTCTGCTATCCTGTGTTTTAGCTTTGCACTTATAAACTCTTATGCCTTGTGGACTGGATATGCTGTGTGCTTAGAAAGAAGCTTCCTGTGTAAGCAGATCATGATCATTGTTTTCCATCCTATTTTAGCACTTTAACGGTCAGTTGGCTACAGCTGAGCAAGCAGGGACATGGTATAATGCTGCATTTTCACAGCCAAGAAGCTACCATTTCTGATTGTGCTCCTTAGAATAAGTGACCACGGCCACGCAATCCGTTTCATGTGCCTAAGGCTACTTTGAACTTGGGATTCTTGACCAGTAGCCCCCTGCATTGCAGGGCAGGCCACTTTTGACTTCTCAAGGGCACTGTGTGAGATGACACTGGGGTCTGATGTTTAAAGAAAAATGCCAAAAATCTCCACTGGGTGCACACATCTGTGGCATGCCCAATGGCACTCTTTAGAACAGATATTGGCACTGTGCTTGCCCTTCAGATGCTTTGTCCCTTCTTACACTTCACATGAACTACAGTGTACTATTCAAACTAGTAGATGAGGAGTTGCATTCACCTACCTGATCTCACCACTGTGTTCTGAATCCTTGAACATAGCAGCACTTGCTGTGACAGAGATCGGTGAGTTAGTACTGTTTCAAAAGTTTAACACTGTTTCTGTGTGGTGGTGATTCCTGGGAGAACAGATGCGAGATAGCTCTATAGGAATCTTTAGCGACTACTGTTCATCTAGAGCAGGGGTGCCCAAACCCCGGCCCTGGGGCCACTTACAGCCCTCGAGGACTCCCAATGCAGCCCTCAGGGACACCCCAGTCTCCAATGAGCCTCTGGCCCTCTGGAAACTTGCTGGAGCCCGCACTGGCCCGACGCAACTGCTCTCAGCGTGAGGGCAGCTGTTTGACTTCTCGCGTTAGCTGTGGAATGAGGGCTCCGTCCACTGCTTGCTGTTTCACGTCTGTGATGCAGTAGCGGCAGCAAAGAAAAGGCCAGCTTTGCTTTGTGCAAGGCCTTTTATAGGCCTTGAGCTATTGCAAGACCTTCATTCATTCATATAGGTTCCACCTCTAGTGTATTAATTTATGTAAACTTACGTAAACTTATTCAAATTTGAAATGTAAATTCTTTTTTTCCCCGGCCCCCAATACAGTGTCAGAGAGATGATGTGGCCCTCCTGCCAAAAACTTTGGATACCCCTGATCTAGAGCAGCGATTTTTCAACCTTTTTCATCTCGTAGCACCCTGACAAGGGACTAAAATTTTCATATATATATATATGACCCTCCCTTAAACTCCCACGGCACACCTGTGGACCATTCTCACCACATCAGTGTGCCACACAGAATGAAACTTGCTGATCTAGAGTGTCCGATTCATGACCCACTCTGTATTCTTAATTAAAAATGGAAACAATGAAAATGATTTGGGGTTCAGGAGGAAATGGAATGCCTGTAAGGTTTTGCAATGGATCAGTTTCCACCTGTAAACTACCGAAAAGTAAGTTTGTGTGTGTGCTTTCTAGAAGACAGAATTTTCACAATTGTTAGTGGTATCCTTGCTGCTCCGTGTGTAAATGAAACACTAACCCTGAATAATAAAAGCTCTCTGAAGGTACTGGGGTGGGGTGAGAGTGGGTGTGAGGGCAGGAGGTCTGGTCTAGAGGGTAGAGCCTCCGTCTGCCTGAAGATAACATCCACAAGGTCGCCAGTTCGAGGCCACCGGCACCGTGCGACCTTGTAAACAGCTGACAAGCTGAAGCCGAGCAATTCCATCTGCTCTGAGCGTGGGAGGATGGAGGCCAGAATGTGAAGCCAGATCAGAATGAAACACCTTGAATGTAGTGGTTCTTGAAAGAAAGAACCTTCTTTCAATGGTAAAAATCCCTATTTAATAAGGGATTTAAATAAGCCTGCCTAAGTAAACCGCCTTGAATATAGTCTTGAATAAAGACCAAGAAAGGCGGTATATAAATACCTGTTGTTGTTGTTATTATTATTATTATTATTATTATTATTATTATTATTATTATTATTATTATTGAATATGACAGTCTCAATGTCCTGTTTCTTAGAAGTTGCAAGATAGTGGTTTGATACTGAAACTAGGAAATCTTTCTTCCCCCCCCTCCCCACAGCACCACGCCATCCTTGTGTGCTGGGCATAAGCCTAAGGATTGACCATCTAACAGAATGATGCTCTTGGGCTAAATGTTCGCTTACAATGAATAGCAGCCTCCCTGATAGAAGCAGACAGACTCACTGAGATTATTTTTCTGGCAAGGCAGTATTCATTGTGCGGCACACTGACTGAATTGTGTCCAGTGTCAACATAATACAATCGGCTTCATAAAGCACGGTCAGCTAGTCTTAGCGAGTGCATACATTATTGTGAACCTCTGAGTCAAACCGAAGCAATAGATGTTAAGCAGAACTGGGGGGAAAAATCCCAGTTTTTGTTGTTTAACTTTGGGCTTATTTTTTTGTTTGTTGTATGCATTTGCTAAGAATCTTTGAAAATATGAAAGCAGCCATGCACAATCCCCAAACATCTCTAGAAACGCTGTACATTTCATATTCGGGATGGGCAGAATTTTTATGTGTAAGCCCCACTGCCTGAATGGCAGCCATGCAAAACCACAGCAACATCCCTTTCATTTCAGAGGGTCTTGCAGGACGAAGTCGTGCCTCCCCGTTGCTGTGCATTGCAAATTATGTGCAGGTACTTTGTATCCCGGACTTTTATGTTTAAAAATCCAGATTGTTGAAAATGGAAATGGTATATGGACAATAACAAGTTAAGAAGAGGGAGATTAAAGCACTGTGGTTCACAACCTAATGATATGGTGTTCACTGATATGGATGCCATTACCCTTCCTTCCTTCCTCCCCGTCTGTCAGTCATTATCAGCTCCTTGGATGCGCAGATTTATATGAATGGTAACTTGGAAGCAGGGGAAGGAGTGGAAACATTAGAGGCCTGTATTGTGAAGCAGAGCAGGCAGTAATTAGATTGCACCTTTGTGCTGGCTGTTTACATCTTAAGTTTAAAGGCGAAAGCAGTAATAGATGTTCCCTAATGTCATTGACAAGAGATTTTCCTCCAGCTAACTGCTACAGCAGACATATTGATTAATCGGCGCTGTACCATTTATTTATGCTAAACATCTCATGTTTGTTTCTGCAATCTGGTCTTTGCAGTTCATGATAAAACTTGAAGCGTTGGCATTGCCCGCGTAGTATGAAAGCCACAAGCCAGGCAGGCTCCTTAATTTATCTGGCTCTCAATGGTTTGCACAACAAACAGTGCAGTGTGAGCACAGATTCTTGACTTATTTTTTTTTTTAAAAAAAAGCCTCACTGTACTTATCATAGTCTTTTGTGAGCTCCTCCGGCACTGAAGGAAACAGAATACAGTTGTGTGCACTTCCACAAATAGTTTCTATGTTGCAGGAAGAGGTGGCAGGCTTCTGTATCTTTCCAGTGTATTGACAACAGCTTTTCTACGGTGTTTGTAGGAGAAGATGTGATTTCAACATGTGGGAAACTAATGTCGGGAGCCGCAATTGCCTGAGGTACCATCCCAGACCTTTGTTCTGTGTGTGTTTGCGGACGTGTGCCACCCCTGCAGGGCTAGCACACATAACATGGTACAGAACAGGGGTATCAAACATAAAGCCCGAGAGCCAGATGCAGCCCCTGAAAGCAATTTCTCCGGCCTCCATTATAATTGGGCTCTCCCAGCATGATAATTGGGCTCTCTCATACCTTGAAAATTTGAACAAGATTGGCACATTTTTCTCTTCTGTCATTTGCAGCTAATGAGTTTCTGTGTGACAACGAAGTGCTTATTTCTGGTCATCTTCTGCCTAATGCTGTCACTTCCTGCTTAATGATGTCACCATCGGCCCTCAGCATGAAGGCTATTAGGCCCACTCTATGAAACAAATTTGCAACTGTTACCCTGCACATGCCCGATCTTATCTGATCTTGGAAGCTAAGCAGGGTCAGGTCTGGTTAGTACTTGGATGGGAGACCGCTTGGGAATACTGGATGCTGTAGGCTTATACCATAGTCTTTCAAGATTGAAGGTTGCCAACCACATGGTGTAGAATGTAGGGTGACAAAAGGTAAAGTATGAGGAAAGTGGTTTGAACACACTGCATTCTGAATTGAAAGCATTTATTTCCAGAGATGACAGTGAAAGCTCAAACCATGTTTCTTGCATGCTTTGTCTAGCCTTGTTTGCACAAAATTGTGAGTGGAATTGCCCATTTCCCTCTCTATCCACATGTTGATCCAAAACCCTAGCAGAGGCTTTTAAGGCACTACAGTCTCTTTGAATGTAGTGCATAAGCTGCATTCCAGATGGAACAAAGGGAGGGGATGAGAAGGTGCAATCCTGCTATTCCCATCCGTCCTGTGGCACATTCACATGTTGAGGTCTGTTCTCCTATGATATGAGAGCTGCTGGAGCACAGCAGAGGAGAGTGGTAAGGTGTGAGCTAGAAAGTCCCTGGTACAAGACTTGCCCAAGTCACATGCTCAATAGGTAGCCTTACAGCACAATCTTATTGTGCCTCTGCACTAGTAGGGCAAACGTGCTGTGACAGCGCAGAAGTTCGTGAATCCAGATGGAGTGCACATCAGAAGAGAAAAGGATTGCCCTGAGAAGTGCAGGGGTGGAGGAAGGGCAAGGAGGGTTGTAATGGGGTGGGTGTAGGGTAGCGATGAGGGCAGGGCAGGGCAGGCCAGGGAGGGCAGGAAGGCAGCAGCATGCCATAACCCAGTGGTTCTCAAATGTTTTGGCACTGGGTCCCACTCTTTAGAATGAAAATCTGTCAGGACCCATTGGAAGTGATGTCACTGACCTGGAATTGATGTCATGACCAGAAGTGACATCATCAAGCAGGAAAATTTCTAACACCGCCATACAACAAAATAAAACCTAATAAAGTCAATTAAAAGTTTATTTTAAGTATAAGAATTTATTTAAAATAAAGAAGAACCCTCCTAACACTTCCAAGCTATTGCTGATCAGTTTTTTGTTTGTTTTTTTTTAATTCCCCAAACATCCCAAAGGCTGCAATCTTATCCACATTTACTTGGGACTAAGCCCCATTAACTATCATTGTTAAAATCATATACAATACATAGTGGCTTGTTAAAAGGACAGATCTGTCACATTGCCCCAAATGCAGTCATATAGCAGCATCAGGTCCTCGGTAGCATCAAGTCTAATATATTAAAAATAAAATGCACATCAAAATGAATGGAAACCCACTTGAAATTGGCTTGCAACCCACCTAGTGGGTCCTAACCCACAGTTTGAGAAACACTGCATCCTGTTGCCCTTCCCAGGCCAGATATGCCAACACAAAGCAACATGGACTGTACCAGCTATTTAGCAGGTCCAGATTGCCCCATTGCAACAGCTGGGGCTTACCCAGGGCAAGGGGACATTCGTCCCCAAGGAGACCTCCAGTGTTGCAACTTTCCTCATAGAATGCAGCATTGCCCACATTGGCACCACTGCATCAGCACAAGGGGATTTGGATAGGATTGGGCTGCCCAGAAAACTGGCCCAAATCAAACTGAGGATAAAAATACTGGCCTGTGTCACATATTTGCTCTAAGGATTGCTGTGTCAATGTATATGAAGTGAAGTGCACTGGAACTGTGCTATATGAACATTGTATTTCCCACTGGCAGTACGTATATGCTTCCCCTTCCCCCCCTTCTTCTCATTTGTGGGGGCCTGAGGCACATATGCACTGCATTTTCATTCCCACTGGCTGAGTTAATGCACAGGATACCTACAAAGCCTCACTGGAATTGGAATGACTTGCAGGTTGAGCTGTGCAGAAAGAGACCGAGGAACAGACTGTCCAGCTGCCTTCATTGCAGTCTTTTTGGCCCCAAGCCAAGGCCACCCTGTACTCTGGCTGATTTTTGGCATTGATTAGCCTTAGTTAGTTCATCCCCTCTGAACAAAATGATGGTTTGAGTAAATGGCTGGGGTGACAAAGACTAGGGTGATCCTTTGTCTGCTGAGTGCTTGAGTATTTGATGTAGAATCATAAAGTTGGAAGGGATTCAGTGTCAGATAGTCCAGCCCCTGCCTGTAGCAGGAAATTCTCCTAGAGCAGTGGTTCCCACCCTTTAAAAGCCCACAGACCACTGAGGCAAAAACTGTGGACCACATGCGGCTGTGGGGGGGGGGGGAGAGATCTGGTCTCCCCTCTCTCTGGAGGTCCATCTCCCAAGTACTCCTTCACGGAGTATCAGAGAGGATGGAGAATGGACTGCCCACAGCACAGTTGACACCTCAGTGGGTGTGATTGTCTGTTCTCTGCCCTCTTTTGTGGTCCGTGGGAGATTGCTTGCTCGATTAGACACTGGAAGTGATCAAAGGCAATTTTTTTTTCCTGAGGCCTCACGGACCACTTCTCAGGGTCTCACGGATCACCTGTGGTCCACGGGCCACAGGTTGGGAACCAGTGTCCTAGAGCATCTCCACCAGGTGCCTGTTGAACCTAAAGCACTGCTTGAATATTTACAGTGAAGGTGAACCCACCACCTCCCTTGGCAATTTGTTTTTAGTTAACTCGGTTAGCTGCTTTGAGACTCTTTTCTTTCTTTCTTTTATAAGGCAGGATGTAAATTTCAATAAATAAATAGGCAGGGAACATGTAAGCCTATTTCTTACACAAGAACTGAATCTTCAGCCACTTGTAGCTTACTTGTGCTCTGTACCCCCCTCCTGTTCTCACTAATGAAATATTCTGTAAAACGTGAAAGACAGAACATATCATTTTGCCTACTGTGTAAGGTAAGTGAAAATGCACAAAGGGCTAGACCTTCAGGTTAGAGTAAATTCAACTTAAATAAATTGATCTCTGAAGCAGTATTTGTATGGGAAACTGCTTTAAAGATAGTCACATCAGCCTAGTAAAAACGTTAAGTGTCAAGTGTAGATTGGCATTGGCCGTAACACAAATATGGAGTGAGCAGGAAGCACAAAGGTCTTGTACTTCCTATTCATCACACCCCTGCAATGTCCAAAATAAAATTTTTGCACTTAGCCCACCAAGCTGTTTTTGACATGTCTAGGTTAGCAGTTCCCAAACTGCGGGTTGTGACCTACTGGTGAGTCACAACCCGATTATTGATGAGTCACAAGTAGTGCTGAGCAGAGCCTCCAATAACATGGGTGACGGAAAGATCAGACAACTAATTGCCTCAAGCCCTGAAGCTATTCAAAAATCAGATAGCTGCTAATTGCCTTGCAAAGAGCTTAGTTCCCTAAATAAATTAAGACATAAAAATATTTATTCTTTTAAAAAGTCCCATAAATGTAGACGGGTCCCAACAAAGTGCCAATTTAAAACATGCGTCTCAGTACTAAAAAGTTTGGGAACCGCTGGTCTATGTGTGTGAATTTTCCTGCCGCTATTATGCAGATGAGCAGTCCAATCCTATCCATGGTGGTGCCAAAACAGCGACTGCTATATCCAGTGGCCCTGCCAGGGACGCTGGAGCTCTCCTTGGAGGAAGGGGACTCTTGTCCTCTGTCCCAAATGGGGCTTCTCAAGCAGTGGCGTCACTAGGGTTCGCGTCACCTGGTGCAGGATGCCAGCATGTCACCCCCATGCAGTGGGCAGGGCAACACCCCAGGTGGTGGGCGTGGTGATGTACCGTCACTCCGCCCCCACTGGTTTTCTGGCTGTACCTTTTGATAGAACAAAGAACACATTCTGCATGAAATTATGCATTGACTGATATATAACATGATGGTACTATCCCTCCAAACTGTGATTTTGGTCACTAGTGGTGTCAAACGCACACACCCCTTCCAGGTGTCAACTTACTATCACCTTATTGCAGCAGTTCTCAAACTTTTAGCACTGGGACCCACTTTTTAGAATGACAATCTGTCCAAGACCCACCAGAAGTGATGTCATGGTGGAAATAACACCATCAGACAAATTAAAATAAATAAGTATAAATAATTAAAGTAAAACAAATAAGCCGAAGCCAGCCCTGTTCCACCAAGTGAATTTCCTCTGTAGCCTGCCTGCAATAACACCCCCCTCCAAAACCAGTAAGGTTTTCAGCACTACCCAGTGTCCAGTTCAATTTAAGAACTTCTGTTTAAACCAGATCACTGTCAGGATCCACCTGGCTTGTAGATCTCAAAAAGGTTCACCTTATCAGCTGAAGCCTCTGTTTTGATCCTTTTTAGTAGGGGGGGGGGGGCTGTCTTTAGCGCCAGGTGCATAGGATCAGGACCATTCTGGTAGCCTTGCATTCTCCTTCACCTGATCTTCCACAACAGCCAAGGCACGTTTGCTTACTCTTGAGTAAACGCGACCGTGAGGCTTAGTTTTGCTTTCCATAGGGCTCAATACATTCATCTGCTTGGAGGGAAGAACTTACTTCTCAGGTGTTTTTGGGGGCTGCATTCATTGGATCAGGACCATTCTGATGTCGTTGGATTCCTCTCAGCCTGCCCTTTCCGATGGACTAAGGCAAGTTCGCCTACTCACGTGTAAACGCGCGATACGGCTCACTTTCACTTTCCATAGGGATCGATGCATTTTTTGTTCTCCAGTTTTTTGGCCGTAACTTTTGATAGAAAGGAGATATTTCATTCTGGTTTTTTGCATTGTATTCCACTCGAAATCCCACATCCAACGGTGTATAATATGATGGGGTTACTCCTAACCACCATGATTTTAGCGCGTCACCCCCCCAGTGAACGTCACTCCCCCTGTGCGTGTCACCTGGTGCGACCCGCACCCCCTAGCTACACCACTGTTCTCAAGTCTGCACTGGCTATTTTACTGGCACAGATGAGAGAACCTCTGCACTGGGCTTTTCAGCCCAGCATGGAGCATAGGATCTGGCAGAGCAGGGGTCTGCCCATCCCATCCCATCCCCTTCCCGGGTTAGTTTCTCCCCCCTCCTCGCCCCCCCCAAATTCTTCCCCCGCCCCACAAACATGCACTGCTGCCTGTTAGGTGAACTTACTTCTGCCGGTACCACAGATTTGTCAGCCCAGTGCTGATGCCCAGTGCTGGCAGCCCCTCCTTTCTCAGTGTTGCGGACATGCCTTATGGTACATTTATGACACCCAGTACCAGTGCTGGAGTCCCATAGGACTGGGCCCTCAGAGTCTCTGGCCCACTCTAGGCTTTGCTTTGCATTGCCTGGAGGCCTGTGATGTAGTGAGAGGTTGATAGTGTCACCAATTTCTTCATGGTTGGGATGGACTGACATGGAGCTACACCTCTGTAGGGCAGAACTAAGAGCAGCACATCCCTCCCCAGCATTCACACCTGTATATGATCGTATTTTTATGTGCATAGTTTTTAAAAGTCCAGTGTTTTTTAGCTTGTACACTCTGCATCGACTTCAATCAAATATCTCCATCTTGGACAATAATTGTTATTTTGGAGATTTTTGTCCCACCCTTCAATTGCGTCAATTAAACTCTATAGGACAGGGGTGTCAAAGACAAAGCCCGTGGGCCAAATGCAACCCCCAGAAGCAATTTATCTGGCCCACATTATATTTGGGCTCTTCCATTGTGATAATTGGGCTCTCTCTTATCTTAAAAATATGATCAAGATTTGCGCATTTTCTCTTCTGTCATTTGCAGCTATTGAGTTTCTGTGTGAGGACAAAGTGCTTATTTCTGGCCATCATCTGCTTAATGATGTCACTTCTGGACCTCCGCAGGCGCCATGAATGTTAAGTTCAGCCCGCTGTATGAAACGGGTTTGATACCAATGATATAGGATGATCAAAACATAAAGTCACAAAATCTTTTCTACTTCTGCTTCTCCCCAAAAGACAGTTGGTGCTCCACAAGTATGTAACTGACTTTTTTGCTCACCTTGACAGTTAAAGGGGGGGGGGAAGAAATAAGACTGGGGATGTCTAATCTCTCAAGAAAGGATCCATATCTTCCTAAGCCATATGTAGTGATGACTTTGTTTCATAACAAAAAATAAGCACACTATAAAAGACAAATTATTTTGCCTCATTTGTTTAGACACGCCGTCTCCTAAGGCTTTGCAGAATGCTGACCTAAGGCGCGCGCAGAAAGGGCACAGCAGAAGCTGCCTCAACCTCTTGCAGTTCTGTCTGTGCAAAATATATGCTGAAAATATAACCACTCTGAAGAAGCTGCTATACTCACAGTGGGTAGTTATTAAAACAAAGTCCTACACGTTGCCCCCCAACCCCTAAACACATGTATAATTCACATAATATAATTGTCTTTGCCTTCAGCCTCTCTCCATCACAGCTGTTGTTCTGTTGGCACCCCGGGTTGGCATCTCTCTTTTCCAGCCCAGTCCTCTCTTCCCCAGAAGTTCTGTGTACGGAAACTGCAACTGCATTTTGTAGAGTCTGTGGGAAGCACAAAGACCAAGAATGGCTGCTTTTGTCTCTGTGAGGGCATCTCTCTCTCTCTATCCTCTCCCCCCACCCTCGCTGATGCAACTGCACCAAAAATGGGCACACTTTATCCAGTGGGTACAGATGGATTGGAAGGCTTCAGCAGTGAAAGGGGAATTCTCCTTATCCCACCATAAACCTCCCGCCCTGCAATGGATCTCTCTGGTATGCACGAGCACGGAAGCTGGTGCAAGTCCGAGGAGAGAAAGGAGGCGTAGAGGCTTGCAAAAATGTGGATAGTATCTGGTACGTGCCACTGGAGCCACCCCTTCCCACAGCTTCTCCACTCCCTGTTCCTCCGCATATACCCTTCCCTGCCATTGTCTTATCTGCTCCAGCAGGTGTAGTGAGATCTGGCAACAGTCGGAAACAGTTGTCACCTCTTTTGGCAGTGCTCCCAAAATGGCCACTGATGTAGCATGCTGTGTGCCGTCGGCAAACATTATGCAACAGCAGAACGCTATTCCACTATCACAACACGCTTTGGCCAGCAGCCCAGCCCTGCATAAGATTGGGCAGAAACTTCTCTACACTCATAAGGTACCAAGGTGCTGTGCCCTGGGACACAAGCACAGATTTCAGTAACGTTACAGGCAGGTAGCTGAGGACAACTTTAGCAAGATGCACCAAGACAAATCATGCATCAGCACCTCAGTGGAATGTGTGAACCAGATTCAGTACCTGAGTTTACACATTTCACTGTGGGGAAATGTGCAATTTGCTGATTCAGTTTTACACGGGAAGTGCAACACACATGCACATGCACTACTCTCTCTGCTTCCTGTAATATTAAAGGCCATCTCGAGACATGTGCCTGTCAAATCTCTCAAAGCAGGTACACCAAATATATGCCTCACAATCCTGTTTGACTGTTCAGGCGATAAAAGAGCTATCAGTCTTCGGCCATTTTCCACCTTGTTGCCTATATGTGTCTTAAGAAAATCCTGAATGGAGAAAGGCACTCTTTGGATGACAGGTCATTCAAGTCAAACTTTGGGTCATAGTTTTGTCATTGTGCTTGATGCTTACAGGGTAATATAATTGAGAAAGGGAGGTCGTGCAATACAATTTGGGAGAATGGGGGAGACAAAGAAGGGAAAAAGAATGAGAGGAAAGGGGGGGAAATTGAAAAAGATTGTTGCTTTTGAAGTGCCTTTTTTTAAGCAATCCAGTGCAGGCAGACACGCCTTAAAAATAAATGACCATTGGCTCATCTCCCTTACCTTTTTTGTACATTTTTATCATCATTAGTTCAAGCTTCTCACTTGACCGTGAGGCTAGAATTAGTTGAATAAAGATCTTTTCTTCTGGACTCACCATAGACTGAATGATATGTCCTCACACCATCAAATTTCTTTTCATGTCCAGTTGTCCTTGATGACTCCAGTATTTTCCCACCCATGTACGCTGTGTTCCCTCAGGGTGGCTTTACAGTGAATGTCAGAAAGAAACCACCATTGAATAGGCAGAGTTGCACCTGCACATTGATACCTCCCAAATAATATTGATGCAGTGTGTCAAAGAAAGGAAAGACACCTCTGGGGGACCATGAGATAACTGTAGCTGTGCAGGGTCAAAAGAACCCAAAGTAGAGTATTGGAACAAATTGGTGGATTTCTCTGTTGAATAGAAGGCTGGACAATGAAGGCTGTAAAAATTCAGCCTTAAAAGAATAATCTTTGTAAACAAACAGGATTCAGAGAAGGAAGAAAAGGCCAATAAGAAGGGGCATTGCGAGACAGTTGTCCAATTGACATTGATGAAAGGTGAAGATGTCTTTCATTAACCAGAAACTGCTGGGTAGATGGGACTCATTCGCCTGGGAAGGCAGCTCATCTGAGAGAAGGAAAACTCTGATCCCAAACCTCCACTGCCTTGTGACTACATCCAGTTATGGAAAAGGCTTCAGGAGTCAACCTCGAGGCAAAATCCGGAGCCGGAGTCCCTGAGGCGGTTCATGGCTGAACACAGTCACTTTCTGGCAACTCCTGCGACGCTGCTGGAACCAACCGTATTGGCCTCTGCCTTTCCATTGGACCACTTCAGCGACGTGGAGAGGGGGGATTTGCTGCCTGGGTAACAGCCTATCCTCCATACCTACTTTACCCAGGCTTCGCGCACTGGAGAGGACACTCTCTTCCAGAACCACCATTCAGAGCGCGACACCATAGTCTTCCGAGACTGAAGGATGCCAACCAGAAACCATGTAGGACAGTGCTTCTAGGTGGCATCTACCACAGTAGTGGTGGGACTAAATGGGAGGCAGACATGATTGAGACATACAAAATTATGCAGGGGATGGATAGAGTGAATAGAGAGATACTCTTTTCTCTCTCACATAACACCAGAACCAGAGGACATCCACTAAAATTGAGTGTTGGGAGAGTTGGGACAGACAAAAGAAAATATTTCTTTAGCCAGGGTGTAATTAGTCTATGGAACTCTTTGCCACAGGAAATGGTGATGGCATGTCGCCTAGATTCCTTTAAGAGGGGATTGGACACATTTCTGGAGGAAAGGTCCATCAGGGGTTCCAAGTCCTGATGGGTATGTGAAAGCTCCTGGTTTTAGAGGTAGTGCTACCGCAGAGTGCCAGATGCAGGGGAGGGCACCAGGATGCAGGCTGTGTCTTGTTGTCTCCTGTGCTCCCTGAAGCATTTGGTGGGCCCCTGTGAGATACAGAAAGCTGGACTAGATGGGCCTTTGGCCTGATCCAGTGGGGCTCTTCTTATGTTAGCCCCCATAACAATCCTTGAACCCTCAGTTTTGATGGCAATGATTGCACCCAATGCATTAGTGTGGGCCCCAGTGCAGAGCTGTGCTCCAAAGCTTCCAATAACCTGGTGCTAGCAACGGGCCTCTATATGCATCCTTCTGCAAATTCTCCCTCCCCTCCAATGCAGTATCTATTTCTTCCTCAAAACTCAACATTTCAAGACAAGGAACCTTGTACTGATGCATAGTTAACTGAGTCAACTCCTTGATCTTTCGAGGATTCCATTGTGTTGCAAAACCACGTGAGGCTGTAATTAAACGGTGGCGTGTCAGTGTCTCACCGCTGCACTGTATGAACAGCGAGGCACGGAAACCATGGTTTAAGTAAGGATGAGACTGTCAACCTTGATAGGAAGCCTCAAGCTTTTGCTGGTTTCTCTTGTTAACATTTAATGCTGCTTCTGTCCTCTTTCACACTAATCAGACAATGGTGCTGGCAGAGAGAAATTTGAAAACAATGGAATGCATTGACTTTCCGCCCCCCTCCTGGCATTCAATAGTAAGTCAGTGTTTTGTAGTGCTAAGATTACACTGATTCCTAACAAGGTATGAGGTAGAGAGAAAGGGAGAGGGGAGAGACAGAAGCTTTCCAATAATCTTCCGGTTTATCTGTCTGTGTCCATCGCTTTTCAAAAATTCTGTTGAGTGAAACTGGGGCTGCAATCCTACACGTGCCTTCTTGGGTGTAAGCCTCACTGAATACAGTGGAACTTACTTTTGAGCAAATGTGCCTAGGATTGTGCTGTAAGGGTGCAAAATGGTCCCAGTCCATTCTGGAAGGTGGGGAAAATTCCTCTATAACCCCAACCAGCATGCCATATGATTCAAAATATTAGGGGCCTTGCCTGGATTTTTGAAAGCACACCGCAACTCCTTGTTAAGGAAGGGGTCGTTGCTGATGACCTTCCCTGCATTTTCCCCACTACAGCATCCTTTTATAAACTTGCTCCCAATAAAGCAGATTAAGGTATAAGTTCTGATTTGGCTGCCTCTGTGCATATTCATTAGATGAAAGCCCAGACAATTATTCTGATCGTTCCTCTGCCAGATGGAACCTGTTTTAGAATTTGACAGACACTTGATGTGACAGAATAATCCTTGAAAATTTTTCTGGATTACTGCTTTTTTTTTTTTCCTGATGGGGAGGAGAGGGGAGTGTGGGGGGGGGGGAGAAAGAGGGAAGGAGGGTGTTTGTTCTTTCGGGTTTTTGCATTGGTTTCCCCCTTCTGCCATTTTATAAAAAAAATTGAAATATGTTTCCAAATTTTATTCATTTATTTGATATATACTCCGCCTTTCTCTTCGAAGGGCACCCAAGGCAGCTGACAATCTGTTATCAATTTTAATTTTAAAATTGTTATCTATCAGTTAAAATACAATATAAAATACAGACAAAAACATTATAAAAACAAACAATATAAAATACATAGCAAATGAGAGACTCCAAACAGTAGCGTAGCTAGAGGGGGTGCAAAGTGCCAAGTCCTGCAGAGAGCCCCCTGCAGCATGAAAGCAGCTCCTCCCCCTCCCCTTTGAAACTATTCCAGGTGGGGGGGAAGCAAAGCAGAGGTATATGCCTCCATTTTGCCCCCCCATCCAGAATGACTCTGAAGGGGAGGGGCCACTTGCATGCCACGGCAAGACTGCCTGCAAGACTTAGTGCTTTGCACCCACTCTAGCTATGCTACAGATTCTCAACAAGGAACCACAGAGAAGTAAATGTATCATGAACAGTACAGAATAAGAAAGCATTAGGATGCTGCAGTGTTTCTAAGGGTCGTCTGCTCGCAGTTCTCTCTCCAAACGGCTGGAGAAGTAGGAGGAATGCTTATGTTTTCACACCTGTGGCTGCTGCACATTAAGTTTGATGAAGCATCTCTGATTATGCATAAAGGAAAGGCCTTGTTGTTTATAATAAAGCAGCAATTTGTAAATGGAAAGCCAAAATCGGCATTAGCGCCTTGCTTCTCTACAGGTGGAAAGATTTCTAATCTCGATTGGAAGGCGGGCCACATTGGACGTGATAATAAGGGCAACACCAGTCTGGGTAAGGAAATGACTTCTTGGACAATGGGATTGGAACTCTCCCAAAATGCCGTATGCATTTTAAGTGCCTGCATTCTTTCTTGGGGGATGCTTGTTCTTACTAGCCCCCAAAATGCACCACCGCACCACTCTGAGATAATGGAAAACCTCAGCAATAGAGACGAATCCTTTTTTGTTGGGGTATTTTTTTGGGGGGGCATGAGCACTACCTTAACTCCAGAGCCCAGGTTAACCAGGCAGGTAGACCTGGGCTCCCGGTTGAATTTTGAGCTCTGTGACTGAGGTTTGCTGGGCAGGTAGACCTGGAATCCCATTTGGACTTGGAACCTAGATTTACCATCAAGAAATGCAGACTTCCTAATGCAACCCCATGAGCCTTCAGCTTTCCTTTTACCCTTATACATCTTTTCACATCCTTGAGCCATCTTTCAGCTGCCTCTGGTTTCTGCTGCATTATCTTCTGTTTTTTGTTTTGCTTTCTTCTTTTTGTAAAAGAAAAAAAATCTGTCCTTCTATTCCATTATGTTGGTATGTTAATTGATAGATTAATTAGCAAATTGAGGTACAGCTCTTCTCCCCCCCAGCCGTTTATAACTTCAGCAGAAAAGCTAAGATGAAGATTCAACCCTGTAATTAATCACTGCCCATCTCTGATTCTTCATGAAGAGGGTTTTTTCTTTTTATCTGGTCATTCGTGAGGCCGGTTCACAATAACAGTTATCCTAGGATGAGGAAGAAGGAGGGGTGATGGCGGAAGTGAGTCTGATCACTCAGCTGTTTGAACATTTTCAATTCCTAGCCTGAGTGGTGATTCCAGGATAGAAGCCAGAATGAACTGCCAGCTCTTTTGCCAGCTTGACACATAACAGGCACTTGTTCACAGCAAGTCTGGCCATATTATTTACCCATTCAATGCAGGGTACATTATGTGTAAATGTGAAATGAGGAATTCACAGCCCTTCTGCATTTCTATTCATGTTCTGAGAAGTATAGTCATGGACAGTGGTTTCCATACTGTGTGGCACCCCCACAGCAAACTCACAAGAGTGTCGTGGGATGTCCCTGGTGGCCTTCCCAGCTCTCCCAGGCATCACCATCTTGGATTGCATGAGACTGGGAACTGCTGGTCATGGAGATCAACACTGTCAAGGTAATATTCCCAGATCAAACTTTAGAAGGCTGGAGATGGATCCTCATTGAAAGGCTGCCATGGCCTGACCATATCCACTCCCAGAGTTGTTGTAATGAAGTCATTTCTGCCCTAAGTTGCATATACCAGTGGCATTGCTAGGGGGGTGTGGGCAGCACCGGGTGATGCACATAGGGGGGTGATGCACACTGGGGGGGTGACATGCTAAAATCGCGGTTTAGGAGTAACCCTATCATGTTATATACCATTGGATGTGGAATTTCAAGCCGAATGCAATGCAGAAAACCAGAGTGAAATATCTCCTTTCTATCAAAGGTTATGGCCAAAAAACTGGAGAGAAAAAAATGCATGAATCCCTATGGAAAGTGAGCCGTATCGCACGTTTACTCGCGAGTAGGCGAACATGCCTTAGTCCATCGGCAACGGCAGGCTGAGAGGAATCCAACGACACCAGAATGGTCCTGATCCAATGAATGCAGCCCCCCAAAACACCTGAGAAGGAAGTTCCTCCCTCCAAGCAGATGAATGTATTGAGCCCTATGGAAAGCGAAACTAAGCCTCACAGTTGCGTTTACTCAAGAGTAAGCAAACGTGCCTTGGCTGTTGTGGAAGATCAGGTGAAGGAGAGTGTAAGGCTACCAGAATGGTCCTGATCCTGTGCACTTGGAGCTAATCAAGTGCTCCAGAAGACAGCCCCCCCCCCAACTAAAAAGGATCAAAACAGAGGCTTCAGCTGATAAGGTGAACCTTTTTGAGATCTACAAAGCCAGGTGGATCCTGACAGTGATCTGGTTTAAACAGAAGTTCTTAAATTGAACTGGGCACTGGGTAGTGCTGAAAACCTTACTGGTTTTGGAGGGGGGTGTTAGTGCAGGCAGGCTACAGAGGAAATTCACTTGGTGGACCAGAATGGTCCTGATCCAATGAATGCAGCCCCCAAAAACACCTGAGAAGGAAGTTCCTCCCTCCAAGCAGATGAATGTATTGAGCCCTTCTGCTTATTTAATTATTTGTTTTACTTTAATTATTTATACTTATTTATTTTAATTTGCCTGATGATGTCACTTCCACCATGACATCACTTCTGGTGGATCTTGGACAGATTGTCATTCTAAAAAGTGGGTCCCAGTGCTAAATGTTTGAGAACTGCTGCAATAAGGTGTTAGTAAGTTGACCCCCGGAAGGGGTGTGTGTGGCACCACTAGTGACCAAAATCACTAAAATCACAGTTTGGAGGGATAGTACCATCATGTTCTATCAATCAATGCATAATTTCACGCAGAATGTGTTCTATCTTTGTTCTATCAGAAAACCAGTGGGGGGGGGTGGAGCGATGGTACATCACCACGCCCACCACCTGGGGTGTTGCCCCACGCACTGCATGGGGGGGTGACGCACTGGCATCCTGCACCGGGTGACGCGAACCCTAGTGACCCCACTGCATATACACAACAGGGATCAAATGTGTACACCTGTGGGCTGGGCAGAAATGGGTTAATACAGTAACTATGGTAGTAACTATGGGGAGCAAAACAATTCAAGCAAAACCTACTATGATCGAATCAGTGAATGAGTCCAGGCTCTTGCAGAATTAGTCAAAGCTGGCTTTGTGCACTAACTGTACATTCCAGAATCCTCTACAAATGTTACAAGGGGTTTGGGGTGTATGCTCAGTTTGTGTTGCACAATACTTCTTTATACTGAGTCAGACTGTTGGTCTGTCTTGCCCAGAGTGTCTGCACTGACTAGTGTCGCTTTTCCAAGGTCTGTGGAAGAGGTCTTTCCCCAGCCTTGGTATCTGAGCTCATTTGCACATCTGCGACAGCTTGGCACCCGAGGGTTGATGGTTTCTACCACTGGTTTCTATGGTCCACCCCAAAGCTCATTATGAGATTAACCTTTCGTTTTCTCCCCACTCCTGACACCAGATTTTCTGTCCAGAGAGCGGGGGGGAAAAACAACACTGAGTTTGCTGTCTGCCTTCTTGCTTCCTCATTTCCACTCCTGTATTGTAGATAACTGACACTTCCTATCTAAAGTATACAGTAAGCTCTTTGGCAAAGGGACTGCATCTCACAGTTCTATGCAGTGCTTGCACACTTCTGGCAAATGCCGCTGTTTAGCAGTGATATGAGGTATAGCTGAAGGTAGATAAAAACAGCTTACTATAGGGTCCCTTTGGCTAGAAGTGGGTGATAACAACATTAACCCATTTCTGCCCGGTCCACAGGTGTACACATTTGGTTCCTGTTGCGTACATTGCAACGCTGGGCAGAAATGGCTTAAAATGACACTGCTTTCTGCACTTCTCATTTTTGATAAAAAAAAATAAAAACAAAATCTGCAAAAAATTAAAATGTCTTTGGTTTTTATTTATTATTTAATGGGAGAATGCATGGATAAGGACTGTGGCTGTATCTGCTGACACTATATCACCTATATCACCTACCTAGTACTTTTTAAAGTGATTATAATTTATACAGGTCCATACTGTTCATCTGCCAAGTCAGGACCTGTGGTTTATCTAACTGCAAGTTCCAAACCCATGGATTGGCCAGACCTGCTGCCCTCCAAATGTGACCAGACCACAGCTCTGGTCGTGGTTGGAGGGACTGGAACACCTGACCTGTGATTT
Organism: Tiliqua scincoides; assembly: GCF_035046505.1. Lineage (NCBI taxonomy): Eukaryota > Metazoa > Chordata > Lepidosauria > Squamata > Scincidae > Tiliqua > Tiliqua scincoides. Next base: position 11,920,087 of record NC_089825.1, on the reverse strand, counting down.
TCATTTTCCATGGGTTTCGGCATCTGTGGAATCCCCACGAATAATGAGGCACAACTGTATTTATAATGTAAATTTTTAATAAAAACACATAACTCTAATTCCTGCTCTTCTAACTTTAGAAAATACCTAAGTCTGCAAAAAAGATAAAAGTTTTCACCCACCTCTACCTATGGGCTGTGCCTGTCTCTTTGGAAGTAAAACCTGTTGACTGGACTGGAACTTACACGCAGGTTGGTAGGTGTAGGATTGGAACCTGAATTTGAGAAACTACATCTCAGTCACAAAAATGACTAACTTATAACCTTTTAAACTTTGTCTTTCCACAAGCTTATTCTTGTGTTGAGCAGGCCACATAAGTGAATGCTATTTGGCCATTGTGTTTGTCTACCCTACCACTGGGAATGGGGTTCAAACTGGTTTTCAATTGATTTTAATTGCCCTGGTTTTCCCTGAAGAACGGGGAAACGTTTATTTTGTGAAGGTGCTGAGAATTCTCTAGGAGTTCTCTAGACTGCTTCAAACAACTGATTTCCATGTTCCCTTGCTTGGTCGCCGTGGAAGATAAATGGGTGTAAATGTGTCATGTAGGTAATGCAGTTAGTCGGGATATAATCCTTTTTTAATGTAATCGTTACAACGCAGGCAGTAACAAGGGCACATTAAACGTGATGTTGTGCCTACTCAGAAACTAACTGGAACAAATATGAATCCAATATTTATTTCCTTGTTCCTTTTATAGAACTTTAAGTCACTGTTTCCATCTCCAATGAGAAGTGCCAGTAAGATTTATCCAGCTAGGAGGAACTGGTCCTCACCAAATGCCCCATAATTTATGTAGCAATTACTGTTTGCTCGCTACCAAAGCAAAACCACTTATGGATATGTCAGAGCAGCCAGGGACGAGAGCTTCTAATTCAACATGAGGCATTTCAAGTTGGGGATGATCAGATTACTATTTAAAGGGTTTGCTTCACCAAGCATTGTTACTGTGCGCCTTCTATTCATTTCACGGCACCTCAAAGGAGAGCGCCTTCTTCCATTCCGGAATCTAGCTCGTTGCGTCTCTCATTCTCTGGGACTAGCTGCTTTTTCTAGTGGCACTTTTTAATCATCCTCTTATCTCCCAGCTGCTTAGGTTTGAGCTTATGGGCTAGGAAGCAAACTGAGGTTGGAGTTTAGAAGGACTCTCAAACCCCCCCCCCCCCAGCCACCACTCCTGGTCTGTGGAGTGCTGCCGTGACCACCTGCTGGCAGGTTTCTGCCTATCATCAAGCCAGATCAGGGCTGGGACAGGGGCAGAGAAAGGTGGCAGTGGTGTCCACTGCATCCCAAGTCCCTGTCACAGGCCTGACATGTCCCCTGCAGTGCTTCAGTTTTATGCCAGCAAAAGAGCTAGTATAGATCTAAGGCGTCCCACTGGGGTCCATGCGGTGGCTGGGAAGGTAAGTAAAGTTTTTCTTACCTCTCTCAGTTGGCCTAGTCCCCAATTTAAGTGGACACTACACTGGGCATAGAATTGGGCCATTGGTGCTTTCACTTAACCTAGATGATGTTAATCACAGTCTTGGCCAGGGGTGCCCAAACCCCGGCCCTGGGGCCACTTGCGGCCCTTGAGAACTCCCAATGTGGCCCTCAGGGGGACCCCAGTCCCCAATGAGCCTCCGGCCCTCCGGAAACTTGCTGGAACCTGCACTGGCCTGACGCAACTGCTCCCAGCGTGAGGGCGACTGTTTGACCTCTCGCATTAGCTGTGGGATGAGGGCTCCTTCCACTGCTTGCTGTTGCACATCTGTGATGCAGTAGCAGCAACAAAGAAAAGGCCAGCCTTGCTTTGTTCAAGGCCTTTTATAGGCCTTGAGCTATTGCAAGACCTTCATTCATTCATATAAGTTCCACCTCTAATATATTTATTTATGTAAATTTATTCAAATTTTAAATGTAAATTAATTCCCCCCCCCCCTGCCTCTGACACAGTGTCAGAGAGTATGTGGTCCTCCTGCCAAAAGCTTTGGACACCCCTGGTCTTGGCCAAGGTATTCTTGTTTTTTCTTATATAAATAGCACACATGGGTAAGTGGGGAGGGAGGGATCAAGACTGGGACCATGTCAGGGGAAGTAGGGAGCTTTAAACCTTTCTCCCCATACTACTCTGCACTCCAGATTTGAATTGCTTCCAAACAAAAAAAAACATGCAGGGCAGGCCAATGATGCATTTAAGGTGGTGTCTACTGTGACCTTAACCCACATTCTCTACAAGTAAACCGTGTGGGTGTCCTTGCAGTTTGGGCCAAAAAGGTATGCCTCTGGGGCTCTTTATATTTCTTGGCACAACTACAAAATGTTACCCTATCAAATTCGTCTTCCAAGTTTATTTATAGCGTTGTGTTCTAGCCTTTTGACTTTCCCAAACATAGGGAAAGAGAGATGATTGCTGAGAATTATACAGATGCACCCATGTGTGATCAATGCAAAAAATACATTGTATTGGAATAATCTTGGGGAACTTTTTTGTACCTCATATTTTCAGCTGCATTCTGGAGCAAGCAGAAGTCTTTTTCTTGCCGCAGTAGGTCTGGATGATATTTCTATCAATTCCTGCTGGATGCCGGACTAGCTGAACCATAGTTTCGCTGTCCATGTGGACTCTTAGAGCCACAAAGCATGATTGGCACTTGCCATGGCTATGTTGGTGTGCCATTAGAATACCCTCCAAGCCTGTGTTCTGTCTTATTATAGAAAGATGTCTTCTTTCTCTCCCCCCCCCCCCCATTCAAGCTGTTGAGAAACATCTGTGGCAATTGGTATTCGGATCACAAAGAAGCATTACATTTCAAATTGAAATCACTAACAAAACATGTATCAATATAAGGACGTAGAGGGCACAAACGCTTCTGGTGCTGAGGAAAATTAATAAAGTGACTCATTAGCGTGAGTGCAACTCTTTTTTCCTCTCTCTTTTCTAATTCATTGCCACAGATCCTGATTAAAATATTCCCAGGTTTAGGACACACTGTCCTCCACCAAAGGCTTTAGCAGGGAAAGGTTATTAGCATTGAATGGGGACTGTTCTCTCAGGAGAGCTTTGCAGATAAAATGACCAGGGAAAGAAATAGCACAACTTCTCAAATTAGCATAATTAGTAATTATCTCTTAATAGCCCCACTTGGCTTTAGAGACTTGGCACTTGAAATTCTGCTTAAAGTTCAGTGAGGAAAAACAAATTTCACGCTGAAAATGTCTCAATAACACAGCTGAGCTGCTGAGGTAATCGTCTGGTGTAGGTAAAGGGAAGGAGATGAGCATATGGATGGCCTCGTAGATTCGCCGTGTTTGTGTTTACATGTGCAGCACACAAAGCAAAGGTCTTGATGCAATTTCAGCCCTTCATTTAGGTCAATTCCTTTTATTTCTCCCTCATGGAAAAAAAGGGGGGGGGGTGAAGGCCGTTAAGTAGCACAGACCTATAGTATGTTGCTCCAGAATAGTGCAACTTCTTTTGGGCAAACCTATCAAAGGGAAAGGGGGAAAGAACAACAGACATTTTAATAAAGAAAGTGGCAAGTTCTATTGCAGCTGGCCAGTGGGAAAATAAAACCTACCTAGCACAACTTCTGAATGTGAGACTCCAGGCAAAAATAAATATAATAAAGGGTGACTGTATTATTTCAACACCCCAGTTTTTAGTGGAAAAAGCACCTTCTTGAGACGCTGTTGGTGTATTGGTTACTGCCCTGACATACTCCAAAGCCACTTGGGGCCCAATCCTATCCAACTTTCCAGTGATCGTGTAGCTGCAATGCAGCCTGGAGATAAGAGAACAAATGTTCCCTTATCTTGAGGAGGCTTCTGTGACTGTCTGCCCACCAAAAGATGCAGCTCACATCCCACTGACACCACTGCGCCAACCCTGGAAAACTGGATAGGATTGGGCCCTTAGTTCTTGCCCCTGGCAAAGCAAGGAGCTGCTTTGCTGATCCAGAATTGAGTTCTGTGTGAGTAAATCAAATTTGATTTACATCTGGTTTGCATCTAAACAGTTATGTTTAGAAACTTCTGGAACTCCCCACATTACCAAATAAAGAGTGCTCTGAAATAAATTTCTCTTAAGCTAAAACTTAATTTCTAATCTGCTTTTGGGAAGAGTTTCTAGCTCTAGAATGGAGCAATATGATGCATGCAGAAGGTCGTGGGTTAACGTCCTTGCATCTCTAAATGAAATAATAATATAATAATAATAACAGGTATTTATATACCGCCTTTCTTGGTCTTTATTCAAGACTTTATTCAAGGCGGTTTACATAGGCAGGCTTTATTTAAATCCCTTATTAAAGAGGGATTTTTACAATTTGAAAGAAGGTTCTTTCTTTCAAGAACCACTACATTCAAGGTGTTTCATTCCGATCTGGCTTCACATTCTGGCCTCCATCCTCCCACACTCAGAGCAGATGGAATAGCTCGGCTTCAGCTTGTCAGCTGCTTCAAGGTCGCATGGTGCCGGTGGCCTCGAACTGGCGACCTTGTGGATGTTATCTTCAGGCAGACGGAGGCTCTACCCTCTAGACCAGACCTCCTGCCCCTTATCCTGCCCTGCTCCTTATCAGAAAGGATCTGATAAGCTGCTGGGCTAGGTGGTTTTGACTCAATATATGGCCTCTTCATACGTTCATAACGAGACCATCTTTTGAAAAGTAGGCAACAAATTGCCTAAATAATTATTTTTTAAACTGTTGGCAGCCCTGGGCCTGGAGGTATCCTTGAGAAACATCCAGAGCCCAGAGCTTCTGCCAGGTAGAACAAAGAGCACTCCTGTTTCTGAGAAATGAACACTGCTTTTTGGCCAAACCAGCACAAAAATAGGAAATATGAAGATAAACTGCTTGGAGCAGTTTGACAGCTATTATAAAGCAGCGAGGCTGACGCTCTTGTGACCAGAAGAGAGGGAAAGGACTTGGCTTGAAAACTCTAATTAAGGCTGGCCAAGGTCCATTAGCTCATCCTCACTCGTAGCATCTTGAATTCACACCCTATGGATCACCCTTATTATGCCAGTTCTAGGTGAGAAATGTGATTAAGCTAGCTGCTAAGGCTGTGTTTCAGCTCTCTCTCTCTCTCTCTCTCTCTCTCTCTCTCTCTCTCTCTCTCTCTCTCTCTGAAAGCTTTTCAAACAATGCTGAATCAACCAATAAAATTCAGTTCAAAATGCAGAAGGTCCAGAAGGCAAAGGAGGGAGCATGTGAGGAAAAAAAGAAAAGAAAAGAAATGGAACTGGATCCAATAGGACAGTGTTCTTCAACCTTGGGTTGTCCAATGGAGTTGCAATGGAGTGACTCCAGTGGAGTTGCAAAGCCTCAGTTGTGGGGTCGCAGCAACTTACAGGAATGGAATACATTGAAGACTACTGGACTGGAGCACCCCCAGGTAAAGGGGGAGGCATCTGGTGTACCCCTTCAGGTACCAGGAGACTGTGTCCCAGTCCTGCTCAGGTTTGCAACAATTGTGCTAAAATAGCTTTCACTGGTGTCAGGCTTCATGGTAACTTTTTCTGCTCTCTCTAATAAGAATTTTTGGTTACTGTGAACAGTGCTGGAAGGAAGTAATGGGGTGGGGATTGGGTGGTGATGAGGGTGAGGAGTAGGCGGGTAGGGTCTCAGGGGGGCAGGATCAATGGTAGGTCTCCAGTCTCATCCTTTATTTGTAAATTGGGGTCATGGCACAAAAAAGATTGAAGACCACTGCAGTAGAGTTAAAGGACACGTTGGAAAAGCATGGCAATGAGAAGGATCTGAATTAATGGTAAAGGGAAAAACATTAGAAGTCCTTCAAAGTCCAATGTAAATACATGTGTGCCCCTGTATCCATGGGGGAGAGGTTTCTGTTGCCTCCCTGGATACCAAAAATTGCAGATAATAGCGAACCCTACAAGAAGCAGTTCACAAATCCCCCCATCATGTAAATGACTGCAGCCCTCCTGCCTCTGAATCTGTTTCTCCATGCTGCTGCAAACTCTAATAGGAAGTACTAAGAGGAAGCACTAAGAGGGAAAGGGTTGGAGTGTTAGAAACAACGCAGTACTTAGTGGCACATTATTTTCAGCCCTCCATCTCGCTTCCTCTTAGTGCTTCCTGTTCGTGGTTTCTATTTGCAGCAGCACAGAGAAACAGAGGAGACAACTATAGGAGGGCTGCAATCAGATAAAGATAAGTGATTTGTATGATGGGGGGAATTTGTGAACAGTGGATAAATGCAGCCATGAATACAGGAGCCACAGATATGGGGGATACCTGTATTAACAAGGAAAACTAATTGGGAGCTGGAAGAGGACAACAGTACAGAAACCACATTTTTTAATTCTCTTCCCACCGCTTTCCCCCCTTTTGGTGAATGAGAGCTTCAAAAATTGTTCGGTTTCACAGAGGTAGGTTATGAAATTCAGGACAGCAGTGTCTTTAATTCTTGGGGGGGGGCAGAATTAAACAGCCTTCTTTTTTATTTTAGATTTTTTTTTGGTTACTTTTGTTATTTCATTAAAATGTCCCTCTTACATGGGTCATAATTTAGAACAACAAAGTATATAAATTAACAGACATCAAGAAAAGAAATGGGGATAATCAGAGATAGAGAAAGGATGCCCAAAGGGTTGGTTTGGTTGATGTGCGTATATGAAAAGCAAATCCTTGGGAAATATATATATTCTAAATCAGTGATACATTATTGAAGAAATTCTGGCTGGTGAAGACCTCATTCATTCCTTGCACTCAGGTGACTGCCTCTTAAAAATGGGTTCACAGCAGGTGGCAAGATCTCCGTATAAAACTGATTCTCATGCAGTTCAACCAGTATGAACCATTCCCTGTGTTGTTCAGGTGAAGGGGATTCCCACATCACCACTGCAATGCCAGCACCCAGAGGGAAACTGGCATGAGAAACTTAGAAAGGTACCCACCCCTTGAGGTTCTTTCTAGCCTATTAACACGCTGCACATAAATCAACCTAGTTATTAATTCAGATCATTTTATTAATTTCCATCCTTCTCAAATCCCTGTGCTAGTAATTGCATGGCTGAAAAATAACCAACCAACTGAAAATTCCTTCCTGGTCATGAGGAGGAGATTCTGAGATTGCCTTAGTTGACCAGACAACTGGCTATTTTCATGCCTGGTATAATTTCTCAGATTGTTGAGAGAGGAGAATTAAAATGTGAAAGGAACAACAGTACAGACTCATCTTGGCAGACTAGGTGTATGCGTTGACCTTTGCAGCCACATTTGTGAGGTGCTAGCCTCTGGTGGCAGGTTGAAGCTAGTTTACAGCCTACTCCAATCCAAAGTCTGATGCCATGATGCCAGCATGCCTACCACTGCATCTTGCATGGGAATTTTGCCTGCTGGTTGTGTCCTTGGGATAAGGGGACATTGGATCCCATTAACCCCAGCAGCTGCATTAGAGCAACTTAGATCTGCACAAGTTCAACTGCTGGCACAAATCCTTATTTCCCTATGTCAGTGGATCAGGCCCAGGAAGGGCCTGTACCACCAATCCTATCCCCTCCTGGGCCCAATGTGCCCATCCCTTGCCCCTCCTGTCAGTACAGGTTCCCTTACTCCAATTTTTCCAAAACATACCCTACATTTTTCTGTTAAAGAGTCCCGTGCACCAGAGGTGCCTTCAAAAGTACATGGCAAACTCTATTTATAAGCCATTTGGAGTTAAGTACATACTATATTTTATAGACATGCTAAGAAAATATCAGCATTTTAAAAGGACAAGTAAATTAGAAAACCCAGCAGACCCTAGAAGGTCTGCTTGCTTTCATCTAATGAAAGTAGGTCAATGTTTTATGCTGTTCGCATTAATGTCATTCATTTTTGGTTCTTACTAATAAAATCTAATGGCTAGTTAAGCATTAGAGATGGGCAAGATTTCCCAACAGAAATGCCTTTTAAAGAATATTGGGGGGGGGGGATCTAGGCACTGTACCTGTAACATTTAAAAAATAACAGATGTTAATTCCTGCCTTGCTTATTCACATTTACTCAGAATGGATGGATCTCTCTTGTTTCCATTCCACCTGAGCTTTGCCTGGCTTTGCATGGGAGAGAGTTGGAACAGGTAAAAGAATTTCTTTACCCAGCATGTCACTAATCTGTGGAACACCTTGCCACAGGATGTGGTGATGGTATTTGACCTAGATGCCTTTAAAAAGGGATTGGACAGATATCTGGAAGAAAAGCCCATCACAGGTTGCAAGCCATGATAAGTATATGCAAACTCCTGGTTTTAGAAGTAGGCTATCTCAGAATGCCACAGGCAAGTGAGTGGCAATGGGATGCAGGTGTCTTGTTTTCTTGTGTGATACCTGAGGCATCTGGTGGGCTATGGTGAGATATAGGAAGCTGGTCTAGATGGGCCTATTCACCAGGGCTCTTCTTGTGTTATGTTATATGTTAGGTTTCCTTTGATTTCCTCTTCACTTTCTTCTGGTAAAAATTCCTGGATTTTTTTCTCTTGCTGGTAAAATCTATTTATATTTAAACATATTTTAAAATGTATTTTTTTTGAAGTATTTTCATGCATTTCCTTCACAAACCATTGGTGTGATAATACCACAAAGTACATATTTGTATACATGATTTTATGCAGACATACAGAATGCATGAAATTTGTAGGTCTCTCCACGTCTCATAAAATTCTATCAGTTGTAGTGGGAGAGATCCCAAACTATGCACTCCCATCATGCATTTTACCAAGAGAATAATTCAGTAACATCTTTATGTATACTAGGTAACTAAAAGGTACGGATGACAAAAATATTGTTTATGATATTAAAGAATGAGACAGTCACTTAGAGGTATGGCATGTGCTTTGTATCTAGTATGCCTGTGTGAGGTTTTCCTGGATCAGTGCAATACTTGGAAAGGAGACACAAAGAAAGACCTACTTCTTATAATGGTTTACATGTGTGTTCATTTGGTTCACACCTCCTATGGCACATGGGGAGCATCTGCTAGAGTTTGTAAAATGGGTATTAAATGCCTAGCACTGCTGTATGGGTCAAATGAAAAAGACCAGCATCTCTGCTGAGTGTTAACCTTCTGAGTTGCCACAAAGAAAGAATTTCCCCTGCTTTCTTATTTTCTTCCATAACCACAGAAATTTGAGTTGCCTGCTTCGCCAAGGACACCTAAGCAATTTAAGGTACAGTATTAGCAACTAGAAGGGCCCTGTAGTTAAGGGATAAATAGGACAAGTGCCCTAGTTCACTGGGTGATAATCTGACTGGTGAGTGGTTGAAACAAGAAGGCATGCTGTGTTTATTTATCCCTATGGAACTGTCAAAGTTTACTGCAAGCCTTTGGGGGACATGAACATTGGCGCACACCTGAGTTGCCAGGCTGCATTTTGTACCACCACATCATTTGAAACTGGTCAGTTGCAGACAAAGTGACAAGGAAAATGTGTATTTTCCAATGGGTAAATTGGCCCTGGACGAAAGGACTTGATATAGAGCTTCTTAACCTGGATGGAAGCACAACTGAGATAAAGACAAGTTTGGGAGGGGGCCCAGAATCACATTTCTAGTAAAATAAGTCATTTCCATATGGAGTTCCTGATGGCTCCATTCACTTCTATGGAAAGAGTAGGTTTGAATGCACAGGAAAGTGGAGCTCATCAAGAAAACAGATGAGTCAGTGGCTCAGCCAAGTGGTTGACTTGTGTTGCTTAGTGATGGCGGTGAGTGCGACTTCATTATCTCTAAGTTGAAGAAAGTGGCTGCCATCTTGGTTGGTCTCTTCTTGAACCTCCTCACGTGACACTCCAGGATGGAACCCTGGGATGACCCACCCTCTGCCCCCTAATTGCTATGTCACTGTTCTGTAGGGACCACTTTCATGTACTGAGCAAAGAAAAGAAGGAAGCAGGAAGCAGAAATCTATTGTCTTTCGGGTCCCTCTATTATTGCATCTGAAATTCATGAAGGACTATTTTTGTCCAGAATGACTGCTACCAGATCCAGACAGAAGGGACCCTATGATACCTCAGTGGCTTTGTGTTCTAGAAAGAATTGGGGCTCCAAGATACACAACTCCTTTCTTTTTTACATTTCATTTGATGTAATGCTTCTGAGTAAGGGATATTCCTTTCTAATAAGAGGTATTTTGAAATACTGGGCACATTGAGCTGAGCCAGCACAGCAATGAACTTCCAGGAATCTCTGCCTATAAAGTCGAACCACCTGGTGCCTTGTTTGCTACAGATTTCCTGCACACGGCAAACACTCTTTAAATGTATTTCAGGTTTCATACAAATTGGCTGCTTGTCTGCTCTGTTGTTATTACATAAGCGCACAGCCTGAGAAGGGCTCCGACAAGGCTTCTCATGAAGCCCTCTCAGCCGCTCCCCTGCCTTCCAGACATTTTGCTCAATTAACTCCATATAGCTTATATATCATTCATTTAATTTACAAGGACTCCTGTAATTCCTCACATGTCTGTCTGTTGGCCCTCTTTGAGTGTTCCACTCGCAGGTTCTTGAATTATTGAACAAACCTTTCATATTACCGCCACCGCTGGCTCTAGTCAGCGTCCGTGTGGAAAGGAACACTTCAGATAGTTCTCTAAACTGTGGCACTAAACAATGCTGAAAATTTGTTAGCTTACTAGTCGTAGGCTTTTTATTGTGTATCTCCTCAGGACGTATTTGATTTTTTTTAAGTAAGTACTGCAGCCAATTAATCAATTAATAGATTAGCCTTGTGATTGATTAAGCTGCATTCTGAAGGACACTTTCTAGGGAGTAAACACCCCAGTTTTGGATACAGTAGGACTTACATCTGAATAAATATGCATAGGATTGTCCTTGACTGTGTTAATTTTTTGATTCTTTTTTTAAAAAAATTATTTTTAATAGAAGAATTTCAGAAAATGCCCGTGACATTTGCTATTTGCAAAGAGTCCTCTCTCACGTCCTGTTTTCTCTCACACTGAAGGATACCTTGTCTAAGACAGTGCCTACTGGAAGATAACATTGACTTAATAATGGAATGTGTATTTTGGCCCTTCAGTTTGTTTGTGGAGGAGGGCAAACATGATACTTTATTTACCTTGAAGTCATTGTTAAGCATGTTGATTTAAATGTTGTTGGCCTCCTGGAGACTTTGGGAAGTGACGGGTCAAAATTCAAAAACAAGTGCAAGAATTTTTTCACATTTACATTCCACTTTTCCTCCAAGGAGATTAGGGTTGTTTTTACCTTATCACATTATCATTGCTGCTATGTGACTGTAACCCAAACCATTGGTGGCCCAGCTGTGAGGAGACTTGAGGCAGGTTGCATCAGTGGCGGATGGTTGGAGGGGCAAGGGGATTGTGAATTTGGGGTGCTCTTCACCTCAAGTCTGCCACCACCTCCCTCTAGCCTGCCATGGTTGCAGGTCCTGGATATATGACCTGACTGTTGAAAATACTGTAGAGCAGGGGTCTCCAAACCCTGCCCTGGGGACCAGATGCAGCCTGCGGCCAGCCTCTATCCAGCCCACAGCCAGCCTATGGATCCCCTGAGAGCCTCTGGCCCAGTTGACCAAACACAACCAGAGTTGAGCTTGTGGGATGGGGCAATGAGGGTACATTTAAGTGTGTGCTTTATTTCTTGGACTGAGTTGGGGCTTGGAGAAATCCTGGACACTTGGGCCCATTCATTCATTCATTCATTCATTCATTCATTCAAGTTCCATCTCTAATGTATTTATTTAAATTTTATATTTAATTTTTTTCCCCGGCCCTCGACATTGCACCAGATACTTGATGTGGTCCTTTGGCCGAAAAGTCTAGAGACTCCTGCTGTATAGCAACACTAGAAGATTCCTTCATCTATTTTCCCGCATAAATCTTCATAACTGTTCTCCCAGCCTGTACTTCATGCCATGCTAAAGTAATGTTGGTTCTGAGGGCGATGACTTGTGGATTCTCATTCTACCTGCCCCGGTATTACCCTCCCTCTCTGCTCCTGTTCTGCTGGCCTATAAAAATAATTTCTTAAAAAGTCACTTCCTCCCACTCTGAACTTTTATTGCAATAGACACTGACCTTTGAAACCACCAAGCCTTCAGGGGATCACATTATAGACTTTAGATCCCTAGGTGCCCCTTAGCTGTCATAATGAAGGAAGTTTACTGTGGGAAAGTGAATGGAGCAAGCATGTTTTGAACCATATGGTAATTATCTGCTATCTGTGCAAAAGATATAAAGTGTTGTTTACCGGTTGTGAAAAGAGCATCTGAGAAGGGATTCCCTGGAGAAGTCGGTGAGGAAGATTTGGCACCGTGGTGCTCTTCAGATGGTTGGTAATAGACCCTATAAATTTGGGATATGCTGCTGTTAATCAGCAGAGATTGGAGACGGTTGGCTTATAATGTTCCTGTTTAAAGGGGCAGGTGATTGTCTTGCCAAGCAGTGGGTTTTTTTTTTATATATAACTGTAATTGAATGATGCAAATAGTAATTGCTAGGGAAAAAAAGAGCAAAAGTGTGGAAAAAGATGTTCTTAACTCTTTGAAGGCGACAGTGCATTTGCTAAAGCGGGAGGGGATACCCTGCACATCAAACTGGAAATTGAAATTTAGGGGGGGGGGGAATTTCATGGAAGGGAACTTTCCTGAATGTTGGGGCCTTCCCATACACTCTTCAGCCTTCGAAATGAGAGCAATTCAGGTGGAAATGAAAACCTTTCCATTTCTTTGCAAAGTTGGTGCAATATGTTTCTGAACGCTTTGCTTTGGGGGGAGGGGTTGGAGAGAAAATAAGAAGAATTTGCATTGTACTCATACAGGGAATGACACAGCACTGCAAAATTCAAAAATACGTTTAATTCAGGTCGTTAAATTTATTCTGAGAAATTGCCAAGCCTCATTGGAACAAACCTCCTTAAGCCACTTTAGCCTCTTAATACCAAGAAAATGAGTTATGAAATTCCAGCAGCCCCACTTCAAGCAGTTCAGGTGTTGCCTGGCATTCTCCCTAAAATTCTCCTGTGTGTTATGAAGATCTTGAGGTTCACAGCTAGTGATAAGCCACTCAGTGGCGATAGTGTCCTCTGCAGGACCTGTCTCCCCAAATGATGATATTTGATAAGTTTCCATGATCTCACCGTTCTTTCCATTCGCTTGTTGAGAAACAACACAGGGAAAATGGTCAGGCACTTACTCATTGCTATAACTTAAAAGCGATGACACTTTGGAAATGGACAACAACTTAAAAGCAATGGCCACATAGTGACTTAACTGCTTGGGAATAGGGTTGTCAATTCTGAAGCTCTTCTTGAAGGTTTTGTTTTCCAACAGGACGTGATGTAAGAAACACCTGGAGGTCCTGGTTGAAGTCTCTGTGGCTGCTTGTAGTGGCCAACTGGAGATGAATGCTGGTTCCAGAAGACCTTCTAGACCAGGGGAATCAAAATGGTGGCCCAGAATGCTTTGTGTTAGAGGAGTCAATGGACATGAATTCCACGAAATGGCACAAAAGGAATTCCCACGCAGTTTTGACATGATAGTATTGTGGGGCATAATTATTCCCCTTTCCTTCAGGCCACAGAGCACCTCGGAGCAAAAATATTTCACTTTTCCACTGAACCAGAGAACTCCATGCACATTTATGGCACTGTGTAAGCACTAGATAATAAGTAGTTTGGGACATTACACCCAAGGAGCTATGTCTTGCTTTTTTAACTAAGGTTATTGAGCATAGCCAGAACATTAAGCTATCAGAATCTTCATAAAGGAATTTTGTTTTAATGCTTTGGTCTGGAGCCTTCCAACCACTTCCCCTCAGATCAGAATCATTTTACTTTGATGGTGCTACTTCAGAGTCTGTGGTTTTGAGGACTGAAGCCTTGGGCTATAAAACTGTATGGCTCACAAAGCAGAGATCATCAAATGAGCTCCTGGCCTGATGGGTAATAAGAGCATTACATTCTATCAGGTCAGTGATCTGCTCACAGGGAGTTTCTCTGTGGGCCTTAAAAAAATTAGGCCATGAGGACAAGTTGGGGCAATAAATTCAGAGTGTAATTGCTCTGTAACTATCACATTTACTCATGTGGTGAACATCATCATGTTTTGTGTAGTTGAAATATTTTAATGATGCGGACTTATTTATTCTAAAAGTGGCTTGTGGTCATTTTCGTTCAAGGATACCCTCCCCCCAGTCATCACTGAGTGAGCACTTATGATGCCACGGAGACTTCCTCACACTTTCCCTACTTAAGGCATGCACTCTTCTTCTTGTATGTAAGGATAGTGTGTGAGGAAAGTGAATGTTCACTTTCACAACTGCTTAATATTTCCATTGCTTAATATTACAACTGACCCTTTCATTTGGAATGTTCATTAACATTTCGTGTCATCACAGAAATTTTGCTAATGGGAGGGAGAAAGAATTGGGTTCCAATCTTCTGTATTACTGGAGGCTCTGCTCACCACACAGTGGGCAGAAACTCAACAGGTGCAGCAGTTTTCTCCATCCCTGTCCATCCATCCTGTGTGGAAAGTCATGTTTTTTATTTCATATTTTACATTTCTACTTCCATTACGTCATCATCAGAGTCTCTTATTGCTATGGGTTTGCTGTCTGTTTATTGCAAATAAACCTATCGTTATGCATTTGCCGTCAAGCAAATGCCTGATCAGGGTCTCCAATTTGCTCATGTTTCTTAATGGCCTGGAATGGTCAGTTGCTCTCACAAAAATGAGAGCTAATCATTATGAGATTGTTTATTGAGACGGCGATGCTCGGGAACATTTGAAATCAGAAAGCCATCAGAGTCTATGTAAGATGACTTGCCCCCAAATAAAGGGAAGGTGGGTGTGTGAAAAAGAAAGGGCAAGAGAACTGTGAGAAAACTGAATTTAACTTGTGAGACTTGCAGAGTGTAAGACCTTTCTCTGGGGATCTGATATGAGATATCAGATATAATGTCTAATAGAAGATACAGCTTGTCTCCACTTATGAACCACCTGTTTATTCAGTAATTAAAATGCCACAAGTCTCCAATGCACCCAATGGAAAGGCAGAAGCCAATATGGTTGGTTCCAGCGGCGTCACAGGAGTTGCCAGAGCATGACTGTGTACAGCCACAAACTGCCTCAGGGACTCCGGCTCCTGATTTTGCCTCGAGGTTGACTCCTGAAGCCTTTTCCATAACTGGATGTAGCCACAAGGCAGTGGAGGTTTGGGATCAGAGTTTTCCTTCTCTTAGATGAGCTGCCTTCCCAGGCTGTCGAGTCTCATCTACCCGATCGAAGCTGACGGAACATACCAAGATCCAGGTCTACAGAGCTTGCATCCTGTGTACACTTCTGTACTGCAGCGAGTCATGGACTCTTTGCTCAGAACAGGAGAGGAAACTGAACGCTTTCCACATGCGCTGCCTGTGACGCATTCTCGGCATCACCTGGCAGGACAAAGTTCCAAACAACACAGTCCTGGAACGTTCTGGAATCCCTAGCATGTGTGCACTGCTGAAACAGAAACGCCTGCGTTGGCTCGGTCATGTCGTGAAAATGGACAATGGCCAGATCCCAAAGGATCTCCTCTATGGAGAACTCGTGCAAGGAAAGTGCCCTACAGGTAGACCACAGCTGCGATACAAGGACATCTGCAAGAGGGATCTGAAGGCCTTAGGAGTGGACCTCAACAGGTGGGAAACCCTGGCCTCTGAGCGGCCCGCTTGGAGGCAGGCTGTGCAGCATGGCCTTTCCCAGTTTGAAGAGACACTTGGCCAACAGTCTGAGGCTAAGAGGCAAAGAAGGAAGGCCCATAGCCAGGGAGACAGACCAAGGACGGACTGCACTTGCTCCCGGTGTGGAAGGGATTGTCACTCCCGAATCGGCCTTTTCAGCCACACTAGACGCTGTTCCAGAACCACCATTCAGAGTGCGATACCAGAGTCTTTCGAGACTGAAGGTTGCCTACTGTCCCATGCACCCTAAACATCCAAGGATATTTGAACAGTC
Organism: Tiliqua scincoides; assembly: GCF_035046505.1. NCBI lineage: Eukaryota > Metazoa > Chordata > Lepidosauria > Squamata > Scincidae > Tiliqua > Tiliqua scincoides. Next base: position 11,904,081 of record NC_089825.1, on the reverse strand, counting down.
TAGCACTGCCCTTATAGCTCCCATCAAAAATGTGGAGCATAAAACCACACCTGTATGCTTTCTCACCTTGACTTATAGCATGTTGGGGTGGGAGGGGAATAATATAAGGGGAAACTTTCTTATTCCCTTTGCCCCCTGCACTGTGGATCCAGTCTAAATTCCCCCCCTCCACAGTTCTTTTTAACCACAGAAAAACACAGTGAAAACTCAAATTGTGGATCCCCTATGTTGAAATAGTTCAGAAATGCTCACAAGCACACTCATTCATTCACTCACTGATTTGCTTAAAATTCTGATATTTCATTTCGCAACCCCAGAATTTTGGATTTGGAGTGTGTAAATTTCAATGTATGAAAAAAGCAATTTCAATGAACAAAAAGCTAAAATTAAGTGTTGGGCGAGTTAGGACAGACAAAAGAACATATTTATTTACTCAAAGTGTAGTTAGTCTGTGGAACTCCTGTAGAACAGCATGTGGTGATGGAATCTGACCTGGATGCTTTTAAAAGGGGATTGGACAAATTTCTGCAGGAAAAGTCCATCATGGGTTACAAGCCATGATGTGTGTGTGCAACCTCCTGATTTTAGAAATGGGGTATGTCAGAATGCCAGATGCAAGGGAGGACACCAGGATGCAGGTCTCTTGTTGTCTTGTGTGCTCCCTGGGGCATTTGGTGGGCCGCTGTGAGATACAGGAAGCCGGACTAGATGGGCCTATGGCCTGATCCAGCGGGGCTGTTCTTATGTTTTCCTTGCTTCCAATTTGATTCATCTCTACTGCTAGCCAGCTTGATGGGAGGATTAGTTGTGCACCAATTGTAAAAAATCTTTCTAGCATGTCTACTTGGAAGTGGGTCCCAGTCTGTTCAATGGGGCTTACTCCCAGGAATGTGTGTATAGGATTGCAGCCCAAGATTGCAAACCAATGCACACTTACTTGGAAGTAAGCCCCATTAAATTTTAAAGAGACTTCTCAGTGAATGTGTGTTGGCTTTGACTGCGTTTTCCGGAAGAAATAGTGATAAAAACAGTCTGATCTTGGTGAAAATGACCTGTGTTTGCAGCTCGTTCATTCTGCTGGGTAGAAAGAAACTGATTTTGTTTTGCTACAGTCTGTGTTTGGTATGTTTTTTGAATGCGAATGTGGTCTCCTTGGCATGGTTTGCACACAGATGTGGGACATTAACATAGTGGATAATTGGATATTGCAAATGAATTATCCAAATGTAAGTGACTAATGGGATAATATCCCCAGCTGACGGTGTCTACACTCCTCCATCTTTCAGAGGAGAAGAAAAGTAGCTAAAAGACAACAGCCCTCCTTTGAATTGTGGTGATCTCCTTTTCAGTGGCTCTCTGAAGATTATAATTAAATCCACTAAATATGCCTATAAATACATATTCGTATACCTACGCAGGGTTTCACATTAAATGACAACAGTGTAGTCTCAACACTATTGAAATACATATGATGGTTGTGAATTTTTACCATGCAACTATTTATACTTCTAACTGGTGAGTGATCTTCAGCTTTCTACCTTCAGGGAACCTTGCTGGCAGTGATGTTCGCTAAGTTGTATAGAGTTGTGGGGAGTGGTAAGAGTGCACGCAATTCATAGGGGGTACTGGCCAGGACTACTAAGTTGCTTCCTTATGTGAACCATGTGCACCCTAAAACACAACTACAGGTGGACCCTCCATAACTGCAGATTCAGGACCCACAGATTTGACTTACACCCAGGTCCCAATCTGCCTCTGGAGGCCTTACTGAAGGTCCAGAGGTGTTCTGAGGCATGGGGAGGTTGTGTGCTGTCTCTGTGTGCCTCAGAAGGCCTCCTAGAGGCTTCTGACAGACAATTCTGTTTTTTTTTGTCAAATCTGAAGTGCCTCTTAAAATCCTCTAGTAGGCCTTCTGAGGCATGCAGAGGCCATATATGACCTCTGCGCATCTCAGAATACCTCCAGTCCTCTGATTGCCCCCACATATGGATTCAATTATCCACAGGTTTCAATATCCACAGTGGGTCTGGGATTCCCTTGCAGATAATGAGGGTCAACCTGTAATATGCTTGGGCAGCACTGGCCCAAGGCCTCCTGAGGCGCCATGCCAAATGTTGCTCCCCTTTATATAATAGCGCCAGTCTCTGTTCCTTCCATTCTCTAATGTTATAGCTGAGCACACTCCACCCCATCAAATTTCCTCTTCCTATCTGTCCCTTTCTTCCTTTTCCAATCTACAGAGTGGAAGGAAAAAGAGAAACGGTGGAGGAAAGTCGATGGACAGAGATGAGCCCTTTCACCAATCTGCTGCCTGAGGTGACTGTTTCAGTTGGCCTCACAGATGTGCCAGCCCTGCCCTTGCACCATATATATTTATTAAGAGATTTATACCCCACCTTTCCACCCTGCTTAAGGATCCTCAAGGCGGCCTACAGCATTGCAGGGGAAACCTGATAGTGGTGCCCAAGCAGTGCAACAGGGGAAGAATGCCCCCACTGCCCCTTACTGATCTGCTTATTAAGAAATACTGATAAAATTTCCAGAAAGTTTGGGTTCCCTACAATATAGTGCAGAAAGCCAAAATGCAGTGCTGGTTCTCGGTTAGTGCGCACAAAAGGTTTATGACCACCATTTGCTGTTTTGCTCCTTTGGCTCAGAATGGAATTTGCAGCTTTGCATGCCACCAGCCAACCTTCGTTGAGGAGGTTTTCTGCGGCTTGCAAAATTGTATATTCTGCTTGTGGTTTTGGATGGACCAGTTCAGCCATCAGGCTCCAGGGGTTGGAAGTAAAGGCAGGTGCTACAAACTGAATCCCATGCGCCCATCCCCATGAATGACAACTGTAAATAGAACCTGCCCATGGTGGATTCTGACTTGTGGCAAACCACTTGGATAACCTTTCAGTGCATGTCCCCCAAATGCTTACTTTTGGAGCACTGGCCGTGACATACAAATGTTGGCTCTTATGCATTGCTGTTACTATAGTCTGACTTGCCACAAGCTTGGAAATAACTTGAACTGCCCTAGCAGGTATCTTTCCTGCAGCTTCCAAATTTTCCGCAACCTACAAATAGGATCTTAAAGTGGGCAGAAACATAGGTAGAATTTGGCTGAATGGTAGAGTAGAAACAGAAACAATTGCTTCACAATGCACTAAAGTCCCTTTTTTCTGATGTGGGCCGGCCATTGTCTTGGGGTGTGGAAGAACATCAGTCTGTATTGAAGAACTGGGACTTGGGTAAGGATTGAAGTCATTGCTTCTCTTACTTCCAAATAAAAACATAAGAACAGCCCCACTGGTTCAGGCCATAGGCCCATCTAGTCCAGCTTCCTGTATCTCAGTGGCCCACCAATTCAGCCTATATTGGATGAATGTGTTCTCCAGCTATCTAGAAATCAGTCTATCATCACTGCTAATATTAAAAACCACATCTTTCCCAAGAATGTGTGATTATCTCTTCCTGCTCTTAAACCTGAAATCTGTTTATCTGCCTTTTCCTCATCATAGACATACATAGAGATCTTATGAAATGCTTGTGGCTGAAAACGTTAATTGATTAATTAATGTGGTTTAATCAATTAATTAATCAAAGTGCTCCAAGTTAGCCAGTGCCGTAGAAGCACTTCACATCCTGGAAGCTGGTAGATATAGTAGAGATGGCCAAATTCTGTATTCTCAGGGTTTGCTCTACTCTCCACACAGTAGTCCAAGGACCAGATGTTGAAAAGGACATCCAGTTCTGAGTGTGATCCATAAGTAAATGTGGATTTATTCCAGATCAGGGAAGCCAGTCCCTTTTGTGCTCCCAGTTATTGCCATTGAGAGGATTATGAAATCTGTAGCCTTGTTGCAGCCTGCCACCCCCAAGAGACTTCCTGACCACTACATAGAGACAGTTGCCAAATATTATAGCAGAGCTTCAAGCTCTGGTTGAATACCACACTACACACAGGTGCCAAACTATTTAGGACTTTAACGTGTGTAGTCAGACTCCAAAATAAAGCTGGTGTCATCTAGTCATAAAAGCTTCACGGTTACAGATCTTACCTAAGCCAAAGCATAGTATTTTATACCGAAGTGTATGTACTAAATACATGTTAAGTGCAAAATCAAATAGTGAGGTGTAACATTAAACTATATAGCATCTCCACATCTTACATGTCGAGAGCAGTTTTCTTGTGCGTTCTGAATGAAGTTGTGAACCAGCTTTTTATGGATTTAAAAATTGGCTGAGCTGCAGGGAGCTTGATGAATATTGCTTTGGGGTCACCAAGACTGAGCTTATTGGGACACCAACAGGCTATCCTGTAGTTGCTGTCATTAAAGGCATAACATCATGAGGAGCAACGTGGCAAAATCCTTATTGTCGGAGAGCATGTTTTCCATTTCTTGAGTGTGCTTGTAACAAATCTTGCTGATTATATTCTGGAGAAAGTTACAAACTGACGTGCTTAAACTGTCCAAGAACCTCCAATTATTAAACATTCCTTGACATATTTAGCTGCAAGAACAAGGCTGGATTTTTAGCCGTGTGGAAAGTGCTTAGTTTGCAGTCTCCGACTTCTAAAAGTAGAATAACTTTTCCTGACACCTTATTATCAGCAGAATTAAGATGTTTCCATTTTCCCAAACTGCTCGATTTGTGATTGTGTGGGCTGCCTAAGATACGGTCTGTAGGAAACCCGGTTTGAGGCAAAGTTACATATTCCTTAACAAGAAACAAAATTGAATCAAGTCTTCTGGGATTTTATGACATCTGTTTAATGGAAGCACCGGCCTGAGTTTTCTCCCCTACACAGGGAAGCAGAACTTCAGGAGCCATTAATATCCTGTCCCCAAACTTGCCGCAGTAGCAATTGCACAGTAGGGTTTTTTGTCAGCAGATTGGAGGACCAAGGAGCTGCTGTCAGAGGTGAGGGAGGTTGGGCAGATCTGGATTTGAAGGCCAGACATCTGGGCACCAAGCAATTAGCCCGAGAAGGAGTAGTGTTCCCTCTAAGCTGCTAGGCCATGTGGCCGCACAGCTGGAACTCAAATCTTAGCTGGGCAGCAGTAGCGTGGTGAAGAACCACAGAGTTCTGGGTCAAAATGTTATTGGAGCTGCATGAGACAAAGCCATAAATGACATCTCTGCAGTAAGGTGCAACCGGGCCATTTGCAGATGCTTGACCCCTTTGGGAGCTCTTGAAATTAACTCATTCAAATAGTCAGAATAGCTAAGTTATTATAGTTTCAGAGGACACTTTCTGTTCTCCATGCAGAGGTTCAGGGGATGGAACTGCAATTTTGCCATACACCCAACACCTTCCCAGAAAATCAAGCGCTATCATAAGGTAAGAAATAAGAGTTACAGAATTATTATTATTATTATTATTAGGAATACTTGCATATTGCTTTTCAACAAGAGTAGAACAAAGCAGTTTACATAGTTAAATAAATAAATGGGCCCCATCTTATAAAATGGCTCACAATCTTAAAAAAAAAAATACAGAAGAGACACAAGCAACAGCCATTAGAAAAGTCACCATGCTTGGGTGAAGATGAATAGTTGCTCTGTTCCTGCTAAATATCAGATAACACCCCTTTTAAAGGTGCCTCTCTGCCCAGTTAGCAAGGGTACCTGCTATATGAAGCACATATTCTCAGGCAGGCCAGAAGCATTGCCTAGGCTAAAACCCAGAGAGTTTAAAATGAGGGAAGCCACTTTTTAAAAAGTGATCAACACACATTTTGTTGTGCCTCGATTTAAACTTGGTTGGGCCGCCGGGGCAGTGGCTTTGAGAGCCAGGTCATGTTTATAGACTGCCAGCTGGTCATCCTTGGTCTTTTGCCATGAATTCAAATTCACTTTTACAGTGAATTTATTTTGTTCTAGTCCAATCCCAGCTGTAAAACCTGTTTTAGAACATGCTAACTTTCTCCTCAGTGAAAAGTTGTTGACTGACTAAGTCGAGATCAATCGAGGCCTTCAAATGTGGTGGAACCGGCAAGTCTTGGAGTTTGCGATAAATCCAGCAAAGCTCCTGCTCCTGGCTAGTGAGCGCGGTAGATGGGCGGCCACGCGGTCACTTTAGGTTTAATGGCTAGTTATGAAAGGCAGGCATTTGCCGAAGTGTGCCAAATAATATGTTGTTCATATGGTTTGTAAGAAACATTTGGGCTTTAATTGAAGGTCAGAGGGGAAAAACGAGGGACGATTACCTAAGGGTGTTAGATGCAGAGAAGATACCATAGGATGATGATACAACTGTGTGTCAATAAAAAACCTTCCATATGAATCTTTTAATGCATCACAGAGTTCTCTAGATTTCCATTCTATGACCATTTCCAATTGGAGCCAACAGAGCAGGAGTATCCAAACTTTTTGGCAGGGGGGCCCACATCATCTCTCTGATGCTGTGTTGGGGGCCAGGAAAAAAAGAATTGACTTACATTTAAAATCTGAATAAATTTACATAAATGAATATATTGGAGACGGAGCTTATGTGAATGAACGAAGGTCTCGCGATAGCTCAAGGCCTATAAAAGACCTTGCACAAAGCAAGGCCAGCCTCTCCTTTGTTGCAGCTACTACTTCACAGATGTGAAACAGCAAGCAGCAGAGGGAGACCTTGGCCTGCAGCTTGCGTGAGAGGTCAGACAGTTGGCCTTCATGATGAGAGCAGTCACGTCAGGCCAGCGTGGGCTCCAGCACATCTCTGGAGGGCCAGAGGCTCATTGGAGACTGGGAGCTCCCTGCGGGCCGGATTGGGGTTCCCTAATGGCCACAAATGGCTTCCAGACCGGTGTTTGGGCACCCCTGCAGTAGACCAACAGCAGCTGGAAATACATCTACCAGTCCTGTTGGGTTAAAATCCAACCTGTTGTGTCCTGTGAAAGTGGGGGGGGGGGGAAGGTGATTTTTTTTTTTCAATTTCTAGAGCGATCAAAAATGCCCAAGTGAATTGAGGTGAGAGGAATTTGCTTATGAGTGGACACAGTAACTTTTCCTGCACAGGTGTCAAGGGATTCCACATAAAATTAGCAAGTACTTTTTCCAATGGTGGTGAAGCTTTGATTTCTATTCCAGGTGCTCTGATAACCACATCATTAACATGCATTCTCCATCTTGGACAAATCCATCTCTATTGATTATCTTCTTAAGAAAAGATGCATTGGGATGTCATGTACATTCAGCAAAACCCACCGCCAGGCTGTGGGCAAGAGAGGTTTTAAGCCTGATTGGCAGAAGAAACCCTGGGGCTGACCACTAAAGATGCCCATTATCTTTTATTAAACAGGTATTTGAAATGAATTGGTCTTTTAATCGTAACTCAGATTTACAGTGCATTAGGCAATCCATTTTTCAATTTAGTATACTGCCTCTGATAAATTAACAGATGTCGATTGATTTCTTTTCCCCCTCCCTACCCCCTTCTCCGGTCCCCCAGTTTACACCTGACAGTCAGTTCTTTATAGTTGAACAGTTATTTGAAGTTATAAACATTATAATTAGCAATTTTTTAATTAGACTGACAATTAACAGGAGATTTGCAAAGCTGCTAATTTGACATGTCATACTCTCTGCAGTGTTTGTTAACCACCACTTGAGTGAATTCAATTGAACAGAACTGGTGGGGGGAACAATGTTTGATCTCAAGTGATCCCTTTCTTCCACTTGGCTATTGTTACAGCACTCAGGCTGAGAAAAGAAGACTTTAGTGAAATGTGATGGGATGTCACAGGGCCAACAACCCAAGCTGCACAAAGGAGCTGTGCCACTTCAGATATCTAAAGTCTGCATACTTGTCAAGTAATGTGTTTCAGCATTTGCACAAAATCACAGCCGTTTCCAAACTTCCCCTTTTCATGGCACCCTCTTGTGGTGGTGCTGTGCCCTAGGAGGACAAGATGGCAGCTAGCACTCCCCCAAGATTGTGTGATCTTGGCCCAGCCAAGACGGTGGCTCCTGGGAAGACAATGTCGCCAAGGACATCCCACAGTGCCCTTGTCACTTTGCCATGACATCCTGGGATGCCACAGTGCATAGTTTGGGAACCACTGCAGCATGGGTGTGTAAGGCATCTGGGAGCCTTGAACAGGAGATTCAACACTAACAGGAAAAAAAAGTGACCTGCCTACAATGGTGGAGACGGAATGGTCTCTGAAAATGGTGAACGATCAGTCTATGCTAGCTCAGAGCTACCGCTTACAGTGACTGGCAGTGGCTTTCTGAGGTTTCCAACAGGATTCTTTCTCAGATCTACCTGGAGATGCCAAGTATTGAACCTGGGACTCTATGTATGTGAATCATGTGGCCTACCACTGAGCTGTAGCCCCCTCAGCAATTTTTTGAGACTTTACCATCTCCGCCGTTATAAGTAATTTGCTTGGTCTTGGTGCTGAAATTTATCATTTGGGATCTGAAATGGCAAAATTCAAGGCTTACCCACCCAAGCCAGTTATGAATCAAACTCGGACCTCACCCCATTTTGGGTCCAGTCCATAATCTTCTTATCTAGGCCATTGGTTCCTCCCCACACCTGCCCCTTTGCCTTTTGTTCTCCCACATATTCGGGCAGTGGCTCTAGTTATGACGGAGAAGCATCACTATGGGCACAATCCTAACCAGGTCTACTCAGAAGTAAGTCCTATTTTGTTCAATGGGGCTTACTCTCAGGAAAGTGTGCTTAGGATTGCAGCCTGCGTGGCATCAGGCCCATGGCATCACTGCAGCAGTGTCTTAAGCACAATGTCCCCCATGGATTTTGACATGCAAGATGTTGTTGTAAACATGTGCATTGTGGCCCTAATACTTAGGGTTAGGATGACAGGACTCATGAGAAGAGACTGCATTTTGCTAGATATGCTACCTTGTAGCAGTACTGAGGGTCTAATGGGGGCCTTGAAGTGAGGACTCCCTGTGGCAAGATCATCACTGTTCCTGCCACCTACATTTTGGAAGAAACTCACAGGTGGATAGTTGAGTCTTGCAAGGTGGAGGTTGAGGCTTCCTTGCTGTGCTGATGACTTCAGGATGTAGTGGGGCTAAACCTCAGAATGGTCTTGGAAAGAAAATTGTCTCACTTCCTTTTTTTCCAAAAATTGTTCCGTTTGTCAACTCCCTATCAAGCTGGAGGGGCTCCCCCATCACACAGATTTCTGCAGTGATTTCACAGGTTGCAAGAAGAGGGAGCTACTGACCTGTTCTCTTCTGTACTTAGGCTTCATCAGTATAATGGATGGTCAGAGGGCAGTACAAGTGTTTAGACCAGTGCTTTTGGATGGCATGTGGGAACCAGGAACTTTCCATTTGGCATTGCTATTTTATGTCTTCTGGCCTAACTTTTTACTGTGAGCAATTTGTTGCCTTTGTAAAACTGAAGCAGCTCTTAGATCACCCATACCTGCCTGCTCGTGTTTCCTTTGCTTCTAGAACCCCAGCCCTGTAAGTAAACCTCTGTGGTGGTGTTTAGCTTGAAGCGAGCAGATCTGAACTCAAGTCCTTTCTCTACTATGATTTCAGTACCTTGTCTAGTGTACTCTATTCAGGCTCACTGAATTACGCACTGTTCATTTAAGTAAAACCAAACCCCCAAAGTCCCCCTCCTTTTCATCCCTTAGACTAGGATGGTGCAGGCTTATGTTAGAAGACTGTTAAGGAGCTATGTATAATTCTGTAAATAAATTGGCTACCCAAACCTGTCTGAAACCAGAATTCAGTAGTCATAGTTCAACAGATAACACACCTAGAATGGATAATGATTTCCCAGTCTCTATTTCCCATCCTTCAGGAAGAAACAGTAGTGATCTGGCCATGTTTACAAAGGGCTCATTCCATGATCTATGTGGTACAGATGTAGGGTACAGTGCTTATTTCTTAATGAGCAAGGAAGTTTGTATGAAGTTTTCTTTTGGACATCTTTGAATGGAAAGAGTGCAGTAGTTATCCACAATGCATACTTTAAAAGGCTGCTCATTAGTCAGAGATTTAGGCCTTAAAAAAAATTATTTCATGTAATGTAGCAGGGCAAAGTCTGGGTTAGATGTCTTGGATTGCATCAAGGTTCTGAACTATAGGTCTCAAAAATAAGTAAAACAGTGTGGTCCAATTCTTTCTGTTCAGAAAGATCAATGGATTCAGCCGGCAGTGAAATTCTCCACCATTACCGAAGGCCATAGATGGTCAAATATATGTTCTTGGGGCTGGTGTATTCTCTAGATACTAATTCAGAACAATTTGACCCCATCATGCACAGTCAAAATTTTTATCATTGTATTAAATTGGCATGACTTAACAACAAGCTCTGTCTGCAAGCATGGAGTAGATGTTTTCCCAGTGGTTTGGGGTCATTGATTGTTTGCCGGAGGGAAGGTAGGGCATGCTGTGGAATGAATGACCTACCAGAAACATCTCTTGTGGTAGGTTTTCTTTGGCTTACAGAATGAACAGGAGTTTACAGTCTAACACTCAATATGGGGGGAGCTAACAAAGGAAGAAGACAGAAACAGAAGTGAATTATACAGGTGAAGAATATGCATTTCTTTCACTTAAATGTATTTAGCAGACCAACCCTATGAGCTGAAACCACCAGTGAAACAAGTATTCAGCATGCTACCAAGGCAACAGTGGGAAGGCTGATGCCCCACACACATAGCTGGAGCGCCAGCTGCTTACCAAGTAGATAAGGTGCTAGGGGAGGATAAAGGGATTAATGAGTGGGGAGGCTGCAGGAGGGGTGGATCTGGCTGTGATGGCACATGCATTAGAGCACTGGTTCTCAACCTTTGGGAGCCTGCAAACCATGGAGGCAAAAATTGGAATTGGACTGCATGTGGCTCTGGGCAGTGTGGTCTGTGCCCTCTCTGGTGGTCCATCTCCCAAGCGTTCACCCACAAAATAAAGGAGGATGGAGAATGGACCATCCACAGCCACAGCTGACACTTCAGTGGCTGTGGCTGCAGGTGATCCATTCTCCACCCTCTCTGGTTGTCCATGGAAGATTTCTTGCTTGGCAAGACACTAGAAGTGATCAAAGGCAATTTTTTCCATTCGACCTGACAAACCACTTTTCAGAGTCTTGTAGACCTTCTGTTGGGAACCAGTGCATTAGTGAAACTACCTCTTCTTTCCTGCTCACTCTCTGTGGAGGGAAAGCAATCTTTCTGCAGATGCAGATTCTCTGGGTACCTTGCAGCTGTCTTCTGTGGAGAACGAATCTGGAAGGGAACAAGGTGATCCAACTTTAACGGGAAAGAAAGAGGGTTTTTCTGCTTGTTGGATGCATGGTGTGTTTTCAAAACCCACGTAATGGGAGAGAACCTATCTTCTTGTCTTCCATGGAGGACAGGACAAGAGATGTTGCTTTCTACCCACAAGTAGGACTTTTTCTGGAGGTCCAGGGAGGAGCTTTCACTGCATGTGTGTCTATTGAAACTTGGCTGAGAACATATCTTTTAGATAAGATTGGCTTCAAAATTTTGAAGAAGTGACATGTGCCTAATGTTTCAGGATGCCTCCCAAGGAGAAATCTGAGAATTTTCAAGGAAAGCCAAACGAGTTTCTATAAGACAATGGGATTTCACTGGATGGGGGTGGGGTTGCACCTCTTGGACCTCTGCTCTGGAGCTGTTATTTATTGATATTGGTATCCAATGCCCTTCCTCCTAGGAGTTCAAGGAGATATGCATGAGGGTGATCTCATGTCCTCGCAACAGCTCTGTGAGGTAGATGAGTCAGAGAGACTGTGACAGGCTCAAAGTCAACAAGAGAACTTTGTCCCTGGGCTCTTCAGTCCAGTTCTCCCTAATACAAGACCTACAACACTCTGACCCTCTCCCCTCCCCCTGGCTCAAGGCACTCCAGCATTGCGATTTTAAAAAAACGTACCATGACAGTAGGCACCGTCTCCTAACCAATAGCCCATAAAAGCACATCAGCCATACTTTAATTGGAGGGAATCTCTTTATTGTGAGTTGTTTGTTTAAACTCAGGAGGATCCCTAATGGAGCCATCAGCCCTCGCTCATTGGCTAATAGTTTAATTAGGCCCATCTGGTGGAGGCTGTGGAGAGAACTGTCCCAGCTCTGATACTGGCGGAGAGGCAATTTGTCATTCCGTGGCCTGGTGACTGGCACGCAAGCGTCTTCAAAGCCAAACAGAAGCTGCGCAATCTGTCTCACATGAGAATAGCTGAGAGCAATTGGAGGCATTTTGAGCCATTCACCTTGGTACAAGGAGGAGAAATGACACAGGCTCGTGGTATCCTTGAGATAACCTCTGCGCAGAAATCAGGCAAGAGTTTCTGAAAGCCGGGCCCATCTTGCCTTCGTCAGCCAAGTCCATAATAACGGAAATGTTTCCAAGGGAGGGGGGAGAAAAGAAAAACTATTTAAATGGTAATAATATCTTTTGTCAGTGTCTTGTGAGAGCATCCTGGCTTCAGAAGTACCTTTTGGTGCTCGAGAAAAATTCTTGCTTGAGCTATGAGGAACTTTGATTCTGTTTGTGGTTCTCATTGAACATTGAATGGTATTTGGGTTGGAAAGGGAATGGAAGGGAATGTGCAAATGGGAAGGGAAAAGAATTTGTAGAGAGTAGATGATCATCCTCTTGTGGTTGAGTAGATGGTGTAGTATGATGGGGAAAAATCATCCAGATACTTTTGGTGTGTTAACACCCTGCAAGGGGAAGTGGGACGAGGGGTGAGGTGGTGGTTCCTCCCGCTCCAAAAATGGATCCCACTGGAATCTATGGGTAGAGGCATTCTGAAACGTTCTTATTTTTTTAAAACAGATTTTGTTTTTTCCCCATGGAGAAAAGTGCCAAAAGCAGCGGGATGTATTTTTATTCCAAGGCTGCATTTTTATAAATTATAAAATGAATAGGTGGTGGGTATCACCCAGGCAGGTGATATAGGTGGTATAGTCTCAGCAGAGGCCGCCACAGTTATTATCCATGCGCCCTTCAGTCCAGCCCAACCAGCCTAGATTGACTAAGATGTAGAGGTGTTTTTCACAGATTTTGTTGTCCCCTTCCCCCCCTTCCCAAATGAGAACTGCAGAAAGCAGTGTTGTATTATCTTTTTTCGTTATCACCAAAAAATCACTCCTCTATAGCCAAAAGAGTGTGGTTGTCGCTTCCAGTTGCTGTTTTTTTTTCTCCTCTCACTGATGCCAGTATGTGTCAGTTCTTTATTTACTTCAGTACCCAGCGGTTCAATCTCAAGGATCCCCAGTGCAACTTAAAATATGAAATAACGATTAAAATGATTGCTGTGAGCCATTAAAAAAAAACCCTCACCCCCCACCCCCTTGCTGAGCTGGAGCCTCTGGCATTACAGTTGGGCAGTGATAGCTCCTGCCAGGGAGCTGGTTGTGGCTTGCGTCTTGGCTGATGAGTCAGGTCAAAGGTGCCTCCAGGGTCAGAAGACTGGGTGTTGGGAGCAACAACTGGCTTGGGAGCAACAGTGGAAGTCACAGTAGCCACACCTGTTGGTTTGTATGAAAATGGGCCCTTGTCATCATGTCTGCAATTCCTTGTCCTTTTTGTTTCCCAGTGGTGTGAATGGTCTCACTGGGTAGAGCAGCCATTTTCAACTTTTTTCAGCCCACGGCACACTGACAAGGCACTAAAGTTGTCAAGGCACACTACTCGTTTTTAATTACCACAGCTGCGATACAAGGACATCTGCAAGAGGGATCTGAAGGCCTTAGGAGTGGACCTCAACAAGTGGGAAACGCTGGCCTCTGAGCGGCCCGCTTGGAGGCAGGCTGTGCAGCATGGCCTTTCCCAGTTTGAAGAGACACTTGGCCAACAGTCTGAGGCAAAGAGGCAAAGAAGGAAGGCCCATAGCCAGGGAGACAGACCAGGGACAGACTGCACTTGCTCCCGGTGTGGAAGGGATTGTCACTCCCAAATCGGCCTTTTCAGCCACACTAGACGCTGTGCCAGAACCACCATTCAGAGCGCGATACCAGAGTCTTTCAAGACTGAAGGTTGCCTATTACTACTACTATTATGTTACAATTAATTTAATTAATATAACTAAGGGCACAAGCCTAACCAGGTCTACTCAGAATTAAGTCCTATTTTGTTCAGTGGGGTTTACTCTCAGGAAAAGTGTGGTTAGGACTGCAGCCTTAGATCATGACAATGAAAAAAATTCCCAAGAAGCTTGAAGAAGGAGGTGTATGTTGTCAGTTGATGAGCTCTGATATGCCAGGAGGTGTTGGCAAAGGGAGATGAAACTGAGCATGCTGGAGAAACGGGGGGGGGGGGCAGTGAGGAGATGTGGCTGAAACAAGTGTAGGATTCACTGGAGAGAGAGAGAGAGAGAGAGAGAGAGAGAGAGAGAGAGAGAGAGAGAGAGAGAATGGGAGGCAACTGGTTTTGAACATCAGAAGGTGGGGAAGAGGGAGGGGAGGGGCAGTCAATGGGGTTAACTGCCATTATGATGGGGGATGTGTGTGCAGGAGGGGAGGAGGTGGGGGGGAAGAAAAGCATCACTTGTCTACTCATGTATTCAAGAGTGCGACCAAGCCTCTGTAGGTCAGAAGTAAGCCCCATTATATGTACTCAGAAGTATGTACTCAGAAGCAAGCCCCATTATAGTCAATGGGGCTTACTCCTAGGTAAGTGTGGATAGGATTGTGGCCCATTCCCTTAAAGCCAAAGCCATGCCAGAGGAGGCAAGGCAGGCAGGGTCACTTTGGGGCACTGCTGGCAAAGAAAAGAGTCTCTCCAGGATCCTTTCCAGCCAGCTGCTTCTGGCTCCTACCTGCTTCCACCTTCAGGCTCGCTCTCACTCCCTCCTCGCTCTCGCAGCTCACCCTTGCTCCCTCCACACTCCCGCCTGCCGGGACCTCTTCCAGGTTTCTCTAGCTGCCTGGTTGGCTGCCCAGTCAGTGCACGGGGCAGGCAACAGCAGGAACGTCCAATCCCCTGTGCGGCTGCCCCTTTTTCTCCTGCTGCCGTGCGAGGCTCCAAGCCGCCGCTTCTCCCACATGCGCAGCTGCTGCCACTGCTGCTCCCTGACTCCTTGGCCCCGCGGCACACCTGAGGCAGCCTCATGGCACACCAGTGTGCCGCGGCACAGCGGTTGAAAACCGCTGGGGTAGAGTATTGTGTCCCAGAATGACTAAGGTAGACCAGGCCACAAACCTAGAGTTCCTGCTTTTCAGTTCTTTCATAGGGCTAAGGAAACACACTAACAGTCTAATCCATTCTAACTAGGATTGTGCTGCCCATTATGACAGTGGAACACTGTCTCTTGATCACAACAAGATACTGAACTCAGAATGGTGTGGCATAGCTGAAAGTGAGCATGGGCAGACACAACTCCACTGTTGCCCTGCATTCAGAAGCACACAATTAGACCTTGGCTGTGAATGCTGAGCTAGATGCTGTTGACTGAGGGGGTGTTTGGGTCCATCTTCTCAGTCTCTTTCCCAACACCTGCATCTCAAAAAGAGGGTTTACAGAGTGACTGATTTATTGTGTGTGTGACCAATCCTCTGGGGGGGGGGGCCTAGGGGGGCAATTGCCCTGGAAAGCACCCTGCAGATGTGGTGCCACAACCCTTCCCCAGCAACCTTTTTTTTTTTGGCGGGGGAGCAGTTTAGGGACCTGTTTTCAAGGCCTTAGAAGGCCTTTTAAGGGCCAAGGAGACTGCCATGGCCTTCCTGGTCCCCTGAAGGCTTTCTGAGATCTTCAAATTCTGAAAAACAGCACTTCCAGTTTTTGTGGAAAACCAGAAGTGATGTTTTTTCAAGCCGGGGGGGGGGGGTGGCATTTTGCAGTCCTGGCCCCAGGTGGCTTAGGGCCAGGTTTTCAGTTGTGAACAATACATCTAGAGTAGAGCCATTCAAAAGAGCTACTATAGCTTACCATGGATCCAACAGATGCTACATCCAACAGATGCTTAGGACTGACTCTAATGATAGAAATTCTAGTTTGTTCTTCCACATTTTTGTAAACATCATTCTAGGAGCTTCAGCTCACCGTTTCTGTGACCGGGCTTCAGGAATACTGCTTGGGTACATAAAACATTTTATGTCTATTCATCTGGCAGTATACAATATATAATATATATGACACCATTTTTTCTTCTTCAATTCACACTAATAGAACCGTCTCCCTTTTCACCAAACTTCCAAAAGCAGTTAACTTGTCAAATATTTCATCAACTTTTTCTTTAAAAAAAAAAAAGGCACATAATGTGGATGCTGACTAAACTAAAAGCAAGCAAATAGCCTGGCCAATGCAAACATAGCAATTTCCTCTATAAATGACACTTAGTGAGTATGAGTGGCCTCAGGGGAAACAGCATGAGTTAAAAAAAAAAATTTAGCGAGTCAATGAATCATTTCCTTTTAGGATTTCGGCTACCTATCCCAATAAAATAAAGTCGATAGTGTTGTTTGAATATTAACAACACTGCACTGATGCAAACAGGTGGTCAGGTTGGTGTTGCAACTGCGGGTAGTATGGTCCTGTACTGAAACCTGCTATTGAGCAGTTGCTCCACCAGCCATCTATTTTGGCCTTCCGCCTATGCTCCCCAGAACATGACCTGAAGGCTAGTAGTGTAGTCTCCTCTTCAAAGCTAAGCAGCTCTGAGTCTGGGTGGTATCTGGATGGAGATAATAGGCTTGACCCCTGGGAACCCCATGATCACTGCCAAACTCCCACACATAAAGCAGGGCCCCCTGCATAGGGCTGCTTTGCAGTAACCCAGGAAAGTGAAATGAATGGCAGAGCTGAAATGTTTAAAACAGATCATGTTTAAAATAATGCACAGAGTTGCTCATAGTGAAGCAATCTCATGTCTACTCCATCTTGTTTGTTAACATATCAGGCTGGTTAAATGGACTATATGAAGTTGCCAACAGATCATGCCTTCTGTTACCAAACATGCTTGGGGACATATGTGATAACATGCACAAATGGCAGGACCTTTTACAGTTGGCTCATGACACCATCACAGTGGAAACTGGCATCAGGCAAGGATGAGAGAGGTCAGTAGCAGTTCTGGCCACTGTGCCATCCCAGGGCGAGCCTAGAAGTTCCCATTCCCTTAAAATGTCACTCCTTGTTTTTCCAGAAGTGACATTTTAAGGCCCTCCAGAGGCCTTAGAAGGCAGCGTGCAGCCTATCCGGCCATCAGAATGCCTCTGGAAAGGGAGGCAATGGGCGCAGGTGGCCCTTGGGGTGGCACAGCTGGGGGGGTAGCACCACCCCCATCTGTGCCACCCAGGAGCATTTGCACCCATGGACCCACCCCAGGTACGCCACTGAGAGAGGTGAAAATATAGGTGAAAAACACAAAAGACATAAATGTACAATAAGCAGGGGCATAACTGTTCAATAAGATGAGAGAATCAAGAGCAGGAATGCAGCAAAATTAAGAAGCAAGGATTTTATTCACGCATGTGCATGTACACATTTGTAGCCTATGGGGACTGAAGAAAGCAGGAGAGTGGGAAAAGCCTAACTTTCACAACGAAGGTCAGGGATGAAACAAGGGAGTGGGAGCTGGGCAGATAATTCACAGATGCATCTGTGGAGGAAAATACTCTGAGAGTCAAAGCATTGGAAGGGGAAATATGGGCTGGGGTGAGCAGGAGGGGACATGAGAAATAGGACATAAGGGGGCATGAAGGAAAGACTCCAAGCTCCCACAGTTATTGGAAGAATAGAATTAAGCAAGCATGCATTTTCACACACAAGTTAAACATAGACTCTTGGAAAGAGTTCCTGGTGACTCTCATTATAAGGAGTCTTTTACTCCACATAATTCACAGGTAAATTGCTAATTAATTTTAACTTTTTTTTTTAACAAGCAGACAGGCCAAATAAAATGCTTTGGCGTTGGAAGGACTGCCAGTGATCCCTTGGGATCTTGTCTGTGTTTTGATATTTAATGGAGTTTGGCGCTGAGATCTAATGGCTTCTCTTGAGACGCCTGAGTGCCAATAGATAGGCTTATCCCAGACCAGTAAATCAGCCTGCTTTGTTCCTTTTAGGTTGAAGCCTAAAACAATTTAGAGAGTCCTGCTGATGCTGCCATTTGAGTACATTTGAATGATTGTCAAGAATCATAAATTCGCCCTGCCCTCCATAGAGCACAAGGCAGCAGGTTATGCATTCCCAAAAAAATTCCACAAGGTAGGTATAGGCTGAGAAAGTGGCGAACTGGCTCGAGGTTGCCCAGCGGGTCCTGTGTCTGAATGGGGATTAGAACCTGTCTCTCCCTAGTCCTTAAATGAATACTCAACCAGAGCAATTATACTGTTGTTTTGTTTTTAACATGAAAGCAAATGCCCTGGGCTGTAACCTGAACTTTTCTCAATGCATTTTCTAGGTTGCTTGTCAAACAAGAGCTCTGTGAGTAACTCCATTGGCTTTTATGTCTGAGAAAAAAATTAACAGGTCAGAATGTTCAAAATTGACAGAATGCAGTGAAACAAACATGTTTGAAATATCTCTATTCTATCAAAAGTTATAGCCAAAAAACCAACAGGGTGGGGTAATGGTGTATCACTCCAAGATGCCCACCACCCAGATGTTGCTCTGACCATTGTATGGGAGGAGGTCCATCATGCACTGATGATGCAGTGGTCTCCTGTACCAGGTGACACAAACTCAGTGACACCACTGGGAAGAACTCTCTTTTTTTTAATCATCCCCACGTTTTATGCAAGCAATAAAAAAAATGTTGATTCTGTCTACCCAGAGTTCTCTCTGCTGGTACTACACATATGTGCCTTATACTGCCCTCTAGGAATTGTAGTTCCCAAGACCAGCTATGATTGGGCACCAACATTCAAAGACTTTTTTTGTCCTATCAAAACAAAAATGCCCAGGCACAGAGTGTTTAGATGTGGATAAGGAGTTGGGACAGCAGCCACAGAAAATATTGTGAAAAAATTAACAGAATTGTCCAAAGAGTGAGAAGATACCTTTTCAATGGAAGGGTGTTTTTTTTTTGTTTTTTTTTTTGTTTTTTTTTTGGGGGGGGGGGGTCAGATGGTCTTGCCACATACTTCATAGCAATGACCAAGGAAGGAGTTGGGTTAATATTAAATAACTTACGTGTGTAAGAACCAGAACCAGAATCAGGGGACATCCACTAAAATTGAGTGTTGAGAGAGTTAGGACAGACAAAAGAAAATATTTATTTACTCAGTGTGTGGTTGGTCTGTGGAACTCCTTGCCACGGGATGTGGTGATGGCATCTGGCCTAAATGCCTTTAAATGGGAATTGGAGATATTTCTGGAGGAAAAATTCATTACAGTTTACAAGACATGATGTGTATGTGCAACCGCCTGATTTCAGAAATGGGCTATGTCAGATGCAAGGGAGGACACCAGGATGCTGGTCTCTTGTTATCTGGTGTGCTCCCTGGGGCATTTGGTGGGCCGCTGTAAGATACAGGAAGCTGGACTAGATGGGCCTATGGCCTGATTCAGCGGCGCTGTTCTTATGTTCTTACCTGCTAGACCATCTGTAGAAGTCAAATTCTAGAGGAAATACCCAGTTTGAGAGTAATAGTTAGAGTTGGGAGAAAGCAGTGGTAACAAAATAAAACCACATAACTCTTCTCTTCTCATTTTTGTAAATAAAAAAACTCAAAATCTGTGAAAAAATAAAACAATTTTATTTGGTTTTTATTTATTATTTTAATATAAATAATATATTTATGGGGGTGTGTGCATGGGTAATAACTGTGGGCCCAATCCCATCCAATTTTCCAGCACCGGTGCAGCCGCAATGCAGCCCCAAGTTAAGGGAACAAATGTTCCTATGCCTTAAGGGGGCCTCTGTGACTGCTGCCCCACCACAAGATGCAGCGCATGACCCATTGGCCCAACTGCACTGGCACTTGAAAATTGGATAGGATTGGACCCTGTGACTGCATCTGCTGACATTATACCACCTATATCACCTACCTAATAAACTTTTAAAACAATTACGATTTATATTTATAATGTAAATTTTGTATAAAAACACATCATACTGCTTTTTGCACTTCTAACTTCAGAAAACACCTAAATCTGTGAAAAAATAAACCATTTTCTTCCACTTTTAATAATAATATATGTCAGTATTCAGGTACAGGTGCTGCTAGTGCAGGGAATCAAGAACAGATGGCATGAGATGATTGAATATGTGAGTTACATAATAGATGGAGGAAAGGAAAGTGAGAGTGGGACCCAAATTATTACCAACCAATTTGACCTAGGGTAAAATTGGTTCCTCTGCCTAGGTGATATCCTCTGCCTAGGTGATCATTTATGGGCACCAATGTGGCAAGATGGCATACATCTCTGTGCAAGAATGCAGTCTGGGGTTGTAACATACAGCGAAGTCAATGCCTTCCAGGATACCCTTTGCAGATTGATAACAGATGACTTTATTATGTTGTCATAAGATCAGTAGCTCTGGTGCGGAGCAGAAGGCTCAGAATAGTCCAACTTCATAGGTGTTTTTCTTTCCCATAAAAGGTATCCAAATGAAAAGCCCAAAACTTTCATTTTCTTACATACAGGGTGGGAAATACAATACAAACAGAAAAGCCGCAAACTATCAATTTATCTTTGTGAACGATGATGTGGTTATTTATCTTTTTTAATTGTACCTCAGAAGGCACATGCAACAGCAATAAATAAAACCAGGCAGTGACAAGGGAATGCCACATAAGAATGGAGAGGAACTTGCCCTCCCCCTCACTGTCCAGCCATGTGTCATCCCCCCATTTCTTATTTTAACTTCCATAGCTGCCAATTTGGGGAACTAAGATGTGGTGTGACTGTGCTCTTTTGTCCCCTTTTCCCATTTTGATACATACAGAACTGCTATATTTCTGGAATCGAGGAAAACGCAGCTGCCGGCTGATTACGGTCATACAGGAGATGGCAGGATTACATTAGAATGATGCATGTGCTGATTCTCAGGGACCAGCCAGCTCCCATATTTAGTGCCAGAGACACAGGCATGGTCACACCTGAGAACAGTGGAAATCATGGCGCTTCTACCAGAGCCTGCACATCAAGCATCGCTGCCGGAGAATCTGTAGCGTGGTACAGAAAGGAAGCTGTGTTCCAAGATGACAGTTGTGTAGGTGGAGAAGTTTATCCTCGCTTTGCAGAGTCTTCCTCTCTCCCTGGAATTTTGCAGGATCGAAAAATTTGCCGGTTGTTTGCTAGACGTTCCAAATAATTTCTGCCCCTGTGTTTGGTGTGTTTAATTTACCTCTTCTTAATCTCACAGGTGGATAACAGCATGTTGAAACAGATTGAAAACACTACCTTAAAAATAGAGGTATCAATGATGATGGGATTATTATCCTGCTTTGGGGCAGCCCAATCCTATGCTTTCCAGTGCCCAGAGGATCAGTGATGCCAAAATGGCTGCCACTGCATCCTGTGGGCATGGGGAAATTGCCGGAGGTCCCCTTCCCCCAAGGAAAACCCCAGACCCCACAATGGTGCTTCTCAAATCTGTGCTGGCTATTTCGCTGGCACAGACTTGAGGATCTCCGTGTCGGGCTTTGCAGCCCAACAGGGAGGATAGGATCCAGTGAAGGAATCCTCCGTCATACCCACCCCCTTCCCAGTCTGGTTCCTCCCCCCACCCAATCCTCCCCCCCGTCCTGGAATGCCTCCCCTTCACCCCGAAAGGCTGCTCAGTGGTTACACATAACCTGCAGCCGGCATCCTTCTGGTGCTGGGCCCAACTCTGACTGGCACTGGCCTGGTGCTAGCATTCCCTCCTCCCACGGTACCGTAAATGCGCTTTACAGAACATTTTCGACACCGAATGCTGGCGTTGGAGCTCAGCACCAGTGCTATGAGCTGCGAGGACAGGGCCTCTAGTCAATGAACTGTCCAAGTTGGCAAACATAAATAGAACAATAAAACTGACATGGAAGTCAACAAGAATTAGGGCACAATCCTAAACAGGTCTACTCAGAAGTAAGTCCTATTTTGTTCAATGGGGCTTACTCTCCGGAAAGTGTGGTGTAGGGTTGCAGCCTTAGATGGAAAATAAACTTATCAAACCAGGGAGAATGACTAATGAAAATAAAACACAAACAGTGGACAACCTAAAGCCCTGCTTAAAAAAAACAGTAGCAGTTGCAAAATGATGCCCACAAAAGCCCAAGCAGATCTCCTGGACAAGCAGGTCTATATTCTAGGTGTCACATCAGAGATGCCTCACTCACCCAACCCGGTCAACTGTAATCCAGAAGTTGATTTGATGGTGCACAGAAGAACCTTGTTGGATAACCTTAAAATAACCGGCACTTGATTTAAACCTGTCAAATTCTGCCATTGCCTTTGGAAGAGGAATAGATGTAATGCGTCTGTTTTGCATTTGACCGATTCCAGGACCCGTCTGGCATGAGTATGAATTTCCGTGTCCTCAATTGTCATGTTGAAGTGGCATCAACAAGGACGGCCAAACTGGATCTGCCACTGCCAGGAAGACAAACGAAATGGCAGGCACTGACTTCGCTCGTTCCTGCCTGATCCCTTAAGTCAGAATAGGAAATGCAGAGACCTCCTACTGTGCGATGCACATTCTGTTTTCTTCAAAGGGACTGCAAGCAGGGAGCCGGCTGAGTGAAGTGGATGGCCGCTGCTCACACCGTTTATTCGGGTGCGGGGAGTGGGCATCTGCTTCCTCACCCACTCACTTCACTCCTTCCTCCTGCGGTCCCTTTAATTCTAAGGAGGCAGTGGCGGCAGACTTGGGGTGAAGGGCATCCTGAATCTGCCACATCCACTACTGATGCAAGCTGCGTCATTAGCTCCATGATTGGGCTGGCCCTGGACATCACGGTACTTGATGCGGCAGCTAAGGCCCATGCGCCATTATGTTTTGCGCATATTTTTGCATAAATATGCAGAATGCACAGCATCCTAGACATCTCTTTGCCTTATTAAAATCCACCTCCTCTGGGGAGTAGGAGAGGTCTGGAACCGCGTGCCATTGTGAATTTTGGCAAGAGACAAATTTGGTAGAATTCCTTGAAGTAGAGAAATACTGTCACATAATGCATTTCCCTGCCCTCCTTGCTCAGGGGCAGCCAGTAATGTGGAATGAAGAATAGGAAATGGCAGTGGCATATGGCACACTTCCCAGTAGCATCACTAGGGTGTGTGGGGGGGATGCAGGCCGCACTGGGTGACATGCACAGGGGGAAGGGATGTGTGACTCAACTACTGGCCAAAATTTGTAAAATATTGGTACTTCTGAATAATACCATCATGTTATATAGCATTCAATGCAGAGTGAAATGAAGCAAATTGCATTGAAATGTTGGCAACCTTCAGTCTTGGAAGACTATGGTATTGCGCTCTGAAAGGTGGTTCTGGAACAGCGTCTAGTGTGGCTGAAAAGGCCGATTCGGGAGTGACAATCCCTTCCACACCGGGAGCAAGTGCAGTCTGTCCCTGATCTGTCTCCCTGGCTATGGGCCTTCCTTCTTTGCCTCTTTGCCTCAGACTGTTGGCAAAGTGTCTCTTCAAACTGGGAAAGGCCATGCTGCACAGCCTGCCTCCAAGCGGGCCGCTCAGAGGCCAGGGTTTCCCACCTGTTGAGGTCTACTCCTAAGGCCTTCAGATCCCTCTTGCAGATGTCCTTGTATCTCAGCTGTGGTCTACCTGTAGGGCGCTTTCCCTGCACGAGTTCTCCATAGAGGAGATCCTTTGGGATCCGGCCATCATCCATTCTCACGACATGACCAAGCCAACGCAGGCATCTCTGTTTCAGCAGTGAATACATGCTAGGGATTATAGCCAGAAAACCAGTGGGTGGAGCAATGGTGTATCACCAAGCCCACCACCCAGGGCGGGACACAGCCCACTGCATGGAAAGAGGTCCATCATGGAGCTGAAGTATTGGCCTCCCACCCTGGGTGATGCAAACTTTAGTCCTGCCACTGACACCTCTATATCTATATGTTAAAGAGAGAGGAGAAAGAACTCAACATGGGGCTGCCAGTTTAAGTGACATCAGTGTATCATGCTCTGGCCTGGTGTGTACAATCCAGTTCAGTAAGGAGAAGCGGAACTTTTTAGTAATGATTTTTGGAAGAGCTTGTTCTTTTCTCTGTTGGTTCACGTGATTTCCTGCAACATGACCGGGCCAAGTGCATGTGTGGTTAAAATAAGACATCTATATTTCTTCACCCCTCTACCCTCTGCTTTTGGCTAAAATAGTGTGTTTTTTTGTGCGTAACATACAAACAAGTGGATAATTTTTTTTGCTGTAAGCAAGATGCCGAAAGAGAGAGAGCAAAAACCTGATGGAACCAGCGAGCTTAGTTACAGTGATGGAGTGCTGCTCTCAGTACAGTAAATCAGGGGCAGAACAGCTTGGCAAACTTGCAAACATGCTGCAGATTGAGGAAAGCCCTTGAGAAATACTTCCTGCATGAAAAAAAAAAATACTTTGGATATACCTGCTATATATAGGAAATGCGGTGATTTATCCTTGCTGCTGCCTGCAAACACATGGTTGCAATGAATGATGGGCTTGTTTATGTTACCATTTTTCTCTTCTTTTTCCCAAATTCTTGATCGCTGATCATACCGTGATTATGATCTACCATCATACCAATGATCTCTAATCATTTACACACCATAAACTTAAATAGAATCTACAGTCGGGGGGGGGAGGGCTTGATATTTCATCAGCTGAAAAGTAGTAATTAACAAACAGAAGCTAGAAGCCAACAAATCATCTCTCTCTCTCTCTCTCTCTCTCTCTCTCTCTCTCTCTCTCTCTTTTTAAAGACACCTGCAATTTTATAGATTTCTCAATTTAATTTGGATATTTTTCATGTGCCATTTGTCTTGGAGAACACTACAGCATCTTCTGATTGTCTTGGAGAAAATGAATAGAGAAAAGATGCTTTGTCCCTTCTTCTGGAGTCAGCCAATGAAATTGATTGAGAATACATTCAGGGCAGACAAAAAGAGCTAAAGCATCATGCAATTTGACTTGTGCAATTCATTGCCAAATGCCAGGGGATTATGATCCCCATCAGACTCTGTATACCTGGGGATACTGGCTAACAGCTAGTGAAGCCAGAATGATAGAGTAGCTTGATCTTGGGCTGATCCTGACTTTCTCACGGACTTAACATCATCACAAGAATTGGCTGATGTAAAAACTTTGTATACAGAGGTATGATGCCTCTAAACATGGGGGGGGGGGGTGTGTTTCCACTTTAGCTGCATGCATTACTGGTCTTGAGGACTGAAAACATGATCAGCTCTAGAACACACTGATCTTTCATTGTCATTCAGTGTCAACTAATTTGACTCACCACTGATACTGAGGTCCACCTTTAAATGCCTTGTAACAAGGAAAAAAAAACCCACCAAAATCCAATTTCCTACCTTTGTGCTGTTAAATAATTATAATTTCATTCCATTCGATTCCATGATTCTCAGCATCTAGCAGCTGAATGCGGTGTAGTGTCTATAACAATGCATTCTGGGGTGACAATAGAGGAGCAAGAAACCCAGAAGTGGGTCTTTAAAGCTATTTTTCCACTGATTTGGTATCCACTGATTTTTTTTTAATCCACTGGCGGTTCTGGAATGGAACCACCGTGGATAATGAGGCATTACATGTACAATGACACAAAAATGGCCTGGCTGTTATCTAGGACAGGGGTGTCAAACTCATTTCATACAGTGGGCCAAATAGCATTCATAATGCCTGCTGAGGGCCCGGAGTGATGTCATTAAGCAGGAAATGATGTCATGAAGCAGGTCATGACCAGAAATCAGTACGTTTTTCTCACTTAGGAACTCATTAGCTGCAAAGGACAGAAGAGAAAATACGCAAACCTTGATCATATTTTCAAGATAAGGGAGAGCCCAATTTTCATGTGGGCCACCCTTTCACCAGTGATAGCTCAGCACAGCTCAGCAGCTGAGAACAGCTGGTGGTGGTGGGAGAGCCTGAGGGCCAGATAAATTGCTTCCAGGAGCCGCATCCCGCCCTCGGACCTTGATGCCCCTGGTCTAGGACTTTCATGAAGCTGCTAATCCAGATCAAGCATGCTTAATAAAATGTACAGTATTAAGGAATTGGCCGATTGGCTTCTCCTTCACCACCTCTCAGCCTTTCAGAATCCAAATAAGATTGTCCCGAGCAGGCTCTAAAGTGGCCTAGTTGGAGCTTGTGCAAACTGCAGATGCAGTAGTAAAACTGTCTTTGGGTTGTATTTCAGACTGTAACTGGAGGAATTGTGTGGGGCTGCTTACATGGCTGGAAAGACCATGATCTGTTTCGTTAGGCACATGTGTTTGTTCCCCCCTCCTTCCCTTGGCTCTACTGTGCAGCCATGCTGCTTCAGTACTGGCTTGTTAAACCATGGCTTGTGCCAAGCTGGGAGCTGTGATTTAACTCTGACTTTCAAGCCAGGATGTGAAACCATACTTTGAAGCTAGCCTCTCCTTCTGGTTTGTTGGCCCCTCCCTCTGATAGTGCACAAGGTGAAGAGGGAAGGTGAGCAGGGAACATGAGGCCTTAGGGTTTGTTCCCAATCAACAAATCATGGCTTATCAATTGCATGAATTGGCTCACCCGTGAATGCTTCCCCTTAAAATATTCCTAGCACATACAAAAACTAAATGAATGGGAGAAGTCTAGACTAGAACAGATTTCCTTGTCATCTTATATTTATGTGCAGATAATTTTTTATATGCATGTGCAGTCAATCTTGTTATCTCTGCCCACCACACTCCTGTTTGCATGGGCTTGGCCTGAGACTCGCTAATGGCAGGAGAATGTCCCAGTGATTGCAACACTGAAGTTGACTTCTGTCCAGTGTCATAGCTAGAGGGGGTGCAAAGCATTAAGTTTTGCAGGGAAGCATGTTGCAAGTGGCCCCTCAGCTTTGCTCCCCCCATCCGAACGGGAGGGGCCGCTTGCACGCTGTGGTGAGGCTCCCTGCAAAACTTAGTACTCTGCACCCCCTCTAGCTACGCCCCTGCTTCTGTCATTAGCAGGTGGTGTTTTTTTAAGCTGCCTTGGGTGCCCTGCGGGAGAAAGGTGGAATATAAATCAAATCAAATAAATAAATAGCCATGCTGCATTGAAATATCAGGACTTTCCTGAGCGGGCACCCATATCCTTTTCATTCCAGTAGACGCAGAATCACCCAGGAACCTTTTTTCCTTCAACGAAAAGGGTGACTGCTCAGTAATGTTTATCTCCATCACAGGCAAACGGTTGGGATCCTGGAGGTATCCATACAACAAGGACACATGAAGAGTCCTTTCCTATGCTGAGACAGCACAAAGGCAGCCCATAGTGAGAAGTGCCAAAATTGTGTTAACAATCTGAAAAAATTGTTTGAGCCACTGTGGAATTGCTAATTGCATTATTACACACTTTTTTGAAGCACACCCACACATTTGTTTCTCTAGTTCAGGGAATAATAACAGAAAGATTGTGTGTCTGTGTCTGTGCATGCCTTAATCTTTTCCTGTAGTAAGCTGTAGATTTGCCTTCAGTGCCCACACACTCCTTCATTATGTAAATAGAACAAATGTACCTCTTCTTCTCGCCCCCACCCCCATTTAAATATTCTGCTGTGAACAAAGACTGAGAGCAGTTGCAGGCCTGATATTAGATTGTTCACATCATTAGGGTAAATGAGATTGCAATTAGGCCATCTGCATTCAATTGCACTCCATTCAAACCTTATCATCACCTTTGCCAAAGTTAACATTTTTTAGGGTGCTTTTTCTTTACAGAGGATCTGCCTGCAGCCTATTTAAAGATATGGGAGCTGAATTTAGGTTCCATTACTTAAAAGGTGACTGCATTGTTCCATTTTTCTCCATTCTGTTTTAAAATCAAACTGAATTCATCCCTTTTTGGTGTAGCACACCTTAATTCTCCATCTATCTTCTTAATAAGTTCTTTTTTCTTTTCCATTTGCCTAATTCTATTCATTCTGGGGTTTAAAAAAATATGTTTTACAGAACTTAGTTTTAAGACAAGATCACTGCCTGTAGAGTTCATTGGATTAAAGCAAGTTTCAGAGAAAAATCAACTGAACCATAGCAATGACTAAATGTCTTGATCCTGACTCATTTTCAGGCAGTAGGTTCTCCAGGGTCCCTTTCCCACTTTTGTGACCAGAAGGAAATGTGGGATGGTCCTTTAGGCATTTCTGTTCCTTGAAAATCAAGCAGAGGTTTGACCCATTTTATTATCCATGTCTGACTCACAAGTAGGTGCCTGTGTGAGCACTCTGCACACTACACTTTTAGACACGAGAAGGAATGTCACGTGTGTGTGTGCTCTTTCACCTGACTAAAAATCACCCAAAAGGATGTGATCCACATCCACATTTGAAGGATTTTCTGCCACGTTGAAACATGTATTTTTATGTTATTGTACACCTCTTCATCTTCAGCATTGTGAAGACCTCCCCAATGATCTCGGATTCAAGAAGGAGGTTTGGCATATCATTTTGGTCCTTCTTTTCTACCTCATTGGCAGGGAGCAAACCTGCTGGCCACCAGTCGTGAGTGGCTTCTCCTCAAACTGGCCATATAGGCCACCACAGGCCTATATGTATTCAAGGCTGGCTTCTGAACACAAAACAGCATTCTCATTGCTATGACAACTGCACCACTATCTGGTCTTGCAACTCTGATGAGGTTTGTCAGGTGTTTTACTGGAGGATCTGTGCCCTAGAGGGCTCTTTTATCCCCATCTGGCTGCCCACTTCCTCTGTGGGGCAATGAGAATTCAATGAATTACTTTGTCTAACTTATAGCATGAGCCTCTGCATGTCTACTCAGAAGCAAGCTCCAATGTGTTCAATGGGACTTACTCCCAGGAAAGTGTTATAGGGTTGTAGTTGGATTTAAACCTGGAAGATCCAGATTAAAATCCCCACAACCATGAAGCTTCCTGGTCAGTCACTCTCATCCTCTCCTACCTCATAGGGTTGCCATGAAGACAAAATGAGGAAAGGAAGCATGTGCACTGCCTGAGCTCCTTGGAGAAATGGTGGAATAAAAATGAGAAAAATAGTCTGGAGAAAAAACTCTCCTCCTCTCCTCTCTTAAACTCACAATGCTTTATATGCAAAATATGAAATTACATATGAATTTTTCCTCACCCAATTGGTAATCTGTGGAGTGGGGATAATAATAATAGAGTGGGGAAACCTATACGAATGGGTCCCCAGCATGCACTGATACTCCTGCGAAGTGGAATTTCACTACAGGGAATTTGCTCATGGGGCAAGAGGAAGCCTCAAACCGAGCTCTACCATTGGACAGGTAGGACTGTGGGCACTTCCACTATCATTCAGGGCATGGAGAATAAGTGAGATTCCCTCTTCCCTTCATCCTGAGAGCCGCGGTTTAGCTAGCCCTGCAAGAACTGTGATGGGGCCATTTGAAGCAGCGTATCACATCTGCTTTCTGAATGCGTTATGACTTGCATCAAGAATGCTGCCTGACCCCCAACTAGGGCAGTGTTTCAGCTGGAAGCTTCTCCTTCTATTTTGTCATTACTTGCCATAGACGTTCACGTCTCATTTCCCTTTCAGCATCCACAGCCTTGTACAGTGTTGTGCACTGGCTGCAGATAGATGGCCTGTCATAGTAATATAAATAAGCCAGTCTTGTCCATTTGATTTAATGTCATTTTAAAGATCTGAACCATCCCCTTCTTACATGCTACTGTCTTACCACTCTTCCAGATGTCATAGCTATTGCTGTCAGTGGCGTAACTAGAGGGGGTGCAAACCACTAAGTTTTGCAGGGAGCCTCACTGCAGTGTGCAAGCAGCCCCTCCCCCTTCAGAGCCAGGTGGTGGGAGCAAAATGGAGATGAAGTTTTCTCTTGTAATGCACAGTGTCATAAGTATCGGATGTGCTCTTGGATGCAGTTCATCTCGGGTCATTGATCCTTCCCTGCTAGGGGCTCATAGCAAATTTGAAGGCGCTACTTTTGTTAGGACCATGCTGAAAGGTTCAACTGGTAAAGTATAACCTTCCTGTGCATCATCCCAAACACACCTGCCATTTAAGCTTGGGGGAATGATGAAGGCCCCATATTGGCAACCTTCAGTCTCGAAAGACTATGGTATCGTGCTCTGAAAGGTGGTTCTGGCACAGCGTCTAGCGTGGCTGAAAAGGCCAATTTGGGAGTGACAATCCCTTCCACACCGGGAGCAAGTGCAGTCTGTCCCTGGTCTGTCTCCCTGGCTATGGGCCTTCCTTCTTTGCCTCTTTGCCTCAGACTGTTGGCCAAGTGTCTCTTCAAACTGGGAAAGGCCATGCTGCACAGCCTGCCTCCAAGCGGGCCGCTCAGAGGCCAGGGTTTCCACTTGTTGAGGTCCATTCCTAAGGACTTCATATCCCTCTTGCAAATGTCCTTGTATCGCAGCTGTGGTCTGCCTGTAGGGCGCTTTCCCTGCACGAGTTCTCCATAGAGGAGATCCTTAACACAACATAATATGTAGTTTGGCCCTTAAGCGTGCATCCTAGATCACTCCACAGAACCCGCTGCAACGTACAAGGATGCCTTCCCATAAAATTTAATGTGGAAATGGTTCTCTCCAAAGGTGAAAAATTCTGAAAGCCATTAATTTAAAGAATTAGAGTGTTTATGCTCCCCCTACTCTTTCTTGGCAACATAAATATAGGCCTTCAAGGAGCTTGTTTTATGTTTTCCCCTACATATCCCAGTGCTTTGTAGACAAAGCAACACCAACAGGATGCTGCATTTCCTGCTATTGGGCTAGAGCAGCAGGCCAACTCTGTGGTTAGTCATTTTGCCACAATTGCTATAATCATATGTACGGTTCCACCAGCGTGTGTGTGTCTGTGTGTGGGACTTTGTCATCACATTAACAAACCTGTGTAATTGTTTTGCATCTCAATGAACTTCTGCAACAGTGGGGCTTTGAAAAAAATATATGTCACCTTTTCCGAACCATCAAGCCTCCTTTCTCATTCAAATCAACCCCATCTTTATCAATGATTAGGAGTCTGTTCCTTTCCCCACTTAGCATCTGATTTAAGTCTGTGTGGAGAATCCTAATGTCATCTAATGAGAGCGAGGAAGAGAGTCTTGTCGCTGGTGCAAAACCTCCAGTACATCAAGGAAAAGAGAGCTAAGATTCCCTTCCCCTGTTTATGACCTGACTCCAAATGATACACTCTGCTGGAGAGAAGGTAATTGAATGCCCATTATTATCATGCAATCCTGAGCCTTCTTTTGAAGCCACTGGCTTCAAAAATCAACTCCAGCCATCTCAGTTCATTTGAAAACTTCAGCTGGGCTTTTATCCCAATAAAATGACATAAACCTGCTTTTCCCAACACCGTTCTCCCCACATCTTGAAATTTAACCCCTTTTTCCTTACAGTAAGCAACAAAGAAAAACATACTTTCAGACTCAAAACAGATATACACTGGCAGCAACAGAAAAAGCAAGTCATGGAGGTGGGTTGAAAGAATATGCTAATTCAATTACTTAGACTTTTAAAAGGCATTTGCTCCCCTGATGGAATTCCGAGCAACTCTGCCAGCATGTTAATTCAGTTGTAAAGTAAATTATTTAAACTAATTATTAATAAATCATTAACTGCACATTTTTGAGAGGTACCCTCCTAGAGTTACCAAAGCAGGGATACTGTACAATCTGCGTCAGGAGGGAGACAAGACTGATGAATTCTGTTAGATGTTGTGTTGCTTTTTTAAAAAAACAAAAGGTTTTTGTTTAGTTTTTAGATAGTTTTGCACAGCTCTTTTTAATGGGGCCTGTATTAATCTTGCTTCATGGCATCGAGATAATCACACTCCACACTGTGAATGAGGCCCTGTTAGTTCTTTAACAATGTTGTCTGCTACATGGAGTTTTAAGACCTTTGAAGATGAGTTCCAAATCCTTTGACCATATCTGAGGTGGAAAAGTCTCATACCTGCGGCTGTCCTCGTGAGGTGATTTTTCCCATATTTTTGTGGTCTTAATAACATTTTACTTGAGGATCTTTTTAACACAGCACAATCCTATACATCTCTTGTTGGCATCCTTTAGTCTCGGAAGACTATGGTGTCATGCTCTGAATGGTGGTTCTGGAACAGAGTGTCCTCTCCAGTGCGCGAAGCCTGGGTAAAGCAGGCATGGAGGATAGGCTGTTACCCATGCAGCAAATCCCCCCTCTCCACGTCGCTGAAATGGTCCAATGGAAAGGCAGAGGCCAATACGGTTGGTTCCAGCAGCGTCGCAGGAGTTGCCAGAACGTGACTGTGTTCAGCCACGAACTGCCTCAGGGACTCCGGCTCCGGATTTTGCCTTGAGGTTGACTCCTGAAGCCTTTTCCATAACTGGATGTAGCCACAAGGCAGTGGAGGTTTGGGATCAGAGTTTTCCTTCTCTCAGATGAGCTGCCTTCCCAGGCTGACGAGTCCCACCTACCCGGTGGCTGTTTAGTCGCCTCTTACGACAAGTACAGCCAAACTGAGGGCCTATTCTTATCCCTAGCCTCCAGGGGATAAGAATACACCTATACATCAGTGTTTCTCAAACTGTGGATCGGGACCCACTAGGTGGGTCACAAGCCAATTTCACGTGGGTTCCCATTCATTTCAATATTTTATTTTTAATATTTTAAACTTGAGCCTACCATGGTATGTGACTGCATTTGGGGAAATGTTACAAGCTACTAAGTATATTTTTTTAACAATGACAGTAAATGGGACTTACTCTAAGTAAGACAGTAAATGGCTAAGTGTGGGTAAGATTCCACCATATGATTGTTAAAAACGTCCCTGCTTGATGACGTCACTTCCAATGGATCCTGACAGATTCTCATTCTGAAAAGTGGGTCCCAGTGCTAAATGTGTGAGAACCATAGCTATGCATGTTTTCTCAGAAGTCCAACTATATTTAATTAAACAGACCAAGCCCATCCTTCTCCCCATCCCCCGCTGGTGCAGACATGCCAAAAACGGGCACACTGTATCCAGTGGGGAGGCTAAACGAGATGCCTTGGAGGGAAAAGGGGATTTAAATCCCCTTCGGTAAGCCTCCCGATTCGCAATGGGTCTCTCTCATCAGAACTGTGCCAGCAATTTCATAGGCCCAACTAGGATCCAGCACGATTGCTGCTGGATCCTCCCCCTCCTCCAGCCTGCCTGCCCCCATTCTGCCTACTGCCCACACAGTTAAGCCCCTTTCTGCCCTCCTTCCACCACCCTCACTGTCTTTCCTGCTCTAGCGGGTGGTCAGAAATCCGCTGATGTGCATGGGAAGGCTCCAGCCTTCCTACCACCACCCCTACCACTGCAGCATGCTACTTTATGCGCTGCCAAAGCATGTTTATGGGTGCTCTGCAGCAGTCGCCACCAGAGGAATGTGCCTTCTGCTGGTGGCTGGGCCAAATAAGATTGGACCGTTACTCCCACATAAATGCAAACAGGATTGTGGCGCTAGACAGGCAAAAATTGAGATGTCATCCCATTTCAGTTTTTTCATGTGAAAAATGACCACCTGAGAAACGATATCTTTACATCCCAGAGAGAATATCTTTTGCTGCATACTAGTACAGATTGAAAATGAGGGGTTATATTCGAAATAACAAGATAGTTTCTTGTCTACAAAACAAAACAGCATCTCATAGCATATAAAACAGTCATAATGCTGGCCTGGATCCAAGAGCCATGCATGTCTGGAAGACAACTGTCTGTGTGCAGAGACAGTTGCATTGCTTATGATATATTCTGTGGTCAAAAGAGACAGGCCACTTTTACAACTGAACAGTGGCTTGCCTCTTCTGCAGTAGGTACTGCTGTGGTAAGAAAAAGTGGAGGCAAAATTCTGGTATGTACATACCCAGCTTCTTTGAAACCTGGCCCGTCTTCCTTAGGTAGGACTGCAAAGAAAATGTGATAGATATATTGAACGCTGGACAGCACATTTGTGAGAGTCCTGGTCAGTACTAGGATATGAGACTCCTGAGAGCCATAGAAGTATTTCTTTGTAAAGCAGAA
The DNA here is from genome assembly GCF_035046505.1 of Tiliqua scincoides. NCBI lineage: Eukaryota > Metazoa > Chordata > Lepidosauria > Squamata > Scincidae > Tiliqua > Tiliqua scincoides. The sequence goes on along the minus strand of NC_089825.1, from coordinate 11,870,041 downwards.
GACACTACACAAGACTGCTCTAGAAAGTGGGCCAAAGGAGGTGTTGAGTGCCTCTTGTAGTCACTTCAGTCAGTGGTAAGAATGCTCAGCATCTCAGAAGAGATGCTTAGAAAAACTGGTGCTATATAAAAAGGAATCTTAATTTTTGCCCCGAGAAGTCTCTTGTCTCTGAAGACCAATCCTGTAAAGTTAAGGGTGTCTCTTTTTTGTAGTTGTTTCACCGTGAACTGAATTTTTAAAAATCCAACATTGTGCTTTTTTTTTTATGAGATGCTTGAAATCTTACTAAAAAATACTGAAATAATTCCTTACACTTGTCATAATCATAGGTCCTCCTTCCTCTTAGGAAAGGACAAGTGTGTTTCCCCCTCTCAGCAAGGTACTACTGTAAATGTTTTGCATGTACATCCCATGTACTCGTATGCTCGCTGATGTCTCCGGAGAGAGGTTCTTGAGTAGTGGAGCTGGGAAAGGCGGTTGCCTGAATCCTCAGATAGAAGTTATTTTTAGCTTTACATTCTACATTCATGGGAGTTTCAGGGAGGAGAAAGAAGGGGTGACTGGTCTCCCTGGCCTGTGTTCAAATCATGTTGGCATCCTTCAGTCTCAGAAGACTATGGTATCGCGCTCTGAATGGTGGTTCTGGAACAGAGTGTCCTCCCCAGTGCGCGGAGCCTGGGTAAAGTAGATATGGAGGATAGACTGTTTCCCATGCAGCAAATCCCCCCTCTCCACGTTGCTGAAATGGTCCAATGGAAAGGCAGAGGCCAATGCGGTTGGTTCCAGCGGCGTCGCAGGAGTTGCCAGAACGTGACTGTGTTCAGCCATGAACTGCCTCAGGGACTCCGGCTCCGGATTTTGCCTCGAGGTTGACTCCTGAAGCCTCTTCCATAACTGGATGTAGCCACAAGGCAGTGAAGGTATGGGATCAGAGTTTTCCTTCTCTCAGATGAGCTGCCTTCCCAGGCTGACGAGTCCCACCTACCCGGTGGCTGTTTAGTCGCCTCTTACGACAAGTACAGCCAAACTGAGGGCCTATTCTTATCCCCCAGCCCCCAGGGGTAGATGGGTTCAGATATCAGATGGATTCAAATATGATGTGTTCAAATATTGAACTAATAATACTCAGTAATCCTAAAGCATTAGTTTATTAGAAATTACAATCTGATAGAAGATTCCAAGGTCATGGGCTTCCCAGACAGTTTTCAGACACCATGCCAAGTTAAATGGAGGCCCCCTCCTCTTCACTGCAAGTGCTCTGAATTTGATGGTAGAGCTGATGCTCAGGTCCTATGGGTGACAAGTGCTTTTTAGGGTGTAATTCTAACTTGTGCTGATATAGCCAGGACACAGTGGCCTGCTCTATATTGAACACAGGATGGGAGGCTGTTGGAGGTCACCTTGGGGTAAGGGAATATTTTTCCCATTACCACAAGTCACACTCCAACCTGCCCTATGGGGCTACTTGGATCCGCGCTAGCTATTTAGCTAGCCCATGTAAGGCTGCCAGGCCCTGGAGAGTTAGGAACCATTGTGTGCAGCTGCCATTGACCCCACCCCGCCCTCTCCTATGCCTGATCCTCCCCCCGGTTCACCCCTGGTTCACCCTCCCCCTGCCCAAAAATGCCCCATCCTCACCCCCAGAATGCCCTCCAGCCACCTTCTCCTACCCCCTACCTCACCCAGCGCAAATCTGCCTTCCTCAGCTGGTGCAGGCCAGCCCAGCCAACTTCTGAGTTGGCGCAAATATGCTTGATGCAGTAAGCAAACAGCACCTTGCTCCATCAGGAGCAAACAGGAACTGGCGTAAGGGGCCTACACTGCCATAAGTCATCTTTAGGATTGGACTGCCCAGGTCTGAATACAGTGTTTTGTAGTAATTTAACTTTGACATGAGTGAGGCATGTCTAAGCGACCAGATCTGTCAAAATTCAAAACTTCAACTTGGATCCTGAACATAGGCTGCATCCAGCTGTGCCCCCAACCCTGAGAAAAAATGGGGTAACCTCTATTCAGGCAGAACTCCATGTGCACCTAAGAATCCAAATAGGTCCTCTAGAGCTGCTGGATCAGGGAGAATATCTATCGATCTGCTTCAAATGTAGTTTGAAGCTATGCAAATGAGCCATGAAAGACCTGAATTGGTTCAGTAACAACCTATTCCATTTCAGAAATGTATTTGGTTTCAGTTAATATGCATTGGATCTCAGAGAAACATTGAGACTATCTTTCAAGGGCTTCAATGAAAATTGGCTTCTATAAATACCATCTGGTTTACTTCAACGCATCCAAGTGTGGCCAAGAAAAGGAGAGGGCAGTGAGCACATCAGAAGAATTAAAATGCATTTGTTCTGAGATGTTTCTGCTGGTTTTGGTGGAAGCTCTATTGAGGTTTGTGACGAATTTTCTTAGGGAAAAAAATAGTATCCATTGATTTATTTAGATTGCATTGTTTTTCGTGTGTCAATGTCAGTTCCACTGCTAATGACACGGCTTCAATTAAATGGATTCAGCAAAAGCGCGTCAGTTGGAAAAATTAAACCCAAACTGATGATATAAGCCTATCAAAAGTTATTGCAAAAGGGGCCATTAAAATGAGCACAGAATAAATGAATATGAAACTAAAATATAAATGTAGATGGGATGATTCTTGGCATATACCTATGGGAACTGATTCAGCAGTGTGGCATAGAATCCACTTCTTCTCTGAATTGGGGAAATCAGGATCAGATTTCTACCTTTTCAGTAGTCCTTTCCACATTGCCTGATCTCGTCTGATCTCGGAAGCTAAGCAGAGTCAGGTCTGGTTAATACTTGGATGGGAGACTGTCTGGGAATATCAGGTGCTATAGGCTTATACCATAGTCTTCCGAGACTGAAGGTTGCCAACCATTTTTTCCACATTGATTTGGCTGCCGAGGAATAGTCGAGTCTCAGAGGAAGCTGAAGAACATCTCTCAGATTGCATATTGGTTTCAGAAGTTCATTGAAGTATCCCCTGTAGTGTCAGGGGACATACCGAGGTATGCTTTTCAGATCATGTGCTAGTTCCATCCTAGCTAAGACATATATAGCGTGCATGGGGCCTGGAGGAGGTTGGGAGAGAAAAAATAAACTATGGACAGAGGGGGGGAAGAGAAAATCATATGCAACTGAAGTGTTGCAGTGGGACTAAAAATGGGGCCTGAAAGAATACAGGCTGCTAATCTAGCTGTGTTCAGTGGCATCACTAGGTTGCGTCATCCAGTGTGAGATGCCTGTGCATCACCCCAATGCTGAACCCCCTCCCATGCTGAGGGCCAGGCAGTGCCCCAGGCAGTGGGCATGGTGATGCACCATTGCCCACCCCCCTGGTTTTTTGGCTGTACCTTTTGATAGAATAGAGATATTTCAGCATGGTTTGTTTCATTGCATTCTCTATGAAATTATGCATCAAATGATATATTACATGATGGTATTATTAAAAAATACCAAGATTTAAAAAATTTTGGCCAGTAGTGGTGTCACCCCCTTGTGCTCGCCCCCTGGTTTGGCTCACGGCCCCCACACCTCCCTAGCAATGCCACTGGTTGTGTTGAATGGTGATTTACTGCTTCACTGAGGTCAAGCCTTGCCCCAAGGGAGGATATCCTAACCCTAAACCCAGCCCTGAATGATGCCTGACTTTTTTTTTTTTTTAAACATCCAAAGGAAAAGATTTCCCAGATTTCCTGTACATCTTGTGGTTTTGGCTGTCTTTCACCTCAGTTCAGGAATGTAGCAGGCAGATGGTGCACCGATAAAGCACCAGCATAAGATGTTTTCTCCAAACTGCGTTTGTTAGGAGGTGAGCTTCCCCACTCTACACTAGCTATACAGTTTTTGAGCCATCTTCAAAGGCGATCCCATGTACTTGACATGGCAGTGATCAATCCTACATAGCTACCCAAACAATAGGTACCATAATTTCTCTCACACTTCTTTGTTACTGGGTAGAAAAGTCGGCAATAAGTATGCATAGGGAGAACATAGATAACTGTACCTGTTTAATATACATGAATGGGTGGATGGTTTTGTTCGTGCTGCCTCTGATGTGTCCCCGCTCCCATGCTCTTGTTAGTGTTTATTGTTTTAAGTCCAACGTTGCATATATGCAACAGGGACCAAATGTGTACATCTGTGGGCTGGGCAGAAATGGGTTAAATTTCATGTATTGTGATTTTGCTGTGGAACGCTTTGGCAGGTCCAACCTTGACAAAAAGGCAGCATAGCAATGTTCAGATCAATAGACAGTGGAGCAGTATAAGCGTAAATCATACAGATGTTTGTCTTAAGAGACACATGAACCCTCCCTTTGTTTAGGAACAGATGTAATTACTCACTGCCCAACCCTCCCCTCCCCCCACCATTGGCACACTGGTGTACATGGATCATCCCTGGAGCTTGACTTCTTTCCAATGTGCTTTGTTCAGGGCTATCACGGGAATAGTTTTACAGCTGCAGCTGGCACAGAGGGCCCTTTCATGTAGGAAACACATTGCTTGTCAATCCCTTTCCTGAATGGTGAGCTACCTTTGCAAGATCAGTGTTTTCCTATGAAGGAAAGAGCCCTGAACTTAAGGCAGTGGTTCCTAAACTGTGAGCTGTGGCTCCCTGGGGAGCCATGGAAGCCAGCCAGGGGAGCCACAGAATCCTTGTGAAAAACCCACCACCCTATACAATGTTTAGGATTGTAGCCCTAATGGGAGCCACAACCTAGTGGCAGACCTAGGGAGCGCAAGGGGCGCAAAAGGCGCTGCACCCCCACCACTGTCACCTCCGCACCACCTCTGCCTGCCCTTTGGATCGGTTCCCTGGACAGGCGAAGCCCCACACTGCACTCTGGAGTGCTCAAAAAGCCATCTGAGAAACCAGATGGTTTCACTGGGAAACCAGAAGTACTGTTTAAGATTGTGCCAGAAGCCTCAGAAGGCTTTCTGAGCATTCTGGAGTGCCATTCAAAGCACCATGTGCCAGGTAAGTATCCTGGGGGAGGCAGTGTAATGCGGGGGGGGGCATGATGCGGACCTGCACCCCAGGGTGGCATGGGGGCCAGGTCTGTTACTGCCATAAGCATTGGCCAAGTAGGTCAAGAGAGCCACCTGTCTAAAAAGTTTGGGAACAACTGAAAGAGGTCTGTAGGGGATCTTTACTGAGAAACGTCCACCTTTGGGGCAGGGAGAAGGAGAGAAAAAAAGGAGAAAGGAGAGAACAGCAAAGGGAATACTCTGCTTCATAAATGCTCCATCCAAATATTTTTTTTAAATGAAAGTTGGGCTCCCAATGCCAGCTCCCAGAAGATAAAGCACCCCTATCCAAACTCACTCCCTTGGGAATCCCCATGGATGGAACAAAGAGTATTTTGGTCTAAACATCAGTCGTGAAGAGTGTTTCCTCTTGAACTCCAAAGTCCTGGGTTCAAATCCTTGCTTAATCATGAAGTTAACCAGCTGGCTTTGGGAAACATACTCTTTCTCAACTTTAGGGTAGCTTTCTGGTTCAAATGTGCCTGATAACTAAACAGGAAGTGGAGCAACTACTCAACTGATAAGGGAGCCACATTGATACATCTCTCACAATTGTTAGCTCGATTCTTTCAGGGTGTGGCAGTGACCCATGTTGGGGGAAGATGGAAATAAATGCATTGTATTCCTCCCTCTGTTTCCCCCTGGAAAGCCATGTACTCCAAAGGTCAGCCGCAGTTATTGATAGGAACAGTATAATCTCCCTCTGCCAGTCCTTTGGATGCATTGTGAGTCCACTTGACCTGCATTGCAACCACTGGTGTGAAAATTCTGTTAGGGAGCTCAGGGCTGGCTTTTAAAAACTTGCCATCTCCAAAAAGCATTCCAATGGACTGCAGAAAATTGGCTTCTGGACTGCCTTTGCTGGAAGTTCTGCTGCTCTGCTCAACTGAGCTTGTGCCATTATCCCTGGCAACTCTGTGCACCAACCAGAATTCTGAGCATATCCCTTGACAAAACCATCACTGCATTATTTATCCTGTAGTATCCAGTTAAGAACCTCCTTACCTCCCTTTATTAAATGTTTATACCACTACACAGGAAAGTTTTCTAAATTGGTTAGAATAAAACGCAGCAAAACACAATAAAGTGCCATGTGGAAAAAATAAAAAAGGCTCCTGCTTGGAAAAAAAAAATTCAAATTGAAAGCTCTTTGAAAGGTTCACCTACTAGCAGAAAGCTGGTAGGAGAGTATAAAGCAAACATCTCTTGGGAGTTCTTCTACTGAAGAAGCACCACCAAGAAAGAACTAGATCTTATAGTGACTCATCTGAGGCCCTAATCCCCCCCCCCCACTGATGCACATGTGCCAAAAACACGTAGACTGCGTCCTGTGGGAGGGGCGCAATCGGGCAGCCTAGAGGAGGTCAGTAAAGCTCCTGGGAGGCTGTCTGATCTCCAGTGGGTCACCCCATTTTGAAATCAGATTAAAGGAGTGCAGGATCCTGTCATCTCTATTTTTTCTCTTGTATTCTTCTGTTGTAAAGCATCATGCACAGTGATGGTGCTAACCCTGAGAGCCAGGATGGTGTAGTGGTTTGGGAGTTAAACCTGGAAGATCTGGGTTCAAATCCTTGTTTAGCCATGAAGAGGGTGACCTTTGGGCATTCATGATTTTCAGCCTCACTTACATCAAAGACTTGTTGTGAGGACAAAAGGAACGATGGCATCACGGGCATTGCCCTGAGCTCCTTGGAGAAAGGGTGGTAAAAACGTAGCAATAGTAGTCATAGTCATACTAGTAATATAGAATTACAATGTTGAACACCCCACTGAACAAAACTTATCTGACTTCTATCCTGGGTCACCCTACACTTGCAATATATATTTTTTTTCTTTTAAAGTTAAAGCAAAATAACAGCTATTACTTTTTAGAAAATTTGCTTTTAAAGTCCATTATGCTAATTCAGGGGTGCCCAAACCCTGGCCCTGGGGCCACTTGCGGCCCTCAAGGCCTCTCAATGCGGCCCTCAGGGAGCCCCCAGTCTCCAATGAGCCTCTGGCCCTCTGGAGATTTCTTGGAGCCCACACTGGCCCAATGCAACTGCTCTCAGCATGAGGGCAACTGTTTGACCTCTCGCATGAGCTGTGGGATGAGGGCTCCCTCCACTGCTTGCTGTTTCACATCTGTGATGCAGTAGCGGCAGCAAAGGAAAGGCAAGCCTTACTTTGTGCAAGGCCTTTTATAGGCCTTGAGTTATTGCAAGATCTTCATTCATTCATGTAAGTTCATCTTTAATATATTCATTTATGTAAGCTTATGTAAATTTATTCAAATTTTAAATGTAAATTAAATCTTTTTTTTCCCTGGCCCCTGACACAGTGTCAGAGAAATGATGTGGCCCTCCTGCCAAAAACTTTGGACACCCCTGTGCTAACCGGACAGCATCAGGGCTTCTTGGAGTATTAGGCAATATTTGACTGTGGTCAAAACCTAGGCGGTGGTCAACTGACTGGCCAGTTGACAATATTTCATCAGTTAGTTAACTGATGTGGCAACTCTGAAAAATCATAGTAGGCCTCAGTCGCAAATTCAATCTTTTTTATTCCCAGTTGCATGATTCAGTATGAAAAATACCACTAGTATTTCAACTAGGTTGAAGGAGCATTAATTTTTGAACTACTCCAGACAGGTATGTATTAACAAGAACTTGATTAAAAAAAAAAAGCATCTGTAAGCAGAAACTTGAAGTTAGAATCCATTGAAGTTTGCCCCTTATGACACTGTTCTTTGTGAAAATGGACGGCGTTCGTTGTTTCCAATTGAGATCCGAGTCAGATGTTGACATCTAACCTCATCTCGGAAACACCTTTTGTAAAGCTTGACAGGTCTGAGGTACCACTAAATTTTTCTGAGCATCTTGGCAGGTTTTTGCCTTGTTTTTATTTTGTTTTTTTAAGTGTCAGTTGCGGCTTGCTGCTCGGAATGCTAGCTTATTAAGTTCTTCTTTGAGCCATTACAGTTGCAGAATGGGAGACTGTTTTGAAAACATCCCTTAGAGCTAGACAACAATAATTAACAGCGTCGCAAGTCTTGAGAGGCAACTTGCTGATAATGACTCAGCCTAATGTCGGCGGAATGCAATTAATCATGAATACGACCCATAGAGTTTAGGATTTATACGCGGTTATTAAAAAAAAAGCACTGACGAGGTCCCTTCTTGATCCCACACACATTTTGTCTGTGTGTGTGTGTGTGTGTGTGTGTGTGTGTGTGAGTCTCCTCTCTATGCAAAAGGAAGCAGACAGGCTTGTATCACCTAATATGCTGCTTATTGCTCCATTATGCAGTTATTCACCGATATTCTCCGAGGATGGTGGTATCAAGGACAAACAGCAGCTCATCCTTCTAATCTTTTCAGCAGACGTGACAACAGCCAATGTATATAGCACAGTCTAGGCCAGTCTGTGGATATTCCGACTGAACCAAAACTCCTTCCATCATTTATTATGTTCCTTTCTCTGAGCATTTTATAAAAAAACCCACTTTTCAAAGTGTGTGAAAAGCGCATTCTCCCTAGCACCATGTTCCACCCTCTTTTGCCTTCTTGCCTCATTTGCCCGCAGTGCCCTTAAATTCTGCTTTCTGTGATGACTCATATGATCTGGTTGATATACGATCCGTTCTCTGATAGAGAAGGGTTAGATAGATGCTTGTAAACACAGTTATGTGGGCTGCCATCGCAGCCCTTTGGATGAAACTGCAGGGTGAGAACAAGAGACTCAGTGGTGTGGAGGAGGAGAAGGAAAATGGGAGCAAGGACTAGTTAAATAGTCAGATCCTGCCTTTCCTCCAATTTGTTTGCTGAGACAATTTGTAAATGCCACCGGTTGCAAAGTTAATGAGTGAAAGGAAAATAGCTGCCAGTGCTGTTCTATGAAAGCTTTGCTGTAGCCTTGCCATGCACCTCTCAACTGAGGTCTGTGCAACTTGGAGCTCAGTTGACCCCAGAAGTCAATGATGATTTCATCACCAGCTGCTGGAAAGATGCCACTGTGCCAACATACACCACGGGACTAATGGCACTAATGGGACTGATGACACCCAGCTTTATCTCTCCTTTCCCCCTGATTCTGAGGAGGCAGTTGGGGTCCTGGATTGCTGTCTGGAGGCGGTTAGGGGCTGGATGTGGGCGAACAAGCTGAAATTAAATCCGGATAAGACAGAGGTGCTCTTGGTTCGGAAATCCACAGCTCGGGTGCTGGACTATCGTCCTGCTCTGAATGGGGTTGCACTCCCTCTGAAGCAGCAGGTCCGCAGCTTGGGGGTTCTCCTGGATCCACAGCTGCACCTGGAATGCCAGGTGGCGGCAGTGGCCAGGGGAGCCTTTACTTCGGCTGATTCGCCAGCTGCGACCGTACCTGAGCTGCGCGGACCTGGCCACAGTAACCCATGCCCTAGTGACATCTAGATAAGATTATTGCAATGCGCTCTACGTGGGGCTGCCTTTGAAGACGGTCCGGAAATTACAACTAGTACAGAACGCGGCTGCTCGTGTGGTTGCTGGGGCACGTCGGTTTGACTCTGTCGAGCCGTTGCTCCGGCGGCTACACTGGTTGCCGGTTCTGTTCCAGGCCCAATTCAAGGTGCTAGTTCTGACTTTTAAAGCCCTTTACGGCTCGGGTCCGGGGTATTTGAGGGACCGCCTCCTTCCCTACAATCCTGCCCGTGCGCTTAGATCATCTGGGGGGGCCCTTTTGACTGTGCTGCCACTAAGAGATGTGAGAGGGGCAGCGGCCAGGAAGAGGGCCTTCTCGGTGGTGGCCCCCGAACTGTGGAATACCCTCCCCTTAGAACTGAGAACTGCTCCCTCGTTGCTAATGTTTCGGCGTGGACTGAAGACCTTTTTATTTCAAAAAGCTTTTAATTGTTGATAGGCTGGCTGGCGTTCTTGCTTTTTATATGAAAATCCACGGGGTTTGTTTGTTTTTAGATTTTTTAATTATTGTAAATTGTTTTTTAAGGTATTTTTAAGGTGTTTGTAAGCCGCCTTGTGTGCCCGTTGGGCAAAAAGGCGGGGTATAAATTAATAGAATAAATAATAAATAAATAATGCTCAGAGCAGCGATTTTCAACCTTTTTCATCTCACGGCATACTGAGAAGGTGCTAAAATTGTCAAGGCACAGCAACATTTTTTTTGACAATTGATAAGGCCAGCTGGGGACTCAATCCCGCAATGATCCTACTAATATATGACCCTCCCCCAAACTCCCACAGCACACTTGCAGACCATTTGTGGCACACCAGTAGTGTGCCGCAGCACAGTGGTTGAAAATTGCTGGCTTCGGGGAACGCTGACCATGGGTAGCGACACGAAACAGATTAATAACAGTGGAAAGGTCAAGTGAATAGAACAGGCTGAGCTTGATATCTACAAGACTTCTGAGAGCGCATAGCAATTGCTGCTTCCCATCAGCCTAAGTGAAGAGATGCTCCTATGTCTAATTGTCCAACTTAGGCCTTACAATAACATTTGCCCATATAAGTGCTATTCCAAGGATGGTCAGCTTATATATAAAATGTAAGAACTTTGTGAATACTTGAGAGCAGCTTCCTCACTATTAACGTTCCGGCGGGGCCTGAAGACTTTTTTATTCAGGAAAGCCTTCAAGGCACTATAAGGGCTGTTTTTATAAATTTATAAATTATGCCTTTTTACTGCGTGCTTTCAATCTGCTGCTATGTATTTTATCTTGTTTTAATTGTTTTTAAGTGTTTTGTATTTTTAGTGTTTATCTGTTGCCTTGTATTTTAACTTGATTGTTAGCCGCCTTGGGTGCCCTTTGGGGAGAAAGGCGGAATACAAATCTAATCAATCAATCAATCAATCAATCAATCAATTAATTAATACAGGCATGCCCCCGTATCTGCAGAGGTTCCATTCCAGAACTCCCCATGATTACATGAAACTGTGGATAAAGACAAATGCCTCCCACTATCTGGAGGTGAGTCCACTATCATGCAGGGGGCCCACATATGTGAATCCGTGGATACAGGATCCATGGATATGGGGACCCCACTGTATCCATGATTTTCTACTCCTGGCTCAAAACTGAAACAAGCAACAGGTCTGCAGATATAATTGTTGGTGACACAAGGCAGTGGTGGCTTAATTTATGTAAGTGTTGTGTAGTTAACCTACTTGCCACCTACGTTGTGTAAAAAAATAATGTAAAATCTGCATTCATTTAATTAATTTTCTGTGTTTGGAATGGTAAAAGTGGTACACGATTTCAGATCAGAGTATCCACATACAACTATGGGTTAGATCCACCATGTCAATGTTACATATCTCATCTCAGGTGACTGGACATTTGATTCCTGCATGCCCAAAGACAAATGTACCACTATATCTGTTGCCAGTCACCGCCTCATTCATCTTTGCCTAGTTAGAAAACGGTTGAACAGTTATTCCACTCTGTAAAGGTGTCTTCACTATTCATATTTTTTTTAAAATGTGCATATTCCCTCTTTTCGTTGCACCTGCTATCATGTTTCACTTGATTGATCCACTCTAATAGCTATTTGCCACTTAACTAGCCCTCTGAAGTGGGTTTGTTACAAGCAGGAAGGTTACGCATCAATTAATTCCACAATGTCCACAACAAAACGTGCCTGGGAGGGGATAAAACCCGCCATGTTTGTCAAAGCAGTTCTGCAGAGATCTGAAACAAAGTCTATGGGTTTCTCCCCAGTTTTTCAAACACTCACAAAAGCATTACATGCATCACGTTAACCCAGAGGTATTCCTCATCTTAGAAAGTTTTCTGGAAAGGGAGCAAATAGCCTGATCGGTCATCAGTGCCAGCTTCTTTGAAATGGCTAAGATTGCAGCACATGAAAACTCCCTTTTCGTCAGCTGTGCATGTGAAGTCGTACCACAGAAAATGCCTTTGGAACAGAGTTCTCCATATTAAAGCAGCAACAAATTACAATGTCTATGAACTGATCATAAAGAGTCATCCGGACCACATGGTCCACACTTTCCAGAAAGGACCAACCCAAAACTTCTCCAGAGATGAATGAGATCTTCTCCTGTTGTCTGCCCTAGCGCTCAGAGGTATAATGTACATGCCCAGCAACCGGGCAGTGACAACATAATGCCGCATGACATTGTGCATCATTTTTGGGTTCTCTCAGGAGGGCAGGGAGCTTGCTTCTGCGACTTCATGCCCCCCATCTGTGGAGGCCAGGAGTCTTCATGGGCAAAGGAATAAAGTGGGCAAAGTCAGCAGCACCCTATCCTCTGGGGAGAATTTGGAGGCAACTGGGTGGAGCCTGGGAGCAGTCATGCACCCCTCATGAATAGAGCCCATGCTGCTTAGAGTCCACCCAAATTATGCCTCTGCTAGCATTTACTGCTAGCAAATCAAGGGGCATCATTGAGCACTGATAATCCACCACTACCCAGGAAGCACTGCCAATCAAGAAGTCTGCAGGATCTGATACACCTGGATTGGTCTCACACACACACTAGCTCAAGACCCTTCAAAATCACCTGTGAGATCCCCAGGGATGATCCTAGAGACAGCAGTTAGACCAAGCAGAAGGAGCTCTACATGCGAACAGCCTTGTGCATAGAAGGTTCCTCCACACATTTGGGAACTCTGGTTCCCCCTAGCATGTGCAGAGAAGCACTATGCACATCCAGAGTGTGGCAAGCACATGCCACAATATAGGGACATGGCCAGCTGATGCCGTTTGTTCCTCCCCCCCCATGCATTCCTTGTTCATGACTCCTTGTTCATGCTCTACCCAAATGCTAATCCTGCTTTCTGAATACACCTCAAGTCAATGTGCCAATAAGATGTGGAAAGCAACTGTGCGCTTTCCCCTACAACTCTGACTCCATGGATATGCTACATTTCCTTTCTGTTTCTTCTTTGTTGCGAACTGGAAACTATGAATCAGTGTTTTCGCACTTCCAAAATACTTAACAACTTGCGGGTATGCTGCAATGAGTCTAAATTTAGGCAGCCAGCATTCATGTGCATAACAGACACTTGTGAGAGGTGAAAAGTGAGTCTATGAAGGATTTCAGCTGTAAATTATCTCGTTAATTTTACCCATACCAGCTTCCCCCATGGAGAGAAGCATTTGCTGATTTCCAGCCTGCTTCAGTTGGGAACGTAGGGGCCACTTCACACAAACTCAGGAGTACCACTGAGTGTAGGTGCAAAAGGAAGTTGTAGGCGATCAGGTCTCTCTGAGAAAACCTCTGTGATATTTTAGTCTCATCACTTGATGAAGTCACTCTGCACACTTAGATTTTAGATGAGTACTTCAGCTACATGTAAAGTGGAAATAGCGCAGCTACATAGGGCAGCACAATAAGTATTACAGGGGCTGCAACGGGCCTTGTAAGCGGTCCCTCCCACTCGCCATTGGAGCAATTCTAGGCAGTGACAGCAACAGCCAATGGAGTACCTACGGGGTCAAATGCCCTGGGGCACTATGCCTGCGGGGTGGCAGCGCCTTCCACACACACAACCCAAATGCCCTTCTTGGCACTGCACAGCTCTCCGAAGGCCTTCTAAGATTTTCGAGTGAAAACCAGAAGTGACATTTTTAGGTCTTAGGACCTCCTCCATCCCTCAGAATCCCCCTCCCACGTGATGGAAGGACACAGTGGCATTCTCCTGGGGGGGGGGGGGGCCAGCATTCTGCGGTCCTAGCCCCAGGCAGCACATGGGCAAGAATTTCCAGTGCCGATGACAAGTGTGGGGTGCTTACATGGCACATTGTGGCCCCTGCAGTACTTACCATTCTGCCCCTGGTAGCTACGCTACTGTGAAATGGTTCTACGTTACTATTTCAAGCCATTTGGTTGGGGAAGTCTTGGGCAGAAGCTGTAAGGCATCCAGTTAATCCAAGAGAGGTATTTTTTTATTCCACTTCAGCAAGAAAAAGTGAACGGGAGACTTAAGTTCACATGGGCTACAAGTGTGCTTCTCCACCGCTCTCGCCTCTGACGTGACCCCAACAAGCAGGAAGTAAGCAGACACAGGCCTTGATTCCTGTCAACGAGAAAAATGTCGTTTCTGAACGGGGCTGGCTGCTGTGTGCAACTCTGAATTAATGTCTTGATATGTGTGTTGCACTCATGATGAACATTTAATCTTCCAGGTATAATATTCAGTCAAGAAAAGTCATTTTATTTCCAGCTGAATAGGCATTCTATTGTACTAAGCAAGTCAAACAAAGTTATTATTTGGCTCCTTGCCAAGATGTACAGTATAGAAAGGTCATATTTTTAATAGCTTTGTACTCCATAGTAATCAAATTTGTAAGCCTGGAGAAATAAACTACTTGGATATATCAGGGTTCCTTATGCACGTTTAACCCCTGCCGTGCTGCTTTCGGAGTGTAGCAGAAAGCAACAGTTTTCTTCTTGTTTATTGTTATCGTTCATGAATGTGTCACGTACTGATCATCAGTGAACAGGAAACAACTTAATAAGAAGGATTTTTTAATTACTCCTTTCTGAAAGGAAAGATGGTAAGTGGCAGCTTTCTCCAATCACATGCTATCTCCATCATGCCCTGAAAACTGACGGGAGCAGTGATAATAATATAATATACAGTATTTATATACCGCCTTTCTTGGTCTTTATTCAAGACTTTATTCAAGGCGGTTTACATAGGCAGGCTTATTAAATCCACGCAGGGATTTTTACAAATTGAAAGAAGGTTCTTTCTTTCAAGAACCACTACATTCAAGGTGTTACACTCCGATCTGGTTTAACAGTGATGCTGCTAATCCATCTTGGGGTCACTTTCCACATTACTTTCAGGTACCCAGATGTGAAATTGTAGTACAGACAGCATAATGCCATCTATCTTCACGTCCACTTCCCAGCTCATTTCCATGATGGTCACTCCCTTCATGCATTTTTCTTTTAGGAATAGATGGTGATAGGCACTTGTTCCAATAATACTATCACCTGCCTATCCAAGGTTGCAATCTTATGCAGACAAACCTGGGAGTAAATCTCCAGGTACCTCTTGGAGTCAAACTATTTACTTGATCAGGACATAATGGGATACTATAGTTTTTGCAAACCAGGAACTGAAAGGAATAACATATCCAAGAACAAGGCAAAGGGAAGGAGGAAGTGCTTTAGGGCCCAATCCTATCCAACTTTCAGGTGCTAATGCAGATGCAATGAAGCCCCAAGGTAAGGGAGCAAACATTCCCTTACCTTGAGTAGGCCTCCATGATTGCCCTCTTCCAGCATAGGATGCAGTGCGTACCCCACTGGAGCAGCTGCATCGGTGCTAGAAAGTTGGATAGCATTGAATCTGTAGCCCTATGTGCCACCCCAATGGCCAAAACACAGTTTGGTCATGGCATTTGAAACCCGACAAGGCCACTGTCTGCTTTTAAAGATAGTATCGCTTTTATACTCTTTTAAAATGTGCCGTCATTTTTGATTGTAGCAAAAGTTGAATCTCAGTTCTTTCCCCCAGTTTTTGTTTGCACTGAAGTCCTTGGACCAAACCTTTCTTGTTCAGGCAAAAGTGTGAATGTCAAAGCACACCTTGAAAGCCATTATGCACACTCACTTTTTCCCTGCCTTTAACAGAGAGGTTAAAAAAAAAACTTTCTACATTCTGGTCTTTTAAATGTTAGGTTAGCTTCTATTTTTGCAATTTTGTGATAGCAGCAGTTGGAAATTGGCTTAGATTCAATGCACAATCTGATTGGCTGGAAGAGTTATTAAGGAGTAGCACAATGGCTGCAAGCTGACTGTCTGCCAAAGGGTCTAATTAATGTCAATTGTATTGATGTTTTTCTCTGATACGGGCCTGTGTCAGTCTTCAACAACAATGACAAGTTATCCTGCAAAGAGCACTTACCTTTTAAGGTCCTTGGTCTCATTTGACCAAGACAATCAAGGACCCAGAAATGAAAACTGTCTACTTTTTCAGTTCGTTTTGCTTGAATCATGCGCTGTGTCACACCTTTCTGCTCTGTTTTATTGAACTTTACATTGAGGAGTGGGCCTCAGGAAGATGCACTGTGGTCAGGTGCTATGCCTCAGGTGCACTGATACAAATGTGAAGGGTGCAGATCCCTAAGCAAAGCAGTTAAGGATACTTTTTTTTAACCTACAGGGTCAGAGTCGAGCCCCTCACTTTTAAAAGGGGGGAAATGTACACAAGTCTATTTTATTGTTGACACACAACAGCAATTTTCAGTGTTTCTCTTCTCATGCCACACTGACCTCCATGATCTTCTCTATGGTCTCTGCCTCTTGTGATGTCACTTCCAGCTTCCAGGAGACTCTTCTGGCTTCAAAGGCTCTGTTTCTAGAGCAACTGTCTGTATAGCTGGTGAAGGAAGATGGAGAGACAATTTGTTACTACAGACAGTTGCTCTAGAAACAGAGTCATAGAAATTGGAAGAGATTTTCAGCTATTTTCATGCACTGTGCTCCAAACTTGTGCAACACACCTGCAGACACTTTTCGGCACACCAATGTGGAAAATCACTGCATACAAGAATACAAGCCTGTTTTATTGTTTGTACCAATAGTCATTCCATGTGTAGAAGGGAATGGGGCCAGTGCTCAACGGTAGAGCATGTTCTGCATGTAGAAAGTCCCAAGCTTTATCCCTGGCATTTGTAGGTAGAACTGGGAAAGAACCCGGTCTGAAACCCTGGAGAGCCACTGGCAGCTAGAACAGATATTGGCTGAAAGGTCAATGAACTGACTCCATATAAGGCAACTTCACATGTTCATACCCCCTCTTCCCTCCCTATGTCAAGTCCTGTTCCCCTACATCAGTGGTTCTCAAACTCTCTGGGAGAGTTTGAGAGCCAGTAAGTCCTTGCAGGGGTAGGGGGAAGGCAGCTAAAGCACAAGTGGAGCGCGATCGCTCCGCATCCACTTTCTCTGCTGCGGGGAGCCCTGCCAGATGTCACGCCAGGCTCCCCGCACCCCGGGGAGGCTGCAGGAGGCTTGGGTAAGTGCACCCAAGCCCCTGCAGCCCGCCCCCTGAGCGGCGCGATCCCAGGGATCGCGCCGCTGCCTTCCCCCGCCGCTAGGCTGCCCCCGCCCCTTAAGGGGGCAGAGACCAGGGCCCTCAGACTGGAGCATTGCCACGCCCCAGTTTGAGTAGCACTGCCCTACATGGAAGATAACCACACTTTTCCTTGTGAAGCAGTCTTGAGTGGCCCTCAACGTATGGGTACCTCCCTCATAGGAGGTGAATGTGAAGGATATACATTTTTTTAATAACCAGCCAGTGCTTTTGTGCATAATTCACAAATGTGTGATTCATTGCAATGCAGTGACATCACTAGGAGGTGCGGGGGATGCAAACCACACTGGGTGATGCACACAGATTGGTGGTACCACTAGTGACCAAAATAGCTAAAATTGCAGTTATTAGGAATAATACCATCATGTCATATAGCATTTAATGTAATTTATAGCAGAATGCAATGAAAAAAATAAATATCTCAATTAAATCAAAAATTATGGACAAAAAACCAGTAAACAAAAAAGCAATTGCCTTATGTAACAAAAAAAGTACATTTCCGGACGGATGAGACTGATTGTTCAAACAGCCAATGAGATGTTATGACACAACATGGAACAAATTTGGTGTTAGTAAGGTGACACCCTCACCACCAGTGACCAAAACTGCTAAAATTGCAGTTTGTAGAAATAATACAATTTTGTTATACGTCAATTGATGTTCAATTTCATACAGAATACAATAAAACAAACCGCATTGAAATATCTGTTTTCTGTTAAAAGTTATAGCCAAAAAACCAGTGGGGCAGGGCATAGGTACATCACCACGCCCACCACCCAGGTCGGTGGGCCGCCAACTGCATGGGAAGAGGTTCATCATGGGAGTGATGCACTGACCTCCTGCACCGGGTGTCACAAACCCTAGTGACACCACTGTTGCAATGTACATTACACTAGGTGTAAAGAATGAGAATATGTTTTGATTGGACTCTCTATGGATGTGATATCAGCTTGCTTTAACTACATTTCTAATTAAAAAAAAAAAAAATCACAGCTACCTGCACAAGAAAGATCAGAAAAGAGGTCAGAAAAATTGAAGGCTTTAATTTAAAGGAAAAATTTAATTTAAGGGAAAAATTTAAGGGAAAAATCAAATGACCAATCAAGTCAGTGAAAAATGAATTGAGACCATACATATGGGTTGTGAATTGAATCACTGGTAACCATGGACTTTTTTCCAAGTTGGACAAGGAAATTGACATTGGAAAGGCAGGTTGAAAAAGTATTAGCTAAGCCTGAGAGAAGATACTCAATGAGCATGAAATCCACAGTTATACAAAGCTGTCAACTTGAATTGAAAGAAAGAAAGAAAGAAAGAAAGAAAGAATACTGTACTTTCACATTTTTTCCAAAGTTCGAAACAGAATTTGAAGCTGGAATTGGAATGTGAAAAAATGTTAGCCGCACAAAACAGATACTTACTTGGTCCTCTTTAGCACTGTCTACCTCATTATCTGTCACAGCCTCTTCTTTCTGGCTTGCTGGGCTGAGATTGTGCAAGATTTCACATGAATTTGGCCCAGAAAGACAGGAAGAAGAGGCTGTGCAGTGCCCTTGTGAGCGTGAAGTGTGCCATGGATGCTGTGAGTTTGGGAACCACTGGCTTAGCTTAATGGGTGAGCACGGAGAGGGAAGAATGGACTCTTTTAAAAAAAAACAAAAAAACTCCTAATAGAGTAATTAGTAATACTCATAATCTGAGTTCAGTGTGATATACTTGGGGTGACCATATTGGATCCTTACAGCAGCAGCTTTGCAGAAAGAGGCATTCTCTTCACATTCCTCTAGGCCAGTGATTTTCAGCTTTTTTGTCTCACGGTACACTGACATGGTACTAAAATTGTGAAGGCACACCATCAATTTTTTGACAATTGACAAGGCACACCATGCTGTTGGTGGGGGGGGGGCCCTCACATCCCACAATGGCCCTGCTAATAACAGACCCTCCCCCAAATTCCTGTGGCACACCTGCAGACCATTTGTGGCACACCAGTTTGCCACGGCACAGTGGTTGATAATGGCTGCTCTAGGCATTAGTAGCAAGGGCAGCAGTTGACTGTCATTCTCCTAATATGCCACCTGAAGACTAAAAAATCCTGAAGAAGACAGCCAGATGGGCTTGTTAAAAGGACTCCAAATAAAGCCCCCCCCCCCAGTAATGAGAAGGGCAGCGTTTTGTGCCAACCAGCAGAATTGCCTTTAATTGCCTGCCTTTAAGGAGACTGGTAGATTGAAGGCATAATGCGAGTGATGTGTACTTAAACCAGACGTGAAATCACCTAGTGATTCCTTAATTGCATTCATTTGTAAGACTTCGCCACCAAAAAAAAAAAAGTTGCTTCTCACAGGAGACATTCAATTTGCACATTTAACAAGGGCTAGGGGGTGGGATGGGGGGATAGGAGGGGAAAATAGGAGCAAGGAAGAAATGCGAGGAAAAGAATTCCCTAAACTCCACATGCAACGTTAGAAGTACGGCCAGATTTCTGGAATGAAAACATTGGATTCTTGCCATTGCACATGCTTCCTCATCTTTGTGGCTCACGCCAGCATTACTGCCAGAGAAACCATCTGAGCAGCAGGTAATCTTGCCGTCCTTGCTTCCTGCGCAGATTCAGGGCCACCAAACATGGAGGTGAAACCAATGCAGTCCCTGGCAGGAAAAAATAATGGCTGCAGCCTCTGTCGCTCGATGGGTCTTCTCCCCCCTCCACGCCTCCCTCCACTCTTCTTTTTTCAAATTATGTATTTATCTCCCAGCCCAGGGACAGCAAATGGTTAAGAGCCAAAGACAAAACCCACTGTGACGGGCAGGTCTCTGTGCAATCATCAGTAGAACTAGCTATTATAGCCAATTTAATAGCTTGAAAATGAACTCATTAGTGGTCTTTTATCAGTGGAAAAAAGTCTATTAAATCCGGATGTGTGAAGGAGCAGTTCGGAGGCTCATTTCCATCCCGCTTGTGACCTGAACAAATCGGAGAAATGGTTTTCAAGGGACGGGGTCAGGCTTGACTGCAAGACGATATTTTCTTCTTATGGCAGCTAGTGTGTTTCTTCAGGTTTCCGATGCTATTAATTTTCATATACAGGCTGTTTGCGGCATTCCCCCAGCTGCTTTGTTGCTCTCATCCTCAAGCACGGCCTGCTTTTTCACTCACCCTCTTGGCACGTCAGGGGCTCACACCGCAAAATTGTCACCGCATTTTTGAACTGTGCGTTAAGAACCATCGGCTAGGTCTGAAAGCAGTTCAGATTTTATATGGCACCAAGGTACACTAGAGAGGACACTGGTAAATATAGAAATCGTGAGGGAGAACCATGTATATTCACACATGTGGTGAGCACACACCAGAGGGCTACAAACAATTATGGAACCCCAAAACGCATCCTCCTCACGTCCTTGAGTTTTGGGGGCAAACACTTCCATATCACATGTTGCATGTCAGCCACATCAAACATTCCCAAACTGCAGAGTTGCATGCAAAGGGACCTGACTATTAAGTGTCTAACTTTTATGATGAGCACACTGTATGAGCACATACACTACAGTATATAGTCATAGGAGGACTAATCCAGATTGGGACCCAGGGCTGGGATGGGGGAACTTTAACTCTTTCCAACCTGCTCAAGTCAGAAGATAAACGCCACTGTTTAGCTGCCTCTAAAATTCTGCTTAGGAAAGCCCCCTCCCCCTTAAGTCACTTTGGTCAACTGCATTAAGTCCAGTAATAGGATTAAATTATGTTTCAAATTTAATTCCAGACATTTTATGCACATGTAGTTAAGCGTAAATTACCAAATCCAGTCTCAGCCTGCTCTGAAACATAACCTTATTATTCCAGTTGCAGCTTCTCAACAGAACAGAAACTCCACATCATGGGAAAAATCTTTCTACATTCGGTACACTTGTTTTCCACGAGTCTCACCACTGAACTGAGATTAGGTGATTCATTTACTCCAGTCTTGCTCATGAAAAGAACTCTTCAGGGATGTGTATGTAATATATACACTAACAGCAACATATGCACTATAGTATATACATACATACATACATACCTGTATATATATATATATATATATATATATATATAGAGAGAGAGAGAGAGAGAGAGAGAGAGAGAGAGAGAGAGCACTATAACATATAGCAACAGCTATATACACTAACAGCAACCTGCCAGGTTGTGTGTGGGCCTGATGCGTGAACTCTCTTTCCCAGGGACACATGCACTAGGTTCTCAGATCAATAGTGCACATTTTGAGGTTGTGCAGAAAAGTATGCACCAACAGCAAAGTTTGCCCATTAGCCCACAAAAGAGTGTCCACTGTGGCAATAGCCACCACAGCTCTGGATTCACTTGATTGAAATAGGTGGGTACATTTTCTAAGCATGCCCACTAAACAACAACTGAGGAGTTCTGGGGCTTGCAGGGAGAGAGAAGTGACAGCTAGTGACTGACAATGGCATTTGACAGATTGCTGGGAAGACTGAAAGCTGGTTTCCAGCCTGGATCTGGTGACTTAAAAAAATAAATACATAAATAAAAGGACACTGAGAGTGCATGAAAGCAACAAACTGAGGCAGAATCTCATAAGAACATAAGAACAGCCCCACTTGATCAGGCCATAGGCCCATCTAGTCCAGCTTCCTGTATCTCACAGCGGCCCACCAAATGCCCCAGGGAGCACCCCAGATAACAAGAGACCTCATCCTGGTGCATCTGGCATTCTGACATAACCCATTTCTAAAATCAGGAGGTTGTGCATACACATCATGGCTTGTACCCCATAATGGATTTTTCCTCCAGAAACTTGTCCAAACCCCTAGGCTAGACGCCAGCACCACATCCTGTGGCAAGGAGTTCCACAGACCGACCACATGCTGAGTAAAGAAATATTTTCTTTTGTCTGTCCTAACCCGCCCAACACTCAATTTTAGTGGATGTCCCCTGGTTCTGGTATTATGTGAGAGTGTAAAGAGCATCTCCCTATCCACTCTGTCCATCCCCTGCATAATTTTGTATGTCTCAATCATGTCCCCCCTCAGGCGTCTCTTTTCTAGGCTGAAGAGGCCCAAACGCCGTAGCCTTTCCTCATAAGGAAGGTGCCCCAGCCCCGTAATCATCTTAGTCGCTCTCTTTTGCACCTTTTCCATTTCCACTATGTCTTATCTGAGCTGTGCAATGCAGTTTTAGAAAGCATGGAAATGGAATATAACACAAGATTGCAGGTAAACTGAAGCTTGCCCTGCTAAAGCCGAAAAGACTGGAGAAGAAGCAGTAGTTCTACTCCAGGGACTGGGGATTCCAGTTCAGGTTACCATTGGGACATGCTGGCCTCCTTTAAACTACCTGCTGTCTGCTGTCCTTCTTTGAGTTTTGCAGAGGAACAAAAAAATGATGGCATCTTTAAAAATTGGAATGGACAAGAAATGCCAGCAGGAACCAAGGAGCTTGTAGTTAACATGAGAGCATGCTACATAGGGTGGCACAGTACTGTCTGTCTGTCTGTCTGGTCTACAACTCACAGTCTATAAAATTTCTTTGAACACTTTGACAAGCTGAGCAAATCACTGCAATAAATCTGCACTTTAAGATCACCTCTTCCTCACAGAAATGGGTTTGCAGTCCAGTCTGGAACTCTCTTCCACCATCTGAATTGGGCCCCTTGGACAAGCCACTATTGCTAAGCGGGGGAAAAATCCATTAACGTCTACTAGTTGTGGAATGTGCTGTGGCTAAGTGATTGAGCACATACTTTGTATTGCAGAAGTTGTAGAACAGGGGAAAATCCTTCCTGAAACCTTGGAGAGCTTCTGTCAGTCTGTGTTGACAAGACTGACTTTGATGGAGCAATGGCCTGACTCAGATATAAAGAGGACTCCTGTGATCAGTGGCATCACTAGTGAGGTGTGGAGAGTGTGGATCGCACCAGGTGACACCATTAGGATGGTGACACCAAAAACTCCCAAGTCCTGGCTGCCCTGCAATGGAAGGATGCTGGCCAGGTAGACCTGGGCACCCTGTTGGACCTTTCCTCCATGAGCCCAGGTCTACCCAGCTCCAGAATCAAGGTTCACTGGGCTTCCCCAGAGTGGAGCCCAGGTCTACCTGCCCAGTAGACATGGCCTCCCAGTAGGCCTGGCCTCTTATCTTCTGCACCCTTCTGTAATGGAAGGGTGTTGGCCAGGTAGATCTGGGCACCCTGTTGGACCTTTCCTCCGTGAGCCCAGGTCTACCCAGCTCCAGAATCAAGGTTCACTGGGCTTCCCCAGAGTGGAGTCCAGGTCTACCTGCCCAGTAGACATGTTTTCCCAGTTGGCCTGGCCCCTGTCTTCTGCTCTTCACAAGTCCAGGTGTACATGACCGGGGGGGGGGGGTCAGAAATGGCCAGCTGGGCAGATCAGGCAAACCCAGAGCTCTGGGGCCAATGCAGTCCATGTGGGCGACACCATGAATTACCACACTGGGTGACACCAACCCTGGTGATGCCACTTCCTGTGATCTCTGGATATTTGAGACCTCCTTCCATCTAAGCTTACCCTTATACCGTGGTGTTCACCATACCCTGATTTTTGAGAGGCTCACTTGATAGAAATGCAAGCTAGAGTCCTCGTCCCATCCACATTATGGGTGTCCGTCCTTCAAGAGACTTGACTCATTCAAACTAGGCAAAAAGAAAATAGGCAGCAAAAATGTTTCTGTCTTGACTGGCTTTTCTGTTGCTGGTGCTCTGCCTTGTTGTAGTTCATTTTTTTTCCTTATTGTTTTTATTATGGTTTAATGCATGGTTTTAAAAAGTTGTAAACTGAATGACGGTCAAGCGTGGATAGAAATATTTTAATAAATCAATATAATGAATACCTGATTACAAGCGAAGGGGTATTTCAGTACTTCAGTTGCAAGGAAACCAGAGGATGCTGTTGTGCTAGCCATCTCAGCTACTATTTCAAGAAGGCAACAGGGTCCATGATTTGGCTGAAATTGGGGTGGGGAATCTTGGTGGTACTTGTGGATTTCCTTAATGTACCTCCTAAGTTTTCATTAGCACTGAAAAGGTGGAGGTTTGCTAGACCAGTGGTTCTCAAACTTTTAGCACTGGGACCCACTTTTTAAAGCTGTCCGGGACCTACCAGAACTGATGTCATGGCCAGGAGTGACATCATCAAGCAAATTGAAATAAATAATTAAAAATAATTAAAGGAAAACAAATAAATAAGGAGAAGCCAGCCCTGTTCCACCAAGTGAATTTTCTCTGTAGCCTGCTTGCAATAACACCCCCCCACACACACACACACATGCAAATTAGTAAGATTTTCAGCCCTACCCAATGCCCAGTTCAACTTAAGTTTTTATATTTAAACCATATCGCTATCAGGACCTGCCAAGCTTTACAAGTGTAAAAAATAAAAAGAACTTCACCTTAACAGCTCAAGCCTCTGTTTTATTCTTTTTATGGGAGGGGGCTACCTTCTGGAGCATTTGTTGAGCTTCACTTTCATCAGATTGGGGTCATTCTGGTGGTCTTGCATTCCTCTTTGCCTGACCTGACCACATGCCATGGCACATTTGCTTACTCACGAGTAAATGCAAACGTGTAGCTTAGTTTTGCTTTGCATAGGGCTCAATACATTTGTCAGCTTGAAGGGAGGAACTTCCTTCTGTCTTTTCCAATAGACTAAGGCCAGTTTGCCTCCTTATGAATAAATGCCCGATACGGCTCAGTTTCACTTTCCATAGGACTCTGTGCATTTGCCTTCTCAGCTATCAGCTTATCAGCCAAAGCTTCGCAACCCACCAATAATCAGGTCATGACCCACCAAGTGGGTCGCGACCCACAGTTTGAGAAACCCAGTGCTAGACCAAGATGTGAACGCCTTGTGAATTTTCTGGAGGCATCTACTGGTGGAGATAGTCACTTCCACAAGAGATTGACCTAGATCTGGCCCTACAAGGATGTGCTCTTTTTCCCTTATAGTATTTATAAATATTTAGGATGTACATAACATGTTAAAGAGTGCTTTACATACATTATCTTACTGTAGTTCTCATAAACCCCTGAAGGGTAGTTTAGTGTTAGTATTTCCATATTGCAGATAGGGTCTGTGTGTGTGTGTGTGTGTGTGAGAGAGAGAGAGAGAGAGAGAGAGAGAGAGAGAGAGATATTGTGGCTAGCCTAAGATCATCTCACAAATTCCTGACAAGGGTGAGTATCTTCCTGATTTATAACTCACAGCCCAATCCTATGCATGTCTACTCAGAAGTAAGTGCCATTAGAGTCAATGGTGCTTACTCCCCGGAAAGTGTGGATAGGGCTGTCAGTCTCTGTGCTGCTATGCTACACCAGCTCTCAATTTAACAAACTTAGGGAAAACATAATCTTCCAGAGGTTTGCAGTGGGAGTCACAAACTTTGCATGCGCTTTTGGATGCTCAGCACTGCATCTCTGAGCATCACAATAGACCAGCAAGGTTATTATAAAGCTTTGTTACCTGTGTACAATCGCGGCCGAGGATCGCTCGCCTGCCTGCGCTTGGAGCAGCTTTTGAGCTTGACGCGCTGTGAATTTTCATGTAAAATTTTGGGTATGGCTTTTCATTTTTTTCCCCCACGGCACATCTATGGGCCAGTCACTGGTCTCGAACACATTTATTGCCTTGAACTTAATTTAGTGTTATCTGAAGTCCTATTTTTCTGTTTCAAAGGCTTTCTGCATACATCACTGGGATTGTTAAGCTTTCACAAGGCAGAGAGGAGGGAAAGGCCTTTAAATAACACGCACATTGTTAACCTGCTGCCTTTTATTCTCTCCTCACACAGTATGTACTGTACAAGAAAAGAACATGGTCACCTATCTCCTTGCTAGAGAAACTGTCATTCTTAATTCATTTATACAGGGTACTTAAGATGCCTTAAGCAAAGCAAGATAGCTTTAAAGGGAAATTTAATGTAGTTTGACTGGAGCAAACTAGGGATTTTTTTCCACCACCACCCCCCAGATGCATAAAATATTCTTCTTAAAGAATAGGTCACACAGATCTTCCAAGTCAATTCGTGACAG
Organism: Tiliqua scincoides; assembly: GCF_035046505.1. NCBI lineage: Eukaryota > Metazoa > Chordata > Lepidosauria > Squamata > Scincidae > Tiliqua > Tiliqua scincoides. Next base: position 11,843,891 of record NC_089825.1, on the reverse strand, counting down.
GAAGCAAAAAACATTATTGGAACATCAGGCCACATTTTAGGGAGCCTGTAGAAGGCAACTTGAACAAATATGGTACATAGGAGGAGATGCTATTGAATTACATGTCTCTTCCACTGGGTTGGCATGCTGGGTGGAGGTTTACCTCAGAAATTTACCTCAGAGGCTCACAGCCAGTATGAATACCTGTGGATTCATTTCCGCCTAGTTGTGGTTTAGTGTCAGAGCTAGCCTTTGCCGCCAAAGCTTGTTATGTTTGTGATGTTTGTTATATTTACTACATTCATATCTTGGATTTCTTCCACTGTAGAACTCAGGGTGGCCTGTGTGTAGTCCACAGGTAGTCACATAGCCCTACGCTTGCTTAGCTTCTGCAAAGTGGCTATATCATGGGCATCCAGACCTTACAATTGAACAATATGCACTTCATCTGTCCCTATTTTCTGATACTTTTTCTTTCACATTGTTGACCCTTTTCGTGAAGTTTCTTCATTAGACTTTTTTTTCCATTGTGAGTTCCTAGTGTAGTAATTCTTCCAAATCCAGTTCCACCTCCAAAATCTCTAGAAGTTAAACCTCTCAGTGGGGAATGAGTATAGCATTATCCATGTTAAATGTATGTGCATAAGTACCAAGAGACCATAAGAACTTAAGAAGAGCCCTGCTGGATCAGTCCAAAGGCCCATCTAGTCCAACTTCCTGTGTCTCACAGTGGCCCACCAGATGCCTCAGAGAGCACACAAAACAAGGCACCTGTTGGCACTCCCTTGCATGGCATCCCTGAGGCATCTGGTGGGTCACTGTGAGATTCCTCACCACCAGAAGCTTGATTATAGATGAGTCCTTGGCCTGATCCAGCAGGGGTGATCTTATGTTCTTAACAAGCCACAGAGGTGGACTCCCTGCTTCTAGCTTTCCTTTAAGTGAGGAAGTAGCATCTATAAATACCTGGGATGTTAGCAGGATCATCTGAGTTGGCCTTCCAGACCTTAGGAGTTCTGCTGGGGCCAGTTTCCTCACCAATGCTATCATTATTGCTTCCCCCACAGGAGTTGACCATTTCCAAGTGGAGTTCTGGCAGCTTTGACTGCTGTTCCCCAACACCAGAACTCTCTGGGCTTGTAGATCCTTCCTTTATTAGGTACCATTTCTGCACGCATGTAGAAGAATATGGCGGTTTGATGGTAACATATAAAAATAAGGCTGCAGTCCAATAAGCACTTTTGTGGGAGTAAACCCCATTGAACACAATTAGATTTACTTCTGAGTAGACATGCCTTGGATTGTGCCATAAGTGTGGTATGAAAAGTGCCTCGCATGGTAAAACTTTGCTGTAAAGCTCACACTCGAAATTTCTTGTTGTTCCCCCCAACTTCAGAACAATAGCTACTCCTTAGAATAAGAGAATAGCAATTAAGCATTGTTTTGTATCAGCTTGTTGGAAATGTCAATATGGTGTTAATCAAGGCGTAGTAACAATTAGCTAGTGGCTCGTGAATCATATCTCTGATCTTCAAGCAGCTTAATTATTTTACCAACGTTGTATAAATCTTTTGAAAGGTCACAAAATGTGCTTTGTTCTTACTGTGTGTGAGGGAAAGGGGCTGTCCGGGATGTTATTTCACTGGAGGGGGGAGGGGTGGCAGAAACTTTTAACCAATCCTTTATTATACAATTTCACAATACATCACAGTGATGCAATGGACAATTTTATGAATGACCTTTCAGTCACCTCTGATATGTCTTGACCGGAAAGGCAGTTGTCAAATTCAAGACATCATCTCGTATATATTATTTTAGTCCTATTTTCCTTTCAAACTTTTCTCCCTACACTTTCCACTTCAAAGAGATGATTGAGGCATAATGATAAACTCGAACAAAGTTCAGGTAATAAACCAATCTGAACATGGGCCAATAATAAATATATCACCTAATTGAAAAAAAGAAGCCAAAGGAAGCTCATCTGCTTCCCCCCATGTGACCGGTACTCATAATTCAGGGGAGGAATACACAAAGATGAAAGAGCGGGCCTCATTCTCAAATCAGGGTTAACAGAGGACAGGGATATGCCAGAGCCACATCCCCAACTTCTGAATCAACTCTCAAGTCTCAGTTCCCCTTGACTCGAGTCACCCATGAGTCATAACAGACAGCTGTTGTGACTTGTTCAGAGTCATTTTTCAAGTCATTTTGACTCCGAGTCTTTTCGAGAAACAGGTTGAGTTGTGGAAGCGGCAAAAAATAAAGCAAGCAAGCACGCACACAAAACAGAGTGGCAAGCACACAGAAAAGCAAGTCTTTACTCGAGTCTATTTGAGTTTTTTTTAATTTTTAGGGTACAACCCTAGTCCTCAGTCAGTGCCAAGTTTTTGACAAGCGTGATTCGAATCCGTACGAGTCATGAAAAATGTGTGTTTTCACGACTCGAGTCTGAGTCATCTGGGTATGGGTTGTGGCCCATACCTGTCAGAGGGTGGAAAGCAGTTTGTGTTCCACTCTCCTGTGGCATTTCCCATTGTGGTCTACTCTCCCAAGGCATCCCCAGTTGAATGACTTATAGGAAAATGGCTACCACTCTCTCCTGAGGTGAAAAGGAAAACAGTGCTCTGGGGAAACAGCACTGTCCAACAAGCCCTAACATTAGCTGACTTGATCCTCCCTGATTGGAATTCTGCAGGGGATTGATATGTGCTTACTGTCTGTCTCCCACAAGGAAGCACTTTATCCCCCAAGGTCCTTACAGCGTAGAAGCCTGCTTGGCATAATGAAAGATGTTCCCTCCCCTCAATACACAAATACATTTAGTTGGTACAGTTACTGTAGTAGAGTTACTACAACCGCTTGGCAGGGGAGTGTGCATACCAGATCTCTCTACTGGGATGTGTATGTAGATAGCCATTACTAGTGGCCATGCCCAGTTTTTCCCAGTGAGGTGCTACCCTACAGCAAACGAATGTGACTGTCATAGGCACTTAGCCCCAGTGAATGCATTCCCTCCCCCCCAATCCAGGAAGATAAAATTGAAATGCCTTGTTCAAAATGGTCCTTGCCATGGGCAGATTTTATGAATATTTGTATCAATAACACTGGCCTACAAAAACCCTTTTTTTGTTGCCAAAGATGTTTGGACAAACTTAAGATATTTTTGGGGTGCTAAATGCAGTGAATTCTCATGAGGAAGCTGCTTGAATCAGCATACAAGGTGGTTATGCCATACCCCCAAAACTAAAGCCAGTCAGGCAAAAGCGATGCCATTTTTTAATTCACCACCCCAAATATACCCAAGAGTAGGTCTAACTTTTAAGACAGCATAATGTGTGCAGGACTAATATTTTTCTTTAATGTGGTGCCTTTTCAGTGACATTTTGAGACAATTACAGGCTTTTAATTTACTAAGGCCCAAATCCTAACCCATTTTTCAGCACTGGCATAGCTGTGCCAATGGGACGTGTGCTGCATCCTGCAGTTGGGGGACACTCATGGAGGCCACCTCAAAGCAAGGGAATGTTTATTTCCTTACCCAGAAGCTGCATTGCCCTTATGTCAGTGCTGGAACATGGGTTAGGATTGTGCCCTAAATCAAACTGATTTTTTTCTATTAAGCTTTGCAGTCTTAGCAATGGTTAAAGCTGCCTGTGGCAGATGATGGTTAAAACCGCCTTTCGAAGCAGAGGGTATTGAATGAAAAATCGGGTCCTATTTGGCCTCCTTGCTGGAGCAGAATCCCATCCTCCAGGCAAGTCCTTCCTTGCCTTGATGCCGCCTTCTTCCCTGTCAATCTTTTGTTTCCCAGCCATGGACTGAGCAGTGAGTGAAGGCAGTGTTATTCCACTGGTCTGCAAATTGCTGTATGTATTCAGGTGGCTACTTTCAATTTAAAGAAAAAAAAGGGGGGAGCCTGCCCTGGGAAAATCACATTGATGCTAACAAGATGACAGCCGCATCTGATAATGACTTACATTTCTGAAGCCCTCCCAGTGTCACAATTTCCTTATTCCGAGAGATGAATCTCATAACTCCGCCACAGCCTGACACGTAAATATCAGCCTCTGCCTCTTGAGCGGCTGATGCCTAATGAAAGCGAGCTTTGAAGAAGGCAATGCATGATTATTTTGATTTGCAAGATGGGGGAGATCATATTTTTCCTATAAAGATTATCGGCCGTGGAAGGAAGTGCTTAGATGCCTTTTGCATCTAGGGATTGGGATGGTCTTAAGGTTTTATTGCTGGAAGTGTGGTTCCATATGCTCTCCTGTTGCATGGGTTTAACTCTTTATTTTTATTTTTTTCATTTCTAGACAGTTCCACCCCAAGGATGCAAAGTGGAGAACAATAATTATAAATAAAAATATGGCTTAAATGTTAGGGACTCTTGTGACTGGGAACTAGGAATCTCATGGTCTGAGCCTAGGACCTAGCCTACAGTGCAAGCCTATGCAGGCTTACTCAGAAGTAAGTCTTGCCCTGCTAGTGTGCTAAAGTAGTATGTTCTTTCTTAGTTCTCTCAGGCATGGAAGAGAGTAAGAATGTCCTATATCAGCTTCTGGGATTGGCAGAATATTTTTTTTTTTAATGGGCATTTTTTAAAAATTGTTATTTTAAAAAAAAGTCACCTGTTTCAGTAACCTAAGACAACTCACAATCACAAAAAAATAAGAAAGCAAATAATGAAAACACAAATAAAACTCTTATAAACTTCAGAAAAGACAGCAAAAATAAAACCACAACCTATAATTAAAACAGCATCACCCTCTCCAAAGGCGCAACCCAAACAAACAAACCCTGGATTCTAAACTCATCATCTGCAGACCTCTTTTGGGAGGGCATTCCATATGGTGGGCACAACCACTGAAAAGTCGCTGTTGCTCATGGATGCCCACTGGACTTTAGATGGCAATGGCACAAAGAGCAAGGCCTCAGATTATGAACGGATAATAAGAGAAGTCACATGAGGGTGCAAACACCCCATCTTGTACAATCTGTTCTCTGTTAAGAAGCATCTGGTTTGTCCAGGCCTGTTGGAAATATTGGGTACCTGACCTTCTCCCCTGCTTTCTCAACAGCACAATAAATGCTTTCACCCAGCTTCATTCAACTTCCAGCTTCTCCAGCTGCTGATGTCAGAACCTGGAACTGGTTTAGGGTTCTGAACCCTGAACAAAGTTTAGATATGAGAATGGCTGACCATGACCCAGTACTGACATTAGACCTGGATGTACATGCCCAACGAGATGTTTGAGATCATGGTTAGTATCTCACAGAACTCACTAGTTACCAGCTTATACCCAACCATCGAAAACCAGCAAAAGTGAGAAATTCCAACGGTATCCCATATTTAGATTTTTTTAAACCAATGCTGCATAAACACAACCAGTTGGAGTTAAACTCCTATCAGCTCCTAAACTGTCTAAGCAGGCCTAAGGTGGCACTTCCACTACAAGTGAATTACTGTCTTCCACTTGGTGCTCCAGTTTCTAGTACACTATTCCAGTTTTTATACTCCAATGAATACTTGGGCTCAGGGTGAAATCCCAGCCCTTACTTGGGTTGATGCAAGTTCCTTGCGCTGGCCTGAAAGTGTCACAAGTTCCAGGGGGATAGGCCAGTGCATGAACGTGTGCTGGCCTCCCCGCACTGACATGGAAGAGTGAGTTGCGTCGGCCAAGTTCGGCCAACACGGGTCTGGGAGGGCATGGAGGGAGATGAAGCAGGAGGGAGGCATTTCAGGGCGGGGAGGGCAGGCAGCAGGCATATCTGGAGGTGGGTGGGGAGCAGGAGGCAGGGCCAGGACCCTGCAGTTATACCGGATCCTAACCCCCAATCCCAAGCGATGCAGAGCGGCCTCTGGCTGCTCTGTTCTGCTTGGATCTGTGCCACCTCATCAGGTGGCGCAGATCCAAGTAGACCCATTGGGGCCACTACAGCGTGGCACAGGGGAAGGGGTTCCCCTTGCCTCGGGCTGCGCTGCTTTTGGCCCCAAACTTGCACTGGATGACCTGCCTGTTTCCAGAGCAAGTTAGGATTGCACTGCCTGTGTTGTATTTGTGCTAAACAACAGTTTTCAGAATGTACTCATTGAAGTTACTATTGTCTTTCAATTTCATCTTGTTAACTTGGCTTATCCTCAGCAGGGCTCAGTTCACACAATACCACACCAAGATTTGGCTGTTTCTACCTAAGCCTCAGGTTCACAGGCTCTGAATCCTGCTTTCACTTCCTTGTTTGCACAAACCATAGTTTGCCTGTATGTTCAAACAGAGTAGATTTTTCCCACAAACATTAGATTGCTTGCAACCAGGTCATGCAAACTGTGGTTTCTGCTTGTGGTTTGTAAGCAATGGTTACTGAAAACAAGGAAGTAAAGGAAGGAATTGTAGCATACAAGGCTGAGGCTCAGGCATGAACAGGAGGTCTGAACTAGCATGAACAGGGCAGGAGGTCTGGTCTAGAGGGTAGAACCTCCGTTTGCCTGAAGATTAACATCTGCAGGTCACCAGTTCAAGGCCACCAGCACCATGCGACCTTGAAGCAGCTGACAAGCTGAGCCGAGTTATTCCATCTGCTCTGAGCGTGGGAGGATGGAGGCCAGAATGTGAAACCAGATCAGAAAGAAACATCTGAAATGTTGTGGTTCTTGAAAGATAGAACCTTCTTTCAATTGTAAAAATCCCTACGGGGATTTAAATAGCCTGCCTATGTAAACTGCCTTGAATAAAGTCTGAGGAGAAATCTGACGACCAAGAAAGGCGGAATATAAATACCTGTATTATTATTATTATTATTATTATTATTATTATTATTATTATTATTATTATTAACAGCACACCTTGGTTTGCTGAACCGTGAACTGAACCTATATCTCAACCACTTTGTGGGCATTTTTCTTCCAGTCTGCTTTCAGTCTGCATCAAGCATCTGATCATAGTACTGAGTGCTTTGGATCTTAACCAGGGTTAAGTGATAAACCATGATTAACCCTAACCATGGTTGTGAGTGATATCTTAGTGATGCAAAGCATCTAGGAATACTGAACTTGATTTAGTGTCCGTTCCAACACTCTCTGTTTGATCACTGATACATTTTTAGCTGGCATCACCTTCCATTTCAGTCCACGTTCCATAAATGCTATCTCCATCATCTCACATGCACGCCAAGTACAAAGTGGGAAACCTGTAGCTCTCAGGGCAGCAGGAAAATGGGTTCTCTTTGAGATTCTGCTTGCCTTTTATTTTCACGAGCGTTAACATGGCATCCTTAACTGCTTTTGACTTGTCGCTTCTCGCTGTGTTAATTATGCACTTGAATCCCCCTACCCTTCCCTCCTACTACAAGTTATCATTTCAATGAGCTTCGGCAGGCTCGGGAACTGTAAGGGATTCTAACTTCCCCCCCCCCATTTCATGTGTTGGGTTGCCATGGCAACAGGTTAGCCTCTCTCTGACAAGTAACAAAGAAGGCAGAGATGCCGTCGCCAAAATAGTTCAAGGACTGGCAGTGTAATTTTTTTTTTTTTTTTAAGGAAAAGATCCCTTTGCCATGACATTAGATTCCCTTTTCTTTTTTCCCCTGTTCCTCTTTATAACATCATCACCCCAGCTGCGCAGACTGGCTGGCAGGTCCCACTGGAACCGTAGCCCAGTTTCTGCTCCATGAACTACTTGCTGACGGAGCTGGCATCTGCCTCCCTTCTCCGTGTCTCCATTTTTTTTTCCTCCAAAGCATTTGCCTTCCATTGCTGTCCGTCACTCAGGGTTTTCACCATCTCTCATCACCGACTTCGATGCGCCGACTTGGGGAATTTTCTCACTAGGGCTCAAAACGTGTCTCAGCCGGGGAGGTTGTGGAGTCTCCAGATCTCTCAATATTATTCTCCCTGAACCTGAGATGAAACAATGTCTTCTTTATAATGCAATAGAGAGCCTTCAACTTTATATTGCTGTGGAGACTGTATCTGCTGAATCAATTTAGATAACATTAAAGGATGCTTTCTATTGTAGTTTTCTGTGGATGGCCAGATTGTAGATCACACATCTAAGCATTGTTCGCATGCCCTGAAAATACTCACAGAATTTATTTATTTATTGTTCACATTTTTATACTGCCCTTCTTCCAAGGAGCTCAGGGTGGTGAACATAATTCTTCCTTTCCTTTTGTCCTCACAACAACCCTTTCAGATAGGATGAGGCTCAGAGACGGTGTCTGGACCAAGATCACCCAGGAAGCTTCATGTCTGAGCAGGGATTTGAACCTACATCTTCCAGGTCTAAGTTCAACTCTGAAACCACTACGCTATCCTAGCAGTGTGACTGTGCCATCTGGCCCTGCCCCCTCCCCACCGCATGCACTCTGCTAAACATCTGAACAGTTTTATATTCACAACTGAAAATAGGTTGGAAACCCTGCCTTTTCACTGCTCTGAGTGTGGGTGAGAATTTTGCCTATTCAGGTATTGCGGGTGGCACAGATGAAGCCTATCCATACTAGTTTCCATGTGCTTGTGTTTGTTTCTAGACATTCCCTCAAATGTTCAGACAGGACAGAGCAAGTGAACACAATCCTGTTCCCCTCCCACAAATGTTTGTTTGGCAACCTTCAGTCTCGAAAGACTATGGTATAAGCCCACAGCACCTGGTATTCCCGGGCAGTCTCCCATCCAAGTTTTACCCAGGCCTGACCTTGCTTAGCTTCCAAGATCAGACAAGATCAAACATGTGAATCTTTCTCTTTGATTCATGCTTATTTTATTTGCATACCACCTTTCAACCATAATGGTCTCAGAGCAGTTCACAGCAGTCACGTCAAATCTCTAGGCCGATGCTGCTGCCCTTGCCATGACAGGACCAGGATACCAGCTGCTGCCGATGGCATCAAACCCTGGGATCATGTCACTCCTGGCTCTCTTCCCCTGAAAGGCAGTGGCAGCTGCACAATCCCTCCACAGTGCGGTCCCCCTGGGGTTCCATCAGGGGTCAGCAGGGCTTGGTTAGGAGGGGCCCATGGAGGGCAAAACTGGTCAAGGGGTGCTGTTTGCAGATTTCATTAAGGGACCTCCCGCCTCCTTCCTCATAATTCAAGTGATGGTTAGAAAATGCATGAAGCAGACAAGCGCAGCTAGGCTGGTATTTTTCTGTCTAGATGACAGTACTAGGCACCAGTGGCATAGCTGGAGGGAGTGCAAAGCACTAAGTTTTTGCAGATATGACCCTAACTCAGCAGAAGAGCACATGCTTTGTATGCATAATGTCCCAGGTACGTCGATCCTTTGTAACTCCTGAATTAAGACCCTTCCTCAACTTCTGGGGGAGCCACCAGGCAGTACTGAGCTGGCCAGCCAGTGATCTGATTCCTCTTCCTATGTACGTATGAGACCATTTCAGTGCAGACCTTATTGCAAGGCAAAATGAAGCTCTAATGAGTGTCACCCTGGGAAGCTTCATTGTCAAGGCAGAAAAAAGGGGAAAGTTCCTGATCATTTGACCACAGAAAAGAAAAGAGAGCTATCATTTTCTTTTCAGTTCATTTCACATCTTAGTGTTAACTTTTCTGCTTCTATATAATGTAGGTTTGACCTTTTTATATTTGCAGTTCTCTTTTCCCCCTATCTATTTCACTGCGTATAGTTGTCACAGGCACTGAATTTTGCCTGAAGTTTTAGATTTTGAAAAAAAGAAACCCCTTGCTAGGTTGAAATAAAGCAATTTTTTGGTGCTGCTCGTGTTCGTGTTGATTTATAATGTGATGCAGGGCAAGCCCCTCTTGATGCACGTGACTTTGATGTTAACGCCACAAAGGTGGAAGCCGAATGTTGCACAGCTTCAAAGCATGCTGTAAAGATTTTTTGCACCGCTGAAATAGTCTTGCAAATAAAGAGGGTTGTGCCAAAATAGGAGGGGGTGTCATGAAAGCTTCCAGATGAGTCCAAAAGTGCTCTCTTCCAGTTACTTCTTTTTTTTTTTTTTTTTTTTGGACTGTCGGAAATGAAGTGAAACCATTTGCCCCTTACAGTGCAGTTCTAGGAAACACTGCCCTCACTCTGAATTGGCCCTGCGATGTCATGGCATGCCCAAATCTTGCATGGTATTGTGAAAGTCACAACATAGGAAGAACCCCACTGGATCAGGCCAAAGGCCCATCTAGTTCAGCTTCCTGTATCTCACAGTGGCTCATCAGATGCCTTACGGAGCACAGAAGACAAGAGATCTGCATCGTGGTGCCACCCCCTTGGTTCCGGCACTTTGAGGTAGCCTACTTCAAAAATCAGGAGGCTGCATGCCTTGTAACCCATGATGGACTTTTTCTTCATAAATCCATCCAATCTACTTTTCAGGGCATCTAGGCCAGGCATCATCACCACATCCTGTGGCAAGGAGTTCCACAGACTAATTACTCACTGGGTAAAGAAATAGTTTCTTTTATCTGTTCTCTCATTTTTAGTGGACAGAATAGTTTATTGTGACAGGATAGTGTACAATACACGATTCTCCAGTTGGCTCAGATATAACCCTTGCATATAATTGTCACAGATGCCTCTTGAAATGTATCTCAGCTAAAGGTTGGTGGTAAGAGTGATGATCTCCAGAAAATGTAAGGTGGCAGATACCATGCCTGCTGTATTCAGAAATGAATGACTCCAGTCATGTCCTTATGAGTCTTTTGCAAACTGTTTTAAGAATCATTTTTCTGAAGCATACTGACTCAACTCTCTCTGATTTAGAGAATATTTTTTCTCCTGCAACCAATATGAGCAGCTAGTCTATTATATTACTCACAAGTTAGCCATGGTGAATCACAGTCATTTTCCTTATTAGGAAGATTTTGCTTGTTTCAAGGGAAGGTCATAACTTCTTGACAAGCAGGCGTATTCATTGGGGCTGTTAAAGGCTGTGCAAACCAGCAAAACCTCTGTTCCTCGTGACAGAAAAGGTGCTGCATGGCTTTATGTTGTTAAGAAGGTAAAATTATTATCCCCCACATTGCAGCTGAGGCCAAGGAGTGGTTCCTTAAGTCAGTTAAAGCACAATCCTGTGTGTCTACTCAGAAGTAAATCTCAGTGAACTGAATGGGACTTTCTCCCTTATGCGTATGTAGCGGATTGCAGCCCTACTGTGCTCACTGGGGGAGAAAGTCCTGACTCAGCCATCACTCTACACAATTTCTGTTGGACCTAGGACAGTGGAGTAGCCAGCAGGGTACATACCCCTCCACAGTGGAGTGGCAGTTTTCCACCATCTTCTGGGTGTGTGTGACAGTTCTCATCTCAGGTGCACTGCAAACACCGTGAAATCAGCCCATCCGCCCTACCATATGGCCATTTTCAGAGGCAAGGGCCAAACATGTGCAGGGGAAGGGATGACAGCACAGGTGCAGGGGTGTGTGTGTGTGTGTGCCACATTCCTCCTTGATGACAATTTGCCCCACATGCCACCAGGGCCTGGCAACACAATTGCTTAGGCATGACTTTTTTAAAATACAAGCCACTTTTTTTTGTTGTTGTTTTTAAACAGAATTGTGAACAAGCTTGACACTTTGGTAATAAGGTGGGGTATACAATTTTGAATGAATAAAATAAAATCAGTTGTAAGGAACCTAGGGCTGCACGTGCTGTGCGCATTTATTTCAGAATAAGACACACTGAACACTGGGGTTAGGTTCTGGGTAAGCATGGGATTGAGTTGGAAAATGACTCCTTTTGTCCCATCCCTGGAAAGTAGTGGTATAAGGGGTGTAAGGAATTACAGCCACACAGGTTCAGCTTCCATGAGTGTCTCAGTTTGCTTCTCTCTTGGCTTCTGTAAACAAGTTCAGCTGGAGAGATTTGAAAATGTGCTGGGACCGGCTTTGTGCTCTAATTGGAAGAGTTCTTTGGTGCATTCATGTTAACCCTGGGATGTGAGTCAGCTGCCCTCTTCTTCCATTGCTCCTTCCAGCAATTCCCGGGCGCCCGAGAAAGTACAGCTGTGCCAAAGGGACATCTGATTCTGGCCTCCTTGTATGCCATTACAACAGGCTATGTGCACCCCGAATATTTAGAAAGGTATTTGGGGCTATTTGCCTTTTGTAAGGAGTAAATTCAGATGGTACAATAGAAGTGTGCCTAGTAAGGGCCAGAATGCAAAAGAAAAATAAGATGCATAAAACCTCCTGGTTTAAGCAAGTTCAAACTAATTTTATAAACCATTCACCCACTTCTGCTTTCTGTTTCCCATCTCATTTTCTCTTCTAGCTAAAAACAAATACAGCAAATACCAGCAGACCTTGAAAAACGCATTAACATGGTGCGCAGGGTCCCTCCTCCTTTCAATATAACTCCGCTAAATTGAAACACCGCTATATTTCCAAAGTGACAGCTTTAAAAGAAAAAAAGATGACACAGAGTTTAGAAACTGACAGTGAGCTTAAAAACTTAACTCACGCTGGCACTGAGTTAAGAAAGGAAAATATCAGAATTATCTGGGTTTCTTTTCCAAAGTTTGGGCACGGAGTGTCAAGAACCCTTTCACAAAGTCTCTTCCAAATAGATGCGCTCTGGCACTCTGTTTGCGATTTAACACATTGTGGCTTTTCCTGACTTTTGGGAGCTAACAATAAACACCAGAGATCATGTGGCGGGGGAAGGGGGGAGAAGCAGTATGTTCCGTTTTACGTTCAAAGTTCTCTTTCTTTGCATTTATTCTGGGGCTGTCAATTATGCCAGTTTACATGACCTTTTGTCCCATGGGTCATTTCTCTCAAATGTCAGATGTGACATTTTTCGTGCACAGAGATCACTGGGAATCTCTGTGGTGGGATCAGCAGTTTAGAGGTTCTGTTTCTGTGCCGTATTTCCTACACAAAAAGTGCTCCTATCAGTGTTTAGTTGTACTCTCTTTGATTTACAACCAAATCCTATACCTCCCCCCCCATCATATGCAACACAGTGCCGCTAATGGAATGTTCACTGCGTGCTGTGGTGGGGGAAGTGACCAGACAACCTGGAAGAGGTACATAAAAATCATTTTTACTTACCTCTTGATAAGCCACCTGATCTCCTCGGACCTAAGTCCAAGCAACCTCAGGAGGTGTGTCGTGCTGGGAAAAAGAGGATAGGATTATAACATGCTCTGATGCAGCCGAGATCCTCCCCTTCTTGCCCCCAAACTGCCCCTGGTCAGCCAACTCCCCAACCTGATCCTCCTTTGAATAGTATCCACTGCCACTTTATCTCCTCTAGTGCAGGAGTTTGGAGCACAGCAGTTGAAAAATATTGAAAAACTCTTCTGGTTTTGGTGGCTCTGTTTCTAGGCAACTGTCTGTAGTAATGGATTTTCTGTCCCTCTTCATCAACCCATGGAGGAAGAGGGACAGACAATTTATTACTACAGACAATTGCCCTAGAAACAGAGCTGCAGAAATCAGAGTCTCCCAGAAGTGGAAAGTGACATCAAAAGAGGCAAAGACCGTAGAGAAGACCATTGTGTGCCGTGAAGAGGAAAATGTTGAAAATCGATGGGTGACCCACTTCTGCAAATTCAGATTGTGGATTGCTGGGAACAGGGAAGAGTGCTGCCAAGGCTTCCCAAGTGATCACATCACAAACTTCACTCACACCTCTAATCTTTAAAAGCTCTCCAGTGGCCTCCTAAAAGATTGTGGGCCCAATCCTATCCTGTCCAGTTTTCCAGTGCTGGTGCCGCTGTCCCAATGGGACATGCACTGCATCCTGTGGTGGGAGTGCAGTCACAGAGGCCTCCTCAAGGGAAGGGAACATTTGTGCTGGAAAGTTGGATAGGGTTGGGCCCATGTATACTTGGGAAAATGTATTGTTCCTACAAGATGTTTCAAAACTGGCTAATGTCCTTTGACAAGAGAAACTATAATATTTTGCATAATTCCAATTCTAATGAAAAATTGCAGGTTTATATCCTGATTTCATTTGACTTGTTCCATTTCTGTTTTAGCCATCATTAAAATGCAAATGATAGCAACGGAGAAATCATTCAATGTACTGTATGCTTTTATGGGGCATTTTAAGAAAACAAAGAAACTGAAACTAACACTAACACCAGCATCAATTACGAGGGAAAGATTCAGAAGAAAACCAGTCAGTGTGCTTGCATGGATAAAACACACACACGCATGCCATCATGCGTATATATTGTGGGCAAAATATATCATATATATTTGTTGGTATATCATCAACAAAATGTGATATACTAGAATGAGCATCTTTTGAAAACAACAGCACCAGCGTGACCTGCCCTCAGTGATCTTGCAACAAAGTGCAGTTTGTTTGTTTTTTCATTTTTTACTGTGTGCCAACCTTGCAGAAACGTATCACCCAGGTGTGTATGTTTGCCGTACACCCCACTCCTCATGTATCCCAAGGCCAAAGCAGACATGATGTGGAACTTCTGTAGAGGTGGAGGGAGAGAATTCTGAAGGTGCCCAGTTCATTTGTTGTTGGGGAGGGGCATAAGTTTAACCCTTTCTGCTGAGCCATTTTCCCAATTGAAATACCAGCCCTCCCATGGCTATACAAATACCTACCGTTCGCCCAACACTATTAGCAGTTTTGAGGGCATTTGAAGGACTTGGAATTCGTAAAATGGCATGGAGGAAATGGCTGAACAACCCTTTCCCCGCTTCTCCTCTGCAGATCTGTATTGGAGTCCCCTCCCAAGGCTGCTTTAAAGGGGGGGGGAAGATTGGGCCATGAGATTGTGGATCTTATGTGGTTGGCCCTCGTCTTTGTTCTGGCTGTATTTGGAATATTATAGGTAATTCTTCCCATGCCATCTCAAAAAATGATATTGCCTAACTGGGTTTCTTTTTCCACCTTCAGCCCAATCAACTGCACCCCCCCCCCCCCATCTTCGTCCTGCCAGGTTCCCTTTCAGAAAGGTTAGTTATGGCAGGGAGCAGAAGAGGAAGCTACGTATCTTCTGCTCTCTGCCCACCATCCAGGATGCTATTGCATGCACAAAAACAAAGCAGCGCCCCCAAATGGGGAAAGGGGCATACAGATGTACCTCCTTGGACATGGTGTAGGCTTGGCCCAGAACTAGTAATTTAAATAAGCACATAAGAAGAGCCCTGCTGGATCAGGCCAAAGGCCCATCTAGTTCAGCGGCCCACCAGATGCCTCAGGGAACACACAAGACAACAAGAGACCTGCATCCTGGTGCCCTCCCTTACATCTGGCCCTGACTTTACTTTAAAAGGGAAATTCCTGGTCTGTCAATATGATTCCATAATTGAGCCTCCATATTTAGAGGCAGTATATCTCTGTATATGAGATGCAGTGAGACAAGTAGGATATTTCCAGAGATATCTTTCTGTTCAGCGTTGGAAGCAGGATGCAGGGCAAGGTATACCTTCTGCTTGATCCACTAGGAATTTTCCTATGTTCTGATGTCATAATGATGGGCAATTTGCAAGTAACTGCTGAACTGTTTCTTATGAGCTCGGTGCCTACAGCTAACACTGGGTTTGTGATCTCTGAAAGAGGCCTAATTGTAACAGAAAGGCCTGCGACACAGCCTCGCAAAACCGCTCTCTTCTTTGTCCCAAGGTACTCATCTGCTATTAAATCCATCTCCCCATCCCATCCATCACGTAAATGAAATGTGGAACAGCCCCATGTTTCTTCAAGAGGCTATTAGCCTGCTAAAGCAAGTATTTGAGGCTTGATTAGATTAAGGAAGTAGACATGGACTTCACATTACAAATGTACTTTCCGTTTAATTTATAGCTCAAATGTCAGAAAATCTGATGAACCATAAGCAGCAATAAAGCGACACCTCGATATCTATCTATAACTCGCCAGTCCCAATGTATTAAGGTCACTAACACGGTGTGATGGTAAAGTTGCTCTGTCAGATTTCCTCTGTGCTTTTATTTTCAGGAAGTCATCAATCTCGGATGCGGGGGGGGGGGGGGAAGAGACAGAAACAGGTTCGGAGCTGCAGCCTCATCAGCAACCTTTGCAAAAAGCGTAGGCAGCTTTCCAAAAATAATTTTGTTCTGCACTTATGTTTCCTAGATCTGTATAACGATGTCACCTCACCCCACATTGAGAATGTTCCGTGGCAAGGTGCCACAGAGCGCATATACCTGGGGAAATGGCTGGGGTAGCAGAGCGGGGTGCATGGCTCTGCGTGTGGGTTGTGAATGCTTGAGTTCCTCACATGATGGTGGTGCGTTTCAAAGGACTCCGGTGGGGAGGCTCTGCCTCGCTTGCCTCCCCACCCACCACACGTCCCTGTTCAGATATGTCACAGTACCCTCTGCGCTTATGCATTTGTTAGAACCTGCAGGAGTTGACTCTGCCACCTTTTTCTTTCTATGGAAACACAGAGGTGAGGCGAGGACACCTTGGAGCAATTTCCTCCCTGAAATGTTATATCAATGTAGCAGCAGAGCTGACCCTTTGCGTCCATGGAGCCTACAGTTTTGCAGTTTAAAAGGTTGCGTGTGTTGTCAAGTGTAGTGCCCTTAATGGATGCAACGGGGAAAGACATTTACTCAGTTAAACCAAAGTATTGTACAGCCTTTTAATTCCCTCTGGTTACATGCACTCCACTTATCACAATCACACAACGTCCTGCAGCCCCAATTGAACCTGCCAGGTGCTTAGAGCCACAGGTGCACTTTAGCCACTCAGAGGGTCATCCCAGTGGTGTTTTCCAGTCTCAGACAAATTCCTTTTAAGCCATGCTGAGGCCCAGGCTGCACTGTGGCCCCAATCCTATCAGGGCCTTGAGCTGCTGGAAGCAGTGAAAGTCGGGTCATCGTTCCACGCTTCTGAGCTGCTGCTGCAAATGGGAAGTGCAACACTTATAGCAGAAGCTCCTGAAGATTCCACCAGTGTTTGTAAGTTGGCAGTGGAGGTATATCATGGGCAGGGAGTGGGAGGGCAGGGGAAATTTCAGGATGGGGAGGGAGAGGGTGGATCTTAGCAGCACCGGCTTGCACCAGGATCCTATCCCCTCTTTCCCAGGCTGCCCTGCCCCCTTTTGTCTCCTTAGACTTATACCAGAAACATGGCTGGTGTAGGTCAGAGGAGAACCATAGGCAATTGGGTAGCCTATGGGGGAGGGGGGCAGTGGCATAGCAAGTGAACAGTGGGGCAGTCTGCCCCAGGTGCCAGGTTGAAAATTGCTCCAGCCACCACTGTGAGTGCGCACACACTGGACGTTGCTTCCTGAATCAGGAAGTGACTGAAATGTATGTGCACTCCATGCTGCTTAAGCTATTTTCGATGCGCACCTCGCCTTTGTGTTCACTGGGAGAATCCCACCCTGGGCTTCTTGGAGGACGGGCAGTATAAAAATGTGGAAAAACCAATGTATAAACTATTTATACCCCACCCTTCTTCATGAAATCCGGCCAGCATCCTTCCCACTTCACATTCCATAGGAGGCTGCCTTGTACCTAGTTAGGAAAACAACAAATGCTTTAAAAAAATCAACTGCAACATATGTAAAACCTTCTTCTCTTCTGCAATTGTCAAGGGAAACCTTATGCCACTCAATACTGCCGAAGATGCAAGTGAATGATTCGGAGTGATAGCTACCACCAGAGTATGTGAACATGTTACCTGCAACAGAAGGGGTCTGCAAGCACCTGATAGTCTTGCTGAAGTCTTCAGTTATCTCTTCTGGGTCAGACCATTGGTTCACCTAGCATAACACCTGATCTTTCTCACTGGAGATAAAAGGATTGAACCTGGGACCTTCTGGTAGCTACCCTTGCAGCCCCATCCTGCCATAAAGCAGGCACCTGGAACTGAGAACTCTGAAGAGGCATTTGCAGAACAGTCTAAGTGTGCCGGTCAGCCACACCCCTGGCACGAATGCACTCCCAGGTCATAGAATCATAGAAGGTGCCTACAAGGTCATCTAGTCCAACCCCCTGCCTGTAGCAGGAAATTCTCCTAGAGCTGGGGTCGGCAACCTGCCATTCTGGAGCCGCAAGCAGCTCTTTCAGCCTTTTGCTGCAGCTCCATGCAGAGCCAACCCATCTGGGGGGAGGGGCTTGCCCCTTCCCGCGATGCAGCCGCCGCTCACCAGCCCGAGTGCACAAGCGCAGCTCCCACACATCCTGCGGCTGCCCCCACCGCCGCCGCACATTCCCTCCTGCCCAAGCAAGCAAAAGCAAGCAATTGAGTGCAGCTGCTCAGTCCTCCTCCCAAGCTCTGAGCACAATCCTGTGTGTGTCTCCTCAGGAGTAAGTCCCATTGTGCTTACTCCCAGGAAAGTGTGCACAGGATTACAGCCTTCAAGCTCCCCACTCAGCATTCCCCCATGGCTCACTCACCCTCTCACTGCCCCATTTCCTTCATAAGAACATAAGAACAGCCCCACTGGATCAGGCCATAGGCACATCTAGTCCAGCTTCCTGTATCTCACAGCGGCCCACCAAATGCCCCAGGGAGCACACCAGATAACAAGAGACCTCATCCTGGTGCCCTCCCTTCACTTGTTTCGCCCCATGATCATGGCAAAAGCAAGCAATTGAGTGCAGCTGCTCTGTCCTCCTCCCAAGCTCAGAGCACAATCCTGTGTGTGTCTCCTCAGAAGTAAGTCCCATTGTGCTTACTCCCAGGAAAGTGTGCACAGGATTACAGCCTTCAAGCTCCCTAATCAGCATTCCCCGTCACTCACTCACACTCTCACTGCTCCATTTCCTTCACTTGGAAACTTGAAAGGGGTTTGGAGACCCCTGCACCAGATGGTATTCTGTATATGTTTGTATACTGTATGTGTAACATACTGTATATGTAGCACCAAAGCATATTTCATTGTTGGGAAGTAATCACTGTTAGTATGCCTTTTATTTTATGCAGTTTTGAACTCTTCGCTTGTTTGTTCAGGAGCACTTTTGTGAACAGTGTTAAGTAGTACTAAGTGGTCTTGTTCAGATGTAGTATTGTGTGTAAAGGCATTTACAAAAGTACAGAAGTAAATGACTGTAAAGAATGACAGTATCCTTCACAAGCAGTTCAGCTGTGCACAGTCTAAAACAGTTGTTCTCCAACTGTGGGTCTGGACCTGATTTTTAGTGGGACCTATAAGAGGGGAGTGTATTATATAACTGTGACCTACAAGAGGGGAGTGTATTATATAACTGGGACCTATAAGAAGGGAGCGGAAACTATATATGCAGTGTTATCTTCATTTTAGATGTCAAAAGGGTTTTGTGGCTCCCAAGGTTTTCTTTTTCCGGAAAACGGGTCCAAATGGCTCTTTGAGTGTTTATGGTTGTGTTTAAGGTCTAGGAGTGTTTAAGGTCTAGGACCCCTGTCCTAGAGCATCTCCAGCAGGTACCTGTAGCGCCTCTGCTTGAAGATTTTCAGGGAGGACGAATTCACCGCCTCCCTTGGCAATTAGTTCCACTGCCGAACCGTCCTGACCATCAAGAATTTCTTCCTAATATCCAGCTGGAAACTCCTCTCTTGCAGTTTGTACCCATTGGGGCCCTGCATTCAGTACTCGTTCCTTGGATGACCAGGTTTGTACCAGGCAGGCAGGCAGGCAGGATTCAGGCAAACACTGAGTGTCAGGGACACAACCCGGGAATACATTAGCGCAGGGACCATGAGGATCAGGTTCCTCCTTGCTTCCCTTCTCCCAACGTTCAGTGAATGTGGAGGGATCATCTGAAGAGGGCTCAACCCTCTTAAGTGCTCTGGGGGAAGAGGGAGATGAGAAAGGGTAGAGCAGGCCCAGTAAATTCTGGGGTGCAGCTGCCTTTTCCCTATTACGTGATCTGGCTCTCCTGTTAAGTTTTAGGTGCCCTGCAAGACCTTGGGATAATGAGCTTTCTCCCGCATCAGGTTTGCCAAATTCAGTCTGTAGTTTTGATGTATGAGGATGGAAAACATTAAGGAAATTATATACACAAGCCCAGCGCTTGGCATGGGCTGTTTCTTTGCCCACAATTGATTTGCTGCGGTGAATTGTAATTTATTCATGCAAGGAAACAATGATGGATGGTGTAAATTATTCTTCTTTTTCCTTTTTGACTTAAATAATAATTGCCAATATCTCAGAACTGTATGGAAATATAGGGGGAAGAGAGTACCCACAAATTAATGTAAATTGTGGTGTTTGGTGGTCGTAGCCTTTCTCTCTCTCTTTTTTCCCCCCTTTCTTTGTTCAAGAGGTAGCAATTTTTTAAAAAATGGGTGTTTTTTTTTCTCTTGCTAAGATGCTTTCCTTCCTATGAATGGCATTGCTCTAGTTTTCTGTGTGTGTGTTTCCCAGAGTGTCTTGAATATGTATATGAGAAGATCTCATATACAAAAATAAAAGATGTTCCACCTTAGGCACCGGTTTCTTTGATCAAGTGTTCCTCATGAAATGTTTAGACCCTTGAAAAGGATGCAGAATCAGTGGGTCTAATCGCTTTTCCTTAAAGTTGCCCCTTCTGCATAGGTAAGAGTTGGAAAAGTCTGAATGGGGAGATGAAAAGAATCAAAGGCCAGGAACTTTCTAAAACTTTCAGTTTCTTCTAAAGTGCTTCTTAAAATCGGCTCAAAGCATCTTTGGAGGTAGCGTAGCCATAGTTAACGTGGTCTTGTTTTCACACCTACAAGTTGTCCCTAAATTTGTAGGGTTCTTTTTATGAACACGGTTCTTGGATCTTTAACGCTGTTGACTGAAACGCAGGCATTGAGCAGGTGCCCTTTTCTGGGCATGAAAGGAAATTGACGAGAAAAGCTTCACTTGCTGGATTTCTAAGAGCCCAATCCTAAACGTTCTCAGCACCAGCGCTGAGCTCCAGCGCTGGGTGTTGCAAACATGCCGTAAGGCAAATCAGTGGCACCCAGAGAGAAGGTACTGCTGGCCCTGGGCCAGCGCCAGTCAGCGCTGCGTGGAGAGCAAGCTGGCCCTCCAGCAGTCTATGCTGTCAGTAAGTAGTTTTGGGGTTTGGGGAGTGGGTGGAACAGGGCTGGGTGGGAGGAGGAACCAGGGCAGGAGGGGTTGGAACTGGTGGAGCCCTGCTCTGCCAAATCCTAGCCTCTATGTTGGACTGAAAAGCCCAGCATGGGGTCTCTCAAGTCTACACCAGTTGTTTTCTTTAGTAGTCCCATGTTTTGCATATATTTCTGCTCTCTCCATTCAGTGATTTTCATCAGCTCTACTCAGGTATTCCTTCGCCCACAGACTGTTAAATTCATGAGGGGTTTCTCCTGACTGTGCAAGCCAGCCCTATCCCTCCGCTAACAGGCCCTGCCCTCTGCCCATGCAGCATTCATCTGCAGAAACAAACGTTGAACTCAGGGAGATGCTTCTTTACTGTGTAGAAAGAACATGTGATGCTCCCCTCTGGCTGCCCCCTTCCCCATTCTCCCCTCATTCAGCATCTATCTAATGAGGCAAATGCTGACCATGAGGTCGGTTTCTCACTATGATTGAAATCCTGGGATATTCCAGGGTTCTGGTCACAGGAAGATTCTCCTCTCATTCAGTGTTTGCCCTGCAGGCCAATGCGAGGAGAGGAGGCCTGACTGTTGCATCATTGGCAATGGTGGAGCTGGGGCTGCCCACCATACGAAGAAATGTCTACATAGGACTTTCTACACAGGACTGCACAGTCATGAGATGACACTCTCATGGCAGGCAAATGCTGTATGGGGGCTGGGGGGAAAGGTAGCATATGTATTGGCAGAGATCAGGCAGGGTGATGGCATATGTGCAGGAGAATGAATGAACAAACAAACGAAAGAACGAATGAATAGAGCTCTAGTTGAGCAGAGATCTGAATGTGGATTCTGCACATTTCAACTCAGTTCCATAATCACAGGCGATGTTGTCTGTTGCAGTAGCAAATGACGACATCTGAGCCATGTGGCATCTTTTGGTTGCACTTCTCCTTTGGGTTTCTTGTCATTCACGGACTCACTTGTCACCTGGATGGTGATTTCTTACTGTAGCACAATTTGATAGCTTCACTGTTTAGTCCAGGGTCAAGAGGAATACCACCCCCGTGCCACGTCCGTAACTACAAGCCCTCACACTCACCTTTCAACGCTGAAGTCCGGCTCACCTGCTGTTGCACCAGAGCTCTCCAAGCATGTCGAGCAAAGTGGCCTTCCTACAGAGCTGTTTCATGCAGCAAACTGAGCAACGTCTACTGAGGGTGAAGGGGAAATTAAAATCTCTTAATTTTTCTGCCTGGAGCAATGGCCCATGTGCACCAAAGGCAGCTCTACTTTTATGTCGAGAGGAGGGACAGCTAGAAAATTAGCTTTGGGACTCGCTTCCTGCGTGCGCTGGGCCTGTTTCTGCTGCTGCAGCAAAAGGAGGAATGAGGAAATTCATGTGCTTCTGTGAGGAGCACTGACTGCAGATTTGCAAAAGTAAAGTGGCAAATTTCTTCTGCTTCATTTTAATAAATGGCAGAATTATCAGTGGCATCTCCAGGGTCATTTGGAAGTGGTGATGCTGAATATTAGCAGAGCGATCAACTTTTGAAAATCCAAATGATAAAAATATGGTCTTCTCTCCATTTGACCTCCCAAGTTCTTAGCCTGTGTTCTCAACATTTGTCCCATAATATAAATAAAGCCAAGAAAACAATGTTATGTTTAATTAATTCAGGTTCTTCAATGTATTCCACAAACCAGAAAGGAGCAAACCCAAACTGACTTTTCTTTGGGGTTTTCTATAAATATATTTAGCGCCTGTGAACTGGTGGTGACCATTTCAGTACCCCATGGCAAAAACAGTCTCATTAATTCAATTTTCCCTCATTTGACTACAGTGGGCTGTATCCAAAAACATGAAGCCTATCCCAGTTCCACTGAAAATACAGTGGCAATTGCTTACCCATGAACTTGGCATCTGTGGATTTAACCAACCATGGATTTAAAAATTATATTTAAAAATTTGCATACCCTGCTCATTGCAGAGCACTTGGTTGCCTTGTTCACCTCACACCCATCTCTCAATGTCATTAATGCAAGTTTAAGTAATTTCCATGTCTTAAGCCAGTGTTTTTCAAACTGTGGATCAGGACCCACTAGTGAGTCGTGAGTCAATTTCAGGTGGGTCAAACAGCACCTAGCTAAGCTGCCATTGACTGCTGGGCAGGCAGGGCTGCCGCATGGTGCTTCGCCCTGAGTACGTGGAAAGATGGGACACTGGAAAGGGGGGAGGGCTCTGTGGTTGAAGAAGGATTCAAGTCTGAATTCTGCTTTGACTTCCAAACTGGAATGTTTGAACTCTGAGCTATTCAAAATAACAGCACAGGTGCACTATGTAAAGGGATGTTTGGCTAATTACAGATTAGATTTGAAGCCAAAATTGATTATGTCACTTCCAGCTATGACATCACTTCCAGGTTGATGATATCACTTCTGGTGAGAACCGAAAGACTGCTGTTTAAAAAGTGGGTCCTGGTGCTAAAAAATTTGAGAACCGCTACCTTAGTTCATTTCTGTATGTCAGTGTACGCAATGATAGGCAATGTATGCAATCTGTGAAAATTGACACCATTTCTGCAAACTTATGCAATTTCCTTATATTAACATCATTTTCTTACTAGGACTTGACCATATGCAGAATGGAACTGCAGTGGATAAGGAGGACCCACTATAATGGTCACAATAGTCTCCATTGCTTTTCAAGGGTATTTAGTCAGAATTCACTTTTCCCTTTCTTTGAATACAAGCTAGTTACATCATCATGGCGTAGCATTGTGACATAATCCTGCATTTATTGAGTGGCCGGTGGGCAGGACAGGATTCTTGTCCTGCCTTGGACGTGGTGATCAGAAGTTGCGCAGGTCTTATCTATATAATAACAATGCCAGGTGGAGGCTGTGGCACAAGCTCTCTTGCACATGTGTCATTATGTGTTTCAATGGTCTCAAACAGCAGCATCAACTGAGGTGGATTTTCTCTCCCTCTCCCTTTCTTGTTGCGCTGTCCGCCATGCCACCAGAGTCTCGCCTTGAGAGTATTGAGCTTTTTTCCTTTGCTCCAGCCTGCTGTTGGTGCTAATGTTTAGTGACAGTTACTCAGTGCTAATGATCACCTTTGGGGATTTTTCAGAGTGCTTGCCTCTTACTGGTCAGTGGTGAAATGTAATCAATAAATCTGCCAGCCAAGCTTTTCATGTTTCCTTTCCTCTTGGAATTGAATGAACACCACTATTACTGATTTGTGACAGAGTCCCCTTTACCAGCAAATTCTATATGGGAATTAGACCAGTTCAATTGATCCACGAAACGGGCTGGTAAATCTTAAATGAATGGAAGGGGAAACAAGCAGTGTTACTCACTACAGGGCTGTCCCTTGTGATCCAAATCTTGTCTCAAATAATATTCAGGGGAAACAATAGATAGGGTAGTAATTTATAGTTGTATTCTAACTTGGGAAAAGTATATTTATTCCAAAGCATCTCATTATACTTGTTTATAGATTCATTGCCTGTGTTTGCGGGTAGGTCACCACTACAGGTTTATACCCATTCTGTACTAGTTAGACTGTTGTGGTTTTCCCCAAAGAATTTTCAGTGTAGTGGATAATTCTCTATAGCAGAAGTTCCCAAACTTCTTAGCATCGGAACCCACTTTTTAAAATGACACTGTATCGGGACCCACCTAGATTTACCAGACTTTAAAAAGGAGATGTTACTAGAGTGGGAAAGACCCCTGCACCAATCATAGGAGAAAGTACTAGGCAAGACAAACCAGTGGTCTAGATGCATTAGGCAACTTCTTGCGTTTGTATATAGAACAGCCTCACCTGCGTTTACCTTTCTGAAATGTACCATGTTGGGCTTCCATGGTTGCTGTGTAGGTGCCACTTTAATTCATTCCACCTGGCAGTCACCACTGCCGGTTTCTGTGTTTCTACCTGATATGCTACATCACACCACAGTCCACACTACATGTTGGCAGCAGCCATTGCGCGCATTCCATTTCCAATCCATGTGGTGGATTGGCAATTTATAAGCCAGGCTCATGCAACGTATGGCTATCAGCTGACTAGAATGACCACTGGGGATGTTAGAGGTAGCGATAGTGAGGACATCCCATTTCTGGCTCCATTGCTGCATAAAAGTTCTAAGATGCTAAACAACTACTAATTCAAATATTGAATGTGTCCAGATACCTTCAACGCTTACGGGATCTCTCTTTGCTCAAGGCGCTTGGACTTCAAGAAGAAGTTCTAGTTTAATGTTAAATGGTACTATAAATGGCCATGCTCATTCATGTCCTAGTTACATATAGATTAATTTATTGCAATGCAGCCTGCCTTTAGATGTGTTAAGGAGCTTCAGCTGGTTCAAAATACAGCAGCCAGATTATTATCTGACATGAGGCATTCTGGTCATACTTCTAAGCCCAGTCAAAGTACTGGTGTTCACCTTTAAGGCCCTTTATGGATGACTTCATGATCATCATTTACCGTATTGATATGCCTGGGTATCCCACTCAACTAGGCAGGCCGTAGGTGAGGATGAGAGGCAGTCCCTTCCTGAGTGCAGTGCTGAAGGATCTTCAGTGTCTTTTGCACTGAGGATCGCACGTCCACCTTGCTGATGGCTTTCCACCTTTCCATCAATACTCAGCTTTTTATAAAAGCATTTGGGCTTGCTTAACATAACATCTGATATTAGATATCATTTGTTACTGTTATTACTAACTTGTCAGTGTTGTTGTCGCTTTTGTCTTTTATTAACAGGTTGGACCTCAGTATCCATGTGGTATCCACATGTGGCCTCCCTGGGCTTCAGAAAGCCTCCTGGATATGACCGGAAGAGACTTCCGGTCACATCCGGGAGCTCTTCAACGGGTCCTCCAAAAGTAGGTTCTGAACCCGCAAGGGGTCAAATTCATGAGTTCCGAATCCACCCATAAAAAGGACCCATTCTGTTCTTTTCTTGTATTTTGGAGTTGGTTTAACACTGGGTTTTAAAAATCAGCCGCATTGGGAGTTTTGCCATACAAAGGTGCAGTATGAAGATTTTAATTAATAAAATAAAATTTATGGGCCAGGAGATGGAGCCAGCACCCACTTTCCCAGCATTTAACTCTCTTCATGGCCACCGCATATTAAGATGCAATGGCTTCATTCTGTTCCTACTACCTGAATCATATCCAAATCCCTTGTGTAGAATACGCCCACACTGACTTTGTACCTATTTGGTGACTGACTAAGGCATGCAAATGGCATCCTGTTCTTTATGTCATGCATCACATATCAAAAAAGGATTCTCTCTGTGCGTGGGGGGGGGGGTGAATGTGAGTGTGTACAAAGTATGTACAGAGAGAGAGAGAGAGAGACTCTTTGATTTAAATCAGGGGTCTCCAAACCCAGGCCCGGGGGTCACATGCGGCCCGTGGCAAGCCTCTATCCGGCCCGTGGCCAGCCTCTTGTCCCCTGAAAGCCTCTGGCCCACTTGGCCGAACATGATTGGCGTTGTGCTCTGGCTGTGTCTGGAGGGTGTTCTAAGGGCCAGAGAGGTTGAATGAATTAGCCCATTCATTCATTTATTCACTCATCGAAGTTCCATCTCTAATTTATTTATATAAATTTTATATTTAAATTTTTTTTCTGACCCTCTACACCATGCCAGATATATGATGCGGCCCTCTGGCCAAAAAGTTTGGAGACCCCTGGTTTAAATGCATGCAAACATTTTAGTCAGTTCATTACAGTAAATCGCTGTGCTAGCTGACATTTATTTTTTTAATTAATGATCAGCATAGCTAGTCTTTCAGGCTGTCCAGCTACCTGCTGCTGAGTAATAAACAGCATTGAGATAGATGCCAGCCTCTTTCCCAGAAGTGAGTCTATGGTGCCTGACAAAATTGTTTCTAGTTCCTGACAAAGGTGGAATATCTTCTGTCATTTAATGGACAGTCTTACCTCCCATAAAAACTGACCTTGATCTTGAAAGATCCAGTGGACACTTAGAATGTTTGCATATGCCTCATCTGTGGATTGACTCTTTCTGGTGACTTTGCAGTAATTCTACCAATCCCATTCCTCCCTAGTTCCCCACTGTTTTACCCATGGCAAGCCTGCTGTTTCACCAATGTGCTCCCCATCCCATCAAAGACCCATGGTTTCACCAGAGACCAAACCCATCAGGGTTCATTGGAGGGCCAGCTCTGAACATAACAACTGACGTTTATGGGTCAAGCATGCTGAACTGGTCAGAGAAATCTTGACTCCCACCATCCCTAGTCTCCATAGGGTGCATAATTTTTAAAAATGCAAAATTAATATTGTTGATAAAATGTGCGACATAAACAATATTTTTAACCTCAAGTTTACCAAAACCTGCTCATCAGAATATGTTGTTCAACAAATGCTGTAGGAGGAACACACTGGTAATGTCACTCCCATATTTGAACAGGAAAATTAGCTGTAGGTAAAAATGGTTGGCAATTTTCAGACTCAAAAGACTATGGTAGAAGCCTACAGCACCCGGTATTCCCAGGCGGTCTCCCATCCAAGTACTGACCCTGCTTAGCTCCCAAGATCAGACAAGATCAGGCATCTGCAGAGTAACAGTTGCTATGCTATAGCTAAAAATGGTGTGACTTTCAGCTGCCCACTCTGATCCAAAGCGCTGTCTCAAATAAACTGGCATTCATTAATTATTTTGTCTTCTAAGTCACTTTAAAAGTTCCTACTTAGCATGTGCAGTAATCATGGCATCAGGTTCTGGAGGAGGACAAAGCAGTACATTTCTCCATCACAAGGGCTTGTAATTAAGATTTTCAGTTAACTTTTTTCCTGTTTCTTACCTGACAGAGCTGTCTTTCCTCCCCCCCCCCAAAAAAAAAAAAAAAAAAATTATGGTGCCTGCAGGTAGAAATGTCCTTGTGTTTCTCCTGGGAATAATTGGTATGAAGGTAAACATTAGCTGCTCTGCTTGGGGTGTTTCTGAGCAACACGGAATAAATGTTCAGACCTGGAGTACAGGCATGTGATTGGCAGGTCTATTAGGACTGCCCTGTGCTCCGTCTTGTATTTCTTTTTATTAGTAATTATGATATGGAAACTCAGGCTTCGGAACACTGGGCATGAAGCTCACTGAATTTAATTAGATGGTTGTCAATAATAATCACCAGGATTTTATATGGGGCCACACTCACCAGGGCTTAGCCCCAGGATCTGTTTTCATTGCCAGGAACTATCCCTAGAAAACCTGGGACAGTAATGTGCGTACCTTTCAGCATGTGAAATGCAGGGCCAGTCCTACCATTTGGTAGAGCTACCTGCAACATCTCCAAAAAGGGAAATTTGTAGTGAATTTCAGGGTTCCTCCCAAGGAAAAAAGATCAAGAGAAGTCAAGCACTTCTAGAAGGGTGACAGCACCACTGCATTCTGGACAACTGTGTCCTTGCCAAATGTGTGTCCCGCTAACATTTGTGCCGTTTGTGTGCGTGCGTGCGTGTGTCTGTCCCAGACACAGAGTGAGAGAGAGAGAATAGATGTACTTTTTAATTTTTAAACCCAAAGGTAGGATTAGGGTTAGGTCTGGGATGGTTTAGCATATATAACATGGGTTTGTTGCCCAGCTATAGTAGGACACACAAATAAAAAAACAACCAGATGCCAGGTTCGAATCCCCTCTCAGCCATGAAGCTTCCTGGGGGACCTTGGGCCAATCACTTTCTCTCAGCCTCACCTACCTCACAGGGTTGTTGTGAGGTCAAAAGGAGAGCAGCAACTGTGTACACAATCCTGAGCTCTTTGGAGGAAGAGTACACCATTTGGGTACTGACGTTGCTTTGAAGGTTAATGTTGTATGTGTGGAAGTTGTCTATTCCACCATGCTCCCTCTGTACATATCTCAACAAACTAATGCCACAAGCCTCACAAGGAAGCTGAACTTGTGATAGGGACTTTTGGAACTTCCTACTATTCGGGGATCATTGAGAGAATAAAACATCATCAAGGAGTAGATTTACTAGTTCAGGCAGCACGTGAACAAGTGGTCCTTGCTAAGGGTACTAGTCTAGCTAAAATCGCTATTGCCCAGCATTTTTCCCTTGTGAGCTGTGAGACAGGTGAATGACTAAGCTTCCCTGGATGACTCTGTAAGGACTGTTGTACTGAGTGGCGGTCCTGGGGGAGCAGGGGGGCAAAAGCCCCAGGCACCATGCCTTCCACACTGCCTCCGCCTGCCCTTTGGACCCGTTCCGTTGGCAAGCGAAGTCCATGCGGTGCTACAAACTGCACCACACCAGGTGCGGTGATGCACCATCGCTCTACCCCCACTGGATATTTTTTGCTATAACTTTTGATAGAATAGAGATATTTCAACACGGTTTGTTTTCTTGCATCCTGCATGAGATTACATATTGAATGGTATATAACGTGATGGCATTATTTGAAAATACCAAGATTTTAAACATTCTGGTCAGTAGTAGTGTTGTCCCCTTGTGTGTGTCACGTGGTGTGACCTGCACTCCCTGCAACCCCTAGTGATGCAACTATGGGGCAATATTACAACTCGTTGTTCAGAATGCAATTTCAATTTCAGCTGCTACCATGTTGATTGCTGGAAGAACACCATATACCAAAGTGTTAATAAGTGAAAAGGTTTGGCACACGACAGATGCTTCCAAACATTGCACTGCCCTACAGTAAATGACTACTGGCAACAGTGCCCTTAGACACACTTTGTGATTGCAGCCTTGCCTCCAGTGAAACATTAGTAAGCCCCACGGCAGTTGGTGACATGTATTAACTCATTGCAGCACGGTGGTTGAGGCAGTCAGCCCCAAGCAGAGAAATTCAGGGCACAGAAGCGCTGCTTTCCGTACTTAACTCAACCCCCTTGCACTGGGAGACGTTGAACTCTGGCACATTTTCACAGCACGAGTGCTTTTGTCTCTGCAATCTGGAAGGCTGATGGAGCAAATTAAGGCTGGCGAGGAACCTTTTTGCTTTCTGTGGACTCCGTCAGCAATGAGTATCATTACCTAAGAAAGCGGCACTAACAGTTGGCATTCAACGATGGCGGGAACTTTGCTACAAATGGCTATCATTTTGTCACCTCAAACACGCGGGACCTTAGTTGTCTTCTGGGGGCCTGCTGGGTCCATTTAAAAGACGACCAGCATCCGAGCCTCATCTGCCCACCGGTGTACGAGAATATATTAATCTTTTTTTACTGCTTCGCCGAGTGATTTGTGGCTCTCATTTCTGCAGCCCGAAGGCTATGGTTTTCTAAAAGTGACGGCTACACTCAGATCCTTGCAGGGAGCAAAATTACATACATAATACATTTATGGATCCCTTTTACTTAGTCTGTAATGGATTCCATGTTATGGATTTCTCCCCCCCCCCCGCCGCCGACCCCAAAGAACTTTGCAAGAAAAGGATTTTACGGAGGTTGTGACTGCAGGCGGGATGTTGCTAAGCTTTTGCTCCCATTCCCTGGCAACAAAATGGATACAAATGGAATGCCAGCGCAACTTTATTAGGTATTTTACAGCACTGCCGTCCCCAAAAGGAGCTTTGCTTTCTTTCTGGTGCTAATAAGGCGCCTATCACTTACAGGTTTGAAAACATGCCCTGGACACAAAAAGCAAGTCTGCTCAAATCTAAGGCAGCAGTTTGATTATTTTCAATGTGTTGTACAATCCTGACCTTGTTTGTCCTCACAGCAACTGTGCAGTATGCGGTAGCGGAGCCGGGGGGGCAGAGTGCCGCGTGGCTCTGAAACTCACAGTGTAAGCTCCCCCCCCCCCGCTCTCAGAGCCTGTCCGGGGGCAAAAGCAACATGGACAAAATGTCTTCACTGCTTTCGTTCTTCATAATGGCCCTGAGAGCAGGAGGAGGGGTAGCTTATATTGAGCCGTGTGGCACTTACAGCTCCAACCCCCTGGCTCTGCTACTGGCAGTGTGGCTCAGTGTTATTGCAGATGGAGGGCTGAGCAAGAAGGAGAGTTGCCTAAGGGCACCCAGTGGGTCTGTGGTCTAAGCAGGGTTTAGAAGGCTGGTCGTCCAATTCCTACTTTGTTACCTGAACAACACCAGAATAACACTGAGCTGGATTGGCAGATCAGACCAGACTAGACAATGCTCTTGGCCAATTGTTCCCCTGAGCATGATGAGGGAGTAAGAGCATGTCTTCCCTCCCTGTCTACCCGGCAAGTCCTCCGGTCTATCAGCTGACATCCACGTGGGTGTTCTATTCAGCCTATGAAAAAGGTGGTATATAAATACTATAACAAAATATAAATAAATATTAAAATAAAGCAAATACAGGTGTGCACTGCTTTACGACCTTCTGGCTTACGCTAGGATGGCATAACCAACGACCTCATGTGGTCACGTCAGGGGCGCACACCCCAACCCTCTGAAAACAAGGGAAGCGCCACTCCCCTCCCCTCTGGAGGGTTGTCTGAGCCTTCCAGAGACAGTGCATGTCCACGCACTGCCTCTGCAAGATTCAGACTGAGGGAAATCGAACAATTTGCTCTCGTACAATTTCCAGTTTCCTCCATGAAACCAGAAGTCATGCAAGAGATGCAATTTCCCAAAGTCTGAGCTCCGCAGAGGCAGAACTCTGGGAAGCTCTGATGACCCTCTAGAGGAGAGGGAAGCGGCATATCCCCTTTCCTGCGGAGGGTCTGGGTTGCATCAAGCTCCACTTGACAACAAGGATTGCGGTCCCGATCCCTGTCGTTATGCAGCACACGACTGTACACATAGGCACAGATTGTGTGCAGTGGTGTCACTAGGGCTGCTGTCATCCAGTGTGTCAATGGTGTAACCACATGGCCCTGCCCCTTCCAATCTCACTCCAGCCTAGCCTCTTGCGAGAACGGGATCAGCTTTGCAGACCAGCCGCTTACCACAGTATTCCCAGGCCAGCCACCACAGCACCTCCAGACTGGTCGGCTAAACATGAACCACCCACTTGCTGCAGCACTCCTGGGCCAGCTGCCCAGGTGCAAGTCATTTTGGTGTCCCTCCTGGTGGTGTCACCTGGTGCAGTCTGACCCCCTGCACACCCCTGGGGATACCACAGATTGCAGAGTAAATCCCAAATTTTAATTGGGCTATTGACCTTGCAGTCTGGGGATATGCACATGCCCCCATTTCAGCATTATACCTAAGCATGGATATCCATTGGTATGAGAAGTGGGACAGTTTGGAGCATAGCAGTTGAAAATCATTCTGCTGGCAGAGGAAGAGGGACAATTTGTTACTACAGACAGTTGCCCTAAAACCTACAGACAGTTGCCGCAGAACCTGAGTCTCCCAGAAGCCAGAAGTGGCATCCCATGAGGCAAAGACTGTAGAAAAGACCATAGAGGTCAGTGTGCAGTCAGGGAAAGACATTGAAAATGGCTGATCTAGGGCAAGAGTGAGGCCCGGGAGTGACCCAAAAAAAGAGCATGTGCACACACAAATAAGGACAGAAAATATGGGGGTTTCATATATCAGATGTCAAGCTATTGTGGAAAGGATTCCCAAAGGGCAGAAACTTTAAAAAGCATTGCTTTTGGATAATGACCACCTCTAAAAATCTAACTACAGTGGCTGTTAAAAAGTTGAATTTACCCTTTTCTTTTCCCCCTGTTACACGTATATAGCCAATGCCTAAAGGCTGTCAACTGGATAAGATGAAACATCAAAAAAGGTGAATAATTTTAAAATAAGTGGCCGGTCATCATTAATTCATTTTGTGCTCATTACAGTGCCATTAATCATGATTTATGCATTGGGTACTAGTATGGAGCTCCACTGAAACTCTGGCTTGCCTCTAATTTTATTTCAAGAAAAAATAATTGGATTGCTTAAAACTTGACCTCCCCTGCCTTGTTCCTTAGTCTTTCAGAAGTGATGGCAATGGGGGAAATGAATCATTTTAGAGACTGGCAAATGGGATGCAGTGCCCCCAGCGTTCTAGCTTTTATGCTCAATCTAGGACAGGACGAAGCAGAAGTCAGAGGCAGGCTATATTAAATGAGGTGATGGTGGTCCAGTTTATGTCAAGAGGAGACTTAGATTGTAAAGCCACTGTTGAACAGGCCCACACTGCCCAAGCTGGTCACAAAATGCTGCCTTTATACCCATCCCATTAGCAAGTTCCTACCTGCTCCCTCCTCTGGTTGACTGGGAGGGAGCTGAGCCAAGCCACAGAGCCTCCTGCCCCTTTGCCATACTTCCACCTTTGGCTGCCCTGGGCACGGCCTCCTCCCTTTACCTGGGTCCTGTTTGAAATGACATGGAACAGTAGCATGTAGGAGAAAGGTTAGGAAGTTCCACCCCTCCATCTCCTGGCCTACTTGGCTGCTTCCTCAAGCAGCCTATGGGCAAGGAACCAAAGAGGCAGAGTGGAAGTGGCTGCGATAGAATGAAGTTGGAGGCTTCCACTGCCCGGATCATCTTCCTGCTCACTTTGAGCAATTGGGAAGGGAATCCCTTCGGGAACAGACAAAGGGAAAGTCATCTCTTAAAACCTGTTGACCTAAAAATAAGGTTGGAACTGAATGATTTTAAAAGAGTCATTCAAAGCAAACGTTGAGATTCTTTCCAGAGTTAAACATCCAAGAACATTCAGAGGAAGCCAAATAGTATTTGGTAAGAAAGGAAATTTTTTCAGGAGGAGATCTGCATGTCTCTGCATCACAAATAACACCTCACGTGCACCTGAGAGGTTATCTCAGGAATGGTTTCCACCTTGGGGTCTTCCCTCTTCTCCCCTAACTTTTTGAAGGTACACTTCAGCCCGTCTCGGGACACACAACTGCCCCTTGGTCTGCAGAGCTTGGTCATCGTTGGGCTAAATCCACACGTGTTGATGCCACCGAAGATTTCCTTCAGAGGAACTCTTGAGTCTCCGAGGAAGCATTTGGTAGCTTTCATTCTCACTCCCTTTCCCCCTTTTATGTGTCTATGATGCTGATATAATAAATAACCTGCTGCCATCAGGCATCAGGGCTGGAACTCTTGAATGCCACTGCAGGTGTCGTCATAGCATATAGCATTCTGCCATATAGCAGAATGACTGAGGCTGTCTCTTTCCTGGACTAAAATGCAGGGTTACATTTAATACTTGACACAGTTACATCAACTCCAGTTGCTTGGGGTTTGAGGCTACAGTTCCTTTGCTTTCTCTTTTAATGAAACCCGAGATGCCAGGGAGAGCACAGGAGAGAGATTTCCTTTGATAGCTGTTAAAATCCCTCACCCTTTTCCCCTTGCAACATTATAGGCAGTAAGCCATCCTTCCTTGGCCTGTTGGTATGTATGACCCTCACCTAACGACTACTGTACATGGATTTTTGACAAGTGCCGATCATTTGTCGGCTGCATTTGATCAGGGAGGATTGGTGAAAGGAATTTTTGTACCCTAATTAAAGCCTAATGTTCTTTCTCTGATCTTCTCAGATTTGAGAAGAAAAGAAGAAAGAGGAATAGGGCAAAAGTGAACTGGGGGGGGGGAACATGCACATCAAGATGAGAAGGCTGCTTTCCATGAAAGGGAAGTCACAAAAATACTAACTTCTGCCCAATCCTAACTTCTGCCAACATCAATGCAGCCAAAAAGGCTTGTGGTGGGGAGGCAACCTGAAGGCAAACTGGAGGTAAATAAAAAAACATTTTACCTCCAGGTAAGGCTGCATTGAGGCTGCCTATGGGTCTCCTCAGACATATGCCACCTATTTTGGTGGTGTATGTCCTGAGGAGAGGAAAGGGGTGGGGAGGTTCACAAAAGAGGGGATAAGATCCGCCACGCACCATTGCCACCAGATCTGCCCCTTCCCACCTCTTCCTTGGTCCCTGGTTCCACCTCCTTCCATGCCCAGAAACACCCTCAACCCCGACCCTACTCTCAATTCACAGGTGCCAGCGGACAGTGGTTTCTCTGCCAGCCTGCATGCATGGCCACCAGCCGTTGCACTCGCTGATGGAATGTCACTTCCACCTGCAGAACATCCATTCCTCTGATGG
Source organism: Tiliqua scincoides (assembly GCF_035046505.1). NCBI lineage: Eukaryota > Metazoa > Chordata > Lepidosauria > Squamata > Scincidae > Tiliqua > Tiliqua scincoides. The sequence goes on along the minus strand of NC_089825.1, from coordinate 11,808,963 downwards.
GCAGGGGGGATAGGAGCTGTTAATATAATGAGCTGTTAATATACCAATGTCAGTGCTGAGGAATTCCAAGCAGGGACCAGACTTAAAAAGAAGATGCATCCCATGTTCAGTCAACCCCAGACACCTTTGAGTCCGGGGCTAACTCAGAATGAACTTGTCCCAGCCATTTTTAACCTTTCACTTTTTGTCTAGCAAAAAAATCTTTACTTTGTAAAGAGGGAAGGGCTAATTGCAGGTATCTTACTTTAAGCGGATATTGCATCCTGATTAGGGGCATCTCATTTCCTGCCAGGGTCATGGGGTTTGTACTTTTCCACACAGTGAAAACTACAAACCCCAGAAGGAAATGACCTCAAAATTATCATTTTCTGCTTAAGTCAAATAGGTGCCTGTCTATGAGGCTTCTGACAGTCACTCGTCTATGAACTCTCCCTCCCACTTGGTATCTTCTGTCCCTTTCACAAAAGCAAGGAGGTGTTTTTTTGCTAGCAGTGGGGGCCAGTGCCAAACCCTTTTGAGTTTAAGGGCCTAATCCTACCCAATTTTCCAGTGCCTGTGCAAGTATGCCAATGAGGCATGCGCTGCATCCTGTGGTGTGGAGACAGTCACAGATGCCTCCTCAATGTGTGGGGACATTTGTTCCCTTACCTCAGGGCTGCATTGTGGCTGCACTGGGGCTGGAAAGTTGGATAGGACTGGGACCTAAGTCACTCCTTTGAATGCTTGAAAAGAACCTTCTAGGTCAGGTGCCATCTCCACCAGGAAAAACATTGATCCCTACAAACCGCAGTACTCCAGATTGTGGTGGCTTAGTGAGGGCTCCAAATTGTAAAATTCCCACCTAAAGCAGACCCACCAGATTTGTGCCACTGGCCTTTTCATGAGGACAATGAGAACTCTCCCTTCATGAGACCTTTGGACTGCAAGTAACTAGATAAAGGATTAATCCTACTTCATCTTCTTAAATGGATTGCTTTGTTGGTTTATAAAGCATCTAAAACTGCTAAGTGACATACCAAAAAAATAGAGGCAAATATTCTGTTGCTATTTAATGTTGTGTTGAATTGTATTGCATATTGTTAGCTGCTTTGAGGGAACGGTCGGTCAAGAAGTGGTGTACAAAGTGAGTAAATGGATGAATAAGTAAAACAGTTGAAGTGAACCGTCAGAGGAAAGTATTTGCCTGGTGAATTCTGCCCACAAATTCTCTGCACTCTGATCATCACCTGCCCTTAGTAGGATGACAAACGATGCCTTGACTTCTATTGACTGCGAAGAGACCACCAGGGTCAGAGGCAAGGAGATTCGGCAAGTCCAGCCATCCAAGAGAAGGCAGTCACACCTCATTAGTAAGCATGCAGGTAGGGGAGACTTTAGATTTGTTTCCGGCCCCTTTGCAAAAGGTGCCCTGACAGCTTGAGTTATGTTGACAGGTTCCCCTCAAAGGAAAGGAGTGTGTCACGCAGGAGAGATGAAACATGTTTCACTGTCACCCTCCACACAGAATAAATGAATGGCCTAGAATCTTTCCATCAGTGACATTCCCATTGGGGGGGGGGGGAGAAGGAGACTTGGGTTTGATGTTATAAATCACCATAATTTGTTACAATTTCCAAAGACAAATATGACAGGGTGGAATTACTTTGCGATGCTGAGACAGTCATTTGCAGGAGCCATAAAGTGCCAGTATAAATCTAAGGATGAGATATATTTAATCTGAGGAAACAGAGCACAATATCCCCTCGCTATCTTGTGTTTACAAAGAACTTAGCTGTACTGATGTCATGTTATTACCAGCCGCTTCTTCTGTAGCATTCTTTCCAGTCAAGTCTCTTTTTATACAAAGTGTTATAGCAGCTTCTAGAGAAGGGGGCAGCAACCTATGGCCTGCGCACCAGCTCATCCAGCCCATAGTCGGATGTTGGGGGGGCAGGCAGAGGACAAAATCTAAATTCCATGGGGATTACTTCTTGCTCAAGCCATGTTGAACGGAACAGAGACAGTCTCTAATCTCAAATGCCTTCACGCAGCCTGAGGAAGATGACTGAGCTCATGGATTAAGGCAAAAGTTCCCAAACTCTCAGGGAGAATTTGGGTCTCTGTAAGTCCCCATAAGTGGGATGCGGTGGCTCCGTGGGTTAAACCGCTGAGTTGATGAGCCTGTTGACCACAAGGTTGGCAGTTCGAATCCGCGTGGCAGGTTGAGCTCCTGTTGCTTGTCCCAGCTGCTGTCAAGCTAGCAGTTTGAAAAAATGTAAAAATGCAAGTAGATAAATAGGTACCACCTTGGTGGGAAGGTAACGGCATTCCGTGCATATGGAACTCCATAACTGCATATGGAGAACCAGTCATGCCAGCCACATGACCATGGAAACTGTGTATGAACAACGCTCTCTCTTCGGCTTAGAAATGGAGATGAGCACTGCCCCTTGAGTCAGAAACGACTAGGCTTAATGCCAGCAGAACGTTACCTTTATCTATAAGTCCTTGCGAGGGCAGAGTGACAGCGGCAATGGAACCTCCATGATTGCACCACTGCCAGGCAAAAAACGTCTTTTAAAAAACTTACTAGGGGTCACTCTGCCTCCCCAGAGGGTGCAGGGAGCTCGCGGCCCCTGCTGTAGACTTCCCCACACTTCAGAACTGAGGCAGATCGCAACCCACTTCTGGTTTTCATCCAAAAACTATCATGATCACAATCATGGAGGTCCTGTTGCCCCACCCCTTAAAGGGGCAGCAACAGGGCTTCCTTTGGTGGGGCATAATGATGCCCCGGTTTGGGAACCTCTGGATTAAGGGGAGTAAGTTGCTCTATACTGCTGGGTGACATTGGCTGAGCACACATTGGGCACTTTTCTGGGCACAGTTTGAAGAGTAAATCCTGTGGTGCATGTGCATATGGAGAACTATTAAGTCTGAGGTGCAGAAGGAGAATGTCATGATAGTACACATGGGGAGGGCGGTGTCAACCACCATCCTTTGTCTGTGCCTCTTACTACTAGGAAGTGCATGGTAGGAATGGTCCTGTGGTAGAGGGGAAGGGAGTGGGCGAAATACCAACAGATCCTTGTGGCATGTGCTGCTTGGAAAGGTAGTAAAATGGCTGTCGGATGGCCAAGACTACCAAGGAGTGTGTGGGGATCTCACACATTTATTGCAAGTCCCTAGCCACTTCTTGGATGACGGTCTAGTGCCATCAGGCCTGCCTCACTCTCCCTCCCCCTCCCCCTCATGCGCAACTACATTGGTTGGTTGGCAGCTTTCAGTCTCGAAAGACTATGGTGTAAGCCTGCAGCACCCGGTATTCCCAGGCGGTCTCCCATCCAAGTACTAACCAGACCTGACCCTGCTTAGTTTCTGAGATCAGACAAGATCAGGCATGTGCAGGGTAACAGTTGCTGTCATAATCCCTATGCAAAATTAAAGGTTGCTGACCCCTGTTCTAGAGGATTCTTACAGCTGCCCCATTTGGAAGGAGAGACAAATGAAGACTCATACATTGATGATGTCTCCAACAGAGGAGGTCAGAGAATTTTGATAAAAGAAATATATTTCAGTTCCCTTCAGATGTATTTCAGAGGATGGAGTGGGGCAGAGTAGGTAGCTACATGTTCTCTAACAAAAGAGCACTTGTTTAAGCATTTTTTTCCTGAATTTCTGTGCTCAAAAGGACTCCCAACAACATAATTGAGAATTGTAATAAAAAATGATCAAAATTATTTGCCTTCGAGTGATTTTTTCCCCCTTCAAATACATTGCAAAAATAACTAGTAGAGCTTAAAACAGTTTGAATTACAAAATTATAGGTCCTGGCCATGGTATGTAGATGAGAAAAACTCAAAATTTGCTAATTTTTGAAGAATTGCATTGCTTTATTGTAGTACACAGCTGATGACGCACCAGTCCCAATTCAGCCCACCAGCCATGAATTACTGTGAATGTACATGACAACAACCCTCACCCAGAGCTTGCAGTCTTGGGCAGGCAGTAAAAATGGAAGATTTGCCAATTCATCATAGGTACAGGTCAGGGGTGGTGCCAAAGGCTGGCCAAGTGGGGCACTGGCCAAGGACCTGCACCCATCAGAAGACCCACTTGTCCAGGCTGTGACCCCTGAACCCTCAGTACTGGTAGCAGTGTTCAGTGAGCCATCAGAGAGTGGGCAGGGGGGCACAGGGGGCAGTAGCATTGCCAGCCCTCCAGGACTGCATTCTTGCTCCCTCCAAGTACAGGAGCTCAGGAAACAGGGATTGGAAATGATGGAGTCGTATCTGGGAATGGAGCTTCACGGGCACGTTTTGTTATAAGATTGACTCAGGGAGGCTTGGCAGGGCTGGGAAGGAGGTCTTGCTATGTTCTACATCGTGTGTTGGCAACCTTCAGTCTCGAAAGACTATGGTATCGCGCTCTGAATGGTGGTTCTGGAACAGTGTCTATTGTGGCTGAAAAGGCCGATTCGGGAGTGACAATCCCTGTTCTACACAGAGTAGAGTTAATAAGGTAACACAGGTTCAACTCAATTGCAATCTGGTGTCAGGTGCAGAATGCCAGGTGCAGGGAGGTGGCAGCAAGATGCAAATATTTTATGGTCTTGTGTGTGCTCCCTGAGGCATCTGGTGGGCCGCTGTGAGATACAGGAAGCTGGACTAGATGGGCCCTGGACCTGATCCAGCAGGGCTCTTCTTATGCTCTTACATACAAGGGGGGACCACCACGATTTCAGGCACTTGCAGTGCAGTCATAGGTGTATCTACTCAGAAGTCCAGTTATGTTCAATGGGGCTTACTCCCAGAACAGTTATAGGATTGCTGCCCTCATTCTCAAGATGAAGCTCAGGTCAGCCAAGAACCCCTCATTATCTAGGGGCTCTTTTCTAAGTTACAAAAGGAGAAGCAGGCATGGATTGAAGTCTGATTTGGCACCAATGGCAATCTCGTCTCCAAGTCTCCGCTTTTCTAAATTGTCGTTGCTTTCGTCTCTGTCTTTGGTGGGTCCTGAAGAATTATTTTTTCGTTTTATCAAGACAGACATGAAATGTGTCCTGCTGTGGAGGATAAATCAAACCCCCGTGATGCAGCGTTACATTCCGCAAATCCCACCACATGCAAAAATCAGACAGATGGGATGGAGCAGCCTCCTAGTCTCTTAGCTGGAGTTCCTGATATGTTTATTCTACTGCTTGGGAGGAAACCGGGAGGTATTTCAAATCTGGTGGTGCAACAGTACCTTTAACAGATGCCAGCAAGAGGAGGGCAGGTGTTTCCTCTGCTCTCCATCCTCGTCTCTGTAGGGGGCACCTGGTCTCATTCTTTAGAAAGTTGCGATTCACATAGCGTAACATTGGTGTCAAGGCAGCTGGCAGCAGTTAACTCCACAATTGTCTTTTTAAAAAAACAAGAAAACCTCCCTTTACCTCCTTCTTGCCAAGTCTCATGACAGGGAACTCTTTTCAAAGCCGAAGAAAGGGTTTTGTGCTTAGTCATTTTAAGTAAATATACCGTAGGCCTCACTTGTGACTGTAAGGCTCGCGTTGTGCCTGTCACCCTCGTCCAACTCCAGAATGGAAACCTCCTGCCAGCTCACTCACCTGATGTGAAGTGGGCTTGGGGTGAAGATAAATAAGAAGCCACAGTGGGGTCTTCACTCCAGGGTGAGATCTGCTGTCTCTCAGCTTCGCAACTTGCATGACGGATGTATGTTCTATCAAGATACATGGATACAGAGACTCCTAACAAGCCTCACTCCCAAAGTAGCTCACAAGCAGTCAGAGGGCGTTTTGGGGGCAGTTAATGGAACTCAAGTGACGTGCGGTAGGCAAGGAGGCAGGGGAGGCAGAACCTCCCCACTGGAGTCCTTCGAAAAGTGCCTCCGCCATGGGAGGTGCTCAAGCACTCTCAACCCATGGTGCTGACGCTTTTTGAAGGACTCCGGAGGGGAGACTTTGCCTCCCCTGCCTCCCCACCCACTGCACATCCCCAGTGGGACTCCAAATGGAGTGTCAGGGCTTAGGGATGAAGGGTGAAGACAGACAATATTTGTAGAGCAATTTGGGCCAGGAAAGCATTTTTGGAGCATTCCCTCTAACACGAAGAGCTTCCTGGCATTGGTACAGTTTGCTTCATTCATAGTGGGCTCTTTTTCATTGGAGGTTTTCTAGCAAAGGCTGAACAAGCTGCCTGTCAGGGATGCTGTAGCTGTTGCCTACCCTGTGCGAGGCGGTTGAACTAGGTGACCTTCAAGATCCCTTGCTATTCTGACATTCTATGATTTTGTGCTTCATTCTGTACAAATGCACCGTTCTCTCTCCAGTGCAAAAACAAAAAATGACTCTGCAAGTTTGCAGCGCAAGCCAGAAGCTTTGACAGGCTATTGCCCATGCTGACACAATTTCTGGAGCGGTTTTGCAACTGCTTCTAACATGTGTCCATTTTTGAAGTGATGGTGAAAGATAAAGGTATAGGTATAAGTTTGCTTTTCAAATCAGAAGTGGCTGGGATTTGGGTATCCGTGGATTCCTATATATATATATATATGGCGGGGGAGGTCCTGGAACAGATCTCCTGCAGATAAAAAGACCCAACTGTATGGATGTTTAACACTCTGTTCTAGAGAAGGGCCTGGGCTGGGCCTCTCTGGATCTCAGGACACCAGTCAAGCATCCAGGTCCCTCCCCACCATGCTTGGGTTCCCGGATGCGTGAGCTGTCTCTCCAAATTGTTAGAAATGAAATACAGCTGCAGAGTGCTGTTTATCCTTTCTTCATTTCTCCAATCACAATTAGGGCTAGCGCTGAAGTTTCAAAAAAAGTGATAGGTGACATTAATTTCAAAGGTCTTCCCAAGGTGAAACATCTGAGAATGTTCAAGGATATGAAACAAGCTTCTATTAGACAGGTATATTTCTCAGGAGGTTTCTATGCATACACACACACCCCTCCATACACCCAGCCTATGAGAAAGAGGCTAATCACACACATTGTTCTGATCAACACTCCTGCACACATGCACAAAACACCCCTAGTTTGTACCATATTCTTTAATGTCAAGAGTATTCATTTGTTGGCAGATAGGTGAATTATAAAACATTTCATAATGTCTCAAAATCTGTTTTTAGACACCTGTTTCTGGAAAGGTGCCTGCAATCATCGGAAGGTAGAAGCATGAACAAAAATAGTTTACATGCCTTTGCAGCTCATTGACCTCTTCCTGAATCTGTTTTCTGTTGCACTCTCTCAACTCAGGTGGCCAAGGGAAAGCTGTGCTTATTCTCTCTAGTTCATATTTACAGCTAATCAAAGGCTTCAAGGCAGTCCAGCAGTCTGGAAGTATTTCTAGACTAACTCTGAGAGAAAAGAGTCTCAAGGCACCAGTTAGTCTCCTTAGATGCACGGGGAGAGCATCACAAGCTTAATGTTGATGATGTTGCAAGAATGCCTAAGGATTCAGGCCGAAATCATGGCTTCCGTGTTTGCAATCCATGCACGCGACAAACAAATAAGACTATTCTGTCTTCAGTTGTTTTACCAGCGTTCTAAAAGCAGGTTCGCTATGCTGGACCCTCAGTCGTCTCCAAGCACCTTTTCCTGTGGTCCCAACAGATCTCTTATGGTTATTGTTTGACCTCCACTGTAGACCAATTTATATTTAGAACTCTTTGAAATACTTATTTCCGAAGCTGCATCCATCTATCATCTGAATGCGGTTAACCTCAAAGCATTGAAACATCTAAAATAGGGGTTCTCAAAGTCTCCTGCCGCAACCTGCCTGTTCTGTGGCGGAGGGCACAGCAACCCACCTCCTTCTCTGGCGCCAGGCATCCTCAGTCCTCTGGAAGCAACCGTCACAAACCTGGAAGTAAACTGGAAATGACTTTCCAGTTGCTTCTGCTGGAGCCCAGAGGATAATTTTGCAATATGCAGACTAGTCTATTGTGTAACATAGTAAAGGTAAAGGTTAGCTGATGTGGCCTGTTAGAGCTCCTCTTAAGGGGCTGCATTCTTCTCTCTGTGCTATGACTTTGTATGAAATTGCTTATTTTGATGCCAATAAAGGTAAAGATGCTTCTGCTGAAGCCTTTGGAGACCCATCGCAGCCTCGAATTGCATCCAGAAGTCTTCATCTGGAGTCAACCAGATGCAAGGGCCGGTGGAAGAGCCCAACCCTGGACCCACCTGACATTGGGTTACAGCCCATCAAGTGGGTCCCAACTTGATTAAGAAGTTTAAGAAACCCTGATCTAAAACATTTAAGGAAAGTATGCCTGTATTAAATATGAACTGCCTGGCAAAGTTAATAGCTGTTGAGGAGAAAATGTTTTGACTTGGTCATACAGCTTCAGAACAAAAAAGTACATGCAGATGCACCCCCTTGGATGTCCTTTGTCTTCTTTCCTAACCTTTCCTAAGCCCTAACTTTTATTTGCTCTTCTCTCTCAGTGTTGATCCCTTGTCTTCCCTGGCTGACTTTTATCCCCTCTTGCTTTGACACACCTTTTCCTCAGGAAGGGCAGTCAAGAATTTGGAGGGCCATTTTTCGACACCGTGGGTGGGAGTGGTAATCACTAGGCTGGGGCCTCCCTGAAGTGAGGCACAGCTCTTAATGGATGGCATTGAGGACATCGGTGGCTTTTTCTGACACAAAATGTGACTCTCAGTGTCAGCTGACCAGGCTCCCACTGTGCCACCTATTAACACCGCCATTTCCACCTCTCTACCCCTCAGGACACAAACAACCTTTAGTTCAGTGTTTTCATTTTGGAAGAGAGCTTCAATGTTTGTTTTTTTAAAACTACCACCAGCATCTAGTGTGGGAAAGAGAGAGAGAAAGAGCACTTCTTCTGCTGTCACCTTTTGCAAGCTGTTACTAAACAGTACAAAGCTTCTCCCACTGTGGAAATGGTTTGGGGGCAATGTCAACACGAAGGAGAGAGAGCGCGTTGGGAGAGGAAACTGCAAAAAGTACAGGAAAGGCTGCAAGCTTTTTTGAGTCAATCGGAATGAGAAATCTGTTTTGTTGGGGGCAGGTGTGTTGATGTTTATTTGAAAGGTGGGAAAAGAAAAAAATGGTTGGCAACCTTCAGTCTCGAAAGACTATGGTATAAACCTACAGCACCCAGTATTCCCAGGCGGTCTCCCATCCAAGTACTAACCAGGCCTGACCCTGCTTAGCTTCCGAGATCAGACGAGATCAGGCATGTGGGAAAAGAAACCAGGAAGAAAAGCCCTGGCTCAGTGTGCTTGCTGATAAATTATTTGAGCTGCCCAATACCCACTCTTGGGATTTGAAATCCTCACCATCTGTTCACATCCACGGGTCTCTCTTTGTTATGTTACATTTTGACAACCTTTCTAATATTCTGTACATAAAGGCGGTGTAAAATAGGAGTGGGTCTGGGCTAGTGGGGTGCATGGGTTGTGAAAACAAAGCAGGTCTTTGCGACTGCAGAAATGGGAGAGACGTCATGAGGTTCATTCCGCAACCTGCACCATTTGGGAACCGCAAAAAGAAGCACGTTCGCTGCAAAAGTATATAACTATAATACAGTATAATGTATATTTTATGTCCATTTAGCTACCATGGCGTGTTCCAAAGAATCCTGAGAATCTGAAGGTACCAAGAATTCTCTTTTAGATTAATGAGTGTTGCTTTTTAGTGAACCGCATTTCCCAGGGTTCCCTGGGGAGAAGGTAGCTAATAAACCAATGCTAGGTTTGTAGTGCAATTGGAGTGTATGCTTCAAATATTCACAATCTTACTAGACAAGGATGTCAAACTTAAGGTCCGCAGGCTGAATGTAGCCCCGGAAGCAATTTATCCAGCCCTTGTTATAATTGGAATCTCCCAGCGTGATAATAAGTCTCTCTCATATCTTGAAAATATAAACAAAGGGGGCTCATTTTCTCTTCTGTCATTTGCAGCTAATGAGTTTTTATAGTCACACATATTTCTTATTTCTGCTTATTTCTGGCCTCATCTGCTTAATGATGTCACTTCCAGCCATCCGCAGGCACCATGAATGCTAACTTTTGACCTAGGGAGTTTGACACTCCTATACTAGATCTTAGGGGTGGCCCATCTGTTAGACAAAGTGATGTGGGTTGCATCCACTACAGATTCTGGGTGCATGTGTGAGGTGATGGTGGATTCAGGATACCTTTCACCCCAAGTCGTACCGTTCACCCACTCCAGCCTGCTGTGGATGCACCAATCTGCTATCTGCCCACTAAAAGCGAGCAGAAAGTGGTCACTTTTATGTAATTATACAGAGGCAGTGAGCCCAAGGCAGCATTGGATGGCATTCCAGTTTGCACCAGTGCTGCTGCTAGACCTACATTGGGTGGGGTGTTTATCACCATTTTAATTAAAAAAAGAAATCCTCTGCTTACAGAACAGCCTGACCCATCTTATTATTCAGACAGTGTTTGCATTTAGGAAAAGGAGTCTTATCTTGAATCAGATCATCGCTCCATCGTGCTCTGTACCAACTACACCAGTGGTTCCTAATCTTTAGGAGCCCGCAGACCACTGAGGCAAAAAGTGGACCTCATGCGGCAGACCACAGTGCCAGCTGTGGCTGGTCCATTCTCTGCCCTCTCTGGTGGTCCATGGGGAAGTGCTTGCTCAATAAGACACTGGAAGGCTATCTTTTTTTCCCCTAAGTCCTCGCAGACCACTTCTCAGGGTTTTACGGAGCACCTGTGGTCCACAGGACCACAGGTTGTGAACCAGTGCTCTACAGTGTTGGGCAGTGATTCTCAAGCAGGTGTCTTCGCTAGCCATACCTGCAAATGCCTGGGATGGAACCTGGGATTGTCTCCAGGCAAAGCTTGGAGTCATTTTAATGGTTTCTATTGTTTATCTTTTTAACATTGCTTTTAACCATTTTAACAGCCACTAATTTTTTTTCATTCAGCCACTACTAAATGAAAATCTATCATTGGGGTATAAAATTGTCAAATAAATAAAATAACAAGAAAGTATCTGCCATTTAACCCATGGTGTAACATGGTGGAATCATGGTGGAACATGCTGTACACTGGTGGAATCTCGCTCTCTTCCACTTTGTAGTCTTAGATATCCCACCAGGAAGCACTTCGGCTATTTCCCTTGGGAGATCACTCCACCTTCCAGCAGATTGCCCCATTAGCTGATGCTCATGAGATTCAACGCACTTTATCATGGATCATTACTTCTTTATGTTCACTGTGTGTGCCCGGACCCCTTGGCTTGGTAACAAGTTGATTTTCAGTCTGAAAATAATTCCCTTATTCCTTACTCAAACACTGAATGTGTCTTTAAACAGGAAATCTCAATTGCACCAGAGTTGTTTGCATTATAACGCTTTAGAAACATAATGTGTGAGAAAGGGCGGCAGGTGTTGGGAGGGGGAAGAATTCACATTATACTCAGTATAGTACTATCCTTGAGAAGTGAATGCTGTAAAGGCATTGATATATAACATGGGTGATAAAGATTGGGAGTTGATGTATTTGTGAGGTGAGGCAGAGGTGTACATCAAAACTAGAAGGAGAGCTTTGTTATAAATAAAGATGGCATGTAGTTGTGAGGTACGCCTATGGGGAAAAAAGGAGTAATCTACAGTCCGGGTTTGAAAAAAGAAGAGAGTGAATGGAATGGTCTTGATCAGGCTGAAAGGAAAATCCTCTTTTGACTGAGCAGTTACTCTGTGAGCAGCTGGAGCACATGCCTCTCTCCATATAACGAGGAGGTAACATGGATTAGTAAGCTAATAAATACCCCACTGGTGAATTAGCATGCCTCTTCAAGGCTAGGCTAGCCTTCCATTATTGCAATTTTTGTCACTGTTTCCTTTCACAGGCCTTTTGGGGGCATAATCGTAAAAAAAAAATCATCTTCAGAAGTTCCATAGAAAGGGGAGCAAAGTCTTGTGCAAAGCTCCATCTCATTTCAGTTGTGTCTGTGGAGCAGAACTGGCCGAAGGGTTCCACTACACCTGCAGTGGTGTCAGTAGGTGTATGTGGGAGGTGGACCGCACCAGGTGACACCATCAGGGAGGGTGACATCAAAAGCTCAAGAGGCCAGGTCTGCTTTCCCAATAGACCTGGCCACCCTGTCAGGCTTTTCCTTCGCAAGTCCAGGTCTACCCACCCAGTAGACCTGGCCTCCTAGCTGACCAAGTCTCCGACTTTCATTCTCAAAGACACCAGGTCTGCCAGGTGAGTAGACCTGGCCTCTGCTTCAAAAAGCCATGTAGACCTAACCTCTTTTCCAGCTGCATCTGGTATGGGACAGGGTTCATGGGGGTGACAGCTTAATTTACTGCACTGGGTGATGCCAACCCTACTGACACCACTGCCTGCAGTTGGCCATTGATGAGTTCCATAATGCTTTCAGAAAAAAAACCTGCACTAAAAAAGCCAAAAAGCCTTATAACCCTAGAAATGCTGTTGGCTGTAATCAACATTGCTTTTTCCTTCTTTTGTTGCCCTGGTTGTTCAGGAAGGTTTTTATATTGGCCTGTTTGGAGCAGCTGGTATGCGTATGCCTTTGCATATGCCTTATATGGATTTAATATATATATGTACCTTACATGAGTAACACTAGAGTCATGTTTTCACAAGGGAATAATGAAGTTGGATAAATAATCACAACGAGCCATGAAGGATTAAAACTGCCTAACATAAGACTGTATAAAACTAAGTGTAGAGAAAACCACTGCTTCAGGTTATTGGTAACTTTAAAGCAACTGTGAAGATAGAAGCCTCTACTACCCATTTATATAGTGTTTCAATTTGGCCTTTGGAATACCTTCTAATGTTGTGGTACTGTATCTTTAAAAAAAAATAAGGAAGAGTTAACCTGATCCTTTATGTCTTAAAAATTCTCCTGAAATGCTAACTGTGGAAGACTCCAAAACTTACCTTGGGGTGGTCGTGACAGCTGAGCAATACTAATTAGTAGGCAAATGAGATGCCTTTATCTATATCTTATAGAAATGGCAGCTATAATTTTGCAATTATACCTCTAGGCCTCCAAAATGTCATTTCATTAATTTTAAGTGGTGGTGGCGGGAGCAGATTGAACATGAGTACAAATAACATCATGGGTCTATCACAAAAGGTGATATGTATCAAGCGGCCTCCTTTCCCCTTCCTCTCAGCACCGTCACAGCTGCCATAATATAAACACCAGATCTGCCTTATGCTATGGCCTATGAGAGGTACAACGTTCTGGAGACCGTCAGGAGCTTTTTGCTGACAGCTAAACAATGTCATATGCTTTGCAATGCATTGCCTTATCTGGGGAAACATATCTTGGATTGATGCAGTCAAGAAGACACATCTGAATGTTCTGCATCTCCCTTGAAGAAACCTGTCAAGCCATACAGACCTGTTGGAATGATGCTGTGGTAGTAGTGGACCTCCCATTGATGGAATGGGGCAAATGCCCCAGGCGCAGAGCCTCGTGTGTCTCTAGGACCACAAGGGAAACCTTTTGAGGCTCCCGGTGCGGTCAGAAACTGCGTATGCCTCATGTGGATTTAATGCATATGTACCATGCAAGCAATGATACCAGTTCCCTAACCTCTCACTCACTCCTTCTTCATGCAGTCCCTTTTGAACATAAAGGAACTGTGTAGGAAGGACTGAGGTGAACGGGTAGAGAAACAAATATTCCACTTCCTGATCACTTCTAGCAAACAGGAAGCAGATCAATGCAGCTTCATCTGCAGTGGGCTGGAGGGAGGCCAGGATAATCCTAAATCTGCTGCTCCGTCTGCCACTGACATGTGCCGCATTGTTCAGTTCATAGATGGGCCAAACTGTATAGGGCTCTACAGTATATGCATATAAAGTTTTCATGCAACTGAGTGCACAGTCGTGAAGAGTTCACTTGTGGAGGGCCAACACAGACACAACTGTGCACCCACACGCCCTCCTATCTAAAGTTCTGCTGAGCACACAGATTTGAGGGGGGGCCAGGAGGCCTGTGAGTGCTAGAGATGGAGTCAGCATTCCCCTCTACTCATTTAGTATAGGAGTGGAGAGGGGTGTATGAAAAGATCTGTAGGGACTAAAGACAAAGCAGGTGACCATAAAAATATCATCAAAAAAGGCAGTCCTCTCTCAAACCAGAATATCAACAGATCAAACTGTGATTTGATATCCTGATTGCTGGGATAGCTTAAACCACAGTTCCCAAGAGTAGACATCAGAGGAAACTGTGGTTTAACAAACAGGCAGCCCAATCCTACCCCACATTGGAACAGGCAGGACAGCTGGCCTGCCCCATATCCAGCATGGGGTTGGGGCTGGCTGTAAGGGGAATTGATTCTCCTTACCCTGGGTTAACACAACAGCCCCAATGGGGTTACTCAGATGGGCACAGATCCAAGCAGCCCCGTGCTGCACCGGGTCACCCCGGAGTGGGGTTGGGATCCGGCCGAAGTGCCAGAGCCTGGCCCCATCCCCTTCTGGGCCTGGCCTGCCCATGGGCCTTCCCACCACCCCTCCTGCCCCCGAATGCCCCAGTTCCACCCTCCCCTGCCCTCCCCATACCAGCACTGGCCTGAGTCGGCCAGCACAAACTCACTGGGCTCAGGGCTTACTCTGGCGCCAGCCTCCCCAACTCATAGGCACATTTGCAACACTCCCGGGCCAGCGCAAGAGACTTGTGCCGGTTCAAAGAGCACTTAGGATTGCACTCTGAGAAACTTTTTATTCAGCTGGGCCTGCAATGGGAGATAGAACAGGACCATGCAGGTACACAGCTCTTTCCCAGCCCAACAAGCCATGCTTCATTCAATCAGGATCATTACGTCTGTTTGAACATCGCCAATCAGTACTTCATCCAGTTGTGCCAGGCAAACCTGACAAGGCTCAAAACGTGTTTAATCAAAAAGTTTTGTTTAATGGTGAAAGGACAGCAGAATGAATTAGCAGAAGCTTCAGATGGGTTTTTCAAGGACTGTAGAATGAACAGAAAATCAAGGAATTGTCACAACAAGACAGGTGGTATGAACATCTGTCAATATATTTTATTCGAAATGTCCAAGGTCCTACTGACCAAAAAAAAAAATGTATATATATTGCATTCAGATGGAAAGAACTGTAAAATGTGCAGACACTGTAAAGTTAGGTTCATGCCAAGTATTGAATATTTTCAGAATGGCTGGAACTCCTTAGCATGGAACACTGTTATTTAAAAACGTTGGGCTGTCTCATACCATTGTCTTATCCTGAACATTAACGAAAGTTGCAGAATAATTATTTGGTGACCTCAACACATAAAGAAGGTGAAGAAATAGGTGTAAATTAACCATACAGGCTGTATTTCATACACTAAAAACATGCTTTCTTGCAGGGATGGGCAGTTGACAACTTCAGTCATGCTAAACAGTTGTTTTTGATGACTTGAGTCATGGACATTAAGAACATAAGAACAGCCCCACTGGATCAGGCCATAGGCCCATCTAGTCCAGCTTCCTGTATCTCACAGCGGCCCACCAAATGCCCCAGGGAGCACACCAGATAACAAGAGACCTCATTCTGGTGCCCTCCCTTGCATCTGGCATTCTGACATAGCCCATATCTAAAATCAGGAGGTTGTACATGCACATCATAGCTTGTAACCCGTAATGGATTTTTTCTCCAGAAACTTGTCCAATCCCCTTTTAAAGGCGTCCAGGCCAGACGCCATCACCACATCCTTTGGCAAGGAGTTCCACAGACGAACCACACGCTGAGTAAAGAAATATTTTCTTTTGTCTGTTCTAACTCTCCCAACACTCAATTTTAGCGGATGTCCCCCTGGTTCTGGTGTTATGTGACATTATTGACTCTGACTTGATTTGCGACTCCAAAAAACAGCCTGGACTCATATATTCCCTATAACTATAACTCCCTATAGTGTGTGTGTGTTCTTGCTTGCTTTTTTTTTTCTTTGCTGCTTCCATGTTGTGCCAGAAGACCTCGTAGGTGATCTGGAAGCCGGCGTTCAGAAGAATGGCAGCAGCAGATATGGTGGGAGGATAGGTGATGGTGGGAGGGTAGGTGGTGACTCAACTCATTTCTCTAAATGACTCTGACTTGAGATTCAAAGGACTCAAAAGTTTTCTCAAATCAGGTCGTGATGGCTGCACGCTAGGACTGTCGAATCCAAGTCATGGGCTCACAGACTTGCAACTCGACTCCCGACTCGGGCTCAATGTCTTCAGCACATCCCTGTTTTCTTGATTAAAGAAAAAAACAAGAATGAACAACAAGGGGAAAAAATTCCCTGTGAAAGTTGCAGTGACAAATCACATGATAAGCCTGTGATAAGCAGGAAGTTTTCTGCCCTCAGAAGGGCAGGCCTCCAGGGAAAAAAAAATCCTGCCCCTTTTGGTGGGCAAGTGCTGCTGGGGTATGCGCACACACAGATGGTTGGTTTATGCTATCAGAGAGGGGACCAGTTACATTTGCCTCAAAGAAACCCCCAAATTGGGGTGAACATGTGATTGCAAATCTCACATGTGTTGACACTCATGGATGTGTCTCATGGGTGCATTTTGGCAAGGAACAACTGCATACCGAGGGTGGGCCTCAGACACATGTTCTCCCAGTGTGGTAGATGCAGTGCAAATCCAGTCGCTGAGAGTTAACAAGCCTGCCTAGTACCCCACCCCCCCAGTGCCTCCTTGCAGTCATTCAGCATCCATTCCTCACCAGGCTCCAGTATGCAGCCTTTTCTCCCAAAGAGCGCAAGTCTTGTGTCACATCTCACCAGTAACGCTTTATGCCAGAATTGCTAAGTTCTTTGACAGCTGTTCCTTTGCAGCACTTAGGATTCAGTTTAAGACGTTTTTAAAAGTTTCTTTTACAGCAAGATATCTGTGTAATGTGCGACAGACGATGTTATTGCTGATTGCTCATCTCTTTCAAGAATATGTCATTCTGATCTTGCTAATTATACAATCTGTCTTTTTTAATACTCTGAAAATGTAACTAACGCTTTCTCATTTTTTGGTATCTATAAAGGCATTTAGGGGAAAACTGGCTTTCATTTGTTATTAAATATTGATTCTCCTCTGCATTCAAAGGCGATACTGAAGCCCCACTAGCGACTTAAGTGCTTTGCTGGCATGCTCTAGTGCAGGGGTGCTCAAACTTTCAACTTGAGGGATGCTGGACCTTTAACAAGTGTATAGAAGAGAGAATTTCAGCAGGTGCAGCTTGTCATCTGTGGGATGACACGTTGCACCTGCTGCAATTCCCTCTTCTATACACTTGTTAAAGGTCCAGCATCCCTCAAGTTGAAAGTTTGAGCACCCCTGCTCTAGTGGTGCTTCAAGCTAACCATCTCAATGCAGGTGGTTTTCCTAGATTCTCGGATGGGTGAATGTTTGCGGTGCTCAAGAACATCTCTCTCACACCAGAGCATTTGTGTAATGTACCGACCTAGGAAGAGACTTGAAGAGGTCAAGCCTCGTCTACACATGCCGAAGAATGGAGTTGCAGCGCACTAGGGTGGTAGGACAGGCTATATAATTTTGAACCAAAAGGTGGGGAATTAAATTTTTGATTCCTTACCTTACATGAAAAATAAAAATCTGCAAGTAGGAAATGACCACAGCAGGGAGTGAACCAGACTAGCATTTTTTCCCCTATGTGTAAATTTTATACTTGATGGGCATTTGTTTTATGCAAGGCATCATTAAATGATGGTTTCTCCCCACCTGCAGACTGAAGTGATGCTACTCTCTTGTTCTGCATTATGTATCGATCGAGCCTCTGTACAGTGCTTGACTCTTAAAAGACTGGCATGTATCTTGTCTTTTTTCAGCCCTTAGGACAGAAATGAGTTCCATAATTCAGTATAAATCAGGCAGTACTCTTCAATGTTAGGAAGGATAAAACATCTCTTTGCGCTGAGATACACTGAACCCCCAGGATACTGTCGTTGGAACTTTGCGTCCAAAGAGTGGTCAGGGCAGATTTAGCCTCCACCCCAACAATAGTCTCTTCATATATTTGGGTAATATGGGGGGGGGAGGGAGAAGGAACAGTTCTGTCCACACTGTCCCCACTCCCTTTTCCTACATGCATTCAACTGAAGATCAGGATAGAGAGTATGCAGCTCTCTTTGTGCAGTTGGAAGAACCTTGCTTTTTAGGGTTCCCAGCTGTCTTGAAAAAGTCCTTCACAAGTGCCATTGTTTGCTTTTGGGATCCATTTCAACCTTTTTTTTTTTTTTTTGAACAATTTCACCTCTGTGTGCCTTCCTGTGTGGTCTGATCACCACCAGAGGCTCTCATCTGGGGCAGATGCATGGTGGAGCAGAACCTTTTTTGAGGATGCTCCAACTTTAAGAAATGTCCTTCCAACATAAGGGTTGTACCCCACATACTTGACTGTGTTTGGGACGAGGTTAAAACTGGGCTTTTTGTTTGTGCTGTGGCTGTTATTTTTATTGTAGGGTGGTTCAGCTGATGGCAGTTGCTCGATCTAGCTAGCTCTGTTTGGCTTTGATTTTTGGCTTGTTGGATTTCTGCATTTGTTGTCTTTTGGCTGTTTCTGTTTGATCCTGCTGTTTTAAGAACATAAGAACAGCCCCACTGGATCAGGCCATAGGCCCATCTAGTCCAGCTTCCGGTATCTCACAGTGGCCCACCAAATGTCCCAGGGAGCACACCAGATAACAAGAGACCTACATCCTGGTTTGTATTGTTGCATATAATTTTTTGACTGTATTGTTATAATTGGGGTCTTACTGTGGCTTGCCTTGCATTGCCCAAGCTGAGTTAGGTTGCACACTCAGATACACATCCAAAAGCACAACCTCACCCTTACTCTGTTACAGCTAGTCACATGTAATTACGTGCAACTAGAGCTGGATCAAGTGCATGGTAGATAACATGGCAATGGAACCACCAGCAGGACAAAACCAACAGAGTGAATGTCAGTGGGAAATCTCTTTATTACTCTTGATGACTCATAGTCCAAACTCATCAGCAATTTTTAACCACTGTGCCATGGCACACTGGTGTGCCGCAAATGGTCCCCAGGTATGCCGCGAGAGTTTGGTGGAGGTTCATTAAATAGGTCCATTGGGGGATATGAGCCCCCCACTAACAGCATGGTGTGCCTTGCCAATTGTCCAAAAACTGATGTGTACCTTGACAATTTTAGTACCTTGTCAGTGTGCCATGAGACAAAAAAGGTTGAAAATCACTGCTATAAATTGACTCAACTGAAAATTCAGTGATACGAAAATTCAGTCTGCAAGGCTAGATCTGTGATGACTCATTCACGCATGCAGTCCTCAAGTAATGAACACTCATGTGTGTTCTTGCCCTGAAGTTCACAAAATATGCCTATAGAGTTACTGTTGGGAAGCCATCCATCAAATGCTACTGTTGCAAAACCTCCATTCGTTTTCTTGGGCAAGGGCTTTCAAAGGAACCTGCGCTATCCCTATGGAGATTAATGTTTACTTGGCAGCAGTGCTTGATGGATTGGATCCTTGGTATCCCACCTGTCTGAAGGCAAAAGGTAGAGGAGATTGTCAAAGACCAGAATAAGAGAAAGTATATCGCCTCCTCCCTGCTCGCCCCAGTGTGCTAAGTGTATATACACTGGCTTTGAGGAATCACTAGAGCGAGTTGTAAATGATGTATGAAATGAAAAAATCTTTGTCCATTGCACACAGAGAATATGACAGTGGAGTGCATTATCAGTGGCCCCACCGGATCTGTTGTGCTAATCAAATAAGACAGGATCAGGGGAGAAAAAATCAGTAAACAGAAAGAAAAAGACAGAAAACCACCAGCATCCAAAGTGTTAGACAGAAGAGTCTAAGTGCATACTCAGACATCCGTGGTTCATCACTTTGTTCAATGACTTATTATGTGCAGAAACCCCCCTGAGAAATTTCACTTGTCATAGAAACTCATTTGGCTTCCTTGGAAAATTCTCCGACATTTCTCCTTGAAGGAACTCTGA
Source organism: Tiliqua scincoides (assembly GCF_035046505.1). NCBI lineage: Eukaryota > Metazoa > Chordata > Lepidosauria > Squamata > Scincidae > Tiliqua > Tiliqua scincoides. Next base: position 11,789,000 of record NC_089825.1, on the reverse strand, counting down.
AATTGACTTCAAACTCCACTTTTTTGACATTTTGGTGCCAAGCCAACCCTGTCACAGCTTCAGGTTGTGAATGGAGTCCTACTGCCCCCACCATTTCCGGTAAGAAAAATGAAGGGGACAAGAAAAGGCCCCTAAAGTACTCCAGACACCCAGATCTAGGAGCAAACTGGACCCTATCAAAAATATAGACTACATTTTAATTTGTACATCTGAAATTAATCCAGATTGAACTGACAAGGGAGTATTATCCTGTTCTGAGTTGGCCTTGACCAACAAATGAACAACAGTCCAATCCTATGTATGCCTACTCAGAAGTAAGTCCCATTAGAGTCAATGGGGCTTACTCTCAGGAAAGTGTGGATAGGATTGGGCTGTAAGTCAGAGAGGGGGCTGGGCTTAACTTGGGCAGGGGAAGAGCATATTGCAGCCTCACAAGCAAGCGGTGAGTGGCAAGCTGGAAACAGGATAAATTTGTATGTATAGAATTCATACATCAAACTAAAAAAAATATTTAAAAACAAGAAAATAGCAATAGAAACACTCCATTTGGAAAAGTGGTGTTTTGGTATCAGAGGAAGCCATATGAAATTACTTAACAGAGCTGATGGTACGTGCCTGGTTTAAAATGAACAGCTTTGTGAAATCCATAAAAGGGATTTAGAAAAAAAATAGGACGCATAATAAAAGAGACAGGAATTAGCCCTTTTCTGGAGAAAGAGCTGTTAGAGTTAGCTTTGGAAATTTGGCCATTGAAAGAGACTTCTCCCTTTGCAACCAAAATGCCACTTAGGTAAAGTCAAGAGGAGAACTTGAGCCTCCTTCACCATTCTCTCTGAGGTTCTTTGGCTCTTGGCCCCTAGTCAGCCTCCAAAGCTCCTTTGCCCATTAACTTCCTTCTTACCATCAACTCAAAGGACTTCCTCCTCCTCCTCCTCCTCTGCCTAAGTTTTCTCCATGCCTCCTCCTTTCGCTTTCCTCCTCCATCTATACGTCCCTTAGGTCTCTGTTCCTCAGGGTTCAAGGTGGCATTACCTTCAGCAAATGCTTAACACTGGCATACCTTGTTTTTATTCTTTAAGTAGCAGCTACAGAGGAATGATTGGGCAGAATGCTGCAAGGAAGGAGGTTTTAACTCTTTCTGTTTTGTTTTTTATTTACTACATTTATACCCCGCCTTTCTTCCTGAAGGGACCCAATCCCTGTTATGGTCCCAATCCTCTCTGTAGTTGCTTTCCCTTAGGACAGTGGTTCTCAAACTCTCTGAGCGATCGCACTCTGCCCCCGCTGAAGCGGAAGTGGAGCGCGATCTTTCCGCATCCACTCTCCCTGCTGCAGGGAGCCCTGCCAGAAGTCGCGCCGGGCTCCCCGCACCCCAGGGAGGCTGCAGGAGGCTTGGGTAAGTGCACCCAAACCCCTGCAGGCCCCTGAGCAGCACAATCCTGGGGATCACGCCGCTGCCTTCCCCCTGCCTCTAGGCTGCCCCTGCCCCTTAAGGGGGCAGAGACCAGAGCCCTCAGGCTGGGGCGTCGTGATGCCCCAGTTTGAATAGCACTGCCTTAGGAGGAAAACTGTTATTGGCATCAAAATGTAGCTTGACTCTCAGTTCACTGCCTACACCCTCACCCTTTTCTTAAAAAACCTGTCTGGGTACTTGACCTTCCATTTCCCTGGGAACTTTTCCACTCAGCTTCCCAAATCCAGTGTCCCTTCCTGATCATGGAGCACACCTTCTAGTCTTGGAACCCATATGAAGTTTCATACTGCCAAACTGACTTTCCTGTCCCTTGCAAACACTTGTATTAGCTACAATTTCCCCCTAGGTAGCTATAATGTTTATGAGTATTCTGTAACATCACAGTAATCAGGGGATGACCAGCTCACAATTCTTATATATGTGCAATTCACTATAGTGGCAGAAATCTAATATTATTTTATCACTAGGAAAATTACAGTGAATGAAGCAGTCCTTCAACAGCTCTGTTCAGATGTTTTCAAGGTTTTTAGAGAGAGAGAGGATGGATCATTTCATGCACACAGCTGGTGAGAAATTGGTTGGAGAGCGAACATATGAATTTATGTAAACATATCAAGCTGCCTTACACTAAGTCATATCATTGTTCCATTTAATCCTATATGGTCTGCTCTGACTGGCATCAAGTCTTCCAAAGTATGAGGCAGATGTCCTGCTACATGAAAATATTTCACTTTGGGAGGTCAGAGATGAATCCTGGGCCTCCTGCCTGCAGAGCATGTCCCCTACCACTGAGCTATGGACCTTCCGCAGTGTGCAGAGAGACAAAAGCAAGGAGTTTTCTGTTGGTAAGAGATGCCCACACAAGTCTGCCTTAAAGCCATGGTGTGGAATTTCGGTCTGCTACTGGCAGATCTATAGAGCTTGGCTGTGATCCATCCATAATATGGAAAGACATCCACACTCACTGGTCATCTTGTTCATGGCAAGGCCATCAACCCACCAGCCAACTTCTACAAAGCAGCCTTGAGTATCCACCCAGCAAAAAACAGATGTGCTGAAGGGAAAAATCAAATAGCAAATAGCTATCACCTACACACTGTGGAGATAGGGGAGATAAAGATTCCTCTGCAAAAACCGTATTGTCTATTGAACCCTCCCCTTCTCTTGTCTTGGTTAGGATCATGAAGGCCAATCTCTATAACCATTTTGTGTTCTCTTATGATTTCCTTGTGACTCAGTGAAGAGGGCTAAAATGCCACATTGTTGTTTGCATTCTTCTTACATGAGATCATTTCATTTTCCGGGTGATTCTTATGCTTCCCATTTGCAGAGTTTCTCTCTTTCTCTCTCCGCCTCTCTTGCCCCTTATCTCCCTTACTTTCAGGCTCCAGCTGTGAGTGACAGGGTCCCTCAAGCACTCGGAGCCGAGGACTCAAAACTTTGAATTTAAAACTGCAGATAGAGATCTTTCTCAAGCGATATGGAGAAGTGGCGGCTTGACTCACTGGGCTCCTGCCTACTCGCTTGCTCAGAGCAGGCTGGGCAGTGAGATGAAAAGCTCAGCGGGGCTGGGGGGACGTGGGCCCATGGGTTTGAAGAGATGAGGTGGCTCGCCATTTCAAATTAAAACTGACTGTCCAAATACTCCGCCAGTGCAAACTCCAAGGCTGAACAAATGTCTTCTGGAGGCACTCTCCGACACGACATTTAGGTTCCCTGTAATGGAATTTTAATATAAACGCATGTGGATTTAATATAAGCCCCCTGTCATGTGCTTTATTAAAATTCCCACAGTAAAGTCTATATTTCTTGCATCACCAATGGAAAAACAGAACAAAGTCTACGGAAGCAAGACTTCTGATTTATGCATGCCAGATGTTTCTGATGCTGTCACTTGATAGGGCCCAAAGCCATTAATGTCTATACCCTCCCACCCCAGTGCTTCCAGTTTGTTGAATCTCCAGTCCACACAGGTTAGTCTTCCTTAGCCATGAATTTCATGAGCTTAATGGAGGGAACTCTGTATTCTGCATATGCTGATAAAACAGGATGGAAATCAATCCAGGCCAAGCCAAATTCCTGCAGAATATCCAGTGAGGTTTCACCTGCCTGAAGCTTACTTGCCCCAGTAAATTTCAGCCCTTCGTATTGCATTGCATTTGGAGGCATGAAAATCCTGAGATTTTTCCCAAACCAGTCCATGATGATGATAACATCTGTACATTTCTCTCCCAAGAACAACATACATGATTTTTGTGTTGAGCCTGCTCCATCAATAAGAAGAACTTGATCTCCAGAGACATGTGTGTGACATATGTGTGTGGGACTCTGACTCCCATGAAGAGATCGTGGCACTTGATTAGTTAACCAAAAAGACAGATTTCAGTCAAGAGTAACTGAAACCAATCAATGTTGGTTTACTGAAGGATTATTTACAATATTGGGGAGCAGGAAAAGCAATGGAATCAAGCAGAGGAAATAGAAATTGTCATGTTTTGCAATTGATCAAGTGGAGGGGATAAAACATGCTCTGTATTGCAATTGAACAGAAATGCTCTATGTCTAGAGAGAGAAAGGAGAAGAGTGTGCGCAAAAGTGACAAGATGTCCCTTTTGTGACCTTCAAGAGGAGAGGCAGTTCAGTGGAAGGGGGAGAAAACAGTACTATGTGTAAAAGTGAGACTGTCAAGAAGGCACTATGTTAAAGTCATGAGGAATGGGGGTTCAGGGATCCTTAAGGAAGCTTTGGTTTGCAGCCATGATCTGGAGAAATGGAAAGGAGATACCAACCAAGTTGCAGAGACATAGCTGTGGTTAACATGCAGGGGAATCACTATTATGAAAGGAGGAGAGAGGCTAATTGGCACTCCTGCCCTGAAGATGCAATCATTATCATTCACAACTTGCCAAAGCCACCTCTATCGCTCAAATGCTCTGCATTGGGCCCTGTCCCTCCTGGGGCTGGCCTGGTCATAAGTGGTTACTGGGGAGGCTTAAAAAATGCAGGGAAATGGCACAAGTCTCCCTATACCTTTCACAGAGAGGGGGAGAATGTGATGTTGGGTGGTCATTTTTGGTGGCAGTCCCAGGTTGACCATGACACCTAGTTCTGTCCTTACACCGATGGCTTCCTTCTGTTTATAATGCAAATTCTAAGCCCACATTGACCGGAATGGTCATTTTTATTACAAATGCCTCCTTCCACGGTCACTTTCAGATTAAGGAACATTAATTGTTCGTACAAATTGGTTGTGTGAGAGCCTTACAGGTGATTTATGCCTCAGTGAGAAAATTATCAAACATCCATTTTTCTTTTCCAGATAATGATCTATTAGTGCAACTGGAAGCTCATTGGTTTCAGCAATGGGTTGGAAGGGATCTAGTGGAATTGTGAACTGCACGCCCAAAGGGAAGTAATAAGGAGCAATGACAGGAAAGTCATATCAATGTCCTATTGAAACCAAGAGGAAACATTGCTTCTGGCTGACTTGAATTGAAGGGCGTGTGGCTCCCCACCCCCCCACCCCGCATCCCAGGGCATAATAATAATCCAAATGACCATAGCAAGAAGTAACTGCACGGTGGAGCTCCTGCTAGAATTACTATGAAAAGTTAAAAAAAAAAAAAAGGATATTATTTTTGTAATTAAAACTTAAATAGCAACAAATGGGGGTTCTGAAAAAGATCTCCCACCTGTGGTACAAATGTTAAAAATGGAGCCCATTCATATCCAGTTCCATTTGTTCCAAAAATACACAGATCCACTTCAGTCTCATTGATTTCTATACAGTTGACATCCAAGGAAACTTCTCAAGAAGGGACTACAAGTGCAATAGGTCCTAGGGTTAATTCCCAGTATCTCCAATTAAAATGATCAGGTAGCAGGTAGCATGTAAAAGTTGCTAGTTATTAAGGACAGTAGTGGCCTGGCTCTACATGTGACCCATCTGCAGCTGACTACGTGCCATAAATGGCATCTTGAGCGGCCTTTTATACATTTCCATGAGGAAAAGGTAGTTGATGCCATCCCCTGAAAATTTGCCTCTTTCAGGTCCATGACCTTGGCTCAGTGTCCAGAACATCTCCTGACATTATGAGATAAGGGAGGCATCCTTGCTATTAGGTCCAAATTAGTGAAGTGTGACACAGCACTTTTGACCAAAGATTAGCCCAATAGTGAAGGAACAGACCATCAGGGAGAAACTGTGCAGAACACTAATTGCCCGGCATACACAGTTCTTCCACAATCTGCTAGTACAGGCCCAAAAGCTAAATGGAAGAAAATGTTTTCCGTTGCCATCAGAAGTGATGGAGACAACCTGCGATCAAAGGGCAAGAAGTTCCATAACCTGGGTGTGTCTACAGAGAAGGCCCTCTTACTTGTCACCACCAAACACACCTTGACCAATGTTTGGGCACATAAGAAAGCCCTCTCAGTTGATCTTAGGGAGCAGGCAGTCTCATACAGAGAGGAGGCCATCCTTCAAGTACTTTTGATTCCATTTCATTTAGGGCTTTAAAGGGTTAAAAAAACAACCCAGACACTTGAACTGTACCCAGAAGCAGAGCAAGGACTAACATAGGTCTTAAAGCAGGACTGTGATGTGATGACCACACCTCCGGCTGGCCAGCCGTTGGGCAGCGGAATGCTGCACTTGCTGGTTTGCAAATGGTCTTCAAGGGCAGCCCAACAGACAGCCTGTTAAAACAATCCCAATGCAATGTGACTAGTGCAAGGACAACCACAGTCATGTCTATGGATGAACTCAAGAAATACTACAAAAGCTTTTTAGTGAAGTTTTTTTGCCCTTAGGGAATCTTTCATAGCCTTTCAAATACTCTTTAAAAATGTGTTACGAAATTATAGGACTTGGTACCACCTTGCTTATTAACTTGTTTTGTCAAAAGTTAAGATGACTGACTGGTAATTCGTAGTTTTAAAGTTGTAGATTTTTTTTTTTTGCCCCTCAGGGTTGGCCCATCCATGAGGCCAACTAATGTGGGTTGCATCAGCAGCAGACTGTGAAGTTTCAGTAGCGTCACTACAGGGGTCACAGCACTGACTTTTGCAGGGCAGCTCAACGCACCATGTAAGCTGCCCTTACCCCTAACTATCGGAGCCATCCCCAGTGGCAAGAGCAATGCAGAAGAGATGCCTGGGTAAGTCCTGGGTAGTGTCCTGACTAGTTCCGCCCTCAGAATATGCCCACTCTTGAATTTTATATCAGATAACCCTACTGGTAAAAGCTTGATTTTCCACCTTCCATCTTCCACCCTTCCCCTCCCAGCTGCCAGGCACGTAATATAAGATCGCCTTTGTGACGCGATAGATTTATTAAAGGTAAATAGTCATCTCATGCTACAAATCCTTCGGAATACAGTGTTTTAAGTAAATGACATTTAGTGGCTACATAGCTCTACTGGTAAAGAAAACAGAAGCAGCTCAGTACTTAAACCTTCGTCCCACAGTGAATATCATTTTCAATATCCCGTGGAAGAAAAAAAAAATCTTTGAAGTGTTTGTACCCAGACTGCCCCAGTGGATTTATTCAGAATTAGTTAACAGTGAGATAGCACTGAGCTAAATTTATTGGTTGTAGTCTCTCATGATTGCATAAGGGGGGGAGGGGAATGAAAAGGAACCCTCCGCAGAATACTTTATCATGCTCCTTAATGGTATCATCTCTGACAGTGAAGCAATAAAAGCATATTAGTGACCCCCCTGACGCAACATGTTTACAAGCAAAGCCAAAGAGATGGATCATTCTATCTGCAAAATGGCATTCCCGGCCTCCCAACCGGTTGCTGTGAATCATGGAAGAATATGGTCTATGTAATGTGCATGGAGAGGGAAGTGTCTGGTCTTGTAATCAGGTGCCGCCACTCCAGAAAAAGCCCACCTCCGTGGTGTGCATTAAATTCAGAATGGTGCACTGCTAGAGGGCAGCAAGAATGGTCATCCCTTTCAATCTCCTATCAAGAGCAGATGGTAGGTGGGAATGTGGGCAAATAGGGAAAAACCACCAACCTATTTCTCAACTGAAACACTAGCCCAGCAATTTTCAACCAGTGTGCCATTGCTCATTGGTGTGGCATGAGAGGTCCACAAGTGTACCACGCGAGTTTGGAGCGCAGTGGTTGAAAACCTGGCAGAGGAAGAGGAACAGACAATTCATGAATACAGACAGTTAGCCTAAAAACAGAGGCCATGTTCTTTTTTCTAGCTTCTAGCGCTTGAAGAACTAGAGACCTTTTTCCAACATGTTCTGGTCATGTTCTTTTTTTAGGTTCTGGCATGCTAGCAATGCTAGAATTTTTCCTATCAAGCTCAGAGCTAGGAAAGGTGGCCACCACCGTGCTTATGTCACTTCCGCCTATTTTCTAGCAAAACAAATGGAGGAACCTATAGGGAACAAGGCAGCATCCATAGTATATGCAGTGTATGGTTACAATGTGCCGACCTCCATGCAATAGATTTCAATGAGGGTATGCCATTTTACTGTTTTTAAAATAACCGCTCTAGAAGCATTCTAGCAGCATGCTGGAAACATCACTTCCTCATTTTTTCTAGTTTAAAACAAGAACACAGTCAGAGCTGCAGAACCCAGAAGAGTCTCCCAGAGACCAGAACTAACATCTCAAGAGGCAGAAACCAGAGAAGGCCATAGAGGTCAGTAAGCCATGAGAAGAAAAATGTTGAAAATTGCTGCTCTAGCCACTGGCCATCACATAAGTTCAATATATCTACTGCAATACAAATGAGAGGACATGAAAGAGTAACAGGGACCTGTAAATAGGGTTTAGTGAATGTGATATTGCCAACCCTGCATGGCACACATTTATTAAATGGTGAGGAGCATTTTTCCCCCCGTGGCAAGTGATGAGGCAGTGGGGCTCAGCAAAGACAATCTGCAAGGCCAATCCAAGGCTTCATTAAGAGGCAATGATTGGTTGTATTTTAATCAGTTGCTGGAATGAAAGTTCTTACCTGAGTCTCATTCTCCGCTTTTCATGCAGCATCTTTCTGATACCTTCCTCCCCATTTATGTTCATCTCGTTGCCTGCATTGCAGAGCAGGGTCAATGTGAGTTAGAATATAAAATACCAAAAACAAAACAACTTAGCTTTAAGATCAGGATGATGGTGCTTGCCAGTTTCTTGGTGCTCCGAAAAGCATGAGCAGTAGGAAGTGCACAGGTGTACACATTTGATCCCTGTTCTGTATATGCAACGTTGGGCAGAAATGAGTTAATTTATGCACCACATAAATGGTAAAAACTTTTCGCAATCTTATATATCATATTGGCTTCACAAGTTAGGCTCCATGGACCTACTTTGCCTGACTTATTCATCTGGACATTGGACAGGGAACGATGCACGCAGACAGAAATTAAACAGGTGAACCTTTTCTACTCTTGCTAGAGAGACACCCAATGAATGTGATGCATCTTTAAAAGGATACCCCTGATCAGTGTCTGCCTAGTGCTTCAGTGAAGGGCTCAGTGTTTCCAACAAATGCCACCTGCTCTTTTTCATTTATTTGAAAACACCAAATGGGCAGAAGGACTAACATAACACACATCTTCTCCTCCCCCCCCCCTTTCAGTTTAAACAGGAGGGAAAAGGCAGTTACTGGAACCAGATAGTAAATGAATCATTTAGGTGGAACTTGTTCAATCAGGGAGAAAAAAAAGAGAGGAGCAATGGGACAGATAAGGAGAAATCAGGAGCTTTGTTTAAGAGCCCAAGTCAACAAATCAAGCATAAAATCCTTCCCCTAACCTCAGGAGAAAGTGACCAGAAAATGAGAGATATCAGTAATGCAGCATCCTTCACCTTTCAGTTCAAAGACAGTCTCAGAGATGCTGGTTATTGAGTACAAGGTGGAATGCGGGAAAAGAAGGCTGCAATTCGAGCAGAATCCCAAGTCTAAATGAGTGTGTATCTGACGTAACTTTGGAAAACTATAGTGTAATGTAATACAAGTAAGCCCTATTGAATTTAATGGAACTTGGGCTGCAATCTTAAGCACATTTACCTGGGAGTAAGCTCCATTGAATAAAATGGAAATTGCTTCTATGTAAGAAACCTGTATAGGATTGTGTCGTTAATCTTGGATTAGTGCTACAGGACTACAACCTAATTTTTTTGAGTTTCAGATAGTCTATACAAAATAATAGTCCAAAGCCAAATGAATAGAACTCACAGGTGCAAGGTGAGTGGCAGTGGAGGTGGGCAGGTGGGAGGAACAGGGGAGTTTCTGGGCAGGAAGGGAATGGGAGAGGCAGGGGGTAGGATCGGTCGCACTCACATGTTGCCAAATTGTATCCCTCTTCCTTTCCGCCACCATTACACTCCTTAATTCTGCACCAGCAAAATAGATGGCTCAGAACTATAGGGAAAGCAGAGTCTTTCCCCAGGCAAAGAGAACAAAAGTTCCTTTACCCTGGGAAGACCTCCGCACCTGCCACTCCCAAACTAAGATGCAGCACAGATCAAGAGCTTGGGTGGGTGTATCCATACCAAGAGCCTTATTTTGACACCCCTGCTCTACATGAATTGCCAGCTGCTCACTGGGGTTTAGGCAGGGCTGTTTCCCAGCCCTACTTGGAAAAGGTGACCAGTTGCGATGGAGGACAGAACGCCTATACCTTTAATCATTGCATAGAAGAGGGAATTTGGGCAGGTGCAGCTTTTTAAACCCTTCCATGTTGAGCTGCACCTGCTGACATTCCCTCTTCTAAACCATGGGTAAAGGTACGGGCACTCTGTCCTCCACTGTAACTGGTCATCCTGTAATTGAAGGTCCCAGAGATGGAAACTGGTATACGCAAGCATGAGTTGTGCCACAGTTCCTCTCCAAGGCTTACTGAAGCTGCCAAGATTTGTGTGGATCAGTAAACACTACCCACATACATGGAAGATTTTTGTTTTCTTCTTCATAGAACGGAAGCCTAGAAATCTCCTTGGATATGCAGTGAAAGATCAGGGCTGTTTTTTCCCGAGATGTCAGTGGACCTGCCAGATTCTGTTAGATGCTACATTCTGCACTTTTCTGTGCACGGCCACTGTGCAGATTTGGAAAGCACTTGTGTTATGAGCTTGGATCCAAAACCCTAAAGCTGTTAATGCGTTAGATTCAGGCAATCTGGCTGGTGCTGCCAAGCTGAAAAGAGTTCTGAGCAGCCTGTGACGCTAAGATGCCTGTAAAGGAAGATACTCTGGCTGTGTTTTGCTGGAGAGGTGAGATCGTGCTGGCTCCTAACTAAGCTATGCAACTGAGCTAACCTCCTGGATGGGTTGTGGAGCTTCTGGTTTGCCAAAAAAGCAAGGCAGCAATTGAATTGGCCCAGTACTCGCCACAATACCAGACAGTGAATAGCTTAGCGTAGAACCGGATGGGAGATGATGACAGTGGGCCTGTCAGGAAGATCTATGGCTCATTGGCCAAGCACACAATTTCCATGCAGACAGTCCCAGGTTCAATCCCTGGCACCACTACATGGGCAAAGATGCCTCTTTGAAACCCGAACGACTGATGCCCACGCTACACTAGATGGACCAATAAGTTGACTCAGCAGCTTCCTAAGCTCTTGACAAAGGGGTATTGCAGCAGAGAAGATTGTTTTTACTCATTCATGTCAAAATTATCTTTGAGCATTGCATAATGGATGGAGTTAGGTTTAAATTAGAAAAATAGTCTCTCTTTGATGAACAAGGCCCATAGCTCAGATCTGTCATTGCTCCAGGTTGCAGGGAGGAGCCCTACAGTTAAACGTACCTAGGACTCCTTTCCCAATAATGCCAGATCTGTGATGCTGGGTGACATGGCCTGCAAGCGTATCAGGGGGTATGGCTAGCATGCAGTGCCAATTCCCTCTCGTGCATTCACTGAATGAGAAGAGAGGGAATTGTTGTCTTCTAAAAGTTAGGAGTCAGCAATACTGCTTAATGAAGAGGTAGTGATTGCAAACTCTTGCAAACTTCTTGAGAAGCATTTTCAAAATGCTACATTTCAGAGCAGGCATTGACATACCATATGGTAGACCAGGAAGCACCCCTGCAGCACTTTTGTGGAATGCTTAAACATTGGTTTTTTTTCCCCCCAAGATCTTTTATTAGGTAATGTTGCTTGTAAAACCAAGAGGAATTGGAATGACATTTGTTAGACTGAGAGCAGAGGCAGTAATCCGCTATCGTGCACAATCATTTTAATATGTGTTACAAGAAGGGGTACTCAAGTTAATATGTCCCATGTATTTTTAATCTTCATTGGATTATTAAGCATAACAAGTGCTAAAATAATGCCACACACGCACAATGCACCCGTTTTACCCAAGCAATCAGTCAAGTCAAAATTTGTATCTCTGCTTTTGAAAAATAGTTAAACTCACAGCACAATCCTATAAATCAGTGGTTCCCAAACTGTGGATTGGGACACACTGGTAGGTTGTGACCTGATTTTTGGTGGGTTGCCAAAGGGTGATGGAAAGATCAGATAACTAATTGCCTCAAGCCCTGAGGCTATTCAAAAAATCAGATACTGCAGCTGCTAATTACCTTGCAAAGAGCTCAGCTCCTGCAGTTTGCAAGCATGCGTAAATATAGGGAGATCTTTATTTATTAGAAAGATCTTTATTTATTAGAGGGTCTTTTCTGGTTATTATTATTATTATTATTATTATTATTATTATTATTATTATTATTATTATTATTATTATTATAAATAAAAATAAATAAATAGAATACTTCTTTCCATATCTCCTTTATTGAAAGTCTGATAAACCTAGGTGGGTGCCAACAGAGTAAAAAAGTGGGTCCCGGTGCTAAAAGGGTTTGGGAACCACTGCTTTATATGTTTACTCAGGATTAAGTCCCATTTTGTTCAGTGGAACTTGCTATCAAGTATATGTGTTTAGGAATGCAGCCTAAGGATCAAACTAACTGTTTCCGGAAATGTGCTCCGGGCAGCACAATCCTAACTTGTGCTGGAACAGGCAGGCTGGCTGGTCTGCGCTATATCCACCACAAGTTTCGAGCTGGCTGAGTCAAGGGGAAAAAATTCATCTTGCCCCAAGGAGAGCTGCAGTGGCCCCAATGGGTCTTCTTGAATCTGCATCACCTGAAGAGGTGGAGTAGATCTGAACAGAATGGAGCAGCCTGGAGCTGGCTCTTGGCCCCACCTCACGCTCCCCACTCGCCCATGGGCCCACCCACCTCCCACCCTGAAAAGCCTTCTCTCCACCCTCCCCATGCCCCCCCAGACCCCTGCGCTAGCCAAGCTCAGCAAGTGCAAACTTACTGGGCTTGGTCGGCGCAGAGGCTGATTCTGGCCTCTGCAGGCCAGCACAAGGGACTTTACAGCACGTTTACAACCCTCCTAAGTTAGCACAAGGCACTTGCCCCAGCCAAGTGCATCCTTTGTATTGTGCTCTAGGAGGTGTATGTTGATCCAGAAACCTTTTAGACACATACAAACACAGCCATGAGGGGGGCTCCATTTAGATCAGGACCACTCCCTTTCCATTCATGCCATTTTCCTGCCCCCAAAGTGACTTTTTGTAGCTATAACCAAGAAAACATTGATGTGTTTTGACCAGGCTGCAACCCAGAGGAATGCTAAGCAAAGCCTGGAAGAACATGACCTTCAGCAGAGTTATTCAGTAGTGGGTGTTTGACAAAGCTTCACTACTTCAGCAAAGCTGAATTTAAAGGGGTAACACTCTGAGTTTGAACTACACATTGTGGCACTATTGGATACCCTTTGCCTTCTTCACTGGGAATCCATGAGGCTTAAGTGGTAGATGGACCAACTCAAGACCAAATGGCATGACTGGAGACCTGTGAATAGCCCCCCCCCCCAATGTTTTGTTCTGTTCATGTTAATAGAAGCTGTGAGAGATCCAATTTGGATGAGGACCAGCCGTGAAAAATGTCTAACCATTTCCCCTGCACTTTCTCTCCTGATTAAAATAATCCATCAAAGCTGCTTTTTGGCCCAATACGGCAAGTGATACAGGATTATTTGAGTTTGGCACTGTGAGGCTTGAGGATCTGGAAAATGGTCTGGGGGGAAGGGTTCCCCTCCTTCCATTGTTGGTCCACATGACTGCTCTTATCATTTTTTAAAAAACAATGAATTTTGGAATTTAAAAACAGAATTTTGGAAATTCTGTTTGTGGGTCTTCCATGGCATGTCTGGATTGCCCATCCTCCTCCTCATTTTAGCTGCTAGTTCCTGGTGACTCTGTGTCTTTCCTGTCCTCAAAGGGGAGCTCCCCCTTGGTTTCCACATCCAGTGGATTCTGGGCAGATGTTTTTAGTTCAGATCATTGCCATTAAATGGCCCTTGGGATTGGGTCACATCAAATCGTTAAGGTGTAGTGGATGTTAATGCTGATCTTAAAGCTCATCGCAGCTTTAAATATTAATCAATTTTTGAAAAAAAAATCAGATGGGCTAAGGGGCTTCAGCATAGTGGCGCTTCCTTTTTTTTCCTTGCAGACTTTGGTTATTTCTGTGCATTTATTTGTGTTAAAAGATTTATATCCTGCCTTCTCTGTAAACCAGCAGCAGCTAACACATAGTAAAACAAAGCATATCCAAAAACACTCTATTTAAAGACGATAAAAACATCTCAGCAAATCCGAAAGATATACGGGAATTCAATCTGCTGAAACCATAAAAACTCCCAGCTCTAACACAAAGCATCCATTCAGACCATGAGTGCTCTGTACCATTGAAGAGTCCAATCCTAAGCTGTATGGCCTATGCCAGTTATTCCCAAACAGCGGGTCGGGACCCACTGGCAGGTCGCGACCTAATTTTTGGTGGGTCATGAAGGGCTAGGCAGAGCCTCCAATGTAAACACAGGTAATGACAAGATCAGATAACTATTTGCCTCAAGCCCTGAGGCTATTCAAAAATCAGATAGCTGCTAATTACCCTGCAAACAGCTCGGCTCCTGGGGTTTGCAAGCATGTGTAAATACAGGGAGATAAATATGATGATAAAGAATTCCAAAGAAATCAGAAATTTTATGGTTTTTTAAAAAATTTTCTGGGGAGAAATGTGGGAGAAGGATAGCATTCATTAAAGTTCATTAGGGCTGCTTCATTTTGAGAATTGAGTTTTTTAGAAAGAAAGAAAGAAAGAAAGAAAGAAAGAAAGAAAGAAAGAAAGAAAGAAAGAAAGAAAGAAAGAAAGAAAGACCTGCTCTGTTGAGACCAATCTCAATACACAATGAAGGGAAGCAAACTCTGAAAAAGTACTCCAGATAAGCCCTCTTGCCATGTTTCTCCAAAATGTTCAAAGGCATGAGAAGCATGTATAACAAACCTGTGAGGTTGGTTAGACTGAAAGAGGAGAAGGCTTCTAGACTCCAAGACAAGTCGTTCAAAAGGGTGTGAGACTTGCAAATGGTTGTGTAGGTTGGCAAGTACTGGCCTAGTCAGAAGCCTACCTTGGTGATAATCCATTTGTGTGGTGAAATGGACACCTTGTGTTCCCTCCCCTCCTCTAAAGCACTCCATGCCTGGACCCACGAGGGCCCAATTTTCACAGCCTTTAGCCACTTAAAACTGCAACTCAGTATTCAATCATCATCTTAACTTTGCAGACACGAAATGAGCAGATCAGTAATCTAAGTCTTGGTTTTGATTTTGGCAGAGAATTCCTGCAAGTGAAATTCACTGTGGTCAGTCAGTCCCCATAATGATCACTTGCCAAAGCAGCTGCAAATTGTAAATTCCAACAACAAAAGCGATTGTTTCCAGCTAACCTGAAATCCAGGCCTGTTAAAAGGATGAATGGCACTGAAAACCAATGGCACTGATAGTGCCTCATTTAAAGACTGTGCAGCTAGACCATGCACAAGCCAGGCTCATCTGGACCAGAAGTCTCTGGGGCTGCTTAGCGTTCCATCATACCATTCACCTTCAAAAGGCGTGCCATTTACTTTACTGACCTGAAAGCGTTTTGTTGGTATGTTCCTTAGTCGTCCTCAGCATAGCACTTTATTGTTGTCACCTGCCCGTAGTAAACTCGCCGTATTTACAAGGAAGCGGAGCTTAAGGCTACATCCGTCCGAGTTTGGTGATCTGCCAAGCTGGAAACAACATTTAACAGGCTTTTAATCTATTTCATAGGTTATTGTCCCCAAGAGTGCTGTTACGAGTCTGCAGACAAGAAAAATGAGAACAAAGGGTTATTTTCACTTACAATTCAGTCGCTGACGCTGCTGGTATTATTACTGTGTCACTGGTAATCAAATGAAGGTGTGCTAATCGCAGTACCCTTTAAACATGCAAAAAAATCCTCCACCCCGCCACGACAATTGTTGTTTTAAAGCCAAACAGGCTTTTAGAAATGTGGAAATGGTCCCATTATAGGTTGGCATAGGGTGGAGATGCCAGCAGAGTCAGGCTGTCAGCTGGAGAAATATCATCTTTGTCTGGATGTGTTTGATTGCTCTTCGTGTTGAAAAATGTTAGAAAGGGCATTTTGAGTTTTAAGATATATTAAAAATCCAGTCAACAGCCTGCTCTCTTTCACCTTTCAAATCTAAATGGGTACATGACAAGTAATATAGACTGGGTTGTATTTGAAGGACCAGAAAGTAGCCAGTGTATTCTATTCTTTTCAATCTTAGACATTGTTGAACAGAATGAGATGAAAGGATTATGTAATGTTACATTCCCCCACATAATAAAACTCCCTGCATGCAGAAAACTAACATGGCAGGGAGATAGTTATGCTTAAGGCTTCCTGCCACTGTGCTAGCTTTCAGCAGTTCAGGAGATGTTTATGCAGAGGAGCGTTCCAAAATGTAACACACATACATCTTCATCAGCCATCTTCATCAGCTTTTAAAGAAAAAAACCAACCAGAGTATCATCTCAGGTCAGAGCCCCATGTACTCCTGCTTGAATGAGCTTCATCCTTCACTTCAGTGAAGGCAACTCCCTGTGTTTATCCCTTCAGACATATGGAGGTTCCTCTCTCCACTGATGTATATGAGGGATCCTTTGCAAACAACAGACCTTGGTGCATGATGTATCAGAGCCTCTGTATTCTTGAGAAGTCACTGTGTTGATGTTCATGGAAATAGGCATCATGTATAAGGGAGATGAGATTAAGGGCCCAACCCTATCCAATTTTCCAGTGCCAGTGCAGCCATGCTTGTGGGGCATGCACTACATATTGTGGTGGAGAGGCAAACACAGAGGACTCTTCAAGGCATGGGAACACTTGTTCCCTTACCTCGGGGCTGCATTGTGGTTGCACCAGAGCTGGAAAGTTGGATAGCATTGAACCTTTAGTTGTTTGCAAGGCCATATTCCATGATAAAGCTGCTACAGGTGGGAGGGATGTCAACAGTACCCAGATTTGTGAAAGCTCTGAACTGTGCTGTGATCATGACAACACACCACATTCTGGAACACATTTAATAAGTGGGTTGAGTCAAGGTGTGGTGGTGGTGTTACAGTCTTTGCAGCATCCCAGTACTGAACTTGGGACCCCAGGGGAGGAAATTCTGCATTAGCCAGCCCTACCTCTGAATCTCTCGCACCAGCACAACTATGACTGGTAGCATGGGTGTACTGTGTGAAGATGATGGGTACTAGGAAGTACTCCCTTTGCCATTTGTCCCTTCCCTTCTATTGAGTTCTACACCTGCTCTGGGTACATTTGCTCTCTGAGGTGAGGCAAGCAGCCACCAGAACCAAGGCCTTCTCAGTGATGGCCCCAGCTTTGATTGATGATTGGCAACCTTCAGTCTCGAAAGACTATGGTATAAGCCTACAGCACCCAGTATTCCCAGGCGGGCTCCCATCCAAGTACTAACCAGGCCTGACCCTGCTTAGCTTCCAAGATCAGATGAGATTGGGCAGCTTTATAGCACTCTCTTTCTGTGAAGGTCTGCCTGGTTCCCACTTTCTTTCTGATGCCATGCTAGGACTTCGCTCTTCCGTGAAAACTTTGTTGGTGTTATTTTATTGTTGCTATTCTGCTTTTGTTTTAAATACATGTGCTTTTATTTCTTTTTAATTGTAGGCAGCTTTATTTTGCGGAGACAAAAGAATCATAAGTTTTTTGCTTTAAAAAAAAATAAATTAAGCCCGCAGAAAAATTTAAAAGCAAGGTGACAAGGATCAGAAATCTAAAAAGTCACTTTCCCAAATGATGTTATAGGTTATGGTTTGCCTGTAGACACTGGGATAGGAAGGGTGGAGGGCATTGTGCAATGCCTGTGTGTGACGTGGGAATAGCACATTTTCATTTCAAATGATAGTTGCTGGTGTTAAATGGTCACATTTCTTAGGATTTGGAAGATGTGAATGTTTTGTAGTCAAGGACTCTACAGATGTGCTAAAACTACTCATCACCGGCCACAGACTGCTGTTTTTGCCAAAGAGAATATAGCACCTACTGCCCTTCAGTCTGCTTCAGACTAGAAGACGGTGAACATTTTCTGCAAGTACAAAGATGTTAACATGCAAAAAGATGGCCAGATTCAAAGGATGTAAAATCTGATTTGATTTTCTCTTCTGAGAATTGTTCCACAGCTACCCTTCTTCTCCAGGTTAATATTTGAACTCTTAGCTTCCTTTTCTGAACACGACAGAATCTTTCTCTTTTTTTCCCCTCTAAAATGAGTTTTCTTTTTTTTCCCCCACTAGCTTCTAATAATAGTTTCTGGTATTGGTACATTTTACATCTGCTCTGAGCAAGCTGTCTTGCTGCATCTCTGTTTCCTCATAACTACATAACTTCCAGCTAAGCTGAGATCCTCACTACGAAACTCAGCCCCAACGTCTATTGTTAAAATAGCCCCTGGACCCACACCTGCAAATGTGATGAAGTCCACAGATCTGCCAGCAGAACAGTGAAAGCAAGGAGGCCATGTGGACAGTGCGGTATGAACAGTGCAATTTCAAGAGAGGTTTGGGGAAGAGAATTCCTAAGTGGAGCTACGCAGCGTTGAAGCCGGCATGGCAAATGATTCAGCCCAGAGATAATCATTTTGGGACTCACCAGATGAGTGTAATCTTTGCCTGAACTTGTCTCTGAAATTGTGTAGAAGGGCCCCCGTCATAAGTCTCCAATTAAACATTTCCCCACATTTAAGCCTTCCACTTTTCAGGGCCTGGACATTAACAACCTCTGCACCTACAGTCACTAGGGTTTTTGTCGCCTGGTGCAGGAGGCCAGCATGTCATCCCTATGATGGACGCTTCCATGCAATGGGCAGGGCAACACCTCAAGCAGTGGCATGGTGATGAATCATGGCCTTGTCCCCACTGGGTGTCTGGCTATAACGTTTGACAGAATAGGGATATTTCCTATTGGCCTGGGGAGAGGTCCAAAGGGTGTGCATGCAGATTCCCCAGCCTTGCATTTGCCCCAAGGCCTGGTAGATCCTGGTACCAGCTTGTCCGCAGTGTTTCATTGCCTTCCGACGCATGAGACTAGTTTACATTGAGAGATTTTTCATATTTTATGCTAGGGATGTTGGACATGAAAATCTAAAGCTGTTTTTTGTCCCCTGTACAGAGGCAGATGAAGCAATTCCAGCAAAAGTAGGTCTCTCTAGGCCTGGGGTCAGCAACCTGTGTTTTCAGAGCCGCATGCGGCTCTTTCAGTCCTCTGATGCGGCTCCCCAGTGGGGGCTGGAAGCGGGGCACCTTCCCCTTGGCCTCCGCCCAGCCAGCCCAGCCCCGAGGGCGCCTCATGTGCTGCGGGCGCTGGCTGCTGGTGAGTGCGGGGCGCCGCTCCTCCCTGCAAAGCTGCAGCTCCTTCCCTGCAAAGCGCCCCCCCCCCCACGCGCACAGCAGCTCCTTCCTCGGCAGGCAGGGAGGTGCAGTGGCGCTCTCCTGGACCTGCTCTCCGCGCCCCACTGCGAACAGGCGCCCGCAGGCGCCGCACTGCAAGCAGGTGCGGGGGGCAGCCGGGTACCTCTTCCCTGCGCTCTTCCTTCCTTCGCCCTGCAGCGCGCAGCGGGCTGAACAGAAGAGGCAAGGCTGGTCGGAGAAGCTCGGGAGACGCAGCGCTGCTGAGGCAATGGGCAGGAAGGAGTGAGGTGAGCTGCATTCCTGTCAACACTTCCCTGGGAGGAAGCCCCGTTCACTCTACTGGGGCTGACTTCTGAGGAGGCAGGCAGAGGAGCCTGTCCGCACTTCGCTGGGAGGAAGCCCCGTTCACTCTACTGGGACTGACTTCTGAGGAGACAGGCAGAGGATGTCCCCTGGTTCTGGTGTTATGGGAGAGTGTAAAGAGCATCTCCCTATCCACTCTGTCCATCCCCTGCATAATTTTGTATGTCTCAATCATGTCCCCCCTCAAGCGTCTCTTTTCTAGGCTGAAGAGGCCCAAACGCCGTAGCCTTTCCTCATAAGGAAGGTGCCCCATAAGGAAGGTCCCTTGTACAAGGGAGCTACAAGAAGGGGCTACATTACAAAAATGG
Organism: Tiliqua scincoides; assembly: GCF_035046505.1. NCBI lineage: Eukaryota > Metazoa > Chordata > Lepidosauria > Squamata > Scincidae > Tiliqua > Tiliqua scincoides. Next base: position 11,769,061 of record NC_089825.1, on the reverse strand, counting down.
GACCTGTAAGAGAGGACCGCATTATAAAAGTTGCATATACAAGAGGGGAGTGCATTATAAATTGGGACATACAAGGGGGAGTAATAACTATAAATCTCTTTATTGTATTGAAAAATACTAGTCATTAGATTTTGTATTTCATTGTACGTCTTTTACATTACTGTGGAAAAGACACAAAGATGACTATTTACTGTTGGTCAGGATTTTCTGCTAGGGAGGGCACCAGCCCAAGTCTTGCCTATAGCACCAAATTGGCTAGGGCAGGCCCTGGGAAAATAAATTAGTATTTAATTTAAATGTATTTTATTTTAGCTCTTTCGTTTTTTATATGTAATTCTAAATTTAAGATTATGGTGATCTTGTAACATTAAAATATGTTACATATTGTTTTCTCTGTAGCAGTTCATTCATTTCAAAAATGCAACACACTATAGTTTTTTTATACACAGCATAAAGGTAAAAAAAAACTATATATGCAGTGTTATCTTCATTTTAGATGACATAAGGGTTTTGTGGCTCCCAAGGTTTTCTTTTCTCCAGAAAACGGGTCCAAATGGCTCTTTGAATGCTTAAGGTTGCCGACCCCTGCTCTAGGCTGTGGTGTATTTGAGTCTCTTAACTTCTATGAAACAGGAAATGTTACAGACTGGGGAGCTTATGGAGAGGGGGTGGGAAGAGCCATCGCCAGAAAGCCTGTTGGAAGCATCTGCAAAGTTATTTCAAAGTACTTTTCATCTTCAAAATTGAAGTGGCTTATCAAACTCAGTGGTGTCTGAAATCGGATTTCCTTATCCTGGAGTGCATGTCACCCCTTGGCTCGTCACCAGAGAGCGCTCAGCTGAAAAGAATGAGATAGGAAGAGTTGTGTGTGTGTGTGTGTGTGTGTGTGTGTGTGTTTAAAGGTGACAGGCATTTTTGCGATGAGCAGGCCACACTGTTGATTTGCAATGCTGATTTAGGCAGTGGAAATGCCACACATCCAAGGGTTCTCAAGTGCCTTGCGATGAGCCGCTGTTCAAAAGCCTCCAAAGGGCCAGATGGCAACACAGACACCATTTTTTTAGATGGAGGCCTACCACAGTTTGTGCCCTACAACAAGCTCCTTTTCAAGGCAGCCTGTCTCCATTGGCTGAGTCTGCCAGCCTCTTTGCCCGCTCTGTCACTAAAGAATGTTAAGCCTCAAGGTTTTATTTCAGCCACAGTTCCCCATGGCTTAACCAGGGAACCGGTTTCATTGGCCAAGCTCACAGCCCCGGAACATGTGAATGAGCATTAGTATAGAGTGTTTTCCCCTCACTACAGTTAATCTCCCTACAACAGGAACCAGCTGGCTTGCCGTATCAGGCAAAAATTCACCAACTGCAGAGCTCTCTTTATTGCAGGAGCAGAATGCCACTGGAAGTTCACAAGTAGAAAGTCCTCCTTTCTGCTCCTTGCTCGTCATTTTCTGGTACTCAGAACTATGAAGAATACGGAGGTTCTGTACAGTGAGAGATGTAACTAGTAGCCCCGGCACCTGGGGCAGTGTGTCACAATATCACATGACATCATGATGTCACTTTCAGGTTCTCCCAGGAGGAGGTGGCACTGGTGACTTTGCACCCCATTCTTTCCCCATGAAGGCTCTACTTTGAAAGGGTACCCTCCAAGGGGGAGCCTCCGCAGAAAGAACTGGGGCGTGAAGCTGCCGCAGTGCGCACCCCCTCCTCAGGAACAACTGTAACCAGCTCAAGACGGTCACTTCCAGGTTGTCCCTAGAGGAAGAGGCGCTGGGGGCTTTGAGCCCCACTTGGTGTAGTGCCTGCGGCAGGTGCCCCTCAAGCTCCACTCTAGTTGCACCTCTGTATACTTTCATGTCTAATAGCTCTGGATAGAATTTGGCTGATCTTTATACAGCCGTCAAAGCTAGCAGTCAAATTGTGCATTATGCAATTTGGGGTATTTTTTCCTATTCGGAATTGACTGCCAATCAATGTTATGGGTCAAGATGACAATATGTTAAACATGGAATCAATCGAACATGGAACGGTCCCCAATGCATGGGCTGGGGGGGGGGGGAAATAGCTGGTTCAATGGGCGGTTTTGAGCAGTAAGGGAAACAAGAAGTGAGGATTGTCTGTGACTCATGCCCCCATTTCCAGCACCATTGATGTGATTTCACAGTTGCTTTATGGGCAGACAAGCTCTGATTACACATGGGTGCTCTGTGGCCTATGGAAATAAGATGCAAATGCATTCAAAAGTTGGCCAACTCATTTAATGATGGAAAAAACAATAAGCGTATCACATTTAACAGAGCTCCGTGAATAGCATTATGCCTTTTGTCTATTTTTACACCAGTTCAGTGGTGCTGTTGCTGAAGGTCACTCTTCAGGAAAGGCCCTAATTAAGATTTCTGCCTGCAGCAAATTGTAGGAACCATAATACATCACAGTGGAGCAACCCAGCCACAGATCATTGGCTGTCCTGATCCACTCCAGAGGTAGGAGCAGGTAATCTGGTTCTCGTCAGGCCGAGCATCATCTGACAATGTGATTAAAAATGCAGCACTTTGGGTTTTCTTGTACAATGTCACTAAAAAAAAAAGTGTATCCTTGCCAGCCAAACAGAATTGTTTAAATTATAGAGTGAAGGACAATCACAGAGGAAACACTTTTTCACTGACTGAGACTGGATGACAGTATTTGTACCAGCATGGGTCTTTCTGATCCATGCATGCAGATGCTGCTTTGCAACAGCTAGACCTGCTGTCGAAGGCTGGTTTGCATATGCAGGCACTTCGCTTGTGACTATAAAACACCCAGCAATGACTTTCACATGTGAATGGGCCATGCATTCCCTTCAGATGACATACTTTTGAATGAAGCTAGTTCACATATTTAGCTGCCAGTCTTCAATTGTACAGTGACCAAATACAGATAAATTAAGTGACATACAGCAGGTCATTTTTATTTGTGGACTCGGCATTGGCATTTTTGAATATACGTGGGCGCCAAGCTCACAGCTGGAGGGCCTCAGAGACCTCCTGGACATGGCTGGAATGCTAGTCACATCTGGGAGGCCATCTTAGGCATGGGGATGTTGTACATCTCAGAAGGCCTCCCTGTCATAACTAAAAGCCACTTCCGGTTTGCTGGGGCAGCCCCTCCTGCAGATTTCACTGTGGGTGGCCTTCAGCACTCTCTGAAATTCAGATTTGGCTTGACACAGGTCCATTTACTTTTCTCCAGTGGGCAATGAGAAATAAGTCCTCACCACCTCTGCCCTTTCTTTTCCTTAATACAAATTAATCTACAAGTAGTGGCAAGCCCATAGACCTAGAGTCTTCCTTAGACCCTAGACTTTGCCATGCATTCCCTATGCTCCATGTCATTGCTCAGAAGGATGTTGGGAATAAGTGGAATTGCATCTCCCATACTTCCCTGCAACAGTGGACATACCTGCTCATGCACAGATGTCCAGGTTTTAAGACTGAAACCTGAGGTTGTTGACAGGGTCCCTTAACAAGGTAAGTTTGGGAAAGGGGAGGGGCATGCCAGGAAGTACTCTTGAATGATCAGAGAGTTCTGGTTCTTCTCAGTTCCCAGTCTGGGGCAGGAAGAACCTAATGCAAAGAGAGACTTTCAGATCTGGAACCACTCTCTAACATCAAAGCGTCTCGGATCGATGGTGGTAGAAAGGCAACATGGACCTGTTTCGACCCAGACTCTGAGTGAAACAGGGGGGAGGATGAACCCAAAAGAATGATAACTCAAGCAACTCAGGGCGCAATCCTACCTGGCACTTGCACTAACCTGGGAGTGTCGCAAAAAGCACTTTTGCACTTGTTGTGGAGATAGGTCAGCACACTGATGTGTGCTGGTCTCTCCTTGCCACCGCAGGCCCCAGGGAGAGGGTGAGTTGCATCAGCCAAGCTCAGCCAATGCAGGGGTCTGGAGGGGATGTGTGGAGGGTGGGGAGGAGGCGGGAGGGAGGCGTTTCAGGGTGGGGGAGGGCAGGTGGAGGGAGGGACTGTGGACAGGCAGGCAGGGAGCAGGAGGTGGGGCCAGAACCTGGCGGTTATGCCGGATCCTGACCACGTTCTCAGCTGGCCCAAGACAGTCCTGGGCTGCTTGGATTTGCGCCACCTCATCAGGTGGTGCATATCCAAGTATACCCATTGGGGCTGCTACAGTGTGACACATGGTAGGGGAAACATTTCCCCTTGCCCCAGGATGGCCTGCAGTCAGCCCGAAACTTGTGCTGGGTACAGCGCAGGCCTGATGGCTGACAGGCTGAAAACCTCCCCAGAGCCAAAGGCAGGCAGCCATTTGCTAGGGGGAAGTGCCAGAAATAAGGACCAGTTGCCTTCACTATAAATCTTAGAGACGTACTCCTTTACACTGTCTGCTGTTTGACTAAAAAAAAGAGAAAAAGCTCAAACCCTGCCTCATTTTTATAACATTAACTAGTCCTTTTCAAATCGAGAACGTGATTGTAAAAGTTTTTTTTTTATTATTTTTAGTCTGAAGCATTTATCACCCCAAGCTTGACAGTGCAGGAAAGAACCAGTTAAGAGTTTTAACCTTGTGGGTCAGAGGCAGCCAGTTATCAATGGCAGCTAGCAAGAGCCTCTGCAGCATTTAATATGGCCCTTTTGTACAGGATGGCAGCAGATACAGCCTTGAAAGTCCGTGTGAAGAAAAACAGTGGCAGGCGTTTAATACACTGTGCGCCTCCAAGCCCAGGAGGAGGGGCCTTCTTTTTCCAGTTTTCCCATTGGGGAGGTGCTCTGTTGATACGAGGCGCATGGCGAAAGGCAACAGTGATATTTCCAAGCAACAAGGAGTCCACGCAATAAGATAACTGCCTTTTCTTAAAAAAAGATTCCTGGTTTTATCCTTCCCCCTGCCTCCTCTGCTGCAAATTGCATTGCTGTCGTAGCACAATTTGCTACGACAGCAGTGGACACCTCAAGAAAAGAAAGTCATCACATAAACAGCAGCTGGCTTACCTATGACTTTCTTGGATGTCACTTTTCAAACACATCTTCAAGGATTCCTCGCCTCCTTCTCCCCTCCCCCCCCCCGCTGCCCCCACCCAGCAGCTGAACGTGAGAAATATAGCCTGCATGTGAGAGATAATATTGTCCTGGGAAATATCCGGGGGGATTAATGTATTTTGACTGAAACTAGCTGGAAATTACACTTCAGGTTCTGCGTCTCGTAAATACGTCACCTAAGGAACAATGTGTTAAATGCGATCCGTACGGGTGTAAAACTGTACATTTTATGTGGGAAGGCAAAAATGGGCCCACTTCTGGAAAGCATTCGATGCTGATCATGTCCCTTCATCAGGATTATATTGAATTCTCCATTTCTTAATGAGGAAAAATGTGTTGTCTCTGCTGCAAAATAATGTCTGTGTTAATTACTCCAGTGTTGTTGTTTTTTTGCAAACTGTCCTCTGATGGCTTAATTGTAGGTAGTACAAAGTGATCTAACCCAATAGGGATATGTGTGTGTGTGTGTGTGTGTGTGAGAGAGAGAGAGAGAGAGAGAGAGAGAGAGAGAGCAATTTCCCCCATAATGATCCAATAGGAGTGTGTGTGCGTGTGTGAGAGAGAGAAATTTAAAAATTGCTTTAAAAATGCAAAGCCAGAGTGAACAGAGAGGCTGTAGAAAAGCCAGGCAGTAGGATATCACAGCACACTGAATGGATGACCACAGCAAAGCACAGCCAAGACGGAGCTATGAATGTTCATCAATAATGAGTGAAAATATATGATGCATCCGGAGTCAGCCGGCTGCATATGCCATTTGTATGGCTGCGGCTTGGGTTTTGATGGGGGAAATGGGGTCATTTGTCAGTTTTGATGGTGTTGCGTTAGCATTTGCACACTAGATGCGGGGTGTGCTGTGAGGAGGGCATGAAATGCCTTCATAACTGACACAATAGATTAGGCTCACCTGCCCACCTGTTTCTTAAACTCTTGCCTCAGACAGAATATTTGGGGGGTGTTTTCAAAGATTTCATTTTAAGGGGCCCACAGCTTGACAACTACCTGGTAAAATAGGTTAGTATTACGGCATACTCCATAGTAGCTGTGGTGCGGGGCTTGTCTAAGGCCGCCACCTTTTATGATTATGGAAGAGGCAATATCAGAGCCAAAGTTGGCTGACAGCTCAGTCACTTGGCTGCTGTACTGCATTAACTCTTGTAAGCTCTTTCCATTGGAGCCTTTTTGGACGAGTGTAAGCTGCTCAATTTCCAGACCTCAGCTCATGCTCCTTTGTGATCTCTTTGGACTCTTCTCGTTGATTCTGAGAATTATGCTGAAAGAAAACAAGTATGGGTATAGATGGGCTAGACCAGGGGTGTTAAACATAAGGCCAGTGAGCAGAATACAGTCTTATGAAAGTGCTTTATCTGACCAACATGAGAACTGGATTCTCTCAGCACTGATCGTTCAGCAGCACTGCTTCTGCCAAGGTTTGGGAAGGAAAAGAAAGGAGACTTCAGAAGGCAAGAAACACTGCGGGGGGGGACCACGAGGGTCACTTTGCAGACCACCTCTCAGCTGCTAATTTGCAAAGTGACACCTCAACATAAGCAGCACTGCTGAAAGGGCAGCCCAGGTGATGACTGAGCTCTCCCATTCTCCCGTATCTTGAAAATATGTTCAAGATTTGCACATTTTCTCTTCTGTCATTTGCAGGTAATGAGTTCCTAGGTGAGAATAAAGTGCTTATTTCTGGCCATCATCTGCTTAATGATGTCACTTCCTGCTTAACAATGTCATTTCCAGCCCTAAGTAGGTGCCATGCTGTATCTGGCCTCCTGTATGAAACAAATGTGACACTCCTGGGCTAGACTATTTCCTCTGAGCATTGTGTTCTTATTGTCCAGTCTCTCTGGGCTGGATGATAAGGTGCAACTGATTCCACCATCAGTTCAAACAAGCATCCCTGTTTGTGGCTTCATACACAAGTATGAAATAAATCCTGCAGTAAATCCTGCTTCAGCAATTCTGCCACCCCTCCCCCACCCCCACTCCCCAGCCACAGTGAAAGTTAAGGGTATTGGGCTAGAATTCAGAATAGCTCAGAGAGTAGCATATAGCCTGTTAACTAGAAATTAACTGTCCTCACTTCTTTAAGCTTTAAAATTGGAGAAGGCGCATAGCTCAGTGGTGGAACACATTCTTTGCATGCAGAAAGTCCAAGGTTCAATTCCTGACTTCTCCACTTGAAACAATCTCAGGCAGGAGATCTGGAAAAGGGTTGTGGCCTGGGGACCTACACAACTGCCTTCAGTCAGAGTAAACAGTACAGGGCTCCGTGGACCACTGGTTGGACTGAGTGTAAAGCAATTTTATGCGCTCAGATTCCTTCAGTTTTGCTGACATTGTCTGAAAACCTTAGCCTTGGTTAGTTAGTTCTCGAGAAAGAATAGTTTTATCATTTCAGAGAAAGGGGAAAGGTTACCTCTTTCAGTTCAGATGTACCTTCCACCAAAGATATACTTTCAATTGCTCTGTTTTGTGAGCACAAAGGAAATACCCCTGCATCCTATCCAGGTTCAGTGCATTACAAAAGGTAGAATTTAATTGAAAGAGCTGCAGACAACAATTGCACCCTTGAGCCCCTAAATGTCTACCGGCTGACTGTGGGCAATAGTAGACCGCGCATGTTCTCTCTTTAAAAATGTTGGACTGCATGGCTGTGTTGTGTTGTCAGGCTGCCCTAGAGAGCCTTCTCCACGTGTCAAGTCTTCTTTCGGTAACTGCTCTGTAGTGGAGTCAATTTTCAAAACAAGGCAGCTTGGCAAAATGGGTTGCAGCGAGGGCAGGGGAGCAGAACAAGAGTCAAGCTTCATCTCTGGAATGAGAGCTGGAATCAGCGAGAGCCAGGCTGGGGGAAGAATGACGGAGAATCTCTGCTAAAAACTGTCTCCAATGAAATTGTGTTGATCCAGTATGCTAATTGCTTGGCAATGAGGCCCACTCAAAGCCAAGCAGGTCTAGCGCAGTGCATGATGGTCAATTCCGCATCAAATTAAGCCGTGTCCTGTTGCTGGTAATTGTTACCATTTATATTGCAGCAGGAGCATGAGACTTAACTGAGCTGGAGACAGTATGAGTGCATAGAGAGTGCCAGTGTGCCATTGTGAATTAAATAATGCGCTTGAACAGGGGAAGAAGTCCCCAGTTAAAATCCTTTCTCAGCCATGGAACTCACTTTGAGCCTGACAAACTCTCTTGGTCAGGTATACCTTATATCTTTGTGGTGAGGAATAACATGGGGATAATCCGTGCACACCACTCGGAGCTCTTTGGAGGACAGACTGAGTTCATATGCAATGCCAGGATGGTGTTGGACTTCTACTCAGCCATGAAGCTTCCTGGGTGACCTTGGGCCAGTCACTATCTTCCAGCCTAACCTACCTCACAGGGTTGTTCTGAGGACAAAAGGGTGGAAGGAACCTTGTACCCCATGCTGAGTTCCTTGGAGGAAGAGCAGTAAAAAAATGTGAAAAAATAATACCAAAAAAGGACATTTAACCCAGCTAGCTGACAATTACCTGTAGGGCTTATGCTCTGATCAGGCTTGAATGGCCGTATGAGTCCACCTCTCCCATTCCAGTTTTTCAAAATCGCCTTGAATATCCTTGTCACTATATTATTGTTCTAGGATGCCTGCCAGTATAGAAAGCCAATTCAAGTGCTTCCCAGTTTTCAAAAACTGCTTGGGAAAAGAGTTCAGTACAAAATGAGAGTCAATTATGTAGGTCTTTCTCACTTAAATGTTGCACTCCTTCATGGACAAATTGCGTTCATGTGGGAAGGACCCACGTCCTTCACTGGCCCAGTGCAGAAGCCCTTCACCGGCATCACACAGATGGCCCCACACAGAGACCACAGCCCTTCACCAGCCCCCAGTTCCCTCATACACACTTTACCAGAGCAAGAGGGGACGAAATTATAGAGTTGACTCCCATGGTACTGCTAGTACATGTGAACTGGCCCTAAGCTGTCATTCTACTTCTCACCCTAGTTCATTTCTTTTGCATTGCAGTCCATTTCCAACATGCTCTGCCTCTCCTCCAGTGGAGGGATAAGGAACCATTTTCAAGATGGTACCTTACTATGCATGGTATTCCTAAATAATTTGCTCTCAAATGGCACTATCTTTTTAGAAAATTATAGTAGTTTTGATAGCAATCTGTATGCTAAAGAAGGAACCTAAACTTTTGGTTTGGTCAGCAATCCTGAACACAATTAGGCCATTTCAGTTCCATCATCATCAGTTGAATTTAAGGAGCCTAACTGCAGACCTGCACCCTTGAGGAGCAACCTATTGTCCTACAGAATTTTATTTTGCAACAATACAATAAACATGTTTAAAGGCAGGGGGGAGTTACAGCCCTTGCTATGAGCAGCAACTATGTAAATAGGATTATTCCCAACAGCCACACCATGCCAAGGTATTAAAAACACATTGCTCGAGAAGTGACGGTTATAAATAGCCAGGCTCGTAGCTCAATACATTAGCGTGCTAGACTTATGATTCCTCCATAATTATGGAATGAAAGCTGCAATCCCTGCAGTGGGTGAGCATTTAAAATTACAGCTGAAGTAGTAAATTACTGGTCCTGAAATGTCCTCATTGGACAGATTGCTTTCAGTTCATGAAGAGAAACACAGAGCCGTGTCAGAACTGGATTCCCCTGGTGAGCTTAATGTGTTCTATTTAAAAGTACTAGATGATGTAAAGGAAGGGTTTTTTTAAACACTTCACCAGCATCAAATACCTATTATTTTTTATTTCAAAATCAAATTGTATAAGTTTCTTCTCGAAGGTCCTTACTTGAGTTCTGACAATTGTTCTTGCACCATTTTTCAAACCCCCTCCCCCAAAAAACAAACCCTACCACATCTTTCTTGGATTCAAAGAAGCCTGTCTCTGTTATAGTGAAGTGTCAGTGTTGTGTAGTGGTTAGGATGAAGGAGGATTCAAATTCCTACCCTGTCTTGGAGCTTACTGAGTGATCTTAGATCATTTTCCTTCAGTCCAATCCAAAATAAAGATGGAGAGACCATGCGACGAGGTGAAGGACAGGCAGAATAAAAATGAAATGGATTACTTAATTAAGGCCAATGTTGTTCCTTTAAAGACCTGAAATAAAATCTCCTTGCAGCCCCCAGAGAAGCATGGGGGGAAAAGAGTTTTATGTTTACAAGATCTGTTTTTGTCAGAGGGTCACCCCCCCAGCTTTGTAAATTCACTCCCCTCATGTACAAGACGAGAGCTGGGCCATCCATGTTGCGAATGATCCAATTCACATGTGGTGGCAGGTTGGTGCTGAAGCAAAAGGGGCAGCAAACAGATGCCCTACCATCACTTCCCCAACAGTCACCCAAATCACTGATGGCACACTGCTTTTTTGCCATTCACTACGGATATCCAGCTGGAACGAGGAGTTCTATGAAAGACTAGAACTATTCAATTGTAAAAATCCCTACGGGGGTTTAGAACAGCCTGCCTATGTAAACCGCCTTGGATTAAAGTCTGAGGAGAAATCTGATGACCAAAGAAAGGCGGTATATAAATACCTGTATAAATAAAATAAATAAAGCTGAGCTCTGGCTGACGCCATAATACCAGGCCTTCTCTAAAACTCTAAAACCTTTTTTTGGCCTAACTCACTTCCATTAAATGAATATGAGATCATGAATGTAAGAGTATATGGAAACGGGTGAAAACCACTAATTTCTCCCACATTCATATTTTTAAATCTGGGAATGGTCTATGCTTCCTCTGAGATTTTAACTAGGGCTTGTAATTGTCATGAATGGGAAAAAGGAAAGATGACGCATTTACATTTGAGCAGAACTCTCCATGGTTGTTGCCCAATATAGTTTCTTCTTCGAAGAGAAAAAAACTTTGTAAATTCTCAGAATCACCCTGTTTTTAATTCGTTTTTAAAAAACATAAAAGTCTTTCTTTATGAGAAAAAAAAACACTCTGCATATACTCAGAGACATACACTGCATATACACAGCCTGTGGTGCCAGAATTTTTGAACAACAAATGTTTGCATCCAATTGCCAGATGTTTGATAAGCAAGTCAAGGTGTTTATCAAGCCCCTGGTAAGCCATGGCTGGTGTACTGCTTTCAGTCTTGGGATTCTGTTTCATGCAGACTGCTGCATATAGCCTCTTTCACCATACAAACTGTCAAAAAGAATTTTCTCCCTGTACCACACATGAGGAATCTTAGGGACAATTCCTAACAATTCCTCTTAGTAGCAAATCTTAGGGACAATTCCAAAAACTGTATTTCCACAATGATAACCAGAAGGTGTTGCCTCTGAAGTAGCTGCCAACTGAGAAGACTGAGCCAGAGAAGAAAAGAGTCATTTTAACCTGTTGTGACTTAAGAGCATGGGGATCTCCATGCCCAGACAGGGGAAGGGAACCCTCCCTGAGAAAAGCCTGATACTTAAGTCCCTCCACAGGGCATACATGACATAGTAAGAGAATGAACAGGCAAAAAAAATGTGTATAGAGTGTCAATTTTAGTTAATGAGGGAGTAGGTCACGAAACAGCCCAAAAATGCTCCCTGGTTATTACGGGGCTGATCTTTCAGCTCATAAAGTGCCAAACCAATAAATTAGATTGAAACTCTTTGGTCTCTTTGTAATTATATATCTGAGGATATCCCATTCAATTAATTATCCAAGAAGAGCATATTAACGCAATAATTCTGTACTGAATTTCTGCTCTCCAGGAACTCAGGTCTTCTAAATGAACTTCATCCCTAAAAAACACAAACGTACTTGATTTGCCTTGTACAATAGGGTGTAATTTCAAAGGACAAGTGTCTCTTCAGTGAAATGTGATGTTTGCTTGACCTTGAGCGCCAATAATTAATCTAGTGTCAATTGCCAGGAGTCAATAATATCCATGTTCCTCTTCCCCCCAGAGAGAGAGAAAGAGAAAGAGACAGTGTTTTGCCACCATGAATGGAAAAACTCTTCCACTCACAAAAGGGCTGTTTCCATCATGATGGGACACAGTTGACTGGGAAACACTCACCCCCTTCAATTCCAGAGAATCCCGTGAAAGACCACCAGATCTTCTTATGGTCCACCAGAGTTCATAAGATATGCAGAGGCGTCACTAGGGTTTGTGATGCAATGCATTACCCCAATGATGGGCTCAATGCAAGAGCTCACTGCGTTACCCCAATGATGGACCTCCTCTTGTAGCAGACCGTACAGAATAAATTACAAAATTGTATGCACAGCCGAAATGCAGTGGCATCACTTAGGGTTGGTCTAACCCCCATTAACTTTATTTATTTATTTATTTACAGTATAGGTCACCCAACCAGTCAGTAGCCAACAAAAAACCAGTGCCAACTTGGTGACACACAATTGAGTAAGAGTTCTAGTATTAGCTCTGATACATGTAAATTAGAGTGACTCATACCAACATCTTATTGATTCTCTGCTGTGTCATAACCCCTTTTTGGCTCTCAGAACAATCAGTCTTATTGATTGTTTTGAGTTTAGGAATTCTACTTTTTGTTACATAAGGCAGTTGTGTTTTCATTTTGTGATTATTCAGCTATAACTTTTGATAGAATTCAGATACTTCAACACAGTTTTATTGCATTCTACATCACACACTGAATATAACATGATGTTATTCAAAAATACCAAGATTTTCACCATTTTGTCCAACAGACCAAGTAATGTCAAGTGTAGTTTGTGCTTGAGTGTGGTGAGTGTATGTGTCTGCACAAATATACAAAGATGTATATGTGAGAAGTGCATAAGAATGATGAAGGAACAAAACACACATATGCAGACTGATGCAGGTCTCCGTTTGTTCCTTTTAATTCTTCATTCTTTGTTACCAATAAAGAAAAGCTGTCTACATTGTTATCATTAGCCATCGAATTTGCAAGGATATAAAATGAGACAAATCTCAGCACCGCCTCTCGAAGTAAATTATTGCTGATATTTCCTGAGCAATTACCATGCATAACCCTGATAAATTAAAATTTCAGATTCAGAAAGCATTCGGCCCTGCTCTCTTTTCAAGTGACACCCAATGATTAAATTCTTTCCAGGTGCTGCTTGATATGCATCTGGCGAAAAGAACTGGGAAGCATCTGGTCCCTAACAAGTAGACTTCTTTTCCCTTGGACATCCCACTAACAAGCATCTGTTGGCTGACTGTGCGTAAACAGGACTTGGACTGTGCTGGCAAATAAATTGTACCTGTGAAAGTCACATTGCAAGGCACCATTTGCAGTGATCTTGTCGCAGAGAGGGGGGAGCAAAGTTAAGGAAATAACCTGATATTAAGAAAAAGCAGGGCCTTTGCTGTGGCTGCCCAAGATGGTGGAATGACCGATGAAAGGAGGGTTGACTGTATTTCTCTGTCCTGGTCTTCAAGAGGACACAGAAATTCTTAGATCCAGCCAACAATGGGGTAATGTAAGAGCACTCCGTAGCTGTCAAGAGCAGGACCCCTCATTGCTCAGACTAAGAAGTTGATCCACTCCAGTCTAAAGGAGGCTAAAGGAGGTTTCGTTGGAGGGTCTCCACTGGGTGATGGCAGCATCACCAGCAGCCATGCTGAGTCTGAGGTCCTTGAGCTTATCAGTTCAGCATCTGCTCTGGGCTCAGTTCTAACCATTACATTTATTCAGACTGACTTTGTCAAGCTAGGCAGATGAGCTGATTCTTGTCCTTAATATTATGGTTTTAAAGTTTACATTTTAATTCTGGATTTTTTTTTCAAACAGTAATTTTAAATTTCTGTTCAAGCAGAGCTTTTTTTGCGTTTTTAAATTAGATTCTTTTGATGTTCAGCCACACTGCACATTTGGAAAAGTAGCCTATATATTTTTAAAATCAGTACATAAAATCAAGACTGCAAGCTTGTGTCATTCATCTACAAGCCAAGTACTCAAAAAATTGAAATCGTCTCTCTGGAACAATGAGGTGAAGAACCCCACAGTAGCTTTCTGTCTGCTTCTCTAAACATGCTGACTCTGAGCTGGGCCCTCAGTCTGAGCAACATGTATTTCATCCAAGCACACATTGGGCTGCTGTTGGATTGCCCACTGCATGGCAGTCACCTTTCATTAATGCATGTTCTTTACTTGGTGACTGTATCATCAAGCAGTGGCTTGTATGTGTGAATGAGGCCTTACAGGTCACAAACAGAACGTTATATTTCCATGTCCAGTCAAACAATACTTTTCAATGGAGACAGTTCACACTTTAGCTGGGAATCATCAAGCGTTGCATAATCGAGTAGTGAAAGATCAGGTTATGTACTTGCATGTGTGAACCAGCCAACAGCAGGTTGACAATGTGTGTCATTTCATTGGCTGCTGTGGCTTCATGATGGTTCCATGCATGAGGTTGAAACCCATCCCAAATGGCTCAGATGAGCAAAATCCATATTTAAACCTCCAATTTCGCTTAGTCTGACAGACATAACTCAAGCATATACATGTTTCAACAGAAAGGTCCTTCAGTGGCAAAAATCAGTTTCTCTGCTTATAGAGATTCAATGTGTTCAGAAATCATGCAAGGTTAAACATTATTACTTGCAGTTCTAAGAACCTGGATAAGTTATAGATGATGATGATTATAAGTTGAAGGTGTTGAAGATGGTTTTGAACAATGACAGTGAGTAGCCTATTGGCTCTCCCCCCTCCCCGGCTGTAATCCTACTGCTCTCTTGTAGACTCATATTCAAGTACAGAATTTTCATAGTACTGTGAGTAAATTTTGCTCCCCATTGAACCTTCAGATCCCTAGCAGACCTGGTCACTTGCCATGGTACCTCACTCTGCTAAAGTGCCCTTATAAATGCAGGACCTTCACCTTGGCCAGGTGTAATGCATTTCCCTCAGCTGTGCTGTATTTGTATTGGCAACCTTCAGTCTCGAAAGACTATGGTATCGCGCTCTGAAAGGTGGTTCTGGCACAGCGTCTAGTGTGGCTGAAAAGGCCAATCCGGGAGTGACAATCCCTTCCACACCGGGAGCAAGTGCAGTCTGTCCCTGGTCTGTCTCCCTGGCTATGGGCCTTCCTTCTTTGCCTCTTAGCCTCAGACTGTTGGCAAAGTGTCTCTTCAAACTGGGAAAGGCCATGCTGCACAGCCTGCCTCCAAGCGGGCCGCTCAGAGGCCAGGGTTTCCCACTTGTTGAGGTCCATCCCTAAGGCCTTCAGATCCCTCTTGCAGATGTCCTTGTATCAGCTGTGCTGTATGGAACATTTAACAAGACCCCATATAATGAAAGATCCTGTAGATTGAGCTGGGTATGATAGAATTTCTCTCTCATATGATCTTACACTGCAAGCTCCATCTAATGGCTTGCAAGAAATATTTTGCCCCCTACTTGAACAAGTGGGAAGATTGTTCGGACAATACTCAACTGAAGTATCTGTTGTCTTCTGAGGATCCGACTACAATTGAGCCTATGGGGGTTTATTTTAAAAACATGGGTTGTACCACCTAATATTCAGGGAATTATTACCACTCTTCAAGTTCATGAACTATCAGTTTGTGTATGTACGTATTATGCCAGTAAAAGTTCTGATTGATTGATTGATTGATTGATTGATTGATTGATTGATTGATTGATTGATTGATTGATTGGCTGGCAGACAAGAAACAGGGGGGTGGTAGCAAGAGTTGGCATGGAGATTAAAGAACAAGTTGAAATCCAACAAATACAAAGTGCAACTAACTGAGTACTTCCTTGAGTTATTCACGTGGTCCCTACACTCACCCTGTGAGGGGGCACACCTTTCACAAAGCAGCTGCTTTCAATGATGTTCTGGGGGAACACCTAAGCATCTTTGCATATGACCTTAAAAAGCCTGTTTGCTATTTTCATTGCCACTGCAAGAGCCGAGCCAAAGGTTCTCAACAGAAAACTGTTCTGATTTTATCTGAGAGGGTCGGGATGACCAAACTAGTTTACTTTTTACTACTCTGCCAGTTTCATGGTGACAGAAGTGGTTCAGTTGGTGAGCTCTGACTGACAGCCACCATTTTTATTCCCATGGATGCCCTTGTGAATGACTCTATACATCCCCAGCCACCAATAAGTTCCCACCTTTCAACAACATTTTGTCAGGCCCCTCTAAAATCAATGAAATGCCCTCCCATTTTTGCTACTTGCAGATGGGGTGATGAAAGTCAGGAGACCATTTTGGCTCAGTCACTGCACAGTGAGTTGACATTCTCATTGATCTGTGAACTGTGGCTCCAATATCCTTTTCCTGGTAGCTACCCCCAATTCAGATTCTAGCGGTATATATTTCTGGTAATATTTATTTTTGCCCCAGTCTGCATTACTTTTCACATATTTCCACTGAATCTCACTTGTCACCATGAGTGACCAGAGATGCAAATCCACATATTCTGCAGCCAAATATCACATCATGCTCATCTGTTGCTGGGATGACAGATATTTAGTCTCTGAAGACCCTTTATAAGTCTTAAGTTGTTGATTAGAGTGCATCTGTTCCTGCCAAATGAGAACAGACCATTTTCTGAGAAAGGGCAACACTTGCTTGCCTCGTGTCAACAGGGATTCAGCTTTGCTTCTCAAAGAATCTGCCTCGAATGACACTGTCAACACATTTTTGACAGTGAACAGAATGGGATCAGTGAGGGGCAAGGAGTGTCAGATGACTGCGACTATTCAAGGTCCTATGATTGTAATTTATGTTGGGTAATTAGTTCCACTTTCTCAGAGAAGGCAGTTACAGCAAGCACAACTAGTTTTCAGGAAAAAGGAAAAAAAAACAGCAAAACTATCAGAATCTTTACCCTGTATGGCATACTGTATACATTGCAATACAGTTGAACCTGGGAGCCAGGGCCAGAAACCAGAAGGATCAAGAAGAGCAAATGGACACACTTTATTTCATATTTCACATGTCATACATTTGTACTCAACATTGTGAGATGGGCCATTTTGATTGAGGAAACAGCACACACAGACACACCCACACACAGAGTGCATTTAGTTTGTTTGTTTTTAAGTTTGGGATATCAATCACGGATGCCCTAATGCAGGGTTGTCAAACTCATTTCATACAGCAGAATGAATAGCATTCATGATGCCTGCTGCACATCAGAAGTGATGTCATAAAACTGAAAGTGATGTCATAAGCAGTTCGTGACCAGACATAAGCACTTTTTCCTCACTTAGGAACTCATTAGTTCCATAGGTCTGTCAATAGCAAATGATAGAAGAGAAAATACCAAATCTTGATCATTATTAATTATCATTATTAACAGTATTTGTATATTTTCAATGTATGGGAGAGCCAAATTATCATGCAGGCAGCCCTTTTCAGCAGTGACACTTCAGCACAAGAGCAGCTGGTGGTGGTGTTGGGAGAGCCCGAGAGCCAGCTAAAGAGCTTCCGGAGGCTGCATCCAGCCTACAGGCTTTATGTTTGACACCCTATCCTATTGTAATGTGTAGCTTGGAACTGGAAGTTTTGAAAGGTATAAAAGTCCTAACCCTCAAGGGAATGAAATTTGAGGTTGTCTGCTCCCATCAAGATTTCCTAGCAGAATTTAAGTGAACTGAAACACTATAACAGGGGTGGCCAACCTATCAACTTTAGGGCTCCTAAATCTTTAATAATTGTGTAGAAGAGGGAATTTTAGCAGGTGCAGATTGTCATCTCACAGAATTGAGAAGACTTCCCTGGAGGAGGAGACTTCATCTGTGATTGACCCTGACTCCTTGTAGTGGAAATGGCTTTCTCAGGAAGTTGGGGCGCAGAGGCTTTTGGGGCAATGGGCAGCAAAACTACCCAGCATGAGTTGCTGCAAAGATTGGATGCAAAAAGGAAAAGCTGCAACATGGACCAGAAAGCTTTTACCCCCGCGGTGCCACACCCAGATAGGTAATCTTGTAAAGGTTTGGAGGCCAAGGTTTGCAGGCCAAGGTTTGGAGACTACTGTGCTACACCATCCTGGCTCTTTGAAACTCCATCACAGTGTCAGTGAAACTCCATCCAGACAAATTCTGCTAACAATATTGACAAAGGATAGCTGGAGAGGTCAAAAGCCTGGCATGTGCTTTTCTTCCATTACATAATAGAGGGTCCATTGTGCATGACTGCGAGCCAACAAAGTTCAGAATAAATGCCTTTACACTTAACGGGGGGGGGGGGCGGGGACGACCCACTCCAGATCAGAAATTCTGACTCCTCATTATCCACCTAAGTTTCTTCTTCAAGATAAATGAGATGCCAGTGGAGAAAGGAGCACACACTACCCCTTCAAGGTTAGTTTAACTAAATAGGTTATTTAAATGCAGCAGTCATTCTTTTTTTCTTTTGTTTTGGTTGCTTTCTCTTGTTACTGTGTGATCTCCAAGACAGGTTGATCTTATGACCTTTTTTTCAGTTGAAGAACATCATGCCAAGATGCAACCACATTTTGAGTTTTATTTTCCACTGTAAATCTGACTTATACCACTGGCTGTGAGCCGGAACTGGTGAGTTCCATAAAAACCAATTAAGTTTTGCATATCAGTGATTATGTATAAGGAAAAATGAGATGAGATGTGAAATACTTCCTTGCATTTCCAACTAATTAAGCTGGTTTTAAAACATCTCAGCTATGGAGGCCCCAATCCAGCTTGGGATCATTGGAGATCTGTTTTAAATCCCCCACCCCAGCACACTGTTTTCCACCACAAAACCTATTTTTTCAAGCTATTGACTTCAGGAGTAAAGTTGTTTTTTCTGACCCTATATGATTTTTGGACTGCTACCAATGCACATATGTTTATAAATGCGTAAGTATGCTGCAACCATGTGTCTATATGCGCAGACAGTGGGACAGAACAGGCCACCCCCTACCATATGCTCAGAGGCTGTAGCACCAATGAGAAAGGACATGAACTTGAAATAGTCTGAAATATCCTACCTCTATAAAGAAAGATTGCTGGGAACTCTGCAATGACGACTGGTATTTCTGACAATGTTTACCATATCCCCTCCCTTATAGCTGCAAATAATATGCAAGACACAAACCAAAAAAAATCTGATGGAGTAAGGATTTAAAAAAAAAAAATGACAAACAGGCAAGAAATTATGTTTTCTGATCATAAATGATGGTACAAACTCATGTTTCACAATTCCTGTGATGGAGTAAGAGCTTATCAGTGTTGACCATTCCTTGCACTCAGAGATGATGGTAGGCTTCTACTACCTCTGACTCTTCAAGCTGAACACATTCCACCAGGGACTTCCCATTTCTGTAGTTCCAGGAAGGTCTCTCAAGGCCCTGGTGAGCTGCTATATAAAGAGCCAAACATCCTAAGAAAAGCAGAAGGATTCAAAGTTTATCTACGTATGTGTTGATACTGTCAGCAATGACAACAGTGAGTTGATGATGGATTATATTTGGCAGTACGAGTGGGAGTACATATATGCCATGGCATTCTACGTGGGTTAATTGTAGCCCCGTCTTGTTACAGAACTGTAATGTATACCTGTATTCCATTAGTTGTGTAATAGGATTTTATCATCTTTTCCATGTGTCAGAATCCTTTTGATTTTCAATAGAATTAAGTCACATATAGCCATAATCCAGGCTGTGCATGTTAGACCATTTCATTGGCTGTTGCCTCAATACTATCTCCCGCCATTGGTGCTGATGCAGTCATGCCATGGAGGCACACACTGCATCCAGTGGTGGGGGAGGTGGGCATCAGGAGGCCTTTTCAAGGGAACATTTGTTCCCTTACCTCCAAGTAGGCCCCTTGATGATTCATGGGTCTCCTCAGACCTATGCCAACTCTATAGCTTGTGTAAATCCAAGGAGAATAAGGAGGCAGCATGAGCTGAAACTAGTGGGATCGGATCTGGCATGCATGTTTGCCACCAAGAGCCACTCCCTCTAGCCCACTCCCCACATCATGCTCTCCCCTGATCCACCCAGAAACCCCTTGCCCTCCCCCCTCGCCCCACAAAATGTCCGCCCACACCAACTTATCAGCCCTAGCCCAATCTGGCAGCTGCAATAGTGCAGTTGTGATGCTGCCACCGCTTTGCTGAGGTGACTCAAACTAACACAGTGGTGCCATGCTCCATGCACCATTGCTGGGTCTTTTACAACATCAGGATGCTGTCTCACTCGTAATGAAGAGCATAGAGTTGGGCTGTTTGTGTCATCTACACTGCAGTACTTCATAGTGTAAAGTACTTGTGTGATGGTATGTCATAAATACTTCACAGAAAATACTTATTCACACTGTGCATAATTCATTTGTAGAATTTTCTGCCACAGGAGATAGCGCTAACCCTTAGCTTATGATTGCAAAAGGGGGATGAACAAATTAATAGAGGTCTTACAAAGGCTATTAGGCATGATGGCTTATTGAACCTCCATGTTCAGAAGCACTGTGCCTCTGAATGCCAATTGTTGAGGATAACAGCAAAAGAGGATTAATGCTTTCATGCCCTGCTTGTGACCATCAGAGAGGGATCTTACGGACCACTGGGGGAAGCAAGATGCCTGCTAGGTGACCTCTGGTCTGATCCAACAGGGATCATCTATATTACATTAGCAAAACTGGAGGCTCTTCTTATGTTCTTATATGTGGGTATGTCTTTTCTGTTGGTCCTTAGTTCACTTCAGATATTGCTTTGATCACAGTTGCTCCCTTTTCCTTTGACATAATTATAAGTCAGCAGTCAGTGGTCCCCTCAGAAGCTTTCCAGAACAACAAAAAGTGTTTAACACTCTTCTGAAAACAACAAAGGAAGGTAGCTTGACAGACCTCTCAAGGCAAAGAGTTCCACGTTGAGAGTGCCATAGCCAAGGGGGTCTTGCCTTTCATCATAGATTTTGCTTACAACTCACTTGTTCATTGGTAATTTAACCCTCAAAGATGTCAATATCTGTAGAAACGTCCTATATTTGATAGCAAGGTAAAACAGGTTCCCACAGGTTAACTTACCCAAATTTACCTAGAAGCAAATTCCATTGTTTCTGGAGAAATGTGCTTTGGATCACACACTTTTCAAATTTCGTTTTTCCTGCGACACAACCCCATCCTACCTAAATCACCCTGTGGCAATGCAGCAGAATGAACATGGCTTCCGCTGTGTCCTGCAAAGGGTTTTCAGCTGCTGGAAGTCTCTTTGTAGTAAGGTGACATTGTCCAAGAGTAAGCCCCAGCAGCCACTATGGGGCAACTTAGACCTGCACCAGATCGATTGCTGGTTCAAGTTCGCTTTGCTCTGTGAACCTGGATCAGACCTGGGAACAGGCTTGGGATTCAACGTGCACCACAACCTCTGATTCCACCCCATCACCAGGCTGATCCTCTCCTCCCTGCTGCCCAACACTGGCGCATTCTGCCTACCCCCTCCCCTTTTCCGCCCTCCCTTACCCCATTCAACCTTTTCTGTCTCCCTCCTGCAAGCGTTTACCTGCTCCAGCAGGTATCCACCAGCATGCAAGAGGGTGCTGTTCCAATAGGTCTGCAGTGCGCACCAGCTGAGGCTGTTTTGTGACTGCCATAAAGCAGCCTCTGCCAGTGCAACACTAATTACACTATGAGGGGAGAGGTTAGAATTGGGCCATTAAACTGTGGGCTTAAATTTTCCAAATTTGGAAATATTTATTTCCAAATAAATCACTTTCCAAAATGATTTATTATTATTTATGAAGTTATAATAGAAAACCACTCTGTTCTTTGAAGAAGTCATTTCTGCCCAACGTTGCATATATGCAACAGGGACCAAATGTGTACACCTGTGGGCCAGGCAAAAGTGGGTTAACATGATTTATTTTGGTCCAGAAGATTCTCTGCCTAGAAAGCTGTGGCATGCAAGGGGAACTGAATAAGAGAATGTCTCTCTCCTCCTTATGTTCAGCAGCAGTTTACCTCAAGGGAATTTCCCTTAAGCAGGACTGTCCTATTTATGATTTATAGTCCACGAAGTCTCCTTTTTATGCTTCCTGTATTCAGGCAGATAATGAGGATATCATTGCATGTAATTTCTCTGCCTTCAGAAGAATCTATGGAGCAATTCATCTATGGATTTGGATATGGATTCATCTATGAATCTATGGATTTGTTTCCCCATGTATGCACACCAGCCATGTTGTGTGTCCTGCCCAGACAGTTGACAAGCCCCTGGTTTTCTGTATGCCCAGGCAAATGTCGAACCTAGGAAGCTTATTAGACTCAGACTTGTGACTGGCCTGCATATTATTTATTTATTTATTTACTATTATTATTTAATGGGCAGCCAGTGCAGCCGCTGGAGAAGCGGACTGACAGAGTCAAACTGCCTACCTCCAGTAACTACATAGGCACCTGCATCGAGGATTTCTGAACCAGGAGAACCTGTCTTATCCGGATTTAATTTCAGCTTGTTAGCCCTCATCCAGACCCCCACCGCTTCCAGACAGCGCTCTGGGACCCCAACCGCCACACTGGAATCTGGAAGGAGAGATAGAGCTGGGTGTTATCAGCGTATTGATGGCACCCCACTCCAAATCCCCAGATTACATCTCTCAGTGGTTTCATGTAGATGTTAAATAGCATGGCGGACAGAATTGAACACTGTGGCACCCCACACCTCAAGGGCCAGGGTGTCATACAGGCATCCCCAAGTACCACCATCTGGGACCGATCCTCCAAGTAGGAACGGAACCACCGCAAAACAGTGCGCCCAACTCCCAACTCGGCCAATCAGCCCGGAAGGATACCATGGTCGATGGTATCGAAAGCCACTGAGAGATCCAGCAGGACCAACAGGGACACACTCCCCCTGTCCAGTCCCCGGTGTAGGTCATCCACCAAGGCAGTTTCCATCCCAAACCTCAGCCTAAAACCAGATTGAAAAGAATCCAGATAGTTTTACATGGCAGGCTGCAACCTGTTCAGACCTGACCAAATCTAGCCAAATTTCACCTCCATGCTCTGAACCAAGATCACCCAGGTCAACTCAGAGATCACCTAGAGGACTCACTGATGCCAAATGTCACTATACCCATGTAGCAAAAGGAGAAGAGGGAGAGTCCCACACAAGTGCTAGCTCAAGCTGCCAGGTGGCCCAATAAGAAGCACTTAAAAGGGAGGAGCCGTGTCCACATTGCCCAGGTGACATTTCATGGCTCTTCTCAAAGGAACTCATGAGAAGCTGAAAGCCTTTTACAAGGGTCTGCAACTTGCCACATTTATATTTGCTATAGGACAGGAGAGAGCCACGAAGGAGCAGTCTGTAGCCCTCCTTTTGAATCAAGGTGACTATGAAACAGGAAGGTGTGAGTGAAGGTAAATCTCCTCCCCTTTGATCCCAAGATTTGGAAAAAGTAGTTTGGGGGAATATGGAAAGAGGTTTCCAACTGGAAGGGGCCTCCTCTCCCCAATGTATGAGTATGCCCTCAATAGTCAAGGAAGACCATACTGAGATGGCAGAGACTACAAAATTTGCCTCTTATACAGTGCCTGTTTTCTCCCAAGGGACCAGTTCTCCCAGGGCACTCCCCTGAATAAGCCCTCTTGAAATGAATGGGATTTGCTCAAGAGCACACCCCTGTTGGATTGTGCCGTGTGTGCAAATTATCAGTATACTGAATTTGTGTCCAAATACTGGATCTTACATGGTAATTGTACCCATTTGGCAGGCAGAAATACAATCTGTCATTCTTGGAAACTGGCTCTCGCACCTTTGCCAATATGTACTGAATTTGGAAATGCTGCATATTTCACTGTTGGAACAGCAGGAGCAACAACAACAACAAAAAGATGCACCAATTGATGACAAATGTACAAAAAGTTGCTTTCTGGGTTTTGGGGAAATGCGTATCTTGATGAGACTGTTTCCAAAATGTGGTTGGCAAAGTGACTCACCGGACCGCATGGAAACAGCTGGCTAATTTGGCTTGCTCACTGCCATAGTACGAACCCCTTGCCCACTTCATGTAAAACCAGCATGCCTATTTTCCACCATCAAAGTGTTGGAGGCCACCTCATGGTTGGACACCTCTCTGGCCCCTTTTCAGCAGTTTTAATCCATGGATGCAACAGTGTGAGCTATCGTCTCCTACAGGAACTGGTAACTTTATCTGCGGCCATCTGAGCCCAAAGACACCCTTCTTATGATCTTCAATGGCATCCTAAGCCAAGACACAATCAAAAGAAACTACCTAGGGATAGGGACTGCACTGCTCATCCTGAAAATCACACTTCTCACACCAAAACCAAAGAAGTTTTACGTGGAGGAAAGAGGATTCAGGACTGAGAAGTTCACACAGAATGCATTGTGGCTTCTCTATATCATTGCTGATCAAGGTGGCAAAGCCAATTTTTAGATGGTCTTCAGATTATTTATGTATCTCTTCCCTGCACACTGAGACTCACCTAGGCATGCACAGGGAAGACATGACATGCCCACTTGGAGAGACCAAGAAGAGACTTCACCACATGTACATACAACAACAACAACAACAGTATTTATATACCGCTTTTCAACAAAAAGTTCACAAAGTGGTTTACAGAGAAAATCAAATATCTAATGGCTTCCTGTCCCAAAAGGGCTCACAATCTAAAAAGATGCAACACCAGCACCCCAAGACACAGCTGGTTTCCCCCACAGCCAGAAGCACTGAGGAAGTGGAAATTTGGCTACGGAGGCATCTTCCCTAGCCAGAAATTCCCACTGTTCCCAACCATTTAATTTTACAACACTAGTTTGCAAAGGGGCCCCAGTAGGAACAGAGAGGATGATATCTGAAAGCATACTTTCTCTAGTATCAGCACCACCAAAAGTTAACCAAACCAAACAATCACAAACTATCTCTCCAATAACCACTTATGCTCAAGCTCTCACTATGTTCTCTCTCTCCCACCTCATGTTCTAAGTAACCACATTCTTAAGCTCTGCCTTTCAAGATGGTGGCAGATGGTTGTTCAAAAGAAGCTTCCAAGATGTCAGCGCCAAAGTCTCCATGACCCCCTGAAAATCAACTCATGACCCAACTGCAATTCAGCATTCCAAATTGGCCAATGCCACATACAAAAAAAAAAAAGTTATGTCCTTTCTTAGGTTCCTAGGCTATTATAGACGTTTTATTTTGTGGAATTAGTGCCTGAGTGAAGCAGGCTGATGAAGAGGCCCTCAATTTAGGCTTTGGGGCTTAGAAGGTTATGGACTTTGCAGAAATGGAATAAACTTACAATTTTACTTAAAAGAGAATTCATCCAAAACCTTTATGAACAACTGGAAACTAATCACTGACTTTTTGTAAGAGAGAAAGAGCAATGATTTAATGAGTTTTGAATTTGAATATTAGTTGTAAAAGGGACTATTGGAGATATAGCTTTTGTAAGGATGGA
This sequence comes from Tiliqua scincoides, assembly GCF_035046505.1. Lineage (NCBI taxonomy): Eukaryota > Metazoa > Chordata > Lepidosauria > Squamata > Scincidae > Tiliqua > Tiliqua scincoides. The sequence continues at coordinate 11,743,647 of NC_089825.1, read as the reverse complement.
ATTTTAGATTATTAACATAAAGGTAATAAGTAATTAGAATTTTTGGCTTCGCTGTTGCTATACTTAGAGATACTCTATGTAGTTTTTTTCCCTCTTTTTTATGTATTTTATGCATCTTTTGTTTTTGTTTTTAATACTATTAAAAATATATACATATGGCCAAAAATGAAACAAAATTATAAAAAACAGAAAGCAGTCAAAAAAAAATTAAATTCATTAAGTTTTATTGGCATATCATGGAATGTTCAAGGCATTGGCAGAGCCATGTGAATAATGGAAGCTCAGAAGGCATACCCAGATGCAAGATGTGATGACCACGCCATGAAGGATTCCAGCTGAAAGAGAAGGGTTCTACAAGCTCCCCGTAGAACAATCATTGTAAAAACTCATTTGTTCTCTACTATGGTGCTTGCTAAGCCATCTTGGGCTTTTAAAAGGTGGGGTATAAATTTCTCAAATAAAATGAATATATATCATAAAAACGTAAGTAAAAACAGCAGTTTTAATAAAATAATCCTGATCTAATTACTGTTGTGCCTTGAGTAAAATCCTAGCTGTAAAATCCTATTAAAAAAGTAATTTTTTATAATATTTCTGCTTTTCTTACACAATAGTAAGGGCACCAACTTTTCAAGCTCTGCAAAGTAGGCTGCAATGGTCTCTACTCAGTTTCATATTAGAGGCTTTCAACATGTTTTCCTCTGTAAAGTACTTTGGGAATTCACCCAGGATGAGCAAATATGGTAATAGTACCAATTAAAAAGTCCCAAGCAGAAAATGCAAACCACTATACGACAGTATGTGACAACTTTTTTCCCTGTGGTTGAAAATGTATCGTTTAAGATATGATACCCAATATGTTATGATTTTGTAGAAGAACAAAGAAATGTTGATTCAGAACTCCACACTTGCCACACAACTTTCAATAACAGTTTTTATTTCCATTTTTATTTTAATTTCTATCGCTAACTTTTTGACTTTGTACTTGTTAATTTTTGGTGTTTTAAAAAATAAAATTATGTAACAAAAACAAAATAAATGAGAAATAATTATTTCGTTAAACAAAAAATTTCAATAAAATCAATCAATTTAAATGGCTTTGATTCCAAATTTTGGAGCAATTTTTAGCAGAGTGATAGGCCATGGCAATTATTTCTCTGTCACAGCCCGTTACGCATCAGTTTGCCATACCAGACGAAAGTGCAAAACAATCTTGTATTGGTAAAGTAAAAATCACTATCCCACTTCTGCCACCATGTCAGGAAAGAGAAGAGGGAAAGGAATCGAGGATGGTGACAGTTCATGTGTTAGTGACACTCATGAGAGGATGGAGAGAATGGCTGCAAGCTAATTAAAAGAGAGCAGGTTATCACCTGGTTCCCAGTATTGATCAATCTGGTAGATCTTGTTCACTGCCACCAGACCAAGATATTCTATGTGAAATCCAGACTTACCCTACATTTACCCTAATTGGCTGACCCTACATTGGCAGTGTAGGCACCAGTGTTTGGGGATGAGTTGCCCTCTAGAAGACCTCAGAGCTTTGCAAACCATCAGTGAACAAACAATTCTGTGGACTATTGGCACAACCAATACCTGGGGGGATACTATGGAGAAGAAGCCTTGGTTATCCCCCAGGGAATCAGGTAGAAGTCCTGGTAAGGGTACAGCAACTATACAGTAGCATGGGGCATTGTCTGCTGTAGAACCAATGCCCTGTGGTGCATGTTTCCATTGTAAAGAGCTTGGACCGATGAAAAAGGTTGTCTTAAATGGAGATCAAAGCGTGAGGCTGCTGGGGTGCATGCCCACGTGTGGTATGTAAGAGGGTCCTTTGTGGATTATAGAGAGGAAGTACCAGTGTTTGCAGAGGAGTGGGACCAGGAGGGGATAGAGTCAGCCGTCTATGTTCCAACTGTGAAGGAGAAGCTTACCGTTCTGCTCCTATAGATCAAGTACAGTACTGCAGGGAGCCCTGGTGCGGGGAACATCCGAAGCGGGGAGGCCCCCACTTGGCGCTGTCTCCCCGGTCAGCTCCTAGATGCCTGCTTCTCCCCCCCCCCCCCCAAGGAATAAAACAGGCTTCAGCTGGTAAGGTCAATCTTTGTTTTTAGATATGCAAAGCTAGGTGGGCACCGATAGCTATGTGCTTGAACTAAAAATTTGCACTGGGAAGGGCTGAAAATCTCACTGATAAGAGTAAATGCCTTTTTAAAACAAGCGAAGTAGAATCTTTGCAGATATCAATGCATAATCTGGATTGTGATGTCACTCCTGCCAGAGAGGAGGGGCTGCCAGAGGAGTAGAGTGACTTTCCCAGCAACCATCGCAGCATGAGATGGCTTGCATCAACTGGGAACCATTGTGTTTTTGAAGCGGGATTCCTAGCTGGAGCAATATGGCAATTTATTCTATGAAAGTGTCAACAGATAAGGCGGAGTCTGTTCCTGTCCCTCGCACCAACTTGAGTACTGGGAGGGGGAAGGGAGGGGGAGGGGATCGCTGTGGAGTGCCAGACCAAGCCACCCCTTTCTCACTTTTATAGGGCACGGTTTTGCATCCTCTGGAGTCCGGAGCTTGGAAAGAGCTTGGACATGTGAGATAGCTTGTCCTACCAATTCCTTGGCAATGCACCTTGAGTAAGCTGTTGGTGCAGAGAAATCAAGAGGTTGAACTTAAGGTGGTATAATGAGCTTGCCATTATAAAGCAAACCAAGATATCCAAACCTGATAATGCTGCTTCAAATGATTGAATACTACTTACATCTGGTTAAAAGGATAAATGTATTATACAAAAATAAGCAAGCAAGCCTGAAAGCAGCATGCCCTGAAACAGATAATCCCAGGCAAGGAGATGGGGCCAATATATTAAGCCTAATCTCTTCCCCCAAAGGTATGACTTAGAAATATGAAGCCACAAGATATTGTGTGCAAGAATGTGATGAGAACAGCTGGAGAGATGTTTCAGCCAGTCCACTGTCCCACCTTTGACCACTGCAGAGGAAACTAGTCATGATGCAGAGGAATTAGGGGCATGCTACATGCAGGGTGTTTGTGTCTGCCTTTTCACACCCAGATATCTAAAAGAAACCCTTTCTTTGGGAATGAGACAGCACCCCTCAATTCAATGGCCTCATTATCACCAAAAACTGGTTTTTCTGTTTTTGCGTTTGAACTGCCTTATCATATATTGTTTCCCAGTGTTGAAAGTCAAAGTGGAATAAGTGAAATATTTAAGAAAAATTAAATCAATCATTCTTAATTTTGGCACACATTTTCCATGATTAGGTATACCTCCATTCTGAAACCAGCAGTAAGCGTTCTGTGGTTATCCAGTTTGAGAATCAGCAGTGCAGCTGGTGGGCAGTACTGATCTCTGGGGTCTTTTTGTGCTGACCGTGTGAACGATGTTAAACCTTTTCTCCACCCCCACCCCACCCCACCCCCCCAAGGATTTGCAGTCACCAGGTCTTGAGGAGATGAGTCGGATGTGAGAAATCATTAGCTAAACTACTGTGGAGATGAAGAGGCTTCTAGAAATCTAGAGACATCAGGCATGAATTTGTAAGGAGATTTATTATCGTTGGCACATTTTCTCGAAATAAGAATTTGTGTAATAACAATGAATTACAGGCAACAGCCTCGCCCACTAAAATTACTACATCTTCCGCACACAAAAGCTCTCACTCGGTTCGGGGGCACCCTTTTTCAAGGCATGAGAAAAATAATGCATTTAAATCATTGCAGTCTGAAAGCCACAAAAGAATTACCGTATTTGCCGGCGTATAAGATGACTTTTTTGCCCTGAAAAACATGCCTCCAAGTGGGGGGGTCGTCTTATACGCCGGGTGCACTTCAGTTGGGATAGACATAGCTGCCCATAGTGGCCTTCCGATGCTCGCCCACCTCATTCTACATACCGTCCAGTATCGCGCGGTATCCAGCGCGGCCGCGGCGAGCATCAGCAGTGAGACAGGGGTGCCAGCCTTTTCGGCGTGACCCAGTTCTGCTCGGCGGGAAGCAGCAGCGCTCCGGCCCGCCCCTTGTCTCCGCAGAGCTCACACATGCGCACTTGCGCACTAGTGCCGGTCTCAGGGAGATGCAGGGGAGGGCCGGAGGCGCTGCGGTCGCGCTGCAGCCGTACAATGGTGACAATGAATAGCACACAGGGGTACACTTTTATACATTTTGCAACTCTCTCCTCGCCCCCTCCCCCCTTCTTATGCATACCTTGATAAATACTCCCTATCCAAATCTCTTATATTCTTATATTGTATATTCAGGTTATAATATACAGTATGTCACTTGGTATTAATATATGGTACGGTACTATAATACTGGTACTATCCATAATATGGATTCAAGGGCGGACCAGACTGCTGCTAGTGACATGGAGACAGGGAGGGCAGACAGGGAGCAGGGACCAATCCAATCAGGCTTTGTATACAGCCAACAGCCAACCACAGTACTGCACCATTGTACAGTACAGTACAGCATAGAAAATGTCCAGCAGTCAAACCCCTATCAACCCTATCATGGCACCAGCAAAAAGAAAGAAATATGATGCAAGTTTTAAACTTAAAGTTGTAAACTTTGCCATGGAACATAATAATTGTGCTGCTGCAAGACAATATGGAGTAACAGAAAAAATGGTTCGGGACTGGAAATCAAATGAAAAAGCATTAAAGAGTATGCCAAGGGGTAAGTGTGCATTAAGAAGAGGCACCCCACACTGGCCAGAACTCGAAAAACATGTAGCAGACATGGTGGCTCAGCATCGCCAAAACGGTTATGTGGTGACACGAAATACAATACACTTGTTTGCACTTCAGTGGGCCAAATCTAACTCAGATTACAGCAACAATTTTAAGGCCACTATATCCTGGTGTAGTAGATTCATGGCAAGGCATGATCTGGTACTAAGGCAAAAGACAAAAATTGCCCAAAAATTACCTGCAGATCTGGATAACAAAGTGGATAGTTTCCATCGATATGTAATACAACAGCGCACTAAACATGGCTATGTGTTAAATAATATTGGAAATATGGATAAAACTCCAATGAATTTTGATATGATTGGAAATAAAACTGTCCATCAAAAAGGTGAAAAAACTATTTTGATAAAAACAATAGGACATGAGAAGTCAAGTTTTACAGTGGTACTAGCAGGCACAGCTGATGGCAACAAACTGAAACCTATGATTATTTTTAAAAGGAAAACAATGCCAAAACTCAAGTTCCCTGCTGGTTGTTTTGTGCACGTGCATGAAAAAGGCTGGATGGATGAGGAGGGTGTGAAACTATGGCTGGATAATGTATGGAGCAGACGACCAGGTGGTCTACTTCAAAAACGTAGTCTACTTGTGTGGGATATGTTCAGGGCCCATTCAACTCCCACCACCAAGGAAAGGCTTGCGAGAATAAAAACAGATGCAGCAGTTATTCCTGCAGGATTGACATCTTTGGTACAGCCCCTGGATGTGTGCCTAAACAAGCCGTTTAAAGATCGCATTCAAGAACAGTGGAATGAATGGATGGTTAGCGGCAAAAAGTCGTACACAAAAGGAGGAAACATGCGTGCTCCACAGTTGGATGTTTTGTGCCAATTTGTCATAAAAGCCTGGAATGATATTGATGCACAAACAGTAATCAAGTCTTTCAAGAAGTGTGGCATATCAAATTCATTAGATGGTATGGAGGACGAGTACTTGTGGCAAGAGGAAGCTGAAGCTGAGGCCACATCATCTGACACGGAATTAGATCCATACGATGACTGCCTTGCGACTGTATCCCAAGACGTCATTGATGAACTTTTAATAGCAGATGAAGAAAAGGAGTTTGAAGGCTTTTAAAGGGAAACTGTCATGCCAGCAAACTTGCTAGGGACTTGCCCGGCACTTGCTCTCTCCCTCTATTTGTTATCTTCCTTCTATCATTGACAGTTCCAGTTTGGTTAACAGCTTAGAAAACAAACAGCATGGCAGCTCCCATAGGTTTATTGTTCCATTCAGCTTTAGTGAATTAGCCTCTGGCATTTACTATTGGCTGGTATAATACAGGATGGGGAGGGGTCTTAGCCACCCTCACACTATTTATGAACATTCCTTTGGGAGCTCAGCAAGGACTGACGAAGGGGGCGTCCCCAGAAACATGTTACCTATCCCGTGGTTTTGCTGATCCAGTGTTTATACTCTTGATGTGCCTGTCATACTCCTATGTTTGTGGGTATCATTTTATCTCTGATTTACGGAACTATTAAAAAGGTTTTACACGAGGAAGTGGTGCCCGCTGTTTTTCTTCTTGTCTTCTACAGTGTGTTGCCAGAGTCCCTCTGGGTTGTGGGCTGCCTGCCTGTGTTCCTGAGAAGCAACTACCCGTCCATAGGGTCCACTTGGAGTGTTGCTTGCGCTGAGGAGGAGAGGAGTGTGTTGTCTTTAGTGAATTACGTTTAATAAACTTGCACTGTTTTATGTTTACTGTACATGTTTGATAACATACAGCCTTGTGACAGTTTTCCTGCATGTCATAAGCATTTGAATATAAATTAACATGTTGAAATCAAATCTGATGTTCTTTTACCTTTTATTTGGTGTGTGGAAGGTGTGCGGAAGAGGGGGTAGTCTTATGCGGCGAGTATATAACAAACTCTATATTTTGAGTGGAAATGTTGGGGGGTCGTCTTATACGCCCAGTCGTCTTATACACTGGCAAATACGGTAATTGTGGGCAGAGCGAATAAAACAAGCTGTTGATTTCAACATAGCATGGAATTCCCTTCTCCAACTAGTCAAGGGAAACAGCGATGGTGGAGTAAAGTTTAAATTAGTCTGTGAATAAACTACACACTTATCAGCTTTGACCTCAGATGTGACCCTTCAATCTCCAGTTGAAGCTGGAGTAAAAGTCCTTCTACCCAATCACCCCAACCCCACAGTGCTGTTGTCAACTCCTCTTCCTCACCCTCTATGCATTGCAACACCCTGGGAGCCCTGCTTACCACAGGGAGTGAAAGGGAATGGTGGTGTGAAGTACCAATGTGTGAATGGTTGTAGCACCAGAACCACGAGACAGCTATTAAAATTGAATGTCAGGACAGTTACAGCAGATAAAAAAAATACTGCTTTACCCAACGGGTAATTAATCTGTGGAACTCTTTGCCACAGGGTGTGGTGGTAGTGTCTGGCATACGTGCCTTTAAAAGGGGATCGCACAGATTTCTGGAAGAAGAGTTCACCGCAGGATACAAGCTGTGATGGACATGTGTAACCTCCTGGTTTTAGAAAGAAGCTACCTCAGAATGCCAGGTGCAAGCATTCAGGTAACTTTGTATTTTGCACTCCTTGAGGCATCCAATGGGCCACCATGATACAGGAAGCTGGACTAGATGGGCCATTGGCTTGATCTAGTAGGGCTCTTCCTTCTTATGATAGGTGGATGGAATCACAGCTATCCTTTCTCTGCTTCAGCCAGAGTTTTATTTTATTTATTTTTCACATTTTTATACCACCCTTTCTCCAAGGTTCCCTCCTTCTGTGATGTAGGTGAGGCTGAGAGTGCCTGGCCCAAGGTCACCCAGGAAGCTTCATGGCTTAGTGGAGATTTGAAACTGAATCTTGCAGGTCTAACTGTGAAACCACTATGCCATTCTGGCGCTGTCAACATTAAACTCAACGTCCAGTGCCTAGGATAATCTTAAAATGAATCCAGGTAACATCTGTTACCAGAAGGGCTGTTTTGTTTAGGGGAATTAGTACACAACCTTTTTTGGAAACTTCAGGATCGCAGGCTAGATTACAAGATGGCGTAATGCAGAGAAAATTCCTTTTTTAGCTTAAAGAGACTGGGAGAAAGATAACTTTCAATCAAATATTATATTTTTATTACAAAAACACACAGGTAAACATAATGTACATTTCTTGGTTCTAGTACTTGAAAAGTGTGCCTAGCTTTATGGTGGTTGCATGTGGAAAGTATTTGGTGCATCCGAGGAAATCAGAAAAGGATAGATTGTAGGGAAGGATTTTAAGGGTCCCTGATCTGCCAACCCAGTTGCTGACTAAAGCTGGGGAGAGAAGGGGAGAAAAGGAGGGGGGGAGAGAAAGGAAGGAATTCCAGACACATATAGTTACCTGTCCGGAGAAGCAGTTGGATGGGGGGTGGAGAATCCTATGGAGGACCTCTGCCTTGGAAGGGCAGCCAGAGAGAGAGCTAGCACATGGCAGCCTTCTCTTAAAAGGGTTTTTGCTGTGACGGCAAAAGATGGGCTGGGCGCTGAGCTGGTGGGAAAAACTGCCATCCACTAGGGTGTTTGGGGTTGAGCTGAGGAAAACAGCCATCCACCAGGGTGTTTGGGGTCCCCATATGAAAGGATTATCAGCTAATGACTGGTTTCATGGCCAGGGAACTTACACAATAAGCAGTGATTTAGTTAAACAATACAACAATAGAAGACATTTAAACAACGGATTTACTCTTCCAGTGTTGTTAATGTATAATCACAGAGAAGTGGAGGTTGTGCAGCCATGATCGTGACTTGACCTGATTGTGAGAAGTTTAAATGTGTTTAGGTTTTGCCTGCATGATATTTTAGTTCATAAAAGGAAACGGGATTTTCACCTAACACATCTGCAGATATTTAAAAACTTGTGAGATAATACAGGAGTAGGCTAGTAGCTAGGAATAAGGAGCCATAAAAGCAGTTCCAGGCATTCGGGCAACTGCCTTATATCTGAGTAGTTTTGCAAAGCGGCACCTGTCTTGCAAAATTTATGCTGCAGTTCTCATTTTGTGTATTTTATTCTATGGTTTCGCTAGATGGGGGGGGGGGTTGTGTGTGTGTACCAGTTGCTCTGTTGATTTTTGAAGCCCTCCTGGCTTCTCAGCTGTCAGCAGGCATTTATCCACATATAACTGCAACCATGTGGACTAGAAACTTTTTATTAAATGGAAAAAAGGGGAAGCTGAATTCTGTACCCAATACTGCATTCTTTTTTCCTGCAGTTTCATGGAGTGAAGGCCTACACACAATCTTTAGGATAAGATAGGCTAGTGTTCAGTTTTCAAGGGGGCACAGAGACCCACCCCATCTTTTGTCAACACGCCCCCTTAAGCTCTGCTACTTAGAAGCTATCAGAGGCACTCAACTTGGCTAAAATTTGATTAACTTAAGGAGTGGAGCTTGTGGGCTTCATCAAAGGAGCCCCTACTTTCTCCCCCCTAGTTTGAGCTCTGGAATAGCCACCAGAGTACAAATGTAAAGTTGCTCCAACCAGAGCTTCTTTAAGACACAAGTGACACCTAGCCAGCAACAATCAAATCTTTAGATACACCCAACAGAGAACTGCTATGCAATCACATGCATGCAAAAAAAATTTTTTAGAATAGGAAAGGAAAAGTTGAATTCTGAACCCAATACTGCATATTGTGTGTGTGTGTGTGTGTGTGTGTTTTGTGGTTTCATAGAGTGAAGGCTCATACACAACCTTTAGGATAGGTAAGATAGTTTAGTGTTCAGTTTTCAAGGGGACAGAGACCTCCTTTTGTCAATGCTCCCCTTAAGCTCTGCTACTTAGAAGCTAACAGAGGCTAAAATTTGGCTAACACTTGGCCAGTTTGGCAAAGTTTAGGAGTAGAGCTTGTGGGTTTCATCAGAGAAACCCCTACTTTCTTCTTCTCCTCCTCCTCCTCCACCACCCCCACCCCTTAGTTTGAAGTCTGGAATAGTCACTAGAGACCAATTGTAAAGCTACCCCAAAGCAGAGCTTCTGCAAGAGACAAGTGACTCCCAGCCATGACTGTCAACTCATTATATACACCCAACAAGGAACAGCTATCCAATCACATGCAGGCAAAAATGCAATCAACCAATCAGCACCCTCCAACACATCTCCTCAGTGAGGCTGAGGTTAACTGTCTCTCTGAGGAACCAGCTCAAACCAGCCTAAACCGGCCAATCACATGCAGGCAAAACCTTCCACCACATCTCCTCAGTGAAGCTGAGGTAAACTGTCTCTGAGGAACCAGCCCAAACCAGCCAATCACATGCACATAAAATCCAATCAACCAATCAAATCCTTCCACCACATCCCCTCAGTGAGGCTGAGGTGAACTGTCTCTCCTGAGGAAACAGCCCAAACCAGCTCAGACCAGCTCAAACAGGCCAGTCACATGCATGCAAAATCCAATCAACCAATCAGCACCCTCCACATATCTCCTCAGTTGAGGCTGAGGTAAACTGTCACTCCTGCGGAAGCAGCCCAAACCAGCTCAAACCAGCCCAGACTGACTGAGCCTAGCTCTGAATGTATCACAGCATAAGATTCCATGGAAGGTTGCCCTGTAGTGATGTCTTACCTCCTTTTCCACCTCAGTGTGCCAACACACAGCCCAATCCTATCCACACTTTCCTGGGAGCCCCACTGACTAATGGAACTTACTTCTGAATAGACATGCATTAGATTGGGCTGCCAATCTGATGCACCAAATCCTGCTGGGGCTGTGTTATCCCTTCATGTCTCAATGCAGCAAGGCAGAGCGTCGTACCCCTGCCCCGAAGGGCAGAGCCAGTTGGTAGTGTTATGTGTAAAACTTGGGCTCAGTCTGAGGAGGACCTGAGGGAAAACTGCTGCAGGAAAGGAGGCTGCAGTACTAGTGGAGGGAGGTAGAGGCTGCTGTGTGCAGAGGCTATAAAAGGGGCTGCCCAAGCAGAGAGCTGATAGACCACCAGAGAAGAGCTGCTGTGAGGAGCCTTGGGGAGCAAGTTCTGCAGAGGAAGAAAGATCACCAGGCGAGCTGGGAGAGAAGGCGCTGCAGAGCGGAGCTGAAATGTGAGAGGAGAAAGAGCTGCAGCAAGGAGCCCCTGGGAGAGCCCCTGAGAGCCAGGGAACAACCAACTAGCCTTTGCCTCAAGTCCTGCTGCCTCCTGCCTGCCTGGTGCCTGCCTCAGGTTCTCACTCAATCAGGGAATTTGGAACAAGGTTGTTGTCATTTTGGTTCAGGTCCATTCCTCACAATAAAAGCCTTGAACCTACATTGGTTTCAGTGGTCTCTGTCAATCCTGCATAACAGTAAACAGGCGTAGGTTCTGTCCAGTGCCACTGAGACCGAATGAGCAAGACAGTGGAAGGTGGAAGGCTATGAAGACATTTTATTGTTCAACAGGACATGTCCATGGCCGCTGGGAGACACAATCTCAAATCCAGAAAAAGGCCCCACCTTGGGCTTTTAAGACACTTTTATACATTTCAGTGTTGTAATTCAGAACATAGACTTTCAAAAGGGGAAGTTCCCCTTTAACCTTCCCTGGTAACTTTCTGCTAACAACAACAGTATTTATATACCGCTTTTCAACAAAAAGTTCACAAAGCGGTTTACAGAGAAAATCAAATATCTAATGGCTCCCTGTCCCAAAAGGGCTCACAATCTAAAAAGATGCAACACCAGCAGACGGCCACTAGAAAAGACACTGCTGGGGTGAGGTGGGCCAGTTGCTCTCCCCCTGCTAAATAAAAGAGGAGCACCCACTTGAAAAAGTGCCTCTTAACCAGTTAGCAGGGGTTGACCTCATGCACTTGCCTCCCACCCCTCTCCATTGCCCTCATGCACTTGCTCCCACCTTAAAGGGAAGTAGTCTGGTTTTGGCTTGCCTGTTCGAACAAGTTATTTCTATTTCCAGCTATGATGCATATGTCTGCGGTTTTGTTAGCTTGTCAGCAAGAGGGTCTTTAGTGACATTAAGCACTTTTGTTTGTCAGCAAAAGAGATCTGTTAATTAAAAATTTAGCAAGCAGTAAGTCGGGCAAAATTTTAGCAAGGCAATTAGTCTGGAGCTTCCCTAAGTTCATGCTTTGCCTGTCTTTGTTCTGCTCCCCCCCCCTCTGTCCTGTATTGATGGTTGTTACAGGTTACTTGGGAGGAAAGAAGGGGGCCAAGACAGGTAAGCAGGTGACAAGAGGGTGCAGGAGCTTGCAGGCCTCCTATCAACCCATGCTCTGCTTTGGCACGCTGAGGGCCAGGCAGACTTAAAAAAAATCTTGTGCCCACGTTCCCAAACTGCACCTTTTCTCCATAGCAGTGGTTCTCACACTTTTCGTACCAGGACCCACTTTTTAGAATGAGAATCTGTCAGGACACACCAGAAGTGATGTCATGATCAGAAGTCACATCATCAAGCAGGAAAAATTTTAATCCTAGGCTGCAATCCTACCCTTGTTTACCCAGGAGTAAAGTCCCATTGACTATCATATACACAATAGTCTGTTAAAAGAGCAGATTGTAGCATTTCCCCAAATGCAGTCACATACCATGTTAGCATCAAGTCCAACATTTTAAAAATAAAATATTGAAATGAACGGGGACCCACCTAGTGGGTCCCCACCCACAGTTTGAGGAACACTGCTGTACAGCATTTGCTGAGGAGTGCCTTTCAGGATTCCATTTTGTGTCATGGTTCCCTCAAGGCTTCCAGGAGCCTTGAAGTGTCTGCTTTCCGGTACACAGGGACAAGTTCCCTTTCTCCAGGGCGCTGGGGGATAGTGCTGGTTCGGCTGGATTTTGGCCTGAGGGGGATTTTGGGGCACGCCTGGGGCAGCTATTTCTTCCCCAGGACAAAATTCCCCAGGCACAGGATGCCTTACCAGTGTCCCAGGAAGCACAAAGTTTAGTGCAAGGCTTAGTTTAAGAGCTTGTGGACCAGATGGTGGCTGACAAATTGGGGCAGTTCATGGGGACTCAGCAGAGGTTGAGAAGACAGGACTTGTAAGTCCCACAGGACCAAGCACCAGCATTCACCTTCCCCCCATCTTCACTGTTCCACTTTCTTTCAAGACTGTTATGCAGGATCAAAAGAAACCACTGACCCCAACTGAGTTTAAGGCTTTTATTATGAGGAGTGGAACCTGAAACAAATACAAACAACCTTGTTCCAAATTTCCCCAATTGAGAGGACCTCAGGCAGGCACTATGCAGGCAGGAGGCAGCAGGACTTGAGGCAAAAGGCTAGATGGTTGCTCCCTGGTTCTCAGAGGCTCTCCCAGGGGCTCCTTCCTGCAGCTCTCTCCTCAGTTCCGTCCTGTAGCTTGGTCTCTTCTAGCTCACTCCTTGCAGCTCCTTCTCTCCCAAGCTTCCCTGGTGGTCCGTCTGCTCTATGCTTGCGCAGCCCCTTTTAGAGGCCTCTGCACACAGCAGCCTCTACCTTCCCTCTACTGGTACTGCAGCCTCCTCTCCTGCAGCAGTTTTCCCTCTGGTCCTCCTCAGACAAACTCAGATTGAGCCCAAGTTCTGCACATAACAAGGTTTGGCTTCCAATTTTTTTACTAAATAGTCTATTTTATTCTCAAGTGCATAGCTGATCTTCAGCCTCTTTCTCTTTTTTACTTTCACGAAGGAGGCTGTTCTCTGCTCTTATTTTTTGAACAGATTTCTTCAAACAGTTTCCCATATTTTCACACTTTTCCCATGCAGTCTTAACTTCTGCTATTCGACGGAGTGTTTCATTCTTGCAAGAATCTATTCTTTTCTGTAATTCAGCTATCACATTATCCTGTTCCAATCCTTTTGCTTCCTTTTCTGCTTCTCAATTGGGGTTCCCTCCTCTTGAACATCATTCTTCACCTAGAAGAATTGTGTTCAACTTCAAACTGATTGCAGACCCAACACAAGGAAGATTCCTTCCCCATTATCTTTTCTTTTTAAAACAATTCAAACTGTAACCATCAATGGTAACTAGCATAAACATAAACCAAAAAACAGAGCAATGCATTATTCTCCTTAGTCACTCCCGAATCGGCCTTTTCAGCCACACTAGACGCTGTTCCAGAACCACCTTTCAGAGCGCGATACCATAGTCTTTCGAGACTGACGGTTGCCAACTTGTATGTAAGTAGCCCATGAGCTGTTCCAGTTCACTCAGTTCTTTTTCCTTGTAGGTCAGCTGCTGGCCTGCTTGAGTGTACTTAAGGTGGCTATACTCTCTTTGCCTAAGTTCAGACAGGTTCTCTTGTAACTGTGCAACTTGTTCAAACCAAGTGCTTTTCTCCTGCTTTTCACTCTGCAAGGCACTTACTATCTCCATGTTCCTTTTAGTTTGACAAGCTCATTTTGCATTTGAGTTAGTTGTTCCATAAGCTCTCTATTTTGTATTAGAACTTGAGTAATGGTTGCCTTATTATCCTGAATGTCCTTTTTCAGGGTTTGCTGCATATCCACAGCCTCTCTGGTGTGGCACTGTATAATCCTTTCCTGCATCAGTAGCTGCTTTTGCTGCTCTTGGCAAAGTTCTTCTCGTTCCTTCTGTAGTACATTCACTTGCTCCTGCAAAATCAACTTTGGTTCTGTGAGGTTGTCAAGAGTGGGCTCATTTTCCTGGAGCTTTTCAGGCTGACTGCTGACTGGCTCAGGTAAGGTAACTTCCAGTGGTTGATCTTTTGGAGTTGAAGGTGTAGCCTCTGACAGACAATGCATGTCTTCACCCTTGTGTTCTGAAGGAAGGCAGTCTATTAAGGTTAAAATTGTCTCAAAATGTGTTCCTTTTACCTTCTCCTGGGGGTCTGATGAGGAACAATGAGGAACAGCTGGTGTAGACCCCCTTCGGCACTGTCATTCACCTTCTGCCTATCGGATGCATTCCAGCCGCTGTCTCTCAGGGCATTCTCGCTTCCAATGTCCTTTTTGATGACACAGGGAACACTTATCATGGTCCAGTCTTCTTCGGGTTCCTGGAAAGGAGTCTCGACCCTCCTCCAGGGAGTCTGAACTTCCCTGCCCTTGTAAGCCATATTCCAAGGTCTGTCTCTGCCTCGCCAGTTGGTTCTCTTATCTCTGGGTGGCAGTTCTTGAGATTGCCTATTAACAAAGACATGGGTGGCAATTGTCAACAGTTCACTTAAGCTCTTGCTTTCAAAGCCCTCTATGTTTTGTATCCTCGTCTATATCTGGTGCTGACTGGGATGCATTGACTTGGCTAACAAGCTTGTGGTTCTCTGCCAAGTGAGGATCAATACTTGTGTGTCTCTCAAATGATGTAAGCAGCCTGGATAAAAAGTCAGAGGGTTCGTATGGTTCCTGCAGACAACCATGGACCTTATCCCAATTTAAGGTCTTGCCCACAGCATTCTTTAGTCCATTGAGGATGGCCTCTCTCATGTTGTTCAGGGCTTCCCTTCCTGAAGAAGTCTCACAGTCCCAGTGAGGTTCCCTTTCAGGCAGGGCCTCAGCCAAGTTCCATCTCCGTTCTTCCACGTATTTCCATGCAGCATCCATGACCAATCTTCTCTCGTCAGGTGCTAACAGGTTCTCAAGCAGAGTCTGGCAGTCACTCCACGTTGGGTCATACATGCTGAAAATGTTCTGAAAACGTTTGAAGACCCTTTCAGGATCATCCCTTAACCATGGTGTTGTCTCCTGCCAGTTGAAGATGTCTGTGGTGGAAAAGGGCACATAAACCATCTTGGTTTGTATCTCTCCTTCAACAGCAATAGGTACAGTCCTCATTGGAGCCTGCAATACTGTGCTCCTAGTTACCCTTCTCTGAGGCTGGCATGGGCTGGCAGGTGTTCTGGCTATTGCCTCTGCTACGATGTTCTCCAGCCTTTTCAACTGTTAGTGTCTGTTCAGGTGAGCCATTTCCCAAACTCAAAATCGCCCTGTTTGCTTTCTCCAGGGCTCCTCTTCTTTTGATGCCTTGTCCAGGAGCTGTGGTTCTCTTGTCCTCTGGAGCTTGTCTTTTCCTCTGGGCCGAAGATGTCACAGTATGTGAAGAACTGAATAGAGCCTCGTCTATGGGGTCCCATTCAGCTGTTCTGCGGTTCTTGACCCGGCACAGCATCTGTTTTTCTGCCTGCTCTGATTCTTCTTTTCCTGCCTGCTCCCAATAGTCAGCATAACGGTGCTGTCCCCATTTGTTTTTTTCCCTTAATTTTGCTTTTAATTTAGCCATTTGGTTCAGGTCAAAGGTTCCATTCCTTGTCCACCCAATATCAAGTTTAGGCCACACTTCCACACATAACTTCACCATTTTTACATCCTTAGAATAGCTGGTAAGCATTCCTCACCTCTCAAACATTTTCCCCACAGGTGTCTCTGAGGAAATTTGTTTGCGGGAGAATCCTCCACCCATGTTTAAATTTTCAGGCTTTAACCTTGTACCTTTTAAAACTCCACCCTTCCCCAGCACCCACTCTTATCCCAGAGCATGCCTAGCAGACCAAGGTCTTCCTACATCCGCCCTTTTCAGAGCTCGCTAAGACCAACGACTATGGCCTTCCCGGCTGTGGGTAAGCCAACGATACCCGCTCTTCAGCAATCGTTCCCGGCTTCCACCCCAACAACCAACCACTTCCCAGTCGTTAAACCAACACTCTGTTCCTGGCTCCCAGGTCCACAACTTCCCAGCCCTCCCTGGCTATCGTGACCTCCGCCCACAGAGCAATGCAATAGGTACAGCCTGACCACACAAGGATTGACACTGGACACAATGGCCTAATATGCCTCCATTCACTCAGCTTTTAATCTTTCGCTTTAGCTTCTGCTTGCCCTTCTTGGTGAGTGATCAGCTCTTCGTGAGGCATACAGCATTCTCACAACACTAGCATGCATCTCTAGCTAAGCATTTAGACATTGGCATAAGCATAGGCATAAGACATTAGCATATAACTTTAGCAGTTCAAAAAAAGCAATCCAGTATACCAAGAACCATAGGACACCTTCCCACTTTCTTAGCCTAAAACCAATCACCCAAGTTGGGTAGTGACTCTCTGATCCTGCCCTGGGTTCGGGACTTCACTGGGGGCCAAGCCAGGCTACGCCCACTCTGGAAGTCCCATCTGGGTCGCCAAAATTGTTATGCAGGATCAAAAGAAACCACTGACCCCAACTGAGTTTAAGGCTTTTATTATGGGGAATGGAACCTGAAACAAATACAAACAACCTTGTTTCAAATTTCTCCGAATGAGAGGACCTGAGGCAGGCAGGCACTATGCAGGCAGGAGGCAGCAGGACTTGAGGCAAAAGGCTGGATGGTTGTTCCCTGGTTATCAGAGGCTCTCCCAGGGGCTCCTTCCTGCAGCTCTATCCTCAGTTCCATCCTGTAGCTTGGTCTCTCCCAGTTTGCTCCTTGCAGCTCCTTCTCTCCCAAGCTTCCCTGGTGGTCCGTCCGCTCTATGCTTGCGCAGCCCCTTTTAGAGGCCTCTGCACACAGCAGCCTCTACCTTCCCTCTACTGGTACTGCAGCCTCCTCTCCTGCAGCAGTTTTCCCTCTGGTCCTCCTCAGACAAACTCAGATTGAGCCCAAGTTCTGCACATAACAGCAGCTTCCTCCCCCAAGAGTTCTCCTTCCTCCCTAGAGAATATGGAGTCCAAGGTGCCCATTTCAAGAAGCCAGTTATGTTTAGTGCTTGGAGCCCTTTTATGTTAACTGCACCTGTAAGACTTGGAGTTTGGGGTGGCGGGGAAGATGATTGGGACGCACCTCTTAGTGGAGTCCCCTCAAAGTCAAAGAAAGTCTTGAAAATCTAGTTTTCCATATAAGTAATTAACACATTTTCCAGTTTTTTACCCCCTCTGCCAAGTTCTAGGAATATAGAGAGAATATAAAGTGTCACAGAATAAGGCTGCAACCCTAGTCACACCTGTCTGGGAGTAAGTCCCATTGACTGTAATGGGACTTATTTCAGAGTAGACATGCATAGGATTGGGCTGTGGAAGACAAGGAACATCTTTTAAGAGAATCATCTCCTTGAAGGAGTATCTAGTCAGTAATAAATCAAAATGCTGAGGGGATACATGAAGCAGCTGCAGTTTCATCTGAGGGAAATCAGAGCCCTTTATTTAAATGGAATAGCTGATTTAACAGCAGAATGTGAAACCTTAAATGACAGTTAAGGCATCCTGACCTCTGGGGAAATTTAGATGCAATGAGCTACATTATCAGTTTTAATACTGATTTTTTTTTCACTTAAAGCTGTTCCAATTTAAGCATTCTTTGAAGGCCAGAATTAAGTCTTACACTCACTTTCCATGTTATACAAGGATGCTGGTTTATTTAAAGTCAAACCATTCAGGAGAGAGAAGAGGCAGATCTTCCTGATTCATGGCAAACCAACTCACTGATTTTGTTGGCAACCTTCAGTCTTGAAAGACTATGGTATCGCGCTCTGAATGGTGGTTCTGGAACAGCGTCTAGTGTGGCCGAAAAGGCCAATTCGGGAGTGACAATCCCTTCCACACTGGGAGCAAGTGCAGTCTGTCCCTGGTCTGTCTCCCTGGCTATGGGCCTTCCTTCTTTGCCTCTTTGCCTCAGACTGTTGGCCAAGTGTCTCTTCAAACTGGGAAAGGCCATGCTGCACAGCCTGCCTCCAAGCGGGCCGCTCAGAGGCCAGGGTTTCCCACCTGTTGAGATCCACTCCTAAGGCCTTCAGATCCCTCTTGCAGATGTCCTTGTATCGCAGCTGTGGTCTACCTGTAGGGCGCTTTCCTTGCACAAGTTCTCCATAGAGGAGATCCTTTGGGATCAGGCCATCATCCATTCTCACGACATGACCGAGCCAACGTAGGCATCTCTGTTTCAGCAGTGCATACATGCTAGGGATTCCAGCACGTTCCAGGACTGTGTTGTTTGGAACTTTGTAATCTACAGAAATGGAGGCACTTATCATTTGAACCCCACAATGCCACCTCTAAGTAGTGGTAGCATTGTTCTCAAGGGGGGTTTCTGGGAATAAATGTTGGCTGCTGAACGGGGTCTTCCATTTTCAAGTCCCACACTTGCAGAGATGCTACGTGATGATTCCTTCCTCAAGAAGCATTATGGAGCAGAAATAGCAGTTGCTAGCTGGTGTTTGCTAGGAGGCATGCCACTGGAGCTCATGAAGTTTGCAAAAATTAAAAACAAAAAACCTCATTTTTTTCTTATTATTATTAAGCATATTTATATACATGCAGTATATACGCTTGTATATATGCTTGTATATACATGTTTGAAAGGTGCCTCTTTGCCCAGTTAGCAAGCTTGATGGATGCCCTACCTCCCAAAATGTCCACAATCCTTCCAAAAATAGGGCTGCAAAAATAGTGGAGGCCTTTCTGCACAGTCTTCCAAGTACTATAGAAATGATGAATAATAAAAGTGTCATTTCTAGGTACTTGAATACTTCTTACTCCAACCAGAATGCATTTTAGATAGTAGCTTATAGGCATCCTTGACAAGCATCTTATCATGCCAAGTCTGTGTACATTTGATGTTCACAGGCACAACTTACAGAGAAGCTAGAAGCTCCACCAAAATTAACAGAAGTCACATTTCGTTTCATGAGGTTTGTTCAGCTTCCAATGAATATTAGCACAGGTTATTATCTTAAGATAGAAGATGCTAATTATTTTGGTGGTGGTGGTGGTGGTGGTGGTTTTTTCCACTGGCTTGCCCTTAAGCCAGTGGCTTTTCAGACCATGTTCCAAGATAGCCCATGGCTCCTTTATTAGAAGATCCGTAATGAAAGACAGGTGTCCCTGATGGGGAATTTGCCTCCCATTATTGATCTTCTCCTGCAACTATGAAGCCAGAGGGAAGGATTGAGCAGTGCCGTCGCTAGGGTTGGTGTCACTCAATGCAGTGCAGCCTCCATGTCCAGATTCCCCCAGGTGCCATGAGGCTAAGATCTCATGAAATTGCCCAAGTTCTTTGTTGGGGAGATCTTGCAATATCTCAGCTGGTGCCAATGCCACAACAAAGTCATTTTGATGTCACATTCCCTAATGGTGTCACCTAGTATGATCCACAACCTAGTGATGCCACTGGATTTGGGTGTGTTCTAGGATGTGCCCAGTTTGCATGTGGTGAAGACCAAGAGGTCTGTAGCCAACATTGCAAGTTAGCTGATTGTGCTCCCTGGAATATGACAGAGAAAGAACACTCTGCAAACAAAGTGATGCAGAAAGAAATTCCCTGAAGGAAGAATGTTGGAAACCACAGCCTTAGGTTAACCCGCTACAAAAGTGGTGTAAGTCTTGGTTAGTCTTGCTCCCTGGGGTTGCAAACTTTCAGTAAACGCGTGTGTGGTTCAGAAATGAAAGTGGCTTCTGAAAAGTGGCTCAGACTTGTGTTGGCGTCTTGTTCCTCCTGTCTTAAAGAATGTTTGTACAAATGCTTCTGATTTTTTTATACATGTTTAATGCTGTTGAACCCAGAGGGGTGCAGATTTCTCCAGCTTTGGTAGGGCAGGGAGACAAAATGGGATGGAACTAGGCTGTGTTTATTCTGGCTTCCTTCAGAACTTTTCTGCATTCTCTATTAAAGTTATTTGTTCAGTCTGCAAGAGTGTGACCCTTGCATCCTCCTTTGTGACTTAGAACAACATTTTCAAATTTTGCTTCAGCCTTCACTCTAGAATGACATTCTGGGTCTAATCCTCCCATAGGTCAGACTGTAAAGTCACCAATCGATTCAGCTCCTTGTTTGCCTTCCATCTATCCGTCAGCTGTGATGAATTAAGATGGCAGAGGAGAAGGAGCCTCTGGAAAGTTTGGGTATGTGTCTCCTCTTGGCTGTGTTGCCTTCAGTTTATGGCAAGCCAATAGATACTTTTATCTGTAAAAACAGATCCAGAAGTAAACTTGATACTCATTTCCATAGAGGCCAGGATCCTATTTTTGCAAGCAAGCAGAGATTATATTCACACACAAAAATAATGTTAACACCTTGCATCCCACCAGAAATAAGTCCCTAGAGGAAGAAAGGACTTGCAAAATTTTGTCACATTTAATTTGAACTGAGGGAAAATGTGGTAGACAAAGCAAAGCTTCTCCAAATTAGGTTTTATTTGATTGAGCCTGACAGAGTTTTCTGTTTAACTCAGAGGATATGCTTATGCTGTACAACAGTGTTTCTCAAACTGTGGGTCGTGAGCAAATTTCAGGTGCGTCCCAATTCATTTCAATATTTAATTTCTAATACATTAGACATGATGCTACCATGGTATGTGACTGCATTTGGGGAAATATTACAGATCTGTACTTTGAACAAGCTACTATGTATATTCTTTTGACAATCTTAGTCAATGGGACTTACTCCTGGGTAAGTGTGGGTAGGATTGCAGCCTAGGATTGTTAAAAATGTGCCTGCTTTATGATGTCACTTCTGGTCATGACATCACTTCTGGTGGGCCCTGATAGATTCCCATTCAAAAAAGTGGGTCCCAGTGTGAGAAGCACTGCTGTACAGGCCTGAGGAGAGGGGTGTGGGGGACAAAATCCCCAGGGCCGAGGCTTGCAGGGGGCCTGGGCCATGGCAAAACAAACTATACAACACATGGCATTACAACACATGGCATTGGATCAAGTCTACATGTGTCTTGGCATTGTTTGAAAGTGAAATTAACAGTATGGAGTACAAATAGAAGTTTGGAGAACAGAAAAGAAAAAAGCAAAAAAGAAAAGAAAAAGAAAAGGCCAGGCAAGTTTATTTCACATGGGCTTGGTTTCAAAATCATCACATAGTAATGAGGGAAATAGTGAAAGATGCCTGTGCATTATTATTCGAAGATAAAGCAAATGAGGAGGACTTTGTTGAGGTAGAAAAGGAATGCAGTAGCACTACTCAAAGTAAAAATGTCAGAGGGTGGTGCAAATAAGTGTGCTTGGGAAGGGAGGGGAAATAAGTGTGCTTGGGGAAGGAGGGGGCAATCAGCCATCTGGCCCTAGGCCTAATGCTAGTGCTCAGCGGCGCTTTTTAATAAAAACGAGCACTTGGAATGAGAATTTAGGGGGGGGGAAACAACAACACTTTCTGCCTTTTTCTTTTTTTTAAAATCATGAAATCTGAGGAGGAAAGTGTGTTTTATGGCACATTTGCAACACCCAGAGCTGGTGCTGAGGAGATTAGGATTGGACCTAGTGTTTAGGATTGCAGCTGTAGTTCCTTCACTACACCAGCTTGCAAGTCCAAAATTTAACCTAGCAAATGAAATTCTGTTTCTGTCTTTTTTTTTTTTCTTCTATCTGGCTATAATAGCAAAAATCGAGATAGTTTTCACTGGGAATTAGGGTCTTGGGAATAAGTGAGAAGTCAGTCAGCAATACTTCACATCTCTCTCCAGAATTACAGCCCATAGTTCCCCCATACGAAGCCACTTTTTAAGGCCCAGACCAAACATGCAAAAACCCACAGAAATGGGCATGTCCCATGGAATAACTGCATGTGTGGAAGGAAAACCAAGGCTTTTCCTTATCTGATAGTCATCCATAAGATTTTTTTGCCATGGAATATCCAAGTACCATTTTCAGTTTTTATTCTGTGAGTTCCAAATCCTCGCACATGGGTTTTGAACATATGCTAGGAAAGCATGTCTGGCATTCTCCATCTGTGAGTTTTGGGTCCTTGGAGGAGGAGGTGAGGTGAGGTGTTGCCCTAGACTGGTTCCTGGCAGAGTGCTGCCCTTCCCTTGTTTTTGGCTCTAAAAGGCAGCCACCTTCACCCTTTTTGCTTGTGGAGAAGCAGCAGAGAAAGTGGCTTTTGCTTGATCTTTTGCCCGGTGAATCTGGTTAGGTTCTTGGGGAGAGAGAAGAGGGAGTGGGAATCCCCCCTTTGGAACAGCCAGTTGCACACCTTTCATTTCAACAGAGCGCTTTGATCCTCTTACCACTTGAAGGGGAATTAGCAGGCACAGTTCTGAGTAAACTCATTGCGCAAGCTGGAGCTCTCCCCAGGGCAAGGGGACAAATGTTTTCTTGCCTAAAAGAGACTTCCAGCCTGCTCAATTTCAGCATAGGATGCAATGCAGCCATGCTGGCCTCACTGGATCGGCATTGGATAAGATTGGGCTGTAAGTCTGTAGTGTAGACACACCCTTTGATTAGGAACGCATGATCCCAGCAAAGTCTAAGTCGCAAACCTCTCTTTCAAATACAAAGCTTGCAGGAGTTAAAAGAGAGGCGCCTGACATTTAAAATGAATTGATCTTACATCCATAAAGATTTGCCTGCCTTTGGACTCATTATTTCTCCCTGACAAGCTCACCTTGTAGTGTTACCGTTTGCACCATCCGCGATCAAATGCACTTGATGCGTTGGGGGTTTTTGTCTTCTTTTGTTTTTTTTTAAGATGCAAATGCTTTCCTTTGCCCTTTGATTTCTAAATCTACGGCTCAAAGAATACTCACCTGACTATAAATGACAGTGGTAGACAGGAATGCACATGGGTAAAGAAAAGAGGATAAACAGACTCTCCTCTTCATGTGATTTTCTTTCTGCCAGCTAAGGTCTAGAGAGTGAAATTCTGCTGAAATTCCAGCCTTGTATACACACACCTCGCCTACCCCGTTTGATGGCATTTGGAACAGCTGGTGATTTCCACCAGTTAACTCCCACATGGCCAGCAGCCTTCATTTGCGACTAGCCTCATCTTCCAACATCTCAGGGCAACCGAAATACGACAGGATGACAGATAGCCCTCTCGATGGATACTGACAAACAAATTAGTGCCAAGATGCTTTGCAGAGCAGACCAGATGTGCTAGGTTCGATCATATGGAGCAAGCCATGAAAAGCTGTCTGTGTCCCATCTGCGCTTCCTAAGCGATCGCTGTTTGTGGAGCAGAAGACACTGTAAACATTTGGTCTGTGTTTTTAAAACAGTCCTGGGTCCTGGCCTTATCATGCGCTGAAGCCTTTTCTATTAGAAAATTCTTTTTTCTTTTTTTTTAAATAAAGGCTAGGTCTGTAAGATCCAGTGCCAACTGCTAAAGAGTTATATGGAGATGGTGGAGAGTTTAAAATGATGCCAATCCTGAATACAGCTTTACAAATCATGGCTGTATTCCATGCTTTTCTCTCCTGATTCCATGTCTTTGCCCATTTTCTCAGTATTCCTCCAGGATGCTGTAATGCAGTTCAAATCACTGCTCAGCCATGAAGCTTCCTGGATGATCTTGGGCCAGTCACTATCTTCCAACCTAACCTACCTCACAAGGTTGTTCTGAGGACAGAAGGTGGGAAGGAACTTATATACACCACCCTGAGCTCCCTGGAGGAAGGATGGTACACAATGTTAAATAAATAAATAATATAGGAGGTGTATTGGTTGCTAGGCATGAAAACAGGTTTGAGATGACAGTGATGATTGGCTCAGTGACTGTTGATGTCACACAGCCATGAATGTTCCGCTCAAGCAGGGAAAACGGTGCAATTTCTTGGTGCTGTTCCTAAGAGAAAGGGCCATTTGGAAGGAAGGGTTCCTACCTTTCTATCCTCTCAGAGCTCCCAATTAGCTGTTCATAATGCAAGTATAAATGAAAGAAAAACCTTAAAACCAATTTCTGTAATCACGCTAACCTAAAAAGCATCAAAGGTCCAAATAACACCTTTTCAAGCGGTCCAGTAAAACCCCACTGATACAGTTTATTCACGTAAAGTGCCCTGTGAATACAAAGTTCCTTATTTCTAAAAAGGAGCTCCTGTAGCCTGATGAATCACTAGAAGGAAGTGCTACCCAAATGGATCCCAAAGCAGAAAAGGCTCTTATACCTGTAATCTAATTCCAGGCTGGGAGAGGATATGACCATTCCTTCAACCGGTCATGGCAGCTTAGGCCAACATTACTTGGCCATGCAAGGTTTGCGTCACCTGTAACAAAAGCTCACTGCATCACCCCCATGATGGACCTCCCCCTGTACCAAGCCATACAGAATAAATTACAATATCATATGCACAGCCTCCATGCAATGGCATCGCTAGGGTTGGTGTAACCCCATTAACTTTACTTATTTTAATATATAACAGTACAGATCACCCAACAAATCACTAACAAAAAACTAGTGGCCAATACTGTCACTTTTATTGGTTCCCTGCTGTGTAATAATAATAATACATCATTGGCTCTCTGAACAATCAGTCTCATTTCCACTCTCAGTAAATCCACTTTTTGATACATAAGATAGTTGTGTTTTCCTTTTCTGATTATTTGGCCATGATGTTTGCTAGAATACAGATATTTCAGTGCAGTACATTTCATTGCATTCTGCATTAAATTTCACACCACATGATGGTATTATTTGAAAATACCAAGATTTCACAATTTTAACCAGTAGTGGTCTTACCTCCCTTGAGGGTGTCACCCACTGTGGTCCTCACCCCTCCCCACACCCCCTAGTTACACCACTGCTAGGACATGTTGCACCTCCATCTCAGCAGAATGGGGCAAGTTTATAAATTATGGTTCAGATAGGAGCTCCATCTAGTCTTGTGCTCTATCCAGCAGGGTTGGTATGCTCTTGGGAAGTTCACAGGCAGAGCACAATGGAGATAGACATTGCCTACTCCTGGGATCTAGTAACTGGAAGTCTATTTCCGGATGATATAATCCTAATAAAGTCAGAATATAATCAGCAATTATTCTTCCTATAAAAGGACATAAGCACTCTTATTTATTTTATTTCATACAGATGGTATGAATACAGCCAGGCTGTTCATATACCAATTTCACATTTCCAATGCATAAAATATGTAAGGATCTGTCTGTGTGTGTGTCTCACTCTGCCATTTAATTTTTTCTGCTTTTCATTTTTATTCTTCATTTCATAGGGGGGACAGGGACTTGTCACAAATCATTGCAGATTTTATTCTTCAGGATGTAAAAATCTTGCTTGCGGGCCAGTTTCTGTCTGGCATTCCGAGAGAAGAGATCAACCTAAATCTGAGTTTTATAAACCTCTTATATCAAAATACCCTCTGTGGTAATTGCACTCTCTCAATAATTAGATAAATACGCCAGACCACTTGTTACCAACATAACCCAGGAACTAATTAATGACTTCAGGGGCCCAAATAGCTCCTTCCTCGTGACGAATATCTTTGTCACTGTTTAGCATCACTATCGATGGGACGTATTATTGATGGGAGAAACCATAGGAGTTAAAAACCACTTTGGCAAAGAAAACACAGGGAAAAGATGCAATGTGTGCTAAGGGATAAATGGAAGCTTTTTCCAGCGGTAGGTAAGGGGCTTTTAAATTCTCATTTGATCATTTACAAAAAGCCTCCAACTTGATTGTTAAATGTTTTCTCTAGTGCTTAAATTTCATGCAGGAGATTATTAAAAATTGACTTTACAGTATTTATTTTACTTATCTACCCCAGCCAGGCTGTGCTGAACTCATAGATTTGGTGAATTATAAAAGCCATTTGTGTTGGATTTTACACTCTGCCTTTCTCTCCGTCTGTAGGGACAAGCACCTCCAGTCCTAAAGTTGGAAAAGAAATGCTTTGATTCATCTTTAATCTAAGAGATTTTTTTAAAGTGTGAGTGTGTTTGGAGATGTAAGACATAATCACAATCTCCAGTGTAATGCTTAACTAACTGCTTGTTAGTGTTAACATTTAGAAGCATACGATGAAAAGAGCAGGGAACAATATGACTTTCACTGAGTTCCCCAAGCAGTGATGCTGGACAAAATAATTCATTTTTGTCAGAGAACAAGGACTATTTGGGAATGTAATGAAATGGTAAAAAAAAAAGGTCAGTGTGCCTTGTGCAAACCCATTGACACCCACATGAATAAGCCCCCTGGCATCTTTAATAGGGCTTTAATTGAAATCACCTAGGCTTCCAGACACTTAAAAATGCAGTTGTGTGAATAGAAACATCACCTATGCACTGGTTACATGGCAGGTTCCAACGGCCAGCAAGGAGGAGATTGCAGCCTGAGAGCTGAGGATAACAGTAGGGTCACTCAGAAG
This sequence comes from Tiliqua scincoides, assembly GCF_035046505.1. Lineage (NCBI taxonomy): Eukaryota > Metazoa > Chordata > Lepidosauria > Squamata > Scincidae > Tiliqua > Tiliqua scincoides. The sequence continues at coordinate 11,716,927 of NC_089825.1, read as the reverse complement.
GTCTTCAGACCCATAGTTACATAGAAAGCATTGATATCTGCCTTATATTAAGCCAGACCCTTATCTAGATCAGAGGTTGGCAACCCATGGGCCACATCTGGCCCACCAGCAGAAGTCCAGGACTCTATGAGCCCAAACAAGCAGCTCCGTCATTCATTGCTCTCTTCAAAGAAAAAGACCGCCGACTCCTGAGCTAGATCATTGTTTCCTTCATTGGCTGGCATTGATCTCCAGAGTTGCAGATGGGTGTTTTTTAGCCCAACCTGGAGATGCCAGGGACTGATATCAACAGTTCACAGGTGACAATCAGGACAGAGATTGTTAACAATTCAAAACTGAACCATAGCAGCAGCAGTGTGGAAATGGCAGGCTGTACATTACAGGGTGTCTTAGGCTTAATGCACATGCGTTTGCCAGCATGTGCACCAGAGATGAGATGTGTACACACATGCACGCCACACACTCAGAACCGTTACTTCTAGAGAAACTACCAAGGGAACTAAAACCTGAAGAAGGACAAGTCTCATGCCTCACATGATCAAAACATTCACAAAGAGACCCAAAAAAAAAATCCAAAAAAAACACAGGGACAAAATAAGGAGATTTAATAGGGGAAGGTATCCAAAAATAGGTCAATATCCAAAAATATTGTCCTTGGTTAATAGGGATGCTTGGAGTGCCTGTCTTCACCATCTCATTAACTAGACTTATTAATTCCTTTCCTAGAAAGAAACTTATGCCAGTTTTGTGTATCAGAACAGTGCAGAATTGCACATGGGACTTGACCTGCTTGGGTGAGCCTTCAGTCCATTTCCAGAGTATGGTGGGTCCTCTTTATCTGCAGAGTCTGTATCCATGGATTTAACCCTCTGCAGGTTCCAAACCTGCAGCTGAGGACCTACTGAAAACCTCCCAGACATGACTTGAACCTCATTCCAGTCATGTCCGCAAGGCTTTCTGAGACCCGTACAGGTCACTCAAGGCCTCTATGGTTGTGTTTGGTGTCTCCGGTCATATTTGGATGCCCTGTTAATCTGCAACCTGCAGATTTCATTATCCTCAGTTTTTGGTATCTAAAGAGGGTCTGGGAATGGATCCCCTGCAGATACAGTGGTTGGAGCTGTACTTTCAGGTTGCTTCTCCCACCCACTCCTCCTCTCATTGGTTGAAGGGGCTTATAGATGGCCTCTGAGCAAGCCCAAGAACAATACTTCAGTAGTATTGGGAAGAACAAATACTTCGGTAAATGAGTCAAGCAGACAGAAAAACAGATATAGCAGCTGTGGCCCATTCAACCTGCCCTTCACCCAGTGTGAAAGTACTGCTGAGAAAGATCTTTATTTGGGAAAGTTTTGGGAGGGCACTTCACTTGCAAGCATTGCCTTGTTTACAGTGTACTAAGTAGAGAACTGCAAACTGCAGACTTAAAATTATTAATTAAAGTGTAAGTAATGGCTTGCGTGGAGAAAAAATTACCGTGAATGGCTGCCACATTTGTGAAAATTAATCTTCACGGACCCCTCTAGTAAATAACATTTATTGGAAGCATGCTGGAAATCCATGCGTGAAAATGTGTCTGCATGATAATATGTAGAAGGGGAGAAATTTAGCTTCCTGTGAAATATCTCAAGCTTCCCCACGCTTGCCCATCTCTTATGGAGTTTGGGAGCTCTTGTCTGCTTTCCACAGAGTCACCATAAAGTATATTTATTGTGTGTTTACTTGCATGCTAAAAACAATATAATTTTGAGTCTGTTAGACTACTGAAGCATTTCCTGTTAGCTTGAGGAAAGGAAAATTTTTACTGTGTTTTTCTTTTGTTCCCAGCCCTGAATTTTTGGGATAAAGTAGGTTCTAAAACTAGATAAATAAATACATAGATTAATCAATAAATGAAATATTTGAAAATAGACTTACAGCCCAATCTTATGCATGTCTACTCAGAAGTAAGCCCCATTAGAGTGAATGGGACTTACTCCCAGGAAACTGTGGATAGGATTGGGCTGACACACATTTCTACAATACTGTAGTTATCTGAAACCATTGCTTCATGCCTCCCTTGTAGCCCCTAAGAACATAAGAAAAGCTCTCCAGTTTAGACCAGAGGTCCATTTAGTCCAGCATCCTATTTCCCATAAAGATATCTGGGAAGCCCAAAAGGAGGGCATAAGGTAGTCCAGTTCCATGTACCCATAACAAAATAAAAAGGATTCCCATGTTATCATCCACACTATATCCAATTTCACCTTATGTCACTTGTAATAGAAAGGCATGCAGACCCAAAGGAACTACTCAGTCACTACTAAGCAGGGGCACAAACTTCAATAATTCTGACCCTTGTTCGATCATTATAACCAAGGCAGAGCAGTCCTTTCAAAACTCACTTAGCAGACATCCCTTGTGTCCCACTTTTATCAGTGGAACCAGCCTACCGGATCTCACAACTGACAATAGCATGCATTGGAAGGACAAATCTGCACAAAGGGTTATAGAGATGGTATCATTCAGATTAAATTGTTGGAGGAAAACCTCTGTCAGCAGAGTTCCCTAAAGGGGAGTTTGCAAAATGACCTTCCTCTCCACTCAAAAAGAGGGGTGGAAAACCGATCTTTATAATATGTGTGATTTTTCCCCTCCATTTTGGCGTGATAAGTAGAGCACTTTCTTCAAAGTGACACACATCACTGTGCAAGCCCCACAGAAATGAATGGGGGGAGCGGGCTACACAGATACTCTACTTTCAACATCTAAGAATGACCTACATGTTGCAGAGAACTAAATGATAGAATTCTGGACTGTACCACTTCAGGCTGCTACTTGGAGATGGATTTTTTTAGAGAGTGAGACACAATTGTACCTGATAAGCGCTATTCACTTGTAACACAAGGGGCAACCACAGCCTTACCTAATGAATTATGCTGGGCTTTTGTGCCCCTTCCTCAGAGTCTTCCTTGATGTGCTGAAAATGTAACTGGTAGGTACTGTGAAACCACTGCATTGGTCTTTCAGGCCTATATAATATATAATATACAAATATATTCATCTTCTGCACTTGCCTGGTCAACAGTGGAGTGCATATTGCTGTCCTGTAGACTCCAGTATTTTCAGCTTCTTCCAATTTCCAGCTCAGGGTGTTGACTTTGGGGACCTCCCACTTCACACATTGTTCAGCAGCCCACAACTCTAGCCTAGTTCTCTTGACCCATTCTATCTTGTGCACCAACCTGTTCTTAGTGTATTGGCGTAATCCAATAAATTAGCTAAGCATGTTTTTGTCAGGAGGACAGGTAGTTTTCTGACTTTGGCTGGAACTCCTGCTTTCCCTTTGATTTGGCAGAAGACGAGCTTGTTGGCATTGACTCCGTAGCTCGCTTTGCCACATATAAGAATCTCACATATTTTAATCAATGTACTTGGAAAGCTTAGCCATGCCTTAGTGAATAGGATCACTAACTGTATAATTGCAATAATGATCAGTGCTTTAAGTGGATTAGCCACAGCCTGTTATTGGTAGCAGCACGGAAGACTGAAAGCATCAATTGGAAGCACTTGGAGGGTTGATGATGCCAGATCTTTTGCCTTGTGCCTCTTGCCTAAGGGGTAAGGAAGTGAAATAGGCATTTCAGTGCCTGCAGCAATAAATACAAATAGATAAGATAGTGGCCAAATGGACAAGACAATACTTGCATTACAGCTCTTTGGCTTTCCAGGTGCTTATGGATATGAGGTTGAGCCAATGATTAAGGTTGAGAACATGAACCCCTAGAATTTGCCAATAAGTGTTTTGTGCAATAGAAACCTAAAAGTGCAGAGAACAGCAAATAAAACCTAGTCTACATGTGCACCAGACTATGGTGGCAGACTGGGATGTACCACTTCAGACTGCAGGTGAGAGGTGCCATTTTGGATTGCTCTCCTAAATTAAAAACTCATTGAAAATAAGAAATCAATGCAACAAATTGCTGAAAGAAGAAGAAGAAAAAAAAAAACCTTTGTCTTTAAAGTGCTTGTTTTCTGTTTTCAGAGGTGGTCTGTTTAATCCATTTCTGTCCAGCTCACAGGGGTACACATTTGATGCACATATGCAATGTTGAACAGAAATGGCTTAATGTTGAGGAGCATTCACAAGTAGCAAATGATTTCTCCAGGTCATCTTGTCACCTCAGCATTTTATCATCTCTTTCCCACTTCATTCTGATGCACAAATAGATCCAGTCTAAGCCACTGTGTGGTGGACAGCATTGACACTGGGTCTTTCTAGATGCACACAAGAGGCAAGCACTTTGGCAAACTGGACTGCCCCAGCGCACTCCAGCAAATGCTTCACCATGTAGCAGCTTTAAGCCCAGTTGGATCGCTCCCTGGCTGAAGGCTGCTCTCTGGGTTGTATGCCTCCTCTGTGAGGAAGAAAATGAGAGGTCTTTCCTAGCCAGCTGCTGTCAGAGACATCCTCCAAAGGGAGGCGGGCAGAATCCGAAAGACAATACAAAGTAAGTGCTGTTTTCCTCCTCAGCTAATCAGTTCTGTTTGAGGATGGAGGGACGTGTGCCAGCTGAAAATCAATGCCCTAAATCAACTTGGCGTGCGCCTGAGCACCGCCAAAGTGTCAGCTGCTAACAAGGGAATAAAGGAAATGGTTATTGGATACTTAGGAGTCTTTTGTAAGTGCTGGTGCAAAATAACATATTTAATTTAATGCAAAGTTATAATCCTAATTGGGCTTTATAGGCATTTCAGCAGGGAAGCCAAGAACAAGTTTCCTCCTCCTCCCTCTGCCTACAGGACTATTTAATCCTGACTGAATCATAGTTCATCCCTGAGAAACATGTGCCTGTAACAGACAACCACAACTTTCTGACAGCTTTTGCCATCTCCTGATGATGCTTTGGGTGCTTTCTGCAGCCCCGGTCCAGGTGAAGGTCCACCGCCTGGCCATTCTGTCCTGCTTTGAGAAGGAAAGCTCTTCCTCTCACTCCTCTGGATCAAAATTTAGTCCAAAAGTGCAGCAACCACTTAAGACCGGGTTGCCATTTTTAATGCTCCTCTCCAGTGAGAGATTCCATGCAAGTTAAAAATGAGTGCCGCCGAAAGAACAGAGTGCCAGCTTGCATCTTGTTGCTTTAGTTTTTACTTGCAGGGAATTCCTAATGAAGGGAAGTATTCAAAAATGTGCAGTCGCGAGTGGTACTGTCCTTTCTTCTCCCTGAGAACACTCCCACCACTTTCTGCTGCCCATGTGGAGTGGGCCCATTTCCTTCTTCAAGACCTAGCCTTCATGTCTTGGGTCCCTTCTCTTAGCCTCCTCCAGCTCCTGCTGTCCTAAGCCCGACCTCTCCCTCTCCAAGACTCTCCTACCTCCCATATCTCTCCTAGATCTGAAGAGTTAAAGGTGGGCAGGGCTTGGAGTTCATGAGTTGAGGAAGCCATGGAATAGCTAACTTGTACTAGAAACAACTTAATTGTTTCTTAATCTCTGACCTTTGTACCATAGAGATGCCTGCTGGCCAAAGACCTCCTGACACCTGAGGCACCGTGCCAAATGCTGTCTTCCCTTCTCTAATGATGTGGCAGCCTCCGTTCCTCCCACTCTCCAATATTCTAGCTCAGCACTCCCCTCCCCCCCACATTTCTTGTTCATCCCCCCCCCCTTCCTTTTCCAGTTCAAGATTTGGAAGGAGGAGGAACAACAGTGGAGGCTAGTAGGATGGCAGAGATGGCCATCCCCTGCCAATCTACTTCCTGAGATAACCAGTTGGCTTCATGGCCCTACCTGTGGCTAGTGGCATAGCTATGGGAGGGCTGCACAGTAAGTACTACCCTGTACCAAGTACCACCGTGGCCACAGACATCTACAATACTTAACATGCCACCCCCCGGTAGCTATGTCACTGCCTTGTGACACTTCAAATTTCAGCTACACAATACTTCTTTTAAGTAGCAGTGTCATTTTTCCTTCTCCAGGTCTGCCTCTTGCATCTTTTGTGTCCTTTACAACCCAGGAAATAAAATCCCAAGGTCCCTAATAAGTCTATTTCGATCTTTCACTAGAGGCTGTCTTCTAGGCTAGCAGCATCATATTAGGCCCATTTTCCCATCTTTCAGAACATGAATTTGTCACCATGCCATGGAAGGTTCTTTATAAAACTGCCCAAGAGCAAGCCATGCAGTTCTCATCCTTTATTTACACCCACCCCAAGTCATCCAAGAAGTATGAGCTCGGAAGTGCTAATTCTGACAGGCCGCATTTTGGAGAAGAGCCGTAAAGAAACCAAACCCCCAAGCATAAGCAGTGCCAGCAGTGCAGAACAGAAGCTAACTCATCTCCAGGAAATTATTGGACTCTCTTAAATATTCAAGGAGGGTGTTGGCAGCAGAATGGGAAAGGACTAAGATGCTCAGCCCCCTTTGTAATTGCTGATGGGAGTCACATGCCAGTTGTTGCAGTCGTCCCTCTCCAATACGCACCCTCTTTTCGGAGTTTGCTGAGCATCACAAATCTTCAAACAATCTGAAGGGCTGAGGAAACAATTGTGTCTGCAAGAGGACTCAGCTAATATTGTCTCAGCTTCAGAGCTATTGGGCTGCCTAAGGCACCACATAGCTCTGCCACCCCTGTGCCAGCTCGACCCCCAGCCCCATATCTGGCTCCTACTCTCACTTGGACTCTTGAATCAAAGCAGGAAATGTGAAGCTTGCTGGGATTGCTCCCAGAACACTCCACGGCTGCATATATTTTGCACCTAACAGTACTAGTTGCACTGGAGGGGTATGTGCAAATCTCCTCCCAGCATGCTATGGTCATGTATGTTTTTTCACTTCTAACATGCTCGCCACACTTGCAACTTCTCCTTCGAGCTGAAAGGTATTAAACATGGCGCCTCCATGCATGTACACTTGACGCCATTTTCTGTGCTTGTCGCACCCTGACGTAAGTTCAACGCCATGATTTGTCGTTTGTTCATGAATTGAGCTGGAAGCAGGCTAGGGGGCATGCTAGTGATGTCACTTCCTGCTAGCTTCAAGTTTGCTCTGTGGAGGAAGCTAAGAGAGTCAGGTGAGATTGATCCAAGGATTGGAACATGGAGATCCCCTATGTGGGCTCTTTACACAAAGTAGGCAATTCAGGTTGCTGTGGGAGTGCACCCACACAAAGATAGTGGCTACACAACTGCACAGAGAAATGTCAGTGGTAGCAGGGATCATTTCTGTCTTTGCTGCAAGAGAGCTACTGCCCTCATGGAAATGACTGCAACAGCTCCAGTGTAATGTGCCTGACTTTAGTACGTGACTGAATGGAGGATGTGCCATACATGGGCTCTGTGAAGCTGGAAGCAGAAGAGGAGAAGCAGCAAAGCTCTCTGTAATCAGTGAGATTAGCAGAACAATCCTATGCACACATACCAGGGAGTAAGCCCCACTGAACTCAGTGACACTTATTTCTGAGTAGACTGAGTAGGATTGTGCTCTATCCACCCTTTCCTAAGCCCCATTCAACACAATGGAACTTATTTCTGAGTAAACATGCATGGGATTGTGCCCTAAGTCTCCTAATTGCTCAACCAGTTAGCTAACTGACCAGGAACCTTTCACAGAGATCAGTGGCCATCATTGAACCCACTCTGACCAACTGGACTTTGAGTTGATTGATTGGATGTAAGACTTCCTTGACTGGTGTGGCTGCTCCTTGATTGGTGTGGTGTTTGCTTGTGGTGGTGCTCCTGAAGACTGGCTGTGGGCTTGGGGACTAGACATAAGGATGGAGGTCAAGTCTGGCTACTAGTCGTGATGGCTGTATGAGACCTTAAGGTTCCACATCGGTTTACTGCAGCAGTTGCAGGGAAGCAATAGCAGGTGAGTGGTATGCCTTTAACTCCTAGCTATGGGCTACTGAGAGGCAACTGGTGGGCCACTATGGGAAATGGGATGCTGGACTGGATGGGCCTTTGCCTTGATTCAGCAGGGCTTTTCTTATGTTCTCATGAGTCAGATGAACTGGTCCTGAGTATTTGCAAGTTGGTTTTGCTTCCTTGGGAAACTTGTGAGCACAATTCATGCTCGGGCAAGAGTGAGAACAGTGCAGGATCCTCTCGCCCCATATCGCTGCTGCTCCAAGATGGACAATTTCCCCACACCCCCATTTCAGGTATGATATGCTGAATCCAAGCCATTGTTTGTACACTTCCCATCACCTCTAAAATACACCAGCATGCCCCCACCCCCTTATAACCATCCTCCATTGAAGCCATTTAAAAAAAAAATAGAATTCATTCTGCCTTTTTAAGAGAACTCAGAAATGGAACGAGCAGCAAAAGATCAACTTACGGAACAAAGCAGAGGCCAGGAGAGGATTAGGGTTAAATATGCATTATTGCAAAAGTACAAGAGAAGAAGGTCATACCTCCCCCAGTCTGTAGTAGATACAGGATTAAACTGAGAGCCTTTAATCACTAATCACTTACTGTACCTTTCAGAAGCAGTACATAAAAGACAAATAGCAGTGAGTCAGCTCTTGCTGAACAGCCTACAGATCAGTGGGAAGCTCAATAACAGCCACAAGAGGCTGATATCTGGGGATATCACTTTCCAGTCCAAAATGATCAAAGCCGACATCCTCATTCAGAGAATGCCCCTATATTTAGACACGAGGCGACAAAGAAAATGTGCAAAGGTCCAAAATATCATGAAAGCAGCGGGAATTGGATCTAGACCACAGCAGCCTTCCCACACAGACATCTTTGTATGTCACAGAGGAAGAGACAGGCCATAAACTGAGGTATTCTTGAAGGTGCTGAACTAAATGGCACTTTTGGGGGCCTGCAGCAGTTTCAGGGAGATTTTTCAATGGAAAAACTGCATGGAGGTAAAGGATTAACCACACCCTACCCCCACATTATGGTCCCAATCCAGACTGGGCTCCCGCTTAGCTTATCTTTTTCATTTTAGGGGAAACCCCAAACTAGACACTGATGCATTTCATCTGATTTGGCTTTATGGGAATGCAGACCACAAGGATTCTGCAATATCCCTAAATGCAACATGTTCCTCCAAGTCCATGCACCTTTCGGACTAGCATGCGCAAAGCTACTTTTATTTGCCCCACCTGGTGTTTAAAATGACAGCAAACAGCTTCTCAGTTAGACTTTGATTGCAGCGCAACCTCCCCAAATCAATATGACATTGCTAACCTGGGAGCAGCGCAGTTTGCTAGGTTCTGAGATTGCGTTGCTTCCAAATCCTAGATCTATACTGGTTCTTTTCAGAAGATCCGGGTGGCCCTAGATTCACAATCAGTGAACACACATAGGGCAGAAGGAGGGGGCAGAATCGCAGAATTGCTCCCACTGTATACATGTTCGTTGGCACATCTGCAATGTGCCTATGTATAATTGGGAACCCAGTCTTTGTATACGCGCAGAGGCACATTACAGATATGTCAATCGTGTGCCTACAGCAGGGATAGGAGTCTGCAGCCACCACCCCTCCTCGTATGTGCATCCACAAGAACTTGCTCAAACATCTGCAAAGAACAACAGTGGCTCCTAATGAACCTCAAGTGATGGCTTCTATCTAGTTACAGTACAAGATTGAACACATGCATGAGGGAAGCAGGATTGTGGCTGTGACTCTTTCCCTGGCCTTCATGTACAGTAGGCCCTCCATATTCCCCATGGGGATAAGTTCTGGGACTTTCCGCGGATACCAAAATCCATGGATGCTAAAGGTCCTTTTAAAATGGTGTCGTATTTATGGATTATGTGTAGTAAGGCTTAAGGATGCCTAATACAGTCCTTTCTACACTGGAGCTAGAAAGTTGGATAGGATTGGGCCCTTAGGGCGCAATCCTAACCCTTTATTTCACTGCTTTCCAGCACTGGCATAGCAGTGCCAATGGGACATGCGCTGCATCCTGCAGTTGGGTGTCACTCAAGGAGGCCTCCTCAAAGTAAGGGAATGTTTGTTCCCTGATCTCAGAGCTGTGTTGCCTTTATGTCAGTGCTGGAAAGCACTGGAAATCACTGGAAACTTTCCAGCACTGACATAAGGGGTTAGGATTGCACCCTTAGTCAGCCAACCTGAAACATATGTACAGTTCTGTTCCTGTGGTGTGCACATAATGCCTGAGCTTCCACTCCCCACACAGAGAAAGCTCCATGACAGGGAAAAGGGTTCTAGCCTTGCCTTCTCCCTGACTTGCTAGTTTTCTACATGCAAAGAGATTTCTGGAGAGGAAAAAAGCTCTCACGAGGAAAAACTAAGAAATCAGTGGATGAAAGTAACATCTGTAGCTTCAGCCAAGTTCAGTCCTACGACGGCCTCACAGAACCTCTGGAAGGCTGAAAACAGATCATTTTCTAGATAATTAGCTAGTCTGATCAGTTACACCTAACAATTTCAATGAAGCACAGCCAGTATAAATGCCTTGATATCGCACACAGTCCTGAAGCATTCAGCATCCTACCAAAAGACAAAAATGTGCCTTATCAACTATTTCCTCAAATGAATGCAAATTAGACAGGTCTCACTAGCAATCCGTCAGCACTTCATAACAGCCTACTCCGAGCCAGCTTAAAAAAAATACAACAATTTACAGAACAGGACATGCTGCATTGTGAAATATTAGTTTTTTATTACTTCTAGTAAACAAAATAAGGTTTGTTGTTTTTTTTTTTAATAAATCCCAGTTCGTGAGGTGGATTTTCAATAAGAGGGGCTGTGTGTGTGTGTGTGTGTGTGTGTGTGTGTGTGTGTGTTGCTCTCTATTAGATGCCACAGAAATCAATCTGAAATCTGGTTCAGGGTACTAATATTAGATCAAACTATTTAATTTGGTTTCCTGAGTGTTTTTTTCCCTTCTGTTTCCTAGCCTGAAGACACAGTGAGATAAAATACCTTGAGTTATTATCACTTTATGGGCGCCTCCATCTCTGAGAGAGGATTACTCAGTATTACACATTTCACCGAGTGTTGGCTCGACTTGTATTAGCAGTCTACAAATACAACGGTTTCTCTCAAGACATTATTTTCCGTTGTTGGGTTGGTTCATTAGGAGAGAAGCGGTGTCCATGAGAAAGGACAAATGACAAAACTTGATCAGTGTTGCAAGAACAGGGTTAATCAGCACAAGGGAGCCTTTCTGAATTGCGGAGGGAAAGCCCACCACCTGAACTGCTTCAGAACCCCACTCTGCATCTCGTTTGAGGTGAAGGAAGCAGGGCCTTTTCTGAGGTGGCACCTAAATTGTGTAATATCTTCCCTGTGCAGATCTGCCTGGCTCCTTCTCTAATTTTGTTAAGACCCTTTCCATAAGCTTTTGATCGTTGCTGCATATGAACCTTTACAGCTGTCATCCTACACATGCTTACCTTGAAGTAGATCCACTGACCACAATAGGGTTTACTTCTGTGTAAACATACATAGGGTTGAAGTCTGATTTACTAATGTTGTTTTTAATTTATAATAGCATCCCGGAAGTGCATGACTGTGGACTGTTTTCGCGCAACTATAAAGACCACCATAAAGACTAAGGGCCCAATCCTATCCAACTTTCCAGCACTGATGCAGCTGCAATGCAGCCCTGGAGTAAGAACATAAGAACAGCCCCGCTGGATCAGGCCAAAGGCCCGTCTAGTCCAGCTTCTTTTATCTCACAGTGGCCTACCAGATGCTTCAAGGATCATACAAGACAACAAGAGACCTGCATCTTGGTGCCATCCCTTGCATCTGGGATGGCACAAATGTTCCCTTACCTTAAGGAGGTCTCCGTGACTGCTCCTCACTGCAGAATGCAGCTTACACCCTATTGGCATGGCTACATCAGTGCTGGAAACTTGGATAGGATTGGGCCCTAAGTTAGAGGGACGAATGATCTGGTTCCATAGAAGGCAGTTTCATATGCCTGTGTATGTTCACTGATGTCTCCTTCTAGAACTGCATTTATTCAGTAATCTAAACTGTTCCTGACTTTGAGAATGACGGGTGTTCCCCCATTCCAACCTCTCTTTTGAAAAACAATCCTATTTCAGAAATCTCCCACACACAATGTAGGTTAGAGAACTCAATTAGAACAGGATAATAATGGGAGTAATTCAGTAAAATGTCATTAATGCTGGTGTGGGAAACTACTGGTGACCATCTGTCTAATCTTTGCTGCATATTCAGAGAACATTTTAAAACACAATTATTAATAGTACTCATTAAGCTTCCAAATATTTAGGAAGATTGAGGTTAGAAGTGGCTGCATTTCCCATTCTTTCTATATTTTCTCAGATCAGGGTTCAATTAACTATAATGTTGTACCCGCTGCAGGTTGATTGTCCAGTCTAACTCTGTATGGAAACATCTCCTTGCTCTGTGATAGCAGTAACTCTCTTCCCACCACAGCCTGGAGAAAATATATGACTGATATGATGTGTGACCTCAAGCACAGTGCTTTTCAGTGCAGCCAATTTACACATCCATCTGTCATCAAGCTCAGTCATCTTGTGTCAAGAGATCAAGGTTGCAAGGCTCATATACACACTTACCTGGAAGTAAGTCCCACTGATCTTAATGGAACTAACTTCTGAGCAGGCATGCATATAAGCTTGCACTGCAAGTGATGTATGTGTCTGTGTGAATCAGCGCCAAATGCTTAGTAAGGAACGATGTCAAATCAACCAGGATCTCCTTCCCAGGAGATTGGGAAAGCAGGCAATGCAGGAGCCAGGCTGGAACAAAGGAAATTCTTGAAGCTTCCTGGGTGACTTTGGGCCAGTCAGCATCTCCCAGCCTAACCTACCTGACAAGTTTGTTGTGAGGACAAAAGGAACATTGTGATACAGTGTGACTTGCAATAGAACTAAATACATATTACAATAATCTGCTTTAGCCACAAGTCTCATAGCAAGAAGGAGCACAAATACTGCAAATAGATGATCAACAATTGTACCAGGGATGGGAGGGGCAAGGAGAGTTATACAAGGCTTTTTTGCAAAACTGGCACTCCTTTTTTGTAATACTTCTATAGGTGCAGTTGCTCCTGCTATTCTTTTTGGTTGTGCTTTAGTTGCAATGACACCAACCAGTGGCGTCGTTAGGGGGGTGCGGGCCGCACCAGGTGATGCGCACGGGGGTGATGCACACTGGGGGTGACACACTAAAATCAGGGTGGTTAGGAGTAACCCCATCATATTATATACCGTTGGATGCGGAATTTCGAGCAGATTGCAATGCAACAAACCAGAGTGAAATATCTCCTTTCTATCAAAAGTTATGGCCAAAGAACTGGAGAACAAAAAATGCATGGATCCCTATGGAAAGTGAAAGTGAGCTGTATTGCACATTTACTCATGAGTAGGTGAACTTGCCTTAGTCCATCGGAAAGGGCAGGCTGAGAGGAATCCAATGACACCAGAATGGCCCTGATCCAATGAATGCAGCCCCCAAAAACACCTGAGAAGGAAATCCCTGCCTCCAAGCAGATGAATGTATTGAGCCCTATGGAAAGCGAAACTAAGCCTCACGGTTGCATTTTCTCTTGAGTAAGCAAACGTGCCTTGGCTGGTGTGAAAGATCAGGTGAAGGAGAGTGCAAGGCTACCAGAATGGTCCTGATCTGATGGAACTGGTGCTCAGCAAGTGCTCCAGAAGGCAGCCCCCCACCCACCCACTAAAAAGGATCAAAACAGGCTTCAGCTGATAAGGTGAACCTTTTTGAGACTTGCAAAGCCTGACAGTGATCTGGTTTAAACAGAAGCTCTTAAATTGAACTGGGCACTGGGTAGGGCTGAAAACCTCACTGGTTTTGGAGGGAGGGTGTTATTGCAGGCAGGCTACAGAGGAAATTCACTTGGTGGAGCAGGGCTGGCTTCTGCTTGTTTAATTATTTGTTTTACTTTTATTATTTATACTTATTTATTTTGCCTGATGATGACACTTGTCAGGGTTAGAAAACAACCCGGGAAATTTGGCCTGGATAAGGTAGGGCCTAAGTTGTGTAAAATGCTGAGTCACCAAGAATCAGGTGAAAAGAGAGATGTCTACTGTGACATCACTTCTGGTGGGTCTTGGACAGATTGTCATTCTAAAAAGTGGATCCCAGCGCTCAAAGTTTGAGAACTGCTGCAATAAGGTGTTAGTAAGTTGACACCTGGTGTGTGTGTGTGTGACATCACTAGGGACCAAAATCACTAAAATCACAGTTTGTAGGAATAATACCATCATGTTATATATCAATCAATGTGTAATTTCATGCAGAATGTGTTCTATCTTTGTTCAATCAAAAGGTACAGCCCAAAAACCAGTGTGGGGTGGAGTGATGGTACATCACCACGCCCACCACCTGGGGTGTTGTCCCGCCCACTGCATGGGGGGTGACGTGCTGGCATCCCACACCGGGTGACACAAACCCTAGGGATGCCACTGACACCAACCAGGATTGATTCTTCCTTTTCCAATTCAGTCTCATGCAGAATTTATGCAGAAGGAAGTTCTTTCAAGTTCACTGGGATTCACTTCTCCAGTTTGTGTGTTTAGAGTTGCACCCTTCATTTTCTAAGTCCTATATCAATATTTCTTAATGTTTGTCCACTTTGTGTGGTCCACCTATTGTATGTACCACCAGAAGTAACTGATGATGATGTCATCACCAGTTACTTCTAGATGGGGAGCAAAGCAACAAACACTGGCAAGAGTCTCAGGGCGGATGGGACATCTTTCTCAAGCGTGCAAAAAGCATACGCTAGAGCTCTGCAGCCAAGCCTCCTACCATTGCTTGTTGCGTTGCATAGCTGGTCTCGCTGGCAGGGGTCTGAGGGTCCCGCAAGTGCCACCAGACACCACCTCAAGTACTACCAGTGGTATGAGTACTACTGGTTGAGAAACATTGGCCTATATACTTATAAGGGTGAAGACAGATACAGTGTTTAAAGAAAAGCCTCACTGTGGTCCATCTCCCGGCTTCATAATTTTCACGACAGAAAATTAATCCAATCAAGCTATTAGTCTTTTTCCTTGCCCAGTGCTTCCAGAATTAGTCAAATCAAGCTATTAGTCTTTTTCCTTGCCCAGTGTTTCCAGTGGGCCACTCACCTGACATATGCTTTCACCTTTAACCTTATTTTTAAAAAAGAAAACATTTTTGAACAGTTACAAAGCTGTCCAAGGTGTAGGCAAAAGGAGTAAGCAAAAGTGTTCTCATGACTTGACAGATACTAGCCAGTCAGTACTGTCGATACAGTACAGTAGGCACAGTACACAACTTCTGCTGCAAAATTGCAGAAGGCTTTTTTCCTCTGGAGACTGATCTTGGAGAGGGAAAGTGTCCAGAATGTAGTGAGGGCACTTCCATACCAGCCCCACTGCACTACAAATGTTACATCAGTCTTCCCCCTAAGAGAGCACAGCTACGCAAAGGATAGAACTACATAATCATTCTTTTAGATATATATCCAAACTGACTGTTGCCCTGCAGACACCTCCATTTAATTTCCCTCCTATCTATCTTCTTCTCTTTCTACACAAAGCCAATAATTTGTCAGCACAAAATACAGAGTGTGATCCTTCTCTTCTTAGATCTCGCATTCAGAAACATCCCCCCTCCTCTTTTGCAAATATTTTCACCTCCTGCTTCTTCCAGATGCACAGTTAATCTTCTGTTTGCCAGCTGGTGGGTTCAAATACTAAACAATCACTTTTGTCATTTTTATTAACTGAGCCACAGCCTTGTACAAATTGGAACCACAATTGTACTTGAGACAAAAATTAATCTTTTCATTCCATGGCTGTTTCACAAGTGACAATGGAGGTATTGTGCACTGCAGAAGGAGAGAATCTAGGGATGGTCCTGATGCCTAGGCAAAGGTGACCCAAGAGGATTGCGTAGGCACAGAAGTCAACAACATCCATGACACCCGCAGTTAGTGCTGGGAATGATCCCTGTCAGAAACCCTGGAGACCCGCTGACTATGTTGAGCTAGGCATGGACCAAATGAAACAGCTGATTCAGGTTCATGTATTCAAGACTTAGTTTCACTTACAGCCCAGTCCTACTGAAATCTCCATGTGGCAATGCAGTAGCACTGGTGTGGCTTCCACTGGATCCCAACTGCTAGAAGTTTTTGGGTAAGGGGACATTTGTCCTCTTTCACCAGGGTAAGCCCCAGCACCTGCTATGACTCCATTGCTGACACAAGTTTGCATCACTCTGTGAAGGCAGATCTGGACTGGGAAGGGGTTCAGGATTTGGCATGCGCTATCACTGCTCCCCTATCCCCCACTTGCTATGCCACTAGCTTGAGACAAGCCACAGTTAGCTAACTATTGCATTTGAACTGCAGTTGCCTTGAAAACCAGAAAACTCTGTTTACCATTCTGGGTTGCAAGGCATGGTTTGCTAGATCAGATGTAGTGCTAAGTCATGGTTTACCATAAACAAGAAAGGGAAAGGAGGCCATTTCAACTTTCAAGGGGAGGAGGATGGGGCATGTAAATGAAAGGGCTCCTTCCAAATTTGTTCTCATAGCACCGACTGTGGTCCAGCACTGCGTCTGAACCAAGCCATTGATATGTCAGTTGCACTTACCTAATGCTGTGGAGACTTCTTGTGAGCTTTGTTATCTCCTTGTAAACGTATTTTTGCATTGGTTGAGGATATGGATGAAGAGCCCTATGGTCTCAAAGAAGTGCTTTTGCTGATGAACAGAATATGGGTCATGTTAGTGAGCAGGAGATGCTTTGACAGGAACTTGTGTCAAGGGGTTATTGGCATCCACTTACATTGATGGTAGTAACATAAGCAGAAAAAACTGTCCCCTGGCTTCAAAGAGCCTACAATCTAAATGGTGACTGTATTGAGGACAACAGAGAAAGAGGAATGGGAAGGAAGTGAGGAGAGACTACAGGGCAGCAAGGGATGAATGTGACTGAAGTTTGGTTACACTTGGAGATGAGTGTAAGAATTAGAACAAGTCGATGCCAAAGAGATATGCCAGCTGCCTTAGCCCAGAAAATCAATCTGAAAAAACTCATCATGTTGGGTCTACTGGCACAGGTTTCATAAACATGTGTTCTTTTTTTTCTTTTCATTACAGAAAAAGTAAGCATTTTGTCAACTTTCATCGCACCCTTCAAGTATTTAAGTCCTGGTGCAGCCAGCATGGAAGATGAAGACAATTTAAGTAAGCAGTTTCTCTTCTTCATATGGAGGTGAATAGTAGAGCCAATAGAATGTATTGTATAATCTGTGTATGTGGCTGATGGGTTGTAAGATGTATATGTGTCTGCCTTTTGATTTGTATACAGCATGGAAAAGCCCATTCAACCTGCCATTCTGGCCTGGTAGCAATCCAATGTAAACTATCAGCTTGCCTTTAGGCAGATGGTGGACCCAGTGGCATAGCTAATGATCATGTAGCCCAGTGCCAAGTTCAAAATGGTGCCTCGGAAGTCATGCCCGGACTTTTAAAAAAGTGAAAATGGGGGAAAATCTGCCACCTCCCCCCAGGCTCCCCCTATATTAACACCTTATTGGTTCACTGCTGTATTATTATAACATCTAATTGGCTCTCAGAACCATCAGTCTCGTTAGTTTTGAGTTAAGAAGCTCCAGTTTTTGTGACATAATGCAGTTGTGTGTTTTAGGCTGGAATCCTATCCTCGCTTTCCTGGGAGTAAGTCCCATTGAACAAAATAGAACTTACTTCTGAGTTGACCTGCTTAGAATTGTGCCCTTAGTTGTATTTTCTGGTTATCTGGCTATAACTTTTGATAGAATAGAGATATTTTGACACCGCTTTTTCATTGCATTCTGCATTAAATTCCACATTGAATGGTATGTAACATGATGGTATTATTCAAAAATACCAAGGTTTTCACAGTTTGGGCACTAGTGTCAAGCTCAGGTTGTTGCCCCCCTAAAGCTTGTTGCCGAGTGCAGTTGCTACCCCCTGCACTCCTTAGCTATGCCACCGGGTGAACCAGTTATCGAAGTGGCTCTCAACAGAGCCAGGGCTGGGTAGAGCATCCAGTAATTAATGATAGTACTTCATTTGCTTTCCCTAAAGATTTTTGACCTATAGTATGCTGGCCTGTTTTCTTTTGGATTTTTATCAGGTAATATTTATGCACATAAAGCTTTATGCTTTTGTATGTGATCATTTTTTAGATAAAAAGAAATGATGGTTGAATTATGCACTGTTTCCTGCATGTCTCTGACTGCATTCACATGTGCCGACAGTGGTGTGGGTGCTGATGCGCTCAGTATGAATCCATGCTGGTTGGAAATCTGTATGTGAATGAAGTTACCACAGATGGATACAGCTAGTCATGTGTGCTTTGTCCACCTGATGGTTGCCTGTCTGGGAGGAGTGCAACAACTGAGTTGGAGAAGGGCCCACACAGTTGGCCTGCTGCCTATATGATTTGCTTCATTCATTCATTCATTTCCAGGCATCAAGGGATCAAACCACAGGTAACTGACTCATATGCAATTATGGGTATATGTGAACAGGACCACTCTTAGGACCCAATCCTATCCAACTTTCCAACCCCAGTGCAGCTGCATGCAATGCAGCCCCTAGGCGAGGGAACAAATGTTCCCTTACCTTGTGGAGGCCTCCATAACTACCCTCCCATCACAGGACACAGCACAAACCCCATTGGCATGGCTACACCAGGGCTGGAAAGTTGGATAGGATTGGGCCCTCATTCACTTACACAGTCTGTCTTATGCATCCTTCTTGGGCAGGAGATGTGCAAGCTTCCATTGTAAGGACCACCTGTGCCAATCTCTGCTGGAAGGAATATACCCAAGAATGATTTCAAATTAGCCACGGAAGCATGGAGAAGAGGAAGCGCAAGCTAGTTACACATTCTATTCCTCAACACCAATATTTTGCTGAAAGTGCAACCAGTGTCATAGAGAAGGGGGTACGGGGGACATTGCCCCAGATACCATGCCTTGAGGGGGTATCTTAGAGGCCTCCAAAAGGCACTTCCAGTTTTCACCAAAAACCGGTGAACCCAGAGTCTGAAGTGCCATTCAGAGGCCTCTAAGATGTCTTATGGGGTTGTTAAAAATTAGGAGGGGGCATTATGGGGGGCAAGGTGTATAGGAGGCTTGCCTGGGCCCCCTGAGTGCCAGTTGCCTTAGGTGTGCCACTGTATCCAACAATTTTCACTGGTAATTTATCATGCATTCTGCCAGTTTGACTAACATCAGTCAGACAAGATGAAAGAAGAATAGAATAATGAAGAGAGAGTAGCACCGGGTGGAGAGCACGCGGCATATTATCATATTCCTCAACTCAAACATTAATTTTAAGCATCATCTTACCTTCTTGTTGTAACACATTGCTGAATTTTGAAAAAGAGGAAGTGCTTGAACCAAACAACGCACTTCTGTTTATTTCAGCATCAGCTACCAGATGGCTCCGTGTACCAGCTGGAAGGTATGAAGATTTGCTCTCTTAGAAATTATGGGTGGAGAAAGTGATTTTTTCTCTGTGATGGTCGTCATCCACTTTTCTATTCCACAGACCTACACATTGTTACATGTACATAAATCTGTTGTCATTTGGGGACTCCGGGCGCCTAAGGCTGTCATTGCACTTTCTCGGGCCACCATTTCCTATCTGCAGAGCATATCATGGTGCTGTGACATGTAACCAAACAGCAAAAGACAGGCAGAGAGTGCTTTTTCTTTTCTTGCTTCATCACTTTTCCCTTCCAACAGTGTTTTCAGAATTATGCCTGAAACCCTAACACAGTGGTTCTCAAACTTTTAGCACCAGGACCCACTTTTTAGAATGAGACTCTGTTAGGACCCACCAGAAGTGATGTCATGACCAGAAGTGATATCATCAAGCAGGAAAATTTAACAATCCTAGGCTGCCCACACTTACTCACAAGTAATCATTGTTAAAAGCATATACATTGTAGCCTGTTAAAAGTACAGATCTAACATTTCCCCAAATGCAGTTACATACAATGATAGCATCAATTCTAATATATTAAAAATAAAATATTGAAATGAATGGGGACCTACCTGAAATTGACTCACGACCCACCTAGTGGGTCCTAGTTTGAGAAACACTGCCCTAATGTATTATAAGAGCTAGGAAGACCTCCCCATTCTAGAAATTCTAATGAAATAGAGGCTATATCTTTGCTGCAGATTTGATGTTCTTTTGAGTGTTTCTGTGCTTTAAACTGAATTCAATGGAACTTCAATGGAGTGAGCAATGATCTTGATTATCATAACACATTAAAATACAGAGAAAAACTACAGGCAACTAAAATATCCTTGTCGATTTTTCCAGCCACAAAAAAACTGATCAAACAATATTTATTTTTAAACATTATATTGCTTTCAGAAAATGCTGAAGCTCAGACTTTATCAATTTCCCAAAGACATCGCTTTTTCACCTCTGAAAAGCAGTCACCCAACTTCATTGATTCCAAGGAAGCTATATCAATGACCTCCATTCACCTGTTGATTGATAGTTAAATTTTTGTCTTTTTTTAAATGATCCATTTCATCATGACAGGTCAGTTGCTGCTGTTCTGATTTTACTGATGGGGAGTGTGTGAGACCACCCTGGACTACAAAGTGGCCCAGTTCAGATGAAGCAACAAACCACACTTGTTGGATGATGAATGAACCAGGAAGGAGTGACCTGTCCTTGTATGCCCATCTTTCTCCCTATAGCTGGCTAAATGGAAAGCTTTCTGATTCGTTAAACCATAGTTTCCCATGACCTCCAAACTGGAAAACTGTGGTTTAAGCAATCTTGACAAACTGGAATATCAGACAGTATTATCGACTGAAGAAATCTTGGGAATGACTTTTTTAATATTTAAAAATATTATGCATGCACCTACACTAGCTTCCTTTTTCTCTCCAACCCAATAACTATCTATTCAGGTAGTAAATAAATACAACCAGATCCACTGTGAGATTAAGGGCACAATCCTAACCAGTTTTACTCAGAAATAAGGCCTATTTTGTTCAATGGGGCTTTCTCTCAGGAAAGTGTGGTTAGGATTGCAGCCTAAACCAACTTACATTTTAAAAGTCTTTTAACCTCAGACACCTGAAAAGCAGGGTAGACCGTCCTGCTGCAGAAGCCAAGACAAGGACAAGCTATTGCAGATTAAATGAATACTATGTTGAACTGGTGACTCGATGTATAATTGCACAGGCTGGGGACTCAGCAGGAAGACTTGGTGCAAGAACAGGCGTATTAGAAATATGAAAGTGTCTGGGGAATGCTGGAGAGTTTGCAACACATGGCTGGTGGGTTGTGTTTATCTTGATAGGTCACAACCCTAAACAAGCCTGCTAGATAACCATCTAAGGGCCAAAGTAAATGTGAAGTGGAACTTCTGCGATTGGAATTCTCCATGTGTTTATCTCAGTTAAAAGCTATGAGGGGGATGATTAGGCTCCGGCAATAGTGCAGCTGGGCAGAGGCATCACTAGGGTTTGCATCACCCAGTGCAACTTGCTTCATCCCCATGACAGTCATCCTCCTGTACCAGACTATACAGACCTCCTGCCCAGGGCAGGAGGTCTGGTCTAGAGGGTAGAGCCTCCATTTGCCTGAAGATAACATCCACAAGGTCGCCAGTTCGAGGCCACCGGCACCGTGCGACCTTGAAGCAGCTGACAAGCTGAGCCGAGCTATTTCCATCTGCTCTGAGTGTGGGAGGATGGAGGCCAGGGTGGAGGCCAGATCAGAACGAAACATCTGGATTTGTTGTGGCTCTTGAAAGATAGAGCCTTCTTTCAATTGTAAAAATCCCTCCGGGGATTTAAATTAGCCTGCCTATGTAAACCGCCTTGAATAAAGTCTTGAATAAAGACCAAGAAAGGCGGTATATAAATACCTGTATTATTATTATTATTATTATTATTATTATTATTATTATTATTATTATTATTATTATTATTATTATTATTATTATTATACAGAATAAATTGCAATATGATAAGCACAGCCTAAATGCATTGGCATCACTAGGGTGGTGTGACCCGTTCAATTATTTTTTATTTTAATATTTCACAGTACAGATCACCCAACAAATCAGTAAACAACAAAAAGCCAGTGACCAACTTGATGACACTCACTCAGCTGAATAAGAGTTCTAATATTAGCTCTGATACATGGAAATGAGAGCCGACCTTACTTATGCTCTTCTGTGTGGAGCCAATAACACCTCATTGGCTCACGGAACAATCAGTCTCACTGGTCAGTTTTAAGTTCAAGAAATCCACTTTTTGTTACATAAGACAATTGTGATTTTCTTTTCTAGTTTATGGGTGGCTGGAATAGACATGGCTTAACAGCACCAGCAGGTCAAGCAAATGAACACAGCAGCAGCAAGGCAGTCAGAGAGCAATGGACAAAAGATGTGAGGATCTGGTTACCCAGTCTTTTATATATTTTTCTTCTGTAGGATCCTGTGTGATCTTCTCTGAAGTGAGCTCATCAAGGGACCTTCATTTGTAGCTTGATGGCCCTTGATTGGTCATTCTTCACACCGGACGGTCATGTGGGGGATGTCTGAGGTGGTGTGGCCAAGGTGGCAGTTGCCACCTCTTTCTGTTTTCTTAGGAAGCCACACAGCCCAGCTCCAAGTGACTGCTTCTGTGCACCACCTTCTGGCCAGGGGGGTGCTAGAACAGGCTGAAGAGGGTGCACAAATAAGCAGTCACTCAGAACTGGGCCAAATGGCTTCTTCCTGGTCAGGAAGAAACATGGCAGCGGCTTCACAGCCCCCTTCCTCCTCCTTTGGAGCCTCAGAGCCATTGCATGCTTCCATCTTGCAATGTGCCCACTGCCCCTTTCCTCCACCAAGGTCTTCCAGGGTGAACCAGAAGTTATGTCATTCCATCACACTAGCGTGTGACATCATGCTGTTGCTTCGGGGTTCTCCTCAGGTGACACCACCTCAAGTTCCCAAGGGTGTTGCTACACCACTGCTGTGGAATCTGAGGTCACTTGCTATCAGTCCTGCTTCTAAACGCCACAGTACTGGCTAGGCAGCAGGGCCAGCCCAGCCCATGAGGCCAACTGAAACAGTCACCTCAAGACTGCAGACTGGCAGTCTGTGCCCACATCTGTCTTCCTACTTGCCTAGTCACGTTGGATACAATAGACATCCTCCTTGTATTCATTAGAATCACAGCATTTGGCAATATTTATAATCAAGAGGTGGCCTTTCTTTTATTTTCCTCTCCCAAAGCTTGAGCTGCCTGGCAGCAGAATAACCTTCATCAGGAACAATATTATTGCTTCAAATGTAGCGTGGAGTATCGGATGGCTAGTTCTTCTGAACCCTTATGACCCAGAGACAAAGGCAGTGCCATTATTACTGATGCATTATAGTTCTCAATAGCTCTTGATGCAAGAGCACCAGGTTAACGCTTCTGTGCATAATGACCAGAAAGGAGAGTGTGTACAGATGAATGAGAGAGAAATACAGTGATGGGAAATAAATAGAGATCTCTGGAAACAATGTTCACAAATTCATTGACAAATACTTTTCACTGCCTGCTCATTCTTACCTTGTTAAATGAAATTAAACCAAGATCAAGGGACAAATTTTCCAGTCCAACACAAAATGTTACCGCCCAGTCCTGGCATGCCAACTCAGAAGTAAATCCTGTTGAATTCAGGAGGATTTAATCCCTAGAAAGTGTGTATATGATTGCATCCCTAGCCCTGATCTGCACATACAAGAAGGATGAGGTGGTAACGTCTAGAGGTGGCAGACTGAACTGTACCCCCCCATTTGTAGATGGGGGGGTACCACATTAAAATGCCACCCTGTGTAAAAATGCTCCCTGCCTGGAGACATTTCACACAAAGACACGGTTGCGCTTCCAGGGGAACCTGGCTATCTGTCTTGTGCTACATTTGAGAGGCTGGATGGAGAAGGCCATGGGGCAACTCATGTTCGGTGCTGACTAGAGTGCATTAGCTAGCAAAGAGGATGGCTAATGAATACCTTCCCCTTATGTTTGAGGCTTGAACCAGGAAGAAGGTTCTTCTTGAACCAGAAGGAAGGATTGAAGCATGAACCAGGAGCTCTTTCTTGGGGGGGGGGGATCCCACAAGTGAAGGGCATACAGCCCCAGAGCACTCGCAGCTTGCCATTTATTGGTTTTGTAACAACTAATACTAGTTGTATGAAAAATTAGTTGTATGAAACTGGATGTATAAAAAATTCTGCCTGATTAACTGGCAGGCACCTTTTAGTCCATCAAAAGGTTTGCATCAATTAATCGAATTGTATCCCTCATAAACAAGAGCTACATAGTTAGATGGGGAAGGTTTGCTTACTCCCCACATCTGTTGGCATCCTTCAGTCTTGGAAGACTATGGTATCACGCTCTGAATGGTGGTTCTGGAACAGAATGTCCTCTCCAGTGCGCGAAGCCTGGGTAAAGTAGATATGGAGGATAGACTGTTTCCCATGCAGCAAATCCCCCCTCTCCACGTCGCTGAAATGGTCCAATGGAAAGGCAGAGACCAGGAGTTGCCAGAACGTGACTGTGCTCAGCCATGAACTGCCTCAGGGACTCCGGCTCCGGATTTTGCCTCGAGGTTGACTCCTGAAGCCTTTTCCATAACTGGATGTATCCACTTGGCAGTGGAGGCTTGGGATCAGAGTTTTCCTTCTCTCAGATGAGCTGCCTTCCCAGGCTATCGAGTCCCATCTACCCGGTCCCCACATCACACTCATGCCATATTGTTCTTGCTTGCAGCATTACCAGAATGGTGTGACAACAGACCAGCTATTTTGTCTTGCCGGCAACGCTTGAGTTGGCCCATCAGATCAGGCCCCAGCAGTCATGTGTAAATATCAAGAGTGAAGCAATCTTCTCATAATTGGATAATTGGAATTCCTGTGTTAGGATGTCAGCCTGTATTTTATTCTTTCCTTTAAGGAAAGGCCAGAGAAAAAACTTTCAGAGCTCAAAGGGAATTATTTACTTTATGTGAGCAGAACTGGTTATCCTGTGTATTCACAGATAAACATGAAGTCCTAAAGATACATTTTCTATGTTCACAAAACCATTCAACCAACATTTGGGGGGGGGGGGGATTGAGATAGAATCAAGATTGGAAAAGGCCATATGAATTATAAATACAAATAACCCCCTGTGTTTTCTTATTCAGTGGTGCAGAATCAATACAAATTCTTTTCAAACCTGAATAGAGTGTGAAACAAGAGCTATCTTTCTCTCCATGCTTCCTGACTTCAATATCATTAGGTACGATAATTGGGTCTGTAAAAACCTATTAGATGAGGAGAGGGGAGAGGTGTGCATTTCAGAACCTAGCCTACTTTTCTATAGAGAAATATATCTGGGCACTAAATAAGCCAGTTTGCAATTTTTTTTAAGTTACTGTAGAAAGGAATGAGTCACATTCATGATGTGATGGTTGTGGTTTGTTTTAAAGGAGGCTGTTTTTACAGTATTGGTTCCAAAGGTCCAAAGATTCCAAGGTGATACAAGATGATCAGTATAATGTAGTGGACAGAACATTGGACTGGGGAACTCAGAGTTCAAATCACACTCACAGATCACAGTTTCACACTCACAATGAAACTCACTGGGTGACCATGTGGAGTGATTTAAAATAGCTGTCAGATGCAGACTATAATGTCATCAGTCATTGAAATAAAGTTCTGCCATGTCGATGCATGAAAATATGGGTGGGATCTCTTTTACATCTTCCTGGATCTTGGATTTCACAATGACACAAATAATGTTGGTGGGTTTATATTTGTTTGTTTGTTTTATCAACAGGCACGAGCAGTACAGAAGTGAAAGAAAATCGCAATATTGGCAACCTAGAAGATCATCCAATGCCCTCTAATGAACGGTCAAGAGTGGGAGTTTCCAGCATCAAAAGGAAAAGGCCCTTGGAAGAGGGCAACAATGGACATTTCTGCAAACTTCAGTTCATCTGGAAGAAAGTCTCATGGTCCGTCACGCCAAAGAATGCTCTGGTTCAGCTACATGAACTCAAGCCAGGTTTACAATACAAAATGGTTTCTCAGACAGGCCCCGTCCACGCTCCAGTGTTTGCAGTTGCGGTGGAAGTAAATGGACTTACGTTTGAAGGCACTGGACCTACAAAAAAGAAAGCCAAAATGAGGGCTGCAGAACTCGCCCTGAAGTCTTTTGTTCAGTTTCCCAATGCGTGCCAAGCCCATTTTGCCATGGGGAATTGTTTCAACCCTTCCACGGACTTTACATCAGACCAGGCAGACTTTCCCGACACTCTTTTCAAGGAATTTGAACCATCGACGCACAGCAAGGACTTCTCGGTGTATAGCCCGGTGAATAACGAATTGCTCTCGACAGCCTACCGGCACGGGAGGTTCCTCTACCACGCATGGGACTTAGTGGGCCACACTAAGCAAAGCAAGCACAAGATGGCTTCCGCTGCTGAGAGCAAAAAGAACCCAGTGGTGTTGCTCAATGAATTGCGGTCAGGACTGAGGTACGTCTGCCTTTCGGAGACTGTGGAGAAGCAGCATCTCAAGAGTTTTGTGATGGCAGTGAGAGTGGATGGGAGAACCTTTGAAGGCTCGGGACGTAGCAAGAAGCTGGCCAAAGGTCAAGCAGCACAGGCTGCACTGCAGGCCCTCTTTAACATTCGACTGCCCAGTCACATTCCCAGCAGGAGCAAATGTAATCATTTGCCACAGGTGAGAGCTCTAAGGTAGCCACCACCCACCCGGAGGAGGTCATTAAGATGAATGTGGTTTGTTGTTATTCTTAGATGTAAATTGTGACTTTATCAGAGCGTTCTCACAGTGAAGTAAATACCACAATGCAGCAGAAATTATTTCCTCACAGGATCCTCACACAAATTGTTTGCCTGTACTTATCTCGTCAGTCGTGTAGCCAAAGGGGGGAGGTGGCGTAGTAAGTACAACAGGTGCTGCAACACTGTGTAAGCAGCTTGTCCCACCCACTGTCAGAGCTGGTGGGGCCAGGGACATCTCTACCTTGAATGGTTCTGATGGCGAGTGGGAAGAGCCAGGTGCTCAGCGCATTGTGGCTCCTGCTGTACTTACTGCACCCATCCGGCTACACTACATAAGAACAGCCCCACTGGATCAGGCCATAGGCCCATCTAGTCCAGCTTCCTGTATCTCACAGCGGCCCACCAAATGCCCCATGGAGCACACCTGATAACAAGAGACCTGCATCCTGGTGCCCTCCCTTGCATCTGACATAGCCCATTTCTAAAATCAGGTGGTTGCACATACACATCATGGCTTGTAACCCATAATGGATTTTTCCTCCAGAACTTTTTCCTCCAGCATCCTCCAGGCCAGATGCTGTCACCACATCCTGCGGCATGGAGTTCCACAGACCAACCACACGCTGAGTAAAGAAATATTTTCTTTTGATAATATTTTCTTTCTTTACTGTATCTTGTCATATCATTAAGAGCTTTTTATGCACTCTTTTCTGGAGAGGCAGCTGAGGGTAGAGAGATTTGAAGGGCTGTCAATATTTCAATCACAGATTATAACGCTACCACATGTCATGAGGGGAGCTATCCTTTTTTAATATAAGGATGCGGTTGCTCTTGAGGGAGAAATCCTTACAATAGGCTTTCCTTTTTGCTTTTCTGTCATGTTACTGTTACTGTAGTTAAGGGTAGATCATACTTTAAAATAACTCTGGGTACAATGTGCGTGTCTTTTTCACAGATCCCATCCCCAGACAGTTCTGCCTCTGGCAAGTGTTAAAGATCTCTGTGTATGGTTGTCAAAACATCTGACAGATAGGAGGCAAAGTACTCCTATGATTCCGTGCCAATTTTAGGTGCATGTTAACCTAAACACATGCAAAAGCAAAATATGCCATTGAATTACAAATAATTAGCCAAAGTGGGTCCCGTCATTCTCATGCATAGAAAACATTGCTGGTTTCAAGGAGTGTTTTCCAAATCATAATTCAGAAACAGATCAGCCACTATTGGTTGAAAGGATGTAGGCAGCTTTACTGGGCCCATAGTAGTGATGGTTGCAATGGTGTAACTAGAGGGGGAGCAAAGCACTAAGTTTTGCAGGGAGCCTCACGGCAGTGTGCAAACAGCCCCTCCCCCTCCCTTTCAGAGCTATTCCAAGCGGGGGAAGCAAAACAGAGGGCCCCCTCCGGGATACTTACCTAGCTGCATGGAGCCTTGCACAGTGTTCCTCGTGGCACTGAAAGGCTTCTGAGGGTTCTGGCATGTGCTTAAGCAGTACTTCCTGTTTTCCAGTAGAAACTCAGAAGGCTTTTGGTGCTGCTAGGAACACCCTACACCCTAGCCTGCCCATAGAAAGGCTCCTGGGGGCAGGCAGAGAAGGTGCAGGTGGCAGCAGCATGACAGCACGGTGGCACCACCCTCACAAGGCCCACAGGGTAGCTGGGGCTTTTGCCCACCCCACCCCCACCCCAGGACTGCCACTGGTTCCTGATAAATCCCTCCTTGCATAGAATTTAAGGGAATGTCAAGGTTTAAATGAGTGAAGAAATGTGCCCTGTTCTAAAGTTGTAGGTCCAATTATCAAAGTCACATTTACTTGAACCACTGTGTGTCCATCCATGGTGCATTCAGTATTCTTGTGATATTATGGCCAGAAATTACTGCTATTGTTTATGCATCCTACACATGCTATATTTCAGCCACAGGTTCCCTTCCAGAAGGGAATCTTTGGTTGCAATCCACTGTAAAAACCCATGACACAGGGCAACTGTGAGAGAAAGGCAGACGGGCAAGAGCAAGAGTTGTTAACTTTTTAATGCAAGTCGTTGAACTTTAGAACCTTTGTGCAAGGTCATAGAACCAATATAGTGTGACTGTAGGCTTAATATGCCTAGGTGCAAATACATTGTTGTTGTTGGCAACCTTCAGTCTCGAAAGACTATGGTATCGCGCTCTGAATGGTGGTTCTGGAACAGCGTCTAGTGTGGCTGAAAAGGCCGATTCGGGAGTGACAATCCCTTCCACACTGGGAGCAAGTGCAGTCTGTCCCTGGTCTGTCTCGCTGGCTAGGGGCCTTCCTTCTTTGCCTCTTTGCCTCAGACTGTTGGCCAAGTGTCTCTTCAAACTGGGAAAGGCCATGCTGCACAGCTTGCCTCCAAGCGGGCCGCTCCGAGGCCAGGGTTTCCCACCTGTTGAGGTCCATTCCTAAGGCCTTCAGATCCCTCTTGCAGATGTCCTTGTATCGCAGCTGTGGTCTACCTGTAGGGTGCTTTCCTTGCACGAGTTCTCCATATAGGAGATCCAAATACACATAGAGAAGGTGCAAATACACATGGTTTATAAAGAAAGCAAGAAATTGTTCATATTGAATGTCAGACAGCAAATGGGGGGGCTGAAATTTAAAAAACTAATAGATTTCCTATGGAAGTCCATTTGTCTGGAAAATGGAATTCAAGGTGGAAGTGCTTCTGAAGAGTTCAGGCATTTCTAGAATGTAACACCGTGTATTTTAAGAGATGGGAAGGATGGTGTGTGAAAATAAGGACAATACTTTGGGTGCACCTACCTGTACATGTAACCATCACCCTAGAATGTGTTATAGATCAGTGTAAGAGCTTAGAGCTGCCTTCTGCCGCATTAGGCTATTGGTCCATCTAAGCTCATTGTGTCTGTACTCTCCACAGAGGTCTATGCCAGCCCTACCTGGAGATACTGCAGGTATTGAACCTAGGTCAGTGATGGCAAACCTTTTGAGCTCTGTGTATCAAAAATTCAGAAAATACCTAACTTGACTCTGCTGGCATGTCACACGCACACACGCACACACACCCCAAACAAAAGAGAAACAATTCTTTACATGTTCATTTATTTAAAAAAAAATACAGTCCATTATATAATTACAAAAATGAAATAAATGTTGTTTGGATGTTGATGAAAGCTAGCATGTCACCCCAAACGTCACAAATGTCACAAATGTGACATAGGTTTGCCATCACTGACCTTCTGCGTGTAACACGGGCTCTACCACAGAGCTAGGACCACACTGCATTCCACCCCAGTTTATTTAAAAAAAACAAAACTCTTATCTCTGTTAATCTGGGCCTGGCAGTGAGCTTTGTATAGAACCAGCCATTGATATTGCTAAAGTCAAGCCCTGCTGCCCCATCTTCTCAGGTAAAAGAGACAAATGTCAATAAAAATCAATGGGTTTGAATTAAATCTTTCCATTCTTCTGCAGCTTCATCTACCTGTGCAGCTCATTATCCTGTGTTTTGGCTATGCTAACTTTAAATCCCCACAAATCGGTGCTAGAACAATTGTGTTATTTGGTCCAGTGGTTTTTAAGGAATCCCATTTCATTTCTTCTGTATAGGATTGTCATATGTTCTAGATGAGCCTTTTGCCATTTTTAATTAAAAGAAATATACAATATTGTTTTCATTACCCATGGTGTAAAACTGTCAGATTTTATTTTTTTTTAAAAGCAGCCATCTATGAGGTTATAAACAAAAGTACTAAAATTATTCCTCTGTTTCTAAAATGTGCTTCTATCATCGGTAATTAAGTCTTATCCATTTCCTAAGGCTAAAACTGCTGATACTGTAAAATGAGTGTGGATGCTCTTAAAGGCACATAAACTTTTACACCCTGACCCAGCAATTGCTCATGGATGAGGAAGTTCCAGTGCACCCATGAAGCTCCCCATCTAAAGACATGACCCATTCATTTTGATAAGGGCAGCAGATATATATTCTCACTATTAGAGCTGCATCATCCTCAAATATACTTGCTCGAGCACTGATTCATAGGGATGAAAGATTGGCAGCACAGGGTACGAAGCTGGATACCTGAGGCCGTGAGAGCATTAAAGGAACCTCAGCAGTCTCAAAGATATCAATAACTCAGAGACATCTAATTAAATTTTTTTCTTGCCAGTCAAAATTGTCCCTTTCAGATTAACACGTTTAAGCGGCAGTCCTATGCACACTTTCCTGGCATTGGCCCTGTTGAACAATTAGGACTTAGTTCTCAGTAAACATTCTAGGATTGCACTGTAAGGCGTTAATGGATTAACAGCCCAATCCTAACTACGATTGGGCTGGTATGCAGAGGATTTTATGACCACGGAACAGTTATGAAAGGGCTCTTGATGGCAGCAACATTGCAGTCTCACCACTGGAGCTAGTGAGCCAGACGTGGGAGCAGAGCATGGACAGAACCGGGTGGGAAGAGGGAGGAAAGGTGGTGTTGGGGAGGGGAAGAGGTGGAATGTTGAGCAGAATGGGGCAGATATAGGCAGCAGCGACATGTGCCCATGCCACCTGCCCTTCTTCCTTAATCACCTTGGACCTCCACCAACAAAGTAGTTGGTGCAGATCCAAAGTGACCCATTGGGTAAATGGAAGCTTACCCCTGGGTAGGTAAGCTGCCTGGCTTTGAACGAAAGGGTGAGGGGCCACTTGTACGCAACGGTGTGGCTCCCTGCAAAACTTAGTGCTTTGCATCCCCTCTAGCTATGCCACTGGCTTGTCCAGGGACATTACATCTGAAAAGCAAAGGAATGAATCTCCTCAGTCCGTAGTAATTGTCTTATAAAGATCTCTTAGAAGCAGCCACTCTTAGAACCATCAGAGGTTCCTCTGTTGCTTTTGCCAACTCTGCAAGAAGGCAAGAGGAATGCTTTAAAAAAAAATCCCAAAATCTGAAAGTCCTCATTAAGGCTGCCACTTCCTCTTGGACGTGCATTGTCATCTTGTTCTTGTCTAAGTCTTCCTTATTATTTATTTTGGATGCGTTTCAGTCAGAGCTTTGTGTTCCTCCAAAAGGGCTGAATGCAAACACGAGTAAACATCTCACTAGCTTGGCCCATGCAAACCTCCTGTTAGAACCGGGTTGCTGGCATTTGTTCCAAAAATTGCCTTTTTTTCCCTACGTACGGCCAGCATGCATGTCTAGAAAGCAGTACATTCATTTGGACGAGCTTTTCATTTCCAGAATACAGAGTAGCATATTGACTGTGGCTACTGCTGAGCTCTGACTCCCTCTTGCGTTGCTACTGACAAATTTTTCCCAATTGTTGCATGTTCGCTTCATGGGAGAGAATGAAAAAAAAAAAAATAAGCAAAAGCAAGAGAGCGCTTGGGAATGTTCTGACAATCAAGATGGGGAAACATTCAAGTATTTTTTGCAGTGGCTTTTTTCTGGTGATGTTCAGTGGTTAGTAAAGGAATCTTTAATCAGAGAGTGGAATCAAACTCCCCAAAGTTCAGAGAGGGGTTTTACGAGGGGTTTTACGAGGTTTTACAAGGGATTCGTATAATCACACAGAACTGAACTTAATCCCAAAATCTTTCAGTTGCCTTGAACTCCTACATGGAAAAAAAGTAGTTACCTGTTCTAAATAATTGGCACTCGGCTTTCAATTTTCTGATCAATCCTTTATTTTTACGTATTTTATCCTGTTATGTAATTTTGATTGCAAAAAACATATTTACCATTGCAACAATAAACAGCTAAGGATTTGATATTTCTTTTTCTCTCTGGTCACGTATTTCTTATTGTATTCATGTAGCAGAGTGGCCTTACAGACCAAAAAAGATTGATTGTTTGCATTAAAAGTTTTCAAATGCAGTTACCATTCCATTTTTTAACATTTGTAGAACCAGTGCACTTCAGAGAAGACAATATTAAGCTAGATGGACCAGCGGTCTGATTCAGGATAAGTCAACTTCAGACATTCGTTTTATAAACCACGCTCAAGGTGTGAGAATGTTACCCCGTATGTCTTGTGTAATAAGACTATAAGAATTGTTCTGCTGGATCAGACCAGGTTCAGTTGTGAACCCCTAGAGTTGTCTCCTAAGGGCTGCGGAAATTGCTTCAGTCCCTTGGCAATTGTTAAGATCAATACCGCATAGCTTTTGGAACTGGGTGTGCTTTTCAACAGGGCAGAGGTACAGGAAATAGCAGTCTGCGCTGTTCCAGCAGAAGCTTTTTCTTGCTCTGCAGTACCAGTTGTCCATCAAAACAGAATTTTTATTTATGAGATTTTCCATTGATCATGGCTTTTTTAGCCCATCCAAAAAGTAAAATCAGCAATTCAGAAATATTTGATACTTTCACTGTTTACAGAAGATTCAGATTATAAAACTGAAGTGATCTACAATACCTCATGCCTTTCTTCCCGTAAGTCTTCCTCAGAGAGTTGTTTGCTTCTTTCTTTTTAGGTATAGAGATATTATCAAATTTTTATCATCAGCTCCTTTTCTTACTTGGCTGTTGCTTTCTAGGTCAGATACGTTTTTCCAGGTTTTCTCCTGATTATGATTTCATTTTATGTTCAAAAAGTGGTTTCTGTAAGAGAGTGGTTTGCACTAACATTGTAAAGCCTGATCTTGGTATATTAAACGTTGACCTTTCCATTCGCAGGCCTGACTCCTTACCTCTCTCTTTCATTCTCTCCCTGAGACCCCTACTATAACCACAGAAAAAGCATCCTTTCTCTCTCAGTGCCTAATAAGCCACACTTGTTCACAGACTTGTTCATTTAAAATAGCACCTCGGTTAAACTGCTAAGAACTGGCTATTGCCGGAAATGGCAAAATAGAAAACTTAAGAACATAAGAGCCCTGCTGGATCAGGCCAAAGGTCCATCTAGTCCAGCTTCCTGTATCTCACAATGGCCCACCAAATGCTTCAGGGAGCACAAAAGACAGCAGGACACAACCTGCATCCTGGTGCCCTCCCCTGCTTCTGGCATTCCGAGGTAGTCTGCTTCTAAAAGCAGGAGCTTGCCCATACCTTTCATGACTTGTAACCCGTGATGGACTTTTTCTCCAGACATTTGTCCAATCCCCTCTTAAAGGATATAGGCAATGTTATGCAGGGATCAGGAGAAAGACCACTGACACCAATTCAGGCTAAAAACTCTTTAGTCACAGGATTGGAACCTGAACCAAGTCATAAAGAGCCTTGTTTAAGTCACCCAAATTGAGACAGGACCTCAGGCAGGCAAGCAGACTCGAGGCAGCAGGACTTGAGGCAAGCCAGGCAAATGCTGGGTGGTTGTTCCCCTCTTAAAGGCATATAGGCAAGATGCCATTACCACTTCCTGTGGCAAGGAGTTCCACAGACTAATATTTGAGCTGCTGTACTTAAATGTACCTGTATTGGCCCCATTCCATGTTCCAGTATCTTTCAGGTGTTGTTCCCTTCCCCTGAATCTATTACCAGCACATTATCAGCCAATTCTGGGCTCAGTCTGATCATCAGTTCAATGATGCACCCTCTCCTGTACTTTAAATGCTCCTTGGAGGAGGTATCTGGGATCAACAGCATATCTCTTAGCAGATCATCCTCAATGGATTAGGGCAATTGTCCAGGCTCAGGCCCAAATAACATATGCCAGTGGCAGACTCAATGTAATCTTCAATTGTTTGTGCTTTTGTGCTTGTTTCTTTAAAAAGGTCTCTGCCCCTTCTGAAGATTTCAGGGGAGGCAAAACATGCTTAGAACACAGCCAAATACATGGAAATCATGTGGCTAATAGATTTATCTACATGTCACCTGTTGCCTTCAATTCCCCCTTAGCCTGCTGTGATGATGTGGTGCACAGAACACAACACATGGGACACCATATGCCCAGGTGTTGGTGAGACTCATTCTTTCTTTGCTTTTAGAAACAAATCCAGAACCAGCTGCCTTCACTTCTTTCTCAGGACACCTCATGGTCCCTTGCTTGTTGCCTGCATTTCCTCCTATTTATTTATATGCATGTCAGTTTCCAAAGAATGGGAGGACAATTCCCTGCCCCAAGGGGCTTACAGTCAAGATACTGACACAAGAGAGGTGACAGAGAAAGAAAAGGGGAAATGGAGGCAGTAAGCTACAGTCACCAGTTTTTTCACTGAAAGGAGTAGAAATTTGTGCTCTAGGAAGAGATAATCCTCCCCCCCCCCCCCCCCCGGTAAATGCATAGAAGTTGTATAAATCAAAATAGCTAGGCTGCCATGTTGTCA
This sequence comes from Tiliqua scincoides, assembly GCF_035046505.1. NCBI lineage: Eukaryota > Metazoa > Chordata > Lepidosauria > Squamata > Scincidae > Tiliqua > Tiliqua scincoides. The sequence continues at coordinate 11,681,923 of NC_089825.1, read as the reverse complement.
TAGAAACATCAAACAGAAAAAGAAGATGAGCTGATTTTTGGACCATGTGCATTAATGCTAATAATGATCACCGTGTCTGTTTACAGGATATGACCTCCGGCAACATACTTCTATATCTGTGCTTTGAGGCAAATTAAAATAGAAGGATGTGGATACCACTGTCATTGTGTGCTGTGGGACATTGACAAGTGATAAATGAATAGCAGTCCTCCAGCCCCCTCCAAAACAACCCTGGCAGACCCCAATGCATAAATTTGGCATTCATTTTTTTTTTAGGGGAAAAAAGAGAAGCTCAGGAAAATGTCTTTCAAATTTGCTTGTCTTTGATGTTGCTATTTTGAAATCTTCTCTTTTGTGGATAGGGAAGAGCTGCGAAATAATGTACATTCATAAACACAGCCACACGCACTTCCCTGAGAGTTCTTTGATGCACTTGTGGCTGAAAGATGTACATAGGCTAAAGCACAATACTAAGTCTTGCCAATATCTTAGATATTTCAGGAAAGCCAGGAAACAGGGCAAAGTCTAAAGCCAAGCTCAGGAAAGACTGAACTGATGCACAAGGGAATGCAGTTGCTAACATAAGTCAGAACGGAGCAGGAGCCCAATCAATCAATCAATCAACCAACAGTATTTATATCCCGCTTTTCAACTAAAAGTTCACAAAGCGGTTTACAGATTAAAATCAAATAACTAAATGGCTCCCTGTCCCAAAAGGGCTCACAATCTAAAAAGATGCAAATGAATACCAGCAGACAGCCACCAGAACAGACACTGCAGGGGTGAGGTGGGCCAGTTACTCTCCCCCTGCTAAAAAAAAGGAGCACCCACTTGAAAAAGTGCCTCTTACCCAATTAGCAGGGGTAAGAGCCCAGCACAAAGACCCTGTGCTCCACTATCAGGGGTGGCCTGCGTGAATAAAAGGGATCAATTAAGTTAGCGTGCAATAACAAGGGGCTTCCAAGATAAACACCAATGGCAACTGATTGATCAGCAGGGAAGAAAGACAACATTGCAAAGGCGAGCCAAAAACAGGCTTCCCATCTGCCGTTGACAGAAATTGATCTGAGTAAATTAAACACTTGTTCTGCAGTGCTTAGAGTTATGGGGGGGGGGATATAATGTGTCACCGATGTCGGGAGCTGTTTTTATCAGTTTCAGAGGAGGCCACAGTTCACCAGTAGAGATGAAGGCTGCGGAGCTGATAGTTCATGAAGAAAGCTTGGAATGCAGAACACAGTCCTCTTCAGAATATATAGAAGTGGGGCAAAAATGACAACCAAGCATATGCAGCTGACCCACTTGATCTAGGATGGTCCCTTTTATTTACGCCTTGGGGATGCCGTATTCAAATGATGTTGGTGTGAATCTCTAGAGTTGTCACGCTTTAGAGCTCAAGGCCTCCCTCCAGTCTCTAGCAGTTGGAAAGCCAGTGCGATATAGTAGCTAAAGCAGTTATTCCCAAACTTACCTGGGTCACGATGCCCCTCCCCCCCGCAGCCTCTTCTTCCCTGCTCAGCCAGGTGCCACTATTTGGGATCTCGCAAAATCTTGCGAGTGGAACCCAAATATCATGAGATATTGCAAGTTCCAAGATAGTGGCGACCAGGAGAACAGGTAGGAAGGACCACTGGGGACATTCCACTGTGCCCGTGTGTGTGTTGCGGAACACTTTGGGAACACCTGGGCTAGAGTATCAGACTGGGAATGTAAGTTCAAATCCCCCCTAACCCATGAAGCTCACTGGATGACCCTGGACTAGTCACTCTCAACCTAAGCCTCCTCCCAGGGATGCCTGGAGAATAAAAAGGAGGGGTGGGGGAGAAAAAGTTCTGTGCTGCTTTGAGCTTCATGGGTTTAAAATGTACTGTACTGACAATCTCTTAGTCGGCAGCAGATGCATCCTCTCCAACATCAGTGGGTGCACATGAAAACAATGGCACCAAGCAGTTTGCATTCTCCTTTACTCATGGCTGGTTCTGAAGTATACTTTGTACTATTGATAATGCACTAGAAGAATTGTGCTTCCCTGGTACATCTTTAATCCATGGGCGCACATCCTCTTGCCTGTTAAATCCCTAGAGAACTGCTTGTCGCAGAGTAAATGAATGAAACACACAGCAGGTGGAGTAGATTTGTAACAGTAGTTAACAAAGGATTTGGGCAGTGATCTTTGGTATGGAAGAGGGGTGTGTGGGGATAGGTACCCCAACACTTGCCATTTGGTTACCCATTCATCCAGTTGAGAAAAGTCCTTCTGGAGCACTTCATAGCCTTGCACCAGCAGGTCCGAGGAGACCCACTGTGGAGTGGAAGGCTTACAGAGGGGTAAAGGGATTTAAATCTCCTTTCCCCTATGAAGCCTCCCAATCCCCCCCTCCAGCTACAGCATACTACTTTTTGGCATATCTATACCAGTGGGGGGGGGGATAAAGTCCAGGATTGCCTCCCCTCTGATTGGTTCTAAAACCAACTGTTCCAGGGTACTGTCATTTACTATATCTAGAAATTATCTTCGTTCTCCCATGTTCTGAATATGAATTTATCTAGTCTACATGGGGCCGTGTAAGGGCCTAATCCTATCCAACTTTCCAGCACCGGTGCAACCGTAATGCAGCCCCGAGCTAAGGAAACAAATGTTCCCGTACCTTGAGGAGGCATCTGTGTCTGCCTCCCCACCACAGGATGCAGCGCACGCCCCATTGGCACTGCTGCACTGGCACTGGAAAATTGGATAGGATTTGGCCCTAAGTCAGTAACACTAGCTCTTGTGGTGCCTCCCTGATTTATTTCTCCAAGTCAAGATCACCCTCATCATTTTGATCCAGAAGATGATACCACGTCCCTAATATTAAATTGTTATTGGGGCCTGATATTTATACCCACAATCATTCTATCATTCACAGCCCAATCCTAACTAACTTTCTCAAGCCGATGCAGCTGTGTCAACAGTGTGTGCATTGAATCCTGCAGTTGGGGGGGGGAGCAGTCATGGAGGTCACCTCAAGGTAAGAAAATGTTTGTACCTCAAGGCTGCATTGTGGCTGCATCAGCACTGGAAAGTTGCTCAGAATTGGACTGACACTTTACTCACCTGTTTGCTTCCTGCTTACCTGGATGCTTTGTTACCAAGATGCTTAGTTGCTGGGGCCAATTTGTACTCAGAGAGCTGGAACCATCCCAAACAGAGTGACCAGATACAATGGAGGACAGAGTGCCTATACCTTTAACCATTGCATAGAAGAGGGAATTTTGGCAGGTGCAGCTCAACATGGAAGGGTTTAAGAAGCTGCTCCTGCCAATATTCCCTCTTCTATACAATGGTTAAAGGTATAGGCACTCTGTCACCCTGATCCCAAACTACCTCCATTTCCCTAGCTAGCTCCCTCCAGTTCTTTCTTGTGGTGATTAGGAGAGCCTTTGTTTAAAGGAAAATGATGTTCATTTAATGAAGGGTTGCTGCTAATTTAATGGAATTTAGGAATGATGATTTTTGCAGAGCAGACTATGGGTGCAGACCCAAGAAGGGATAGGAATAGAGTAGTGGCACTCAATACTGGTTTACCCCCAACAGGGATCTCTACCAGCAGCCTGGTAGATTTATAAGCCGTGATCTCTTTCTTTGGAACCTCCATTCTGTTTTTTAAACTGAACTTTTACACTGAACTTAAATGTTTACATGAGCAGTATGTAGCTGCAAAAGTGGAATCGATAGGATAGAGATCTACAGCACCTGTATCACAGAGGTTACTGCAGTGGGAAAATAGCTGATGAAGGCTGGATGTAATGAGCTGGAACATCCTGAAAGTAATTCCTAGCAGCACTAAAGACAGTCATATAACTTCACCTGACATGGGTAATCCTCGGTAGACTAAGGAAGTATAATTTTTTTTTTCCTGGAAGAGAGTTTTGTGGTCTGTGGAGAGTTGGCGTGAGATATGGGGAATATCTTTGTGCTGAGAAATAGCTCATAACTCACCAGAGGTGGAACTTATACGAAGTCACAAAGGTCATTCTGAGTCTATCACAGGAAGAAATACTCACCCCACAGTATATTACTCATTTATCTGTATAGGTATAACTTGATCCTCAGCATCTTTCCTCGAATTTCAGTAGAATTCAGTTCCAAGTGACCAGGCTTGCAGATTTTGTTAGACGCCCAAAATGTCTTGCAATAAATGCGGCCAGTTTTAAAAATCAAAATTATTTCTTTTCATTTGCTGCCTGTTAAATGTTTAGATCACTGTTTCTCAAACTGTGGGTTAGGACCCACTAGGTGGGTCATGAGCCAATTTCAAGTGGGTCCCCATTCATTTCAGTATTTTTTTTTAATGTATCAGACTTGTTGCTACCATAGTATGTGCTGCATTTGGGGAAATGCTACAGATTTGTACTTTTAACAGGTACTATGTATTTGCTTTTTAACAATGATAGTAAATGGGACTTACTCCTGCGTAAGTGTGGGTAAGATTGCAGCCTAGGATTGTTAAAATTTTCCTGCTTGATGATGTCACTTCCGGCCATGGCATCAATTTGGGTAGGTGCTGACAGATTCTCATTCTAAAAAGTGGGTCCTGGTGCTAAAAGTTTGAAAACTACTGCTTAGAGCAGGGGTGTCCAAAGTTTTTGGCAGGAGGGCCGCATGAGCTCTCTGACACTGTGTCAGGGGCAGGGGAGAAATTTGAATAAATTTACATAAGTTTACATAAATGAATATATTAAAGATTAACTTATATGAATGAATGAATGTCTTGCAATAGCTCAAGGCCTATAAAAGGCCTTGCACAAAACAAGGCTGGCCTTTCCTTTGCTGCCGCTACTGCATCACAGATGTGAAACAAGAAGCAATGGAGGGAGCCCTCATCCCACAGCTCACACAAGAGGTCAAACAGTCACCCTCATGCTGAAAGCAGTTGTGTCGGGCCAGTGTGGGCTCCAACAAATCTCTGGAGGGCCAGAGGCTCATTGGAGACTGGGGGCTCCCTGAGGGCCACATTGAGAGGCCTCGAGGGCCGCAAGTGGCCCCAGGGCCAGGGTTTGGGCACCCCTGGTTTAGAGTAAGCATTAACACTGTATGTTTGAGGGTAACTGCGTTCATTTTCACAAGAACACATGAGATTCATATACTCTTCTCACTGGAGTTGTCAGAGGTTCAGCCTAGGGCAGTGGTTCTCAAACGTTTTACTGCCGTAGTCCACTTTATCGGCCTTGGCAGTGGCATCACACTCCAGAATCTCTTGCAGCTTCCAGTTCTCACTCCAGCATGCAATGCCACAAAGCATTCTGGGTTGCAACATGGCCACAAAGTGGGTCATGCACCAGGACAACCTGGCAGCTGCAAGGTATCCTGCAATGCCTTCTAGCTTCCAGGTAGCGCTGGCCCCATGACACAACAAAAATTTGTTTGAGAACTTCTGACCTGGGGCATTCTGTGTGCAAATATCTGCTCAGCCACTGAGCTGTGGCTCGTCCTAATCAAGTTATGCCCCAGATAATCACACTGAAGAACGGGGAGAGAACAGGAAGACAGGGAAGGGAATTGCAAGTGTAACAAGAGATTAATTTGACTTGAGCAGGCCAAATGTTAAACAGCAGACCATAATCTGGGCCTTTTCGGGTGGGGGCTCCTCCTCCTCCTGAGCTCTCCTGTTTCTCTCTGAGCGCAAACAGATGAGCCTCCTTCTTAGCCCAGCTGAATTTTAAATGCTTGCCAGAAGGCTTGGCAGCAGCCCTGCCCTTTCCACCTTTTCCCACCTAGGCAATGAAGCTGCACCTCTCCTGTGTCTCTGTCTAGTGGCTATAATCCCTGCCTGGCTTTGTTAGGGTAGTGTTGGCATGCTGAGAGATATGGTGCATTTTGACAACGCTGCCCTGTTGGATTTCCTGGAGGAGGGTGGGTGTGGGCTCTGTGACTCTGGGCTGGGTCCCAGACAGTGAGCAAAAGCCACTTCATACACGTGTTTTGCTGCAGTGGGGGCTGAAAGCTTCAGGGAAAAGGTGGGTTTCAAAGAGCGATGTGAAGGGGTCAAATTACTAGTCCAGTATTTTCAACCAGTGTGTCATGGCACATTAGTGTGTCATGAAAGAGACACAGGTGTGCCGCGGGAGTTTGGAGCACAGTGCTGAAAATCACTGATAAACTCTTCCGCGGGCTCCGCTGGAGAAGCAAAAAGGACTGACAATGTGTTACTACAGACAATTGGCCTAGAAACAGAGCTGCAGAACCCAGAAGACTCTCCTGGAAGTCAGAAGTGACATCACAAGAGGTGAAGACCATAGAGCTCAATTGAGAAGAAGAACCTTGAATATCATTGGACCAGTCAGTCATAGAAGCTCACTGGATTGCCCTTAGCAAGTTAACATAGCCCAAAATTCCCACAGAACTGTTTTGAAGATGTGGGATGTCCAACATGAGCTCCTGGGAACAGCAATACAGGCGTGCCCCAGTATCCGTGGGGGTTCTGTCCCGAAACCCAACTCCCCCATGATTAGCTGAAACCATGAATACCGGGGAGACCCCCACCCACCAGAGGCAAGGATAGCTCAGTTCCCCTCACCTCCAGAGGGTCTTCTGAGCCTCACAGAGGCTACGCACATCCGCCTGTGTCCTCTATGGGTCTCAGAATAGACGAAAACCCTAAACCCTAGGTCTTTTTCATAAACCCAGAAGTGATGTTTTTTATGCCTTTAAAAGACATTATAAGGGCCAGGGAAGCTGCAGAAGGTGCAAGGGCGCAGGGCTGCAAGGGCAAGGGGACCCCTGCATCCACGGAGAAGTGATCTGTGGATACGGAGTCCACTGATACAGGGGCCCCTGAATAAGAATGTATTAAAAGTAAATACAAAAACAGGAGAGGAAAAACACTCTTTTGAGACAGAGGTGGAATACGAAAGTTCTAATCGCAAATCACCTGTAATTTCCACTTCTTTTAATGTTCATATCCGTTCCAAATCGCACTGTAATCTTGACAGGAAAATATGAACACTGTGACACAAACCACCGCTGATCTCAATGCGCTCGGTACCATGTTGGGACCGCCAAAACGCACATTTTGATACTCTTCCTCTGAACTGTATTTCACTTCAGCTGTGGTTTATTGTGCTACTTTGAACAGGAGAATGGAGCATTCTATCATATTTCCCAGCCAACCCTCTTGTGTCTGATTCTTTTCCCCCTTTAAAGAATTGTTTTTATCATCTGTCTTTTACTTTGTATCGCGGCATTATCTTCCTCTGTAAGAGGGAGAAAATGAATGGACTTAAAGCCCAGAAGAGACTGACAGCAAATCATCGCTTAGATGCTCCCTTCAGGATGTCAGTGATACCCTAGATGGAGTAGTGACTAAATAACTCATTGTGAGAAACTCTCTTTTCTGCAGACAGTTATTAAATTGGAAGCATTACAGGGAGGGAATGCAAGGCTCATATTTGCCTCAGCGGTCATTTTTCTTTGGCTATGGATGTATGCCTTCCTTCTGGCTCACATAAGGAGCATCAATAGTGTGGGAAGCAGGCCAGGCCCTGACAGGTCCACTGGGAGTAGTCCTGGATGAGAGCGTGAGAACGACTGGGTCTTCTCCACCTTCATTTGTCATACCAGCATATAAAGGGAAAATTGGCTCAATGAGAGGGAACAGACATGGCTGTCCCTCGGAGCTACTGGCTTTCAGAATAGTCTTCATACGTCTTAGCAGAATCTCGGCACCCACACCAAGAGGTCAAGGAATTGAATGACCCCCCATCAATGGCGTAGCTAATGATCGTGCAGCCCGAATCTAAGCTCAAAATGTTGCCCCAGAAGTGATGGTTGGCAGCCTTCAGTCTCGAAAGACTATGGTATAAGCCTACAGCACCCAGTATTCCCAGGTGGTCTCCCATCCAAGTACTAACCAGGCCCAACCCTGCTTAGCTTCCAAGATCAGACGAGATCAGGCATGTGCAGGGTAACAGTTGCTGCCCACAACCAGAAGTGACATCATGCCCGGGCTTTTTAAAAAGTGAAAATTGGGAGGAACGCACCTCCTTCCCCCAACAGTTCACCACGCACTTGTTCCGTTGCCTCTCCCCAGTCAGTGGCATAGCTAAGGCATCTATCTGCTACCTGGGGTCAAAAAAGATTTGTAGCCTCCCTCAGACAAAATCAAATTTAATTAAGTAAATAAATACAAAGTGTGCCCCTGATTGGTTCGAGACACTGTGCTGGGATGAAGAGGGATGGTTATTCTCCCCCTGCTAAACTTTTTTAGTGCCTTTTTACCCAGTTAGCAGGGGTAACTATATTATGATACATGGAAATGAGAGCTGACTCATATTAACACCATGTTGGTTTCATGCTGTATCATGATAACATGTCATTGATACATGTCAATAACATAATGACATGTCATTGGCTCTCAGAACAATCAATCTTATAGGTCGGTTGAGAGTTAAGAAAATCCACTTTTTGTTCCATAAGGCAGTCTGCATTATGGAATTGCATACTGCATTAAATTACCTTTCCAATGATATATACCACGGTGGTATTATTCATACATACAAAGATTTTCACAATTTTGGTCACTAGTGTCAAGCTCTGCTTGTTGCCCCCCTAAAGCTTGATGCCCTGTGCAACTGCTACCCCCTGCACCCCCTTAGCTATGCCACTCCCTCCCCTAGGTCCAAGTCTTCACCCAACCCTACTGTTCTGACATTACCTCACACTCCAACCAGGTAGTGTGGGATCTGTCGGATGTTTAGCAAACAGGAACTGCTGTGGAATTTACACAGACAAATTCCTATGTAGCAATAGACAAATTGCCATCCAGTGAATTCAGAATTAGCCTTTGCAAACTCAATTCCCCCCTTCTTAAGTCGCCCCCAAATTGGAAAGTAGCTCATTTTTTTCCATACCCAATTCCAAAAACTAGGGGCCGCCACATTCCCAATAAGACATGCATTGAAATCCAAATCCCAGCCTCAGTCCCCAGTGAGCCCAGCCATCCACCCACCCACCCCTCTGGCACAGTGTGCCACCTCCCAAGCACAGGAAGCTTAGGGACCCAGTTTTTTTCCAGTGCATATGACATCCATACCAAGAAGTCTTACATGTCCTCAGTATCTGGCCCTAGTGATGCTTCCATTGCAGCACTTAAGACGACACCAGGGATGGAGGCATAAATATTCCAGTTATAATGCTTTGAAGAAGAGCTTTGGAGAGGAAATGACTCTAGTGGTTCCCAAACTTTTTTACACCTGGACCCACTTTTTAAAATGGCAATCTATCCTCAACCCACTAGACAAAAAAAAAGATACAAAAATATTTTTATTAATTGATAATAATAAATAATTAATAATAACAGGGGTCCTGTGCTCCCAAAGCTACTAGTGACCTCATGTGTATTATGTGTGTGAAGACATTTGCAAGATTCTCCCTAGGAATGGTGTCCTAACTCCCTAAGGACTGTTTTCCCAAACCTATACAGGCATGCCCAGTTACTCAGAAGGTTGAACTGGAGAGCATGTACAGTTAGGGACTTCCAGACCAGAGAAAAAGGCTGAAACTGGGATCACATGTGATTGCATGCCAATTACTAGATAAAATCAGAAAATGTTACATTTTAATTCGGGGGCATGAAGATGATCTCATACCACAAGTTAGCATTCCAGCTAACCATTTTCTTCTGCAAACCAGGCAAGGGTGCTTGCAAAGTTCTTTTTTATGTTTCAAAAAAATTTTTGCAACCCACCAAAATTGACTTGTGACCCACTGGTGGGTCCTGACCTACAGTTTGGGAAACACTGCACTTGATTGATCGATTAAAGAGCTAATTGTTTCCTCACTGTTTTCCCACTGAAAATTTGACTCCCACCTCTCTGCAAAGTTACTGCTTGCCCCTAAAGTGGCTTTTTGTTGCAAATAGACATCTGAATATTATTGTAGAGAATTTCACAACAGGGAGCAAAATTGACAATATATTATGAAGAATGTGTGCTTTCATGAAACACTCCGCACCACCTGGCTGTAAAAATATTTATGGTGGAGGATTTTCATTTTTGAGATAGAAAATGCAAATCATTATATTTTTGCCTTTTGAATGAAGCTGAAAATTAAAGGCTCTAAAGTAAAGTTCATATATACACAGTAAAATCTTTGGCATTAATTGCTCCTGAACATTTCTGTGTACTCAAAAATCCTGACATAAAAGTTTTAATTTCTATGCAAAGTAGATAGAATGATTGAGTTATAATTAAAATGGTAATTATACCCTTAATGCTCCGTATTTGACTTTTCAGGGGGGAAAAAATGTTATGCTCTGAGAAAAGCTATTTAAAGATCAGAGCAAAAAAAAAAAAGAAAGAAAGTTTGAAAACTGATGTATTTGAGACAGTCTAAATCTTTCCAAATCCAGTTATTGATTCTCGCATGGCTTCCTGTGTTATCTGAAATTATTTCTCCATTTATTTTTGTCAATGGCATCAATTTTCAAAAGCTGAGGTGAGAAAACCTTCAATGAATGTAGTATTCCAAAGATGATATGAATAGGGTTGCCAACTTTTTTTTTTTTTAACAGTCCCTGTCCCTCTGCAGAGATAAGCAATGGGAAAAGTTTCACCTGCTTAAGTTTTGTGACGCTGCTTTGAAAGGCACAGCAGCAGGGCTAGAAAAAGCTGGCAACCCAATTAGTTAGCAGGCAAGGGTGGCTATCCTATACACACTTACCTGGGTGTAAGTCCCACTGACCAGTAAAATGACTTACTTCTGAGTAGACATGCCTAGGATGTGCTGTTGGAATACCATCTTCTGCATGCTTTCCTGAGTGTGAGTGCCATGGAAAACAGTGTGGCTTCATTCTGGTTTAGAATGTCAGGAAATTATCTGACCTGTGTGCCTTCTGTATCTTTTTGTTTGATGCAAAGCAGGAGAAAGATAACTTGTCTGTTCCTCGTGCCCACTCCTCACCCTTCCTCCACCTGTTTACCCCCCCCTTTCCGCCTGTTGTGTAGCACACCTGGTATTTCTTTTTTTTTTTTTTTACAATTTCCTGGCTAGAGACCAACAACAATCATTTCAGAATTAAAAGAGGGTATGTAGCGGCTTCTTTGCCAAGAGGCTGCATTCTTTTGACTGTCACATCTGGGTGGAACAACATAATACCTGGGTGAAAGCATGGTCCTAATAATGGGTTTGTGAAGACAGTGGGCAGGTTCAGGGGACTGCTATATCAAATTACTTATCCAGGAGATTTCTCTCCCACCCTTTCTTAAAGAGACTTACAGATATAACTTCAAAATAAAATGATTATTGATGGGCTGGTGCAGTGTTTCTCGAACTGTTGGTTGGAACCCACTCGGCAGGACCCGGCTTGATTTCTAGTGGGTCTCGCACTGCAGAATCTCCAATGAAAACATGGGTGATGGAAATACTAGATAACTAATTGCCTCATGCCCCAAGCCTATTCCAAAATCAAATACAGGTGGGGCCTCAGTATCCACAGTGGATCCATTCTCGGACCTCTTGCTCATACCAAAAATCACAGATAATCAAATTTGCAGTTTTTGGCCCCTTCCTCTCTCCAAAGGGGATCGGAGCTGCGCTGCAGTCCGCTCCAGAGGGCTTTCTGAAGCCCACAGAGGCAGTGCGCATCCGCCTGCTGCCTCTGCGGGGTTCAGAATGACCCGGAGGGGTGAAAAACCTATATTTCAATTTCATCCAACATGACTTGGGCTGCAGTCCTATACACCAGGAGTCCAAGAATTGCTTGTAAGTGCTGGCGGGGGTGGGGACTGGGAGGGTAAACCAGAAGTGAGCTCCAACCTGCAGATCAGAGCAATAAGATGCTTGGGGAGACCCACAGAGGGGGCTGCGGGCCTCCTGAACCCTCTCTGAGGCTTGCGCACACACCCCCAGTAGGGAGAGAAGTCTCTGGGTGCCTGCAGCTCTGCAATCGCTGCGGTGCCACTAGGGTACAGATTCCTGGGCCACTCCCCTTAAGGGGAAATGGCCTTTTTTTAGGTTCTATGGTGAGTCGCGACCCACAACTTTGAGCATCAGAGCTATATACAGTTGCCTGAGTGTAAGCTCCATTGAACACAATGGGACTCACTTCTTAGGCATGCACTGGATGATCATGATAGGTTGGTTTCGCTGATTATAGCCATCCTGATTGGAATAGAGAGGAGAGGAAGGAACACTTAAGAGTGAAAGAACGGGGCGGGGGCGCAGGGCAGGAAAGGTGCCTTCACCTCATTCCTTACTTTTTCTGCCTGGGCTGCCATCCCATCTGGGGGGAAAAATAGGAGGAGAACCATGTCCACTTCTCAGAGGGCTGGGTGGGATAAAAACTCAAATAATTCATTTCAACACACTTGGGGTAAAAATTGCCTGTTTCCTGCCACTGATTGCAATTCTGATATTTTGGAACAACAAGAGCTCCGGATCCACCTTCGTTCGCTTGGAAAGCACCCGCCTTGCATGCGTCAGAAGTGGCGTTGCCTCCGATTTCTCATTGACTGCTCTGAGGCTTAGAAAAAAAAATAAAAACAAAGAACACCTAAAGCCATACATCAAATGTCAGATGTGGCAGCCTGGTGAAACCATATCAATACAGCATGATATATGGCTTGCTGGAAGGCTTTTGAAACATTGGCCATGCCAGAAATGACAGCCGCTATGCTTTGCACTCACTCAGCCATGGTATGTGCCCAGAGCTCCAGTAAATGAATGCAGGCACCTCGATTATAGATGCAGCAAAATCACACAAGTGTGTGTGGCTTCGTTCCTAGCAAACTAGCATGGAAAATAAGAATGGTCCACTGAAAGACTGATTTTCCAGGCCAATGTGTTTTGCACTGAGTTTGCTGTGCTTCAGGAAAGTGGAAGGTAGGCATATGTAGCACAGAGTCCTTTCCAAGCTATAGTATCCCTTTGCACATACTATATGCTCCTGCTGCTAGATTTCATTGCTAACAAAATGCCCAGCCGCATGACAGGTGGGCTTTATGCAAATGACTGTATACTGAAGGCAGGTTGACCAGATATCAGAACTTCAAAATAGGACAAGGCACTGTTTTGCCACAGCTCCTCCCCACTGGGCCTCGGGCCTGCTTAAGGCTGGTTAGTTTCCCTTTTGTTAATTCAAAAGTTAATTCACTTTTGTAAGCACACGTCAGAGTCAGGTCCCAGTCCAGTAAATGCAGATTGCCAAATCACAGTCCAAAGTCAATATGCTGGGTAACAGTCCAAGGTCAAATTCCGGTCAAGTCAGGTCAGGTCTCCTCTGTGTCAGGGTAGCTCTATCTCCTTCTGAAGCTGCCTTTTATCCTTGGCTGTCTCATAATCCAAAATGCAGCTCAGCTGTGAGCTACCTTGTTAAGTCCAAAATAGGCTCAGGTAAGCCATCTCTTCAGTCCATGTCCATTCAAAGTCCCATCAAGGTCAAATGAAGCTCAGGTGTCCAACCAGATCTCCATTGGCCTTGATTGATTGCAGCTGTGGAGCCAGCCCTGCCCTTCTCAGAGCTGTCAACCAGCTGTCAAAACACGGAATCGCTGTCAACACCACATCATCCACCTGATGATCTTCTGATCTTCTGCCCAAAATGTAGGGCATCCAAGAAAAATGTAGGACTTGACAAAATAAAAGCTAAAAACACTCGTATATTGATTTCATGTGGTTCATTTAAATACTATATTACTTATTATTACATTTAAAACTATATTACATATGATTTATAACATATAATTTATTTATTCGTTACAAGAAGGCTATGCGCTGCCTGCAGAGGCCCACCCACAGGGAAGACATTTAAGTTCTTTACCAGGCTAAAAAAGAGGACATGTCCTAGAAAAGGAGGGCATCTGATTACCCTGATTGAAGATCCTTCTGGAAAGCAAATCTACAGATAGATGCATCTTGCCTCCCTTCAGAGGAATTTCTGGAGGGCAGGAGAGGTTGGACTAATTTGATCTCCACTGGAGCATTGTCCCCTCAAAACATTTTCCCCCATATGGTAGTTACTGGAGGGCAGGAGAGGTTGGACTAATTTGATCTCCACTGGAGCATTGTCCCCACAAAACATTTCCCCTCATATGGTAGTTACTCTGGTATGTTGAAGAATGTAATGGGGTACCCTCAAAGATCCATCAGAATGGGACTACGTTTCCCCCAGGACTGTGTCCCATGTAGCAAAGTGAGCTGGTAGAATGAACAGTAGCACTTTTTAAAAGTGGTAGAATGGATTGTATCAGCATGTTTAATGCTCCCCTCCATTTCGGGAAAAAAAAAAACCCTTGGCAATGTTTCCTCTAACTTTTGAGGAGAGTATGTACAGTGACTATGCAGGGGTGGCTTTGGTGCACTCAGCAATGATGTCATCATCACTGAGCTCCAGAACACTGAGAAGGAAGATGCCTGCAAGCATCTGTGGGGCTCAGAAGACCTTCTGGAGGCAAGGGAAGCACAGCTCCCCTCACCTCTGGGGGGTGTGGGAGAGTGTGGGGTGCCCTCCCGCCTCTGTGGTTAAGTGAAACCGGGGATACAGGATCTGCGGATACAGGGCTTCTCCTGTAAAGTGCATTTTTTTTGGTGTAAGCAATGAGGTACCAGGGTAGTAGTAAATACCCTGAGGTAAATAGGTAGTAGTACTAATCCTTAATCAATAGATCAGTGATTTTCAACCTTTTTCATCTCAAGGCACATTGACAAGGCACTAAAACTATCAAGGCAAACCATCGGTTTCTGGACAATTGACAAAGCACACTGTACTGCCAGTGGGGGGGGGGGGCTCACAAGCCCCAATAGTCCTACTAATAAATAACTTTCCCCCAAACTGAAAATTGATGCAATAGATGAAGAAGATGCCATCAAAAGAAAATGGAAAAGTTGTTAGAATAAATAAGACTCCATTTTTGAGTGCCCTCCCTTGTTTGCCTCTCTTACAACCTCTTCCAAAGATTGAGGGAGAAACTACAACTCATTTCAGTTAATCTTATAACTAATTAATGGCATTAATTACTTCTGATCCCCAGCCACACCTTTGCTGCAGAGCCTTCGTGGCAATGACTGGTGAGGCCTAATCTGATCTGCTCATGGGGGGGGGGGGAGAGACGACCCAAAATACTTGAAGCAAGGATATGTAGATTCAGGGGAAACATACATACTGAACAAAACATATTAAAATACATTTTGTATTTTACTATGTAAACAAAACGTACTAAAAACAGCATACAAAAGTCCCAAACCCTGAACTCTAAAAAACCTGCCTAAAGCCTAAATTGTGGCTTATTGATTTAATATGGCTTTTTTATTAACGGATCAGGAATTCATATATGATTTGATGTAGAACGTGCAGATATATGATTACAAAGTCACAGAGGAGCAGATTTCACAAACCATTCATCCTTCCTTCATCTTTTATTTCACGAGGAATTCAGTGGGGGTGAAGTGACTTTAAAATATAATATATGTAGGGTTCTGGATTAGACTGAAAGCGCATCAGGCCCAGCATTTCGTTCCTCCCTTTGGCCAATCAGATCCGCCTCTGGAAAGTCCTCAAGCAAGGCACAAAAGCATAACTCTCTCAGCAAATACCTGCTGCTCTCCAGTAACCAGTATTCAGTGACACATGCAGCCTCTGATCACAAAGGGTCCGCTTAACCCTTGTGAAGCAAAGTCATTTAGGCCTGCTCTCTATGAATTAAGCTAAGCATTCCAGTAAACCAATAACAAATCTAGAGCAGCAGTTTTCAACCGCTGTGCCACAGCACACTGGTGTGCCCCAGACCTGTCTCAGATGTGCCTCGGGGCCAGAGGAGGCAGGCAGCGGGGAAGAAGCGGCTGCTTTGACCCTCACAAGGCAGCCAGTGGAAAAAGGAGCAGCCACGGCTGCTTTGCATCTCCTGCTGCTGAGCGAGAGGAAGGCTGCAACCCGATCCTTGTTTACCTGGGAGTAAGCCCCGTTGACTATTATGGAGCGTACTTCTGAGCAGACACACCTAGGATTGGGTATCAAGTACAGGCAGAGATGATCTGAGTGAGAGCAAGGAAGGCAGGAGCAGGCAAGCAGGTAGGAAGCAACTCTGCTGAGGCCACCAGCCCAAGAACTGGCTGGCTGAAAGCTCCCCAAAGCGACCCTCCCTGCCTTGTCCTTTGCCTTTTAGGGCCACAACCTCTCCACACTTACCTGGGAGTAAGCCCCATTGACTACAGTGGGGCTTACTTCTGAGTAGACACACCTAGAATCAGGCTTTTGGTCGCACTCTTTTCCTAAATACAGGAGCAGGCAATTGGCACTTCTCCCCACCCCACTCCCTCCCACAGGCACATCCCCCCCCATCTCATAATTGCAGTTAGCACCTCTCTTACTGTCCCTCCTTCACTCCTCTGGAAGTGAACCTCTTTCCAAGGTCCAGAGTCACTTTCCTCCCATTCTCCCCCCCCCCCACCCACTCCAGCTGAATCCTGCACTTCTTTCAATCATGTGTCTTCTTTGCCCCTCACCCCACTATGTGTTCAGCCTGGCCTCTCTTTGCCTGCACTTTCTGGCATTACACTTTTGTATTGTATTGGCAACCTTCAGTCTCGAAAGACTATGGTATCGCGCTCTGAAAGGTGGTTCTGGCACAGCGTCTAGTGTGGCTGAAAAGGCCAATTTGGGAGTGACAATCCCTTCCACACTGGGAGCAAGTGCAGTCTGTCCCTGGTCTGTCTCCCTGGCTATGAGCCTTCCTTCTTTGCCTCTTAGCCTCAGACTGTTGGCCAAGTGTCTCTTCAAACTGGGAAAGGCCATGCTGCACAGCCTTCCTCCTGGCGGGCCGCTCAGAGGCCAGGGTTTCCCACTTGTTGAGGTCCATCCCTAAGGCCTTCAGATCCCTCTTGCAGATGTCCTTGTATCGCAGCTGTGGTCTACCTGTAGGGCGCTTTCCTTGCACAAGTTCTCCATAGAGGAGATCCTTTGGGATCCGGCCATCATCCATTCTCACAACATGACCGAGCCAACGCAGGCGTCTCTGTTTCAGCAGTGAATACATGCTAGGGATTCCAGCACGTTCCAGGACTGTGTTGTTTGGAACTTTGTCCTGCCAGGTGATGCCGAGGATGCGTCGGAGGCAGCGCATGTGGAAAGCGCTCAGTTTCCTCTCCTGTTGTGAGCGAAGAGTCCATGACTCGCTGCAGTACAGAAGTGTACTCAGAATGCAAGCTCTGTAGACCTGGATCTTGGTATGTTCCGTCAGCTTCTTGTTGGACCAGACTCTCTTTGTGAGTCTCTCTCTTTGTGAGTCATTACACTAAGAACAGCATTTTTCCTCCTTTCCAGAATCACATATACTCCAAACTTCATGCTCTCCAAACTTCTTGTGAGTTTTTGGCTGCAATCCTAACCACACTTTCCTGAGAGTAAGCCCCATTAAACAAAATAGGACTCACTTCTGAGTGGACCTGGTTAGGATTGTGCCCTTTGTCATGTAATGATTTAATTGTATTAAATGTATTAATTATATTAAAAATTAATTGTAACATAGTAATTTAATGTAAGTAAAAAACTGGTAGTGTGCCTTGACAATTTTAGTGCCTTGTCAGTGTGCCATGAGCTGAAAAAGGTTGAAAATGGCTGGTCTAGAGAGCCAGGATGGTGTTATGGTTTGGGAGTTAAGACTCGGGAAATCCAGGTTCAAATCACGCCTCAGCTATGAAGCTTTCTAGATGACCTTGGGCCAGTCACTGTCCCTCAGCCTGACCTACCTCACAGGGTTGTTCTGAGGACAAAAGGAGCAAAGGAACCACGTACACCACCCTGAGCTCCTTGGCAGAAGGGTGGAATAAAGGCAAAATTAAGAAAATAGATAGATTTGAACTGGACTTGGAAAGAACTGGCCTTCCAAGAAAGAGGTTAAGATCCAAATGTAGCTGGGAGATACCTGGAACATAAGCTCCAGGACACTTGAGAAAGGGGGTGAAAAAGGAGTGACACTGTGAACTTGTTTTAACAGTTGAGGAAAATGACCATGAGTTGTGCTTAGTATGCGATATGGCTTATTGATTAATAAGATGTCATCTGTTCACCATTCCATTATTTCAAAATTAATCATATATTTTTTAAAAACAAACTCTGCCACTTGTATATCTCTGCAATACAATTGCTACTGAATCCCCCTTGGGAGTGGCAGCTGGAGGGATACTCCCCCCACACACACACACTCCAAAGGGAATAAAGTGCCCAAATCTAAGCTCTGTAGGAGGGTTACCAACTTTAAATTTACCCCTGCTTCTGCCTCTCTAGCAGCAACCAGATGTACCAAAATTAAACTGCCAAAGATTTTCCTACTATGGCAATAAAGTGATCAGGAAAACATCACCTGATCATTCAATACCCATGTTAGAGAACAGGAATTGAGAGGCCATGGTTTCTCTGAGGCCACCCTGTGAGTTCATGGCTATGATGAAATAGGAACCAAATTGCCTGCTTAGTGCTCATTCTTTTAATACTATTGTATGATAGTAGCTCGCACGACAACCTTCAGGTCCATCCCTGTCTTATGGTTCCATCATAAGAGGCAAGAGAGAACACAAGTTGGAACATAGGGAAAGGAGGGCTTGGGGCACTGTCGTCAGCCAAAATATTTTACCCCTCAACCTTTGACCCTCTCTGAGGTTCAGTTCTCCCCATGCACTGAATCCTTCTCTTTCACTCCTTATCCATTCTGTCTTACCTTCTTGCTGCCTCTTCCCAGGCACACAGCAGCATTTAAAATGCTGTTGTTGGAAGCAAGATGCCAGAAAGGGAGATGACCCTGGAAAAGGCAGCTTCGAAGATCAGATCTGCCCAACAAGTAACTCACCAAGCCAAAGAGAGGCCACACAAATGTAACCCACCAGTGGCTTGACCACTATCCTGCTTTTGCAGTCCCAGGCAGGCAGCCAGCAAAACAAACCCCAAGTGGATAACTGTGCTTAACCAGTTCAGCTTGGTGGGTTGGTGGGTGACAGGTTATGTAGGCCTTTTGCAGATGATGCAAACTCGGCATCTCTTCCAGAGCCAGCACCTGGAGGGAAAATGCCCCATCTGTTCAAAATGTAAGCCACTACACTTTGGGAGAGAAGAAATGGGGAGAAATTATCTGTAGGGCACACGTTAAAAGAATGCATTTTTGACAGATCCTGTTCCCAGGATGCCAACAAAAACCACAAAGCAAAAGTGAAACACCAGACCATGTTTCCTTTACATGCAGTTTTATTAACGAGCAAGATAAAAGAGCACAACTGAGTTTATTAAAACCACCCAAACTGTATTAAGATCACTGTGGACCCTAGTTGAGTCTCAGAAACACAACGCAAATTTAAAGCTGTTGATTAGCACTAAAAGGCACTAAGAGGCTAATTGAGAAGCCCATTAGAAGGTAATTAGTCAACACAGAGGCACATGGGAAGTGCATTCTGATAGCTTGCAGTTGCAGAAAAAGAGGACTCAGATTGGACCTGCTTTGCTCTTACAATAACAGCTTGCCATGTTCATATATGGGGGCCAACAATTTGGCAAATATATTTGTTTGTATTTAACTTCATATGTTGCTTTTCCCCTCTGGAACAGCCCTCAGGGCAGCTGATGACAGCAGCAACTACAAAAAGTATCCTAAAACAATAATGCAATGAATCAATCATAACAGCATCAAACACAATGAGAAACTGCACAATCAAAACCAACTAGCAGCAGTGCTGATAAAACACAAGACGTTCAAGGCATGTAAGAGGCCCAAGGGTCATAACAGCCTTGGCAGAAGAGATGAGTTTTCACTAATCACAGAAAATAACAACAGATTGGAGCTGATGAATCTCCCTGGGGAGGGAGTTCCAGAATACTGAAGCCACAGCTGAACACACTCTGTTCTTGGTTGACAGCAACCTTGGTCCTAAAGGTACCTGCGACAATAGTGCTTACTGAGGGGTTTTGGGTGCAGGCTGTTAAGATTTTAATGGCAAAGTACTCTGCTCACCTGCCAAGGTGTTCTATGAAGCATTCTAAATCCCAATCACCTCTGATCAGGGAATGTTGAGGAGATTTTCTTGCCCCTGCAGTAAAACTTTCTGGATAAGATTCTGCAGGAGCAATGGTGGCAGAGAGAGAAATACCTTTTCACCACAGCACACTAGGTCTTCAGGACAATAACTCAGAAGTCATGGAGATGAATAATAATAATAATAACTCGGTATTTATGGTCCGAGTTTCTGGTCATCAGATTACTCCTCTGACTTTGTTCCAGGCGGTTTACCTAGGCAGGCATTTCTAAATCCCTCGAGGGGATTTTTACAATCATAGTGGTTCTCTCTTTCAAGAACCAACAACATTTCAGAATGGATCTTCCTGGTTTGGTCCCACTTCTGGCCTCCAGTTCTCCCATGCAGGCTGGCAAGCAGCTCCATCTCTCACATGGAGGGCAGCCAAGACACTTCTTGCTCACACCAAGAGCAGGTGGAATCACTCAGCTGGGCTTGTCAGCTGCTTCAAGGTCTCGCCATTCTCAGCCATTCAGGGAGCTGCCGGTGTCCTCGAACTGGCAACCTTCTGATGTTATCTTCAGGCTACCCTCTAGACCAGACCTCCTGCCCATGAAAAGGGACACCATTCAATAAATGCAAAACACCTTTTCTGTAGAGCAGGTGCCTCATTCTACAGATATCAGCCTTCCTCTATGCAGCGATTTTCAGCTCATGTGCTGCGGCACACTGGTGTGCCGTGAAAGGTCCAGAGGTGTGCCACAGGAGTTTGCAGCATAGCAGTTGAAAACTGCTGTAAAACTTTTCCGGATTCTGAGGCTCTGTTTCAAGGGCAACTGTCCGTAGTAACGATTTGTCCCTATGACAGAGCCAGCGGAGGAAGGGGGGCAGACCGTTCATTACTACAGGCAGTTATCCTAGAAACAGAGCTGCAGAACTTGGAAGAATCTCCCAAAAGCTGGAAGTGACATCACGAGTGGCAAAGACCATAGAATAGACCATAGAGGTCAGTGTGCCATAAGAAGAAAAACATTGAAGACGGCTGGTGTAGGCAAGCATTCCAAAAGCCATTCCCCACTTGAAGAGGCACTGTCTGCTCTCCCACCTCATTCTGCTGTGTTGACCCGTCCTAACTCCAGACTTGATCTTGATTGTGCACCTTAACACCAAAGTAGGTCTGCACACATGCACACAGCCTCCTGCTTTTAAAAGCAGCCCACTGCCTGCCGAGGAAGAATCCAGCCTGGTCTTCACCTGCAAAATGTAGGCTTTTGATTAATTGCCTGACAAAGCTTCAACACAGCCTGTCACAATCTCACCAGACAGTGGGGAGCTGGTCAGCAGCAAGACATGAGGAGTTCAAGAAAGGGCTTTGCCCTGGGGCTTCATCAGTGGTCTGTCTTTTTGTTGTTTCTTTCTTTTTTCCCCCCTTTTTCCTTCCCTGAGACATTTCTCCAGAGCTGCTGCCAACACCGCAGTCTAGCGGTAATGTCAGGAGCGTGAGACTGTTAATACTCATTTTATCTATGCATTTCATTATGTGAGAGTGTTAAACTGTTAAAAGTGTGTTTTGTTTATTCACTTAATTATGTAAAATGAATAACGTACCCTATTATTATTGCAGCAGACGTCTGCCTAAGTTGTGACCCAGCCAGTCAAATGTAGCCCCACCAGTCATGTTTGCTAGCCTGGGGGGACCTTCCTCCCCCCCCCCTTTACATAGTTCTGGGCAGGAAGTAAAAACAGAAGTTTATCAAGACTATGGTAAGTCTAGGCCAGCCTTTCAGCCTTTTTCAGATCAGGCACACTGACAAGGCACTAAAGTTGTCAAGGCACACTACTAGTTTTTAATTACATTATTGTTACAATTGATTTAATTAATATAACTAAGGACACAATCCTAACCAGGTCTACTCAGAAGTAAGTTCCATTTTGTTCAATGGGGCTTACTCTCAGGAAAGTGTGGTTATTCCACACCAGGATTCACTGGGGTGGGGGGGGGGAGAGAGAGAGAATGGGAGGCAACTGACTCTGGACTTTGGAAGGTGGGGAAGAGGGAGGGCAGGGCAGAAAGAGAGGGGTTAACTGCAGTTATGAGGGGGCAATGTGTGTGCAGGGGGGAGGAGGTGGGGTGGAGGAAGAGAAAAGCATCACTTGCCTACTCATGTATTTGAGAAAGAGTGCAACCAAGCCTTGTATGCCTACTTGGAAGTAAGCCCCATTATAGTCAGTGTGTGCCAAAGCCCTGCCAGTGGAGGCAACACAGGCAGGTCACTTTGGGGCATTGCAGGCAAGGAAAAAGGCCTCTCTGAGATCCTTTTCCAGCCAGCTGCTTCTGGCTGTGGACCCACTTCCACCTTCTGGCTCGCCCTCACTCCCTCCACGTTCCCACCCCCTTTTTCTCCTGCCGCCAGGAGAGGCTCTAAGCGGCACTTCTCCCGCACACGCAGCTACCACTGCTGCCGCCGCTGCTGCTACCGCCACCTGACTCCTTGGCCCTGCGGCACACCTGAGGCAGCTTCATGGCACACCAGTGTGCCGTGGCAAAACAGTTGAAAACCGCTGGTCTAGGCGCTAGTGGCTAGAACCATTGGGCAGATTCATTTAATCAGGGTGACCTTATGTCCTCTTTTTCCAGGACATGTCCTCTTTTTAAGCTTTGTGTCCTGGGAAGGAACTTAAATGTCCTCCTTTTCCCTGTGAGCAGGCCCCTGCAGGCAGCACATAGCCTTCTTGTAATTAATAAAGTATATGTAATAAATTGTATGCAATATAGTTTTAAAGTGAAACATCCGTAATATAGTGTTTTAATTAACTACGTGGAATCAACTTAAGAGTGTTTTTAGCTTTTATTTTTTCTTGTCCTACATTTCATTGGGTGTCCTATGTTTCAGGGTGCCTTGTCCTCTTTTGTGGTTGTGGCATCTGGTCACCCTGCCCTTAATGGAGTCACCTGAAATATGTGAGGTCCCTAAAATATAGACAAATACAAAACTGGGCTGTGGTATTTTCTGTCAGGCTATAGGTGGTCACTGCCAATTTGGAATAAGAGCTGTGAGAGTGGGAAGTCAAAAGGTTGATGAAATGAATCTGATTTTACACAGCTGAACTCAAGATACCAAATGCCTCTTCTTTTGGAATGGTGAAGAGCTGTGGTCTTATAGGCTTTGTTTAAAAATAAAGTGACCATAGACATCATAATTGGTAGATATTGTCACTGAGGAAACTGCTATCTGAAACCAGACAAACTGACCAATAACTCAAACAAATCAGGTTAACTAATGAGTCAAAGAGAGGTTCTCCAAAAATTATCAAAGGTTTTGGAAATGTCAATACTGTTCCCAAACAGGAAGTGTTCTCATCATTTCTGCTCTGTGGATTAGTGTTCCTGTTACTGATGAGTTAGTACAGTCCCAGGAAGCCTGGGATGTAAACACCTGCAAAGGTGAAATAATTGGTGGAGCTGATGCATAGTTCATCCAGACGTTTGTAGCCCTTACCAGCATTCATCTGCCTGTTTCCAGTGAACATGTGACAGCTTTTCCAGTGCACACCCAGCTTAGCCTGCCCTTCCTCTGATGAGACACATGCATTAGCTCTGCCCTCCCCATGATCAGTGGTTGTCCACAGCAACCAGTGCAAACACACAGAGAGCTTTTCCCTGTGATTGCCACCCTGGAGGTCTTCTTATGTTCCTGTTATCATTAGGCAACACTGACTGGAGTTGGGGCACAATCCTATCCAACTTTCTAGCCCTGGTGCAGCTGCATTGCAGCCTGTAGGCAAGGGAACAAATGTTCCTTTGCAGCCCAATCCTATCCACACTTTCCTGGGAGTAAGCCCCGTTGAATCTAATGGGACTTACTTCTAAGTAGACATGCACAGGATTGGGCTGTTACCTTTTGGAGGTCTCCACAATTACCCTCCCACAACAGGATGCAGAGCAAACCCCATTGGCACGGCTACACCAGGGCTGGAAAATTGTATAGGATTTGACCCTTAGATATTAGAAATTAGGATATGCAGGCCAGGAAGAACTTTAAAGGTCAATGCCAATACCTCCGTTTGGGTTACCCTGGCATAGAATTTTCATTATTTTTTAAGCACTGAGTACATATAACCTGGGGCACTTCAAATAGGGCTAAATACATTAATAAAAATGGTGAACTTGCCTTGAGAACCCCATACGTGCAATAACTTTCCTTGCAGCCTATTTTTTTAAAAAACTGTTGAGAAGAGATGTTTGTTGGATAACAACATTGAGCTGTCACCTGTTGTCACCTCCATAGTAAAGTACTTTTTGCACTCTCCGTCAAACCAGTGGCCTGTCCTACCCTCCCGTTGATTGTCTGCAAAGAGCAAAGTTTGCTTTGGGTTTTCTCTCACCCTCTCTTCTCTCTCCCCTTTCTCTCCCCCCCCCCCCCCAAGCTGCCTTATGTTGTGCATTTAGTAGCCTTGGAAGACAAGACTCTGCTGACACTTAGAGAGGCATCAACGAGTAGAAGTCTGTTGTACAGGCTGCAAAGCCATCTGGACTTTGCTACTGAAAAGGTTGGACATGGTTTTAGGCAAGATTTTATCACGTTGGGAGAAAAAGAAATCTCGACACAGTACATCTTCCAAGGTTGATGTCAGTTTTGGTTTTTTTTGTCAGTTACAGAGCTGGAAAAAAAGGAAAGAAAAAATGACAAACAGTTGAAAGGCAGTAAGGAAGAAGATATAAATCTCGAGAGGACTGTTTTTCAAAGGTAGTGGAGTATAAACAAAAAATAAATGAGTTCAGGTTTTACCAGAAGCTGGTCAGCCTTCGATTTGTGTGGAGGGGTTGTTTCCATTTTCAGAACCCTCCTAGGACAATGTTTGCAAGATAAACTTGGGCTAACTCCCAAGAGAAACTTTGCTTTCCAGAAGATCTGAGTAAACAGAAAATTGTACAACCCATAGAGTATTCTGACCAAGTCAGGATGCATGAAAGTAACTAATGTCAACTACGTCCAGACATCTGTGAAGTGACTACCTCAAATCCCACCATGGGGAGGTTATAAATAAACAAAAGTGTTTATTCTTCCCTTTTACCAGCTCCTTCAGCGTGGACACTGGTTTCCAGCCCAGTAGTCAACTTGCTGCTAGCTCTCACAACAATTCTTTGGGAGAGTGAGGAGTGTTTTGTCTCTTCAGGCCTCTAAGGTTTGAAATTTCCTGCCCAGTTGGATGAGATGGATGGTAGCCATTCCTTGGGGTAGATAGTGGCGTGAAATTGGATTGACCCAGTCCTGTTTGGATACTCTAAGCCATTTAAAAATAAGTCTTGAGAATGATAAGTACATGAGGGTAATAGCTGTCTTTGGACAGTAGAATCCAAATTTTATTTATAATTTATTTAGTATTTATTTTTTACACTTTTTGTCCAGTGTCCTGTCCTAATTTTCGACTCCTGCCGACTACGCCAATTTGTCCCGTCCAAATATCTCAACTCCGTTCTAATGCCCACTTTTTGGCTAATTAACACCTTCTTTATCTCTAGAACAACTGCTGTGGTGTGCAAAGGAATGAACACAGAACTCCTTATCTATAGCAACTACCCAAATTTATTGCTATGAACCCAGGCACTCCCTGCAAGTCCTCTTGTCCAGAGGCTTTCCCTCCCCAAAACTCCACTTAACTCAGTGGGTAAAGGTCTGAAGCCTCCAATTCAAGTCCAATCCAGTCTCCAAAGCACAGTCCAGTCTTCCCAGTCTTCTGTGTCCTCCAGCAGAGTCCTGGCAGTCCCCTTCTCCTGTAGGTCTGGGTCAGGTAGCCCTCTGGGTCTGGTTCCCTCCAGGTCAGGTAGCATCTCCCTCTGGGTCAGGGTCCAGGTTTCCCTCTGGGTCAGTGTCCGGCTTCCGGCTGGGTCAGGGTCCTGCTTCCGGCGCGCCCTCTGGGTCAGCATCTGGCTTCCGGCTCCTTTGGTCCTTCTGAAGCTGCCTTTTATCCTTTGTGTCCCATTAAGTGCAAATGCAGCTCAGCTGTGAGCTACCTCCTTAGCTCGTCCAAAGTCCCATCAAGGTCAAATGAAGCTCAAGTGTCCAACCAGGTCTCCATTGGCCTTGATTGATTACAGCTGTGGAGCCAGCCCTTCCCTTCCCAGAGCTGTCAGCCAGCTGTCAAAACATGGAATTTGTGTCAACACCACAGCATCCACCTGATGATCTTCCATCACATCCAGTCCTTTCTCCAGGGAGCTCAGAGTGGGGTATGTAGTTTCCTCCCCTCCTCTTGTCCTCACAACCACCCTGTGAGGTAGGTGCAGCTGAGAGGGAGTGACTGGCTCAAGGTCACCCAGGAAGCTTCATGGCTGAGCAGGGATTTGAATCCTGGATCTTTCAGGTCTAACTCCTAAGCCACTTCACCATTACACCACTACATGAGAGATTTTCACCAACAAGAAGTCTAGATAGCAGGGGTACTTTCTAACAGAAAGGAAGACATGGAAAAGAACAATGCCTTGAAAAGATACAACTAATGAAATAAGACAGTATGTACTAAGACATTTTTCTGCCGTTTTCAGAAGGTCTCTATAACATTGGTCTGCTTCCTGAAAAATATTTCCAGAGCCCAAGAACGCTGTGTATGGTTTGTCTTTGCTTTTTTAAAAACAAAACAGCAACCGTCATTTGCAGTTAGTTTTGTAGTACGAAGGGAGGGGAAAGCAAATCAGTGTGTCAGAAGAAATCCCTTACCAGGAACTCTTTGGCCCAAAGCACTGGATGTGATTCATTGGAGTGGTCTTTGGGTTACGTTCATATTGGCAAGTGAGCTACGGTCTTGAAATTGCCTCTAAAAACGCATTCCAATGACCCAAGTGATATAGTCCAAAAGCCAAATGTTAAAACCCTGCTCGGTTTTTCTGTTCAAAGAGAGTTTTTGAAATCATTTTAGGAAACGAGAAAATGTGGTATTGGATCATCCCTGTATATTGACACGCAGCAGTATTTTCATTTAACAATTTAAGATCCTCCTCACTGAAAGACCTTGAGCAGTATGTTATAGCCAGGGCTGTGTTCAGAAACATGAAACATACAGAGTGGTTTGCCACATCCGATCGGTTTGAGGGTATTGTTGAGTTACTGCGGTGGAGAAAATAAGATTGAATATTGTTTTAACTGGAGTCCTCTTTTGGCATTTAAAAACTAGGCACACTGTACCCATGTATGTGAGTGTGCTGGCTAGCCACACTCCTAGCACCAGCATACTCCATACCCCAAGGGTAGCCAATGCTTTTCACAGGGAAAAACTCTCCCTGAGTTCTGTTCTTGCCTCTGAAGGTAAACTCTGACCCCAGGGTTAGCAAAGGGTGTAGATACGGATACAGTACTAGTGTCATGGAGAGCTGGCATGCATCTGTTCCCCCTGCATATCCCGTTTCTGCCTGAGGAGTGCTTAGAACTCTCAGTAATCCCAAAGTCACATGTCAGTATTCTGCAGTTGCTCTTCTTGCCTTCTCATAACTCGTGGAAACCCAATGAATTAGTGGAATGATGCAAATACAGGTGTCCCCCCTGTATCCACAGTTCCCATATTTGCTATTTCACTTATCCACCCTTGCTCATTACTTATCTGTCTTCCTTTGCAAGGGTCTTTGTTTGCAGCCCTTTCTGTTACAGAACACTAGAGGAGGAATGCTAAAAGCAGGCAGCCAGAACTCTAGAGGAGGAAGACAGCCATAATGCTAGCAGGAAGCTGTCCGCTACTTCCTAGCATTCTTGCTGTCTCTCTCTGCTAGCATCCTGATCTTTTCGTGTTTCTCCTTTAGCATTCTATAACAGGAAGGGCTGCAAAAGAAGAGCACTGCAAAGGAAGCAAAACAAATAGCACCACAGCAAGTGTAGAGTATTTTCAGTATCACATGGTTTCAGTACCAGAGGTTTTAGTATGGGGGGAGCAGGAAGGTATCCCAACTGATATAGGGGGCGCTTTTATATACAGGTTTTATATACAGGTTGAATATCATTATTCGAATGGAGTTTCCAGAACTCAAGTGGATGATAAAAATAGCACTATAGCAAATCAATTTAAAAAACAAAGTCCCTTTGCTCAAGTGATTTAAAAACAGCCTTGCTGACCTTTGTGATGTTAAGATAGAGTCATTAAGACTACAATCCAACAATCAGTCTCTCTCCAGGAGCCTAGAAAGGTTTATCTTTCTTTCAGGTGTGCAGGGGGAAAGGAGGGGGTCGGATTGTCAGCTGGCTGCCCTCTCTCTAACTATTGTAAAGGACTGCTTTCCTTTAATTTAAAGGGTCCTTCTCATCTTGTTGAGATAAAAATCTCTACAACAGTAAGAAAAGCATTTTAAAGGGGTGCATTTTTCCCCTTCTCCAGGGATCAGCACATTCCTTCTCATTTGCAGTGGCCATTCGTGTTGAGTCAAATCCATGTATAAAAAATTCGTGTGTAACAAGGTTGGACCTGTATACATTTTTTTAAGCTTATATAAATCATTTCAGGTAGCGGGTTACTTTGGCGTAGAACGGGATGTTTTTTATGCATAAGCCTGATAGTGGTCAGATTTATCCAGAGGCAGGAGTGTTAAAGAGTCAATTCAAAAATGCTAATCAGCTGTGTTACTGAAGCACTGGTAGACCAGTGCAAGTCACACTCTTGAGGTCTCTATCCTCCCACTTGTAGGATAGGAATAAGATCTCTAAAGCTGCAATCCTAACCACATTTTCCTGAGAGCAAGCCCCATTGAACAAAATAGGACTTACTTCTGAGTAGACCTGGTTAGGATTGTGCCCTATACCACGTTGGACACCTTCTGCCCAGATTTACTTTGGAAAAGGACTCAAGAGATTGCAACCATCTGAGACTCTGGACTTTTTCTGCCATTGCGCTGCTCTTGGTTTTGAGGAGGCTGTTCATTTGGATGCGTGGGGTGAGGAGGGGAAGCAAACGCAAAACGCTTCTCAGACCAGATGAAGCATTGATTTTTATTACCACAATCGGACTTGTAATATGAATTGAAAATCTAATTTTATTTTTTATAGCGCATAAAAGGCTTTTCCAAGAGTTAGCCATTCCCAAGTGCCGGTGGCTTTATAGAGCTTTTATCTAGTTAAAGAAAACCCAGTCATGCTAATTTAATATCTGTAGTAGTACAACAGCTTGGCACCTGAGGCTTGTCCTAACGCAGTCGCGACGCCGCAAATTGAAAAATGCTCCATTGTTTTGCTTTGAATTATTCAGCACTTGCAGCCAACCTTGTACTTGTCCCTGTAGGAACAAGCTTTTTGGTTCAGGATCAATAAGTTGGAGCAGAGAACCTGGATCCCGGCTTCTTGTTTTGGGGGGAGGGAGGAAGGGGGGCACTTGCTGGCAGGTGAACTCTGCGGAACTGGGATGGACTTTCTTCATTACTTAAGCAATAACATGCAAAACATGAGTGAGAGTTGGCAGCAGAACCAAAAAAAAAAAACTGGGGCTTCCTTGAGGGAACGCCTGCTATTTCACTTGGAAAAGCTTGTTTTCTCTCAGCGCAGTGAAATGGGACTTCTTGTTTGCATCTTTTTAAAGCAAGACAAATGCAAAGAGCAATGAATCAGCCTCAAATGGAAGGGCTCATCTGTTAACGTCCTCACATTAACACATTAATGTGAATTTAAAGTTTCTAATTAAACCTAGACACAAAATGGCTTGCAAGTAAACAAGATACTACAATGTTTACAAAAGCAAAAGCATCTGGGGTAGAACTTCTTTTCTCCTTTCCATTGACCCGGTTCCTTTCTTTCTCTTATTGGCTAGTCCAGGGGTCTCCAAACCCCGGCCCGGGGGCCAGATTCTGCCCATAGCAAGCCTCTATCTGGCCCGCAGCCAGCTTCTTGTCCCCAGAAAACTTCTGGCCCACTTGGCCGAACATGACTGGAACTGTGCTCTGGTTGCATCTGGAAGGTATTCTAAGGGCCAGAGATGTTGAATGAATGAATGAACCCATTCATTTATTCACTCATCTAAGTTCCATCTCCAATTTATTTATATCAATTTTATATTTAAATTTTTTTCCAGCCCTCAACACCATGCCAGATATTTTATGCGGTCCTCTGGCCAAAACGTTTGGAGACCCCTGGGCTAGTCAAAGAGAACTTAGAAACAAAAAATACATATCACAGTGTGCTAGGATCTACCCGATTCTTAATACTTTACACAGTATGCACTCTGGACATGGGTTAATAGGACACATCCCAGTCATGTGGGGATGGCATCTGGACATCGAATGTTATTTTTTAGGGCACTGGGCACTGTAACAGGAGAGCACTGTAGCTCAACGGTGGAGCATATGCTTTGGTTCCAGATATCCCAGGGTCAGCCTCTGGAATCTCCAGAGAAACCCTGGTCTGAAACCCCGCTGAGCCACTGCCACTAAGCTTAGGTAATCGTGATGTAGATGGACCCACATTGGATTTGTAAGGGCACAGTGCTGCCACCCCACCACTTGAAGGGATTATCACCTCTCTGAGGTACCACAGCAAGAGATCCATGCTGCTGAAGGGAGTGCACCCCTTCAAGACTGAGCATTGTGGGGGCAGTAATCCAGTGTTGTTGGCAACCTTCAGTCTCGAAAGACTATGGTATCGCGCTCTGAAAGGTGGTTCTGGAACAGCGTCTAGTGTGGCTGAAAAGGCCAATTCGGGAGTGACAATCCCTTCCATAACGGGAGCAAGTGCAGTCTGTCCCTGGCCTGTCTCCCTGGCTATGGGCCTTCCTTCTTTGCCTCTTAGCCTCAGACTGTTGGCCAAGTGTCTCTTCAAACTGGGAAAGGCCATGCTGCACAGCCTGCCTCCAAGCGGGCCGCTCAGAGGCCAGGGTTTCCCACCTGTTGAGGTCCACTCCTAAGGCCTTCAGATCCCTCTTGCAGATGTCCTCGTGGCGCAGCTGTGGTCTACCTGTAGGGTGCTTTCCTTGCACGAGTTCTCCATAGAGGAGATCCTTTGGGATCCGGCCATCATCCATTCTCACGACATGATCGAGCCAACACAGGCATCTCTGTTTCAGCAGTGCATACATGCTAGGGATTCCAGCACGTTCCAGGACTGTGTTGTTTGGAACTTTGTCCTGCCAGGTGATGCTGAGAATGCGTCGGAGGCAGCACATGTGGAAAGCGTTCAGTTTCCTCTCCTGTTCAGTTTCACTCTTCGTAATCCAGTGTAGAGCAGGCAGAACCCTTAGTGCTGCCTCATAGCTGGGCTGGGAAGGAGGTTGAGGCACCATGGGGATTCAAGAGGCCCCCCAGGCAGGTTGTGGCTACAGCCCAGCAAGCCAGGCCTCCTTGCTTCCCTCAGCTCCTTCCCCCACAGGTTCCTCATCACGCATAGGCTGACTTTTTTATAGCTGGCTTTCTGCCTCCCCTTCCTGCTTCTTTCCTGCTATCCCAGGTGTTCCTCCTGAGTGCTTGTTTGCATCAGCTAAGACAAACCAGGACCAGTGCCTATTCAGCTTGCCTTCAGGCTTGCAAACTTCCCAGCTGCTGACCTCATGGTGAGACTTTTCCAACCATCCTAGTAAGGTTGTGACTGGACAGGATTCAATTCAAGGCAACTTCATAGGTTGGTAGCAAACACCTCCTATTACACTAATGGAAATCAAAGGCAGCCTCAGAGATAGAAGAACAGCTGAATGATTTCATATAGTGAACAGTTAAGAAATAAAGGAACTACCACCAATGGGGAATGCTGAAAAATTTCAAGGACTCTGGAGTAAGTTTCTAGTTTTATTCAGGAACTGATTGGTACAATTCCCACCTAAAACGGACCATACAATCAGGCAGCTGACCATGTCAGTCCTACTTTTCTCTCTTCCTTAATTTCTGAGCTGGATGGGAACTCTGGGCTGAAGCAAGGGTGGTATGGGGCCAGGAATTGGCCAAGGGCCCATGTCCATCAGACAGGCCACCTGGCCTGGTTGATCCCTGAACCTTCAGGACTGGTGGCAGTGCTCACTACACTGTCAGGGTTGGCAGGGGCTGCTCTAGGAGTTCCACACTGGGCTTTGCTCCAGGATCCCTGGTAACCTATCTCTAACACTATGTGAGAGGGAGGTTGGGGCAGCAAAATTTGGGAATGGGGTAGAGAAGAAGGACAGGTGGAGCAGGATATGAGACTGAGACATGGCTGGAAGGAGGGACAAGGTAAACTGGCACCACCTATTTGAATATGTCATACTTTTGATAAAGAAAAATCAATCAATCAATTTCTTTTTTTGTTTTTTTAACTTGGATGGTTCAGTTGTAGTTAATAGCTAGCATCCTAAGAGCCACAAGGGCTTGTTTCCCTACATGCACAGATACATACATGTTGGCAACCTTCAGTCTCGAAAGACTATGGTATCGCGCTCTGAAAGGTGGTTCTGGCACAGCGTCTAGTGTGGCTGAAAAGGCCGATTTGGGAGTGACAATCCCTTCCACACCGGGAGCAAGTGCAGTCTGTCCCTGGTCTGTCTTCCTGGCTATGGGCCTTCCTTCTTTGCCTCTTTGCCTCAGTCTGTTGGCCAAGTGTCTCTTCAAACTGGGAGAGGCCATGCTGCACAGCCTGCCTCCAAGCGGGCCGCTCAGAGGCCAAGGTTTCCCACTTGTTGAGGTCCACTCCTAAGGCCTTCAGATCCCTCTTGCAGATGTCCTTGTATCACAGCTGTGGTCTACCTGTAGGGTGCTTTCCTTGCACGAGTTCTCCATAGAGGAGATCCTTTGGGATCCGGCCATCATCCATTCTCACAACATGACCGAGCCAACGCAGGCGTCTCTGTTTCAGCAGTGCATACATGCTAGGGATTTCAGCACGTTTCAGGACTGTGTTGTTTGGAACTTTGTCCTGCCAGGTGATGCCGAGGATGTGTCGGAGGCAGCGCATGTGGAAAGCGTTCAGTTTCCTCTCCTGTTGTGAGCAAAGAGTTCATGACTCGCTGCAGTACAGAAGTGTACTCAGGACGCAAGCTCTGTAGACCTAGATCTTGGTATGTTCCGTCAGCTTCTTGTTGGACCAGATAGGTCCAACAGATGCACAGATAGGTTGGCATTTTCAACAGAACACAGTTCTGGCAGGTCTCCAACCTTGACTAACAACTTTTCAGAAGCCGTAAAGGGGACAGCAGTGACACAGCTAGAGTGAGTGTAAAGCACTAAATCTTACAGGGAGCTTCACTGCAGCATGCAAGTGGCCCCTCCCCTTCAGAGCCATTCCAGGCTGTGGGAGCAAAACACAGGTGAATGCCCCACTGCCTGGAATGGGAGAGGGAGGCACTACTTGCACACTGCTTGCAGTAAGGCTCCCTGCAAAACTTAGCACTTTGTACCCTTCTAGCTATGGGGGGGGGAGAGAGAGAGAGAGAGTAAGCATGGCAATCTTACTGGAGCACCATACACAGCCCTTAACCATACCAAAACAGTCATGGAAATCTCTAAATCCAGTTCTGTGAGACACCCCACTCATTTTGCAAATGCGCTTAAGATATTTAATGAAGTCTGACTTGTGTGTTTGAGTCATTTTTCACCAGGAAACTTTTACTGAAATGCACTCCTGCAAACACAAAATGGGATGATGAAGGGCATTTGCCCAAGCAATGCTAAAAATACTTCATCACAAACACCTTGCTTTTAAACTTGTCACATGGTTAATGGTTACATGGGAAATAACTGTTTTTGTGTTTAATGCTAAGTCTGAGAACTTTAATTATAGCCTGCCTACTTCTAGTGTTGCAAGGTCAAAAGCAAAGTCCAAAAGCAAACTCAGTAGGCAAGAGTGGTGATCGTCTGCAAGCTTTATTTCGTTGCCAGCAACGGGCTTCTCGGGGACTCCTGTCCAGAGCAATGAGAGCCATGTCAGAACTCTCAGAGCCCTCAGAGAGAGAGAGAGAGAGAGAGAGCGCAATTTTCCAGTGTGAGCCTCTCACTTATATTTGATTCTGGCTCCTTTGTTTGAGGAGTCTTACACTTCTCATTGGCTGGTGTGTGACTTGGGGGCTTTCTTAGGATTAAGAAATGGGGATTTCTTTCTTTCTTAGGATTAAGGATTAAGAGATGGGGGCTTTCTTAGGATTAGCTAGAGATATCTTTACAAGCATTTGATCGGTTGGTTTCAAGTTACAAGTTCCAAAAAAGGCAAAAACATACATTGAGACATAGAATTTAAAGATTTCAACAACCACTAGGTGGCACTGTTTACTCATTTATTACAGAACTGGATTTTTTGGTATGTCTTGTGCTAATCTGTGAACTTGACAGAGCTACTAGTGTTATCCTTCTAAATTCCTTCCTGTCTGGTCTCATCAAATGCTGTGGGTTTTCTGCCAACCTCTGTTTAAACTAAGTCCTTTGGTTTTTCCTCTATTTCATGTGTGATTCTCTATATGTGACTTGTTACTGTGTTGTATAGTGGTATAAACATATATTTAATACAAGACAAACTAACCTCTTATTGCAAAAAGGATTTTAAGAGACCTTTCTCATTCATTTTAACTAAATCCAGCTCCTTCTGTCAGCTTAGAGGCTCTCATGATGTTTTGCTGATCAGGGGACTTTCTCAGGAATGTTTCTGCTTATCTGTTCCTGTCTAGCTGGTTTCTGCAGGTGTCTGTATCTTAGAAAACTCTATTTTTAATTAGCAACAGATAAACCGTCCTTGCCAAGGCCTTTCTATCTAATGTTGCTAGTTTTCCTCATTAAAATGTTTCTAACCTGTGTATAACCTTTAGTTTTCTCGCTTCTTGGTGCCAAGAGATATAACTTTTCCCAATTAATTGTTGCAGGTGCACTCTGCTTCCTGGCTACTCCCTATTTGTTCTTCCGTATGTTGTATCTAAATCTCTCTTTGAGTTGTAACTCCCTAGTTCCAGTTAAAAGTATCAGGCAGGACCTAGAGTCTACAGAGGAAATACAGAGTTAGGAATGCTTTTGCCCAAGATAAGAATTTTATCTGTGAGGAGTAACATTATACCACATTCCAGAGTCTCCTTGTTAGACTCTTTTAATTAACTTTTGCCAGACATCTGCCTCTCACGGTTACATTTTCAGACTTGTGGCTTTAAGCCTTTTTTTAATAGCTTTTTCACCTTTCTGTGTATTTTATGCTTTGATCAAACTATTCTAACAGCTAAAATTCACTTTAAACTACCATATATTGCTACTAACATTAATTTACACTTTTAAGCAATAACTATTAAAATATTGAAGAATGCATGCAAACATTGGCACTTCTATGATACTTTGTGATCTTTTGACTTGAAACTTTCTAAATAGCTCTTGTTGACATGAAGCTTTGGTGTAAATAACTCTTCCCAGTCTTTATTCAAGACTGTATTTTGGTTTAAAGGGGAACTAATAGAATAATAGGTTTAAAAATCCAAAAAGCCTTTTCTTGCCATGGTTTTCATGATACTTTGTTTACTAGCAATTGAGCTTGAGATGGAAATTCCAGCCTCATACTCCCTTTTCATGAAGCGTTCACCTTATCTGATGTTTTGGCAGTTTGCCAAGAGACATTCTTTTGCTAATTTAACAGCCAGCTTGCAATTTGCAGACAGACTTCTTCAGACAAACATAGTGGATTTCATATGATTTAAGCATCATTTTCCCATTAAGCTGCTAAACTAATGTGTTTGTGAACATGCTAAGCATATAAGCATAATGTTTTTCCCTATTTCTTAAACATATAAACTAATAATTTGTTTTAAACTAATTCACCCATAACATAGCATAACATTTGGTTCATTAAGCTTGTAAACTTTTAGTTTGTTAGCATGAGTGGCTTTCATGGCCTTGTCTCACTAGCACAGAAAGCAAGGTAGTATACCCAGGGTTGCCAAGTAAGGTTACCACCCAGGCATTAACCAGGTTCTGTATTATATATGTCCATGGCATAGCTAGAGGGGATGCAAAGCACTAAGTTTTGCAGGGACCTGAACATGGCATGCAAGCAGCCCCTCCCCTTTGGAGCCATTCCAAATGGTGGGAGCAAAATGGAGGTGAAACGCTTCCTTTTCTCCCATGGCACAGAATGACTCTGAAGGGGAGGCATTCAGGCACCTGCAAAACATAGTAAGAACATAAGAACAGCCCCACTGGATCAGGCCATAGGCCCATCTAGTCCAGCTTCCTGTATCTCACAGCGGCCCACCAAATGCCCCAGGGAGCACACCACACCAGATAACAAGAGACCTGCATCCTGGTGCCCACCCTTGCATTGGCATTCTGACATAGCCCATTTCTAAAATCAGGAGGTTGCACATACACATCATGTCTTGTAACCCGTAATGGATTTTTCCTCCAGAAACTTGTCCAATCCCTTTTTAAAGGCGTCCAGACCAGATGTCATCACCACATCTTGTCCAAGGAGTTCCACAGACCAACCACCGGCTGAGTAAAGAAATATTTTCTTTTGTCTGTCCTAACTCTCTTTGCACCCCTCTAGCTACGCCACTGATATAAATACATAGCTTCTGCAAATTTGCTGGATGGTGTGCCTTAATCTTTCCATACTTTAAGAGCAGTTTCTTAAACATGGCAATTTAATTCCAATCATATGTGTACATTTCCAGAACAAGGTGTACAAAGGAAGGGCTGGCCCATAGATGGTGCTTCAAGCATCAAGAGATGAACACAGTGATGATCCATCTTTTATTTTCCAGCACAAACCATTTTGTCACCATTTGTTGCAAAGAGATTTGTAAATAATAATAATTAATTAAAACATTCAAATATGACAATGGTGAATACCGGCCAGCTTTCTCACTCAAAATTTTCCCATCGTCTCAGAGGTAGTGCTTTCAGTGGCCTGAAAATATTCAGCTGCGAGTCATCAACCAACGAGAAACCAAGTGTTATGTGCACCTGTGAAGCAGCTGAACAAATCGCAACAGTCACCACTGCCATTTTCATCTCAGGCAGGTCTTTTTGGCTTCACTCACACTAGAAAGGATGGATATAGCCTTTGAAAACATGCAAAAACATTAGCCGTTTGATCATGCATAATATGAGTCAAGACAATGTCATAGTTTCCCCGAGGCTGGAAATTTTAAACAACTCTTGTGAGAACACCTTATATCTCATTCATTAATACCACTGGGAATTACTTTCCAATGGGGAAAAACAAGAGCACAGCACTGGAGGGGAAGAAAAAGTACTTGATCTGCTTGAGCCTTTAATGGTTTACAGTATCTTAGAGGTGGGCTTGGGCCAGTCATCATCTTAACCTTGTCCCCCATTCTCAGCACCTTGCAGAAAGCATGACATAAAAATACAAATAAATTGTCAGGGAATGGAACTTCCAGAGAAGGAAGGTTGACCAAGAGGAATAGCATCTAATGGCAAGCATGTACCTACCCCTTCCTGCTTCCCACTTTCCCTTTACTGGACTAGCAGCTGAAAGAGAACAACCTAGGTAGACTGTATCTGCTGCCACCATCCCAGACTACAGAGACCAGGCAGAAGAGGGGTTTCTCAGAATGGCATGTTATAAACAAAGGTAAGATGAGACTTCAGCAGATTTTAGCTGCTCAACTTCATAGAGACTTCTAGGAAGTTAAAAGTGTCCAAAAATGCAGAAAAATATGCAAAAAAAAAAATATATGGGGGACAGGGGATTCATCACACCAATAAACAAATGTTCCCTGCTGTCCCATGACTTAAAATGGACACATTTGAAATTATTCAATTTCAATTATTGAATATTGAATTTCAATTATTCATATTTGGGTTCATATTTGCTAGGTTCAAATATGCTTCCCAGCATATATATAGGCTTATACCATAGTCTTTCGAGACTGAAGGTTGCCAACCAACCATATATGGGTTCAAATATGCTTCCCAGCATATTTGCTGGGAAGGCAGTTCATATGAGAGAGGGAAAACTCTGATCCCAAACCTCCACTGCCTTGTGGCTACATCCAGTTATGGAAAAGGCTTCAGGAGTCAACCTCGAGGCAAAATCCAGAGCCGGAGTCCTTGAGGCAGTTCATGGCTGAACACAGTTATATTCTGGCAACTCCTGCAATGCTGCTGGAACCAACCGTATTGGCTTCTGCCTTTCCATTGGACCATTTCAGCGACGTGGAGAGGGGGGATTTGCTGCATGGGAAACAGTCTATCCTCCATATCTACTTTACCCAGGCTTCGCGCACTGGAGAGGACACTCTGTTCCAGAACCACCATTCAGAGCGCAATACCATAGTCTTGTGAGACTGAAGGATGCCAACATATTTGGGTTCCCTGGACTACTCCATTTTTCATATTTACAACCTCTAGACTGCAAAAGGCTGAAGAGTGGGTAGTTTTTAGCTGTTAAACAGTCCACTTACATTGTCCCTGGCAATTACTTCCAGCCAGTGTTTTGCCACTCTGTAGATTTCTGTGCTTTTAAATGGATGCAGTTCTGCATTCTGAAATCAGAGGAGAGGGGAAGCCAACACCTGGAAAAAGTGCACCCCTTGCTTCTTTCATTCTAAGAAATGATTGGGGTTTTGTTCAGTGGAAGAAGAGGAATGGATGCTTCTTTTCCATCCTGGCTTCCAGTCCTTACCATCTTCATGAGGTTTTCTTCAAGGTTAATTTTTATGAGTCCTGATGAGATAACATGTAATGTTTTCCATTTAAAGGGAGGCTTAAAAACAATCACATGTTTGAATGGTTGGGTTTTTTTTGGGGGGGGGGGGGAATCAAGTGAAGCATTAGCACCACCCACTGGCATTTGAAAACATAAGGCAAACTGCATCTTAATGCATTTTGGTCCTGTTTGTGGTCATGCAAGTAACCTGACTACCTGCGGAGTGTAAAAAAGATTTTCATTCCTTTCCCAAAATTCCATTAGATATGTTTTGGAGGACAGATAAAGAGACCTTAATGGCCACTGCCCTAAAGGGTCAAAAGACAAAGTGTGAATAAGGTGCACACCATCTTTTGGGGACAGTGATGTAGCTACGGGATCTGGCACCCAGGAGCACAAAAAATTTTAACACTCCTCCAGGGTGTTAATACCCCCTGGGGCCCAGATGCTCAGAACACCCCCCAGGGGCATCTGAGAGGGCTTCTGAGACCCAAGGAGGTCACACATGGCCTCCTTGAGCCCCGGAAGACCTCCTGAAGGCCGGAAGAGCCTCCTTGAACCTCCAGAAGACCTTCTTGAGCCTCCGGAAGACCGCGCACAGCCTCCCTGTGTCTCAGACCACCTCCTGGATGCCTCAGATTGGCACCCCCCAAAGCATGGTACCCAGAGTAATGTAGCTCCATCTCCCTTAGCTACGCCACTGTTTTGGGATAAAGTTCTGAAGAGGGAAGGCATGAATTTCCCTTGTGGGAAGCAGTAGTGTATCAAGAGGGGCAACTACTGCTACAAGCCTTTTATTGATGAAAGGGTGGGTTAGAAGAACCTCAGATCAGGATGATTTGCAAGTTATAAAGTTTCTCTTTTCCCTTTGTAATTATCACGTAAGGGAATTCTCTGAACTGAGATGCACCATAAAAACACATTCACAGCTGTAGTTAGCTTAAAAGGAAATGTATAGCCCAGCAAATGAATTTAGAGGCAACAAACATCTTCCCTGCTTCTCAAGATTAAAACTACAGCCACTTGTGATCAGTTCAGTAGATGTTATGAACATGGGAAAATAATCATCACGTATCTTCATGGTAAAAGGCCCTGACAGATCATTTGGCAATATGATACTCTTTGAGGAAGGCTATAAATGCTTCACCTCATTACATTAAGGATAAGGGTAAGGCCCCCACCTCATTACATTAAGGGGAAGTATATGAGGGTAATGTAATGTACCCTCATTACGTTAAGGGTAAGCCTCAATAGCTCAGGTCGATACTCAAATCTCAACAGTCGTGACTTTCATCACAATACAATCTGAGCATCTGTCAAAAAATGTGGGATTTGTCCTTTTCAGCCTCTTGTAAGGGGAAGACTATGCTGTTCCTAGATAAAATTGTGTACTATGCTTGGCACTGGGGTGGCCATACCCCAAACCTTCACTAAGTACAGCTCTCTTCCCAGTAACATTCAGGCACATGGATTTCTTCATCCTACTAAGATCAGATAATATGAGACCATGTGATGTAGAGTTGTTAGACTTTAAGATTAGACTGGGGGGGGGGGAAACTCGGGTTCAATGCCCCACTCAGCCATGAAGTTCTCCTG
Source organism: Tiliqua scincoides (assembly GCF_035046505.1). Classification (NCBI taxonomy): domain Eukaryota; kingdom Metazoa; phylum Chordata; class Lepidosauria; order Squamata; family Scincidae; genus Tiliqua; species Tiliqua scincoides. Next base: position 11,641,795 of record NC_089825.1, on the reverse strand, counting down.
AGACAAGTTGCTATCTCTCCACCTTACTTACCTCCATCTTACTAACCTCACAGGCATTGATATGAGGAAAATGTGGGGACAGAATCATTCTGGAAAAGAAACCCACCATGTGTACCCTGAGCAGCTTAGAGGATGGGTGTGATAACATTTTAATAAATGTGGATTATCATCTCACAGGTGGGTCACTGTTAGGTACAGGAACATAAGAAGAACCCTGCTGGATCAAGCCAGAGGCCCATCTAGTCCAGCTTCCTGTATCACACAGTGGCCCACCAGGTGGATCAGGGACACATAAGGCAACAAGATACATGCATCCTATTGCCACTCCCTTACACTTGGCATGTCAAAGAGAGCCTGCTTCTAAAATCAGGAGGTTACATATACCCATCATGGCTTGTAACCTCTGATGGACTTTTCTTCCATAAATCTATCTAATCCCCTTTTAAAGGCATCTAGGCTAGATGCCATCACCGCATCCTATGCGATTCCACAGTTCCACAGATTAATAACAAGTTCCACAGATTAATTACACCCTGGATGAAGAAATATTTTATTTTGTCTGTTCTAACTCTCCCCCAACACTCAATTTTACTAGATGACCCCTAGTTCTGGTGTTGTGTGAGAGGGAAAAGAAAATTTCTCTATCAACTCGTTCAAACCATGCATAATTTTATATCTCAATAATGTCCCCTGCCAGGTGCCTTTTTTTAAAACAAGGAGTAGCCAATCTTTCAATTTTAGTTAGGGCTCCTGGACCTTTAACAATATCAATAATTTCAGCAGGTTCAGCTTGTCATCCATGAGATGACAAGCTGCACCTGCTGAAATTCCCGCCTCTTCACAATTGTGAAAGGTCCAGGAGCCCTAAAGTTGAAAGACTGGCCACCCCTGTTCTAAAGAGCCCCAAACACTGTCGCCTTTCCTCGTAAGGGAGGTGCGCCATCCCAGTAATCATTTTGGTCGCTCTCTTTTGCACCTTTTCCATTTCTACCATATCCTTTTTGAGATGTGGTGTCCAGAACTGTACACTGGTCTAGATGGGCCCTTGGCCTGATCAAGCAAAGCTCTTCTTATGTTCTCATGATTAGGGTAGGAAAACGCACCCTAGATGACTTCACAAAACAACTAACCATGCCTAAATGTTAAGGGGGGGGGGAGAATATGACTCAAAGCTGCTGTTTTTGAAGAGCCCTTTCAAATTGACAAGGGTTTGTATGAGGATCGCACAAAGCCGTGAAAGTTACATTGAAAGGGTTAAGAACATGGGACATCTTGAAGCATGATTAACTGGCTGTGTATACTGACTCAGAAAGAGAAATCAATATTTTTATTTCAGACTTTATGTAAAGTGGGGTACATTATTTGCAAGCCTTTAAGTGGGTGTAAATCCCTTATTGCTTGTGGAAGAGATTCATCTAATTTCCCATTCACCATGTTCAACATTTGCCTTCAAATGTCAACAGTTTACTGCAAAATGAAGTACTGGGGGTGGCAAACGGCAACCGCACAGTTGATGATGCTTGTTGAGCAGAATATTTCATCCCACCCATATGCAAATCTAACCTTTCTCATATTTGAGCCCAATAAGCCCAAAGACAGGATTTCAATAGAAAATGTTTGCTAAAGACTTTCTCCCTTATAATCTATTGATTTTAATATCCTTACTGCTCCTGTTGAATGTCGATTTTCCCCTGAAGACTGCCACTGCAAATTTGAATACATTTCATTATTTATACCGTTTGAAATAAAGCACTGAAAAATGAATAAAAGTTCTTTTTTGCTAGCATTGCAATCCAAACGTTGATCATTTACTTCCTGTATTAGTAATTGGGACTAATTTGAGATGCCAGTCATGGACAGTCGTACTTTTGTTGTGACACAAAGCAGATCGAAAGGGAAGGTAATATACCTTTCTACCATATTTTATATACTGCTGCCTTGAAAACAGGCACTCACCTGGCTGCCTGGGGCAACTCTGATGGCACAATCCTGTGCCTCAGCTCACGGGCACAGCGAGCTCTCCACCAACGCAGACTGTTGCAAATGTAGCATTTGCAACACCAGCGGGTAGGCTTGTGCTGCCCCTCTGGTGCCAGTGCAGGCTTCCATGCACGCCGGAGCAGGTAAGTCAGTGATTCTCACGCATTTAGCACCAGGACCCACTTTTTATCTGTCAGAATCTGTCAGGACCCACCAGAAGTGATGTCATGACTGGAAGTGACATCATCAAGCAGGAAAATTTTTAATAATTCTAGGCTGGAATCCTACCCACACTTACCCAGGAGTAAGTCCCATTGACTATCATTGTTAAAAGAATATGCATAGTAGCTTGTTAAAAGTACAGGTCTGTAACATTTCCCCATATGCAGTCACATACCATGGTAGCATCGAGTCTAATATGTTTAAAAAAATATTGAAATGAATGGAGAGCCACCTGAAATTGGCAGGCGACCCACCTAGTGGGTCCCAACCCACAGTTTGAGAAACACTGAGGCAAGTTGTATGCCAAGTTGGGGGGGGGAAGGGTGTAACAGAACAGAAGAGGGCGGGGAGGGGTAGGGGGTGGGTCCATCAAATTCCGGAGGGGTGGGATTGGTGCGCACCAAATTCTATCCCTTCCCAGGCCAGATCCACTGACACAGATCCACTCGAACTTGCACCAGCAATTTAGCAGATGCAAGTCTGAGTGACCCATTGCTGCAGCTGGAGCTTTCCCCGGAGCAAGGGGGTGAATGCAAAATTGCCCCTCTGCACTGCAAAATTCCCTTGCGGGATACAGCGCAAGCTGTGCTGGCCCTGCTGCATTGACACAGGGAGATTTCAACAGGATTGGGCTGCCCGTCCACTTTGATGACCAGACACAGGCATTTACCAAGAGCTAAGATTTGTTTTGAAGGTCACAAATAGTAAAAGTTATGCATGTGTGTAACAAGGTGGGGGGGGGGCTTCTGGTGGATTGAAGAGGAGCCACGGGGTTCTCATTTCCCTGCCTCTGTCCCTGGGCTCATTTCTGGAGGAGAGGGGCTTTGACTTCACCGGGCTCTTCTTCCTTGCTTCCCTCAGTCAAGGGAGCCCCAAGCGCTATTCGACCTTGGCCTGCTGGCTTTTAGATGTCATTTGGCATACTGGGCAGCTAGCTTGCTCCCAGCCCATGGGGTGTTGCCTAGCTTCATACCCTTCCTCCAACAATGGTATTTCAGTGGAGGACACAAGATGGAGCAAATGAATAGGCATGGAATGGTTGAGGGCCAGGTAGATAAGGGAGTCGAGAGGACCTTTGTCCTGGGTTATGTTGTTAGACCAATTTCTCTCAACGAGTCTGCTTCTTTTCTTTTTCACACTGTGCTTGGATTTTCTCTTTAATAATGACTCCATTTATTTTTGCTAACTTCTCATGCAGTGGATTTACTGTTCTTGAAAGTCCCTGGTCAGCTTTTCCGAGTTCAGCAAAAGCTGAATCTCTTATCGGCTCTATCTCAAGCCAAGTCGTTATTTTGCCTTGATTTGGTCTCTGTGCTTGCTTGCTTTGGAATTTGCTGCCAAATGGACTGAAGAAATCTCTGGCTGGTGAGATTTCTAAAGTCAGTGTTAAAAAGTCCTTTGTTCTACTTAACATTTTAAGAACAATTCTTCAAGGAGCGGCATGTGCCTTGGAGCTAATTAACTCCTAATGATTGTGAGACGCCCTGGTTTACATGAAGGGCGCAGCAGAAACAGACCAGACTGAAGGATTGAAAGAATTAAAAATTATGATTTGATCCTTAGCAAAAGAAAACTTGAGATGTTATTGGAACATTCTGTGTCATTACTGAAATTGATCAGCAGTCCATACTGAATTCTGGAGAAATCAGTCAATTTCCACCACTCCCTTTCTCTCTAAGGCAATGTTTCCCAAACTGTGGGTTGGGAGCTGATTTTTGGTGGGTCGCAAAAAGTTTTTGAAACAGTAAAAAAAACTTTGCAGGGTTTTGCCCAGTACACAGAAGAAAATTGTTGGTTGGAATGCTAACCAGTGGTGTGAGGTAATCTTCATACCCCCAAATTAAAATGTCACATTTTCTCATTTTCTCTAGTAATTGGTGTGCTGTAGGTCTCCTATGAACCCAGTTTCAGCCTTTCATCTGGCCTGGAAGTCCCTCACTGCGCATCCTGCTCTCCAGTTCAGCCTTCTGGGTGTGACTGTAAAGGTCTGGGGGAACAGTCTTCAAATTCCATTTCTGGGGGGAATCTAGCAAATGCCTACGTACACATGCTGTATGTAAGGTCTCGGGCGCACAGGACCCTGATTATTAATTAATAATTTTATTAATATTAATAAACGAAAATATTTTTTCTGGGTGTCTTTTTTTTGTCTAGTGGGTCACGATAGATTATCATTTTAAAAAGTGGGTCCCAGTGCTAAAAGGTTTGGGAAGCACTGCTTTAGTGCATTAGGAACAGTGAATCCAATTTCCCTTTCATAGATTCAGTGGGTGGGTTTTTCGCAGGATCTGGTTGACCACTATATCAGAGTCAGGAAGGAACTTTACCTAAGTCAGGGGCTTGTTTTGATTGCAACATGCAGTTTAGATCCTTTGCTTGAGTTGTCTGCAGGCCCACTAGTTGTCTGCCCCTGATGGTTTTTGCCCCGATGGCTCTCGATGGATTGCATTGCCTATGTTGATCTGTATGCGACCTGGTTGATATATGCTCCTTAACTTGTTCATTGTGCCTACTAGTATCAGTCACAAAGCCCCTGGTTCAAACCTTGACCTCACTGTACCCTATGCACAGACATCCTATGCATGTCTACACAGATAGAAGCTGCACTGAGTTCAATGGGATTTGCTTCCAGGTGTGTATATGGTTCCAGTGTTGGGGCCCAATCCTCTCTGAGCCTTACACTGGAGGATCTCACGATATGCCATCATAAGGGCCAGGGCACTGGCGCAGCAAGTGCTCTGTTGTTCTGCAGATCACTGCTGCCAGTCATAGTCATAATACCAATTTACTTTTGTAAGGGCTATTGGGAGCCATAGCGGTATAGTGGTTATAGGGCTAGCCTTGGATCAGAGAGATGCGAGTTCAAGTCCCTGTGTGGCCTTGGAACTCACTGGCCTGCCTTTTTTCTTTGCCCACCCCACAAGGTTGTTGTGAGGATAAAATTGGGTAATAATGTACGTGATCTGGTCTTATTTGGAGGACGGGTGGGATATAATTGTGAGAAATAAGTACCAAGATAATGTATGTGCTGTTAAAAAAAAGTGTTGCTTCTAGTAGCAGTTGTTATTCAGTGATGTTGTACATGATGAAAACATTTTAAAAAATGAAAAGAGTACAGAGAGAGTCTGACTAGGGCCCTAGGCAATGGGTTGTCATCTTGACCCCTTTTTGGCAGAATAAACTGGAAGTCCCTTGTCAAACCGTGTTTTATTGATTCATTAAAATATTTTTAACACATAAAAAACATCCAACTTTCCATACCTAATAGGACCCTCAAGGTGGCTAACAACTGTCATAAACAACATAAAGACCAATAAAACAGGACAACAAACAATGGGGAAAAAATCAAAAACATCAGCAATATTAAATCAGCAAAGGGAAATAGAGAGAGAAAATACAACAACTTCCAACTACTGCCTCAAACAAACTTGGATCTAAACAGTTCTTTTTCACTTGTTGCCTCTTTCACCTGTTCTCTCCTGAAGGCAAGGAGGTCAGCCAAGTGTCTTGGGCAAGGGAGTTCCACAGCCTGACAGCCGTCACTAAAGAGACCCTGCAAAGATAAAACAATGATTCTTTAGTGTAAAAACATAACAATTTGAAGCACCTTTACATTTGTGTTTTAACTTAGCATAATGGAAGCTTCCACGTTGTTCAGATAAAATGTGTTTATCAAATCCATTTAGGAGCTAGCAAAGATCTGAATAAATGCAAGCATTATGATAGCAGACCATGATTTTGGCTTGGCTTTCACTGAAGGTGACACAGTGAGAACAACTAGGTGAGAGACAAGAACCTCTGTCATCTTGCACAAACTTCATGATGGGCGCAACCAGTGGCATAGCTAGAGGGGGTGCAAAGCACTAAGTTTCTCAGGCACCTGAATGTACTGTGCAAGCAAACCCTCCCCCTCCCCTTCAGAGCCATTCCAGGTGGTGGGAGCAAAATGGAGGCGAACACAGGGAGATAGGAAGGCAAATGCCTCTGTTTTGCTCCCATCACCCAGAATTGCGCCCTTAGTTGCTTAATTAATTTAATTTGATTTTGTCGTATGGGGGTCGTTAAAGAGTTTCCTACTTGATGATGTCACTTCCGGCCATGACATCACTTCCATGTTAATGACATCACTTCTGTTGGGTCCTGACAGGTTGTCATTATAAAAAGCTGGTCTCTGTGCTAAAAAGTTTGAGAACCACTGAATTATACTATAGACCCAACTCACAGACCCATATTTTCTTTTACACAGATACTGACAAGTAAATGAAAGAAAAGTGATAAGCTGCAGGGTAAATATCTTTGCATAATGATTTTTTTTTTCTTCTCAGTCATCATATTAATATGACTTGCTGTTAGCTCCCCTGTTGACTAACACATCTGGACATGTCTTTCTTCCTATAGTTGGCTGGTTCACACATTGTAGTTTTAGGTGTACACGTCAGGTTCTGTTTGTTTAAGTATACTTCTGAAAAGTTTAATGTGTGGCACCTTATAAAGTCATCTCTGGCTGCAGCTGCCGTCAACAGTGCACTCAGTTACCAGCTCGGGTTTGCCTTGCTACATCATGTTTAGAGGCTCAGGGCATGTGCTGGAAGAGAGAACATATCTTGTGGCTGAGAGACATCTGATGATGACATTCTCTTTAAAAGGGAGAAGCAGAGAGGGAAGGAAGAGGCATCGAAAGGAGAGAGAGCATGTATGACTTACATCTGTGGCGGGGACAGCTTGATCCATGTACTCTTCTAAGGAGACAGCTTTCTTCTGTATTTATTTACAGCAAAGCTTAATAATTAATGAGCACTTATGATGATCACAGCTCCAAAACCATATGGTGCACGGAATGTGAACAGATCTTTCAAGATAAAGCTCTTGGATAGAAGCTTGTTCGGATTGTGCTCCTTTCTGCGGGAGCAGAAGGCAGAGGTGTGTTCACAGCAGGGCATGTTTACTTACAGGTTTTCGTGGAGACGGTTTTCTGCTTCAAGAAGCACCACCAGATCTCAGCTGCTTGTGGCATCTCAGACGAAAGCACACTGGGTATGGGGGTGGCAGGCTGGCGAGGTCTTATGCTCTTTGGGGGGTACCACAGCCATAAAAGGTGATGAACCACCAGAAAATCCAAAAAGATCCAGAAGTATGGTCTACTTAGCCTGTGTTCAGTTCCAGTAGCTCACATATGTGGAAGGCCTCTCAGTGCCTCCAGGCGGGGTCTTCTTGAAGGGCCCCACTTCCATGTTTTGTGGCCGTTGTCATGCACTAGAATCAGGATCAGCTCCAGCCCAGGTTTTAGCAGCTGCCCAACCTCTCTTGTAGCCCAGGCAGTACTGAAAAATTCTGGTGTTGCCCCCAGACCCAAGTACAGGCCCGCCTTATAAAGGGTCAATAGCTGGTGGGTGCTACACAGTGCGACACAGAGACCAAACATGCAGGCACTAAGTGGAAAGCAGAAGAAGTTTCTGAGCTGGTATAGGTTTGAGGAGCTTCAGTGGGCATGTCAGGCCAGGAAAAGGAAGTTAGGATCTTGGTGTACACTGCCACCACCAAGTTTCTCCCCTCCTGCCCCAAACGATCCCCTGCGCACTTTGCTCTGCATCCTGACCCCAGTAGTGAACCTCCCATCCCAGAATTTGATGCAGTATTCCATGTGAGGTCAGGCCAGTGTAGAATAGGGTGGTACTATAACTTTTTGTGATCTGGACTCTATACCTTTGTTAATGTATCCCAGCATTGCATTGGGCTCTTTTGCAGCTGCATTACATTGCCTGCTTATGTTCAGCTTGTGGTCTGCTAAGACACAAGCTAATGGAGAAAAGTAGAAAACTAGTTATTAAATGGGCAGGTGCTCCCATCCAACCAAATGAAAGATTGGCTTCTGGTTGTGTCTTTCAGGAATTTGCTGATTCCGTTTATCACATAGTTGCACAGAAATTTCAAGAGTTGACGGACAATTATGCTTCCATCCACGCACGCCACAAATCCCTTGCAGGAATTGTAATGACCAGAGGTAAGCTGTGACTTCATTCCAAGTTCTTTTGCTATCCTATAATTTGTCTAAGATTTATTTTTTTTCTGATGGAAAGTAAACTATTGTCTATTACACTGGCTACTAGGACAGGAGGCAGTATTTTAATTTGTATGGGTGTCATTACTGGATTTGTGTTTAGATATCCTTTGTTTTATTTTTGTGGTTATTCCAGTATGATTCAGTAGCTTGAATGTTGGGCTTGAACGTGGGAATGTCTGTTAAGCTATGACTCTTTCTGCGTCAGTAAAATCACTCTCAGCCTAACCTTCCTCACAGGGTTGTCATGAAGCTAAAACCCCACTCTACAGGGAGGATGGGAATCAAACTTACTTTGAAAAAATCAGTTTCCAGAAATGAGTACAGTATAAACAATAAGAGTCTACTCTCATCAGGGCCTCTGAGAGGAATTTTATCAGGGTACAAAGCTTCTTTAGGGCCCCTTCTCCACTGGATCATAAAGTCTATGGTTGGCAACCTTCAGTCTCGAAAGACTATGGTATAAGCCTACAGCACCTGGTATTCCCAGGAGGTCTCCCATCCAAGTACTAACCAGGCCTGACCCTGCTTAGCTTCCGAGATCAGACAAGATCTGGCATGTGCAAGGTAACAGTTGCTGCAAAATCTATGAATTACAGTATATAAAACCATGCAGGCTTACACCAAATGTGAATGCTAGTCTTTACCCAAATGTTTATGCAAACATTTTCTGAGATCCTAGGAAATTTTTGGCTCCCCTTTTTTGGCTCTCAGGCCACCTTTTTTGACACTTGCCCAGGTACAGTGTACTCCCTGCACTCCCCTTTCATGGGTCCTGGTAAGATCAGAAAATGTAAGATCCCAGGAAATTTCTGAGTCTCTTCCTTTGGCTCCCTTTGTTCTATCCCAGTCCCAATTACAATGTACCCCCAGCACCTCCACCTCTCATGGGTCCTGACTCTTATGCACTGCTGCTGGTCACAATACTTAACTATGTCTTCTGGAGATTATGCTGTTCTATGTAGACAAACATGGAAGCATTCACAGAAGTGTCCACCCTCCTGGCCTGTGCACTTTAAGCCTTTTGACACATGCATGCACATGTGATGCATTGATGCTGCAGACATTGCATTGGGCAGAAGGACATAAGAACAGCCTTGCTGGATCAGTCCTAAGGCCCATCTAGTCCAGCTTCCTGGATTTCACAGCAGCCCACCAGATGCCTCAGGGAGCAGATAAGACAACAAGAGACCTGCATCCTGTTGCCACTCCCTTATACCTGGCATTCTGAGGTAGCCTACTTCTAAAACCAGGAGGTTGTGTATACTTATGGCTTGTAACCTGTGATGGACTTTTCTTCTAGAAATATGTCGACTTCCCTTTTAAAGGCATCAAGGCCAGATGCCATCACTACATACTGTGGCAAGTGGTTCCACAGACTAATTGCACACTGGGTAAAGAAATTTTTTTTTTCTTTACGAAGGACACATGAAGATCGTGGAAAGAGCTCTTTCTTCAGATTAGTTGACTTGGGAGATTCACACTTGACATTCTTTTTTGGACTGTTTTGAGTCTCATTCAGAGCAGTGGTGTCACTAAAGTGTCTGGCACCTGGGGTCACAAAAATGTTTACCACCCTGCATACCCCATACCCTCCCATAACATGCCCCTAAATTTTAACACTTCTCATACAACATCTTAGAGGCCCCTTGAAGGCACTCTTTTGGTAAAAGGCACTTGTTGGATGTTTTGGTGGAAACTGGAAGTGCTTTTTCTAGGCGCCTAAGATACCTCATCTAGGTGTAGTACCCAGGGCAGTGCACCCCCCTCCTCCCTCCTTAGCTTTTCCACTGATTCAGAGCCATGTTGACAGCTCTTCTGTCTCCAGCACTTGATGACTTTCACTGAAATCTGCCAAGTAATGAAGTTAGCTGGGAGAGACCCTCAGCCTGTTTTGTCCCCCTCAAAACAATCCCTGCCTTGAGTTTGTGTAGGGATTCTTCTCCTGTCCCAGATTCTCTACAGCATGACTTCATTGCTACCATTGCATCTACTGCCGTGGATTATTATTAACTGCATTTATAACCCAGCTTTGGGCTCAAAGAACCCTCAAGGCAGCTAACAATGTAACATCAATTAAGAAGAACAATGCATTAAAGCAACAAAACAGATTTTACAAGATTCCCACAAGATGCTGAAAACGGCAATCAGAGAAACTGTGGAGGCCACCTCTGCCCTCGTTCATCCCCCAAAGCCTGTTGTAATGAAAGAGCTTTGGCTTGTTTATTAAGAAATCAAAGAGATGCCCAGGAAAGTCCTATGGGAAAGAGGCATTCCACTATGTGGGGCCATCACAAAAAGGATTCCACTCCCAATAGATGGCACTTGAGCTTCAGCAATTCATAGACTCAGATAGGGGCTCATCAGTTGATCTGAATATATGGGTACAATTATTTCTTTCTAGAGTATAATTCCATCATATGTCAACAAATTCTTGTCAGACAGTCCGTTAACCCCCTTGTTACTGTTAAATTTACTTTACTCAGCGTGTGGTTGGTCTGTGGAACTCCTGACCACAGGATATGGTGATGGCATCTGGCCTGGACACCTTTAAAAGGAGATTGGACAAGTTTCTGGAGGAAAAATCCATTACGGGTTACAAGCCATGATGTGTATGTGCGACCTCCTGATTTTAGAAATGGGCTATGTCAGATGCAAGGGAGGGCACCAGGCTGCAGGACTCTTGTTATCTGGTGTGCTCCCTGGGGCATTTGGTGGGCCACTGTGAGATACAGGAAGCTGGACAAGATGGGCCTATGGCCTGATCCAGTGGGGCTGTTCTTGTGTTCTTATGTTCTTATTAAATTTGCATTTATTACAAGTTTAAGCTTGTAAATAAAATATTGCATCTCCCCAACTCCAGTGCCCACATCCAGGAAATTTCCACTTTTAAAAGTGAAAGCAATCTAATTTTCTCTCCTCTGCTCCCTTCCCAATGTTCTAGCCTTGTTTTTTTCCCAACCAATGCCTTCAACATTTCATGACCCTTGAGAGTCACTAGGTATGCTCAGTCCTTGCCCGCAGGGGCAGGGGGAGGTTGCATACTTTTAATTTTCAAGGATATTTACTTCTGTACACCTAGAAAGTTTGCCAAGTGTATAGAAATCAGTACTTTATTTCAAGTGTATAGAGATCAGTACCTTTTTAATACCTTATATACCTGGCCTCATTTTGCTTCCAGTCTGACACGTACTGTACATGATCATCTGCCTTTGCTATTACTATATATACGATTATGTTTATCCTGCTTTTCTGACAAAAGTTCAGCTGCTTCCAAAGTGGTTCACAGCAATTAAAATCCAAGATATGCCACTGGCAGGCACTGTGATCAAGTCCAGTATCCTGCATGCAGATCAACTTAATAAGAATTTCAAAGATGCAAGAATGCTGGTTACCAAAGGGAAGGAGTACAGTGGGACTGTGGTATCCACTTCAGCATCCCCGGATTTGACTCACCATGCCATTTCCAAGCATCTACAGCCATTTTTAACCCCGAAAGACCCACACAGAGGGTGGATTACACAGAGGTTCCTTTCTCCTCCCAGTCTCACCCCAGAATGCATCACAATGCCTCCACACAACTCCAAAGTGGGTGCTTCAGGGCTAAAAATAGCTTGGAAATGGTGCAGTTTGGCTGTGAAGAGTAACCCAATTTTGGTGCTTTTTTGTGAGTTTAAAAAGGATTGAAAATTGGTCCCCAGTATCCACGGATTCCATATCCACAGGGGGTTCTGGAATTGAACCCACACGGATCCTGGGGTCCCACTCTGTGTGTGTGTGTGTGTGTGTGTGTGTGTGTGTGCGCGCGCGCGCACGCGCACGCAAATTTTATTTATTTATTACAGATACAGGTAAGGAAAATGGGTTAAACTTAGGGCTGGGACTACATAGGTTACACATGAGGATATTGGCCATAGATTACAACATTTCTTAATCCAAGAAAGAAATCAACAACGACTGAAAAGAAAAATAGTTATATACAAAAATTATCATATTCGTCATTATACTAATTAATGATTTAACTAAACCATCAATATTGTTTAACTAAAATTATTTATCCAGTCACAAAAAGGCTTCAAATTTTGCACATACAATATTCTTGCTGCTATACTGATATGTACAATAAAATGTTTCTTATATTGGTCTTCAATTTCTGATATCACATTTAAGAGGAATATTTCCGGATCTGAATGGTACTACACAATTCAATTTCTCTTGTAACAATATATATCATTTTCCAATATTTCTTTACTTTCCACATATCCACCACATATAATAAAGAATTCCCTCGAACTCTTTGCATATCTAACAGTTATTTGATGACCCAGGGTACATTTTTGCTACTTCCTCTGGAATTAAATATCATCTATAAAACAATTTATATAAATTCTCTTTAGAAGATACTGCTTTAATTATCTTACCACTTTAATTCTCTTAATATATGTGTTCCAACTTTGTTTTCATTTACACCAGCTTTGATTTGACATAATTAATGGAATACTCCCCACTTCTGAGGAGAAGTCAATCCATTAATATCTACAAAAAAATTTCCACTTGTTATTCAGCCATTTTCACTTCCTGTCTTAGTATTTTCTTTGTTCTCTGTCTTGTTGATATTTTCCTTCTTACTCCTCCCACTCCTTCTTCTTCCTCTTAATTCTCTTATATTTCTTGATCCCTCTCTTTTCTTCTTCTTTCTCCATTTTATTCTTTTTGAATTTAATCCAAAGATTATTCGTCTTGAAAGGACGTGCTTTCTCTGAGAGTTCCCTCTTTTTTCTTCCTGAAAATTCTAATAACAAATGCTGCTTTTTCCATCTCCTGTCTCATTACAAAAATCTCCAATACTTTAGTTTCATCTGACGTTTGGGCCATTCTTTTTTCCATCCCCTCCATACTTTTCTTTGTTTGTCTGTTTGTCAGGGAGGAATTTATTTGCCTCATTTGTTCAGATAGTTTTCCAACCTCTTCCTTCATTTCACTTCTGAATTCTCACAACATCCATCCATTAATGAGGTCTGGCTTTTGCTAACTTCCTTTAAATTTTTTGATGTCATTCTTATCAGTATCAAATCAAGCCGATATAACGCTGGAGTTAAAGGCTTTGTTCGCTTTCATGGCCGTGGGGGGGGGGGGCTTTGTTCGCTTTTTATCTAGGCCGTGGGGGGGGGGAGTCCTCAGCTGTCCGAATCGTCTCCGAAGATGGCGTCCGGGATATGATGCGATTCAGCACAGAGCAATCGGGGAAAATATCTCTGAAACCGCCGTCTCAAGGAACTGCCCCGTTCAAGTTCTCAGTCTTCATTCCTTCTACTTGGCAACGAAGAGTACCTCATTGTTGAGGTCCTTGGAAAACACATTGGAACTATTTAGCAGTTCCCCCCCCCCCCCCGGAGCCCTCCAAGGTTCCCTGCTACTTCACTGAGTGTTAACTCTGCCCCCCCCCCACTGTGTGTGTGTATAGATTGGTGAACTAGACAACTGAGAGGATCTGAAGTTGAGCTCTTGGTGCAGAGCAGTGCCACATCGTGAATCTTTGAGCCTAATCCTATGCATATCTACTTAGAAGTAAGTTCCATTGTAGTCAATGGGGCTTATTCTCAGATAAGTGTGGATAGGATTGCAGCCTTAGTGTTTCAGCAATTCTGAGCTGGTTTGTAGTGACTTAAGAGCAATGTCATAATATTCCAGAACTACATGGATGAACTTTGAGTGTAGGACCCAATCCCAGGTGAATTGTCTTCAACACACACCGTTTTTCTTCAGCTCCAAAAAGTACAAAGGCAGCAAATTGTGTATTGCGCATAGACTCTTTTCTCAGGATATACATATGTTTATAGTTTGACAGTCAATTTTTCAGAGAAGGCAGGAGGTATCCGATGCATATTCAGAGGGGGCTTGCTAAATTATCTGGAACAAACTGACATTAAGCTGTAGGCTCAGGCTGTGCAATATGTTAACTGCAGTGGGCTCAGACTAGATCAGCAGACAGCACTGAGCCACTTCAGGACTAGAAGAGAACTAAGGCCATCAAATTCCCCTCTGTCTTCCCTCTGTATTAAGAGAAACCCGCTTCTGGTGCTAGCAGAAGGTTACAATGGCAATGTTCTGCACTGAGCCCCTCCTGGCTCCCTTTACTTTGCCCTGATGCAACAACTTTGCATTGGTTGCAACAACTGTCACCAGTGCTGAGGGTTCAGGGGTTAGCCCAGGCACATGGGCTATCAGAGGACCATGGTCCTTCAGCCACTGTCCAACTCCTAATGTAATCTTTGCCTGTTCTAAATGCTCATGGCAGATTACATAAGAAGGGAGTTTAAAAGGATCTCAGTGGGTCCCAATCCTATTGAAGACTTGTGCTACCAGAACTAGCGTTCTGACTGTGCAAGGTCCTTTACAGTGGCGTGAAAGCCAGGGTGCCATTGCGTGCTTCCAGGTCACTGTCACAAACAAGCACTGGCGAGAGGCATGCAACAGCGCTTCCAGGGGCCTCTGTTAACTCTGGTAAGTTGGCAGTGGTGGATTGTCATGGTCGAGGAGGGTGGGCGAGATTTGAGGCGAAGGGAAGGCGGGGGGAAGGATTGCAGAAGCACTGGTATGTGCCAGATCTTACCCCCTCTTTTCCAAGTCGCCCTGCCCCCTTTTCTCTCCTTCGACTTAAGACAGTAAAATGCCAGCTGGCTTGGGTCTGAGGAAACCTGTTGGTGACTGGGAAGCCTACCAGGGGTTAAGTAAAAAATATTTTTTACTTACCTCCTGTTGGCTGTCCAACCAACGTGTATCAGCGCCAAGGGTGAGGAATTAGAATTGAGCAGTAGATCCTCTTGAGAAAAGGTGTCCAATATCTTTACTCTTAAGGACCACTCGTTTGGCCAGAAAAATCCATTTCTCAAAGCTAGCGGCAAACAGTGGAAGGAAAAATCATCCTCCCCGATCTGTCTTCTTTCCTGGGTCCTCCACCTCAACCTTGGATGTTGTGGTTCCTGCGCAGTGACTTCTCTGCATATGCCCAAGGATGTGCGTGGGGTGGGGTGGGGCTGTGGTGGTGACTGCAGATGATAGCTGGCTATTTGGGAAGCCATTAGCAGATGTAGTTAATAACGGCCATAACATTTCATACAAAACTTGTAAGAGACATCGTATTAACAGTTAGACGTAACCCTACAAGTTATCCTGTTCCTAACAAAAAGAAATATAATAGTTTTCTGTGGAAGTTTTTTGTTTTCAAGATTTGATTTTTTTTTTTTTACCTTTTATTGGAGATCTAATGTGTGACTTTTTAATGTTATGAATTTCGTCATGCTGCATTTCCTTTCCATAGGCAATTACTGAATATTTTAAAGAGTCCTTGTCATACAGTCTGTGGCTAATCTGTTATTTTCAAAGTCCCTCTTGCAAGGGAAAAAAAAAGTCCTTCATACTTAGAGGTGGCTGGTATTTAAACACTATTTTTTTCGTTTGAACTTGGTAAGTCTTGACAGTTTAAATAGAGATAGAAACATTTGGGTCTTCTTTTCTCTTCAAAATACCTAATCTAGGAAGTTTGGTGCTCTTCAGAGGAGGAGAGAAGGAAACTCACAGAATATACATTGATTTCTTTTCTGGGCATCTGACTTCAGTTTTTTCCTCTTCTCTCTCTCTCTCTCTCTCTCTCTCTCTCTTTATATCAAGCTGACAATCACTTTGATCTTAAAAGCAAGCAGGGAGGCCTTTTCAGTTATCTGATATGAAATAAAGGTGGAAGTGGACGAGAGGGGCTCTGAACAGCAATTTCATGCTGTGATAAGAGATAGCAAATTATCACCCATATCTTAGGAAAATGGATCTTAATAATTGCTAAGGGAGGTAGCGGGAGAAAAGTAAAAGTTGGCAATCTGTCTCCATGGATCTTGCTGGTCATTTTAAGATCCCCAGCACATGACACCTATCAGGGATGGGTAATCAAGATATGATGGGCAATTGATTTTGAGCACAAACTTTACTGTGAGTTTTGGAGCTGGTAAAATGCTATCGACAAATACCATAGACTGACTCCCTAAGGACCCACCCTAGGTGTCATCGAAAAGCAAGGTCAAGCATGCCTATTATTCAGAATTCTCCTATGGACAAGGATCTGTGGGGTGCTTCACATATTCTATAGCTGGAAATATGTTTGCCACTGCCAGTAGGTATAGCTGGGAGCTTCAGCCAATACTGGCTCCCTGACACATGTAACTGTATAACACTGCACATGTTTGCCTGCCTGCCTGCATTGCATGTCTACATTACAGCCACAAGCTCACGTGCAGCAAAACATGTGTACGTGCAGCAAAACGTATGGTAATTCAATGGGATCGTACCTATCTGCCCCTCCCTCCTGCTTGCATAGATTTCCCATAACATGAGCATAGAGTGTGTGTATCCAGTGCTATGCTATACCAGTAACGTGCAATCTTTATCCCACTGAACATTGATTTGGATGATTAGCAGGAATGAGAACCTCATGCCATGGCTAGACTTGAGTCGAGTCCTGAGTCTTAATGAGTGCCTTTTGCTGACTCACCCCCCAAAATTCCTTAGTCATTTATGTCTTTTATGTCTCACACACACCAGGGCATGGACTGAAAGGGACTGGGAAGCGTCTGAGCTCGGCGAGGTGGGAGGGGGCGGGATGGGCAGCTGGAGGGATAAAAGCAGCAAGTGTGAAAAGGGTCATGCAGCAGCAGCTGGGAGGTTTATATTAAGAGTACGACCCAATCCTTTGCAGCTCTACTCAAAAGTAGTCCCACAGCCTCTCATTCAATGAGGCAACTTCTTTCTCCCAGGTAACAACAGCCAGAGCCATGAGGAACCGCTTCCTGGCTTCCCCGTCTCCTTTTTCCCCTTCCAATCCTAAGGCAAGAACCACCTTGGGCTCCTCCTTCTGCCCTCCTTTGTCCGGGGGGGGGGGGAAACACCATTAGTCCTTTGTCCAATTGTCATTGGTTCCTTCAGAGATGGACAAGAGAGCCCATTCCTGCCTTCCTCTCCCCACCTCCTGCTCAATGCAAAACATTAACCCCTCCTTGCCCCCAGCTGGAACTTTTCTGCTGCTGCTGCTCAGTGGTCTGAATTATGGCCCCACAAAGTGTTTCACACACCAAAAAAGTAAGCAAGCACAGCCAGACACAGACAGTCTTGAGTCTGCACACATGGGGTCTCATTTCTAAGTCAGTGGCACAAACCCAAGTTAGTGCCTGAGTCAGTGACAAGCCTGACTTGAGTGTACATGAGTCAGCAAAAAACACGTGTTTTTGCAACTCAGACTCGAGTCACCAGACTCGAGTTCCCACCGCTGGGAATTAGGGGTAGCACATGTGTGTAGCATTCTTCCTAGATGCATCCTGTGTCCCTCTTATAGCAAACACGTGGAGAACTTGTATGTAGGAAGTTACTGTGTTCAAGAGACAGCTCAGAATCTTCTTCCTGACATGCTGATTTGCCAGGTGTGGGGAGATCTGTAGTGTGCAAAGTAGCCTCTGGATGTGCTAGGCTCCAGCAGTCCTAGCACAAGCTGCAAAGCAGAAGAAACAGACTGGCCTCCTATGCTTTCCTGGGATCTGAAGGTGCACTGATCAGGACAGACGCAGCTCCTTGGAAGCATAGCAGAGTGTGAATGATTTTGCTAAGTCAGTGCACTCTCCACCAGGGCTGTTGCTTCTTCTTTTTTCTGTTCACAGAGGGGAGTAAATGAAATGGACCATGGAAATTAGAAGTGGAAAAGACAGCGATGTCATCATGTCTTATCCTCTGCCAGTGCTCGATTGCTCCCCATAGTGCATTCTTGAGGGCCTTCCTTTTCCTAATCGAGATTTAAATGGACCAGTTAGCCACGGGGCTTTCAAAGCTTCCTCTGGGACACTCTTCCATTCTAAATCGTCTTTGTTGTTAGCAATAATTGTCTCTTGTTGTTCAACTCTATTTTCCTGTCTTCAATTTTATTTAAACACATTTTGCCATAACACCCTGTGCCACCCAAGGCCATACCTCCCCTCCTCTGGGGGCTATACCTTTCTGATATTTATAGGCTCGTTTCCTATTCCCTTGTCAATTAGCAACGCTATACGTATCTAATTGTTTTAATTGCGCCTTTTGAGTCGTTTTTCCACTTGAAAATGCTGAGTCAGTTCTGTTGCCACTCTGATGTACATCCAGTCTATCAGCACTGGCTCCCTGATGTTCCGTGACCCTGAGCTAGCTAATCCTAATTAGGAATGACACTGGCCAACCAGGCTGGCATCATAAATGGAGGGAAAGTAGGGTGCAGATTTTTTAAACTCTCTGTGATATGACCAGAACTAGTTCACCTGAGGTAACCCCTCAGTCCCTAGGAGTCTTTTGCGTGAGCCCAGTCCCCCTCCCTTCAATTGCTGGGTTTCAGGACCCAAAGTCCCAGGGCCAAAAGTTTCACGGTTATAGACTTCTTTCTGTGGTACTCTGGGGGAAAGAAATAAACTCTTAGGGCAAAGGGCATCAAGGAAGATCATGGGGGCTGATATTGTACATTTGGTTGAGAACCTCTTCTGTTCACTTTCTCATCAGCACTGGACAACGCACTTCCCCAGTACTAGCGTATTTGTTATTCTTAAGGCATCCTGGGACTCTGTTGGCCTTTCAAGGCTTCATAAGGTGCATGTTTTCTCTGCATGTGAGCACCTGCATCGCACCACCACCACCACCACACATACACACACACAGAGAGAGAGAGTGAGATGCTCTAAAATAGTCCTCCTTTCTTGTTTTCAGACAATATATGGTGACCACAGAAAAACAGAGAGCACACAAAGCCTGGATTACATTCTGTGGCTCTCAAATGTGCAGCAGAGAGAATGTATTAATATGGCAGTTAATTAAGTGCACTCAGGTGTAGCTTCTGCACTTTACAGTGCCACTTGTGGTTGCATGCAGGCTAGCCAGTGGCAAAGACAGATGCTGGCAGAAACATGAGATCGCATTCATGGAAAGGTGCTCCCCACAGAGGAAGTGCCACAGGGAAAAAGCAATCATCAAGTCGAAATGAAATGTTCTGTGATGGCTTGATGGATGGGGCTTAGGCTGCCATCCTAAACATGTTCAACTGAAATATTAATGGGTCCTCTTTCTGAACAAACGGGGCTTGAAGATTGGGAATCTTTCTCAGCATACCCCCAAAATAGCATCCCTTTCTTGTTTTGATAGGCTCAGCAGCAGATATTTTGACTGATGCAGTATGGTTGCTATGGAAAAGCACACTAGAGGAGTAGCTCAAATTGTCCTCCAGGGTGGCTGTCTAGCCTTTGCAAGAAGTTTGGTCCCTAAACCGAAGCCTGTTCCACTGGGTATAGGACGAATACAATAACCAAGGGTGAGACTGGAGGTTTATTAAACTAGGAATCCAGATACACACACATACAGTTGATTGATTTGTTAAATGGAAAACAAAGAACGAACATGAAATTATTGCTTACCAGCTAGATATGAACCAGCACTGAAAATTACTTGAAATTGTATCCCATGAATAATTCACACAGATTACTTTAAACTATCATTTTTCTAGCTCTCCTATCTTTGCTGTAGTGAGCAAGTGGTTCATGTCAGTCATCACCAACCTAATAAGAGTTGGGATTTTTAAAAATATATTAATCAAGCCTGATTTGTACAATTTCTTTGGACTTGCAAGCTTCATTGGAAGTTGATCAGATTTGTGTGTGTGTGTGTGTGTGTGTGTGTGTGTGTGTGTGTGTGTGTGTAAGGAATATATACAGTTTGGACTGTATGGCATCCGTCACACACAAAATTTTGTGCAAGGAATTTGAAATTCTACAACTTTTTGGTGCTTTATACCCATAACCTGCACTCTTCCAAGCTTTCCTACAGTCATGAGATCTAGAAACTTGCTTTTTCAATAAATGAACCCTGAGATTATTGGGGTACCAAATGTTTTGCCTCACAAGAAATTCTGCACTTGTCCTGTACGGTCTGCCTCTTCACATGTTATAATTAGATAGCAACATCTGTAGCTTGTTAGTTATTTCTTGCTGATACTTTCCCCCTTAGAAATTCTATGAACACTTCCTTGGGATTAAGTTCCATCAAACATACTGGGACTTAGTTCTGAGTAAACATGCTAGCATTGGGATCTTACATAGTTTATGTAATTCTCCTATGTACCCAAAGTCTCTTCCAAGGTGAAAATTAGGAGTTCTGCTACCCATCTTAACAAATACTTTGTGTAATGTATTAGTAAGGCATGGGGATGCAAACTACAGGCGTGACCCCTTATCCATGGGAGTTCTGTTCCCTCTGGGGCTCCCCTGGGCCTCCCAGTGCCATTATAAGGAATTTTAAATGTCACTTCTGGTTTCTCTGTGAAACCCAAAGTCACATGTTTTGAGCTCTATAGCTCAGTCTGAGCCTGGCAGAGGCCGTGGGGGGCTGTATGCAGGGAGCCCCACAGACCCAATCGGTGGATAACTGAATCCACAGATATGGGGGCCCCCTTGTGGTTTACTTCTGTAGGAGTGTCTGAGCATCTTTGTTTCACAGATCACTTTAACTGGCAGAAGGAAAGGTAGCAGAATTTCATCTTTCAAGAGAGCAAATTAGGTTACCCCTACTGATAACATTTGCATTGCTGATAATGGGTTATTTACAAGGCTGAAAACATTTGCATTGCTGATAAAGGTCTATTTGCAAAGCTGAGCTACAAGAAACTGAAAACATTTGCAATTTGCAAAAATATCCAGTGGGGTATTAAAGACAGCAAGATTTGGAATGACAAAATGCTTTGTCGAAAAATAAACTCAAGTCTTGAAATGTCAGCAGGTCTGGGATTGCTTTCCAAATCAGTCAAACTCAGAAGAGGAATAGGTTCTCAAGAGCTAGAACTTAGATGACCTGCATGATGAACCACACTACCCATTTGGGGTTATCCATTTTGCCCACCAAAAGCATGTCAAAGGATCAGACCAGATATGGTACTGAAGTCATTCTTTGGATCGGTGATTTTTTTTCTCTCTTCGCTTAAAGAGCACATGTGAGGGAACCTGATCAGGTATGGACGTGGACTGTGGCATATGTGTGAGTTCTGGTTAACCCACAAGAGTTCTGATCAATTATTATCACACATTATCTTGCCACAGTGCAGTTCATTAAGTTCTAGCTCTCAAGAACATTGGTTTTTCCTGATTTGTTTCTTTGTTTGTTTGTAAGGCTCTGATTGGTCATTGGTGGTTGCCACTGAACTTCATAGGTCTTTCCTGACTCCACTGTTGATCATTTCCAGGGCTGCAGTTTTGCTTGGATCTCCTGAGTGCATTAATTATCCTTACAGATAAAAATGAAAATTAGTGAATAAATTGCCACTGAGTATGCAGACAAGCAGATTCAGGTTCTGCTCCTTTCGGTTTTGGAAAAGTATAACATTATATGGAACGATTTCATGCAGCCAACTCTTATTTTGATGATAAAAATTCTTGTAATTCACATATAAGACCCAGCAAGCTCTGATCCTTGCCCTCCAAGTTTTTCTCAGGCAGGAGAAATTCTTAGATATTTGCTAATGACCATGGGAAATATAAGTAAATATTGTTTTGCAAATATTGCAGTTATCCCATTTTTATTTTCACCCACAGAATGGTCCATGAAAGACCTTGATCCATACAGTAATGTAGCTAGAGCAGCCATTTTCAACCACTGTGAAATGGCACACTGGTGTGCCACAAATGGTCTGCAGGTGTGCCACAGGAGTTTGGGAGAAGGTCATTTCTTAGTTGGGACATTAGGGGATGTGAGCCCCCACCAACAGCATGGTGTGCCTTGTCAATTGTCAAAAGATTGTTGGTGTGCCTTGACAATTTTAGGACCTTGTCAGTGTGCCACAAGACGAAAAAGGTTGAAAATCGCTGAGCTAGAGGGGTAGCACAACAGTAAGTATTGCAGGTACCCCTAAGTGCCATGCAAGTGGCCCCTCCCACTTAATCATCAGAGCCATTCTATGCAGCTGCTTGGAATGGCTCTGCCAGCAGGTAGGGACCACTTACACAGCATGCTGGGAGTCATGCAATACTGTTGTGCTTCCCCTCTAGTTACACTGCTGAGTTCATATGTTCTCTTTTTTAGCAAGCAACATCTTAGCTCTGTGGAGACATTCAGAGTAGAGGGGGATTGGTACCACAGACAGTGTTCCACCTCTTAACCTCCATCTAGATCAGGGGTGCTCAATAGGTGCTCAAGCTACCAGTCGATCGCGAGGCAAAATGCGTCGATCGCAGGCTTCTCTCCCGTCCACGCATCCCTAGGAGTGAGCCCCTGGCAGGCTTGTGAGCCCAGGGAGTGAGCCTAGGGAGGGAGCCCAGGGAGCCCAGGGAGTGAGCACCTGGCAGGCTCCTCCCTGGGAGAGGAGCCGCTGGCAGGCTTCTTTCCCGTCCACGGATCCCTGGGAGTGAGCCCCATTGACTCTACTGGGGCTGACTTACCTTTCCTCTGTTTTTGCACTGGCATGTATGGAGATCTGCCCCCCCAACTTCCATCTGTTGGTTCTGTGTGCAAGGGGTTTTGCACAGGTCTTGCTGTGATGTCTATACAGAGATCTTCCCTCCCCCACACCTTTCCCCTGTTTTTGCACTGGTCTGTATAGAGATCTGTTCCCCCCCCCCACTTGTATTGGAATCGAGGAAGATCTGGTGAGGAGGTAGATGTGGTGTCAGCAGTGGCCCCTTTAAGGCCTGGGCATCCAGCAGAGTGTGCTGCACAGCTGCAGCCACTTGAAGGCAATAGGGCACTCAGTGATATAAGAGCACCTGAGGCAGGAAGGGCTCCACTTATTTATGTGAGTCAGCCTTTTCCTACATGAAGATCATTAAGTTCCACCATGACTGATGAACATTTGGAAGTGTGCTTGAGGCTGGCTGTCAGCAGCTACTGTCGGACTATGCATCCTTGGCTGATTCACTTCAGTGCAAGTCATCAAAGTAATCTCAAGTAATTACAAAAAATGTTTATAGTTAATTATGTTATGTTGTGCAATATTGGCTCAATCGGTTATGCAAGGTACACCAACATACATTGTACACATAAATGTTATATGTTATGATGGCGCAAACATTGTAAAAAAACTCTGGTAGATCTCCGGGCCTTGCTGGGTTTCAAAGTAGCTCTCGAGCCAAAAAAGTGTGAGCACCCCTGATCTAGATGTCTACATAGACCTTATTCACACCCGCTGTTTTCCCCATTTCCCCCCAAACCAGTCACAGTTCTAGGTGCTGCTTTTTTTTTTTTACCTCTACAGCCTTATGCCTAGGACCCTTGTCTGCCTTGGACAAGGGAGTACCTTCTCCCTGGAGTTTGATCACATTCTCTTAAGACTGTTGCAAATACCTAAGGGCCCTGACTGCCTTCTGACTTGAGCCTGACAGTTGGGACAAACTACAGTTGCAGATAGTTTATATAGCTACAAGTGATTCTCAGGATGTGTGAGTCCCACAAATGTATAGCGATAGGTATAAGGTGTAGTCACTCATTTCTTTTTTTTTAAAGGTGTGCTCACTCATTTCATTCACTCTTTAATGTTGTTGGTTATTATTATCATGAGCACTATCCATATATGTGATACTTTAGAAAGAATGAGTGGACAGGTCTTTGCCCTGAAAGGCTTACAGTCTAGAAAAGGCTTGCAATCTAGAAAAGCAATCAAGAAAAGGAAGATGACAGCGGAAGGGGAAGATAAGGTTGCTGGGGTAAACAGGGAAAAAATATGACATTATTTACATTGCCCATTATACATACTTTGGCTTAATTACAATAGCAAATAGTGCTGGAGGTTGTGCCTTCACAGATAAGGTGGATTTTGAGAAATTCGAATGTAGCAAGAGAGAAAATATAACAAAAGTTCTTTTGGGAAGCAGATCTAGGCATAAAGGGAAGCAAAAATCAGATCTACCGAGTCTCTGCCAATGCCATCCTTCCAGACTCCTAAAATGCTGTTCCACTGGCTACAGATTCCCTCTTGTTTTTCTTTTACCCTCAGCTACCATTTTCTTGATCAGTCTTGCAGAAAGTCAGGTGCCCAATAACTACTGGTGTCTACAAAATCAGGCCTTGCAGTTGGCATTTGGGATGCAGAAAGAGTAAAAAAAAAAAGCAGGCTTTGCCACCAGAAAATCTTACTGGCGCATAAGGTTTTCAAATCAAAATTGCATCCCTATTCCTAACAACACTCCTGGGCAAATGCAAGTCTTATTATTACATTATTTATCTTATTTATTTATTTTTTCACATTTTAATGCTGCCCTTGCCCCAAGGAGCTCAGGGTGTGTACATAGTTCCTCCCTTCCTTTTATCCTCACGACAACCTTGCGAGGTAGGTGAGGCTGAGAGAGAATGACGGACCCAGGGTCACCCAGGAAGTTTCGTGGCTGAGCAGGGATTTGAACCTGGCTCTTCCAGGACTAAGTTGAACTTCCAAACCAATACACCATCCAGGCTCTTAAATGACCATATGTAGGTAAATCACCAAAAGTGTCTATGAAAGAGTAGTGAATGATTGGACAGGTGAGTTGAGGACAGTGGAGTTGCAGAGGGGTCAGTCCCTAAGAGTATGTATATAAATATGTCCTTCTAAGCTACCAGAACAAGTAATTGAGTAAGAGGCTGATGGGAGACAAAAGAGAGCTGAAAGGAAGGTCTCTATGACTTTGAAGAAGCGAAGCTCTAAGATGTGCTTGTTTTTATTATTTAGCACTTCCTGTGCCACAAAAATGAAAGCTCACATTAGAGGGAAGAGTGTGTTTCTGTCACAAAAAGAGAGCAACAATGACAACAAACACCACTCGGGTGCTATTTCTCAGTCCTGCAGGAGAATCTTTGATTACCTTCATACAGGATGTGCCTCTCTTGTGATGTTGTTATTGATTTAACAAGTGAACTTTCTGGCTGGCTTTTATCTGGAATTAGCGGTCCAGGCTGAAAGGGAAGCTGCATTATTCCAGTAGCACAGAGAGGCGAGATGGCTGCATATTCCAGGAGCCGTACAATCAGCCTATTAGGGCTCTCTTTTCCCCTGCCGCATGAAAGTGTGATCTGGGAGGACTCGAGCCATTACTATGCCTCATTGCCAGGCAGTTCTCAAACCGCCTTGTGTGTATGTGGGGTTCTTTGGTTTTTGTTCTTTTGTCTTCCTACAGGTTTGGACACCCGGCAGGCTCAGGTGATTGTGCTGACATCGGGCACCAAATGCATAAACGGAGAATACATCAACGACCAAGGACTGGTGGTCAATGATTGTCATGCAGAAATTGTGGCCAGGAGGGCCTTCACTTACTTCCTTTATTCACAGCTGGAGCTACACTTGAGGTAAAGTAATTCAGAGAACTTTTGTAAAATAATGCACATTGGGGCAAAAAACCGAAATCTCACTCAGTCTAGAACAGGGGTCTCCAAACCCCGGCCCGGGTGCCAGATGAGGCTCGCAGCAAGCCTCTTTCCAGCCCGCGGCCAACCTCTTGTCCCCTGAAAGCCTCTGGCCCACTCAACTGAACATGACCAGAACTGTGCTCTGATTGTGTCTGGAAGATGTTCTGAGGGCCAGAGAGGTTGAATGAATGAGCCCATTCATTCATTTATTCACTCATCTAAGTTCCATCTCTAATTTATTTATTTAAATTTTATATTTAATTTTTTTTCCGGCCCTCCACGCCACGCCAGATATTTGATGCAACCCTCTGGTCAAAAAGTTTGGAGACCCCTGGTCTAGAAAGGTATATGTACGTATGATTGAGACATCCAAAATTATTCATGGGGTGGATGGAGTGGATCGAGGGGTGTCCTTTTGCCTCTTGCATAACACCAGAACCAGGGTACATCCACTAAAACCGAGTGGCGGAAGAGTTAGAACAGAAATGGAAAGGAAATGGTTCTTTACCTAGCGTGTGATTAATCTGTGGAACTCCTTGCCACAGGGTGTGGTGATTGCACCTGGCCTTGATGCCTTTAAAAGGGGATTGGAGAGATTTATGGAGGAAAACTCCATCACAGGTTACAAGGTATGAGAAGTAGTCTACTTCAGAATGCCAGGATGCAGGTATCTTGTTGTCTTGTGTGATCCCTGAGATATCTGATAAGGCACTGTGATACCCAGGAAGTTGGTCTAGATGGGCCTTTGACCTGGTCCTGGGGCTCTTCTTATGTTCTTATGTTCATACAAGAGAAGGACCGTAGACCAGTGATGGAGTAAGTGTTTTGCCTACAGAAGTTCCCAAGTTCAATTCCTGGGATATCCAAGTAGAAAAAGACCCTTGTTTGAATCCTTGGAGAACCACTGCCAGCTAGAGCAGACTATCTTAAACTAGATGACCCTGTAGTCTGACTCGCCAGCATATCTCTCTGTCTAAGGGTCATCTTCGGGAACTAACTTGACATGAACCCCAATTTAAGAGCCAAATAGACATAATATTTATCACGCCTCCTCCCCACCCTATCTCCACCCTCCGTCTGCCTCCCCCCTCCCCAGAACGCCTCCCCCCACCCCCCTCCCCACCCCCACTTGCTGTGCTGCAGCTCTGAAGTTCGTGTGACGGGCTCTCACCTGCTGGTAGCCTGGTGCCGGCATATTTGCAAGCTCAGAATCGAACTCTTAGTCATTAATATGTGTGTTTGCCCATTGGCATGTGAAGCAGCGCAAGGCTCTAGAATCCAACCAGTCTACAATCATGCTTCTTCCTGACAAATCAACACAACACAGTGATGTGCTCGTGCCTCAGGTTTCTGACCAGTCAGAAGTCCTCAGAGCACAGCGTTACCTCGGTTCACGCTTCCTTTAGAGGAGAGGTCACCGGAAGCTTCTGGAGCCTTTGTAATATTTGCTTGAATTACAAATGGATGGAGTAGGTAACACACTCCTGCAAGCTACATCAGCTGTCTGCGTATCTAAGCAGGTTCTGTCTTCCTGGTTTCCATCACAGATTCTGTCAGAACAAATCCTAACTCTCTGTATCTTCCAGAATCTCCAGCTCATGTTGCCCCTTCGTCTTACTGACTCAGAGAGTCGCTGCCTTCCCCCCACCGCCACCAAGACTTACTGGGGTTCAAACTCTCCCCAAGAGTATGAAAACCGCTGGTTTAAGGGTTTTCTTTATAGCACAAGGTGGCAGATCTGAGACAACATCAGGCAGTGTTCCAGCTCTCACCACTCTTGCCTAAGGCTTAGCCTCTCCAATCAGGTAGATGTATTTGAGGATCCTGATGGAAGCTTCTGTTCAAGATATTTTATGGATTCTTAATATTCGTTAACACTCTTTTGTCCATTCCAGGCAATTGGCTAAGCATTCCCGATCACTACACCCTCCCTCAAAAAGATGTTTGACCTCAGACGTTCTGAACTGGCTAACAGCTGCTCCTGCATGAGCGAATAAATGAGCAGGTTAACAAGGAAATTACAAGTCAGAACATGCAAGGTTACAAAGTCATTTTCCCATCATCCACACTGAGACCTTGTACACATCACAGATGTAAAACAGCAAGCAACAGCAAGTGGAGGGAGCCCTCGTCCCACAGCTCACGCAAGAGGTCAAACAGTTGGCTGTCACGCTGAAAGCAGTTGCATCAGGCCAGCAAAGGCTCCAGCAAGTCTCCGAAGGGCCAGAGATTCATTGAAGACTGGGGGCTCCCTGAGGTCCGGATTAGGAGTCCTCAAGGGCCGCAAGTGGCTCCAGGGCTGGGGTTTGGGCATCCCTGATCTAGTCCTGTGTCCCACAGTGGCCTACCAGATGCCTCGGGGAGCACATGATACCTGTATCTTGTTGCTGCTCCATTGCATCCCGCATTTAGAGAGGTTGCCTTTAAAACCTGGGGGTTGCATATTCTCATCTTCAACAAGGATGTGTGAATTGGCTCCAAGTACAACACGGAACAGGCTGGTCTGGAGCAATATTATTAAAATGGGAGGTGGCAGAAGTCAAAGTCTGTTTGGAAGACCTGAGTCACCCAAGCACGGAAGCATATCATTGCAGAGTATATAAACTGCTTCCTTCAAAAAGAGATGTCAGGTTTAGATACAGCATGGAAATGCAAACACTCTGTGGTCCTTGAGCTGCAAGGACTGTTATGCACATGCTTTATGTTGCCCACAGTCTCACGTAAATGCCCTTTCCCCCGTTCCAGGTGTGCTCTTGCGTCACAAATTCAAAAGCCGATACCCCGGCACTGAAAACAGGTTCTGGGATAGGACTAAATCCTGATAAGCCAAAGTTTCAGCCCTGCAAGAATATAAGAGCCCTTCTGGAGTGGGCCAAATATCCATCTAGTCCAGCATCCCACTTGCCATAATGGCCAACCAGATGCTGCTTGCCAGTGAAGGCAAGAATCCTCCCCCTGCTCTTGCTTCATAGGAGCTGGCATGCAGTGATAGACTGTCTCTGATAAGGGAGGCTCAATTTAGCAATTGGGCCAATAGCCACTGATAGGCTTCGCCTCCATGGGCTGGTCTAATTCCCCTTTAATACAATCTTAAAACCAAACTGCACAAGTATGGAAACGTGGGCTTCCAATACATGCTTCCACCTAGAAGCTCCTCCTTTTTCATAAAAAAAATGTCCATGTGGGATGGGAGGGCAATTCAGATTGGAACCAAAATAAACAGAGAAGTTCCTTCTTTCCCTGTACACTCTTTTTATCCTGAAAATCAGCCTGCTGAAGCATTGATTTGCCCCTGAAGTGACCATTTTGCTTCAGGAGCAATTTTCTGAGGGAACCCTCCCCTCCTTGCGCACCCTACTGCCACCCCCCCATAGATCCCCATGCAGCTGTTTTTAAGAAAAAATGAGGCACTTCTATCTGGAAACATATTTCAGCAGCATACATGGGTCATTTGTTCCTGAACTAGTGACCAACATCACACTTTCATTTTTGAAAGGCTTTCTCAGCTGTGCAAAGAGGGCAGAATCCATGTTGATTATCTGAATTATCTGAAAAGAAAAGAGAAGGAACTGTGATTCAGGAATGGGCTCTAAGCCTTTTGTCCGCTCCTGTCACACCAGGACGTTGACCGAATTCGATCTGGCCGTAATAGAGCAGATGGGCCTAACTTTAAAGGAAAGCAAAGAAAATGAGGACCCTCGAGGGATCAGCCATAACTGATATTCTATCTCTTATAGTCTCTGCTTCTTTCATTTGGGGCTTACATTAAATTATGATGCTTTCTCCACTTAGCAGTCCCTGTGCTGGCTTTGTGTTAAGAATGCCATCCTTGTCTCTAGGGATAGAAGTGCAATCACTGTATCTTAAGCTCTTTATTGATCCATCTTCATAGCACACTCAGTTATGTTATTATGTTATTTGGATCAATGCTACATTCTTTTGTGAAGGGAATTCTCAGAGCAACACAAAACTCAGTTCACAACAACTGCTACAGATGATTCTCTCCATTTAGCCAGGAGCTGATGCCGGCTCAACTCTTTTTCTCCCGCACAAGCGCACACACTCTGTCTATTCCCAGAGCCCTCTAAAGTACAGAGATGCAGCTGTTGTAGTGCTTGCTTCCATTTTGTTTCACAATACAGTAGTGTGTTTTGTTTTTTTAATGGCAGGAGTGTTTAAGTTTATGTAGGTGCAGGGAAGAAGGTCCCTGTGCCTTTCCACTGCCTGTTCCTTGACTCCCTTCTGTCCATTGCCCCAGGCATCAGGTATCAGAGCCAAGAAGGGAGAAAAGTGCCTCAAACAACATATTGCAGGGAAGAAAAGGGGGAGGGTTCAAAGCCCCTCCCCCGTATGCTTCTTTTCCAGTTAAGTAAAACACCCTCAGCCACTTGTCTTTATATATGAGCGGATGTTTTAATAATGGCCATATTAAATTTCGTTCTGATCTCAGCAAAAAGATTTGTGACTGCAGCTACAGAGCCCCCCTTTAGCTCCCACTCACTCCTGCATCCTCATCCAATCCAGCGTATCCGGACTGACTGGTCATTGCCAGATTTGGGTCTTCCACAGTAAGGTCTTTGCCTCACCTTGTCTTCTCGCAAAAGAGAGACAGATGGAGGCAAAGTTTGGCAGCGTGAAACCATGAGCACCAGGTCAGCAATGGCTGCCAAAACAAAAGAGGCAATGCATAGAGGAGTATGGAGTAACTTTCTTAAGGCTTTAAGCATCAGGTTGCATCTAATGTTGGTTTGACCCAGAGGTCAGCTCTAGGGAAGAAAGGCTTTAAGGGGGAAAACAAGACTACAAGAAGAAAGTTGGGCCATCTCAACTTCACTGAGCTAGTGAATGACTGTTCTGCCTGGAGAATTAAAGCCATCCCTTCCCTCTTCGCCCAACTACCCTCAAGTCCAGCAGCTGTCTAGAGCCTGTTGATGATAATAATTGCAGGCATTAACACTGTACAGCTTGGGTGGTCTCCCAACTGGCTGTGCTTTGAAATTATTTCAAAATGGGTGCGATTACGAGCTGCTGGATTTTCCCAGATATTCCATTGTTCTAGCGGTTTGTGTCAGGGTGATAATGCAATTACGGCGGTTAGAACTCGGGAGGCTTTGCAGAAGGTGGCACAGAAAAAAGAGAGCCACGGGAGTCCGCCCTCTCCTCGGGGGATCCTGGTGGCTCAGTGTTCCTGTCAAGCAGGGTAATGTGCCTGTAAATTTCACTCGACAGAAAATGCATCACAGCATCAAAAAGAACGACAAAACAAGCAAACCGTGGAAGAGTGACAGCCAAAGAGTTTTAGCAGCATGCAGTCTGTGCTAGAGAAGGGGGATTGTTCTCCGGCAAGATGACAAGCTCGTAGAAAGCAAGCCCAAGGAATTGTTGAAGACTGTCGAGTGTGCAGAAGGGAAATAAAAATAGTTTCGCCGTCTCTGCAGCTTGGAGGAATAACAGGATAGTGACCACCCCGAAAAAATAATGTTAATTCTGTTGCTGCATTCCCCTGAGTCAGACCATTGACCCAGCTATACACCAGAACCATAAGTAAAATTCCCAGGAATCAGGCCTACGAAATCTGAAGCCTACTTCAAATGTTACTTTCTCAGACCTGAGTATTCTGGGCATCCTCATGCCCAGCAATACTCAGGGAGCACAGCCAGGAAACGGCATGTGCATTTGACTTGTGAGAGGTAGGCCGAGCCTCTCTTTTGCTTTGGAGACATGCATGAGGAAGGCAGTGCTACTCATGAATGACAAGCAGATGTGCCAAGGAAGAGAACTGCCTCCCATTCCTGCCTTGTGGTCTATACAGTGTTCTCAAGAAGAGTATTAATTCTTTGACCAAAAGAAGAACCCAGATGACTGTAGGAAGTGACTTCGAGGGATTTCCTGAGGAAGAAACAACCGCATATATTTGTAATCTTCTTATATATGTGTAAGCACTGACTAAGGGCCTCTGAGCCTCTGACAGCCCACATGGCCGAATCCAAAGCCCTTTGTACTCCCCTTTATATGGAGCAGCTGTGTCGTGAGGCACTCAGCCAATTGACTCATGCCATCGCTGGCTTCCCCTGCCCTCCCCGTCTGCAAATAGGCTTCCTTGAGGTTCCTGTGATGATGACTCAGGAAACCCATTCATAGACATGAAGGACCAGAGAAGAAAATGGCCCACCCCCACTCGTGGTTAAAAGGTTAAAACATTAACCCTTCCCTGCCTCCTGGCTGGAACTTCCCTGCTGCTCACCCAGTCTGAATGATGGCCCCATGAGGTCTTTCACACTGCGAAAAAAGTAAGCTGGTACACCCAGACACAGACAGACCTGAGTTTGCATGCATGGGAACTGAGTGCCAAGTCAGTAGCCTCAGACTCAAGTTAGTGATAGGTGACTTGAGTATACACAAGTCAGCAAAAAACATGTGTTTTTGTGACTCTGACTCAAGTGAACTGGCTTGAGTTCCCATCCCTGGAAACATCAACCAACCATTATGGACTATTAACCTAACAAAAGCATTCTCAATCAGAAGGATTTCTGGTGCCCCAGGAGCACTGGAGTGCATTGGGAGATGTGCCTTTTAAAAAACCTTGCTTAGATATTCTAATCTAGGCAATAGAAAAGAGTCTTCACTAAGAAAACTATATTGGACAGAGGATACTGGATCGGCCAGGCTGAGCAAGTGAATTCTCATGCTCTCAGGGAGGAATGCCTAATTTAATGACTGAAGATAAGTCCCTTGCATAGATTGTTGTCAGCATAAACAGTTGAGTTAGGCAGCCAGAAAAAGATAAAGTAAGGCATTCAGTTGGGCTACAGAAAACATGATGGCCCAGGATAAACCCAAGGCTCCCTACATGATTTTCTGTTCTGTTTTGCAAATTCCTACAGCTTTATATCACACAAAGACAACACCTTACGGCAGAAGTCCCAATGCCCAGATGTTTCACACTTTTGAGCAGCGAAGATGTTCTGGGGGCAGCGCTACCTGTGTTTCACGTCTTTTGAATTTGAATGCTACAAGACTGCTGCTGGCTAAGTCGATTTCAGCACAGCTGACCCAAGGCAGTTTTGGACTATAAACAAGCTTAGCAAGAGCATGAAGAAACTGAGCAGACACTGAGACAGTAAAGACATCACTGAGGGCTTTTTACTTGGGCCCTGAGATTATAGCTGAGGTGCGTTCAGGAGCAAGCTTCAAGCGTGAGGATTCCTCCCCTGTTCTCTTCAGCATGACTGGATGTCAACAACTGGACAGAATTCCCACTTTTGTTTAAATCAGGGGTGTCCAAGGTTTTTGGCAGGAGGGCCACATCATCTCTCTGACACTGTGTCAGGGGCCGTGGAAAAAAGAATTAATTTACATTTAAAATTTGAATAAATTTGCATAAGTTTACGTAAATTAATATGCTAGAGGTAGAACCTATATGAATGAATGAAGGTCTTGCAATAGCTCAGGGCCTATAAAAGGCCTTGCACAAAGCAAGGCTGACCTTTCCTTTGCTGCTGTTACTGCATCACAGACGTGAAACAGTAAGCAGTGGAGGGAGCCCTCATCCCACAGCTCACGCAAGAGGTCAAACAGTCGCCCTCACGCTGAGAGCAGTTGTGTCAGGCCAGTGCGGGCTCCAACAAATCTCTGGAGGGCCAGAGGCTCATTGGAGACTGGGGGCTCCCTGAGGGCCGCATTGAGAGGCCCCAGCGTGAGCCGTCATAAAAGTGCTATAAAGTGTTTGATGGTAACTTGTGAGCAAGCAGTGCCCATGGGACAGCCTGTGCTGGACTACCAGCACTGCATTCATCCCCAAGGCCACCAATGGAGGTGAATTTTTCACCGAGAGGTGCAGGGGCTGAGTGGGGTTTGTGGGAAGGCATTCCAGAGGCAGGGAGGGGACATTCTGGGGTGGGAAAAGGCTGGAACAGGAAGCTGATCAGGCCTGGAAGGGATGGCAGAGGCCTCCTCCACCATCTCCTAACCCCCATCCCAAGCCTGGTGGTGTAACATTGGGCTGCTCAGACTTCCACCAGTTAAAAGGCTGGCAGAGATCCAAGTAGCCCGTAGGGCAGGCTGGGGTGTTACTCAGCATAAGGGGAAAAATATCCCCTTACCCCAAGAAGACCTCCAGCTGCCTCCTAGCCTGCACTGGAAACAGTACAAGCCGTGAAGCTTTGCTGCGCTAGCATAGGTTAGGATTGGGCACCCCGTTTCTCTGTTCAGTCATTCATACCAATATGTTTTTTCCAGTTCATCCCAGCTCAGTTAAATACTGTTAATAATAATGGTGTAGTGGTTTGGGAGGTGGACTTAGACCTGGATGATCCAGGTTCAAATCTCCCCTCAGCCACAAAGCTTCCTGGGTGGCCTTGGGCCAGTCACTTTCTCTCAGCCTCACCTACCTCACAGGGTTGTTGTGAGGACAAGAAGGAGGGGAGGAGCAGCTGTATAAACCGCTCTGAGCTCTTTGGAGGAAGGGCGGTATAAAAATGTGAATAAATAAAATAAATAAATAAATACATGTGTGGGGAGTCCAATATGTATTTTGCTTTCCAGACCGCAATGTCCTCCTCTTGTGACTGGTTGAATATTAGTTGGCTGAGAGGCCAAAAACAGAACGATCTGCAAAATTAGTTCAGGGTGCAGGAATTATGGCTGTGCAACTCCACACCGATGCACACATAAGGCATCGCATTTCACCATGATCTCTTGCAATATGTTTCCACCACGGTTCTTACAGCAAAAAAAAAAAAAAAAAGGTGGCGAATCCCAAGCTTCAAAACATTTCCTCTCAAATAGTTCTTCTGAGCCTGCCGTTGTAGTTCAGAAGTTAATGATTGAAGCTTGTATCTCTGCTTAAGTGGTAAGCCAAACCATGCTTTGGTGGAGATGCCATCATCTTGACAGGCTCTGTGTCATGTTCCCAATTCAGCCCAAGGAGAGTTTGTTCTTTGTTGATCGTGCAAAGTGGCCTATTAACTCCATCGGCAACTTGAACAATCCAGAGCAGGATTTATATTGTTTCTCCAGTTTAAGTCTGCACCCATAATTTAAGGAAGCTTGCCGTTAACGTTTCATTCATAAAATCATGATTATAGGCAGTGGCGTAGCTAAGGGGGTGCAGGGGTAGCAGTCGCACTGGGCAACAAGCTTTTGGGAGGCAACAAACTGAGCTTGACACTAGTGGTCAAAATTGTGAAAATCTTGGTATATACAAATAATATCATCCTGTTATATATCATTGGAAAGGTAATTTAATGCAGAATACAATGAAACAAACCCCATTGGGATATCTGCAGTCTATCAAAAGTTATGGTCAATTAACCAGAAAACAAAAACACAACGCCCTTAAGGAACAAAAAGTAGATTTCTATAACTCAAAACTGACCTATTAGACCTGTTGTTCTGAGAGCCAATGAGAGGTTATGATACAGCATGGAACCAATAAGGTGTTCATATTAGTCAGCTCTCATTTCCATGTATCATAATGCAGCTATTCCTGCTAACTGGTAAAGAGGCACTTTTTAAGTGGTGCTCCACTTATATTTGCTGGGAGAGAATAACCGTCCCTCTTCACCCTAGCACAGTGTTTCTAACCAATAAGGGGCACACTTTTTATTTATTTACCTAATTAAATTTGATTTTGTTGTGGGGGGGCTACAATATCTTCTTTGAGCCCAGGTAGCAGATAGATGCCTTCACTATTCCACTGGCTGGGAGGAGGTAGCAGATCAAAGTGGGTGGTGAACTGCTGGGGGAGGAAGCAAGTTTCCTTCCAATTTTCACTTTTTTAAAAAATGCGGGTGTGATGTCACTTCCAGTTGTGACATCACTTCCGGAGCATCATTTTGAGCTCTGCATCGGGCTACACATTCATTAGATATGCCACTGATTATAGGGTCTCTTGTAGATCGTATGCCTCTTCAAAGAAAATGAAAGGGGAAAGCCAACCTCTGTAGAATTTATAGCTTATATTCTCAGCCCACCACTTACTCTCAGTAGCTTAAAAGACGCCTTTCTGTCCTACTGATAGGTAAGAGGATTGTCTCCCCTTGTCCCCTTTTTCTTCCCATGCATAAAATGAATGCTGTCTGTATGTGGCTTCTGTACTCAATGCTGAAGATGAATTGGCTGGCAAAGAACCTCCAAATGTGCTGAATTTTGAAAGCTGCTGCCAAAGACCATGTCAGAATTCATCCCGGTTATATTTTTAACTCCTCATTATTCCATCTCTTAAAGACCATTTGTAGTAACAGCAAATATCAGCATTGTTATTTCCTGATTAGTAAAAGATGTTTGTGCCACTTTTCTACTGGCAACTGACATAAAATTATAAAACAAACCAGTGGCATAGCTAGAGGGGGTGCAAAGCACTAAGTTTAGCATGGAGCCTCACCGCTGCATGCAAGCGACCCCTTTCCCTCCCCTTCGGACCCATTCCAGGCAGGGGGAGCAAGACAGAGGTGTTTACCTCCCTGCATTCACCTCCATTTTGCTCCCACTGCCTGGAATGGCTTCAAAGGGTAGGGGCCCCTTGCACGCCAAGGTGAGGCTCCCTGCAAAACTTAGTGCTTTGCACCCCCTCTAACTATGCCACTAATGCAAACACTGATCAATTAGAAATCCAAAATCAAGACCCTAAAAAGCTATTATTGTGTGTGTTAATCAATGATGACTCTATTCTGCTAATATATTTTTATTCTAACCTCCTTTTGTTTGATGGCTTGGAACCCAACATTCATCGTGACATGGTGGTGACTATACAAACATCACCTATAACAAAATGCCATAGACTGCAAGCTCACCCCATAGGGAGAACAGAATGAGGTCTGATTTGGAATGTAACAAATGACCTGCAACCTCTCTCTGTGATCCTAGCAAGCGGCGAGAAGATGGTGAGCGATCAATCTTCGTGCGGTTAAAAGACGGAGGCTTCCGGCTAAAAGAGAACATTCTGTTCCATCTGTACGTGAGCACTTCGCCCTGTGGAGATGCACGCCTCAACTCCCCCTATGAAATCACAACTGACTGTAAGAGCTGTTCTTCCTTAGTTTGATTTTATTTTGCCTCTATTCATGTTTTAATTCTGTGTTTCTTCATCAGGAGATAAACTCACTATGGAAATCTTGCTGTGTGTACCTCTGTGTATGAAGACACAACACTGTCTTCACTGTGGTTAAGCCATTTCTACCCAACGTTGCATATGCACAACAGGGACCAAATGTGCACACCTGTGGGCCAGGCAAAAATGGGTTAAGGAATTTGGGAACCAGCCTCAGGAACATATAATAATAATAATAACTAGTATTTATATACTGCCTTTCTGGTCATTGGATTACTCCTCTGACTTTATTCCAGGCGGTTTACATAGGCAGGCGTTTCTAAATCCCTTAAGGGGATTTTTACAATCATAGAGGGTCTGAATGGATCTTCCTGGTTTGGTCTCACTTCTGGCCTCCAGTTCTCCCACACAGGCTGACAAGCAGCTCCATCTCTCACATGGAGGGCAGCCAAGACGCTTCTTGCTCACACCAAGAGCAAGTGGAATCACTCAGTTCGGCTTGTCAGCTGCTTCAAGGTCTCGCCACTCTCAGCCGTTCAGGGAGCTGCCAGTGTCCTCGAACTGGTGACCTTTTGATGTTATCTTCGGGCTAACGGAGGCTCTTCCCTCTAGACCAGACCTCCTGCCAGGAGGTTTTGCAGGGAACATATGCTCCCTCATAACACAACCTTCTTAGCCACTCTAACCATGGTTAAGCTGCTGGTCAACTCCAACACACTGAAGTTTAATCAGGATTTGAAACCACAGTCTGAAGTAGGTTTCAGATCTGGAGTTAAGGGTGACCCAGGGGAACTAAAGGAATTTGCTATATAAAAGAGAGGCCATCCTCTCTTTATATTTGTCCTAAAATTTGTCCTAAAAATAGCTAAACATTTTCCTTCTGCTCTCACTGTGATGGAAAATTTCTGCAAATTTAGGTTTGCTATATAGTTCTCTTCCCCCCCCCCCCGTTACCCATTCATGACTGTAAAACCAAGATGAATGTTGTTTCCATTCTCATGCAACAAAGGAGCTATCCCAGAGCCAGCATAAACCATCAAACATTCATGATGAGCCTCTAAAGATGCATTAACATTTTAAACGGGCGGCATCTTGTCTTGCAACTTCTGCTTTCGCATGGCGACTGCGATAAGCTTTTCTCCAAGTGAGGAGAGAGGAGAAGCAGTTCCTCAAATCTCCTTCCAGACATTTCTAGTGTTATCCTCCGCAAATACCCTCAGGGAGGACACAACTTGCTCCCATTCCCCCATGTTTCATTACTGTAAGAGAGATGGTAGAGTTTGCAGCACTCTGACATGGCTATCTTGAAAGCAGGTAGAGTTGGTGACAGTTAAGGAGTGGTGTCCAAGGCTGCCATTAGGTGGTTGTAATTTGGGGCTTCCTGCTGTGGCCAATGAAGAAAGATTCAGTTCATCTCTCCTGTGCGCTCTCTCTCTCTCTCTCTCTCTCTCTCTCTCTCTCTCTCTCTCTCTCTCTCTCTCTCTGTGGGGCACAGTCCTCTCCTCTCCTTCCACAGAAATCTAGGAAAAGACCACTGAGCACAGAAATATGTCTTTAGGGCAAGGATGTGAATATTCAGAAGGAAGTCCTGCTTCATGCAATAGGTAATTAATATATAGGATTTGTTGCCACAAGTTGTGGTGATAATCACTGGTGTATATGGTTTTATAGGAGCAGTTCTCAGACTGTGAGGCATAGCTCCATGGGGTGGTGCAGCAATTGTTCTGGGGAGTGGGGCAGAAGGAGGGCAGGACCAGCAGAGCTCTGCCCCACTGGTTCCAGAATGAAACATCAGGCTCCATGTGTGGCGCAACATGGAGGCCACACAGAGGCCTTCTGGCGCAACACAGGGCCTCTCAACTCTGCACTGGCAAAATAGCGAGCGCAGACATGAGTAGTCCCATTGCAGGGCTTGGGCCCTTCCCGAGGAGACTCTTGAGGCTGCCTGGTATGCATAGGATGCAGCAGCAGCCATTTTGGTGCCACTGCTACTCTGGGCAC
This sequence comes from Tiliqua scincoides, assembly GCF_035046505.1. NCBI lineage: Eukaryota > Metazoa > Chordata > Lepidosauria > Squamata > Scincidae > Tiliqua > Tiliqua scincoides. The sequence continues at coordinate 11,603,075 of NC_089825.1, read as the reverse complement.
CGGGCAGCTTCTGACTGGGCAGTAAGTGAGTAAGTAAGTATGAGACTGGGGACCCACCGTTGATCCCCCCAGGACCCTATGTGCCCACCCCCACCTGTCATCACTCACCCCACACCCCCTTTACACCCTTCCAGAACTCACTGTTCACTGTTCAGTATTCTTGATAGAGAGAACAGAAAAAGTTACCATGAAGGCTGGCACCACTGAAAGCCATTTTAGCACAATTGCTAAAAACCTGAGCATGACTGGGACACAGTTTCCTGATACCTGAAGGGGTACATCAGATGCCTCCCCCTTTACCTGGTGGTGCTCTAGTCCAGCGATCTTCAGCCTTTTTCATTTCCCTAAGTTGCTGTGACCCCTCAACTGAGGCAGGCTTCACGACCCCCTTGGGGTCCCAACCCCAAAGTTGAAGAACTCTGCTGTAAAGCACTAAATGAATTGATGGTTCATTCTTCTGAAGAAGAAGAAGACGAAGCAGCGGCAGCTCTAATTGTATTTTTGAGGCTTTTCAAATTCCTGAAAAGACAAGAGTTTTGTGCAAGACTTTTTCCAAGGAAAAAAACATACAGAAGACCCATATTAGCAATGAGAGCACACTGCAGATTAGCCAAAGGACTACTTCTGTGAGCTGTCAAGCAGCCCATAAGCTAGTCCCAGAGTCTACTTATAGCTGCTTCTGCTTCCTTTCTTCTGGGGGAGGGGGGAGCCTGGAATTTGGGGCCAAAACACGTCATGCGCTTTCTTTTCCTCAAAATGGAGCCACGGGGATCAGAGGTATCTGGGAAGTTAACCCTTTGCCCCTATGCCTATTCCCAACTTGAATTTGCTCTCAGAGCTCCTGTTTACCCCATTAAGGAAAACTGCAGTGTTTTCTTACATGGACTATACCATCAGTTACCAAAAGGCTGGTGCAACTACCCCCACTCCCCGCATCCACAGACCAACATTTCCCTAATTGTACTGTACCTTTATTTAGATTTTAATTGTAAGCCACTTTGGAGCCAATTTTGGGCCCAATACTATCCAATTTTCCAAGGCTGGTGCAGCCGTGTCAATAGGGTGTGCACTGTATCTTGCAGCTGGGGGGGAAAGTCACAGAGGCCTCCTCAAGGTATGGGGACATTTGTTCCCTTACTTCAGGGCTGCATTGCAGCTGCACCGGTGCTGGAAAGTTGAATAGGATTGGGCCCTCAGGTTGAAAAGTGGAATAGGAATATAAACCAGTCTGTGAGTTAAATATCTGAACTTCAGCCTGCTCACAAGTTTTGGGGGCGAGGGGGCATGAGCCGTTCTCTTTGCGGTCAGTGCATCTGTCTTCCCTGGATGACATCTCTGCTGTCCCTAGACAGATTGGCAAATAAGCAAGCAAGTCTGGTCTGCCCTGGGGCTGACTCGCCTCTCTTCCCCTTGGGCTGTTTTTCTATCTTTTGCTAACTCGTCGCATTGCCTTGTGCCATTGACTCCTTGATAGCCCAGCTCCTGATTCATCCCACAGTCCCGTTAGGTCTGCAACGCACCATTGCATCTTCTCCGCACGCCGCCTTCCTCCTGCTTGTCTATTAACCTACAACTGTGCCAGGGCTGTGATGCAGGCATACGCGGTAGTGCTTCCATCTCAACAGGATCCACATGCAACCTCAACAACTGGGTCATTGGGTTGGTAGGTAATCGAGGGGTGAGGGGCAGAGTCCTCTCCTCCCTCTCCGCAGAAATCTAGGAAAAGACCACTGAACACAGAAATTTGTCTTTAGGGGAAACATGCAAATAGAGTCATGTCTGGTGTAGACTCAGTGGCACAGAAAGCAGGGCTCCAAGCATTAATTGCTTTCATTTGCAGACTTATCCACAAACATGTGGTTGATTGGAGAGGGAACAGTTTTTATTTAAAGAAATGTGCATATCACCAAAACCTCAACATAGGCTGAAAATATAGTTGATGCTTATTTATGTGGATTCATTTAAGCTGGTGCCTGTAACTGTACGTGTCAAAACACTGGAGTTACCCAAACTGGATTCACTGATTCTGCTTGGTAACTAACTATTGCTGGCTTTGTGCAGTTCCCAAGACACAGTAAGAACGACATTTGCCAGACAAATAGTGCCATGCCCTAAAAAATGTGCAGAATTGTTTTTAAACTTGAATTTTGGCTTGGTCGCTGTGGTGATTTCCTGACACAGGAGTAAGAGAACAAAGGAGTCCTAATTTCCTTTATGTAGCAGCAACTGTTACCCTGCACATCCCTGATCTTGGAAGCTAAGCAAGGTCAGGCCTGGTTAGTACTTGGATGGGAGACCACTTGGGAATACCGGGTGCTGTAGGCTCTTTCGAGACTGAAGGTTGCCAACCAGGACTCTGAGGGCCCAATCCTTTCCAACTTTCCAGCACTGGTGCAGCCGCAATGCAGCCCCAAGGTAAGGGGACAAATGTTCCCATACCTTGGAGGAGGCCTCTGTGATTGCCTCCATGCCACAGGATGCAGTGCACACCCCATTGCCACAGCTGCACCAGTACTGGAGAATTGGATAGGATTTGGCCCTGAGCCAGTTCACAAATATTGTTTTCAGTGCTAATGTGTGAGAATTGGGGTATACGCTCAAATGAATTAGAATCAGTAGCAGTTCTTACTGTATAGTAGAAAACATGCAATCTTTCCACATGCCAGCAGTCCGACAAACACACTGGACAATGCACTGCAATTACATTAGGACCACACTAGGCCCTTCGGAGGCCACTTCTGGTCTACATCCTTAACTTCTGATCACATCCAGGAGGTGTTCTGAGGTGTGAGAAGACGTATGGAATGGAGGCGCTCTGAGATACAGGCTTGGCATCTGCACATAGTGGAATCTGTGGGTTTCAGATTCATTCATTCATTCATTCATTCATTCAGGCCATGAATACTGAGGGCCTACTGTAGTCACAGAGACCTAGACGTGATTCTAGAAATTATTCAGTAAGACTTGTTTTTTGAAGAGCAGCAAAAAGTGTATTAGCTAACAAAACATTTTATAGCTAACACCAGAAAAGCCAATGCTTCACTTACTGGATCATGGCCATTAAGGACGGCCTGGATGCTAGGAAAATAATTGTTCTGTTACCCTGCACATTCCTGATCTTGTCTGATCTTGGAAGCTAAGCAGGGTCAGGCCTGGTTAGTACTTGGATGGGAGACCGCCTGGGAATACCGGGTGCTGTAGGCTTATACCATAGTCTTTCGAGACTGAAGGTTGCCAACCATGAATAAAAATATTGTTGCATTCTGTTCTACCTTTGTGTTCCACAAAGTTCTCTTGAAGAGCAAATGCAAAATGGAAGGTAATCCTTTCAAGACCTCTTAAGCACTTGTTTTTCTGTCAGGTGCCGGTAGCCCTATGGGGCCTGCAGCACTTCCAAAATGGTGGCACTGAAGTGCTAATTTTAGATGAGCGACGCAATTAGTAATTAAAAATAATACTCTTGAAACCTTCAAGCTGCACTTCCTTTGATTGGTATCTCCAGGCAAGCCACCTGTACAGAATCTTAATTCCTCTGATTAATTTTTTGTGATTTCTGTTCCAGACATTCTGATAAAATCCTATCCTTTTTTTGGATCTGAATTCTATCACTACAGAGTTCAACCAATTGGGGCGGGGGGGGGGACTCTGCTTCTGAATATGTCAGCTTTTATTCTTTCAGCCCTCAGGGGCGATTGTGATGGAAATTGGCAACTGTTTTCTGTTTTTCACTGGGGGGGGGGGGGGAGCAAATGGAATCAAGATTCATGGACACTGAAAGCCTGCCTAACTTGCTTTTGTAAAACTACTTGGGAAATGCGGATAGGTTTCTAACAGTCCAATCCTGTTGGCCACCACTGTGGCCACCTATTGGCCACCACTGTTCTGGTAGCAGAACAAAATTTATTTTTACAGAGTTGTAAAATGCATTCCATTAGTGCGCAGAGCTGCACGCTTCCAGGCCACCATCAGAGTGGATGGAGCAGAGCCATGAGGAAGGCCCACCAATTCAGAGGGGTTGGGTGGAATGGGGCAAGGGCTGGGGGCATGACAGAGGCGGGAGGAGATGGCACTCAGCATAGGTGACCCTCCAATTGCAGCTGGCATGCCATCTTTTCCTCCTTGGACTTGCCCCAGTGAAAGAGCTGATGTGGGTCCAAGGAGACCTATTGGCAGTTGGGAGGTTTACGGAATAGTAAGGGAAAATATTTTCCTTTTCCCCTCCCAAGCCTCTCGATTCCCCCCCCCAAACACACACACCCCATAGCATACAGAGTGAGCCATTTCAGCATAGCTGCATGTTATGATGGAGGAAAGGATAGGGCTGGACTGAAACGAAGGTTAGTGCAGGCATATAGGGCTATAATTACAAGAGGCATCTCCCTATACATCTGTTGTTGCATGACTACACACAATGCCATTTTTGAGTGCACAGGAATCCAGTTTTTAAATCAGTTGAAGACCAAGCCAAAACTTGGAATCACACACGCATTTCAATGTTTGTGTGATTTTTGTGCCATCGGGCAGCCGAATCCTAACTAAATCCCCACACTGTGACCTAGAGACACTGGTACAGTTTTTATCCTATTCTATTGGATTTCTAATCATGATTGCGCACCACTTCGACAGCTTCTTTGAGTTATAAAGGAGCATGGCCATTTTAGTGCAAATATAATATCCCTTCATCTCTCAGGGTATCACAAGTTTCTTTGTAGCTGTTGTTGTTTGGCTACAGTCAACTAACAAGGCTACAATCTCCTGGAACCTATTCCCTGCTGCAGTAACAGCAATCCTAAAAATAGCCTCCCCAAATAAACAAGCGTGCCCCTAAGTTGAAACCCTACACATTAAAATTTGCCTTTGCCAATTAATCAACAAAAGGCTTTGTTGAAATCTACCTACAAGTTATAGATTCATTTGACATCAGGAGGATTGCAGAGTTTCATTGCCATTTTTTAAAAATCTTTTGTTTCCAAGCCCTCTTACACCACTCAGTAAACTAAAGCAAAGAACTGAGAGGCCAGCATAAAAGGGGGGGGGCAAGACAGCTTCCCACCCTCACCCCTCCCTGGAAGGAGGGGGAGAGGTAACATCCAGTGAAGCAAAAAAATAGAAAATGAACTTCAGAGGCAGCCACATGTGAATTTCAGACAGGTTTTTACTCATATGATTTAATCACCATTCATTTCTAGCTTTTAAAAAAAAAAGGCGGGGGAGTAAAGAATTCTTAATTTGTTTTTTACTCTTAAAAAAATCTATTATCATTGCAAAAAGGTGGAGTGGCTGCAAGAATAATTGACCTTGCCATATGTTTCATTGTGGTGTTATTTTTTTCTTAAAGGGTGGGGGGCTTACAGCTATACATTCAAAATAGAAAATTGATCCTAATAATTCCACCCTTCCTTCTTCTCTTTCTCTGATGCTCTGAGGAGTGATTTACACATCTAATGTCTAGTCAGGCACACATCATAAACCCACTCCAAATGATTTTTAAATTGGCTCTCTTGAATGCCGGGGTCGGGTTGACATCTTGTTCCGGATGAAGTAGCATCACTGGCTGGCTTCTCTCTACCATCCCTTGCTTCCTCTCCCTCCCCTCTGCAATTAGCGAAGATAATCACGGGGAGAATAAGTGATGCAAAAATCAGAAGCAGCCACTGAAGTTTGGATCAGACCAAAGAGGAAAGCAGCAGTAGGCTGGAGCTTGTGGCTTACTACTGGTTGCATAAATAGAACTTGAAGTCACGTCTTGTGCAGCAGGCCAAAAGAACAGTATTTTTGAGCTGGCACAATAAGGACTGCCCCCCTTTTAATCAAGCATTTGTCGGACAACCAAACACATTACAGTTGGACTTTGGTATCCATGGAGCATCTGTTCTCCTATTCCCCGGTGGATACTGAAACCCAGGATAAGCAAGTCCAAGGGTTGGTCCAAAAGGACTTCAGGAAGCAACTGGGGGTGTTCTCCTGTCACATCCAGAGGTGTTCTGAGGCCTGGAGAGGCCACACATGGCCTCTGAGTTCTTTAGAAATGCCCTGGGAGGTGTTAGAAAGGCATTTCACATTTTTACAAAAACTCAAAATGCCTTTCTGACACCTTGGGGATCTTTCAGAGGTCTGCAGAGGCCACATATGCATGAGACCCTCCACTATGGGTTTGGAATCCATGGAGAGACCCATGGAAGAACAGGGTGGACCTGTATATGGAAGATCCATGTTTTTTGTTTTTTTTTAATTAAATGTGCGACTGGATTTGGGCTACCAATTTCTTTCAAGCAGCCTAAAGAGTTTTAGACTGTAATTCTATACACCAGGGATTTTCAACCTTTTTCATCTTGCGGCACACTGGCAAGGCACTAAAATGGTCAAGGCACACCATCAGCTTTTTGACAATTGACAAGGCACACTGTGCTGTCAGTGGGGGCTCACATCCCCTAATGGTCCTATTGATAAATGACCCACACCCAAATTTCCACGGCACACCTGGGAACCATTCACGGCACACCAGTGTGCCACGGCACAGTGGTTGAAAATGGCTGCTATACACACTCCCCTGGGAGTAAGCTCAACTTGTTGGAACTTATTTCTGAGTGAAATGCACCTTTGTCCTGCAGGGCAAAAATATGGATCTAGGGTTCAGTATTTCACAAAATGAAATGTTGGGGGATCCAATCACGGTTCTGAGACTTAGAACATATAACTTGCCAAAGACTTTCTAAGGAATTTGTGGTTGGGTGGAGATTTCTGTCTAATTCAGCTTCTCTGGTTTAATTCCAACACTGGAAACCTACAGTGGTTTTCAGAGTGGTGCGTGTTCATTCAGAACAAGAAAGATTAAACCGGACAGGCTTCAATTCAAGCAGGATAACATATAGCAAATCTCCTATTCATATGTCCCCAAGGATAGCATAGGGAGATGACCATGCCCAAAAAGCCTTAAGACATCTTATGTTCGCACCAGATCATTCATTGCTATACGTTCACAATGCTGGTTTCTCACTGGGTATGGTTGAGGAGTGAACAGTTATATTTCTTCCAGAGCGGGCCCATCCATGAGGCCAGCTGAAGATGTTGCCTCAGGTAGCAGGTTGTTGGGGGATGTCATCTTTAAAAGGGGATTGTCATCTTTAAAAGGGGATTGGACAAGTTTCTGGAGGAAAAACCCATTACGGGGTACAAGCCATGATGTGTATGTGCAACCTCCTGATTTAGAAATGGGCTATGTCAGAATGCCAGATGCAAGGGAGGGCACCAGGACGAGGTCTCTTGTTATCTGGTGTGCTCCCTGGGGCCGCTGTGAGATACAGGAAGTTGGACTAGATGGGTCTATAGCCTGATCCAGTGGGGCTGTTCTTATGTTCTTATGATGCCCATCTCTGCCTTCCTATTTGCCTCCATTGCTTCTTCACCTTCCACTCCCTGGATTGGAAAAGGAGGTGGACAAAGAGGAAGTGGAAATGTGGAAGGAAGGAGAATGCTGAGCCATAACATTGGGGAGTGGGAGGACCAAAGGTTGGCATATCATCAGGTAACGGGGGCAGCAGTTGACATGCTATCTCAGGAAGTCTTGGGCTACCCTTGATTTTATTCTGCAGGCTTTATTCTCTCCAACTTCATGGCCCAGAGTGTGAATCCTCTGCATAATTGCGTGAAGGCCTGTGTGGATACCTGTGCAGGTGACCAATGTTCATGGGAAGTAACATGTGAATCTGTTATACATACTGCCTGACTGATTTTCTTGAGCTACCCAGACCTGTTTGCTCTGCACACACCTGAATGTCATGCCCAGCAATCACTCTTGCAGTCCGTTTACGGGTGACACGTGGTGGTCTGCTTCATACGGGGTTTATCTTCATAGGAGCTGGAATGAGAAAAGCCTTAATTTAGAGCAGGAGGTTGTATTTGATGATCTTCTGATCCTTGTTAGCCCAAATAATCTTTTATGTGAGTGAATGAATGTGAACTATAAAAGTCTGTCTCAGATATTCCTGAATCTGCCAAGAGTACGAGTGAAGTTTGCAGAAAGCCTGAAAAGAGCACAGGCTCTTATTTGGGTCTCAATCAGTTTGCATTTGGTAATTATAGCTGTCAGTGCACCTTGCTCAGTCTTTGATCCTTGTCAGCTAACATTTACTTAGTATAATCAAAGTCATGTAAATTACAGCATATTCACCCTGTCCTGGAATTACTGGTATTTTCAGGTAGTGCCTTCTCTCTTTCTCTTTCTCTCCCTTCTTCCATTTCTCCTTTTTTACGCCTTGAAAGGAAGAGCTTTGGTTGGCAATTTGTGGACTTCAGATCTGAAAATCAAAGAGTAGGCCAGTCAGGGTTGGAGGAGGAGAAGAATAGCTTAAAAGTCTGTGCTGGGAAGGATGAAAAAAGGACAAAATTGGACCAGATAATGGCACCTCCGAAAGTTGTTCCAAAGGGCACCTCTGCCTGAGATAAGGGGCACTAGTTCAGCACTTCTAGTACTCACCATCCAGCAGCATGCAAGATGTTTCTGTCGTGGATAACATGGAACTGAGTTGGGCCTCCCCCCTCCTCCTGTTACATCAGGGGTGCTCAAACTTTCAACTTTAGGGATGCTGGACCTTTAACAAGTGTATAGAAGAGAGAATTTCAGCAGGTGTAGCTTGTCATCTGTGGGATGACAAGTTGCACCTGCTGCAATTCTCTCTTCTATAAACTTGTTAAAGGTCCAGCATCCCTAAAGTTGAAAGTTTGAGCACCCCTGTGTTACATCCTCTCCAAAGAGTGAGTGGGAATGTGGGAAGAAGGATGCTGGGGATGCTATGCTTTGAAGCAGGATGCCTTTTCTGTAAAATCCGGGGTGCTTTGAAATGGAAAAGTACTTCTTGAAGTCCAGCCTTTAAGAGCCTTCTTGTAAGAGAAGTGTGGAATTGTTTGAAGTAAAATGGAGAAGTCAGAGGTCTGTCCAGCCAGAAGAATAAAACTGACAAAGTAGATACAGTGGGAAAGTTACTACTGGGAACTAAAAAAGAGTAATCCTCAGGTGGACTGTTACCTGATGAGCTCAGGGGCTACAAGGACAGGGACCGGGTGCTGTCAATTTGGAGTTAGGCCAGGCAATGAATAGACTGATCATGACTCAGCAGAATTAAGAGTATTTGATGGGACCGCACCAACAAGGGCTTTAGCTATTTAAAGCTATAGACACACCTCATCTTTTGTAAGATGTAACTGTAGAAGTGTGTTTTATGGGATGCTCTGGCCGTTTGAGCACCAACCCTGTGCATTGGGACTCTGAGAATGTAACTGTAGTTAGTAACTAGTTATGTTGTTTTCTGCTGCCTTTAAAAAGTATGTATCTCATTCATTGTTTTGGAACCCTCCTTTTAGAGGCCCAGTTTGTGTGGGGGGGGGGAGGGATTTCCCCTTACTTACTAACATGGGAAAGCTTTAAGCCATTTCTGCCCAATGTTGTATATATGCAACAGGGGATCAAAAGTGTACACCTGCGGGCTGGGCAGAAATGGGTTAATGAACTTTTTAAGCAAGTTACTGGAGTGTGTGCTTATTGGTTGACTAGAGGGAACTGTGGTACGCTGATGGAATCTTGGAAGGTCTGGGTTAAAATACCCGAGGACCCTCTAATTTCCCCTCCTTGTGTGTGCAGCCAGAGCCTTGGAGGTGGAGAGGTGTAGGCAGGAAGAAGGTGGAGGGAAGTGGTGATGATGTTGTTGTAAGGAGGTGGGGCTTGGGTGTTTAAAGTGGAAACTACAGCCACTGTTGCCCTGGGGACCCTGGACACCTTGGCCCCTCAAGCCCACAGCATTATGAAGCCAATGGAAGAAGCTGTGTTCAGTCAGCATTGACAAATCCTGTTGTTATTGCAAGGATGTCCCAGGCAAAAGGTGCCTTGTTCTCCCCAAGACAGCCTCTCCTTAGCTAGCTGGTGTCAGTGTCTGGATGAGCCTTAACCATCCAAAAGAAGAGGATGACATGCAATAAACAGAGTCCATCAAATTGAAATCAAATTGATCACTGTGTAGGAATTTCTCCATGATAGTTCTGTTCACAGAGACCCATGTGGCCATCAACTTCCATAGCATCTGCCAGAAGGTGAAGGCATTTTTATGAAGGCCTTTCTGGGTATTGAGTGATTGTTACCTTTTTCTTTTTTCAATTCAGTGGGGCTTATGCCAAACAGCCTCCCCCTGCTGCTTCCACTCTTTGGACACGAAACATCTCAGTCTCTGTTCTCCACCTGTAAAATGGGGGGATTTTACCCTACCCTACAATTCAGTAAAGATTGGACACACTGCATGAGAAAGGTGTTTTGTGCATGATAATTAAATGACAGATAACAATTGTTTGACGTAAAACCCAAGAGGAGATGATGACCACCACTCCGGAGCTGACAGATTGGCAGGCAGGACCAGTCTAACATTTCTGTCCTGCACATATTTGCTCGTTATCTCAGGGTTCTAAAGTCATTTATTTTTCCATTTTTTTTTCCTTTTGTTGGGAATACATTGGCAACAGCTGAAGATAGTCAGTTGTTCCAGTTCTCTCTAACAGCCCTAGAATACACCATTGCGTATCCTGCATGTTTGAAAAAGGTCAAGTGGGTCACACAACTGTGACTGGGGAACATACAAGCAGCCCACTGACTTGCAATATTTTGGGCATTTATTTCTGCCGTACGAACAAGGCCCAAATAGGAAATGTCTTCTTCAAAAACAGTCTTCCAGACCTGACTAGGATGACCATCTATAGAATGTGAACAAACTTGTGATTGCGTGTTAACAACTGAAGCTGCAAGCTAGAGGTTGCTTCCACTAGGGTGACCAGATACAGTAAAATACCTGTTCCTTTAACCCTAACCCGCCCTCCCATAGTTAAAGGATAAAAATAGAGGCTTGAGTGGCTGATAAGGCAAAACTTTTTTTTTTTTAGTCTCCTAAAGTTAGGTGGATCCCAATAGAGTGTCATTTTAAAAAATGGGTCTTGGGGCTAAGAAGTTTGGGAACCACTGTCCTAATTTGAGACAATATATGGGGAAAGGAAGGAAAGAAGACATTGTTCAAGCTGCCCTGCACAGCTAGTTTTGTATGTCACTGTTAGGAGATAAATGTTAAAATAAGCATTCCCAAACTTTTTAGCACCGGGACCTACTTTTAAAAAATGGCACTCTTTTGGGAACCGCCTAGCTTTATGAGATTAAAAAAAAGTTTCACTTTACCAGCTGCTCAAGCCTCTGTTTTTATCCTTTTTACTATTGGGGCTTTTAGAACATTTGTTGAGCTCCACATGCATCAGATCAGGATGATTCAGGTTGCCTTGTGTTCCCCTTCACCTGGCCTTCAATGTGCCTTCCAGGCACATTTGCCTACTCACAAGTAAACACACATGTGTGGTTCAGTTTTCCTTTCCATAGAGTTCAGTACAGTTTTCCTTGTCAGCTTAGAGGGGGGGACTTCCTTCTCTAGTGTTTTGGGGAGCTGTATTCATCGGATCAGGACCATTCTGGTGGTATTGTATTCCCCTCAACCTGTCCTTCAAAGTGGATCAGACACATTACCTATTTGTGGGTAAGCATGCATGTGCTGCTCTGTTTTGGTTTCTATAGGGCCTGATACATTATTAGCTTTTTTGCAACCCACCAAAAATTGGGTCGCAACCCACTGGTGGGTCCTGACCCACAGTTTGGGAACCACTGTGTTAAAACATTTATTTGCTGTCTTCAGTGCCAATTCTTCTTCTTCTCCTTTTTTTAACCCAGTGAACAGCAGTAAGCACATAGTAAGAAAATACCGGGGCCATCTTCGAACGAAGATTGAATCTGGGGAAGGCACCATCCCAGCCCGATGTCACAGTGCGGTCCAAACGTGGGATGGCATCCTTTTGGGGGAACAGCTAGTCACAATGTCTTGCACAGACAAAATTGCCAGGTAACATTACATGTAAAATGTAAAAGAGGAAGCCATGAGCATGGAAATGTCATTGATATCGCAAATGACTATGTTTCTGAGTAGCAAAAGAATGTGATTCTTTGAGAAACTGTAGAGCTTGCCGTACCATCTCCACCATTAAAGACTTGCATGTGCATTGATGTGACCACTGACTTTAGTGCTGGGAAACACTTTGTGTGTTCTGGGCCACAGAGCAAACCCTGATGCTTCAAAAAACGGTGCTTGTGGAAAACCCCATATCCCCATCAGAGTTCTCATATATGCACTGAGTCATCAGACGGAAACCATCATGCTTTTGAGGCATTTGCTAGCTTGGATTTGTTCTTGGGTAACTGCCTTTTGCCTCAGTATTCTAGAATGGTGGTTTTCAAACTTCCTGCCTTCTTGTAAGCCTTTCTCAATGACTTACCTGCTGAAGAACCAGTATGTATCTGCTGCAGAACCACTGGACAATTGTATAGGATTTGTATTGGCAACCTTCAGTCTCGAAAGACTATGGTATCGCGCTCTGAAAGGTGGTTCTGGCACAGCGTCTAGTGCGGCTGAAAAGGCCAATCCGGGAGTGACAATCCCTTCCACACCGGGAGCAAGTGCAGTCTGTCCCTGGTCTGTCTCCCTGGCTATGGGCCTTCCTTCTTTGCCTCTTTGCCTCAGACTGCTGGCAAAGTGTCTCTTCAAACTGGGAAAGGCCATGCTGCACAGCCTGCCTCCAAGCGGACCGCTCAGAGGCCAGGGTTTCCCACTTGTTGAGGTCCATCCCTAAGGCCTTCAGATCCCTCTTGCAGATGTCCTTGTATTGCAGCAGTGGTCTACCTGCAGGGCGCTTTCCTTGCACGAGTTCTCCATAGAGGAGATCCTTTGGGATCCGGCCATCATCCATTCTCACGACATGACAGAGGATGTATAGGATTGTACAGGATTGTACATGTATAGGATTACAACGAATGTTTTAGGATGCAGTCACTTCAGAGTACTGGGTACATTCCTCTGTACATTATTCTTGTACAAACTGAGAGTGCTCTAGAGCAGTGGTTCTCAAGCTTTCAGTGTCGGGACCCACATTTTAGAATGAGAATCTGTCAGGACCCACCGGAAGTGATGTCATGGCCAGAAGTGACATCATCAAGCAGGAAAATTTTTAACAACCCTAGGCTGGAATCCTACACACACTTACCCTGCAGTGACTATCATTGTTAAAAATATATAGACAGTAACTTGTTAAAAGTACAGAGGTGTCACATTTCCCTAAATGCAGTCACATAGCAGTCTAATATATTAAAAATAAAATATTGAAATGAATGGGGACCCACCTGAAATGGGCTCGCAACCCACCTAGTGGGTCCCAACCCACAGTTTGAGAAACACTGCTCTAGAGCACCCCCTGTGGCTGTGCCTTGTAAAAGAAGATCAGTCAGCGAATGATCGTGTAGCCCAGTGCCAAGCTCAAAATGTTGCCCCAGAAGTGATGTCACAACCGGAAGTGACGTCACACTTGGGCTTTTTAAAAAGTGAAAATTGGGAGGAACCCACCTCCTCCCCCCAGTTGCTCATCACCTACTTGGTCTGCTGCCTCTCCCAGTGGCATAGCTAAGGCATCTATCTGCTACCTGGGGTCAAAGAAGATTTTGTAGCCCCCCCTCATGCATGCTAAAATCAAATTTAATTAAGGAAATAAGTAAAAAGTTATTGGTTCCATGCTGTATCATAATAACATCTTATTGGCACTCAGAACAATCAGTCTCATAGGTCGGTTTGGAGTGAAGCAAATCCACTTTTTATTCCACAAGACAGTTGTGTTTTCATTTTCTGGTTAATTGGTCATAACTTTTGTTAGAATACTGATATTCTAGTGCAGTTTGTTTCATTGCACTCTGCATTAAATTATCTTTCCAATTATATATAACATGATGGTATTATTCATACATACCAAGATTTTCACAATTTTGGTCACTAGTGTGAAGCTCAGCTTGTTGCCCCCCTAAAGCTTGATGCCCGGTGCAGCTGATCCCCTGCATCCCCTGCACCCCCTTAGCTATGCCACTGAGATCAGTCATTGGCCAAACTTTGCTCAGGAAGCCTTGTCCACCATCACTGATCTTCTAATTAACATAGTTTCTTAAAAAATTTCAGCATTCCCTGGTACAGAGTTTGAAAACCATCATTCTGGAGGCTCTCTTGGATGTCCACTGAATAATCTCAGCTAATATTTAATGATAGGGTTTGACACTCCTTATAAGAGGATAAGGGAGTTACCTCATTTATATAGAAGGACCATCGCTCAGTGCTTTGCATGCAAAAGATCCCAGCTTCAGTTCTTAAAATCTGCAGGTAGGGCTAAGCTGAGGAAACACTCCCCTCTGCAGCTCTGGAAAGCCTCTGCCAGTCAATATACATGTTACTGATCAGGATGGACCAATATATATGCTCATGTGTATAGTTCTTGCACAAAACTATACACTATGTATGTGTATAGTTCTCAATATATATTTTCACGTGTATAATTCTTGCACAAAAAAGGATAGAATGTAATGCATGCACATAAGAGCCTCAAGAGAAACATAATACTTTATGAAGAAAAAAAAAATCTGATGGTTTGATGTCTCCGGCAGAACAATGTTATTTTTGCTCTTCCTTTCCCTAGATGGCTTGTTTGAAGTCTATAGTGTTATTCAATCATGATGAGTTTTTCTGTGGTTGAACAGTTATAGGAATAATAAAGTGCAATGCATTGAAATAAACTGGCACATAGACAATGAAATAGTCTCAAACTCATGTGGATTCACCCACTCTTCTCCTGTTGCCGTACATTGCCATAAAGAGATAAGGGAGATATCTCCACCACTAGTTTCACTGTGATAGTAAAGAGCAAGGTTTCAAAATCAAATCTCAAACCGAATAGAATAACAAATTAGAGCTTCCAAGCCAAAATGTTGCTGCCTCTGTGGTTTTCTGAATGTCAATAGAGAGTAAATTAAATATAAACTCAGAAACCAGGATAATATTTAATATTGATGGGAAAGTCAATTGCAGTATAGAGTATCCAGGACTGCTTTTCACCAAACAAATCTGCCTTTATCCACCACTTAATCACTCTGGAATATTTCAAGATTCCTGACACACCTCCACAATGGTAAAATAATGCAATGTGTTGTCATGTTCTAGGCTTCCAGCAGATCAAAAGCAAAAGCTCTGTTTGGATAGTCAAAACATTCTAATCGCTGATTACACCTTACACCTGCTAGAGGAATGGAACAAAAAAAGCGCCCCTGTGAGCATTCCTACCCTACTGTATTGTCTCTAGACACAGCATACTCATCTTGTGAAATTACTTGCTCCCACTTCATGTCTTTGGGTGCTTTCAGTGGGGGGGTGAGCAAACTCTCGACAGGCACATACTGTGTTACGTGGTGAGTATTGCAACACATTTTAGGGAGAACAAGAATTCACTGTTGGGATGTCCCTGTGGCAAGTGTAATGTGTGACCCATCTTAAAAGAGTTGTTGCAACTTTTGAAAGCTTCACTGGCTTCCTGTGCCTTTCTGCGTGCAATTCAAAGTGCTGGTTTTAACCTGTCAAGCCCTCTACAGCGTGAGACCAGACTAGCTCAAGGATCCACCAGAAATGTGCTGGGATTATCTGGGGAGGTCGAAGTTCTCCTGCTACTAAGGTTAGCTGGGAAATGTATCCCTTGCATCATAAAGGAAGGAAAGGGCTATTGTTGTTCCTACTCAGAGAAAAAGATGAGCAACAACTAGAGAAGATCTCTAGTGAAGTTTGCTTATGCTTTCCTAATATCTTGATTGCTTAATTTCTCTGTGCCGTGACAATTCTTCGCACTCTGATTTGAAGGACTTTTAGATTAAAATTGTTTAAATGATAGGTGGCACTGGGTGTCAGGAACAGGCATAAGAATAAGGACCAAAGGCTATTGGCACAGTCCATTTGGAAAGGGATGTTTCCGCTATCCCTTCTAGATTTCGGAGTGAGGTGTTTTCCCTGTTCCTCTCTTTTGTTGTACTTCGATTGGTCTTCATGCAAATGCTGGAAGCATTGTGACTGACATATGGTCCTCCATGCCAAAGAAATCCATTTCCCCTCATTCCTCATAGCCAAGAAGAAGGACATCCATTGTTATGCTGCTCTTACCATCAGTGGTTTAGCTAAGGTATCTGGTACCTAGGGGCACAAAAATTTTTAACACCCCCCAAATGTTTAATATCCCCCATTAACATCATGAGGGGTGTCTTTGAGGCCCCCTCAAGACATGGTACCCAGAGCAATGTACTCCTCTAACCCCCACCCCTTAGTTCCACCACTGCTTATCCTACAAGGATGGGATAACAGAAATGCTTCCATAATAATGAATATCTATCCTAAAGTTAGCAAACAGTTGAATGGAGACTACTGTATCCAGATGAAACCAACCCAGTCCTGCAGATCCATAGGAACTCCCAAATATCATGAGCACTTACAAGATGTTTAGTGGTAGATTTTAGGCAAATCTTTTAAATGCCAATGGAAAGATGGCTCCCTTCCAAGATACCCTTTGTAAATTCATGCATTGACTAGCTTTGCTTTGACTGGAAGTTAATGTTCAAATGAGCTTGTGTTTGCACAAATACTCGTAAGATTTTTTTGACAAAATTCTCCTTGGAGTCAATTCCCCTTTAGGGGCTTTAAACGATTTAGAGGAAAAATTTGATGTTGAGAGCCCCGGTCATCGTCGCTTGAAAACCACCTATTTTGCATGCCTTTCAAAGGGAAAGAAAACCAGAGTAGCAGTTTTCTGATATACTGGAAAGAATTACTGGAGTCAAGAGAATAATGCACAGTTAATAATTTATCCAACAGCTGTTATCGTATTTCCTTGCTCACAAGGTATTTGTAAGGAAAAAAAGCCGTTTCCTCCATTTGATTATCATTCGAAGCATTCAGCAGTTTTGGAGTGTGCTGAAGATTTCATCACAAGTAAATTCTCTGTTAGCATTCAGGACCACCTTTCATACAGAGAGGTGTTCTCTTGAGCTATTAGTAAACTTGTGTAGCGCTGGGTTTCAGACTGTCCACACTCACTTACTGCAAGTCTCCATTCTTTTTGCTGTTAAAAGTCCTGAAAAGCATTAAAATACTTCAGAGCCACTTTACAGAATACAACCGAAATGAGCTGCATGTTAGAGAAAAGCCACTAGAGAAAGCTAAAAAATACTATTGTGTTTACAACTCTTTTAAAGCCATACTGTGCATTATATTAAGATCATTATCCTAAAATGAGACCTGTCCTTTTCCGCCCTGCAAAAAATAGATCTAGGCAGCCCCTAATGCAGAGTGTAATTGCAGAGATGACCAACAACCCAATCCTACCAAAATCCACCCCCTGCCGATGCAGCCACACCACCAGAGCTCCTTCAGGAAACATTTGTTCCCTTACCTGGGGGTAAACCCTTGCTGCCATGCTGGGTTTACTTAGACCTGTGCCAGTAATTTAGCTGGCACAAGTCCAAGTGGACACAGGAAGATAGATCAAGGCTGGGAAGGGTGGTAGGATATAGGCAGCACTGCTGCCACAAATACTGCCCGCTTCCTGGCCTTGATTGACCTTCTCCCTGCCCCAGTCTCTACCCCATTCCTCCACTGCCCCATTCTGTGCACACCTGCCTTTCTTTCCCCCTCTGCACTGACTTACTGGCATCAGGGATCATTGCGAGGTCACTGGTGCACAGCAATAGCCACTCACCCTTTGCAAAAGAGGCCCAGCTGTGCAAAAGGGCATGTCACCTTTTGCAGCAGCTGTAAAGGACCTTGTGCTGTAGTTCCAGCAGTGCAAGGCCTTGTGTTGGGGCCTAACACTTCTGCCTGTGCCATTTCCTCACTGAAAATCATTCTTCTCTCCCTTCCCCATGGGTATTTGCAGGAAATAATCTTTTTTGGGAGAGTAATTTTCAATAGAAAAACCATACGGGGGGAAAGTGTTAACATTCAATAAGCAGTTGTCCCAGTGTGACTTTTTGTGAACAAAAAGAGAGAACCTCAAAACTAGAAGTCTCTCTTAATAACAAGCTTAACACACGCCGTAATTTGGTCCTTAGTGCTCAAGTGTCAAACACATCTGTTGGCTAGGGAACAACTTAGACAAGAAGCCACTTCATATTTCATATTAATGGAAGTGGAAATCAATTAACTCAGCCAGCTCCCCAACTAAAGGCAGGCTGTGTACATGATCCAAGTCAATTTGTGATCTCCTCTCTCTCACTTAACCCCGTTCTGCATCAATCAGAATTTGCCCTCCATCTTTCACTACAAGATATCAAAAGATGAACCACCTACTGCTAAAATACAGATCAAAACTTAATGCAGTAGTTCCACTTTCAAAACCAATAATAGCTGAATTGTCGTATAACTAGAAAAGCAGCAGGTGTCCTGAAGAATAGAGACTACCATGAATAACAATCCCCATTGCGTGAAAATGTAGGAGAAAGCTTTAATCATCGTCGGCATGATCTTCCAACACAGTAAACAGGGAAGGCTTATGGACTATGCACTTGGACTTGCCCAGGCCCTGCTTCCATACAGACTTTGCTTATTTCTGTGCTTTGTGTAGTCCAGGATGCTCAGGAGTTTGGATGTCTTGGATTCATTGTTGCTCAGGATAAATCTTGGGTTTTATTGACCACTTCTTACTGGAAACAGAGGCTGAAGATTACCAAAAAGAAGTAGTAATAGTAGTAGTAGTAGTGCTGCCTGTATTCTATCACCCTTCCCAGCCTTGATCTGTCTTCCAGAGTCCACTTAGATATCTGCCAGCTAAATTGCTGGCACAGGTCTAAGTAAACCCAACATGGCAGCAAGGGCTTACCCCTGGATAAGGGATCAAATGTCCCCTTACCTGGAGGAGATCTCTGGGACTGTCCCCCTTGCTCCAGTGATGTGACTACATCGGCAGCCCCTCTGTTGTTCAAGGCTGCCATATGATGAGGGAGGGTCCACTTAAAACAGTGGTTCCCAAACCACCTGAAGGGGCTATAGTGAACTCACAGGGGCGCTGTGGGACATTCCTGATGGCTTCTTCCCAGCTCTCCTGGGCACTACCACCTTGGATAATGCAAAATCTTGTGCAATCCATGATGGCAGGTCCTGGGAGAACCAGGAAGAAGAGGCTGCCATGAAAGAAGGGTGAGTGACCACTCTACTTTTGGGAACCACTTACTTAAAAGATAACCTTTCAGCACCTAGGCCTGTTCCTGAAGCAAACACCCCGTTTTTCCAGTATCCGAGCCAATTCTGTAGCAAATTCATGAGTGAGCACTAAATGCATGAGAATGGTTTTGTGTCACCTACTGAACAGAAGACTTGCCCTTCCCAAATTTTTTCTGTTTCGTTTCTGGCCTTTCAGTTATTGACAGATGGGAACCTCATATATTTCTAAAGGGATTATCTAAACTGAAAACCAAAGGAAGGATTTTCCATCTTCTGCAATAAAAAAGAATCCCTGAGGCAATAGCAGTAAGCAAAGAGAGAGACCTTTCTCTTTTAAGCCCTAAGCACCTGTTCTTTCCCTCCCCATGTTAAAAACATGGAGACACTTCAGAATCAGCAATATGGCCGGTTTTTGTTGCTGAGGAAGAGAATGTGTTTTTTAAAATCTAAAGCAAAATCCATGCATAGCAGCCCAGTCAACAATGTGATTGAATTAAAACCTAAGAAATTTAATTTTTTTACCAGTTCAGCCCACTGAATGCAATGGGACTGAGGGCCCAATCCTGTCAAACTTTCCAGCACTGGAGCTGCCGTGATTTAGCCCCAAGTTAAGGGGACAAATGTTCCCATACATTGAGGAGTCCTCTGTGACAGCCTCCCTACCAAGGACACAGTGCATGCCCCTCAGCACAGCTGCACTGGCGCTGGGAAATTGGATAGGATTGGGCCCTAAATTGGCTTAAATCCAATAAGTGCAGGTAAACTAGATTGTGAGTCCAGTTACCTGTGTGCACAGAAGTCCATTTTTCCTTTATGACAAAAGTTATTTAAAATGATAAGTTATCTGAGAAGGGAACATGTCCTTGAAAGGGGCATTTTTAAAACCGTGTGCAATTAGGAAAAAAAAAACCCGTAAAACAATCCATCATATGTCTTCTTACCAAGACAAGTCACTTTGATATATTGAGAGCTTGGAAAGTAACAGTGCATTTACTCTGCATAATAAAGTTAATTTCGAAATGCTGCCTGTGGAAACAGCAGTAGAATCACAGCTGCGTTCTTGGGCAGACATACCCCCCTCTTCCGAAATTAAGATCGCCATTGATATTTTTGTTTCTGAGGAGGATAAATACCACACATACTACTGTACGGTAAGTATGAGGCACCAAAAAGCTCATGAAACGTAAGAAGCTGCCCCATTGATTCTCAGCAGCTGTCAAGTAGGTGAGTGCTAAGTTGAGGCACAGCCCTGTCAGGCCAGTCACTCAAGATGAATACAGTAAATCAGCCAAGGGGAGGTCAGGGAGGGCTTCCACTTCACCTACCGAATACTATCACTTCAACTTTAGGACCAGTGGCTCCCGGGATACACTATCACAGGGGTGCTCAAACTTTCAACTTTAGGGATGCTGGACCTTTAACAAGTGTATAGAAGAGAGAATTGCAGCAGGTGCAACTTGTCATCCCACAGATGACAAGCTGCACCTGCTGAAATTCTCTCTTCTATACACTTGTTAAAGGTCCAGCATCCCTAAAGTTGAAAGTTTGAGCACCTCTGCACTATCAGAGGGCAAAGGCAACCTACTTCCAGGATAAAATGGATCAAATGGCAGCTGCCCTGGCACAGGTGAAACTGATCCAACACTTGGCTTCCATGGGATTTATAGCAAACTAATCTATGCTGCAGATACACAGTCTGCAGGAACCCTAGATTTCAAACATTAAAACGTCCTAGGCTGCAATCCTAACCACACTTTCCTGAGAGTAAGCCCTATTGAACAAAATAGGACTTACTTCTGAGTAGACCTGGCTAGGACTCTGCCCTTAGTCTTACAGCCCAGTCCTATAGGCCTTCTTCATTAGTGCTGATGCAAAAGACCCAGCAATAGCAGAAATGCTGTTGTGCGCGACAGAGCCATTGGTAGAAACAGCTGGTGACTCTACACACCATCGTAACTGACTGGATGCTCTGTGGGTGTTAATAAGTTGGCAGCAGGAGTGGGCTGTGGGCGGGGAAGGGAGGGGGACGAGCAGGACATTCTGAGTGAGGAACCAGGGGTGTGTCAGGATAGGGATGTGGTAGATCTGGTGGCAGGCATGCATGCCAGGTCCTTTCTCCATAACCCCACCCCAGAATGCCCTGGTTGTCCTTGAACTTATGCAAGATCCATAGCTGGTGTGGGTCCAAGACCCAAAGGCTGCCAGAAAGCCTACGCCTACCCAGAAGGCCTACTTACCACTGTTTTTCCTTCTTGTCATCCCACCTCCAGATTATACAGCACAGCCTCCATTGGTGCAGCTGCTTACTATGGCATGGTGGGGGGATAGGATTTGACTACCTGTTTATTAATTGGGGTTTTAAACCTATACTGAATTTCAATCCAATGTCATATATAATTTACTGCTATTCCCAGCAGTGGTGCTCCACATGAGCTTCAGAGCAGTTCTGCTAAAAACAGCTATGCAATGGACATGGTAAAGAAACTGAGTCTCCACTGGTAGAGGCAGTACCTGTCCCCACCAACGCTGACCCCATCCTTTCATGGGAGCTCTGAATAACCGGTTCTGGGTTCTAGCAAGGGAGAAGGGCTGCCATCCTCATGCCCTGATGGGGGTTTCTGCCATCTTCATGCCCTGCTTGTGGGTTCCCTGGCCACCATCGAAATCAGGATGCCAGACAACATGGCTCTTTTGCCTTATCCAGGAGGGCTTTTCTTAAGACTAATGGAATACCAATGACATATAAACATTTTTCTGTACAGTCGCTTTTCTTCTTCCTTTAAAGTTACTTAATAAGGCCGATATTTTCAAGTCAGTGCCCGACTTTTTTCAGGTCAGTGCCCAAAATACTACAGATATTGTGTGCATATTCCTACCCTACCCCAAAACAAAATATTGAAGTTGTATCCAAAGAAAATGAAACCTGCCTAAGCTCTGTTGAAATCACTAAAACAGGCAAGTGGTGAATACCTACTCAGTGATCTCCATGGTGCTTACTGATCAGAATTCACTTTTTTTGGATATACCATCAATTGCGTTCAAGCGCTTTTGCTCTGTTGGTAAATAATTCTCAGATTGCTTTACATTCACAGAATTTTTGCTCTGTTTCCTGTGCTTTTGTTCTTGGATTTTTTCCCCATTATAATAAGATGTGGGAATAAAGCCAATCCATATTTCTGGAAGAAGTGACCACATGAACCCCTGTTCCCCTCCTTCATGAAGTTATGCAAATCTGATAGGCTAAAGCAAACATTTCATAAAACCAACAACTGTTTAAACGGTGGGACTAAATTGTTTGTATATAAATATTACCTTTTATCTTCCATTTGAGTTTTATGTAGGATGAACACATTACTTTAATGATCTGCATTTAGAGAGGGACGGTCTCACTGAAATCCTCCGCAGCCAGATGGCTGCCTTGTCTTCCATGAGATTAAAAGATGTTTCTCGTTTGCAGACCTTGCTTTGGAGGCAAATTAATATAGCCAACTAAATTGCCTGTGGTTTGCTTTTTTTCTGTTTGGAATAAAATTTAAAAAGAACTTCTGAAAGCAATTTTTGTCACAGGTTCCGTGAGCAGATTGCTCTCCAGGTACGGCATGCTGGTTTTAAACATTCGGTAATTAATGGAAAGTATTTTGTGTTAATTGACTGCTTCAGGAAAGGGAAGTATAATGGCTCCTTATTAATCATGGAAAGAGACATGCAGCATGGAGGCACCGCAATTATTGCACTAACGGTTGAGAAATGTTAATTAATGAAAAGAACAATGTTGTAAGAAATTAGCTACATAATGCTTCCTGCTGGTACAGATTTTCACTTTAAATGCATTTTTTTTAGCATGGCAACCACTGGATGTTGCCTTAAATAGCAAAATCTCTCTAACCTTTTTCTGTAGAACTCTAAAATGTCATCAGTATTTGGCCTTTTATGGACCACTAAATGCCACACAATGTTCTTCGTATGGACTACTGTGTACAAATGGGATAAAATAAAGCATTACATATTAAGTTATTTGAAAGGGAAATAATAAATATTGTTTCATTTATGCATACTCCCCAAAAGCCTAACGCAATAGGAAAGTCTTAACTTCCTTCCTCAAGACCGGTAGGGAGCTAGCCCTGTGGGCTTCAAAGAGGAAAGCAGGGTGCCATCAAATTCGAATTCCACAAGCAGGGTGCCATCACACAAAAGGTTCTGACAAAAAAATCTCAGAGAAGGAAGGCATCTGGAGCAGGACCTCACTTGAAAATGTCAATACACAAGGAGGCACATATAGAAAATTATATTCTTTAGGCTCCTCTGGACCCAAATTGTTTAAACCTGTAAATTTTGAATTGGTCATCCCACCCAAAGCTTTCCCCCTCAGCTTTAATTTTAACTGGGGTGTTCCTGACTCATAGTTCAGTTTCTTAGCCACTAGGCTACTGTCAGAGCTGGGCAGCTGTCCCAAACCTGTGCAGCTGGAGATCCACCAAACTGTGTTAAGTGTCAGCTGCATATTGTGGTCTGCCAGGTGCTTGAAAACCCCTCTGTGTTTGCTGTCCCTAAAGGAATCCTTCTCCCTTAAATAGTGTAAGATTCCGTGGCATTTGCTCAAGGTTCCAAATATTTGTTTCTGAAGTTAAAAAATTATTGGGAGGGGAGAACCCCAAATTGCTTCATCTCATGCTTTGTCCTCCCAAAGTTACTTCTTTGTCCTTTTCCTGCCTTGCTGAATGGCTTCTCACTGATGACTTTCTTTTCCAGATGGAATGTCCTCGGGTTGCAAGGGGCTCTCCTTAGCCACTTCATTGAGCCTGTGTATTTGCATAGTGTTGTTGTGGGAAGCCTCTCACACACTGGTCACCTTTCACGGGTAATGAGCCATAGATTAGAAGATGTTGGTCAACTGCCAGCCTCATACCGGCGGAATCAGCTGCTCCTCAGTGGTAAGCACACACTTGCTTGGAAACAGAAATGGTCTCCTTTCCCCTTGCTCACACTGCTGGGCTTCTACAAGAAACCATAGGAAGTGACTCTCACCGCTTATAGCACTTGATTCCTGCCCCTTTTTCTTTGGTACTACTGATGCTGCTGTCTTCTGTAACACAAAACTGAAATGCCAAACCCTGCCTCCATTCCTGATTGGGGTAAATGTCCTTCCCAGCAAGAATTCTGGTCCCAAGAATATCCACCAATAAAATACTAATGCGCAAGTCTAGAAAGGCTCTAGTCCTGGGATCGGCAACCTGTGTTTTTAGAGCCGCATGCGGCTCTTTCACCCATCTGCTCTGGCTCCTGCAGGCTGGGATTTAAAGGGGCAGGATGGGCGGCTGCTGCTCTGGCTCCTGCAGGCTGGGATTTAAAGGGGCAGGATGGGCAGTGGCTGCTTTCCCCTTGGGCGGAGGGGGAGATTGTTTTGTGCAGGACGGGCTGCTGCTGCTTTCCCCTTGGGGGGAGCGGGAGATTGTTTTGTACTGCAGGGGAGGGAAAGGGGGGCTTGGCTGCTCCTGCCTGGGAAGATGATGTGCTGGGGCTTCGCCTGCTCCTGTAATGCGCTGTGCGCTCTCTGACGTGTATATGGTGAGTGTGGCTGACAGCAGCCAGGCATGGGGACGTGTATACATTCAAATGTATACATGGGGACGTGTATACATTCATATGACGTGTATATGGTGAGCCCAGGCAGGGCTGCCTGGGTGCAGGAAGGCAGGGGCAGCTCCCAGGAGAGGGCAGAAGGCACCTGCAGTCCCCTTGTGGGCATCTCCTGTGCACACAGCTATGGGGTGGGGCTTGGCACAGTGAGGCAATGGGGATGACCTCACTTTTGTCTTGTAGGGCAATAGGTGAGGCAGAGCAGTGGGAGAGGGGGGGAGTGTTGACTTTGCAAGGGTGGGTCGGAGGGGAAGAGGGAGGCTGTGGAAGGGCTGCCTGTGTAACTCCATCTTTACCTTGCTTTTCTGGGGTGCCATGGGGAGCAGGAGGGCAGAGATGGGGCTGTGGGAGCCTTAGAAAGAGGTGCTTTTTCAGGAGCAAGAAAGATGGGGGTTGACCTGGGGGAAATGAAGAGTGCTAAATTCAAGGGTGCTGTCTTAGCATGCACCGTCCCAGTTTGTGCCCAGGGTGACCAGAGGTCCTCTTTTTCCAGGACATGTCCTATTTTTTAGCCCCATGTCCTGGAAAAGAACTTAAATGTCCTGCTTTTTTCTGTGAGCAGGCAACACATCCCCTCTTGTAATTAATAAATGATATGTAATACAGTTTTAAATTAGGCACATGAGATCAATAATACAATATATAATAAATATATAATCTATATATTGATCAATATATAATCAATATAGATGAGTGTTTTAAGCTTTTATTTTGTGGTCCTACATTTTTCTTCAATATCCTACATTTTAGGGTGACTCTTTTATTGTTATGACATCTGGTCACCCTGTGTGTGCCTCAGAGTGCCATCTCAGGGCCCAATCCTATCCAGTTTTCCAGTGTCGGTGCAGCCATTCTAATGGGGCATGCACTGCATCTTGTAGTGGGGAGTCAGTCACAGAGGCCTCCTCAAGGTATGGGAACATTTGTTTCCTTACATCTGGGCTGCATCAGTGCTGGAAAGTTAGATAGGATTGGGCCCTCAGTCAAGATATATCTATCTTGACAATAAGTATATTGTCTGGTTAGCACAGGAAGGGGAGCTTGCAGCAGATCATAAAGGTAAAAAAAAAAACTATATATGCAGTGTTATCTTCATTTTAGATGTCAAAAGGGTTTTGCGGCTCCCGAGGTTTTCTTTTCTCCGGAAAACGGGTCCAAATGGCTCTTTGAATGTTTAAGGTTGCCGACCCCTGCTCTAGTCCCTTAATGGATTGCTTCGGGCTTGAGCCAGTGCACCTACATATCACCAACAATCATTCCTTCTGATGGAATTCAGTGGTCAGAAAACCATTGGCCCAAATCCATCCTCATTGTTGCCTCTTCTTACCATTGCCTTCAGTAGACCACTGAAATGAAAAAGGATTTTGCCACACTTGGCATCTTGTGAGAGGTCTTCCATAAATTTATCAGCTGTCATACATAACCTAATGGTGTCCATGATTCCAGAAGACCTTAACTGCCTGAAATGGCTGAAACCTCCTTGTTTTTAAACATATGTAACTTATGGTTAAATCCTACCTAGGCCTTGCACTGGGCCAGAACCCGTTCTCTGACAGCTCAAGGACTTTTGCATTGCCATAAAAAGCCAGGATGCCATTGCATTCTTCTGGGCTGCTGGTTTAAATGGCCAGAGATGTGGCACTCACAACAATTGGACAAGGTCAACAGGCATGTGGATGCGGGAGAACCCATGGACATTATATAGCTGGACTTTCAGAAGGCGTTCGACACCATCCCTCACCAAAGGCTACTGAAAAAACTTCACAGTCAGGGAATTAGAGGGCAGGTTCTCTCCTGGATTGAGACCTGGTTGAAGACCAGGAAACAGAGAGTGGGTGTCAATGGGCAATGTTCACAATGGAGAGAGGTGAAAAGTGGTGTGCCCCAAGGATCTGTCCTGGGACCGGTGCTTTTCAACCTCTTCATAAATGACCTGGAGACTGGGGTGAGCAGTGAGGTGGCAAAGTTTGCAGATGACACCAAACTTTTCCAAGTGGTGAAGACCAGACGTGACTGTGAGGAGCTCCAGAAGGATCTCTCCAAACTGGCAGAATGGCCAGCAAAATGGCAGATGCATTTCAATGTAAGTAAGTGTAAAGTCATGCACATTGGGGCAAAAAAATCAAAACTTCACATATAGGCTAATGGGTTCTGAGCTGTCTGTGACAGATCAGGAGAGAGATCTTGGGCTGGTGGTGAACAGGTCGATGAAAGTATCGACCCAACGTGCAGCGGCAGTAAAGAAGGCCAATTCTATGCTTGGGATCATTAGAAAAGGTATTGAGAACAAAACGGCTAATATTATAATGCTGTTGTACAAATCGATGGTAAGGCCACACCTGGAGTATTGTGTCCAGTTCTGGTCGCCACATCTCAAAAAGGGCATAGTGGAAATGGAAAAGATGCAAAAGAGAGCGACTAAGATGATTGCCGGGCTGGGGCACCTTCCTTATGAAGAAAGGCTACGGCATTTGGGCTTCTTCAGCCTAGAAAAGAGACCCCTGAGGAGGAACATGATTGAGACATACAAAATTATGCATGGGAAGGATAAAGTGGATAGAGAGATGCTCTTTACACTCTCACATTTCTTTACTCCGCGTGTGATCAGTCTGTGGAACTTCCTGCCTGGATGCCTTTAAAAGGGGATTGGACAAGTTTCTGGAGGAAAAATCCATTACAGGTTACAAGCCATGATGTGTATGTGCAACCTCCTGATTTTAGAAATGGGCTATGTCAGATGCAAGGGAGGGCACCAGGATGCAGGTCTCTTGTTATCTGGTGTGCTCCCTGCGGCATTTGGTGGGCCGCTGTGAGATACAGGAAGCTGGACTAGATGGGCCTATGGCCTGATCCAGTGGGGCTGTTCTTATGTAACAATGGTTCCCAGAGGCTGTGCTGGTGTTAGTGGCAGTGGGGATAGGAAGCAAGATGCTAGGAGGCATTCTGGAGAAGGGAAGGGGAGGGGAGGGGCGGGAAGAGGGCTGGAAGGGTAGATCTTGGCAGCAAAAATACACGTTGTATCTCATTCCTGATTTTCTAGCCCACCCCTTCTGGCATGGGTCCAAGGAGACCCATAGGTGGCCAGAAGCCCTACCTAGTGGTAAGTAAAAAAGTTTACTTGTTTGGCCTTCCAATCATCCTCCCACCACCACCACAGCATGTAGGGCACACTCTGTTGGTGTGGCTACATGCTATAGCATGGCAGAAGATAGGATTGGGCTGTTAAGGTCATTGCTATATAGTGGCTTGAGAGCCAGAGTAGTGTCATGGTTAGAGTATTCAGCGAGGAGCAGAGAGACTTCTGTTCATGTTTTCACATGGTCCTGAGACTCATTGGTAACCCTGGACCACACTGTCTCTCAGCTTGTCCACCTCACAAGATTGTTTTGTGCTATCTTTATGTTCTTTGAGGAAGGGTGAGATAGAAATATCACTAAAAATAACGTGTCCCAGTTCACATAGCCAACTGGTAGGTGACCACTTGAAACTCAATCTTGTGGCAGTTGCATCACATAGCAAGTTATTCTTGTGCCTCCCCATATGATTCAGTTGATTTTAACTTTGAGTGGAAAAATCCCTGAGTTGGCAAGGCTAAAACTGCCCAGTTTTGGGAGAGCTGCCTTCGTATATGGAGCTTCCTGAGGATATGAACTGGACCATTGCGCTGGCTTATTTGATGACAAAGGCCTAGTGGAGTTCCTCTTTTAAAAGCTGCTTGCACCATTAAGCACCATTAAACATACCTTTGGCTGACCGGAAAGACCGTATAGTTGGAAGCAATCATTATCCAACATAACAATCTTTGCATTAGACTTGGCATTTGTGTATGTATATTATCTCTCATTCAAGGACCTTAAAGCACTTTATAAGCGCTAAAACCAGACTAGAGCCTCGGATCATAAAATTTACTTAAGAACAGATTTAAACCTATTCCCCGTTCAGTGATATGCTGAAGCACATCAGTACCAGGGAAGAACAAAACTAAATGACACAAAAATCTGCTGAGTGAGAGGGAGGGTGTCAAGTAACTGATGATGTCAGCGATCATCATGTCTCTTCCAAATGGAACAGTCTGCACAATAAGAGGATTTTTCACCTGTGAGACCTGGGGTGGAACTCCACACTGCACCAAACAGGGCTGACACTGAAAATTGTGGCCCAAAGCAAAATGGTCCCATTTCTTCTTGGAACATCCAAGCACACTTATCCATGCTGTGACATAACAATGACATCATTGTCTACATGTCTTTCTGCCTCCTCTCCACATCACTGGCTGCCATCAGCAGGGGCAGGCAGATGTACATTGTCATGGTATCGCATCATGGATTAGTGTGCCTAAACATTACAGGGAGAAGGCAGAGGACCGAACAAGAAGACTGTTGGGAAGCAACAGTGCTTGAGGGCTTCCTAGAGACATCAGTTGGCCACCATGGCCAACTGATCTGATCCAGCAGGTTCTTCTTCTTACGATCTGCGAAGAGCGCAGCCCCAGATGAACAAAACTCAAATTTTGCTTTCCTTAAGTATGTAATGCACATATGGAACCTACACTGGCAAGTATGTACATTTAATTTCCAATCAACTTTCTATCCTATACTGATATAGGAAGCTGTCCAGGCAGACCACTGCTCCAGCTAGCCCTGTGTGGTCTACTCTGACTTGGCAACAGCTCTCCAGTCTCTCAGGCAGAAAACTTTTCCATTCCTGCTACCTGAGATCCCTTCATGCTGGAGGTGCTGGGAATTGAAACTGAATCTTCTACATGCAACTTAGGTGCCACTCACCTATGGGTCCTCCATTTATGACCACTGTTGTACCTGGCACCTGGAGTATGAGAGAGAGGCTCAAAACCATTTTTACTGTCAAGATGTGAAAATGTTCTGAGGTTGTTCTTATTATGATAGTTTCTTCAGGATTTTCACCTGTGAAACCTCTATCCATGGGTTTTGTTCCTTCTGCCTCAGCAATGGTAGTCTGTTGGTAGTCAGTGTCCGGGGATAGCCTGCAATTTGCTTTTGTCTTCAGGGTTCAATGACACTGCACGTATGCAAAGCCCTCTTAATTTGACTGAGCGTTTCGCTTTCCTCTGGTCATTAGCTTTGCTGCATCTGTGTTTGTTCTGTGACCTGCGGCTTTATCCCAAGCAGGCCTTATCTGAGCATGTGCTGACATATTTTGGCACTCACTCCACTAAGCTTTTGGGCGATAGCTTGTCAGAGGCTGGCGCGTTAGTGTCAAGTCACACATTCAGATCTGCTTGCAGCCAGATCAGAAGCAGCTGAATAGCACCACTGGTGCAGCAGGGGACAACCACATTCTATATTTCCAGAATTGTTTTTTTCTAAAGCTACAAACTCATCAGTTATCTTGGTGAAAGAATTGACGCTGCTACTAACGTGACATAAATGCGATTACAAACCTCTTGTGAGATGATAACTCAATTACATTTTCACCCAAAGTCATCTGTATACAGTAGTTTCAGATGGGACCACTTAGCCAGGCAGTCAAATGTTACCTATGACAGGAAGCTCAGAAATGTCATGTATCTTTAACAAGCCTCCTATAACACAGGCCTACAAAACTGAGGGTCAGAAAAGTTTTTCCCAAACTTTATGGTGGTTTGATATGAATTTGGGGTGCCGATTCCAAAAATGGTATCCATTTTGCCCTATCACATCTAGTTTTGGAGATATAGTATAGCCTCTTTAGTGAACGCTTCGATTAGCTTCCTCGTGAGGAAGCCATGGTGTAGGCTTCCTCGTGAGGAAGCTGCTTGAACCATTCACTAAAGAGGCTATGCCGTATCTCCAAAACTAGATGTGATAGGGCAAAATGGATGCCATTTTTGGAATCGGCACCCCAAATATACCCAGGAATTGGTGTAACGTTTAAGGAAGCAAAATGTGTGTTGGCCTGTGTAATCAGTGTGTTTTTCAGAAGCATTTCCACATGGCTCTAATCAGATACGCTGGCTCCCAGAATTAGACATTAGAGTTATCAATGGTTGACTTGGCACTTCTGTGCAATACATCCTTCAGTGGTGCTTTTGCACAGGCACAATCATGTCAGGTTGCAATCCTAACCACACTTTCCTGAGAGTAAGCCCCATTGAACAAAATAGGTCTTACTTCTGAGTAGACCTGGTTAGGATTGTGCCCTTAGTCTGGCAAGAACTGGATGTTTCAGCTTAAGTACATTCCGACTTACAGACCCCTGGAACCTGACCTGTACTTAGGCACAGAGTGTACAACGTTGACTTTTCAGCACTAGGTGAAGACCTGCATGTTCTCCCAGGCCTTTTAAATGCTCTATAACTGTTCTCTGCTGGGGTTTTGTTTTGTTTCCATTGCTGCATTGCACTATTTTGTTTAAATTTATGCAAATGTTTCATTCCATGTCTGTGATATGGGAACACCTCCAGAAATGCTATTGAAGGGTGGTTTAAATATTAGCACAGCCCAATCCTAACCTGCATTGGAACAAGCAGGCAGGTAGGCAGGCCTGCGGTCCATCCAATGCAGGGTTGGGGTGCAACCCACAGCAAGGGGATTTGATTCCCCTTACTCCAGGTAATGTGGCAGCAATCCAAATGGGGCTACTCGCATCTCACCCACCTAAAGAGGTGGTGCAGATCTGAGCAGCCCAATGTAAGGTCAGGCAACCCAGGAGGGGGTTAGGATACGTGCTGGATCCTGGCACCACCCCCCTCCTGGGCCCGCTCTGCCCACAGACCCACCCACCACCCACTCTCCTCTGTCCCAGAACACCCCCATTGCATCCTCCCCAGACCCCAGTGCCGGTGTGATTCGACTAGTGAAAACTCACCTGTCCAGCAGTACAGCAGGTCCAGATTCGGCTTCTCAACTCATGAAATGGCACAAAAGTGCCTTACGGCACTTTTGCAACACCTGGAGGCGGGCGCAAGGGACTTTCACAGTTTGGATTGCACCCTCAATCAATTAATTAAAATCAGACATCCCTGACTCCTTATAGTTCCATATAGAACAGAGATTATAATGCTTGTTTATTCCCAGGTCTCTCAGAGATGACCATGATTAACACTCAGTGGATTTCCTCTTAAGCCTGGCTTCAAATCCTGTCTAAAACACACAAGTTAACTGGTTTAATAGCACATGGTGGCAGCGGACTCTTGCCCCTAAATACAGGCATGCCCTAATCATGTTCCAAGCCAAGGCTTGATTGTGTGCTTTGAACCACAAGGAGGACAAGGATCGCAAAACATGCTTCCCACCTTTATCCACTGCTGTTCGGTCTTCTTCCAGATGGGCTCACTTTCACTATCAGAAATGGTCTGCAATGGGGCAAGGAAGAAGTAGCAAAATAAGGAAAGAGTTCTGAACCCTCCACTACACTCCCTTTTTTTACTTAAAATCACACACACCAATCTTCTACTTTGCATAGGACTAGGGCAAACACAAATCAGCCACTACCACATGCACTTGGGCCTTAAATTGGGGCTAAAGAAGAAAAGGATGCGATGGAGGAATGGTGACAGCAAGAGTACCCCAGGGAATATGGTTCCCTTCATCTCAGGATCAGGCACTACCGAACAGAATTGACAAAAATAGGTGGGCCATACCAAAAATGCAGCAGTCCAGAGCAGATCCTCACCCAAGAATGTATGTATGTGCGGCAATAGAGTCCCCTTCCCAACAATATCAAGCTCCACTTTTTGTTTGCCAAGCTCAAGGTGGGGGCTATTGGTCTTAATGGTTTGGTGCTGTCTGTTTCCCACTCAACAGGAGTGAGTAACGCCGAGATGCGGCAGCCAGGAAAATCACCTGGTTTCAGTGTGAATTGGATAGTGGGCACTGCAGACCTCGAGGTGATTAACGCAACGACAGGAAAGAGGAACTGTGGGAGCTCTTCGCGGCTCTGCAAGCACATGTTTTACACTCGATGGGCAAAGCTTTATGGAAAGGTAAGGACCCCTGCAGTGGAGAAAAGGAACCTAATGCGTTCTTCTTCACGCCACCCTGAATGAGCAAACAGATTTGATTGCTCATAATAATACGTTTTGTACTCCAATGTACATGCGGAGGTACAAAACGCACAGATTGCATCAAAAGAAGTATGGCACATATATGTATTAATCGCAGCTTTTCCTCCCAAGCACACACAAGCAGCATCAGAGAAAGGAAGGGAAGCGAATAAACCCCCGTGCCGTTCCTGTTTGACACAATCAGCATGTCTTTTGTACCTAGACATGTTCTCCAGTACAAGAAATTATTGTGAGAAGCAACCCTGGGAGACTGGCAGTTTGCTCGCTTGCAAGTACTGGACTAGGCTTTCACTGCTCTGCTCCTGCATTCCCCAGACTTTTGATTACTTCCCAAAATGTCAAAGACTCACTCTTGGCTGGGTTGCACTGAGTCTTTGGCAGGTCAGGAAGGAGGTAATTTATTTAATTCTCCTGCAAGACAAAAAATGCTTTCTTCCCAGGCATGCGTGTGCCCAGGGCGATTATTGGATTGCAGATATGTGTCTTTGTCTCTTAAGACAGCTTCTGGCAGGCAGTTCTGGGAGAATGGCGTGTTTTAGTGCATTCACTTGCCATTCTCCCACTCATCAAGAAAACCTCTCAGCTGTATGTACTGGGCTAATTCCGGAGGTTCCGTTACTGGCCTAGACCATGTCTGCTTCACAATATCTCTTATTGTAACTGATTTAAGGGGAAGGAGGTTTCTTCTCTCTGAACATCAGTTTGCCAGGACTCTCCAAAAATCATGGGACCTTGTACTCCTCATATCCAATTTCCCAAAACCTAGCATATCCATTTTATTTAATGACTATCATGAAGACTTATTTACTTATTAAAATATTTAGAACCTGCCTTTCAATTTAAAAATCTCCAAGGTTATTTTCAAAACAAATTAAAGGCAATATGAAATCATGAATGCATACCAAATGTTAAAAAACACCCAGTAAAGAACACATTATTAGCAACACTAATCCCAGCAGTAGAAATGAGATAAGAGAGAACTAGTGTTATGTCTTTACATGGTCAGGAACCTACATAATTTGGGTCAAACATAATCCAAATTCTGCACCAAAGTAGCTGAAATTCTGCATAACAGCAAACCAGTTCCACAGTCAGCAGTAAGGGTGTTATAAACTCATTCCATTTATCTCTAAGTTTTATTTGCACAAAGGATTAGAATATGGGTTTTGAAGCTCAACTTTCAAGAGGCGTACCTAGAAATGCGGAAGTCAAAGATTTCATTTTGCTTTCAAGTGGGGCGGGGGGGAGGAACCCAGTGTATTAATAGACTTGCTGCCTGACCCAGCAAGGGTGCATAGTCGAGGTTTGCCTCAATGCATGTTGAACGAGGAACCGCAGGTGCAATCATACACCACACAAACAGTTCCATCTGTTCAAAAAACCTATCTAGTAGTAGGGAGACTTTTTGTATTCTGTAAAACTGTTAGCAATCACCTTGGTCATCTGTTTGCAGAGGTGGGGTAATCTGTTTCCCTTGGAGAAACTATCTAATTGCATTTTTATCCCATCCTTCCTCCAAGGGGTTGAGGGCAACACCTGGTTGTGATCCCCTCCTCCCCTTTTATCCTCAAAGCAATTATGTGAGTTAGGTTAAACTGAAAGAAACTAACTGGTTCATGGCCATCAAATGAGTTTCATAACTAGGGGGGCATTTGCACACAGGTTTCCTAGTCAAAGTCCAACATGCTCACTACTGCACCCCATTGGCTCTGAAGTATATGACAGCTCAGTGCTACACATATTTATAACTAAGTCAGGTTCCTCTATTTGGAAAGACTGTTGGCTTTTAAATAGGTCATCACTAGATTTCATCAGCTGCCTTGAGTGTCCTTAGTGGGGTAGAAAGGCAGGGTATAAATCCTACTAATAAGTAAAATAAATTTCACATTGTGGAAGTTTTCACTTCAGTGAGTCAGGAATATGATTTGGGGGTTTGTCAAACATTTGTTATGTGCTCTTTGCCCTCCCCCCAAATATGGGGAAAATGTTTGTAAATTGTTGTGAGAATCCACCTTTGAGAATCAATATCTAAATATTTCAGGGAGAAAAATCAATACCACTTATTCCAAATCTGCAAGATTTTCAGTTTGCTTCCTGCTCTAGGCAGTACTAACACAAATGGCTGGAGAATGACCACCATTCAGAAAATCCACCATTAGCTTTAGTATGCTCCTGAAAAGTCTCTCCAATGAGGAAAGCAAGATAGGTTGTATAACTTATTGACACAGCCCCTTGACTTCCCTTGAACAGGTGCATACTGTATATTTTTGCCTTCCAAATTTCCTCTTAAAGTGAGAACAGTGCTTCTTTTGGGTTGGCACTAAGCCTAAGTGAGGGCAGTGCTTCTGTTGGGATGGCATGAAGCCTGCATGATGGAAACAATATCTTATCAAGTTTCTCTTCTTTTCCATAAACCAGAAGAAAACACATCAAGCTTATGGACAGTTTGTTTGTAGCTTATGAAATGTAGATGCAACGGTTATATTTACAGCTGCCAAAAAGCCTGTTGCTATTTCTGCTCCATTTAATTGCCTTTGGGGTTGTTGGTTTTTCTTTCCCTTCCTTCCCCCACTTCTACCTTACAGCTGAGCACACGGATACCAAGCCATGGAGAAGCACCATCAGTGTACAGCGAGGCCAAACTGGTGGCGCACACGTACCAGTCCGTCAAGCAGCAGCTCTATAAAGCGTTTCAGAAAGCGGGCCTGGGCACCTGGGTGAAAAAGCCCCCTGAGCAAGATCAGTTCCTACTAACTGTGTGAACCACTTAGCACCTCTGCAACGTGATCCTATTCCAGCTGACTGGAGAGAGGGACCAGAGCTCCACAGGAGCTGAGGGTATGACGAAAAGCAGTCTGAGACTTACCTCCGGGAGAAGCATCTCAATTTGCAATCCTGTACTGGAAAATACGTGGCATATAAGATGTATTCCAATTAATGCACTGAACTTGACTTTAGGAAACTGCTTTTACATACCTTCCCCTTCTCAAGGATGTACAAGCCCAGGTTACAAAAATGACCTTCACTGTTTGTTCCTTGTTTGTAGCACATTATAGATCGCTGTACTTATCCAAGTGGCACCTGCATTTCAGGCAACAGCAGGTCCTGCTTTTGGCTAAAAATGATAATAATAATGTCGTGTTTCCCTTCATCATTAGTGCAATAATTATCATTGAAGAAGGAGAGATTTTTTCCTAGGGAGCAAACACACGCAGCTATTTTCCGAACCAGCGACAAGAGACGGTCACTGTTTGCACTAAACCACAAGAGGAAGGCATTGTGTGTGTTTGGAGGGTGGGGGTATAACTCAGTCTAGTTAACTGCAAGAAGGAGAGGTATTAAAGACATGCCAAGACAGCAGGTTGCTATATTTCCAACTACACAAGGAGTGCAAGACTCCTTTTCCCCTTACGTATGGATGTCTGCAAAGCAACATAGTCTATACAGTCCATCTGGGTGCAATCTGTCCCTTGTAAGCCAAATGAGCAGAGAGGGGGACCAGGGCAAGGGGAAACATTCATGTACATCTGGTCTGTGGCGCTCAGTGGCACTGATACAGTGCATCTGACCTCCAAAATTGCATAAGGGTGTGGGCGTACCCTAAACCTACAGTAATGTGAGAAATGTGTTCATTTGCCCCACAATGAGGGACTTGGGACCAAAAGTTGTTGCCCACATGGATGGATGCATCATGAGCTTCTGGGTGACTTATTGCTGGGCACAGAGTATTTAAACTGCAGCAAAGAAAATTTTGGATATACCTCCCCTTTGGGAAGTACGGTTATGCCACTGACGGATATCAGAGATTTGCTGTTATCTGAACCTTGAGAAATAATGGCATTCAGCCGTGATCCTCAACCAACATGGGACCAAAATAAAAAGCATAGAGGATCACTGAACACAGCAAATGTATAAAGGTTTTATTGTGCAACAAAACAAGTGCAGTTCATGATGCGCCCACCTGTCCTCTCTAGCTGTGTCATGGACATGTGCAGTGCCCACCCTACACTGCACCTGGCCATTTCATGATAAGGTAACCTGTCCGTGGAGGGACCTGGTGGCTTCACTTCTTCACAGCTCCAGCAGAAAGTCTACTTGTTTGATTCTGAAAAGCAGGGAACTGCTGAACCCTTGGGAGATTCAGAGCTATTGAAGATAATAGCTGAGTGCGTTGCAGGGGTAGGTGATACCACAAATCTACACCCTGGCATAAAATCCATGATACACATAGGACACTAAGTTACAACTGCCCATTATACCACTTGTAGGGCCATTATTGATTGATAGTGGTCACCATTACGCACAGAGTAACATGGAGACTAAACAGAAGTCAATGCATTGGTCTCTGTAGAAAAGTTCTCCTACAGTCTCCAGAGGCAGAACCCAAGTTACATCAGGGGAGAGACATGTTCACTCACTTATCTCACTTTTGGGGGGGGGGGGACGACATTCAGAAGAGACAAAAGAGCTTCTCATTGGTACCTGAGTGTCTCAGGACCCAGCACAATCTGAGCTGCCGACCTCTCCCCTCCTCCAAGTCCTTTGCATATTCTTGCTGCCGCATGTTCTTTGTACATGCTGTCTCTTCTACCTGGTACAAAGTGGAAAAAAACTTTCTCAGTTTGCTGTATCATGAAGAAAACTGAGATGGTGCAAAGGGGTCATTCACATCATGCTTGTCCACAAATGCAGTTACCAAGGAGAGAGCCAGTGGGGATCTGGCAACCACATTTGTGAAACCTCACCCCCAATTCTAGACAACTGCCATGGGACCTGAGAGCTGGAGAATCCCTGTTTTTAGGCACAGAATTCAGATTCCTATATTATCTGCTTCTTCTTCTAAGCAAAGGGTGTTGGGGTCCCTAAAGCTGTGAATAGGCCTGGAAATTTGTGGCTGATACCTGCCAAATTAGGCATCAAACAGGACAGAATTTCCTGTTATTCGGGAGAGGAAACCCACTGAACTACATAGCTCTTAAGCTACTCCAGAAGCACAATGAGGTTCCACTCCCCCCCCTCCAAAATAAAAGGTAAATCTTTCACTTCTAGTTAGAACTGTTGTATCTCATGGACCAAGTCCTCCCTGGGTACATCCAAGAGTAGTGTCATGGGTGAGCCAGGTTGGGTACTGGCCATGAACCAAAACCGATCAAAAGAGACATGAGGCTAAAGTCTCAGTACTGGCAGCTGTGGTAGTACCCAGCACACCATCAGCGAACCCAGTGAGCGGGCCCAGGTAAGGGATCTGTTTCAGGCACCCAGCAGCCCGATACTGGATACATCCAAACTCATAGCTCCCCAATTCCCATGACTACAGCGGTGAAAAAGTGGGTCACCTGTTCTTTTGGCCTTGGGGCAGTTTGGTGTGCGACATGGTGCTCTTCTGAAACATGAGAAGCAGCCGTGTGGAATTTTCATCCATCAGGGCATGTTGCCTGTAGGTTTTTTTAATCGTGTGTGAGAGTAGACCTAACCACCTGGTGCAGCTGTGATCTAATAATCCATGAGAAGTGTCACTAGATAAAACGCCCAAAGAGAGAAAAAAAAAGTTATGGAAAATCTAAGCAATTTCAGAATTAACCTCTGTCGAAACTTTAATTATAATGTATTTTGTTCTTTTTTTTAATTTTCAAATGACAGGATTTGCGGGTATATAAGTAGTGTTTTCTTTTAATCCTTGTGGTTTTCATCAGATGTGTATATATTAACATGCTGCTACTGATCTGTGATCTATCTTGGTGTTTCTCCTTAGAGCTGTTCACCGAAGTTACTTTTCAGATAAAGCACATAGTCCATTCCCTGTCGTCCCCCCCACCTCCACACTGTTCCTCCCCAATTTCCTTTATGCTAGTAACCTCTCTTTTTTTGCCAGTAAAGCTAGATGCTCTTTATATAAGGTTTGGAGAGCCATATTCAGTAAATACATTTGTTTATTGATGCCCACAATTATAGCTACAGAATTTTGATGAAATTTTATTTTTTAGATTATAAATTACAAGATGTATCTATAGTGTCTTGTACAAAAGAAATTATTGTGATAAACTAGAATTTTTAAATTAGATTTAAAAAGGAACTCTCCCCTTACAGAAATGTTTTCAACAAACAATACATTCCATATTAACTACCAAAAAAGCACCCTAGAGTAGAAATAGTAAAATACCTGAATTTCTTCAACAAGTTAAGAACGGGAAAAGATATGTTAGGGTACCAAGTGCTTAATTTCTAAAATGAGAGCTGGCAGTCCTGAAACTTTGAAAAAGTCAGGCATTTGCCCCTAGAAACTCTTCCTGCTTAACCTCAGATGTATAGGAGTTTGATGCAGCCATAAGTGAAAGTCAGATGGCAGATGCGTTTCAATGTAAGTAAGTGTAAAGTCATGCACATTGGGGCAAAAAATCAAAACTTCACATATAGGCTAATGGGTTCTGAGCTGTCTGTGACAGATCAGGAGAGAGATCTTGGGGTGGTGGTGGACAGGTCGATGAAAGTATCGACCCAATGTGTGGCGGCAGTGAAGAAGGCCAATTCTATGCTTGGGATCATTAGAAAAGGTATTGAGAACAAAACGGCTAATATTATAATGCTGTTGTACAAATCGATGGTAAGGCCACACCTGGAGTATTGTGTCCAGTTCTGGTCGCCACATCTCAAACAGGATATAGTGGAAATGGAAAAGGTGCAAAAGAGGGCAACTAAGATTATTGCTGGGCTGCGGCACCTTCCTTATGAGGAAAGGCTACAGCTTTTGGGCCTCTTCAGCCTAGGAAAGAGACGCCTGAGGGGGGACATGATTGAGCCATACAAAATTATGCATGGGAAGGATAAAGCGGATCGAGAGATACTCTTTACACTCTCACATAACACCAGAACCAGGGGACATCCACTAAAATTGAGTGTTGGGAGGGTTAGAACAGACAAAAGAAAATATTTCTTTACTCAGCATGTGGTTGGTCTGTGGAACCCCTTGCCACAGGATGTGGTGACGGCATCTGGCCTGGGACTGGACAGGTTTCTGGAGGAAAAATCCATTACGGGTTACAAGCCATGATGTGTATGTGCAACCTCCTGCTTTTAGAAATGGGCTATGTCAGATGCAAGGGAGGGCACCAGGATGCAGGTCTCTTGTTATCAGGTGTGCTCTCTGGGGCATTTGGTGGGCCGCTGTGAGATACAGGAAGCTGGACTAGATGGGCCTATGGCCTGATCCAGTGGGGCTGTTCTTATGTTCTTAAAGGCACAGTTAGGGACACAGTCCAGAGAAAGTTAGGCACATGAAAGTCTCTTTGATGATAATGGAATAAAACTATTGACTTAACCATTGGCTTATATACTTAAATCCCATTGATCAGGCGCATAAGAAAGAGCCAGCCTACACACTCAGAGAGAGAGAGAGAGAGAGAGATCTTTGCACATAGGAACTAATACGTCAAGGAGAAAGCTAGACTCAATCCCTTCTTCCTGACATACCAGCTCTCCCCATGCAGAGAGGGAGGGTTATGTAGAGAACTATTCAGTCATTCTCATATTCATTTGAATAATATGGTCCTAGTAGGTTCTACCACATTATATTTCTAGGCCTGGATTTTGGCTCTGACGGATCCAGTATGCTGTGGTAGATGGAGTGTCATGCTTGGAATGGGCAGATATGCTTTATGGTGACACTCACTGGACAACGTGGGCCAGTCCCTATTTCTCACCTAACCTACCTCACAGGGTTGTTGTGAGGACAAAATAATGCAGTTGAGGGATCATGTATGCACTCCTTGGAAGAAGGGCAGAATTAGAATGTCATTACAATGATAACAATTTTCCCTGAACTCCAGCCTTGCAATTGGTTTGCAGGGTGACCCACAAGAAAGCCTTGGTCATCGCCTTTTTCCTTAAAGTGTGACTCTTCCAACATTACCATTATCACTGAAAGACACTCTAAGCCTACGTGGCACCTCTTCATAAATATAAGGAAGAGCAGTCTGTTGCTCTGAACCACAGCCCTGTATATATCCCAGTGCATACATGCCAGTCCCACAATCAATATTCTATGCAAAATTTGGGCCCTCCTTTTCCCCCCCATTCCTTTTTAAGAGTTTGGTTTGACTCTGAGCCCCATCTACAACAATATAGCTGCCCACTCACTTCTAAACATCCTTAAAGTAGATCTTTGGCACACACAATCAAAAATGC
The DNA here is from genome assembly GCF_035046505.1 of Tiliqua scincoides. NCBI lineage: Eukaryota > Metazoa > Chordata > Lepidosauria > Squamata > Scincidae > Tiliqua > Tiliqua scincoides. The sequence continues at coordinate 11,562,104 of NC_089825.1, read as the reverse complement.
ATCATGGGAGTCCTGAAGAAAAATGGCACCTTCCAATGTGTCTGGTTCTAATGCACTTCCGCGAAAATGACCAACGGCCTTCTATATTGCTGGAGCACAAACCCCTTTAAGGTTTCCATCTGTGTCACTCAAAATGTCACATATTAACATGTGAAAGATACTTGGGGCATTTTTTTTTTTAATTACTGCAATTGTGTTAAATTATTCACATTTTTTCCTTGGATAACTTGTGGTTATCTGTTGTGGATATCTGGTAGAGATCAGGTTAATTTTATGAATGACCACAAAGCGAATCAATGCAATTCACCTCTTACTGTTAAGCAAGAAATCAACAAAGAAAAAGAGATTTGACAAATATACCAAACTCTATGAATGTGCTTATCAGCAGGATTTGATAAGTTCATTGAAAGCCCTGGAGGAGTTTTGTTCTGTTATTTCAGAGTTAAGTTCAGGTCCACTTATCTGTGTCATGCCTTGACGCATTTGTGATGGAACCCAATCCCAGCACCATTTCCTGAAGCAAGGGAGGCCAATTGAGCAGGATTTCTAAAGGGAAGACAATGTACATAGCGAGCATGAGTGAATGGCAATACTGTACGAATGGATGTACATTTGTAAGATTTGTACAAACAAAAAATAAATCTGAATTTACAGATGTGAATTTGCTGCTAAGTTCTGTAAATTGCACTTCAGTGATACCTGATAAGTGAATGTTTCTGTTATAAGTGAATAAAATGCCAAGAAAAATTGTTCTTCTTTATTGCTTGCTGAGTTTTCTTCACCCAAGCCCCAAACACAGCAGATTTTACTATACTTGCAGTGTGCCTATGTCGAGTTTAAACTAGAGCAGCAAGCAGCAAGCAACTTATGTGGGGGGGTACCTTGTCTCAGCCTCTCCTTATGTGTAACAGTCACTATGTAGGATGAGTGAATTGGCCAACAATAGGTGTACCTTTGGAATAAGACATTACCAGTAATGGGAGACATGGTAGGGTGCATTCCTTTCAGCCCACCCTAGATGGCACCTCTGATTTCAGTTTGATTAAGAACCAATTCCATAATTGTAAAAGTAATTCAGCATTTCTCAACCAGTGGTACTCAAGCAGGTGTCTGGTAGGATGCACAGAATCCCCACACTCCTGCTACCTGGTAGTGAGACCAGCAATGAAACGTGACAAGCAGCAGTAGGTGACTCCGCTCAGCAGGTTGAGCTCCAGTGTGTGCATTTTGTGTGCTCGGAAAAGCCCCCCTGTCCTCCCTGAGCCTCTCACTGGTATTTGTCGCAATGCGTCTGGCCTCCCAATCCAGAAATAACTGGTGCTTATATCATTGCCAGTTACTTCCAGTGGTACTTCCTCGGGCAGGAGGTCTGGTCTAGAGGGTAGAGCCTCTGTCTGCCTGAAGATAACATCCACAAGGTCGCCAGTTCGAGGCCACTGGCACCGTGCGACCTTGAAGCAGCTGACAAGCTGAAGCCGAGCTATTCCATCTGCTCTGAGCGTGGGAGGATGGAGGCCAGAATGTGAAGCCAGATCAGAATGAAACACCTGAATGTAGTGGTTCTTGAAAGAAAGAACCTTCTTTCAATTGTAAAAATCCCTATCTAATAAGGGATTTAAATAAGCCTACCTATATAAACCGCCTTGAATAAAGTCTTGAATAAAGACCAAGAAAGGCGGTATAGAAATACCTGTTATTATTATTATTATTTCCAACAGGTGGACCACATGATATGGTACGGCAGGGGACAAAGGTTGAGAAATGCTGATGTAACAATCTATTCTAGTGTTTATTACAGTTCATATCTGACTTTTTTTTTAATCAGAGCTGAAGTTTGTAGAATTTCTTCCTTAGCTAAAAATATATGGTGGTTTTTCTGTGTGTATTTATTCCATACTGTTCTAAAATAACCTTTGACTGGTACCTAGAAGCAGAATAAGATTATATGAAAACATTCCCTGTAAGAGAGTTTCCTACAAGTTTGCTGCAGGTGGAAATCAAACATATGAAGGCAATCCTTGCCAAGGGGCCAGTAGAGGGCAGTCATCTCTCTGTTTTCCTCCAAACTGGGAATTGGCAAACTGGTCTATTTTTAATCATAAAGATTTATTGATTTATGATTTCAGGCACTATGTGCTATTACCTCTTAACTGGCATCCGCATAGCAGGATAAACTTTTCTGAGCTGCTCTTCCACACAATGGTAGCTGAAAATGAACAAGAGGCACTAGGGGATAACTGATTCTTAATCCTTCAAAATTCAGAGCACATGTTTTTCTGTCTAAAAAGTGCACTGAGCAAGTGGCTACAGATGTAATATGGAAAGTCTTTCGAACAGCAAAGGAAGCCTTAAGAATTTTGCCACAGGTTGATTCACACACTTAACCACCTTTCACATGTCAAAAGGTGCTCATTTGCAGCCATTTTCTAACCTCATGCCCTCATTCTCTGAATAAAGAAGAGAGGAAGTCATGCTTGTGTTGTGACAACTTCCATGACGCACATTTCTGGGATGCCTCTATCCTAATTCAGGGCCTGCTGGCTCCAAGAGTCAAGTCTAAAAGTCAACAGTGCTCTGTGGTTTCCATGGAGAAATGTAGAGCATAAAGAGAGAAAAAGGTATACCATTAACCTCTGGTGTTGCCTTTTAAAGAAACAGATATTTCACCAACTTGCCCACTGATGTCTGTTGATGGGGAGTAGATCTCTAGAGATAAAACCTGCTACTGCCTGCAAAGCAGATGTCCTACCACTAAAGCCCAAACTCACCAAGTCATGGTGCCTTTTGTCCACAGTGCCCTGTTGCAGTGGCACAATCATGTGAGATCTCCCACTATCTGCCTGGTGAGCCAGGAAGAAAAGGCAACCAGAGAAACCCACAGTACTTGCGTCTTTCCTGCATTGTCTTACTCTTATACAGTATGTGAAGAAAAAATTGCTATGGAGATAACCAATTAATTCCAATAACAATTTTCAGGGTTACGTATATATAGTATAGCAATTTTTGCCCACACACACAAACACACGTTGTGCACAGAGATGGGCAAATATAGCACGGCTTGACTCAAGTTGAGTCATGAGATTCTGCCCCCTTTAACTTGACTTGAAAACGAGTCCTAATGGGCGGACTTTCCGAGTCACCCAGAGAATTTTGGGGACTCTAAAAGACTTGAGTCCTTTGTCTTCTCAGTAAAAAAGTCAGCTGCAGCTTCACAGTAAAAAACAGAGTTGCTGCCAGGTGTGTGTGTGTAGGAGTTTTCTTTAAACGCTCCCCTGATGTTCCCATGCCATCGGTAAACAAGGCGGGAGGGAGTGGGACGGACTGCGTGAGAGCAGGGACAGAAGCAGCAAGAGGGAGGAGGGTCACGTGCAGCAGCTGGGAGGCGTACCAGTATGACCCAATCCTTTGCGGCTCTACTCAGAAGTAGTCCCATTGAGGCCAGTCATTCAATGAGCCTGCTGAAGTCATCACCCCTCTTGCCTTCTCCTTCACTTTCTTGTTGGCACCCTTCAGTCTCGGAAGACTATGGTGTCGCGCTCTGAATGGTGGTTCTGGAACAGAGTGTCCTCTCCAGTGCGCGAAGCCTGGGTAAAGTAGGTATGGAGGATAGGCTGTTACCCAGGCAGCAAATCCCCCCTCTCCACGTCGCTGAAATGGTCCAATGGAAAGGCAGAGGCCAATACGGTTGGTTCCAGCAGCGTCGCAGGAGTTGCCAGAAAGTGACTGTGTTCAGCCATGAACCGCCTCAGGGACTCCGGCTCCGGATTTTGCCTCGAGGTTGACTCCTGAAGCCTTTTCCATAACTGGATGTAGTCACAAGGCAGTGGAGGTTTGGGATCAGAGTTTTCCTTCTCTCAGATGAGCTGCCTTCCCAGGTTAATGAGTCCCATCTACCTGGTGGCTGTTTAGTCGCCTCTTACCACAAGTACAGCCAAACTGAGGGCCTATTCTTATCCCCAGCCCCCAGGGGATTCCTTCACTTATCCAGGGTAAAAGCCTTCATCCAATGATCATTGGTTCCTTCAAAGATGGTCAAGGTCCCGCCTCCCTCCTCCACTGCCTCTGGCTTAATGCAAAATCAAAACATTAACCCTTCTTTGCCTCCCAGCCAGCACTCCCTGCTGCTCCCAGACTGAATGATGGCCCCAGCAGGTCTTTCATGCTGCGAAAAAGTACACAAGCACACCCAGACACACTTGTATCTGCGCATGTGGGGGCTCATTTCCGAGCCAGTGGCCTCAGACGTGAGTCAGTGCCAGGGTCATTGACACATCTGACTCGAGTGTACATGTGTCAGCAAAAAACATGTGTCTTTGCAACTCGGACTCAAGTCCCCATCTCTGGTTGTGCAGATATGTGCATAGCATTTTCTTAAAAACTGAAATTCTACGCCATGGTAATCTAAATGCTATGCCAAGAAAAGCTGAACGCTGCATCCTCTATAGAGTCTGAAAATTAAGCAAATTAGCGTATCATTGTTTATTTTGCATCAGCTAGTCATGCTCCCTCACCACTGGAAACCCCACCTCAGCCGCCCCTCTGCCTGCTGAGATTCTAACTTGCGTATTTGCACTTGTGTCAGAATTTAAGAAGAAAATGGCCACTGTGACCAGTCATGTGCCCATAATATAGGTCTCCTCTTGCCCCCAACAGCTGCTTGGCTGGTAGAGAAAGAAACCCTTTTGTGGTTGCTAAGCAACTGCAGCGCAGTCCATCAAAACTACCCTCAATAAGTCACAAGTGTTTGATTACCCTTATCTGAAGTTGCTTAGCAACTGCAAAGGATGGGGCCTGTCTGTGGGACCATTTGCATCTTCTGAAACTTCTTGACAGGCTCAAGTTTGGCCCTCACCAGTCTGATTTGAAGCAGAGGTCAGTTCAGACAATGGCATCCGCCTGAGCCCTCAAATTACGTGATGAGGAGCTTAAGTGTGTACATCCATCTCTTTAGCACACCACCATCCCACTGCTCCATAATCACACAGGGAGCAAAGTGTCCAAACTATTTATATCCAAATATAAATAAGAAATAGTATTCTTATTTCTATGATCTTTGTTGCATGAGGCAAGGCAGGACCAATGGACAAAATTGTCCAAACAAACTCAGAATCCTCCATTTTATCCAGAATTCTTTATACCCTGGTTGGGATGCAAGATAGCATCCCAGCTTAGCATCCAACTTAGGAGGCACTCACGAATGAAGACACTACAGATCATAGTATTTTTTTTGTATTGGCAACCTTCAGTCTCGAAAGACTATGGTATCGCGCTCTGAAAAGTGGTTCTGGCACAGCGTCTAGTGTGGCTGAAAAGGCCAATCCGGGAGTGACAATCCCTTCCACACCGGGAGCAAGTGCAGTCTGTCCCTGGTCTGTCTCCCTGGCTATGGGCCTTCCTTCTTTGCCTCTTAGCCTCAGACTGTTGGCAAAGTGTCTCTTCAAACTGGGAAAGGCCATGCTGCACAGCCTGCCTCCAAGCGGGCCGCTCAGAGGCCAGGGTTTCCCACTTGTTGAGGTCCATCCCTAAGGCCCATAGATCATAGTAAAAAACATCCCTAAGGCCCTAAGGCCCTAAGGTCCATCCCTAAGGCCCTTAGATCATAGTAAAAAACACCATTCATACGCAGCTCCTTGGAAACCAGTGTGGAGCTAATGCCGTCAGTTTAGTGTTTCCTGAAGTTCCCAGAGGCTATTTTTATTAAAGACATTTGCATTTCATCTCTCAGCTTCCACAGGCCAACAAGGTAGTTCACAACAAAATTTAAGAATGTGTCATAAAAGCACAGCAAAAATAAGAGATGGCATGAATTGAAACCCAAACTACTGAGACACATCATACTAGCAATCAAAATCTCGGCAGAACAAAAAATGGTTTCATCACAAACCAAACCACTATGACTGAGGGGGCCATTAATGAGAGAGGGAGTTCCATTGTCTGGGCATGTGTCCAAGAAGGCTCCGTCCTGCATTCCTGGCAAACAAATCTCTGCCATCAGTGGGCTATACAGAGCAAAGTCACCAGTAACTAATGCAGTGGGTGGGGAGGCTTATATAGGAGAAAGCAGACCTCCAAACAGTTTGGGGCTTTCATAATTGCTAATGCTTTTAATTGTGCCCAGAAATGAACTGAAAGACAGGGCAGAAGAACGTAACAAGAGCCCTGCTGGATCAGGTCAAAGGCCCATCTAGTCCAGCTTCCTGTATCTCACAGTGGCCCACCAGAATGCCTCAGGGAGCTCACAAGGCAACAAGCAACCTGCATCCTTTTGCAACGCCCTTGTACCTGGCATGTCAGAGATTGCAAACTTCTAAAACCAGGATAAAGTCTTTACCCATCATGGTTTGTAACCTGTGATGGACTTTTTTCCAGAAATCTTTCCAATTCCCTTTTAAAGGAATCTAGGCTAGATCACATCATGTTGCAAGAAGTTCCATAGACTAATTACATGCAGGGTAAAGAAATATTTTCTTTTGTTTGTCCTAACTCTCCCAACACTCAATTTTAGTGGATGTCCCCTGGTTCTGGTGTTGTGTGAGAAGGAAAAGAGCATCCCTCTATCCACTCTATCCATCCCCTGCATTATTTTGTATGCCTCAATCATGTCCCCCATTCAGGCGCCTTTTTTCTAGACTGAAGAGCCCCAAATGCTGTAGCCTTTCCTCATAAGGGAGGTGCCTAGCCCAGTAATCATTTTGGTCGCTCTCTTCTGCATCTTCTCCAGTTCCACTATAGTGTTTTTGAGATGTAGTGACCAGAATTGGACAGAATACTGCAGGTGCAGCCTTACCATTGATTTGTACAATCGTGCTATAATATTGGCTGTTTTATTCTCAAATCCCTTTTTTAAATTATCCCAAGCAAGGAAACAATAGTGGTTTCCCAAGAGAACAATAGTGAAGTTATATGCTCTGAAGACTGCAGACCAAGTATTCCCCTGTCTGTAACATCTTGCATTAGCTAAAGTTTTCAAACTTTTCTCAGAGGCAAACCCACAATCGCAATCTATCCATGAAGCAACCAGAGCATGCATAAATGTGGGCAAATCAGTGATATCTAGAAGAGGGCATGACTGGCAGACCCACTAAAATACAGGTATAAACTAATTATCCACAGATAATTGGAAAAGGAAAAAAGTTGTTTAACAATAGCCTCATTAATGTGAGAGAGGGCAGCTGGCTGACAATCCATCAATCATTCTCTCTCCAGGCACTTAGAACAGGTTCACTCCAAGGCAAACGAACCCTCCTTTCCCCCTGAGCACGTGAAAGAAAGATAATCACTTTGCATTCTTTCCCAGCTCTGCACTCTGAGTGAAGGGAAGGGTCGCTGACTTGGAGTGAAGCCTTTCTAAGCGCCTGGAGAGAAACCAATCAATGGATTGACTGCCTAATGACTCTGTCTTACATCTCAAGACAAGCTGTTTTTAAATCGCCTAGCAAAGGGACATTGTTTTTCAAATGGATTTGCTTTAATGCAATTTTTGCCATCCCTCTGAGTTCTAGCAACGGAACCCTCACAAATAACAAGACTCAACCTGTAGTATGAAAATGTTCCTGATTCCTAGCTGCTATCTCCCCAGCCAGGAGCAAGCCTGGGTCCAGAAGACAGGCAGACCCAAACCGGTCGCTTTAGACTGTAATTCCTTCTGCATTCTTAATCAGGATGTTGCCTTCTATTTGTTTTCGAGTTTAGCCATATTGTTTTCCCCCAAAGTGGTTGTGTGACAGTGACGGCTACCATTTCCTATCCAAGCTGATTTCTTAAAAGCAAAATACAGAGCAGTCATTTCAGGGAAGCATATGGATGACTATTTTAAAATCCCGTTTCCTGGAAAGATCATACCCGGTCTGTATTTAAATCACTGCGCAGGTTTGCACCCACTCATGTTCCAGCTTTGTTGTGTCCTCCCCCTGCCCAACAAGTCTGTTGGGAGAAACTTAAAATATGGTGTGATAAATACTGACTTTATAAAGGGCATCCCTGTATGCCTGTTTCTCGGGCAAAAATAAACCTTTCTGCTGCAATGAAGGATTAATGGACACTTCTGTACTGGAAAAAAATGATGCGTCATTAGGAAAAGCTACTTTTTTGGCTGCTTTGACTCCTTTGGACTGGCTTGGCTTGACTTTCAAGAGCTGAGAGAAATCTCGAAAAAAAGACATTTGAAGTCACAGGCATGGATGCCAGTGGGTGACATTTCCCAGGGCAATAAAGAAACCAGATTTCAGATCTCCACACACTAAAGTTTCAATAAACCCAAACATAGGTTTATTCACAGTCAAAGAGCAAGGCTCATACATGAACCCTACTGGCCATTTAGTTTTCCTTTGGTGTAGCCTGCGCCTGCAATGCAAGATTACTTTGGCAAAGGAGAAACAGTTGGATGGCTTTTTCCTCTTTGCCTTACCTACAATGGCTTCAGCTACCAATTATCAACCATCACTGGAGGACACACTTGATTGACACCTGAAACCCCAATGCTTAGTACAAACCCCAAATCCCAATGCAGGCTGTGTCTGTTGTCGTGTGCACTCCCTGAAGCATTTGGTGGGCCACTGTGAGATACAGGAAGCTGGACTAGATGGGCCTTTGGCCTGATCCAGCAGAGCTCTTCTTATGTTCTTAAGTGGCAACAGGGCAGAATGGGTGGACTTAGGCCGAGGCTTTCATCCAGGCCCCCACAGGAGTAAGGTGCCTATACCGACTCAAAACTAAGTCCTAACTCCCAGGCTGCCCAATCCTATCCTGCGCTGGAACAGGCAGGCAGGCTGGTCTGTGCTGTATCCAGGAGGTAGGCAAGAGGTAGATACCATGCAACTTGGAGTAAGGGGATTTAGTTCCCCTTGCCCTGTGTCACATGGCAGCCACTTCAGTGGGGCTACTTGGATCTGCACCAGCAAAATCACTGGCTCAGATCTGAGCAGCCTGGTGTAATGCTGGGTTGCTTGGAAGGGGAACTAGGATCTGATCTGAGTACCAGAGGAAGGTCCCATCCCCAACACTAGAGAGCCTGGCGGCTGCATTTCTCAAACCAGAAACAAGCCTTTCCTTTAAAAATAAAGAAAAGTTTTGCTGCATTTGCTAGGGCCTTACAAGCCATCAGTAAATGCTTGCATCAACTAACATGCAAACTCCTTGTCGGCCTGTGGTTCTGGTAGATAAGTAATGTGGCCTTGGAGAATGAGGATTAATAATCGCTGACTTCCCTTTGCTGAAATAGTTCTGCATGAATACTCTGTTCATGCTAGCTTCCCAGGTAATTAAATCTCTCATTGGTGCAGTGTATGTTTCATTTTCTCCACTCTCTTCACAGCCCTGGCTGCTTACATTAGGCCATTTAAAATTTTGTTTCTCCCATATGAGAAAACATTCAGCCTTTCAATCGCACCACTAAACTTTCAGACCTCAAATAATGTTAACAGCCTGCAACCTCCAAAAAAGATAGTTAAAAGCAATGATGATTGATAAGATCCATACACGCTGAGTTTATACAAGCGTCATGCACTCGCCTGTCTGCAAGTCTCCCTTGTTCCCTAGCCATTGGCTGTGCTGCTGTGATGTCACAGCATGCTTATCAACATTCTAACTGTTGAACAGGAAGTTTCCATCATATAATATTGATGAGCCTGTCAATAATGCCTGTCAATGAAGCCTAGGTGAAATCAGTTGTGGTGTGAAGCTAAAGAGCAGACTGTCTTGCTCCTCCTCAAAGTTTTTCAAGCTTGTCCACTCCCTTCTGATAGTTGGGACAAGTGACACGCTTTCTTGAATAGGCCTCTGCCCTGCACCCTGCCAAATTCTCCACAGACTTCAAGAAGTTTTAAAGTATATGCAGGTCTCCATAAATACCTGATTAACAAAAATTTCTTTTTAGAGGCTGAGGTCTGGAATGTCCTTTCTTCACTCATCTCTGATTTCCTCCAGTAGCTGGGTTAGCATCAGTTGCTGCAAGCCATCTCCACCCCAACAGTGATTGTAACACAAAGGAACGTACACAAGTGTTCTAACTTCAGAGGGAACACTTCTGGCATTTCTTTACCCAGTGTGTCATTAGTCTGTGGAACTCCTTGCCACAGAATGTGGTGATTGCGCCTGGCCTAGATGCCTTTAAAAGAGATTGGAGGGATTTCTTGAAGAAAATTCCATCACAGGTTACAAGCCATGATAGATTTGTGTAACCTCCTGGTTTTAAAAGTAGGCTACCTCTGAATGCCAGATGCAAGGGAGTGGCAACAGGATGCAGGAATCTTGTTGTCTTATCTGCCCCTTGAGTCACCTGGTGGGCCACTGTGAGATACAGGAAGCTGGACTAGATGGGTCTTTGGCCGGATCCAACAGGGCTCTTCTTATGTTCTTATGGCATACTATGTTAACTAATTAGGGCCAAGTCTTCACTGAGGTAGTCAACCTGTGTCTGGGCTGTACCACTTGAGACTCCAAGTGGCAGTGCACATGATAGAATGCTCCTCTGTGGGGGGAAATCCCTCCAAATAGCTATATGTCGAGAGAAAGCTAGTAGCTACTATCCTAATCTTCTCCTTGATAGTTTGTTTTCTATATGGGAGAACTTTTAAGTAACACTTAGAATTAAATAATGCTTCTGTATGTGCACAGCATTTCACATGCACCATCTGGATGTTATCGTTACAACAACCCTGCAGGATAAATTATTACCCCCCCCCCCACACACACACACACATTACACTGGGGTGCTGTGACTGAGAGGAAGTGGTTTGCCTACAACCTTCTGGTAAGTTCAGGGCAGAGGAGAGATTCAAATCAGAGCTCCTGATTTGTAGCAAAGCCTCTACTACGGCGTTTTGCAAACTGCGAGTCCAGAACCCACCAGCGGGTCACAGTCCAATTTTTGGTGGGTCATGAAACACACAGGCCAGATTAGGTTATGTGCATCAAGAGTTAAACAAGCTGCTACTTAGGGTGAGGAGCACAGCTGCCCAATCATCATTATAGCTACCCCTTGGCATTCATAAATTGGGCACCCCTTAGGCCACCCCTTTAGGGCTTCTCATGAGTAGGTGAATGTGCCTCAGTTCTTATCAAAGGCCAGGAGAGGGGGAATGCAAGGCCACCAGAATGGTCCCAATAGTGAATCAACCCTTTTAGATTTTAGAGTGTATATATGGTATAATTACACATACTCACTTCACCTGCCCGAAAGTCAGACTTACCACAAGTGCACAGAATATAAATACTGTAGATTGCTTTCCAGTCCAGCTTCTTTCAGAGTTGTGGCAGCTTCAAAGGGTCTGGGAATGGTTTGGGGTCCAGATGCAATTGTGTATTTCAGGGCAAAATGCTGTTCAGCGCCCTTCAGGGCAGATTCCCAACTCAGCTTTCCTGTGTTCTTACACGCTTGCTGGGCTCCTCGTGCCTGCAGGAGGAAGTGAGACCACGCTGTCAAGCTCAGCATGTTGTGCCCTGAACAGAATTTTACCTTGCAGCAGCATGAGCAATGAAAGGCCCTGGAGCCAGAGGAATTCCGGCTTCCCGTCGCTCGTTTCAACGGGCTGAAATGAAGCAAAGGCATGTGATTCCTTTGCCAATGCTGTATAAAGATATAAGGTTCCAAGCTTGAAGCCGTGGCCATTGGAATATGAAAATGTATGACTAGCTTTGGAGAACAGTCATCATTTTGACAGGTAACTTACCCATTAAGAACGCCATCGCTCCAGAGAAAATTTCAAGTTTGGAGCATATCCAGGCAGCGCTAGGAGGAGACAGCACCGAGGAGACAGAAGGCAGTCTTCAAATGAACCCTGATGAGGAGACTCAAATCCAAGAATACAGTTGCAAGCTTTCTTAACTCAGCCATGCCTTCACACAGCGCTTCCCAACTTATTAGCATTGGGGCCCACTTTTAAAAACAACAACCTATCGCAGCCCACTAGACAGAAAAAGAGATCTACAAAGAAATATTTTATTTATTAATAATAATTAATGCATTATTAATTAATAATAACCAGGGCTCTCTGGCCCCCGAGGCTGTACGTATAGCAGATGTGTGTAGATGTTCTCTAGACTCTTCCTAGAAACGGCATTCAAGGACTGTTCCCGCAAACCTTTAGTTATTCCAGGGTGTCGAGAAGGCAGGAGAGCAAGATACACAGTGAGGAAATTCCAGGTCAGACAAAAGGCTGAAAGGGGGTTCACATGTGATCTGCACCTTGCCAATTACTAGAGAAAATCAGATAATGTGATATTGTAATTTGGGGGTGTAAAGATGACCTCATAACCTCATGCTGGTTAGCATTCCAGCCATGAGAGCAGTCTCTCCACCCTGATTGCCCGCCACTGCCATTTTCTTTTGCAAACTGGGCAGGGGTGCTTGCAAAGTGTAGTTTTTTATGCATGACCCACCAAAAATAAGCTTGCTGTCCACTGGTGGGTCCCAACCCACAGTTTCGGGAACATTGCCTTAAAGCACACAGATCTAAAGCACACAGATCATGGCGTGCAGCGCCATGGTGAAGAACCAGAGCCAGGGTCCAGGCAGCTACTGATTTAAATCTCCACTCAGCAGTAGCATAGCCAGAGGGGGGTGCAATAAGTACAGCAGGCACCGCAACATGCAGTGCAGGTGGTCCCTTGCACTCACTGTCGGAGTCATTCAGGGTAGCGACGGCAACATACAACCAACTCTGCTAAGGGGCCAGGTCTTGAAAGGATCAGGTGGCTGCTGCAAAGGGAAACTGCTTGTTTGTTAAGATCGTCTTCTGGGTTCCTTCCCCAGGCTTTCTGCCATCCAAGCTGGAGAAAGAGGTGATCAGGAGGAGAACCTTCATGATGCTAGTGTTCCAGCTTTCGAAGGGGCTGCCATCAAGGCTACACTCTTTATATCTAATAATTTAATGGGTTTTAAGCACCAGGCCAGGAACTTCTTATTAGCCCAGGCTATTAATGCCCACTATTACATTTATCATTGTTTAATGCATTCTTTTGATGTTTTATGGGTTTGAATTTTCTATTATGGATAGCATTCCGACTAGCGCTTCTGCCATTGAGAGTTCCCTCCAGGAATTAAACTCCTTCTAGGAATGGAAACTTCCTTCAGGAACAGAAGGAGCATCTCACTCCCTGAAGGGCATGCCTGTTTTTGGTGGGGACTACCAGCAGCAAAAGCACTTGGCAGGGTACCCCCCCAGCCATGTTTTAAGGTTGTTCATATACTGTTGTTTTAAATTCTGTTTGTAAGGTGCCTTGAATCTTTTAAGATGATACAACCATTGAGATATCTTTTAAATAATTTTAAGTTTAAAAATGAGTCCTGTAATAGCAGAGACAAGCTGAATGTTAAACTACTTTAGAGAGTCTGGTCCAACAAGAAGCTGACAGAACATACCAAGATCCAGGTCTACAGAGCTTGCGTCCTGAGTACACTTCTGTACTGCAGCGAGTCATGGACTCTTCGCTCACAACAGGAGAGGAAACTGAACGCTTTCCACATGCGCTGCCTCCGATGCATCCTCGGCATCACCTGGCAGAACAAAGTTCCAAACAACACAGTCCTGGAACGTGCTGGAATCCCTAGCATGTATGCACTGCTGAAACAGAGACGCCTGCGTTGGCTCGGTCATGTTGTGAGAATGGATGATGGCTGGATCCCAAAGGATCTCCTCTATGGAGAACTCGTGCTAGGAAAGCGCCCTACAGGTAGACCACAGCTGCGATACAAGGACATCTGCAAGAGGGATCTGAAGGCCTTAGGAGTGGACCTCAGCAGGTGGGAAACCCTGGCCTCTGAGCGGCCCGCTTGGAGACAAGCTGTGCAGCATGGCCTTTCCCAGTTTGAAGAGACACTTGGCCAATAGTCTGAGGCAAAGAGGCAAAGAAGGAAGGCCCATAGCCAGGGAGACAGACCAGGGACAGACTGCACTTGCTCCCGGTGTGGAAGGGATTGTCACTCCCGAATCGGCCTTTTCAGCCACACTAGACGCTGTTCCAGAACCACCATTCAGAGCGCGATACCAGAGTCTTTCGAGACTGAAGGTTGCCAACACACTATGTTGGATATAACATGAGGCTCAGTCTGAGCCCAGCTTCCTCAAGATTGCTAGTTATGGGACTTAACTCGCTGTTTTCCTAAAGGGCCTCTGCGAGTCAGTGTTAAAGCAACATACCAAAACACAACAACACCATGCAGTTGGGGGCCACAACATGGATGAAAGGTTAAAAGGAATGAATGTCAAACCACAGCCTTCTTTAGCTTTCAAATTTTTTTGATCGGTTATGCTTGTGTGGATCAAGGGAGGACGAACTTCCAAGCATCAAGGGAGTCAGTGGCAAAGCTACAGAGAGTACAAAGCACTAGGTTTGCAGGGAGCCTCACTGCAGTATGCAACCAGTCCCCGTCCCCCCCTTTCGGAGGCATTACCTCTCTGTTTTGCCCGGAATGGCTCAGAAGAAGAGGGGCCACTTGCATGCCACGGTGAGGCTCCCTAGTGCTCTGCACCCCCTCTAGCTACACCATTGAGTTGGGCAAGCATTCATTCTTGTGGCTATGGAGGAGGAGGAGAAAAGCCCCCACCCCTTCCCCTTCCTTACTGGAGCTCTGTGCACAACCCCTCCTGGAACTGCTGCCCCAGGTCTCTTCCATATGGGGCAGATCAAGGCTTGTCATGAAGGAAACTGAAACAGTTGTGAGTAGCTACACTCTTCGGAGGGTGTGAACAGCCCCCAGTCCATCCAGATGGGGAGTCACATCCAAATTGTTTCCAAGAAGTCAATACACATACATCTTAGCATAAAGCCTATCTTTTTTTTTTTTTTTTTTGGGGGGGGGGGGGAGGTTAATAAATATGAACCAATATGAACAATATGAATTATTTTGATCTATTTCAGAATGTGGAAAAACACTGCTTGGAGCTAGAGGGGAGGGGAATCTCACACAGAAGTTGAGTTAATATAGAGTGCTACAGCAAGACTTTGAGGGTGAAGTGAGCTGTGTGTAGCTGCCAACATTGTGAGAGTCTTGATAGGGAAAATTAATTGCCAGCTGTTGCTAGAAGCTCATCCTCACCTCTTTCACCTTCACGGTCCTCACCTCCTATTTTCTCCAGTGCTGTTCTTTGCGCTCTCTAGACATTTTCTTGGACTTCATCGACAAGCAGCCCTCTAAGCAAGCAGCTATTCTACAGCACAGCAAGAAAGTGTCAGGTCTTCACCTGATTCAGATTTTTCCATGGTGAGGGATCAGATATTTCCAGCAAGTGCCACTTTTTAGTTAATGTGGTATTAAGAACCTAAGAGCCCTGCTGGATCAGGCCAAAGGCCCATCTAGTCCTGCTTCCTGTATCTCACAGTGGCCCACCAAATGCCCAGGGAGCACACAAGACAACAGACACAACCTGTGTCCCAGTGGCCTCCCCTGCATCTGGCAATCAGAGGCAGCCTGTCTCTAAAACCAAGAGCTTGCACTTACCTACCATGACTTGTAACCCATAATGAACATAAGCCAACATTAGCCAACATGAACATTAGCCAACATGGATTCATGGGGACCCTCCAGACCAGCAATTTTGAACTGGTGTGATGTGGCACACTGGTGTGCCGCAAAAGGTCTGCAGCTGTGCTGTGGGGGTTTGGAGCACAGTACTGAAATTCACTGACAAACTTTTCTGGGTTCTGTGGCTCTATTCCTAGGGCAACTGTCTGTAGTAACCAATTGCCTGACCCACTTCCTCCGCCGGCAAAGCTGGTAGAAGAAGAGGGACAGACAATTTCTTACTACAGACAGTTGCCCTAGGAGCCAGGAAGGGTCTCCCAGGACTGAAAGTGACAACGTAAGAGGTGAAGACCATAGAGCAGGCCATACAGGTCAGTGTGCCATGAGAAGAAAACGACTGAAAATTACTGCTCTGAGTCTGGACAGTGAGCTGGACGGCAAGCATGTAGTTTGCCTCACCACCTGACCCTTTCTCAAGTGATCACACTCAATAAAACGGTTGTTGCTACAGCTGCCTTCTACAGGGGGCTCACAGTTATGGAGCACACATGCTTGGGTATGGCTGGCCTGGCACACAAAGTCTAAGGAGAGATTTGGCATCTCTCAGGCATACTCAGAAATTTTCACTGTTTTCTGCTGACTTCAAGCCTTGGTTCACTTGGCCCTGTATTGCATCCATCAACTGGCAGGAGTTCTCCAGAGTTCCATGGATGGAATCTGTAACCAACCATGTACTCTGTCTCCAATGTTCCCCACTCTCCTGGCCTTGCTAAGAAGTAGGGGCAGCGCAAGGCTCTGAACCATCTGAATCTACCACCTACTGCTATCTCTGCTCAAATCTGCAGGTGCACTCCCCTCCTATCTGCAAATGAGTAGGTGTACTTCTAACCCCACATGTCTTTACTTATGGGGATCGCTGCATACAGCCTCCTTGGCACATGCTTCTTCGGTTTGAAATGAACAGGCACAGGGAATGATGGGAACCCAGCATCCCCAGCTTGTGAACATTGTTAACAGAAGACAGGGTAGCAGGGAAGCTGCATGCAGCAATCTTCGTAAATGCCAAGAAAGGGTGAGTGACTCCAAATCACCCTTCCCTGCCTACTCGGTGGTTCATAAGCACCAACTAGCTCAGGAGCCATGATATGGAGCCGCAGCAACTTTTTTTTCTTCCTTCTATAGCACTGGAAGGAGAAGGAGGCTGCCACTGCTGCGATCCTCTTCCAACTTGCTCCCAGCAAAGCAGAAGAGGATCAGAGTGTCTGGTGGAGTGGTGGGCCAGAGAGGGCAGCAGACAGATGAGCTAAGGGCTCATCCATTCACTGGCCCGTTAAGGGTGCTGCTTCACGTGAACATTTCTGGTGACCTCATGGTTGGGCTGCCCCACTAAGGAGTCTTCATTCCTCTCCTCATTAAAACAGCTGAGTTTCTGGTTTGAGGACCCTGGTCAGTGATGTCACTGGGTTGGTGTCACCCAGTGTGCCAATGGTGTCCCTCCATGTCCCCGCCCCTTCTGGCCTCACTCTAGTCCCATCTTCTTGTGAGAAAGGGGCTGGCTTTCCATATCAGTCACTCAACATGGCGACCCTGGGGCAGCCACCTCCCTGGTGCTTCCAATGTCACCCCCTTTGGAGGTGTCACCGGTATAGTCCGCACCTGCCTAGCAACCACACTGCCCCTAGGAACCAGCAAACATTTAATTCAAGACTAGACATTTCAAACATATACCTAAATGATAGATTTAGGCTGATTTTAAAAGGGTTTTTTTGTATCTGATATAACTAGATTAAACTACTAGATGAAAAATATAACACAGGCCTACATGCGTTCTGCTATCTTAAGAGTTAGACCTATTCTTCATTATTTTTGGGTTGCTGAAAGCAAAAATGGCATTGGTTTTGCCCAATTGGTTCTAGTTTGGGAGGTACGGCTTAGCCACCTTATATGCTGGTTCAAGCAGCTTCCTCATGAGGAAGCCATGGCGTCAACTTCCTCACAAGGAAGCTACTTGAATCAGCATATAAATTGTTGTTGGCAACCTTCAGTCTCGAAGGACTATGGTATCGCGCTCTGAAAGGTGGTTCTGGAACAGCGTCTAGTGTGACTGAAAAGGCCAATTCGGGAGTGACAATCCCTTCCACACCGGGAGCAAGTGCAGTCTGTCCCTGGTCTGTCTCCCTGGCTATGGGCCTTCCTTCTTTGCCTCTTTGCCTCAGACTGTTGGCAGAGTGTCTCTTCAAACTGGGAAAGGCCATGCTGCACAGCCTGCCTCCAAGCGGGCCGCTCAGAGGCCAGGGTTTCCCACTTGTTGAAGTCCACTCCTAAGGCCTTCAGATCCCTCTTGCAGATGTCCTTGTATCGCAGCTGTGGTCTACCTGTAGGGCACTTTCCTAGCACAAGTTCCCCATAGAGGAGATCCTTTGGGATCCGGCCATCATCCATTCTCACGACATGACCGAGCCAACGCAGGCGTCTCTGTTTCAGCAGTGCATACATGCTAGGGATTCCAGCACGTTCCAGGACTGTGTTGTCTGGAACTTTGTCCTGCCAGGTGATGCCGAGAATGCGTCGGAGGCAGCGCATGTGGAAAGCGTTCAGTTTCCTCTCCTGTTTCCTCTTCCTCTCAGCATATAAAGCACCCCAAAAATATCCTAAGTTTGTTCAAACATCCTTGACAACAACAACAAAAAGACTTTTTCTTTTTTAGCTTGTGTAATCTTTGAAAACATTTGAAGCGGTGCACCATCGCTGTGCCAGAGGCATGGCAACCACAAACTGTGGTCAGCTCCTCAGTTTTTCCCATGCATTTCCCCCTTCCTTGGAGCCTGGTGTTCTGAGACTTGGCCTTGTGTCATGGTCTGATTATTCTCTGAAAGAATTAAACTGGAAGTGGCAGAGGAGGGAAGATAAAAGTATTCCCTGGAAATGCCTTCATTTTTATTAAACATAAGAACAAAGTGGCCTACTCTAACTCCATAGCTGCAATCTGGTGTCTTTATTGGTGGGTGCGAGGGTAAAATAAATAGATAGAACACCCGTATAAACCATTATAAACCATATTAAAGCTGCCTTTGTGGCCTGCATGGTTGCGTTTGTCCAAACTGCTTGTCGAGATGTCATTACCCCAATTTGCAAAAACCAAACTGTCAATAAAATAGGGGGGTTGAAAGAAAACGATGACCTCCTTGCAGTTTTAACTTGTTCTCTGGGCCACATCTGTCAAGCAGGGACACTTTGGGTCAAACTACACATGGCATTAAGTGTTTCACTGACTGAGTGCCAGTAGCTGGATCAGGAAGCCCCACAGCCCTACCACCCCATGGCTCCAATCCCAATCATAAGAACATAAGAACAGCCCCACTGGATCAGGCCATAGGCAGTACACATGTGCTGTTTGCCAAGTGGGAACTTGCAGTAGTACATAAGAAGAGCCTTACTGGAACAGGCCAAAGGCCCATCTAGTCTGGTTTCCTGTATCTCACAGTGACCCACCAGATGCCTCAGGGAGCACACAGGATAACAAGAGACCCGCATCCTGGTGCAACTCCCATGTATCTGCCTACTGAGTCATCACCACATCCTGTGGCAAGGAGTTCCACAGGCTAATTACACACTGGGTAAAGAGATAGTTTCTTTTGTCTGTTCTAACTCTCCCATCACTCAATTTTCGTGGATGTCCCCGGTTCTGGTGTTCATGAAGGGAAGAGAACATCCTTCTCTCCGCTCTCGCCATCCCCTGTAAAATTTGGTGCAATTCAATCTCAATGTCCCTCTCAGGCTCCTTTATGTACCTTTATGAACATCAAACACACATTTAACGCATTGTTTCTTTTTAGACCTCCTGCTGCTACATCATTGGCTTTAACTGGCAGATACCAAAGTCATGGCACACTGGGGGGAAATTATCTGTACCTGACTCATTCCCTAGAGAAACAATGAGAAGGGGTGTGTGTCTGTGGTCACAACCTGAGAAGGGATATCTGTGGGCCAGTTACTGGGTACAATTTCCCATTATAGAGCATCACTGGAGGGGAATGGAACTGCGCACTGGCAGGAACCAATTTCTACAAAGCCCTCTCCAAACTCCTGGACAGATGGGTAGCGTCAGATCCAGTGAATGGAACACACTGCTTGGGAGGGGTTGGCCACTGGTGTCCAGTGGGGCAAAACATACCAATATTTGTTTGTCGTGTCTGTGTTCTTAGATGGTGCTTTATTCCTGGGAGCTGGAAGTGTATTTCCTTCGCTCCCTGATCCCTTCCCAAATGGTCAGCTCAGCGCTGAGAACATCAGTTATGAAACTTTGGCCGGGGGGTTGAGAATATAGCAAGAGTCTCATCCAGAGGTTCCCAAAGTGTGTATCACATTGACCTGGGGTTGCACTCATGGGGGTGTCACAGAGCACCTGCTGCTTGGCAGCAAGACCACGATGCAAGCCTGCAAACAGGGGTAGGAGGCTCAGCGCAAAGGGCAGAGCAGCTGCGCATGGTTTTTGCACACTTGGAAAAGCTCTCCCTCCAGCCCCGACCCTCGTATTGCTGTTTGCAGGCTCCCTTCTGGTCACCAAACCCAGAAGTGAGTGGCAGTGTCATTGCACGACATGTCTTGTGTCATCACCACTCACTTTTGGGTTCGGAGCTCTGTGTCAGCAGCACAAAGGGTGTCACGAGCCAGGTTGAGCAAGCACAAAGGGTGTCACAAGTGGGAAACACTGGCCTAATCCATGTCATCTAAGCACAATTGGGCTGATGACATCACCAGTTTGTGCCACACTTTCATTCTCTGTTTTGTTATATTTTTACCCTACCCTTCTTCCAACAAACTCAAGGGAACGGTCATGGTTTCCCCGATGAACTGCACTCAGCAGAGCCCTGAACCTGAGGGCACACCAGTGCTTAGGTCCTGGAGGGACCCAAAGGCTCCCACATGTTCCAGATTCCCCCTCCTCACCTGGCCTATGCTTGTGTATGTCAGCCATTCCCTTCTACAGACCTGTCCTGACTGGTTTGACACAGCTGTTGCTTCTGTGATAGCGGCTGACAGAATCTTTCCAGAACTTGCTTTGGTAAGGGAATCACAGAGCAACAACCTGGCAGCGAGAAGAGCCGGAGACAACATTGGGCCATAGGTTTATAGGGCAAGGTTTAATGAACTCTGGGAGTCAAGGATTCAGGGCCTGAGATCTAATATATGAACTTAAAAAAAATGCACCAACACACTTTGTCTAATACCATATTTTCCCTCTAGCTTCTTTTTAGCAAGACTGAACAAAGCATTGCACGTCACTTCTGTTACTTCCATTCTCATTCCACACTGGAGCATAAATGGGCTTTATTCTACCCATTTACTGAAGACATGACTTGAGGACATTGCCAGTTATATTGGGGGAGAGTGGGTTGCTGTGGGGGGGCAGGACCCTGAGCTTGAGAAAACAAACACGGGAGGACCGTGAGACACAGACCAAGGGCAGCCCTTCAAAATGCCCAGAAGTCATCACCGCAGTCTAGTTCACCCTGCTCAGACTCCAGGCTGCAACACATCCAAGCAATCCATCCCCCTCACATTTCATGTGAGTTCATCCCAAAGCACCTCCATCTTCTTTGGTTCCATAGTAGCAGCCACTTAGGCAATTGATACAGGGAGCGGAGACACACGGCACAGCTCATAGCCAACTGCACCATTCAAACAGCAAGGAAGGGAGCCACAGAGCTTTCAGCTGGTGCGCATTGCCCCAGCCCAGTGTTATTCAAACTGTGAGGCGCGGCTCTTTAGGGGGGCACCAGGACTCAAAGGGGTGGCGTGGGATGTCCTCTCGCAGTGATACAGTCACACCCCTGGGTAGAATACGAGCCCGTCTTCTGCCCGTTGTCTGCGCTTTTTTTAAAGCAGAAGAAACAGGAGTTGCTCAGCTGGAGAGTGGCTGCTGCCACCCCGCCCTCTTCTCCCTCCACTCCTACACTGCCGCCTTCTGTGTTCGCTCTTCGACTCCAACCCCCATCTGGCAAGTACTGACCATGCTCAGCTTGCAGTCCTTAACCCTTGCTGATCCTTGTCTGGTTGGTTCCTAGTTCCCAGCCTGGGATCGCTTCTCATCCAAGTGAAATCTCTCTTTTCAACCCCTTCCCTCTTCCGCTCCCCCCTTTCGATCTCCAAACCTTCCCACTTTCTTCCCTCTCCCCTTAAAGTTGCTTCCATGCAGTTGGCAAGGGGGGAGGGGAGAGACAAGCACACACTTTACTTGGCCAGGAGCAGAAAAAGGGTACTGTTTTTAAAGTGATTTATTAATCTTGTTGTTGGACTGAAGAGGAAAGACTGTACTTTTAAAGTGATGACTCTTGCTATTTGAAGGGAATACTTATCAGCCATTGATGAAGTGATTGCCAGCCCAGTCCTATCCACACTTTCCTGGGAGTAAGCCCCATTGACTCTAATGGGACTTACTTCTGAGTAGACATGCATAGGCTTGAGCTCTGCATCTCCTAGTATAGGAGACAAATCAGCTTCCTAACCAAACCCTTATCAGCACTGATATTATTTTCATGGTCTATTTTTGTTTTCCCCACCAACTGCTGGAAAAATTTAATTTCATTAAATTAATGAAGGGTTCAATCCTATCCAAGGAGAATGGGAGAAATGACTAATTGGATTGGGGTCCACAGGAGTGTGTGTGTGTGTAATGTTGGTCAGACTGGTGGTTCACAAAGTTCATTTGATAAAATAATTCTATTGTATGCTTACAAAGTTTTAAAAAATGAGTCCTCCTGGACCAGACAAAATCTACCTACTCCAGCATCCTGTCTCCAACAGTGATCAGCAGCTGATCATTTATAAAGCATGTATATTGCTGTGTATTAATAATATATTTTTAAGATCTGCATTTAATTAATGATATGATTAATATAATTAATATTAGTATAGTTAATATATATTTAATATTATATTATAATAAATATAATATTATATTTAATATATTTAATATAGTTAATATTTCTGGCCACTTCCTTTTTAATGATGTCACTTCCAGCCCTCAGGAACATGATGGGGAGTCATGGCCAACAGCCACAGGGGTCAAGGGAGCCACTGGCCAGAAAAGTTTGAGTACCACTGCCCTAGCCAACAATGTACGACTAGTGGGAAATGAACACAAGACCAACTGCACTGACTATCCCTTAAAAAACACACATTCTTCTTTATTATTTTAAGACAGACATGAAACTTATATTTGAGAACTCAGGAGGTTTCCCTGTTGTCAGGGTTCTCTCCCCTAATTAGGTACCTACTGGAGATGCTCCAAGTGGATTTCCTGCCACAGACAGGCAGTTGGACTAGATGACCTTGTAGGTCCCATCCAACACTATGATTCTTTTATTATAGCCTTATATTTGTATGTTTAATGATGTTGTACCACATTAACAGTTTTAGTAAACTGACCTGCGTTTTAGGAAAGAGTCTGTTGATTTTTTTTTTCTTGGT
The DNA here is from genome assembly GCF_035046505.1 of Tiliqua scincoides. Lineage (NCBI taxonomy): Eukaryota > Metazoa > Chordata > Lepidosauria > Squamata > Scincidae > Tiliqua > Tiliqua scincoides. The sequence goes on along the minus strand of NC_089825.1, from coordinate 11,539,168 downwards.
AATTTAATTAATTAATTGGGAATTATGCTACGTTTCTAATAGTTGCAAGATAACCTTTGAGGAGAGCTTATGTTTCATGCAAAGCATCTGCCCTAACACAGCAAGTGTATTTCTTTACAATGCCTTTTTAAAAAGTACATAAATCATAACCCTACATATTTTAGCCCACTAATCTAATAATCTTAATAAGTAACTCTCACGATTAAATACAATAATAAAAAAACATCCTGTGGCTTTTATTTTTTCTTGTATCTTGTCCTGCCCTCTAGTGGAAGTTAAAACTTAGAACACCTTTTTGCACAAAAGTATGCTTACTAAAAACGCACCCTTATTTGACAAAAAAAGAGTTGCTGGAGATAAAAAAAACAGCAAGAAAAGCATAGCAAAAAAAAAAAAGTTGGGATCAATGAGTCTGTCCATAAATACATCCAAAAAAACAGTATTTTCATGTATTTCCATGACATATATTTTCAAAATCCTTCCAGAGATGACTGAGGCAGAAAAACAAGACACTGATGTATAGTTATGTGACAGAATGGCAGTGGGAACAGAGGTGCGTATAATGAACACAGAATCCCAGGAAGAAGACACACAACACACTTGCGTTTTGGAGGCCAGTACTCCAGAAGGACATCAACACCTGGTAGTCTTTTCTAATCTGAATCTGGCATATGCCATGAACTCATGAGGAACCTTGTTTATTTTTAAAGAATATTATCCTACACCTTTTCCACAGATTGAAGGCAACTCTCAATTCAAACAAAAATAAAAAATTATACCAGCAGTAAAACCAACATCAAAGCAGATATCAGAACGGAAGGAGCAAAGAGCCAGAGCCAACCAATATTATAATATGATACAAAGACCTGCTGAAAAAGGCAGGGCTTCAGCCTGCGACCAAAAACATGACAGTGAAGAAAACTGCCAAACCTCACAGGGCAAGGAGTTATGTTTGGGGCAATCGGGATGGGGCAATCAGCAAGGAGGCCCTCCACAGCACCTCAGGAAGAGGATGAGGTACCTGCAAGTGGGCCTCTCTGAAGGACCCCACAGAATGGGCAGACCCACAAAGGAGGAGGTGGTCCTTGCGATCCTTGCATGGAAAGTTTTTAAAGGTAATAACCCACACCTTGAATCATGCTGAGATATAATATTGGCAAATCATTCCCTCTTAGCCGCACCTGCAATCTGGGGATAGGCACACATGCTTATCTCTTATTTGAGACATACAAAATTATGCAGGGAATGGACAGAGTGGATAGGGAGATGCTCTTTACACTCTCACATAATACCAGAACCAGGGGACATCCACTAAAATTGAGTGTTGGGCAGGTTAGGACAGACAAAAGAAAATATTTCTTTACTCAGCGTGTGGTCGGTCTGTGGAACTCCTTGCCACAGGATGTGGTGCTGGCGTCTAGCCTAGACGCCTTTAAAAGGGGATTGGACAAGTTTCTGGAGGAAAAATCCATTATGGGGTACAAGCCATGATGTGTATGCGCAACCTCCTGATTTTAGAAATGGGTTAAGTCAGAATGCCAGATGCAGGGGAGGGCACCTGGATGAGGTCTCTTGTTATCTGGTGTGCTCCCTGGGGCATTTGGTGGGCCGCTGTGAGATACAGGAAGCTGGACTAGATGGGCCTATGGCCTGATCCAGTGGGGCTGTTCTTATGTTCTTATCTCATGCTATTGTTGTAAAGACAACATCAAGACAGTTCAGGTGAAGCACTTTGCAAACTCAAAGTTATATACGTTTATTAGGTATTTGCACTAGAGTTTACCTGCTACCTTTCTTCCTTTTAATTGATTTGATTTATTGCTCACTGAAACCATCTTGGTTAACCGTTAACCGTGAAGGATATGCAAAGGCAAGATATAAAACATTACAGTAGAAACAAAAAAATCAAAGTAGGGGGTGTATATGGACATGATGATGTATGTCCTGGTTCTTCCTTTTTCTTTTCTTTTTTGCCAATTTTTCTGTATTTATGGACACTCCTAATCTCCTGGAGTTCTTGTACAAGTTCAACCACTAAAAGCTGCTGGGAGGTCCCTCTGCAAGCAGCCTTTATCAGTTTGAAAAATGCTGCTCCTAGACAGGCGTGTGCTGGACTTGAATGCAGGATCCATCTCCCTGACTAGGCAGCTAAAAACAAACATATGAAGTTCTCTTCTATATGCTTCCCTTATTATCTGTACCAGCCATTTTCAACCATGGTGCCATGGCACACTGGAGTGCCATGGATGGTCTGCAGGTGTACCATGGGATTTTGGGGGAGGATCATTTGTTAGTAGGGCCACTGGGAGATGCAAGCCCCTGCTGTCTGTGTGGTGTGTCTTGTCAATTGTCAAAAAACTGATGGTGCGTCTTGACAATTTCAGTGCCTTGTCAGTGTTCCATGAGATGAAAAAGGTTGAAAATTGCTGATCTATACTTTTTTTTCCCTATACCTTATAATATATTTGAAATATAGTGAAAATCCAGATGAGTACAATTATTACATTCATTTAAATGGAAACAATCTAACTCAGTGTTTCTCAAACTGTGGGTCAGGACCCAATAGGAGGGTCGCAAGTCCATTTCAGGAGGGTCCCCATTCATTTCAATATTTTATTTTTAATATATTAGACTTGATGCTCCCATGGTATGTGGCTGCATTTGGGGAAATGTTACAGACCTGTACTTTTAAAGCTACTATGTATATTCTTTTAACAATGATAGTAAATGGGACTTACTCCTTGGTAAGTGTGGGCAGGATTGCAGCCTAGGATTGTTAAAATGTTCCTGCTTGATGATTTCACTTCTGGTCATGACATCACTTCCAGTGTGTCCTGACAGATTCTCATTCTAAAAAGTGGGTCCCGGTGCTAAATGTGTGAGAACCGCTGATCTAACTTGTTCCAAAGTCACCCCACATTCAACCCCAAATCACCCCAGATGCCTAATACCCTAAGGAAAAAGTCAGGTGGCAAGATGAAATACAATTAACAGCAATTAGCAACAATTGTATCAATAAAGCAATGGTGTTAGCTGGAAAGAAGCTTTTCATAAATTTAATGTCTCCCCTGCATAACTTTTTTCAGCTTATCATGACCAACCACATTTTGAGCTCTTGCCTTAATTTCTTCTCTTGATGCACAGATCACATTCACTGAAGAGTGACAGAACTAAAGCAAGTGATACGTCTTCCAGCATGTTCAATGCGCTTTTGAATCTCAAGCTTTAGTTCCAAACTTTGAGCAACTCTCTTACGTTTCACCTGTTTTTTCCACTTTTCCTATGAATTATTTTTCATCTTCTTCTGTTCTCTAGGACCCATATTCACAATAAATTGCACAAATACAGCACAGAAACAGCTAGATGGAAATGTGTATGCATGTGCCTTGTAAGTCAGTACAAAACATGAGCAGGGGGATGCACTACCCACCAAGCAACACATTGCACAAAGCCGCTTCCTGGACCACATAACAGAAAATTTTAGTATGGAGAAAAAACATGTATAAGTGAAAATAAGTTGCATAAGTGAAAATCCGTACAGCAGATAACAGGGGAAGAGTGTACTGAGCTGAACCACTGGTCCACATAGCAGTACTGTCTGTGCCGGCTCTCCGGCGTTTCTAACCAGTGACATCACTAGGGTTTGCATCATCCAGTACAGGAGGTCAGCACCCCCATGATGAACCTCCTCCTCCTGGGCAGTGGGCATGATGATACACCATTGCCCCACCTGCTTTGGATTTTTGGCTATCACTTTTGAAAGAATAGAGATATTTCAGTGTGGTTTGTTTCACTGCATTCTTCATGAAATTACAGATCGAATGGTATATAATATGATGGTATTATTCAAAAATACCAGAATTAAAAAAATTTTGGCCAGTAGTGGTGTCGCCCCCCCTCCCCCAGGGGTGCGTCAACTGGTGCGGCCCACAGCACCCTAGCGACACCACTATTTCTAACACTATCTGGATAGGGTTTAAAAACCTTCCATTTGCAAAGTAAGTGCCCAGCCACTGAACTATGGCCTCTTCCCCAATGATGAGAACTCAGCTCATCTCTGGAATTCCTGAAAGTTTGGTTCAGCCTTGGGCACAGGTGCAATCTGCTTCTAAGTGGTTCATTACTTTTTGTTTGGTTGGGTTCTTTTTTTTTTCCTTTTTTGGAAAGAGAGTCAGGCTGAATTTGTTGAACAGAAATGCACAAAGGCACTAGGGACCGACGGTTGACTAGCTCTATAGACAAGCACAGCACCGACAACAGATGTTGTGTCAACTTTGCAGCGCAGGCCTGCCAATGGATTTGTTATTCCACAGTGGAGATGAGCAAGAATGCCAAACTTCCTGTGGTTTAAGCGATACAAAGCAGGCAGCATTCAAAATGTGCAGTCCACCTAATTCTATTCACTGCAGCACAAATCCATTACTGGGTGTGCTTTTAAACACACATTAGCATGCATACATGAGGGAGGAACCATCTTGTGTGCTGGGTCCCCACATAGTGGCCAGTGGCGCAGTGCAATGGTGCAGTGGGGAACGAACAGGGAGACAAGGGTGGAAGGTGCGACAATCTTACTTCTATTGTGGGGGGCTGGAGTAACAAAAGTAGAGAAGGGGATTCAAAATAAAGCAATTCAGTGTTCCTTATCCATTTGTTCACAGCTAGGTACCCTGCACATGCCCGATCTCATCTGATCTCGGAAGCTAAGCAGGGTCAGGCCTGGTTAGTACTTGGATGGGAGACCACCTGGGAATACCGGGTGCTGTAGGCTTATACCATAGTCTTTCGAGACTGAAGGTTGCCAACCAGGTACTAAACGTAAGCAGTTGCTGCAGAGAGCAGAAGAGGGGAGGAGAAAGGAAATCCTTGAAGGGGAAAGGGGAGTGCAATGGTGCAAGCACGGAGGCAGAGACAAAAGCAGGAGACACAAGACCTAAATGGGCACATTGTTTGTTCTTGCTCCTGGCTGAGGGGGCAGGTAGCCAGCTCAGGGTGCCAGCTGTGCCACTACCAGGCCTCCTTGATTGAGTCTAGTGATGGAGTTGGTGGGAACATCTGAGAATGGGAATCTTTATTTTGGTTTTGCTAACAACAGGCTTTTCCCAAGTTGGGATGCTCCTGGGAGGTGGCTGTTGCCACAAGGTCAAACTTTCTGTGCCAGCAAGGTGTATTTGCCCATGGAATTTTCTTTGGAGCAGCCAAGGCTCCATCCAAGCCAGACTGACTGGTCAAGGAGTTTTTACCCTGGTCAAAAATAGGACCTTCCTCTTAACCTGTGGAATGGAGGCCACTTGCCATCAGTCCTAAATCTTGTTACTGCCCTGGGCTTCAGGTACCCAGCTCTAGAGGCATATCTAATGGCCCAAGCGCTCAGGGCAATGACATCATGTGATGTCATGACATCACTTCTGCGTTCACCCAGAGGACATGGTGGCATTGGCAGCAGTTGCTTCATGATCAAACTGCCGCCCCCATGCCTTCTCCTGTGGGGGCTCTCCCATGAAAGTGCACCTCCTTCAAATGGGAACCTCCACAGGAGAAGGAACAGGGGTGGAGATCAGTTTGCGAAGCAGCTGCCATCAGCACCTCTTCCTTCTCTGTAGAACCCAGAAGTTATAGAGGAGGTACCAATGGTGGAAAAGGTACCAAAGGAAAAAATTGCACCCCGTGACCTTGCGCCCAGGGCTGGTGTCCCTCAGGCTCTGCCTTTGCTACACCTCTGCCCAGCACCATGTACATATGCATGTACCTGTACAACCTATGCATGTTTACTTGGAAGTAAGCCCCACTGTCTTCAACTGGGTTGACTCCCAGCTAAGTGTGCACAGGATTGCAGCCTGAGTGAACTAGAGTATTGGCAAGCATAACTTACCATAGATACTCGCCTCTAAGTCGATCTCACAGATAAGACGAGGGCAGGTTTTGAGCCCAAAATCATGGAATTTGCTATGACCCTCTGATAAGACAGGGGTTTAACTTAGGGAGGTGTCCGACTATAATTTTGTCTGATTTTACCAGAGGCCAGATTCTGAAAAATAACCTCCCAGTAATTGTTACCTAAGTACTGTACAGTCACTAATTTATTAAAAACACAGTATATATAAATAGTATGTATACATTTATACATACATGTATACATACATAGTATGTATACATACATACATACACTATTTTTAATACTGTTTTTGTTATACTATGTATACATAGTATAGCAAAAACAGTATTTAAAATAGTCTCTAATTTATTAAAAACTATGATCTATCTCATAGATCATAAGATACATTTTTATTCACTAATTTTTTAAATTGTTCTCTCAACAACCATTTGTAAACACTATCAGAGTAAGGCCACAATCCCATCCACACTTTCCTGGGAGTAAGCCTCATTGACTTTAATGGGACTTACTTCTGAGTAGACAAGCCTAGGATTGGGCTCTAAGTACACTGGAAACAGCATACCAGTAGAACCATTAATGAAATCCTCCTTTAAAATGCCTAGTGCCTTAAGCCAAAAGCTCTACATAGAACACACAACAGGGAGTGTGCAATTCAGTTCCCAGTAGAGAGACAAGCAACAAGGAGTGACTGAGCAAGTGCAGCTGCACATAGTTGCACCTGATTTACTTGGAAGTAGACCCTCTGTGGAGGAAGGGCAGCGCACTGGTGTGGAGGTCCTGGCAGGGGGATACTGCAGAAGCAAGCATGCTCTCCTAAAAGCTTACTACATAAGCAGCTGTTGCAAGTGCTTCCTAGCTCTTGCCAGCATGCAGCTAAGATCTCTGGCTAAAATACCTGTTGCTGCAGAATAATTCTACTTTAAATTCTACTCTCTGCTTTTCCTGTGTTTTACATCTTTGCAAGGTCTCCAGGACTCTTCCAGTGAAAAGGACACACACACAGGAAGATTGCTTCTCTCTCACACACACACAGATGCTTCCCACACACACACACACACACACACAAATGCAGGGACTTTTCCCCTCCAGTCCAACTTCATTGGTGAGGATAGGGGGAAATGAGGTTAGCAAGGAGGTTTGCAAAAAGTTTTGCAAAGGAGAGACTGAAGTGTGACTGTATACAGTAGGGGGAGAGGAAAGCAAGAGGAGCGAATAGACTAGGAGCCCAATCCTAGGCATGCCTACTCAGAAGCAAGTCCCTTAATAGTCAGTGGGGCTTACTTCCATGAAAGTGAGGCTAGGATTGTAGCCTTAACTGTTTTAAGTGCTCTCTCTCACACACACTCACACAAACCTTTCCTTTTATAAAAGTTAACTCTTCCTCTCCCCCCCCCAGTACAACTTCATCAGTGGTGAATGATTATGGGGAGAGGGGCTAGCAAGCCTCAGCTTAGCAACAGAGAGTTTAAAGTTTGGATTCAATAAGGGGGAGGGGGCAAAAACAAGAAGGAAAGAGGAGATGGACTTAACCCTTTCAATGGCTTGAGAAACAAAGGTACAGCCTTCTGCAGGCTGCCTCTCTCTCTCTCTCTCTCTCTCTCTTTAAAAAGATCACTCTCCCCCCTTCCCCACCCTGTCCAGCTTCATCTGTGGGGAGATGGGAAGGGGGTTAGCAAGTTGAGCTTTCCAATGGAGTGCTTGAAGTTTAAATGCAGTAGGAAGGGGGAACAAGAAGGAAAGAGGAGATGGACTCAGCTGTTTCAAATGACTGCTTCTCCCTTGCTCAGATGTCCCCTCCGACACACAGCTCATTGTCTCCTGCTCTGTCTTGGGTGCTGCTCCAAAGATGCCTCCGTGGGTGCTGGTGCTGAGCGAGGGGGGCTGCTGATGGCTGCGGTGGCAATTGCCCTGCCCTGCGCTTGGAGCTTCTGCAGCTGGGCAACAGCCTGAAGGAGCACATGGAACACACCTGCACCACAGGCAGCTGCGAACGCTCAGCAGCACCCCAGCCTGCACAGCCTCCTCTCAGCAGATCACTTGCTCCCTCCCTTCCACAATAGTGCTTGGCTGGCTCACTCACCTCCCCCCCCCCCACCCTCGCTGCTTGCCTGCCCCAGAGATAAGGTGGGGCAATGATTCAGGCTGCTTTTCTGGGAAGAAATTTTTTGCCTTATAGGTGAGTATCTACATCCCATCCATGAACTGTGCAACATGGCCAGAGAAGGCTTGAGAAGTGGGTGGTTTCCACAGAATGGAGCTGGATTAGAATCAAAAGGCACTAAAATTAAGACTCAAGATCAAGTTAGTTTGGCATCAAGGAATTGTAAGGTGCCATTCCAATATTTTAGGATAAATTAATAAACATGCTCTGTTTGAAAAGTGAGTCAGTAGGCTTCCTAGCCTCCAATCTGTGAGCAATGATCTTTGAAACAGGATGCTTAGGAAGGCCATCCTTTTATTCATTGACATAACTGATAAAGGAATTATGGGGTGACCCATTTGATCATGAATGGCTCATAAGGCTTGGAGGGTTTTCCATTTTAATTTCATTTTGGGTCACTATATTAAGACATGAATATCAGAGGGCAGTGAAGCAACTGTGAATAGCACCTTTAAGTGAATATTATTATACTTCATCCTAATTTTGTGCAAATGCCCATCTCAAACAGAACAATGCATGCAAGTGTTTTCCACCTACTGAACCAAGACAAGGCCAGAGGACTTGTGAGTCAAACCTGCTGCTTCACAACACAGCCTTTCATTTTTGTGGCAACCAGCCTGGGTTGAGGCAAGAGTTCAAGCTTTTAGAGTGCATTGCAAAATACAATATCTTTGCTGAAACTAAAAATATCCCTGCTGGAACAGATGAAGGTTCAACTCATACTGCTTTTGCGTTCCAACAATGGCCCGGCAGATGGTTCTCAAGGAATGAAAACAATAAACAAAGCCCCTCTGTTGATGCAAGAGTGGCATCCACAGGTATACAGTGTCAGAACACCGAAAACAAATTCTAGAGAGATGCTCCCCTTTCCTTTTGGAGTGTGAGAAAGTCCAAGAATTTAACTTGGGACCTATTACACCCAAAGGGAGTTACAGAGAAACCTGAAGGGCGCAAATCTACCACTGAGCCAGGCACAAACATAGATCCAGCACATGCCTCCAAAGTTTTATGGAAGTGCCCAGATTCATGAGTCATGCTTACAGCGGAGTACCTACTCCTCTACTTATGGATGTTTGAGTTATGGGCATTCAAGTGATTAACATTGGTCAGGGTGTCCAAAATTGTTCCCAGTCTGGGAGCAGAATCCCAGCCTCATAAGTTTTGACAAGGTCAGCAAAACGTATTTGTTCTCTACAGTATTTTTCTTCAATAGCCTGCGGTGGGGGCAGTCACAGCAAAGTAACCAAAGCTAAGCTGCTCAAAGCAATGGACCTGTTACTGTGCCAACGGCGATGCTGAACTCAGGGATTGCTGTCGGTGGAAGAGAAGGGGAGTCTGAAGGAAGTTGTTGGCAGGAAAAAGCTGAGATATCAAGAGGGCCAGCAGATTTCAAGGTAAGACCACAGAATATAGAGCACTTCACCTGCAGGTGTACTGTAAATATATATTTTTTTATATTTCACAAGAAGTTCACTACAAATAATTATGTTGGACTTATGTAAATACAAAACAAGTTCAGACCATCAGAATATCACATGTTCTTAAGTAAGGGTTCAGTTGACCCTTCTACTTGGACACATTTATCACCTAGGAGTGTCATAAGAACATAAGAAGAGCCCCACTGGATCAGGCCAAAGGCCCATCTAGCCCAGCTTCCTGTATCTCACAGTGGCCCATCAGATGCCTCAGGGGGCACACAGAAGACCACAAACCCGTTTCATACAGCAGGCTGAATAGCATTCATGTTGCCTGCTGAGGGCTGAACAATCAAATGGGCTACCCTTTCAGCAGAGCCGCTTCACAGCTCAGCAGCCGAGAGAAGCTGATAGTGGTGCTGGGAGAGCCCAAATATTCACAAGGGCTGAACAAAGAGCTTCCATAGGCCAGATCCAGCCTGTGGGCCTCACGTTTGGCAACATAATCTAGAATTTGTTAGCTTTATTAACAGTATTTATTATTAACAGTATTTATATACCGCTTTTCAACTAAAAGTTCACAAAGCGGTTTGCAGAGAAAAATCAAATAACTAAATGGCTCCCTGTCCCAAAAGGGCTCACAATCTAAAAAGATGCAAATGAATACCAGCAGACAGCCACTAGAACAGACAGTGCTGGGGTGAGGTGGGCCAGTTACTCTCCCCCTGCTAAAAAAAGGAGCACCCACTTGAAAAAGTGCCTCTTACCCAATTAGCAGGGGTCTTTACTTGTGCCTGCCATTCTTTTTGCAGATTCTCTCTCTCCTTCCTCTTGTTGTCTGACAAAATGAAGTATGGCAACCCAACAGCAGTTTATCACAGAATAAAAGAATTATTGAGTACTTTTCTGTAATGGCATTTCTAAGTAAGCAAAAACAACTGTCCAGATCTTTGGCTCATGTCTTTGGCTCATGTCCAGATCTTTGGCTCAAGCAGCATGACTGTTCCTCCTGGAGACCTTGATCCTAGGAACTTATTGCCACCATTAGCTTGGTACATACTGCATTTCTCTACTTGCAAAACAGAGCCCCTTAATATAGCAGCACTGTGAGGCTAACCATAGAAGAGGCCTGACTGTATAGGAAGAGACAGGAAAAAGTTGCATCACATTAGCCCAGTTTCATGACCTCCTGGGTTACACAGTACAAGTCTCACATTTATTTTCCTTGCAGGATTAACAGTGGGGCTGTATTGTACTTCTAAGCCTTCATCTGAGATTGGGTCCATTAAAAATCCTTTGTTTTCTGTGGATTGTGATAAGCCATGCTGCGAAGATGCAGATAACAGTTTGACAAAGTGAGATAAATTAAAATCAGATTAAAGCTTATTCTGTTTAATTCCATTTAACCTTATTTCACTTTTAAATAGTGAATGCACCTTCTCTGGCAATGTTACCTTCGCCTGCAAGAAATCCAAACTTTACACAATCTAGTTCATATTAAGATCGCTCCTGAGTGACGCCTGCCATCTCAAAGCAGCTCCTTGGTTTAACTTGGTAAAGCCTTGGTTTACCAAGGAGCTGCAAATGATGAAGCAGGAGGGTAAACTTAAGGGAGGGCATCAGGATGCAGGTCTCTTGTTATCTGCTGTGCTCCCTGGGGCATTTGGTGGGCCGCTGTGAGATACAGGAAGCTGGACTAGATGGGCCTATGGCCTGATCCAGTAGGGCTGTTCTTATGTTCTTAAACTTCTTGAGCGATTGCAGCGGAAGACTCATGATGGGTCTGACCGAACATAGGCCGTAGCTCACTTTCAGACCTATTCTGTGATGGTGATGGCAACAAAGCGTACTTTCTTTTTTGCCACCATCAGGTCTGTGAAGCGGAATTAATTGATGTTAATTAATTCCAGCGGAATTGATGTTGTGCGAGGTCTACTCCACCAGGCCCCTCTAGAAGATTGGGAGGAACACACAAGGGCCTGCCGTGACATGTTTGCAAGGTACTCTGTCGATAAAATAGTTCAAATCTGCCATGACTTGGATGCCATACTGGCAATGTCTGGTGATGTTCCCATAGTATCTGTCAGTCCAGATACTTTTCGGTTATTCTTTTCAGTTTGTGGAGCCTGACAATGTGGATAGGATCCTTTGGAGTGCAAGGCCGTCTGCTTGCTCACTGGATCCCTGCCCAGCATGGCTTAGATCTGCCTGGAAGGGCCAGCTGAGTGGACAGAGGATAGTAAATTTGTCTTTGAGGGAAGAGGTACTGCTGTTGGCACTAAAATGGGTGGTGATTTGCTCCCTCCTGAAAAAGCCCTCTTTGGATTCCACTGTGTTGAATAACACAGGCCAACACACATTTTGCTTCCTTAAACGTTACACCAATTCCTGGGTATATTTGGGGTGCCGATTCCAAAAATGGCATCCGTTTTGCCCTATCACGTCTAGTTTTGGAGATATAGTATAGCCTCTTTAGTGAATGGTTCAAGCAGCTTCCTCATGAGGAAGCCATGGTGTAGGCTTCCTCATGAGGAAGCTGCTTGAACCATTCACTAAAGAGGCTATACTATATCTCCAAAACTAGACATGATAGGGCAAAACGGATGCCATTTTTGGAATCAGCACCCCAAATTCATATTAAACCCACCATAAAGTTTGGGAAAAACTTTTCTGACCCTCAATTTTGTAGGCATGTGTAATTACTGGCCAGACTTGAACCTCCCATTTCTGGGCAAGGTGGTAGAGTGGGTGGTGCTGTCTCAGCTCCAGAGGATTCTGGATAAAGCAGATTATCAGTATCCCTTTCAGTTTGACTGCAGGCCGGGCTTTGAGACAGACACACTCTTTTTAGGGCATGGCTGCTGGCTATACATTGGTGCTTGGTTAACTATCACATATTTTAAGACCAATGGTTTGTTTTTTTAAGTTGCTGCTTGCTGCGTGTTGGCTTTTAACATTGTGTTCTGTATGTATTTTATTTCCTATATTTTAATCGGTTTCATACCTTATACATGTGTTTTTAATATTTTTTGTAAGTCACCTTGGGTGCCCTTAGGGGAGGAAGTCAGGATATAAATTGAATAAATAATTCACTTCCCCACCTACTGGAATTTCTTTTGTTTGCAAAAGCTCACCGAATTGCACAAAGTGGAATCTGAATATCAGTGACCTCTTGGCGATATAATCTCATTCAGTAATACGGATCACAGTCACAAACCCTGTGTAAAATTAGGGCCGAGTATATTTTTGACATATTTTGTTCAAATAAAAGCAGTATTCTGCAGCTTGTATAAACTAGGCAAATAAAGCAAATTTGAAGTTTTTTTTAAATCTTGTTCTGCATCATCACTGCATTATCATCAGGGAAGAGCAACAATCTATTTTGCTGGACATGTTTTGGTATCCCAGACTTCAGCATGCGTTCTCCACACACACTTCCAAGCTTATCTTCAGTCACTAAACCTAGGAATTTGCTGTTTAAAAGTGAGAGCACAGATTCTGCTCTGACCATACACGCAGAGCCTCGATTGCACTAGAGCTGGGATACTTGATGTTCATTGCTTAACCTGTAAAGCACTTCTTAGCTAGCCCCTTTCAGCACTAAAGGAATGCAGACACCCTTCAAAGGATTATTTTCTACGCTCAGGTTTGAGACTTTGCAACATGAGTTAGCTGACCATTTTCCCCATTGTGAGCTACCACTGAAATGCTACATGCAGTCTCTCCACAATATTTTCTGAAAATATCTATCAGCTGATGACATAACTGGAACTTTTTTACTGTGCACTTTTTACTTTTGCTTGTTGGTAGAACGCAGCCTGGCATTTGTAATGCATTCATGATCATATCTGCTTAATACATAGCATTTGTCTAACACTATTCAGTGCTCAAGTTTTTCACAGATCCATTTCGTTACATCCACTATCCACCTCTGGGTAGGTACGGTCACAGATATGTACCTTCAAATCAGTCCTAACGTGTAGGCATTGATGTGGTACAACCTTCGCACACCACATGCCGTACAGCCCTCACAAATCACAGAAATCATGTGGTATGTTCACCTGTATGAAAGCTCCCCATATGCAATGCTAGACTTGTGCCACGTGAGGAACTTCTATATCTGAAGGAGCACCAACTAACATACAAATCAACCTAAAGGCTACGTTCATCAATAAAGACCCTCCTCTGAGTTTTCCCACCATCTGAGGTTAGAGCAAGTGGTCACCAGAGGACTTTTTTTTAAATCATGGTACCCCCCCAAAAGGTCACCTGGTGCCAACACTGATCTCTTTTCAACTTCAGGAAAGACCTTATTTGTGTCGGCTTTCCCCTATTGATTTCAATGGGGCTTAGACATAACTAAACCAAAACAAAGGAGCAACATGGTGTCATTTGCTAAAATTCCCAGCTTGATACTCTTATATTGGATTCTTTGGAGAGAAACATTTAACTCCAGTAACTAAACGTGCTTGGCCTTTGTTGCGTGACAAACCCAAATCATAAGGCCTGCAAGATACCTTTGATGTAAATTCTGCAAGAATGTTTTAGGATGGAGTTAAACTATGCAAGATGTTTCTATAGCAATCACAACCCTTCATTTTTATATGCATGCGACAATCTTTGGATCACTTGTCGGTCTTGACTTGAGGTTATTGTAAGCTTTATCCGTTATTTCTGTTCAGTTTGTAAAGTGCTTCATGATACTCCAAGGGCTGTTGTATCAAAATAAATGGCACTGAATTTATGTTTTGACTTGTTTCTTTAAGCAAGAAAATCAATTTAGTGTAACACTGGGGAAACAAGCCACATGGAGGATGTTCATAACCTGTGTAGCAAGATGCAATTAAAGATTTGCTTGCACAGAATATGGGGGGAAATGAAAACATACAAAAATGCTGTCACAGCCACTTTTATATTATAGATTTCACAATGTCAGGTACATTTTGTTATGCAGACAAGTTGTATTCTCAAGAGCTAGCTTGGTCATCTACCTGCCAGCCTTGACTTAGGATGGAATTAGATATTACAAATGACATGGGGCAGTTACTAAAAAAGGCAATCCTGTGTCTTTCTTCCACTCTGCTCTGTAATAGCTAGGGAAGCAATTTTCAATTTTTTTTTCCTCTCATGGCACACTAAGATGCTAAATTATCAAGGCACACCTTCAGTTTTTGGACAACTGACAAGGCACACCACACTGCCAGCTCACATCCCCTAATAAATCACCCTCCCCCAAACTATCATGACACACCAATGTGCTGTGGCATAGTGCTTCAAAATTGCTGATCTAGAGAATATTCTGCACATGATTTGACCTCAAGCTGCAAGCTTAGCTACTGTTCAATAGTTGCTGCCTGGTGGAGGGACAGGGAAGTGTGTGATATGTGTGATATGTCATGCCAGCAGGAGATGTCATGACACCTTGTTCCACCCATATAAAACAAGGTAAGAACAGGAAAAAAATTGGTAGAAGGTTTCATAGACTGGGAAAACTCCACTTTTTTGCATTCGTTGAGATAGAATGTGGGGAGAGTGGAAAGAAACCTGAAAGTAATTCATTTAAAGTTGATTAAACACACACATCAATTACTCAGGTATTCTTTTAAAATGATATATTGTATATCTTGATTAATTAAAAGACACAACCTCTGAAAACTTCGGTATGCTGAATGATTTAATGGCATTTTCAAATTGCAATAGAGACAAACACTGAACAGCAAAAAAAAAACACAATCATAACCACCAGTAAATAAAAAACAAGTGGTTTCACAATGACATACAAATACAGGATTTTCTTCCTGTGAGGAAGCTGGTTTGCAAAGACTTAGGCATGAAAGAATAATGTTCGATTCTGAGATAGTGACAGATTATTTTCATTTGCAAAAAAATGATGTGCATTGTTTGAGGAACATATATACACAGATAGACAGACAGACATCTTTGTGATTTGCCAGTGATAACAGCCATCTTTTGCAAAACTAAGCCTCAATACTGAAAATACGTAACAGTCAAATTCCTTCCTTCTATGTGAAATGCAGGACATAATTAGATCAATACTTACAGTAGTTGCTAAAACAAATCCATTTTAATGTGCAGACCAGAAAATGTGACATGTATAACCAGTGTAACTGTTTTCATTCTACCATTCATCTATCATTGGGATGGGCACCTCTTGCCTCAATATAACATGTTAAGATATTGCAGTAGTTAAGTAGGTTGCTCCTTTACAAAGAAGCCATAAAACATGGCTTATGAGAACGAGCAGGTAGAGATCTCCACTATGAGATGCACGTCTTTTGGTGGTATAAAGCTCACCAACAGTGGGCAGTGTCATTCTTATGGTATTGTATATGAATTCTGAAGACAGTTAAGACTCCTATGAAAGGTCCATGAATTGGGGTCCATTGTCTTACACTGAAGGAGATAAACCACAGACCACACTTAATGAGAGCCTCGAAGGGAACCTACCCAAGCTAGCTCTGCAAAGTATATGTAGCTTAAGGGTTTATTGCTCTCAACATGCACCTGAACTCAGCTGAAGTGCCTTCAACTGCTTTAGCCAAAGAGTGCATATAGGAGAACAAGATCTTTTATAGGGAAAGCTACACTGCAGAGTTCACCTTCGCTCTGGCTTCTCTTGCTGCCCAATAAAGTGGTCAAGGATTCAACTGGCTTAACTGCTTCTTTCCAACCTCCATGGTTTTCATCTCTCCTTCAGTCACTCTGTGGCAAGATCTACAGAAAGAAGGTTGTTGCAAAAGGATACAAAACATGCAATAAAGCCAACCACTACTCATTTGCACCTTGCCATGGAGTATTGGGGGTAGAGGGGAAGGCATACACTGTGAGAGCCTTTTTAAAAACCAGCAAAAAAGGGAAGGAGAAGAGAGATATCAGATGGAATCTTTGAAATCAAATGGAATAGTTTGAAATCAAGTAATCACCTTGGTATCCACACATATGGTAACCATTATCCACTTCAAGCATTTACTCTACCCCCTTAAAGGTTTTAATTCTACACACCCTACCTAAGTTCTTGGAACACACCCTCTATTGCTCTGAACAAACCAAAACACTATATGCTTCTTGCATAAACTTTCTTCTAGATTCTTCATTAATCTTAAATCCTATTTATCCTACCTATTGTTTCATGCTTCAACTTTCTTCTGGGTTTGTAACTCTCTGATAAATGGCACTTCGATTCCCAACTCATTCTCTCATCTATGTACAAAAAACAAATGAATGGCCCAACCTCTCAAATTCATCTGTAAAAGATGCTAGCCTTGGAATTGATCAAGGAATTATAATTGCAGTGTACTTTTATTATTTTGTCCCCAGCCCTGAGATTCAGATGGACACGTAGGAAAGCCATTTTTGACCTTCAACTGAAAATGTAACATCTATGAGGAAACCTTAAGCGAGCCTTAAGCCTCTTTACCTTTCTTCACAACTATCAAAGGAACATGCAAATATGCACCAAGCAAGCCAAACTCAATACATAGGATCAAGACATAGGATGATCAAAAGCCATCTAGAATCTCTTGAGGGAAAACAGAACACAGGGACATTTGCCTGTGTTTGAAGGTTGTTTCTCATTGTGGTAAAGTTCTAGCAAGCTCCATAAAGCTTGAAATTTGGTGCAATTGTCTTCTACTCTTTAAGAGAGCACACTGGAATGAAATCCAATGTTTGACCTTGATAAACAGCAAGATTCGAAGTAGCCACACATTCATTTTTGAGGTAGCACTCAGTTACAGTGGTCAGGATCCAAAGAACTGAGTTTGGCAGGCCCAAAGGCTTGGGCATGCCCAGGAGGATTTGCTTTAGTTTTTGTTTTGTCTTTGAACAGCACATCTGCCTCCAGACCCAAAGTATCACTAACTGCATTTGAAAGATCCCTCCATTTCAAAAGTGGCTTGTCTGGGGGAGGAGGAATACACGCCCAAAATCTCCTTGGGCATACAGAACTCAAGTGGTTGTCTGGATCTTGGTCTTTGTGTTTTGGCTCAAACAGAACAACAAGAGAGTTCCCATTTAAAAATACATCATTAAATACAGGTGTGTTTTTAAAAACCCAAACAAGATTTATTCTCTGGTTTTAAAATAATTCACAGAAATGCAGCTATGTAAATCCTTCTAAATGCAGCTCTCACATTCTCCAGGAAAGTCATCTTGACGTTTGCAGAAATGGTTTATAACAACTGCTATAAACTAAAGTGCTTAAAACTCTTGTTCAGATTGCCATGATGCTACTATTTTGTAGTTTACCGTTCTGAGACATTCCAAAACACAAAGTGGTGCTCAGATCAACGAGTTAAAAAGAACAGGTTAGTTCTTGAAATGCACAGGGACATTCTCAGTGTGACAATTCTATGCCCACTGTTTAAAAGTCAATTATTGTCTCCTTCGCTAACCTTTGTTTCTATTCCAGAAACTAAACTAAACTGGAGTTGAAATTAACACTACATCGGAGTGCTCAAGTCAGACTTCATATAGACACAAGAAAAACTCATCATCACACTTCTATGTGACATTTACCCTTCATCTTAAAAGTTTAGCCCTGTCCTCTCTTTATTCACAAGGCAGATATGTAAAATGTGGGGGAAGGGAGACTCTATATTCTTCACAATAAGTACACAGAATTCACATTTAGGTCAAACGTAATGCCCTACTATTCACCTAGGCTGAATAACTTAAACACTTATATGCTCCTTAGGAAAGCCAAACATCCTGCTACTCAGTGGATGCCAAGATATAAAAGTTCATATGCAAGAACTTAACTTCTTCAGAAAGGTCACATTTTTTCTGTACATTTCATGCAAACTGTGCACGATGTGATAACATTTGCAACACACCCCCTTTCAAGGCGCACCTTTTACAATGATAGCAGACTAGCGCACAGGAAAGTCTGCAAAAAAGGTGGAAGTCTATGGCAACCAAACTGAAGGAAAAAAACACACACAGACACACAACAAATTTTTCCAGCATCTCATTTCTCCTGTAGCAAAGCAGGGATGTTGATGTTCCATCCAATAGCCTGGCGATCAAATCCACAAGTGAACAGATTACATGTTGGGTGGTCTTCGCTCCATGCAGAACAACAGACCATTCTTCTGTGGCCCTATAACAGCAGAAAGGATCGCATTAGAATTCAAGGGTTTTTCCTCACTAGACTTCCATGCACTCCTGAAGGTTGTTGGTCTCAAAACATGGAGTACTGGGAAACTTTATCATTCACATCAGGTTTAACTTCCTCAAGCTCCAGGTTCTCATTATACCAATGCAAGCCATTCTCTGTTGAGAATAATCAAGTTGTACTATGCACATAGCCAGCAGCCAAAAATGATCCTCAAAGTCAAGAACACTTGACGTGCAAAATAAAAATCCAGGGAACAAAATCCAGGCAAAGTAGACACTTTCATGGCCCATTATTTTCAAAAGAAAAGCATAAGCTTGAACATCTCCCACCAAAATCAACAACACTATGGACGGTCTGTACAAATAAGGGAACCCTGATTTTTGTTAGTTCCAAAGAGATAGCCTTATGGTGCTCAATACCACCTAAGCAAGTGTAAAGACCAATGCAAAGAGTGGAATTTGATTGTTCAGCTCCACCACACTCAACTATCCAAAGGTCTCCTCTAAAATGATTCTTTCCTTATGCCTGGAACTGAACCCTATAATGGTAGGAAGATGTATTCTGCCAATTTGTATGCCAGGAGGCTCAGATGCAAAGGACAGCTCTTTAAGACAGCTTTGACTCAGTGTACAGAGATATTGCCAAATAATGGACTAGAACCTGCATTCAAAATCTGTAAACTCTTGAGCCAAGGCCTGTAGAATTATCATATGGTAAAATCTGAAGACATTCAACCTGCTGCTGCTAGACATCTAATTTTTCTTCCATCAGAATTTGTGAAGACTGGAATGTCATTCTGAGGCTATGACAAAATGCTAAGAATACTTATCTGTGTTCTAGCTATTTAAACATGGTTAAATTCTATGGGAATGGATGGGAGTTTATTTCCTGAAAAATGTGATTATGGCAAGGAGGCAGAAATCCAGATCCTGCCTTATTTCAATGAGGATTGCAATGAAGAGGCCTGATCTGTTTTTGAAATCAAGAACTTGAGAGATAACAATTCACTGACACAAAATAGTGGAACGAAGTTGAGACTGCACTGGCTGATTTAGGACTGGATGTTTATCTCCAAAATTCTGGACTAGATATGTTTTCTTTAGCAAGCCTTAACAACAAACTCTGAAAACAACATGGCCACCACTAGGATGCTGGGAGGGGGGAGGCAAGGCAAAGCCCTTCACTGGGCCCCCATGCCCATCTTTAAGACATTCTGGGTGCTGCCACCAGCTACTAATACTGAGGTTTCAGCTGGTGAGGTTTCTCCAATACTGAGGTTTCAGCTCAAATTGGTGGGCCATTGGTCCTAATATCCTAGCTGGGCGACCCTTGTTTTTAAGTAAACATCAAAAAGAGTCCATAATAGCAGTAGAGGTTGTAGTCTTTTTACATAACAATGAGGTGGATGGAAGGTAATTGTGAAAGTAGAAAGGCACTTTCATTCACTTTTGGGCGGTGAGAGCACTTTCCAACAACTCCCTCCTCCATCAGCAGCCTCTATTATCACATCACAAACTGTTCCCATAGGTCCCCTTATCCTTGAGATCAGCTTTCTGGGGGACCAAGAGGTCTGCAGCAGAGAGGAGGGAGCAAGGAAGTCCCATTACACAAGCAGTGTTCCACTCACAGTACTCTGCAACCAACCCCACACACCAAACATATACTGCAAAAAAGAGGTCCATATATGGTTCAACACATACATGCATCTGGCTGCTTCTGGATTTTGAAAAGGTCATCTATGGATCAGACACTCCCCCCCCCTCAAAAATTATTTGACCTCTTACTAACGACACTGAATCACAGGGGTGGGAGGAGGCATGCACATTCAATTAAAAATCCTGGTACCTGTCTGTTGCTGCGAGGGAGCCTTGCTAATCGCACTCCAGACATGTCAAACAATCTAACCTGCCGGTTGTCATGTGGAAGGGCAATGATTCTTTGGCCGACGCAGACATTAATCCTGCCCAGAAGAGATTTAAAAAAGTAGCTCAGGTTCACTGAAAATTAATTTAATTGAAAGTTTAGGTTGAACATTCAAGAATATATAAATTTTTTCTGTTAGAACGTATCTTCAATCAAATTCACATTGGTGAATGTGAACCATTCACCAGATGTGCCCATGTAGTCCTTTTACTCAGGTCAAAGAGCTGTCTGCACACAAGGATCTTCCCTGAGCCCCCACCTAGGGTTACAGGATTACCTGCAGAAAGAAATTTCAGCTGGAAGTCAATAAAGATGAGGACTTCCAAATCAGCAGGATTCAAATGAAATACGAAATTTCATATCATGTAGGACTCTGAACGCCAAGTTTCATTCTTGAGAATTTAACATACCCCTAATTTAACTACATGAACTGCTTTGCCTTACCTGTTTACTGCAGAATCTGTACGGATAGTTGCAATGGGTGATCTCATGTTTTTCAAGTCCCAAACTTTTACAGTACGGTCGTCGCTTCCTGAGACAACATTGTCCCCCACGGTGAAGACAGCTGAAGTCACAGTGCTTGGGGGGGGGGGGAAGGGAATAAAATCAGAGCTGTACTTAGCATTACTACTTAAAATATACTTGCTGATTCTTCATTATTGTTTTCAAGCAACAGTCTTTAAAAGGAAAAAAGCAACTTTAAACCAAACTACAGAAGACTTGAACAATGGGTTGCTTTGCAGTACCCATGGACACCCCAAGACTGTCAATGTGGATACAGTCTCCAGAAGATTTGGTTCTCTCTGAATGCCACATCTGAATTATAATGAAGAAGTCAAGGAGACTAGAAAATGAAGGTATTTAACCTGTGTAACCAAGAGCATGTTAACTGTTGCATCGGAAGATAGGAAGAGTTCTAAGCTATTCTTTTCATCTTGGTTTACAAAGCTTTAAGGCGGTTTTCACTTACAGAGCATGCTAACAAAGCTCTCCCCCCCCCCAGTTCATTATGGTGTGCATCTCAGCTCAATTTATATGGATTGCATTTAATGACCTAGCCCGTATAGCTCAGGGGTCACACATTCAATTGCTTGAAATTCAGCAATTTTAATTTAAGGTGTCAAGTTACTCCTGTCACTTCTATTGTACTTCGAGAATTTGATTTCATGTCCTATTCGGCCTACTGATTGATATTCGTATTACCTAAGACACAGTGGGCCAGTATGTGCAAGCCCTCTTAATTTAAATTGACATCAAATTAAACTCTAATTAGATCCAAACACCACTGTATCAGTGGCCCAAAGTTTTATAATGCCGTATCAGAGAGCCACTGAGCTGCCCAGGGTAATTACATGGCATGATCTAAAGGTCTTCACTGGAGCCTTCCAAGTTTCATGTTCCCAATGCTGAATCACGTATGCCTCTGCGCCTGAACTATTGTGGGGGCTCAAGCAATTAAGAACAGCCACTGAATTATGAAAGGGCTCCAAAACTGCCACACATTCATTGCCCTGAGAACAGGTAGCCTCCTAGAATATATGCATCGCAGAGCATTACGTACTGAAATATTCACGCAAACAGAATTTCACTGTTCCATAACACAGGACAACAGATTTGATTCTTTCATCATGCATTAAAATTATTCATTAGTTAAGATTTAAAAGCTTGTATTTTCAAACAACTGTTCAAAGCTCTCTGCTTTTCAACTTCTACTCATAAACGTGAACACTTTTTCACTTATCTATTTACATCCCAGGCTATATCCCAAAGGTACAGTACAAGGTGCATGTTTTATTCAGGAGGAGTGAAACAATAAACAGTTAACTCTTTACTGGCTGAAACTTCAGTGTTTAAATGCCACATTAAACTCAAAAAAAGGTCTAACACAACATATGTAAAATTGACACACTGGCCTAGGGAGATTTATGAACATACAAAGCTGCCTTCCGAGGAGCCAGACCACTGATCCATCTACAAAGTATCTCAAGAAAATGTATACACACTTCCTAGTGTCAAATTTATTATACTTTCAGTCACACATACACTGCATAAGGTGTACACAGAAGCAGTTGTAGACCCAATTAACTATTTAAAGAATTTTTAGACCAAGTGCTCCGAATGTTCCCCATTTGGGTGTCTACACACCGCTGACATTGTTGACCCAGGGATCTACAGAGATCCGCCAACGTGCATGCTGGGATGGTTCCATGTATCTTTTCAATCGCTTTCCTTAGATTTTTGAGTGTTGCAGGTTTTCAATAACGATGTATGCATGAATTGAAGCTCGTTAAAATGTGTGCACATTATTTGGAGACGCCCTGTAGTCTAGCACTGTGACTAGTCTACAGTCTAGTCCGACTGGCACAAGTGATTATCTCAGCTCTGATGTGCGAGGCCCATTCTAACTAGAGATATCGGGGACCAAAACTGGGGCCTTGCACATGCCAAGGCAGAGCTCTGCCAATGAGCTAAGGCCCCTCTTCTCTCAGCAGATCATACCCACTCTGGATTATTTCTTCTTCCCTATGGTTCTTCGTACCATACCACATCTATGCAAATCTCAGCTGAAATCAGTCTCATTATTGCCCTTTCTACTTTCTTCCATGTTAGTACAACTTATTTCTCACACATCAGTCAAAGTGCAACCTGCGCATCCTGCCTTCCTGTTTTGAGGGCAAGGAAGGCTACCTTACTCACTGCTACACCGCTGAATGCCACGTATGTAAACTATAGGTATGCACATTTCAATGGACAAGATAAGATCTGTAAGGATTGTTCACTTACTAATGAAATAAACATGTTTAAAGTCATCTTTTAAGGGCCGTGCTCCCTGAAAAGTCTGTGACGTCCTCCAGAAATGGCAGCTCTCAGTACAGCATTACATCACGGAAGTATACTAGGAAAGAAATTTTTTCCCAAGTCTAACGCATCTTTCCACTACTCTGATTTGTAGCTTCTTCCATCATCACACACTACCAGATAATTGCTGCTGTGATAGACATAGGAGCAAGAAAAAGTCAACTTTCTAACTAATGAACCAAAGAGTTGTGAACACAAAGTTAATGGAAAGTGGAGGGGTGGCCCTAAGTAGAACATTTGGTTAATGTGCTGGTCTCTTGTTTAGAAGCTTAATCACAACACATATACTGCCCATAGCTCAATCTGTGATGAATCTGGAAAGTTTAAATAAGTAACTGGGGAAGAGAGTAGATTAACATTTCCCTGACTTTTTTTCTCTCTGTGCTGGGTCTTCTGGCAGCCATATCCAAGTTAAAACTGTGGTTAATATCCCCTCGGCTAAATTAATGAAAAATGTCAACAAAAGATCATTAGGCTCCATGTTAATGGAACGCTAAAAAGCATTAGGCTTTTAATAACTCAGAGTGGATGACAGGTATCTTTGGGCACAGAAAAAAAAGTTGGCAAAGAGACAGTAGTCTTATGACACCCTTAAACTGTGGGTCCCCCATCGGGAGTTTGGTGTGCTACTACCATTCTCCAGGAAAAAAAAAACTTCAGACTCTGCCAAGCCCCAGCAAAACTCATTTATCTTGTCGTAGCGAGCAGCCGAGCATGTACTTCCAGCTGACAGAGTGGCACTTTCTCACCACACACCACTGCCTGATCTGGAACATTCTGCTCCCTCCGTGGGTCTCAATCAACAGAAATACTGTAATGCTAGCACTCCTCATTAGGACTAACAGCTGTCTCCCCAGTCACACAGAGACAAAACTGTTTTGCATAACAATCTGCTGAAATTTCACACTCACAGGGGAAAAAAAATATGATGCAGAAAATGCTGGACCATGAAATGCTGATGCGGTGTGCTGCTTAGAGCCACTTCAAAAAAATTAACACTATCATTTCCGTTTTGCTCACATGGTATGGTGAAAGCGTTGGGAGAAAAAACAAACAAAGCATTCCTTGCATTCTGTAATGTGGCAAGCTTGCTACCCAATACTAAAATGCAGAGGCAGAAATAGTGACCCATTTTTAAAGTGTTAGTTGGATGAACACACACAATTCTCCTTAAAATGAGATGGGTCTTTGCATGATGTTATCTTTATTCAATGGCATAAGGATTTAATCATGCACCATACAAATGGTACAGAAGAAAAAATACCTGTGCCAGTGTAAAAACAAACAAGGAAGCCTTATGAGAAGGTATGTAAGATCCTGAGCAGCCTGGCTTTCTAGCCAAAACACTCTCAAAAGGTAAAAATGGCTGGGCTTCCTTTGGGTGGGAAAAGGGGGAGCTCACAATAAGATAACTTGCACTGGAATCAGAACCAATGCGGGAGAGTCAGCTTGCCCCAGCAAGATATTCCCGCCTACAGTTGCCAATCAACAGAACAAGTCCCCCCCCCCCAAGAACACACTATCATGGGGAATGCGGATAATTTTCTGAATGAGAAACTCCTTTGTAATTGAAGACTTAGAGCAGCACTTCCCAATCTTCTGGGACCCGCATCGCACATACCCCAGTGCACTGCATATGCAACACACAGCTCCTGGAAGCGACTGGTGAGGACATCATCACCATTTACTTCCACGTTCCTAGACCTCGATGTGTCACTTCAAAAGCGGGCAAGAGGCTCAGGACAGGTGAGAGAACCATCCCCAGAGCAAAAACTGTGGGCAGGAGCTTGACCAGCCAAGCCATGCCTCTTACTGGCCTTTGAAGCCTTGTGGTTTTGCTGCCCGTTACACCTCGCAGAGTATCTCAGAAACCCCCAGAGTGTCACAAAACACAGCTTGGGAAACCCTGGTTTAAAGGTATCTGTTGGCATCCTTTAGTCTCGGAAGACTATGGTATCGCGCTCTGAATGGTGGCTCTGGAACAGTGTCCTCTCCAGTATGCGAAGCCTGGGTAAAGTAGGTATGGAGGAGAGGCTGTTACCCATGCAGCAAATCCCCCCCTCTCCACGTCACTGAAATGGTCCAATGGAAAGGCAGAAGCCAATACGGTTGGTTCCAGCGGCGTTGCACAAAGAAATCAGGGGATTTAAAGGTATCAAATTATTGAGAAGTGGCGGCAAATGCAAAGCACTATCCCTGCCACTGATGAAGTAGCCTAGATCGTTTGCCCCAGATGGGAACTCGAAGCTCTGCATCTGACAGTTTTTTCTTATTTTAGCAGTGACTGGAGCCAACAGCCCCTGGCCAGCACTGTGTCATGTATTCTGTGAAAGTAAAATCAAATTGAGAAAAGATGTGGGGCCATTGCCTAGCAACCATGCTAGCTTCTTCAGTATCACATTAGATCAAATACATACCAATTGCTTTACTTCTAATCCACAGCAGTTTTAACTACTGAACACAAAGAGGACTTACTTCGCAAGAATTGCTTTAAACCACAAAAATCTAGAAAATGCCAAGGTGCCCAAAGTCTCACTAGGACTCTACTAACAATACTACAACACTATCCGCTGGAAAGTATACAAACTATTCAGCAGAGGAACCCAAACATCAAAATCACCTGAAAAGGAAAAAAAATGATTTCCAAGATGTAACAGCTACAAAATTATAAAACGTTTTCCTTCTCCACAGTGCAAAGACTTAGTTGGTGGGGGGGAGGGGGTTGCAGCTCACTATTTCTCGGTCATAATTCCAATTCTGGAGACCAGATGCTTGTATACAGATAACAGTATGCAGGATAAGAGATGCTCACTGCCATTTCAGTGAGACGTTATATTCTATTTTAATTCTCCAGATAGTTTTTTGTCATCAGCAAAAATAATTATTTTTCAAAAGTAAGCAGATGTTGAGTCCTTTCACTTGCAAGGTAAGCCTCTTCTTCAAGTACTTTTTTGTGGGCAAACAGACAACAAATGGCTACTCCTTTACTTAAAAGTTCCATTTTTTCAACAGCACCTCTATTCCATGTTAACACAAGGCAATCAGTAGGTACATTTGTAATCTTAGGTATGCAAAATTTACAAGTCAGAGCATCATTTCAAGTTAACAGTACAAGATCAGAGTGTCAGTCTAACTTCTCTACAAATGTACAAACTTTGTAGACCAGCTACAGGCCTGCTCCTTATAAGTGAAATTCTCACATGCTCTTCAAATCTAAGCTTTCCTTGTTCTTGTGCAACTTTACAGTATGTAAGGTGCTCAGTGCAAGGGACAATTTTAATTCTGAAACACCACATATACTGACAGAACATGATGCCAAGATTCACTAAGCCACAGGTACAAATGTTTCACACTGGTGCTATCCCTCCATTCTCAGTTCTATAATTTTAAACTAAGATACTTGCAAATTCCTACCAACACACACCCATAAATTTTTCATTCTTAAAAAAAACAAAACCACCCACATTGGCTATGTATTATAGTATGGATGGCTAAGCTTAGAATCCTTTATGGAAAACATATATTTCTGAATTTTAGAGAGCAAATTTCTAGGAGTAACAAAGAATTAAAGCGCCATCTACTGGAAAACACCCAGGTTATGCTATGCCAAAACAGTTACCTAAAACTGATTATTTTCATCAGCTGTAAAAGTACAGCCTGCACCTGTAAAAATGGATTACTGTCCATTTGTAAGGTGCAAGTAACCTGCCAACCCTATCATTCAAAACAAAGAAAGTTTTATCAATTTGCAGAAGCAAGGGGAAAACTCAAAAGGCACAGCAGAGGACTGGCTCTTAAACATGTACTCAGTACAAAAATGGAAGAAATATTTACAGTATCACGGTATATAAATATATGAAATGTATATAAAATTGACTAAACTATCCATTTAATTTACATTTTAAAAATGTACCCCTGGATATTAAAGTGTGCACCTTAATTTGAAAAGGGTAGTTTTACAGCAACCAATTTATGCAGTTTAGTTAGGCTCCCCTTAGAGAGAAGACAGGATAAAAATGCTGTAAATAAAATAATAAAATTAATATATAGACATATTGATTTAGCATATATTGTATATATTTATCTTAATGCAGGTGCATGCATTTCTGTAAGAAAGCAACAAGTTCAAAATGCACTGGATAAACTGAAAAATAAGCCAACCTTCTACAGCAGGCCTTCTATTATTCTACTGTTCAGCTGCATGTAAGTACAGGACTACTCAATGGTTACATGATCCTGGATTCTACTGAAGATGCAAATAGGAGCGGTCCTCAAATTCAAGCACTCTCTTCGCTGTGGGGAAAGTTAACAACTGAACTATCATTATTCAAGCTCCCAACATCTCCCTGACCAGGGCTGTCGTGTACTGTTGTGCATCTAAGGAAGTGGCCATTCACATAGGAAGAATGCGAGTGGAAAGTTACTTACAAGATACAGGGATCTTGTTGTCTGTGCGCTCCCTGAGGCATCTGGTGGGCCACTGTGAGATACAGGAAGTTAGATCTTTGGCCTGATCCAGCAGGGCTCTTACATTCTTACTTCTAGCAAGTAGGAAGGGGTGCATTCTTCTACTGTGCACATAGGAGCCATATGAGCTTGGGGCAGCCCAGGACCAGGGCTGTCTTTGACTCTGTGAGGGCAATGGTGTCCATTCACACAATCAACCAGCAAGGGCAGACTGACACCCATTTGACTCACCTTTAATCTTTAAAGGAGTCACAGGATGGTTTCTGCAATATACTAATCTATTTCTCAAAGTTCATTCCCAATTACATTTTGCTTCCTTAATATATTTGGGGTGCTGATTAGAAAAATAGCATCTGTTTTGCCTTATCATATCTCATTCTGGAGACACAGCATAGCCTCTTTAGTGAATGGTTCAAGCAGCTTCCTCATGAGGAAGCCTACACCATGAATTCTTCATGAGGAAGCTGCTTGAACCATTCACTAAAGAGGCTATACTATATCTCCAAAACTAGACATGATAGGGCAAAACAACAACAACAACAACAACAGTATTTATATACCGCTTTTCAACAAAAAGTTCACAAAGTGGTTTACAGAGAAAATCAAAACGGATGTCATTTTTAGAATCAGCACCCCAAATTCATATCAAACCACCATAAAGTTTGGGAAGAACTTTTCTGACCCTCAATTTTGTAAGCCTGTGTTATTTTAGGTTTTATTTTTTTTTAATTTCATTTACTGTTTTTATATACTGTAAATTTTACTGTTGGGTCTTTGTAAAGCCACCTTGGGAATGTGCTCTGGCACAGCAAAGGCAAGATACACATTTTAAATAAATACATTCTTAAGCGCAGTGCTCCTCAGATAAAGAAGCAGACATCTATTAAAAATGGAAACTGAAAACAAAAACAAGAGTAATGGACACAAATAAGCAACTGACTGAAACTTAAGGGGAAATGATTCTCACAGAAATTTTCTTCAACCAACTCCTTCAAATTTTAAACTACGACATATATTGCCCTGTGCTTGCACTAAATACAAATAAAAAAATCTATCATATATGTGCAATAGATTGTTTTTATTTGTCAGTAGCACCCACTTCAACAGCAACACAATGAAGTGGTTGCCTGGCTGTTACTAGATGCATTTTTTCAGCCATATGTTTCAAGTGGGAATTTCATCTGATCAGAAAAGGAATGGGGGGGGGGGTTAAGGACACTACCAGTGTTGCAGCAACTCAAGCGGTCAAGAACAGTGCCACCTCTGCATACCTGACCTCTGTTTTAATTTGTCGGCTTGAGGACCTAGAGTATGTGAATGATTACCATTATAGTTCACAGAGAGGTCTGCATGTATTTGGATTTGGTATATCTATTAGTAACATGACATTTCTCCCAACGCCAAGCACACATCAATGACTCTTGGCAGGAGGTTTGCAGATGTCAAAATCACCGGCTTTTAAAGCGTTGTAGTAAGCTAGGTACATAATGATGAACTAAACAACACACATCTGCAAGAAAACCTGGCAGCTCCAGCAGCTTCAAAATTAAGCCAAGGACATTCTTTGGCACCATCACTCCACTTTTACTAACAGAAATCCTCCACGTCACTGTCACCCCTTGAGATGATAATCCTCTGCCACTTCTTTTTCTGGAATATCTCCAAAGTCTTGTTGCCAATAAGTCACAACAAATGAGACATCTCCAATCTCTTTGAGCTGAAGCAGGGTTTATAGTGCTTGCCAACTGAGGCTTCCACAGGATAAACTCTCTAACCATAATCTTTGGTGCTAAATTTTAGGCGAGTCTGCTATGACTTTAGAATAGACATGTTTCCTAAAATACTGCCAGAGGTATAAGACGGTCAGAAGAGGAAACACATACTTGAAGGTCAGGTATTGAGTTAAGGGCCATTTGCCAGTTCAAAGGTATTATCTATAACAGTGATTCTCAAGTTTTTTAGTACCAGGACCCAATTTTTAAAATGACTATCTGTCAGGACCCACCAGAAGTGATGTCATTAACCTGAAGTGATGTCATGGCCAGAAGTGGCATCATCAAGCAGGAACATTTTTAACACCGCCCCCCCCCCCCCCCACATAACAAAATCAAATCAACACAATTAAGTAAATTAAAAGTTTACAATAAGTTAAAAAAATTATTAAAAAAAGAAGAACCCTCCTAAATCCCCCCAAACACTTGCTGATCTGTTTTTAAAAAATTCCCCAAACATTCCAAAGACTGCAATCCTAGCCACACTTGCCTGGGAGTAAGCCCCATTGATTATCAGTGTTAAAAGCACATATATAATAGACTTTTAAAAGTACAGTTCTGTAACATTTCCCCAAATGCGGTTACATATCATGGTAACATCAATTCTAACATATTAAAAATAAAATACACATTGAAATGACCCACCTGAAATTGACTTGTGACCCACCTAGTGGGTCCCAACACACAGCTTGAAGAACACTGATCTATAAAATTTGGGGCTGCCTTGGGACCCTTCTGGGGGTTGAAGGGCAGAGTGTAAGTGCTTAGAGAAAGAGTCAGATAGACACAGGGGGACAACACAATTTGATATCCAAGTTGCCCACCCATGTCATAGCACAACAAAAGGACACTACGCTATTGCCAGGGAGTTTGTTTATCTCTGACATGTTGAAATAGTTGGATGCTGACCTCCCTGTGCAACAGTATGGGAGCATCCACTGCAGCAATACTGTTGAAGCAGGCTGAATCTGTTCAGTGCCCATGCAAGAGAGACCTTATGTATTCCACAAGTTTCTACTGTTTCAGTACAAAGATATAGTTGTCTCTATATGAGAGAGCCCGAGAGATCCATTCAAGTCTATCCTGGGAAGTCATCTTAGGGGGTCTTATGGAGGGCAGCATTACCTCCCGACATTCAGCTGATGACTACCAGCAACAGAGCCTTCTCTGTGGTAGCACCTGCCCTTGGGAATTCTTTTCCCCTGGAGGTCAGACCTGCTTCCTCCCCACTGACCTTCTTGCAAGATGCTTTTGGTTAGTGTGCCTTATCTGGCACTGTCTGTTTCTTACTGGGTACTGTTATTGGTTTTTATTTTATGTTGACTATTTTATTATTTTATTTAGCTCAGGCAAACGTGGAAGAGGAAGAGTTACTCTAATCCAGAATTCCTCCCTCCCACAAAATTCTGTATTTCCAAAATCAATACTGCAGAGGGACCCCTAGCTTCTAACCATCCATAAGACCCTCTTGCTGAAACAGGCTTAAGACCTTGGTGGTCAGGGATGCTCTAATGGCCACTGGGACGCAAAGGAGGTTGCTCCTGGGAAAAATTCTAATCCTTTCCATGTTAGAGCACAGGGGCAGGACTTTAAGAGCTGTCATTTAAAATGCAGTCAACCTCCCTATGTTCCAGTTTGACAGGAGACCTAACAGGAGTGCCACTATCTTCCTTTTTTAAGCATTTATCAGGTTTTTCATTGGGACGGGTGGAAGAAAAGGATTTCTGAGGAAAGTCACCAAATAAAGATGATTAGCGGCAAACACTGAAGAGGACAGAAAGCCTTCAGCACAACATAATTCCCCCTTAAGAACCCTGGGAAACAGCAGTCACTTACTCTGTATGGCCCTGAAAGACATTCACAGAATGGATAGAAGGGTCTCTGAAATCCCACAGACGGAAGGTTGTGTCGCGTGATGAGGTCACCACAAGACGCTGGGTGGGATGCGTGCAACAATGTGTAAGTTCTTGGTCATGTCCTACAACCACAGATGCAAACATTAAGGCACTGAGAATGCAAGACATATCATTTTCACAAATGTCAGAAACAAATAAACAAACACGTCAGACAATCATTGTGTCTGATGGCACATGTAGCGGGACTGAGCAAAAGTTTAAGTTGCCAACTGCAGCACCAGAGTACCCCTGGCTCCTTAGCCAATGGTTGTTTCTGCATGGTTAGCACATGCATAGTCACAACCACCTCCTCCAGCTTCATCCTCCCCATACACCACTTACTGGATCTGGAAAAAGAGTGAGGCAGCGGTGAGAAGGGTGGAAAGCTCACTGCCACCAAATTTGACCCAATCCAGGGTAAGCAACATGGGACTAAGAATGGGGCAGCAAGAGCAATCTGACTGGTTCTAGTGATCCAATGGGGGGGGGCAGACACTTCCTCTTCTCCCCCTGCCGCCAGAACCAGTCAAATTACATATTTTGAAACTAGAGTCGTGATTTGCATACAGAGTTATGAAAATCCAGATTCAAAACAACTCTAGATATTTGGACTTGGAGTCATTGGAGGTCCGCTGTTGGCCCCCAACCAGTCAATCTGGTCAATCCCCAATGCCACCTATGTTAATGTCCCTAAGGTGAATGCAAGTTTTTTGCCATCCCCTTTGTTTGCATCTTACTACATACACTCCAGGCACCATCACCAACAGATTGTACTTCCCATTTTACATATAAGCATTCATCTAAGAGTAGATAAATCAAAACTTATCATTCTTTAACCATTCCTCTGGACCTATGAATTCAACTTACTCTA
This sequence comes from Tiliqua scincoides, assembly GCF_035046505.1. Lineage (NCBI taxonomy): Eukaryota > Metazoa > Chordata > Lepidosauria > Squamata > Scincidae > Tiliqua > Tiliqua scincoides. Next base: position 11,506,773 of record NC_089825.1, on the reverse strand, counting down.
CCAGTTGAGCACCAAAAAGGAAAACAGTCCATTAAATAGTTAAGGATGGCGATGACTAGAGATGCCCTGAATACAGGCAATACCGCTTAGACAACAAGCTGCTGAACTACTTTTTTGCAACTCCTTCAAAGGCATAGCCTTTGGATGGATCTCCAAGGCAGCTGCACTGTGCATTTTAGCAGTCAAAGTAGCTGCTGCTTTCTCTCAACAATCCCACTCCACCTTCAATAATGCAAACCAAGGCCTCCAAAGCTCATGGCTCTACTATTCTAACTTTCAACATGGAGCTGCCTTTAGAGGTGGTTTGGAAACCTCCCCGGGTGCAGAACACAGTCCAAAGAACACTGGTAGGTATTAGGAGGCATGACCATGCAACAACAATTTTGCATCAGTTGCACTGGTTACTAATTCATTTCCAGGTCTAATTTAAAGTGCTGGTGTGAACCTTGAAAGTTCTACATCAGCAGTCTTCAACCTTTTTCTTAAATAAATAAGTGTGTGTGTGTGTGTGTGTGTGTGTGTGTGTGTGTGTGTGTGTGTGTGTGTGTGTGTGTGTTTATTTATTTATTTATTTATTTATTTATTAATAATAAAGAATGAGACTGGAGACCAACCATTGGTCCCGCCCTCTCCCAAGACCCTATCCACTCACTCCCTGCCTCCTGTTATGCCTTTGATTACTGTTCACTGTAACCAAATATTCTTCTTAAGTTGCCACAAAGGCTGGCACTAGTGAAAGCTGATTATGATGCTTCTCATGCTCTTAAAATTCTTTACATGTCTTGGGAAAACATTGTCTCAAAACTGCAAAGGGTGGGTGGTGGTGTTTTCAAAAAAACTGAACCAAGGTTTATAAAACAACTTTTACACAGAGTACTCGAAAGGGCACTGTTTAAAGGTGCCACAGGATATCAAGAGAAACCTAGCTAGGGGCAGTGTGAAAAAAATTACAATTGGCCTAGGGGCATCATGAAAAAAGGAAGTTTGGGAACCACTGCCTTAGGCTGACTGAAACCACAGGTCGACACATGGCAAACACTGGGAACATACATTCTTAATTGTGGGATTTACTATTCCTCACCTATCCCAGTAAAAAATGTGGATTTCTGAACTCCACATAACTGTGGTGCCTGGAAGCAGCCATCAGCATAAGAAACAAACCATCAAATATTAAACTTTCTTAAGAAGAGATACCTGTCAAAGAGTGGACAAGTTCAGAGGTTTCCACATCATATAGGTTTGCTGTTCTATCCCACGAAGCTGTCACAGCTTGCTTCCCTCCAACGAGCCAATCAGCTGCTATGACAACACCTTGATGGCTTTTTAGGGTGGTTAAGGGAGTTCGGATGGTTGGACAATCACTAGAACCATCCCCATCTCCATCAGGTTCATCTTTATCAGAAAACTCAACTTCATCTTCCCCAGACATTTGCTGTAAATTTTGAAAATATTTAACACGCATTAAGAAGCTGCCAAGCTGAGCATGATTTATAGCGCACTCAGTATTGATTCTTTACATGGAGATTATCTACTGCAAACTCACAAGCTGTTGGCTATGTGAATTCCTGCTGTGAATATAATGTCCAAGTTAAATAGCTTCAGAAACAGAGAAGAGCTGGAGCGGGGGGAATATCGTGAGCCATTGAGGGGTTCAGCTGTGTTTAGAATTTGCACTGATACAAAATAGGAGAGTACATAGGAAAGAGAAGTAGACTGGGGATGGAAGGTTAATACTGGCTAATTTCTGCAGGGGCTTTATTGGCTTATCTTTTAAGCATTAATATCTGCGTTCTCGGACTTTTATTTTCAAGATTATAAACTGCCCAGCGTGTTTGGTATAAAACAGACCAATGGTGGTTTAATTCCTTGCAAAAAGGACAGCCAACACATTTTCTTCAAAGAAAAGAAAGACAGTTGTCACGAATGCTAACGTAGCAAATTTCACAGCTTCTGCTTTTGATATTTGTTAGCGCCACAATGAGCAACAGTTGCACCCTTACTACCTTCCTCTGATGTTAGCATGAGAAGCCACGTTAGCAGGATCACAAATCCTGCCGATGCACTTTGTGGCACAGCTACATCTGAGTCATACTGTGCTAAACACATGGCAGTAGTAATGAAAAAAGTCTTGTCAATAAACAAGATAGTATATGTTAAAAATTAAATACAGGGGGACTGTGTTATCCACGGGCTCAGCATCCATGGATTTAATCATCCATGGGTGCCGAACAGGGACCCCAAAGCCCAAATCTGGAGGCTTTCCAAAGCCTGCAGAGACCATGCACATCTGCCTGTGGCCTCTTTGGACTTCAGAATGAAGCCCGGAGGCTTTTAAATGTAACTTCGGGTTTATCACGTTTCAATGGGTCCGGGCAGCTTCTTGAGGCCTGCAGAGGCCGTGGGTCTCTGTGGGCTTCAGAAAGCCTTCAGAGGTGACCAGAGCACTGCTCCTGTTACTTTTGGAGACTTGGGGTCGGTCAGATAACTGCACTTTCAAACATCCACGGTTTGCCTTATCCATGGGGGTTCCTGGAACGGAATTGTAATTAAAAATAAACATTTTCTCAAATGCATATACCTATTTCCACAAAGGTTTAAAAAAGCATAAGCTATCTTCAGCATTCAGAATCACACTCTGAAATTCATCACTTACATTGCAATCTGCAGTAGGCTGAGGTGCAGGCAACTGTACCAAATACCGCCAGATATGAGCTGTCTGGTCTCCAGATGCTGCAGAACAAATTAAGAGACAAATATTTATGAATAATGGCAGCCACTGCATTTTTTGTTTTACTACACTTCATAAGCTGACTAAACAATATTACTGACCAGAGTGTTAAAAGTTAATTAAAACTTCAATTAAATGGCTCATTATTGTTAAGGTTAAAGTTTTTTTGTATAAATTATGAGATGATTGTTGTAGGATCCCAGTCTTGTCCCAATGTAAGCAGGTTGCAAGAAAACACTTCAACTACAGCAGAGTACTTTCAGCAGTTGTATTGAGCAAGGGATATCACATTCAGAGTAGTCATTCAACAGTCCAAGAGTCAGCACGGAGAGCAGTCAGTTCCAGTATAACAAATCCAAATCAGTTCCAATAATACACAGTCAAAGGTTCAGTCCATAAGTCAGTAATATCATATGCATACAGTATCCAGCCTCCTCAGTCACTGGCAGCAGTTTCACAGTTACTCCATCAACTCCCCTACTGCTGCACTGGAGGCTCCAGCAAACTAACCTTACATAGTTAGCTCAGCCAATCAGTGCTGGCTTGGTCACACCCAGGGTGTGCCTGTCCCAGGTGCTTGCTGATTCTGCTGAATCATCTCTCCACACCTGCTCCCTGAACCAACATGTAAGCTGTGGTTCTGCATCACTCAGAACACAAGCTGACAATTATTTGGGGACTCTACAATGATTAATTAGCTGAAGTGAATAAAGCCACCCATTTCAATTATTCAACAGATATTAAAAGATGAATTTCTACGGCAAATCCAAGTACTACACACCCCTGAAGAAATATTTCCTACATATGATGTGCACGTGGTTGATGACCTCAACATTCAACAATAATCCTCCAGAAACACACAGGCCAGTGATGAGAAACAACAGAAAGAACTGCATCCTTTAACCAAAAAGGTTACTTATCCTTGAGTCAACTGATAAAGGTGTAACCTAACCACCTGCTTCCAGTCTCCCATGCCATCACATCTTGAACTAGAACATGGCCAAGACAGAGAGGAAAAAGGGTTCTGCCATCAGTTTGGTGATGCAAGACAGGAGGCAAACAACAAAATTATCAAATTACTAAGCAGGCACATACATGAAACATCTAAAAAAGAAACTGTAGAATTTGTTTCCAACTGTCTTGTGACTAACTTCAAGGAGCTCAAAATATTTACAAACCTGTAAGACCGACTTGTTCCGTTGGATGAAACTTTATGGAATTTACTGCATTGAAAAAAAAAACACAGAGCACAATTTTTAGGTTAATCAAACCACAGAAAGGCCTTATTGCAGTACACCTGCAACTAAAATGTGTGTGGGGTACACCTAGACTTGATACTTTAGGGCAGTACTTTAGTTCTTTTCAGCTCTATGAATTTAAATATGTATTTCTAGTCCAAATGGTCAAATTATCATTAAATATACCCTGATCTGAAAAAAAAGATTCATTAAAAATTACAGTTCCAAAACTGGATACATGTTTTCAAAGTTCTCCTTGGAAGAACCGCAGAAACAATACTGCAAAGTGGTTCAGTGTACCTGGCAGAAAGGTAAGTCAAGTGATTCTAGCATCAGCTCAGAAGCAGGGCTTTAAAAAGAAAAAGAAAACTGCTGTAGGATATCCCCAAATCTGAGCCTGATGGGAAATGCTTGTTTGATTCAACGAATGTCATTCTACAAATTATAGACTGACGTGGCACAATTCATACTGTACAACTTCAGACTGTAGGTGAGAGGGGGTGGAATTCTACCGACACACAAAAACCAACACACAAAATTCTTGAATAGTGGCACAACTGGAGCATAAGCTACTATAAGCAGCAGGCATTTTATACAGGAGAGCATTCAAAAACATGACACCTCCACCTGCAGTTTGAAGTGGTCCAGAATTCCATCATTTCAGATTGTCTGCCATGTACATCAGGCCTGATAACCAAGAGAACTGAAAGACAGTTGTTTCTTCTTAACACTACACTTTTCAATGTTGAAATCAGAAAGCCCATGTAGGAAGCAAACTGTTAATTCTGGGTTTTTTTTCTGCTCAGCAAATGCATCTTATGGAAATTCACACTTGACAGCTGTCATACGTAAGTCCAACAATATACTCTCCCTAGACCGAAACCCTTGTAGAAAAGCATGTTTGGCACACTTAAAGGAACGTTTTTTACAGTTTGCCCAAGGATTGAGCATACATAGTAAAGCTATCACAGAAAGACAAACATATGCTTCTGATACATTTAGCAACATAGATGTATTCTCACCTGATCCAGCATGCCCAGTGTATTTGACAAGGCACTTCCCAGTTTCTATGCTCCATAGCAAAGCAGTGTGATCTGTGAAGGTTAAACGGGTAGAGAAACAAAGAAAATTTCAAGAGATAAATGTTCACTCGCAAATCATAATTACACAATGAAAAATAGTACCTTCAGGTAGACCAAGGGTCTAACTCTGCCTCCACCCGTAGGCTTGCCACCACAACAGCCATATCCCACCTTTATAAAGATCACAGAAAATAGTTGTCACACAACTCTAGTTCTTGTGGCTCTCAACAGGAAACAAACTTCAACACAGTATGGGGTTCAATAATCAGGACTGCATATAAACAGGCATGCAGATCACTTGGTTTCTCATCACTCTTTTACTTGAACATGGACAAGTGAATTGAGTCTCTTCATTTAACTTGCATTTAATTTTCGGGGACCCAAATTTTCTATGCTGCTAAATCTGCAATGGCACATTCAGGCATGAAAGTCTCCACTTGATAGCAGACATCAAGCATAAAGTGCTTGTCTGAACCAGTATTAGTGGATTCTGACAATCAGTCTGAAGTGTTGGTGAGGAACATGGTTTATTTATTTCCTGCCATTCCCTCCAAATAGTTGGAGCATTGAAGGCAGCACACATCATAACCAAAAATCAGTAAAATGCAAAATAAGAACAAAATATAAAGTGCAATGATCAAAGAATAATGCAATAAAACGAAAATTAAAACGAAAACTAAAAATTAAAACATTAAAGTTAAAACAAAATACACACTACAACCACAAAATGCAAAACTAACTAAGAAGGGAAGGCCAAGCAGAATAGGGAAGTCTTCAGCCCTTGCCAGAAGGCTAACAGAAGGGGCAGTTCTTAATTCCAACGGGAGGCAGTTCCGTAATAAAGAAGACATTGCTCCATGATGCCATCAATACGGCATCCTCTAGAGGCAACATGAGCAGAAGGGACCCCTCCACTGACTCAGGGGACTAGTTGATTTGTATTGGAGAAGGTGGTTCCTCAGGTATCCTGGCCCCAAGTGGTACAGGGCTCTAAAGGTCAAAATCAGCACCTTGGACTGGGCGTGGAAACAGATCGGCAGCCAGTTTTGTTTCCTATTTCACTACAGGATTGTTTCCTATTTCACTACACCATGCCTGTTTGCTCTTCTTGACAACCAGAAGATGGCACTAATGTTCCTCAGACACCTACGTCCTTTCAGTCAGAAAGGAAATCTTCTCTTCCACAGATTATTACACATAAAAGTTTAGGGCCCCCTATTTTAAACAGTTGCCAACATATTTCAGGCTCTGTGGGACTACTGTCAGGTCAAATGCAAGAAGTGTCCTTAGAAGGTAAGCTTTTAGCAGTGGAAATAGCTGAATGTAAGACTTAGATCTGTTTGTAATATGGATTTGTGCATATTTCTAAATTTGATTTTTTTTTTTTTTAGGTCATTAGGCAGACCTAAGATTTTTTTTTTTTCAAAAGCAGACCAAAAAGGGGGGAGGGATAAACTTGAAACAATACATCAGGAAAAGAATGCAAGAGAAACTTAGGATTTGAGTTAGGTCCGAACTACTACAATGCATCCGATACCACTTTCCCATTTAACTGCTAAGATACCAACTTTTTGAAAATGTATCTTAACTATTACAAGGGAAACTGGTATTTAAACCAGCAATAGAGAAAGCCGCTAACTTGAATAAAAGGAGCTATGAATATTTAAGGAGATAACAGACAACTCCAGTTAAATAAATATCTAGACTTTAAACAATAAGAGTTTGAGATTAAAGTATATTTAACCGACAGACAAAATGACAGGATGCTGCCAAGGTCTCTGGAGCATCCTTCTTGTTTTCTGGAAGCAAACTCTATCCTATCTGGTGTGGACAGGGCTAGGAATCAAAAAACTAGGACGGGTTCCAATGCCACCATATCTAGTCCAGTGAGATCACTAAAAACTAACATAATACATAGCAGTGGAGACAAGAAAGAATCATATTACCAGCAGATGCAGTTCCCAGCACCACCGGCTGAGTTTTTGTAACGCTAACATCCCAAATTCCATCCCGATGACCAATATACTCTTTCACCAACTGGCAGATTGCTCTGGATGTTGTAGTTTTGAAACTGGACACAATCTGAAGAGAGCAAGAGATAGCCTTGAGATACACATATATACACAATTGCTTACCACCGCCCCAAATATATAATATTAATATGTTTTAACTGTAGCACAGTCTATGGATGCATAAGCTCTAAGATGTTTTCTCCTAAAAACAATGGAACCAAATTTGTCCTGTGTCAAGTCAGGAAACTGTATTGTGTACCCCAGAGCAGAATTTGGCCCCACATATGCATTTTAGGAGGTCATAATGCAACAAACTCTCAGATTTTCCCTTCCCTTTTCCTGATAAACAGGTGGGCATAATCTGAGGAATGCTTTACATTTTTCTCTCCAAAATATATGTGCCATACAACTTTGTTTATTATACACAGCTAGCCAAAAATGGCTGGGATGGGGGAAGGGGAAGGAAAGAAGTGCATAAAACTCCAAAGCTTGAAGCCATTTGAAATGGCAAAAAAAAAAAAAAATTCAGCTAGCTCTAACAGGAAATGACAATTAACCTGGAAGCACAGGACAATTCCTTTTGCATGATAATGAAACATTCTTCCCAAGATATAGTTAAAAAAAAAAGAGGAAGAAAAAGTATAAGAAAAATTAAAGCCAATAATGAATGCTTATTATTATGGATTACTTTACTTCCTGCTCTTATTAAATGCCTTTTTTTAACTGAGGCACAATTTGAGTTCCAACTGCTATGTTTTTCTTTAAAAGTGCAATTGATGCTTCCTTTTTCCCATTAAAATTTTCAAAAACCTCTCTTATGGACAGCAGTTCTCAGTTCTAATAAGAACAACAAGCTCTAAAACAGTTACTCCCTCTTCCTAGCAGTAGACTGATTTGGGTAAATGTTGGGGCATCAGGTCAAAGAGAAGAATGGAGGGAAAGGAAGTCGGGTAAACAATTGCAGCTGTTGTACCTGCAGCATGACTATCAATTGCTGAGCCATCTTCATGCCTAGAAAGTAATACTCTTGGAGTGAAAAGGCTGCCTTGTAGGGCGGCTACTACAGCTTCTCCAGAATTTCACTGGCATTTCGAAGAGCAAGTGTCAAGGACTAAGGAAAGTGTGGCGTTTTCAATTTGCTAGCGTTTGTAGACAAAGGAGAGGGTGTGGAATGGACTGTTGTAGTTAGTGGGGGGAGAAACTTGGACAACAGGTATGTTTTGATACGAAGTGGCAATTGATCTGGCACAAGTAGAGTTTGGAGGTCACAGTAACAGATGAGAAAGAAGCTTAGGTGGAGGGGAAGTTGGGGAGCGAATACGGTGCTCAGGTCAGGGATGGGAGCCGGTAGTTGGGGGACAGTGGTTGTTCTAATGAAGACGTTTTGGGGCAGACCATTTATTGGCACATTCGAGTTTGATGGAGAGGGACATTTATAGTGGCTAATTACTACTGCCGGTCCCTCAACCATCAAAACTAGTAATTTTGTGAGAATCATGCATATGACCAGAGTTTGTGTTGGATATGGAGTATGACCAGCCCCAAAAGAAGGATAAAAAATGATGCGGACTGGAGCTAAAGGTGATAGAGAATGAACAAGTTGAGGAATGCTGGCTTAACAGCAGTATTCTACACATGTTTACTCTGAAGTAAGTTCCACTGTGTTTAATGGGGTTTGCTCCCAGGAAAGTGCTACAGGATTCCATCCTAATAATGCTCCTATATACCGTTCCCATTTCTTAATGGGAAATTTTTATATACATACATTAACTTCTAATTATGGCACAGGTATACTAAGTCACTTCCAGACTCTCTGTACAAACAGATCTTCAAAGCAGATGTTCACATTTCATGCCCGTTCCAGAGAGAGATTAAATTGCTCAGCTTTTTGTTTTAAGGCACTGCAGTAATTTGCAAGATCATTCTCATAATTAAAAAATCCTGATGCAAGAAGCAGTCCCAAGAGGCAGTCTAAAGACAGTGAGAAAAAGGCTAAGGATGCTCCACAAAATACTTGTTCAGGTGCATTTGTAAAATTCTTTTCTTTTTAGGTAAAGAGCAAAAGTGAAGAAACAAGTATTTTTTAAGCATCTTTTATTCAAGTGCACTCATCGGGTTTCTCCCTGCTTATATAACTCTGTGGTTAACCTAGGTTTGTTACTGCATGATAAATCAACTGACCCTGAGCCACAATGTTTGTGTATTTCCCCAACAGGAAATCTGGGCACTATTTTAACAATTGCAGTGTATATATATTTTATATTTATATTTTGTATATTGTGGATTTTATATAATGATGCTGCATTTTTTCATACGATTAAAAAAAGTGTAAAAAAGGAAGCGTTCAGTGTTGCCACAAAGAAATTAGACAGCATGAAGGGAGACTTGGGAATATACTCAACTTTTAATTTAAAAAAATTGGGAATTTTTGAAGCACGCTTAGAAGTAGAACCAGTTATATGAAGTGTTTGATAATTTGCGCACAGTTAAGACAAAATTCTGTATGCAACATGTACTGTGTTGTAAGCAAACATAAGAAAAGGTTTAAATTTTATTCAATTCTGTTACTGCAAATAAAGTCCAAGGAATGTTTGATGAGAGAGATAGAGCTGGTGTTCGAACAGTGAATTGTGTTAAATTTCAAGGGGGAAAAATTTAAAAACTGGAAGACTGTAATACAAAGTGAAAGTATTCCATTCTTTTTCCTCTTTGTTAATCTTTATAATGATGAAATGAGACCTAGATGGAATCATAATTAGGTGGTTAATGAGCAGAATTGTTTCAAAGCAAGTAGAAGCAGTAATTACTATGGATGCATTGAAAAGGAAACAGGTTAATTCTTGCAGAAATAGGTAGAGATTAGTACCTGAACCACAGTGTGGAGTTAATCAAAAAATTTCAACGCAATATTAAAATGCAGTTGTCAGATTTAATAAATGTCTTCAAACAAAATGGAGTTATGTATGAGAAGTGGAACAGTAGAATAAATTGCAGCAACAGGACTAGCATACCTCTCAACTGTTAATAAGAAGTGCAGGAAAGTCCAACTAGCCTCTCGGGCCCCACACATCACCTCAAGGAGGCTAATGAATTATGAGAAGATCTCCTCTGTTTCCTGAGAAATTTGAATTCTATGTTGTGTGAAAAAAAATTGATGCTCTAACTGTTTTAAATTTGATGAAGGAATGGTTCTCAAGCAGGGAATGTTATAAAATTTCTGTTCTTGGAAACAGCTATCATTCTTCCAGGTGTTTTGGTTACCATCTTTCAGTTGCAGAATCCCAATGTCTAGTCTACAGAGTTCTGCAATGCCGTTTTACTGAAGCAGAAATTACTATTTTGTCTTGCTACAGACAAAGCACTTTGAAATCTCATTCACTGCCAAAAAGAAGTTCAAAGAAAGTAATGAACATGAATTGCAACACAGCCTTGGTGTTACTGCACATTGTTGCTTAGAGAGCATGGCTCCCATCCTATAACTGCTTCTTTTCTGGTGAAAACCCTGGCTGTGCTTCTTGCTTCCCTGTCCTACACTGGACCTACACTGTCCCTCAACAGTAAGTCCAGTTAGTAGTTGTTCTAAAGCCTGTTGGCCTCTGTGCTCATTTTCATGCCTAGTCATTTGCTAAGCTGCTGTAACAGAGTGGCTAAAAGACTGTACATACTATGAATCAGAAACTCTCCAGCTTCAAAAGCGTTTCTACCACAAACCCACCAGGTGGCCTTAAGTAAACCACTTCTCAACCTTTCATCTGCATTATGGGAAACAATAATTTACAGGGATGTTACGTACTGTTCTTTGTTCTACAGATGTAGCCTCCAAACTGTGGCCTGCGGGCCAGATCCGGCACAAAGAAAAAGCTGTCTGGGTGTGGCACTTCCCATTCCATGACACAGCCTTCAGTTAATCTTCTCAGAAACTTGAACCAGGCAGCCACTTCCATTGCCCATCACCCCAGCAGGCTCTGTGTCCTTGACTTCCAGGCAGAGGAGGCTGCCCAGTGTGAGTTTCTGAGATTGGCTAGAAAGATAGGAGGCTGTGGCATGGAACAGAAAGTGCCATACTGTGCCCTGACAGTTTTTTCCTTATGCAGAGGGCTACAGTTTGGAGGCTGCTGCTCTACAGGAAAAAGGTAATATATATATAACCCCTGCTAATTGGGTAAGAGGCACTTTTTCAAGTGGGTGCTCCTCTTTTTAGCAGGGGGAGAGTAACTGGCCCACCTCACCCCAGCACTGTCTGTTCTAGTGGCTGTCTGCTGGTATTCATTTGCATCTTTTTAGATTGTGAACCCTTTTGGGACAGGGAGCCATTTAGTTATTTGATTTTTCTCTGTAAACCGCTTTGTGAACTTTTAGTTGAAAAGCGGTATATAAATACTGTTGATTGTTGATTGATTGATATGAAGTACTTTGAACATTTAGAAGAAGCAAACAAATGCTAAGCACTATTATAGTTGTTGTTCCCATGACCACTACGCATGGCAAGTGTTGTGCTGTGCTTAAAGCCTCTCCAATCATGGATGCGAGTTTCCGTTTCCTTCTCACAGTATGCTGATTAGCTGCCATTTGTTATCGGTACAGTATATTTTTAATGCTTTTGTGACGTCACCTCCAAACGTCAGTAAAGCAGAACTCTCACAGCCCATGCCTTAGACTAAGGCAAGAGCCAATCAGGTGCTGGGCAGCCTTTCAAACAGCAGCATGAGATGCATAGCAGCTGCTTGTCAGTTAGCATGGGGGTTTAAAATCATGCACATCAATTGAGAAAAAAGGAAGGGAAATGGTTTAAGGGTGCATATGTCATCAAGGCATTGAAGTCTACATATGCAGGCAAACTTGCTGCATTCTTCCTCTTTTGTAGGAATTCTGGGGAAGCATTTGGAAGAATTTCTCTTGGTGGAAGGTCGCACACTGACCAGTCTTAGCTGTTAACATCTCCCACCTGCAATTTCTGAAGACACTGCCTGCGACCCTAACCAATGAAGTATTTCCAAGGGCAAAACAACCAGACTTTGTGGACTATTATAGGAAATGGAATCTGTAAGTAAAGTTTCAAAAAATTCAATTCCTAGGCTTTAAGGGATCATACTCAAGTTTAAAGCTTTCTGTATTTTTTTAAGTGGAGTTGGCTTCAACATAAATATTTAGCTCATTGACCCATTTAGAAAAAACAACCAAGCACACCAGAAATGACATCCTTGACATAATGTCATAATGTCATCTGTGCGATGACAAGCTGTACCAACTGAAATTCCCTCCTCTATACAATTGTTAAAAGTCCAGGATCCCTAAAGTTGAAAGTTTGCCCACCCCTGGCTTGGATGAAAGGAATGCACACACCTAGCTAAATTTAGTGTCCAGATCATTTGGACACATTACCGAAAGTGAAAATTCAAGGAGGAATGTCTCAGCTGTCTTCTCTGGACTGAGAAAGGAGGATGGTTAAGACAGAGAAGCGGTGGCAGGCTACTGACCTGCACAAGAATCCATTCTATTGAAAGAAAGGGGATTTTGGACTTAAGCCTCCCAGAAGGTATAGCATGTTAAGCAGTGAAGCCGGGGGCTCACCAGAGCTTTGGCATATAACCCTAACCCTGAATACGCAAGCATGAGTATGCAGACAGCAGACCACACTGCTCTGCAGAAATGAAAGATCTGCACATATATTTCACATCCCCAACTAACGTGCTCCCTCAGAGCTTTCATTTCTTGACCAAGTGGTACAGGACTGAACAAAAATATGAGGCAGATGCACAGATTTTGTACTACCCCTAATAGCATGTCTGCATGCTGGAAGGAGGAAGAATATGACCTTTCCTCTACTGGGATTCCTTAATGCTGTTGTGCCTATGTGAAAAAAAAATTTGTGCCCCAAGTATCCCACCTGCCTGCAAGAGAAGAAAATGGAATATCTTCAATACTCTAACAAGCAATGAAGTCATGCAGTACTTAGAAGAAATCAGAAAAGCAGGGGGGTAAGACACTTCTCTAGCCATTTGCTCTCTTACATTCTAACTTTAGTCATTAGTATCTAAAGCAGAAACAGGTGGTGACTAACAAGGGACAGCACAAGGTCCTCCAAGAGGGCACAGTTGACAGATACGATATCCATAGAAAATAATTGGTTAAGATGAGATTCTGCATGTTCCACGCTCGCTACCATTTAGCTGTGCATGCATACTGGCACACTGGGAAGCAAAGCAGTTACCCAGGAGTCTCCACCCCATATTTCCCAGCTTCCCACGTTGAAGTTGCGAGGTCCACCTGATTTGCCTGGGAAAGAATTTGAGCGCTACATAGCAAGTAAGAAGAGATAAGTGTTCAGCACTTGCTTTTAAAGAACAGCAATTTTAAAACGCACATTTAAAAGTAAACTTCCTTATTTAACCACTATGTAGAAAGTGACCACTAGCTAAACATATTTAACGGATATCAGACATATTAATCAGACATATTAATATACAATGAGAGAGGATAAACCGCTATCCCACAAGAGGCATAGTGCACAATGGGACAGACAAAAGGGAAGGATTTCTAAAGCAACAACCATTATAAACACAGTCCATTATCAAATTAAAGCATCTCAGTTCATTAAAATCATCATGAAAATTGCACATACAGTACTAAGTATTTGTACTATACATCATTTATCTATCACTACTATATTATACCTAAGTGCATATTAGACTTTCATAATATAAATTGTAAGGTGAGGATCGCTAGATCAAAAATGGCAGGAAAAAGAAAATTGTCAAAAAAATGGGATTGATAATTGTACTCTTGCTGAAGTGGAGGCTGTTTCTAAATTCCAAATGGAGTATCTATACACAACTTCTGAGTGAGCCCTGCTACTATTCCAAGTACCACAGGAGGGCAGACAGCCTGAGCTTGAAAATCCCTTCTAAATTCTCACCGCTTGCCTAACCAGGTAGGAATGGCTTTGGCGGTATTCAGTCCAGTATAAGGGAGACGGATTTAGCACATGACCAGAATTTAAAGCCCTCCTGAGGAATGCTACCCACAACCTGTCCATACACTTTTAAAAGTAAAGTGGACAGCATCACTTTAAACACTTCACCCTGGATGAGCTAGGGAGATCATAACAGAGCCAGGGAGGAAGTAGGCTGGAGGGTATGAAGGCAGGTTCAAACTGTGAAGGCCAAAACCCATACAGTAAAAATACATTTACAGTGGTGTCTCGCAAGACGAATGCCTCGCACACCGAAAAACTCGCAAGACGAAAGCGTTTTTGCGATTTTTTCTGGTGACTCGCAAGACGAATTTTTCTATGCCGTGCTTCGCAAGATGAATTTTTAAAATTAAAAAGTTGAAGTTTTGTGCTTGAAATTTTTGAAATCCTCTGTACAGTATGTATGCCTTTAAAGAGCACTTAATAAACACTTTGTAAACCAAATTTGACTTTGTTCTAACTTTTTTTGCCCATAGGAACGCATTAATTAAATTTCAATGCATTCCTATGGGAAACCGCGCTTCGCAAGACGAAATTTTCGCAATACGAAACGACTTGCAGAACAAATTAATTTCGTCTTGCGAGGCACCACTGTATTTTTTTTAATGGGGGGAATATGCCAGCAGCTTTCAGACAGAAAGAAAAAAAATGGGATAGGCCCTTTTAAACTCCCATCAACTGGCAATGCTACCTTCATGTAATGATCAGGGCTAGAAAAACATCAGCTGCCCACTCCTAGAACTTTAATGCTAGCAATAAGTATGCCATTGAATTCGGCATACAGCAAACACCTAAATATGGACATTTGCATGTAAACATATGATTCTGAAAGCCCTGTGGAAGACATCACGAAAGTGACCTTCTCTGCTCATGAATGAGTGTTTGCTTGTGTCATGACTTCCTACAACTAGCATGTGACTGATACTTCAAAGCATCTATCAGGTTATTGGTAATTGCATTCAACGAGCAAAACCCAGTCCTACAGAAGTCCCAATAATCAAAATGTTACTAGTAAGCTAAAATTGACAGCATCTCAACAAAAGGAGTCCTTTTGTGGCTTCCTCTCATTGCACGCACTTTTTTTTTTAGTGCCACAATCCTACGCATGCTTACTCAGAAATAAGTCCCACTGTGTGCAATGGGGCTTATTCCCACGTAAGTTGTTTAGGATTTCAGTAAGTACTCATCAAGTCAAACCAAAACATTCCTTAACAGCTAGATAAACACCAACACCAATTGTTTTGCTCACCTTCACAAAGCATGCTTGCAAGTAGGCAGATCTCAACATAAAACTGCCAAATTAGACTGCTAAGTAAGATACTGAAGGTCAAGGAAAGATTCAATGTGTTTCATACCTTACTAGTAGATGCCTTGTAAGTAGTCTTTAATTTCTGAGAGAGCTGACTGGTACTATGACTGGCTGTTGAGACAAATAAATTTAAAGGAAGGTTTTGTTGTTTTTAAAGAGAAAGTTTCATTAACTTACTTGAACATTGGCATCAATATCCTTCCATTAGATCTCAAACTTAAGTTTGAAAAGCCATCTAAGAGAGGCTCCTTGGTCAACTCTCTTCTTACCTTTTGTTTTCAGCTGTCCCTTGCTCAGCTCAGCTCCGTCAACGGTTTGGCCTTCTGCAGTTAAGCGCTCATTAAGTGTATCAATCTCTCTACGTACTAGCAGTAGCATAAAAATTCATGTTAATGCAAACAATAAAGCAAGTAATATCACAATGTTTAAATCATCTATCATAATTTATATTCTCTTTTCTAAAGCCTTGACTCTGCAGGCTAACAATCTCCAGTTTGCCTCAAGTAGGAACTTTGGGGGGGTAGTCACCACACTCTGAAAAACATTTGGCACTGAACTTTCCCATCAGGTTCACTTTTGTTTAAAAATCGGGTTTCCTAAGAGGGATAGCGCTGATGCTGCAAAACAGATGTCAGGAGGATTTGCATCAGATAGTACTGATGCAAAGCAGATTCAGGAATGCAAGATAGCTATCTCTCTTCCATAAGTAGCTAGTCATGGCTTGCCAAAGAATTTGTTCCTGAACATAATTCCAACACTAAAAGACAATGAACCAAGCATCAGAGCTTGCCAGGTTATCGATATTCAAATCAGATATACTTGGGAACGACAAAACTTAGATAGGTACTGTTGAAGACTAACCAGTAACTGCCATTTCAAAATTCACCCCCTAAGCCAGTGATATTCAAACTGTGAGGCGTGGCTCTTTAGGGTGGCGCCAGGAACTCAAAAGAGAGGGGTGGGATGTCCTCTCGCAGCGATACCATCACACCCCTGGGCAGAATACGAGCCTGTCTTCTGCCCATCGTCTGCGCTTTTTTTTTTTAAAGCAGAAGAAATGGGAGTTGCTCAGCTGCGCAAGTGGCTGCTGCCGCCCCGCTCCGCCCCCTTCTCCTTCCACTCCGAGGCTGCCACCTTCTGTGTTCGCTGCATGTTGTTTCCAAAGCTCTTCGACTCCAACCCCCATCTGGCAAGCACTGAGCATGCTCAGCTTGCAGTCCTTAACCCTTGCTGATCCTTGTCTGGTTGGTTCCTAGTTCCCAGCCTGGGATAGCTTCTCATCAAAGTGAAATCTCTCTTTTCAACCCCCTCCCTCTTCCACTCCTCCCTTTCAATCTCCAAACCTTTCCACTTTCCTCCCCCTCCCCAAATAAAACGCTTCCTATTTTACCAGTTATCAGGACTCTTAAAGTTGCTTCCATGCAGTTGGCAAAGGAGGAGGGGAGAGACAAGCACACACTTTACTTGGCCAGGAGCAGAAAAAGGGTACTGTTTTTAAAGTGATTTATTAATCTTGTTGTTTGACTGAAGAGGAAAGGCTGTACTTTTAAAGTGATGAATCTTGCTATTTGAAGGGAATACTTATCAGCCATTGATGAAGTGATTGCCAGCCCAGTCCTATCCACACTTTCCTGGGAGTAAGCCCCATTGACTCTAATGGGACTTACTTCGGAGTAGACATACAAAGGCTTGAGCTCTGCATCTCCTAGTATAGGAGACAAATCAGCTTCCTAACCAAACCCTTATCAGCACTGATATCTTTTCATGGTCTATTTTTGTTTTCCCCACCAGCTGCTGGAAAAATTTAATTTCATTAAATTAACAAAGGGTTCAATCCTATCCAAGGAGAATGGGAGAAATGACTAGTTGGATTGGGGTCCGCAGGGGTGTGTGTGTGTAATGTTGGTCAGACTGGTTGTTCACAAAGTTCATTTGATAAAACAATTCTATTGGTATGCTTACAAAGTTTAAAAAAATGAGTCCTCCTGGACCAGACAAAATCTACCTGCTCCAGCATCCTGTCTCCAACAGTGATCAGCAGCTGATCATTTATAAAGCATGTATATTGCTGTGTATTGATAATATATTTTAAGATCTGCATTTAATTAATGATATGATTAATATGATTAATATTAATATAGTTAATATATATTTAATATTTATTATATTATAATAAATATAATATTGTTAATATTATATTTAATATATTTAATATTTCTGGCCACTTCCTGTTTAATGATGTCACTTCCAGCCCTCAGGAACATGATGGGGATTCATACCCAACAGCCATGGGGGTCAAGGGAGCCACTGGCCGGAAACGTTTGAGTACCACTGCCCTAAACTCTTAACTGGAGCCTGGGAAGCATCTCTCAACTGTCTCAGAGGCCATCTTCCCATGGCCCCTGGGTGGCAACAAGAGAAGGACCTTTTCAATGATGAAATCCTCTCCCAAGAGAGGTGCACCTGGTTTTGACTACATATTTTTGGCACCAAGTGTAACCTATTTTCTCCAACCTTTCAAGACTGATGCAAATCTGCTGAATTTTATTTTGCTGACTTAATTGGTTTTTTGGTTGTTTTTAATTTTTGTTTAAGATTAAAAATACAACCAATAAAACATAATTTGGTGTGTGCTAACTTCCCTGGGGAAAAATTATTTTGATGTTTATAAAGACATACATTTTTAAATTAAAGGTTGTTTGCAATTTATAAACATGTACTAAACAGCTTGACAAAAAGCACTGGATTAGAGTCCAATCCTATTCAGCCTTCCAGCACCGATGCGGCTGCAATGCTACCCCAAGGTAAGGGAATGTTCCCTGACCTTGAGGAGGCCTCAATGACCACTCCACCACAACAGGATGAAGTGCACATACCATTGGCATGGCTGCATCAGCGCTGGATAGGATTGGGCCCTTAGAAACATACAGTATTTTAATATTCTGACACTAATAATAAATAATAATAATAAAACTTTATTTTTATCCCGCCCTTCTCCCAAAAAGGGACCCAGGGCACTAGATCTTAAACACTTAGGGATTAGATAAAATTGGTGCAGGGACACATTATATGGCATGTGGACATTAATGTCTTGAAATTTAACTGTCCATTCTGAGTATATCTTGAGAAGATGACTCATCATGGTTTAAAGGGGCTGAGGTCTAGAATAACAAACTGAAACAGAATGCCCTTAAAAACCACTCCTCCCTTACTATATTTTCTCTGCACCTCCTTTCATCAGCATATTTTTTCCAATAAATTGTATAAAGAAACTCACATTCAAGATTTTCAATGTAGAGGTTCTCAAACTCTCTTTCTATTTGACCAAAAAGATCCAGAAGCGTATTTCTAACAGATGATGGCAGCTTGGAATCCTACAGAGAATGAAAAACATGACCCATATGAAAGTTATAGATTTGGGGGAGGCAAGTTGCTATAGCACTTTATGAAAAGTCTAAAGCTAATCTTCAAATTCTAGTCATAGTTCTTACACTTTTAAATCTTTTAATCTTTTGATCTAATCTATTAATCTATAAATCTATTAAATTCAATCTATTACCATAGCATATCAGAAATTTTACCTGCATTCAAAAAAAATCAGAAGCATAAAAATTTTCAACACACACATGACTGAAAAGATCAAAAAGAAATTCTGGAAGTTTGTGTCAGACAGACTGGATGCCATTCCAATTAACAGTGCTGATTAAGTAAGAAGAAAAAATGTCCTTCGAATTTCAAAGTTGGTATTTATCTCAATCACTAAAAGGAACCTACACTCCAGGGCACATAGTTCTAAATAACCCTACCTCCATATACAAGTTTTCTAGAAAATCATGAGACCAATAAAACACACTTGAAGTTTTAGAAGACAAAGTATAAAATAAAGTGCAAAGTCCATTTAGAGTAGCCATTTTCAACCACTGTGCCGTTGCACACTGGTGTGCTGCAAATGATCTGAAGGTGTGCCGCAGGACTTTGGGAAAGGGTCATTTATTAGCAGAGCCATTGGGGGATGTGAGCCCCCCACCAACAGTATCTTGTATCTTGTCAATTGTCAAAAAACTGATGGTGTGACTAGTACCTTGTCAGTGTGCAGAGAGATGAAAAAGGTTGAAAATCACTTTTTCTACTAGCTTCATGGTAAAGACAACCTTAGACACTAACATTTTCACAGCAGCCCCCCAAAAAATAATCGAAAAAGATGCTTAGATGCTGAGTCAGCTTCAGGAAGCAGCTTCTCAACTCTCTTCAGGTAAGCCCTAGTGCGCAAGATGTGCACATAATATTCTCCACTAAAGTGGATGAAAAAGCCTGAACATATGGATGCCCTAAACATGTGTGCTCCCTCCAATAAAAAAAATAGTCTGGGATCACTACTGAGGTATTTACTCTTTGGCTTGCCATACACAACAAGCAGAGATTTTTTTTTTTGTTAGAGCTTTTCATTACTTATTTATTAATATAGTGAAGGCTGATTGGAAAGAACAAAAGGGAGCAAGGCAAAAAGATTAGTAATGAGATCCACTAAAAAAGCAGCAGGACACACACAGGAACTCAAACCAGTAGTAATCTTAGGGGTAAGAGAGTCAAGGTTTAATATTCTCTGAAATGCTACCATTCTGAGGGCAGAAGAGAAATGGGAAACACATATTTAACAGAGCTCAGTCAAAACTTCCATTTTAGTCAGGAGATGTATACTTCACCCATGATGCTATATAACGGTAACTTAATAGTTAAAAAAACAAGGGCATAATGTTCCCTATACAAACACAAAACAGCAGTGATTTGATCTTTGCATGGCCTTCAGCACTATTTCCAAATCAGCATTGGAAAAGAACTGTACACAGCAAGATTAGTCAAAGGTCATCTGTCTCAAGCTTTTCAAGGAAGTATTTTCATGAAGACAAGCAAGACCGGTTAAGAGAATGCAATGAATACGATTACTTCATAAGTTAAAAACAAGCACTTTGTGAAATGGGTCACAATGCAAAACTGTTTTGAGACTTTGTGAAGATTTCAGATGCAGGCAAGATACCAACCCTAAATCCTGTGTCACCTTCTTGTAGTGGCTAATATGCATCAAAAATATTTTATTTCTGGGCACTGAGCAATTTCTATATTGAAACTAATGTTCCCTGCAGTAGGCTGGATGGAAATACCTGTAGAGACTCAAACAGCATTTTTTCTAAAAAGGTGAGAAAGATTTTGCCTGCCATTTAACTACAAGCAATCACTTTGAAATGTAGTTCAACAGAGAAGTAATTAGCAATTTTATTGCAAAATTGATTTCATCTATAATGATGAGATTAGAAGATCCCAGGAAGGTCCCAAAACAGAAACAGCTTGAACCCTAAGACCTCCTCAAATCTGTACATGCAGTTTGTGCAACCAGCCCAGTTAAATTGTTGATCCCCTCTCTTTGCACAGTCAACCCCAAACTCTTATAAGTTTCAAAAGCTGATTGCTGTTCAGCACTGGCAAGAAAGGGCTAATGTTGGAGAAAACTATTTAAAACTCTCTTCACTCTTCTCTGTTCCTGGCCAATATTTCAATAAATGTAAAGTAGACATGATTCACCACAGAGATACACTGAACACTTTTCTTTGTTTTCATGCTAAACTGAAGATGCTGCACTCAAAAGCAGAATCCTTGCTGCCTTTGCAACTGCAAAGGCAAAGGGGGCAGCAAGCTAAATTTAGATAAAACACAGTTTGACTCATTCATGAATTTCAAAGAGTGGTTTACTCAAAGTCAATCTTTCAAGTTGTAATGATGGTGATGAACCAGACAAGGGCTGTTTAAACACATTCCCTGTATAGACTTTGGGCCAGATTAAATTGAACAGATGCCCTCCACACTGTCTCAGCACATCCATAATCACTGTCGTTGTCCCGTCCTCCCCAGCTAGTGATATGGAGGTACTATAGCTGCAATGCTCAGTGGATTGTTAACAAACTATTATAACCTACCTTGATAGGATAGAAGAAATATACAAACAGTCCAGTCTCATTTACCTGGCCTTCCAGCATCTCTCTCTGCAATCCTGATCGCTCTTGCTCAGAACTGTTGGTTCTTCGTATAGAAAGACTGTGAGATTTGCGCTTTTGCTTTGCTTGACGAGCAGTGGCACAACTTCCACTTTCTGTGGGCATTACTTCAAAAAAGTAACTTCCCAGAAGCTCCTAAGATAAACTAAAAATCAAGCATCAAATTTCACAATTTGCCTTATATAACAAGCTGCTCTTAGAATTATTAACTGGAATGGAAACATTTAGGCTTGCAGAATTCTTGGAATGATTTTAGGTATGTTTCTTGTTAAATCTGCTGCTTTTAAAATTTAAATTAAAAGGTGATGTGATTTAAGATTACACAAATACATACCAGTTTTTATTTTTAAATTGCAAATACATTACTATTAGAAGAGTAAAATGGTCAAACCACATTTTTCACCATGAACTGCAAACTGGCAAGATTACTTCACAAAGCAAACAATTTAAGGCCTTTTAAAGTTACAATCCTATATACATTTACCTGGGAAGTAAGTTCCATTTAACTCAATAAGACAATGAGACTTACTACAGAGTAGACATACATACGATTGTGCTGTAAATGTTTTCCAAATGTAACCTAGTAAGTATAGCAAAATGCTTCCAGGAAAACAAGCAACCTGCTATTGCAGTTCAATTAAATACATGCGAAGTCATAAACCTAGCTGGAAATACAGAAAGATGATGTTTGAAGGACAGTGTCAGGTGAAAGGGACAAGCCACTAAGGGTTATGCAGTTGAATAATGCAGCAGTTTACTAAAACATGTCTGTTCTTAAAGAGTGAGTTTCTTCAGCTACTGACTATCAACACAGTGAAAACAGAGTGGCTAGTTTAAAATCACTATGAGGCATTTCAAAATTTATTTCCAAAAAAACTGAATTACAATATGTCTAATAAGACCTGACAGTGCCCTTCAACCAGAGCCATCATGCATATATAATTTTGCTCTCCAAATTAAGAAAAGCACGTTGCATTGCATTATTGTAAAGCATTCAAGAAACTGCCCAGCGACAAGTCTACCACCAATAAAAAGACCCCATTATGCAAGCAGCATTCCCAAATATTTTTTCCCAAACTCCATTTTAACAAGGGCAGCAACTTCTAGCCAATTAAAATGTTTTAATTGATTAAAAAGACAATTGCAAATCATTAGGCAGGTGAATTTTAAACAATTCATGTTTAAAATAAACATTTTAAAATTTTTATGTAAGTACTTGCAAATCCAAAGGTGGCAGGCACTCCCTTAGAAGAGGGATTCCTCCTCTCTCACATCAGAATGCCTCTTCTAAGAAATGGTGGGCCATAACATGCTTGCATCATCTAAAAAACAAGGAATGCTTTTTGATTCAGAATTTTATTTTTTGCAAATTTTTGCAGATTAAAGTGGCTAAAACTTCTACAACTAAGATTACTTTAATTGAGTGACAACTCTAGTTTAAGAATGCAAGTCTAGTTTCAATTTAGACAAATTACTGTTGCTTTGAAACCACAGTTAACAGGCTAGCAACTTAATCTGAGATAAGCAATAGTGTACTCATTTCCAGAAAGTTTCCAAAACAGTAAAGACAGTAAAAGAAGCAGATTCAGAACTCTGCAGAACAAAAAACCAAGAGAGGCTGAATAAGTACTATATTTTAATTCCTAATTCTCTGTCTTCATTTACCAGTTAGTCATAATTTTCATGAGCTTAGCAAGCACCACAAAACATATCAGCATTTTGGGAAAAGGCCCCTTACTTAATGTCATCTTACATAAAGTTAAGGCAGGGGTGTCCTGCCATAAAGTTTTTGGCAGGAGGGCCACATCAGCTCTCTGAAACTATGTTGGGGGTCGGGGGGGGGGGGGGAAGAATTAATTTACATTTAAAATTTGAATAAGTTTACATAAGTTTACATAAGTGGATATATTAAAGATAAACTTATATGAATGAATGAATGAATGGTCTTGCAATAGCTCAAGGCCTATACAAGGCCTTGCACAAAGCAAGGCTGGTCTTTTCTTTGCTGCCGCTACTGCATCACAGACATGAAAAAGCAAGCAGTGGAGGGAGCCCTCATCCCACAGCTCACGCGAGAGGTCAAACAGTCGCCCTCACTCTGAGAGTAGTTGCAGAGCTGGAGCAGGGCGGGCTCCAACAAATCTCCGGAGGGAGGGCCAGAGGCTCGTTGGAGACTGGGGGTTCCCTGAGGGCTGCATTGAGTAGCTTCGAGGGCCGCAAGTGGCCCCAGGGACGGGGTTTGGGCACCCCTGAGTTAAGGTATGAATAATGCTAGTTTCCAATAACCAAATTCAAACTAACATAGGGCTTCTTATCACCACCCCAACTATCAAACCTCTTCCACTTTACTCAGAACTGGTTTTTACTTTCCTTCTTGAACTATCAGAGAAATGCAGTTCTGTCATCTTGCAGTATCTTTGCGAGTGGCACAAACCTAAGCCTCTGCTGTGTTCACAAAATTGTTGAATACAGGCTGTATCTATTAAAGTAATAGTTCCCAAACCGTGCACCAGATTGTGAGTGATTCAAGACAGCAGCATCCGGGATTGCTGGGCAGTGGCTCCACAGTGACAGAGCACCATGACTGCAGGTCGCTGTAAGTTTGGGAACCACTGTATTAATCCAATTGTGCTATTTAAACTTTTCCCTTTAACACACAGGCAACGTGCTTTACCAAGGGAGCATTTTTCTTAATTTAGCAAATACACTCAATCTCACGTACTGTACTTAGTAAAACGTTCCCCAACTACACTGTGCTGACCATACAATAATCTACACTTGCATTGTTTAGTTATTTCATATTTCTCAGCATCAAGGGTGTAAAATAATCTAGTTATGGGTCTTCTTCCATACTTTCTAGAGAAAAACTACAGGCCACAGTGAAAGTCAGTACAAGCCAAATCTGAAAGGAAGGAATCACAGAGTTCTTTTTCAAAATCTCTCATCAAATCTTTCCATCTGCTAATAGTATATTTTAAAATAATATTTTTATTATTCTTTTATTTCTAAAAGAACTATGCACAGTAAAAAAAACACACATACATGTTTTCAAAGACAGGTCCTGCACAATGAGCTCATAACCTAGTTTAGACTAAAACAGGAAAGCTAAAAATATTAGAGATGGAAAAGGTAAAAAATTAAGCATTTCAATGAAAGATTGATACAATGAGAGCAAGATAAAAGTTATTCACCAGCAAAATACTATCAGGTTAGTTAGCTAAGCATCATCATTCTGTGTTTCATTGTACTAATGATCTGTTGCACATATTCATGCACAAAAGGGACTGAAAAAGTTCATGCAGTATTCAGTAGAAACCCATCACATGCAAGCCCTTCCTCAAATCTTGCCAGAAGATATGCCTAAAACTGAGGAGGCAGCAAGCATATGCAAAAGAGGGAGGGAGAAACTTAACAGGCAGAATCAATCTCCAAGGGCCAATTGACATGTGTTGTTTCTCCAACATTGAGAATTTCCATGTACCAAAAACCCACACACCACTGCATGTGAAGGCAGATGAAATGTATACAGAAGTTTGTCAGGCGTATTCACATCAGAAAGTCAGTGTTAAGAAAAACATCACATGAGAAGCAGCTCTGTGTGGTGTGGCTTTAAGTATGGCCATGTTATTCACTAGAAAGACAAAATAGCCTTTTTATTAATGGGGAAAAAAGCAAGAGGTACTACTTAAATTATAAAGCAAAGGAAAAAATACCACCATTCTTTTTTGCTTTAGTAACAAATCAGTTCTCCAAACTGCAAAAGTGATTTGCATCGGAATCTACATCTTGCCACAGGGAAAAAAATCTTCACAACTTTAAAGTAAGGTGTGGAATGAACTGAACAAGTCCTTGGCAAATATGATGCTGTAAGGATATACAGAGGTGCTCATTTCTGACAGTTACCTGGATTCACCCTCTTAGATTAGGTTTTCAAAACAATGGAAAATTACCTGTCCAGTATATCAGTGTCATGTTAAATATCCTATGAAAACCATATTAAATATTAATTAGTGAAACAGTACAAAAACCAGTCAAAAAAACTTCCACATTTTAACAGTGATTATATCTGAAGCATGCAAGACTCCCCATATTTTAATCCTTTTGTTATCATGCAAGATAAGGGCCACAATGAGTGAATAAGTGAGACATTAAGACAGTGCACATTTCATATTTTCTTGTGTTTCGAATTTAATACAGTCTGACTCGTTATACACATTCAGGGTTGTGCTATCTACAGACTCCCTTAGATAAGATGGGTACCCTTACAGCACCATCATAAGTCTCCTTAAGTATGCCCCATTTATTTCAATTGGTTTAATACTGAAACCATGTCATCAATACCAGCGGAATTATTCCACAGTAAAGTCAGAGGAAGAATGCTCATTTGCAAGTAAGAACAGTGAAGATGGCTTCTGTACAGGCTTTTAACACACCACTAGACCTTAATAAACCAAATGCATTGTCAAAAAATATAATTTAAGCGTTTAATCAAAACATGGTTAAATAAAATACAAAACCACACCACCTAGGATCTGCAGGAGCACCTCTAGCAAGGCAATACTCACAAACAAAACTACTCTGAACTACTTCCCTCCATCACACCCCTAAAGAGGCAGAAGCCATTCGGGGTTTGGAGTGCAACTGCAGCAGCTGTTGCCTGTCCCATGGCAACACAAAACACAAGCAAGTTGCATAACATAGGACGGGCTTCTGAAAATTTCACCAGCTGTTGTGGGTGGAGTTCCCACAATAATTTTTAATAGCACTTTTAAATATTGTCTACATACATTGCAATAACACCAAGCAAGGTTGAGGGGATTTCTGCCAAAGAAGTGGCAAATTACCAGGGGTGCCCAGGGCATCTTAACCAGTGGACATCTATTGTGACCTTGTGTATGGACATGCACACCACCTGACAGGGAATTTGTCCTAAGGGAGGGAGCAGGCAAGCGAAGATGCAACTTCCTTATTTTTATTGTGCTAGTGCACCTAGCTGGAGGTTGAGGTGACTTAGGGACTTGCACCGATTCTGTTGGTGTGTACCCACTAACCCCGCAACGTTTCTTCACCTCACTTCTCACCCACTTGCCTGCCATGCCAAAGACAGTGCAGGGAAACTGGGAACTCCGTCCACTTTCTCCTCCTCCCCCATGCCTTGACCCCTTCAATGAAGGTGATAGTGCCTTTCCAGCCAAGCCATTATCCCCACAGATGCTGGAGGTTAAATAGGCTTGCCTTGTCTTATCGAGACCACCACAGCGCACCTAGGCAGTCACCTCATTCACCTGAACTCAAGGGATGGGTCTGCAGGTTATGCATGCTGAGAAGGCACTACCCATCTAAGCAACAGTTCTAGCCACATAATACGATGAGTTGCATCACACACTGAAAAGCGGGTGGCTACATTTATGATGTCAGTCTTGCAGCCAGAGTTCATCTTTCTCCCCATTTTCCCTGCTCTCTATACCCCTTCTAATGTAAGCCATGGTTACTGCCAACTGACCCTCAGCACCTCTCTACCTGAACTATGGTCACAAAAAAAGATGTTCAAAGTTATTTGCTAGAAGATAGAACAATGGGTTACAACTGATAAACCAAAGTCAAAGCTGCGTTTTTAATTTGTACCCTGAAATTCTATTCGAGCCTGCTCTCCCTCCTCCCATTTTGAAAATGCAGACATCTTCCCCTGTGGAAGAAGATGCTGGTATGCAAGACTTCAGCTGCTGAGGATGATCACTGTTCTTTATCATATCTATGGCACCTTCTAATCTTGAATGTTCTTTAGAATTCTTGAGAAAAGATTCTGTTTTGAAGCAGAACAGCACAAACTAACAAGGCAACATTAAATGCCTCAGCACACACTGCCAAAAATATTACTGTGACAGCAATAACACACTTGTGTATCTAGTACTAATCTGCTAATAAGCAAATGATTCCCCCTCTGGACATGTACAAGACTAATGGGTGACCTTGGGCCAGTCAATATCTCTTAGCCTCACCTAGCTCACAGGGTTGTTGTGTGGACAAAAGGAAGGAACCATGTATGACAGCCTGAGCTCCTTGACAGAGGGGCGGTATAAAATGTGAAAAAATAAATGTGAAATAGTTCTCCTATAATGGACTGTCAGGTCTATGACAGAAGTATGACTTATCTCAAATTACCCACATACTCGTAAGTTTACATACAGAAGGTAAAAAAGAAATGACACATCCCACACAATTTTAAAGCAAAGAAATGCAATGATGGTATTCAAAAAGAATACCATTATTGTAATTATCCTTTTCTGCCAGGCATGCTTTATATTTTGTAAATAAAATACTGATGTTATAAAATCTTCCCAATCGTCACCTATTGTATGCACTCTTACCCTGTAGCTTCTTTGATGCTTAATAATCATGATGAATTGTGTAACACATGGAGAAAAAATCTTCAGGCATATGCGATTCTGAAAGCCAAGAGATTATTTCTGTGTTTCAAGAAGTGTCCAAATGTGTAAGGACTGACGAAAGGAGTGCGCTTCCTTGGTTGTTCATTTCAGGTGACTTAAAGATGGAGGGAGGGAGGAATAAGAGGGAGGACAGATGACTGAACACTCCAGAAAAGCCTCCACTTCTACCCATTTCACTGCTTAACACCCTGGTCACCTTTGGGTCCAAATTTCAAAACACAGTTAAGCACCATTATTATTATTCAATTTTACACTCCACCCTTACACCCACATAGGAGCCACCAGGCAGCTTACAACAAAACCCATATGACCCCATTAAAGAAAAAAATCAACCATGACAAGTAATGAGAGACAAAGGCTTCATTAACAGAAGGTTTGTTGGAAACAAATGAGTCTTGAGAACACAAAACCATTTAGTGACTGTACCATTCAGAAAAGGAAATTCCACAACCTCAGTGCCGCTCCTAAAAAAGTGCTATCCCTCATCCTGCCAACCATATCTCAACAGACAGCAGGACCCAAAGAAGAATCTACAAGTGCACTGCATTTGATTCACAAAAGAGAAGAAGTGTCCTTCAAGCATCCAAACCCCAAACCACACAGGGTTTTAAAGGTAATGACCAGCCCCTTGAATTGAGCCCAGATGCATACTGGCAACCAATGCAGATGGAAAAGCATGCTCTGCCCCAGGGACCCCAGAGGGAACCCACCGCGGCATTTTAAGTCAGCTAAAGCTTCCAGCCTATTTTCAAGAGAAGTCTGAAGTAGATTGCATTACAATAATCCAAGTGCAATGTGACTAAGGCACAAAGTGCTATCACCAGATCAGCTTTTGTCAAAAATGGTTGTGCCTGGCACGGCAGCCAAAACTGGGTAAACGAACTTCTTATCACAACCAGCATCTGGTTATCCAGCATCAATGATCCAGAAGCACTCCCAAGCTGAGAACCTCTTCCTTCAGAAGGGAACTGCAACCCCATCCAGAGCCACGGTGGTGTAGTGGTTTGGGAGGTGGACTTAAGACCTGGATGATCCAGGTTCAAATCCCCCCTCAGTCACAAACCTTCCTGGGTGACCTTAGGCCAGTCACTTTCTCTCAGCCTCACCTATCTCACAGGGTTGTTGTGAGGACAAGAAGGAAGGGAGGAGCAGCTGTGTAAAACCGCCCTGAGCTCTTTGGAGGAAGGGCGGTATAAAAATGTGAATAAATAAAATCAATAAATAAACATACTTTCACAAGATACTCAGAATGAAGGAATGTAATTTAAAGGCAAGTTCAGCAATTTAAACGGTGTTTGCCTTAAATAGTTTGCAGTTAAGGGTACCTATATAGAAAATGATTACGTTCCACAAAGCCCAGCAGTGGCTTTCCAATTGTGTTTCAGAGAAACCAAGGATTCTTGAGAAGCACACCAGAGGATTCTACAATCAGTAATGACCTTTCCTGAATGACAGCTTGCTTATCTTCTCATTGAGGCAGGAAAACTATAGCTAGATTGTATGACTTCAGATGGTATTCCATGACTTTCATCTCCTCAAATCAAATACATTCTAACACTTAGATAACAAAAATGTCAATAATAAGGATAGGTGAGAACATTTCTCCCCAATATCTAGTTTTCTAAATTCAGTGGGCCTTTTTTGTACAAAGAATGGTTTAACCACCTCTCAGTGGTACAGTTCAGACAGTTCTACCATTCATTGAAAACTAATCCTAAGTTTCTATTCAGCTCGTTTCTATTGAGCAGTCAAGTCTTTTTAGTTCCCAAGGTATTGCTACATATGAGAAGAAAGTTGATTAGATCTGCTGCAAAACAAAAACAACTGCAGGAACTAGTGGCCAAAAAAAAAATTGCTGAAACAAAAATTACAGATGTAAGTATGGGGTATATACCTGTCAAAATGTATACTAGTCAAATACTGTTAATACATTATGCTTCATAACAGTTTCTGGTAGTGGTAGCTCCTACCAACTTTCAAAACACACATGACATAATGCAACTGCATAACAAGACACAGTAAATAAAGTTACAGAGGATAAAAACATGATGCAGGATGAGCTTTACTTCAGTCACACAACATTCTGCAGACAAGGACAGGACCATGATGTTTTAGCATAAACTACAGTAATACTTCCAATAATGTCACTTCCTTTAGTGCTGTTCTGCTACAGTGCTCTTTGACCTGGGCTGACTGACAGCTACTGAAACCAATGAGACCAGTGTATTCTGACCAATCAGCCCCACTTTCCTGTCTAGTCTCCTAAATCATCTGGCTTTCAATGAATTGATTTCTGCATTGTTGGAAGTATTACTGTATATCAGGGGTGTCCAAAGTTTTTGGCAGGAGGGCCACATCATCTCTCTGACACAGTGTTAGGGGCCGGGGGAAAAGGAATTAATTTACATTTAAAATTTGAATACATTTACATAAGTTTACATATATTAATATATTAAAGATGAACTTATATGAATGAATGAAGGTCTTTCAATAGCTCAAGGCCTATAAAAGGCCTTGTACAAAGCAAGGCTGGCCTTTCCTTTGCTGCTGCTACTGAATCATAGATGTGAAACAGCAAGCAGTGGAGGAAGCCCTCATCCCACAGCTCACGGGAAAGGTCAAACAGTTGCCCTGACGCTGAGAGCAGTTGTGTAGGGCAAGTGCGGGCTCCAACAAATCTCTCGAGGGCCAGAGGCTCATTGGAAACTGGGGTCTCCCTGAGGGCCACACTGAGAGGCCTCGAGGGTTGCATGTGGCCCCAGGGCCGGGGTTTGGGCACCCCTGCTGTATGTTATTATTTCAACAATGTCATTAAGGTACATGGCACTTGGTTTCACATACAGCAAGAAGACAGGTTCCTGCCCGGAAGACTCCCAATCCAGACAGAGACTTCAGACTAACAACACAAAAAGGGCAGAAAAGTGCATGCAAAGAAAAACTATGTTATTATGGACACCTATTTACGCTTAGCTAACATACAATAGGAACTAGGCAGTTGGGTCAAGGACATTACAGAAAAGGTAGCACTTGAGGGAGAATTTATGAGCAATTACCTCTATTTCACCTTAACAACAGTTCAGATAGTTCAGCAGAGTTCAAAAAGCCTATTTTGCCGGCTCACATCAAGGAGTAGGAACTAATCAGACTGCCCACATACTAAACGTGATTACTAGTTGCAGATCAGCCTCTCTCAACTAGTGGTACTTGAGTGGTGTCCAGTAGAACCCATGGGACCTCCAAACCCATGCCTCCTGTAAGCATGGCCAGCAATGCATCACAACAAGCAACAGAAGTCTCAATTCAGCAGGCAGAGCTTCAGCATGTGCTTTTGGGACATTCAAAAAAGCCCTACCGTCCCCCCGAGCTTCTTACTGGTGTATGTCATGTTGCATCAGGCCTCTCAATCCAGAATTAACCATCATCAGTTACTTCCAGTGGTACTTCCAACAGGTAGACCATGCAAAGTGGTAGGCAGGGGACTAACACTGAGAAACACTGGTGTAGGTAAAGCATAACATATTCCAGAACGCTGTGCCTCAAGATTACAATAAAAATGAGGGGAGCTGGTGTTGTCTAACCAGAATATTACTAGAATATTACTACAATAATATGCAATGCCATAGCATATTAATATTAAGGCAAGGAGAATCAAAATCGTTCTGCTACTTCCATCAAAATTCAGTGTGGCTTGGGCCAGGGGTTCCCTTGGAGAGCCTGAGCCTGCCACTCATTCAGACTAATCTAAGTAACAGACTTCTTATGAAGATAAGATGGGAAAATCTCCTCCCGTTTACTGCCCCAAGTTCCTTGGATGGGGATGGGAAGGATGGGGAAACAAACCCAAAGCAAAACTTGCATTTGATTTTCTTCTTCAGAAAACATCTAATGGGTAAACAAAACCTACAACGTTTGATTGCAAGCTTAATTATTAACAACACTGACACAATCCAGAAAAGTGGATGGCTCTGTGCATGCGGTAACTCTCCTCCACTATCCTTACCGAGAGGCCCAAGTATAGTCTTTTCAGACCTTTCTTAAATTTGGCAAGTCAGATTGTGCTAAAAACAAGAGTGGAAGGTCAGCACCAGAGCATAAGGATGAAACAAGCTCATAACTAAGGAGATTAATCCAGGCTTTGAGCCAAGAAGTCAGCAGATTAAGTTAAAGGGCTAGGAGAAGCAGGCTGCATATAAAGGGAAGGAAAATGGCTTCAGGAAACCCAAGTCTGATATGCATAGCAGAGCAATTAGATGCTGAGCCAGGAAGGAAGAGGACTGAAAGCAAGTGCAATGTAGAAAGACCAGTGGATACATGTTATCCAACTTCAGGCAATGAGGTCTCAAATCTACAGCAGAAGGTACAGGAAGCCTCCACCCAACACTGTACAGATGGCGGCACCTACTTGTTCAGGCTATTAGGAAAGGGTGATGCAGAGTATCAGGCTTTTATCGCCTCAAAATCATGAGTTTAAGCCTCAGGGTGACACCTGGACAACCAAGTTCCTCTCATACTTCCTCCACAATGCAAATTTGCCATGACTTCTACAAGTAATCTGTAACACAAAATGGGTAGCTGCTGATCAGGGAGATCTGCTAGATGGACCAAGACTAACAGACATGAACAATATCTGAGATAACAGCTAGTTTGCCCAGAAAAAAAAATTGTAATGTAGTGCATTTTTCAGTCACTACTTTTCTGCACTGAATGTTCACTTCCTGCCAGAATTAACCTAGCCATCTAGTTCTTTCTCTGCTTCCAAAGCCATTGCAATTTTCATTAACAGAACTGGCTATTTCATTGTGTCATAGCATTGGTTTGACCCTTACCTTATCATTGCACACACATGGCCAAGGTGCATTAAAGCCACATTTAATCTTTATCTACTCAACATAAACCCAACTATTTATCTGCAGACTTGTTCCTATTATATTAACAACTTTATCTTGTTCCAATACAGGTTTCTTATTAACCTGAGTTTACCCAATGTTTTTAACAGCCACAACCCAAAATAGATTTATAAAATGCAATGTATCATTCACGTGATGCTGGTATGCAATCAGCTTTATAAAACAGCAGAGATGCATAGTTTTGGTTCCTCACAATGAAAATAAAGTACTTTTAACCTATTCGCAATACAATTATTTTGTGAAATCTTTAGTCCAACCTCCAATCTCTTGGTTCAAGTCTAAGAGTACATGACAAATGGTATTCACGTCCTCAGTCTTTTCCTGCGCCTAGTTCTCTCCCTTTTCTGTTGTCTTCCTTATATCTCTTTTAGATTGTGAGCCATTCAGATACAAATTTGGTTTTTTCACTCTATGTAAAGCATGGTGTAGATAGATGGCACTAAAATATAATAACTGGCACTAATAATAATGATAACAATTACCTACATGTTTTGGCACAGTTTAATTGTGATTAATACTAATTTAATTTTGACTGGCACATTGAATCTGCTTCAATAAAAGATAAGCCATCAAGTAATAAAAATCTTTTATCATTACTATGAACATAATGTGATTTGTACTAGAAGACTTTGAAAGTACTTTGTGGCTCACCTGATAACAGCTAGAGCCAAAAATGCACTTCAGTAACTGGTTGACAGCTACTGATATGGATACACATTTACATTTTCCTTCATCTCTACTGGAATTTGGTAGCTTGAATCCTAATGGGACTGCCTGTGCCACGATACAGCGGCGCTGAAATGGCCACTGCCAAATCCAGTACAGGCAAAGAGGCAGCTAGATGTCCAGCCCCAGCAGCTGCTATGGGTCTACTCAGATCCACGCCTGCGAATTCACTGGCACAGAACCAAGGAGCCCCATGTAGTGCTTTCAGGCCCAGCAAGGGAATAAAATCTGGTGGCAGCCTCTGCTGCTGTCTCCACCTCCTTCCTGAGCTCAATCCGCCTCCTCCCGCCTCCCACCCTGTTTCATCCAGCCTTTCCCCACCTTGGAATGCCTCCATACTACTCAGCAGGAGACTGTTAACAGCTCCCAGGGCCTCTCCAACTGGTATGGAGGCCCAGCAGCCGCCTGCACTGGCCCCCATGCCAGCACCTCTCTCTTTACAGCACTTTCATGACAGCTGCAGCATCTCTCCTGGCAGCATGAACAAGACCAGCACGGTGGAACAGTAGGATTGGGTCCCAAGACTGTGCCACAAACTGACCAATAAGAAATAAATAACTTTAAGCCAACTCAGTTACATTGTAATAGTTAATAAGTGAAATACTACACCCAATAAAGGTTCTTCCAGTATACCATAATATTAAACAGTAGATTTTATCAATTAAAGAATGGCAACAATCACCAAGTAACAGAGAATTCCAAGTTGTTGAACTACCGTATTTATCGGCGTATAACACGCACAGGCGTATAACACGCATCTTCATTTTAAGAGGGAAATTTCAGGAAAAAAATAAGGGTAGCTGCATTCTGTACAACGCCAATCATAAGTAGTGAGGCATTTCCCAAACGTCAGTATTTCTTTGCCCCCACCCCACCTCACCTCCATCTCTTCCCCCACCCCACCTCACCTCACCCCCTCCCCCTCCCCTCCCCAAAGAAAGG
This sequence comes from Tiliqua scincoides, assembly GCF_035046505.1. Taxonomy (NCBI): domain Eukaryota; kingdom Metazoa; phylum Chordata; class Lepidosauria; order Squamata; family Scincidae; genus Tiliqua; species Tiliqua scincoides. Next base: position 11,472,360 of record NC_089825.1, on the reverse strand, counting down.
GTCTCCACTTACCATATTCATCAGCTGCCAGCGGCTGTGATAATATGCGGCGGGCGCAGCGCTGACATCACGTCACGACGCTGCGCCGCCGCTAGGCACTATTGGGAACGGGATCCCTTAAAGAGGATTCCGTTCCCTGGACATCGGCGTATAACACACATACATCATTTGCCCCCTATTTTCAGGGGGAAAAAGTGCGTGTTATACGCCGATAAATACGGTAGTTTGTCTAATTCAAGCACTATTTCAGGGATGTAGCAGAGTTTGCTACTTTAACCTAGTGGCACTTAAACAACCTGAATATTTTCACCACATTCTCAAGATTGAGAATATACGAGAAAGGACGTGAACACTTAGAAAGAGAGAAAACACTCTGAGAGTTAACAATAACAATATATGTTTATTATGAGAAATACAAAGATGCTGCAAAGGCAACACCACTTCATTTCACTATTGGATGAGAAAAACATCAGCAAAGACTATAAGACACAGCCCAAAATACTCCCAAGCTATGGGAAGAAAGATGTTATTTATGCAGCTGCTGGTGAGAAGGTCACAGAAACAATACAGGCTCTCTGAAACTACTTGGCAGTCCTCCCAAGCTAGTTTCCTCCCAAGCTCCTAGTCCTTCCAAGTCCTTCCAAGCTAATTAGCCTAGCTATTGTACTTGTCCACAAAACATACACCTGGCAGCAACCGTTCAGTTCACACCACTGTAGCTAGACACTAGTGTAGGCTACGGATATTTTAAAGGGAAAGAACAGACCCCATTCAACTCATCCCATATCATATCAAATCAGCTCATCTGATTTCATGGTTGCATGCAAGGATGGCCAAACTGCAGCTCCTGAGCTACATGTGGCTCTATGACATAATGTGTGGCACTCGGAAATATGTTGGTTGAGCTCCTTTTTGTATCACAATTAATATAAAAAGTCAATAAGAAATTTTGGAGCTTTATAGTTATTTACCGGGTGTAAACTGAGAGTCCACTGGATTAAAATGCAATTTTAATATTCAGAGTAATTATAATTTAAGAATTTAATATTTCTTAAAAACTGCAGCTCTTAAACATCTCAAGTTTATTGTATGTGGCTCTTACATTCAGCAAGTTTGGCCACCCCTGCAATATACAGTACCTGGAAACACTATAGGCTACAGACACTTTTCTTGTCATCTTTCTTATCCTCAAGGACCCACATAGTCTATCTCAATACAAGATAAACAGTGGGCATAAATGTAAAATTATTCCATTGATAAGGCTTATTTTTGCCCACACTCACTCAAGGCAATGTATATTATCACCGACACCTTGTTTTAGAAGTGATATAAAATCTTAGTATAAACACATACTGTCTTTTTAAAAAACTATATCAAGAAAAGCAAACCAGAAGTTACTAAACATAACCACTGTTATTACTATGTACCCCACATTGCACAATGTCTGCAGCCTCCCAAGCTAGTCCCCCTGGGGAAATCTCTCCTCTCTTCACCCCCCATGGCACCCTTCGCAACCCCACCTGGGTCCCCTTCCAGTACAGGCTCTAGAATATTTTAAAAGGAAAGAAGAAACCTTAAGCAGCAAACCTTAATCAGCTCAATCTTAAACAGCAATGGTTACATGCAATACACATTGAAACACTAGACCAGGGGTGCTTACACTTTTTTGGCTCAAGAGCTACTTTGAAACCCAGCAAGGCCCGGAGATCTACCAGGGGGGAAGGAAGCGTCTGACAGACACCCCCTTTAATGTATGGAGCCCCTGCTGGAGTCTAGTCAGTTTCGTCAGTTTTGTTGCTGCATGCCTGAAGAGCAGCTAAAGTGTCAGTTTCAGTTTTGTGTCAGCTAAATATGTCAGTTTCATCTAGTCACTAGACGAACCTGACATATTAACAGTTTGGAGAGACAGGGCTCCGCGATCTACTCATTTTGCCTCGCGATCTACCGGTAGATCGCGATCCACCTATTGAGCAACCCTGCACTAGACAGACAGACTTTTTTGTCACTTTTCTTCTCCTCAAAAATACAGCCTATCGCCATACAAGAAAAGAGTGGACATAAGTGTAAAATTATTCCACTTATGAGGTGTAGTTTTGCCCACACTCACTCAAGGGAGTGTATAATATCATCAACACCTCATTTTAAAAGTGATATAAGATCTGGAATATAGACACATACACACACAAAAGGTCAGGAAATCCTCAGTGCAGGTACTCAAACATCTACCCACTTTAAACGGGGCTACGCACCTCCTACAAGAACAGAAGCACAGCTTGGGAGTTCTCCTAGAGGACCTAGACTCTCAGCTCTCTCTGGAGAACCAGGTGGCAGCAGTACATTTACCCAGCTTTGGCTGGTGCGCCAATCGAGACATTTCGTCAACTTGAGCCATTCAGACCTGGTCATATTGATTCAGGCTTTAATAACTTCAACACTGGACTACAGTAATGCATTCTACATGGGGCTACCCTATAAGATGGTTCGAAAACTACAATAAGTACAGAATGCTGCAGCTCGGATGGTTTCGGGGGTTAGATGATATGACTCTGCTAGGCCACCACTTCAACAGCTACACTTGCTTTCCATCTGCTTTTGATCCCAATTCAAGGTGCTCCTTCTAACCTTTAAGGCCTTCCATGATTTGGGTTCAGGCTATATGAAAGAGCACCTCCTTCCATACATTACAGCCCAACCTCTTAGGTCATCTGAAGGGCAAGGTGACCAGATGGCCTCTTTTTCCAGGACATATCCTCTTTTCTCAAGTCCTGGAAAGAACTTAAATGCCCTCCTCTTCCTGTGAATGGGGCCCTGCAGACAACACAGAGCCTTCTTGTCATTAATTACATGTAATAAATTATATGTAATTTAGTTTTAAATTTAATAAGTAATATGGTGTTTAAATCAACCACATAAAATCAATATACGAGTGTTTTTAGCTTTTATTTTGTCACACCCTTCATTTTTCTTGGCTGTCCTACATTTTGGTGTGCCTGGTCCACTTTTCCAGTTATGACATCTGGTCACCCTGCTGAAGGGGCTCTCCTTCAAGTGCAGCCTCTGTCCCAAGTGAGACAGGCTGGCAAGCCTTGTCTGTAGATGTGCTAGAGCTATGAAATTCCCTTCCTCAGGAGAACTACTTAAAACACACACACACATACACACCCCACCCTAAAAACCATATCAAGGAACTCAAAACATAAGTTACTAAACATCAAGGACATGTGGTGGGTGGGGAGACAGGTGAGGCAGAGCTTCCCCATCCGAGTCCTTCAAAAAGCAGCACTGCCATGTGAGGTGAGACTGAGCCTCCCCACTGAAGTCCTCTGCAAAGTGCTGCCGCTGTGTGAGGTGAGACAGGGAAGGCAGAACCTTCGAAAAGCAATGCTGCTGTGTGATTTATGAGGTGGTGAGGCAGAGCTTCCCCACCAGAGTCCTTCGAAAAGCAGTGCTGCTGTGTGAGGCATGAGGTAGGGAAGCAGGTGAAGCAGAGCCTCTGCACCAGAGTCCTTTGAAAAGCAGTGCTGCTGTGTAAGGCGTGAGGTGGGTAGGCAGATGAGGCAGAGCCTTCCCACTGGAGTCCTTTGAAAAGCACCACTGCTGCTAGGTGAGGTGAGGCTGAGCATCTGCACTGAAGTCCTTTGAAAAATGCTGCTGCTGTGTGAATGAGGTAGGGGAGGCAGAGCCTCAGGAGTCCTTCAAAAAGCACCACCACCGTGGAAGGTGCTCAAGCACACACAGGCCTACGCGCTGTGTGTGGTGTGCACATGGACTGTGTGTGCCTGAGCACCTCCCACAGCAGCGGTGCTTTTCAAGGGGCTCCAGAGGGGAGGCTCTGCCCTCACCTGCCTCACCCGTCTCCCCACCTTCTGCAAGTGCCTGCTAAACAGGACCATCGCTCTCACAGGGCACAACGACAGCAGACGCCCCCAACACTCCCCCACAGGGGATCCTTCCCCATGACACTCCCCACAGCCCCCCAGGGCCCCTGCCATGCCTGCCCCCCTCCCAGCCCAAGGCAGGGGGTGGGGGCCCCAGTCTTGGCCCCAGGGAGTCCCTCCCAGCCCCCCGTCCCCTACCTGCTCCCCACGAGACTGCTGTGCGGGGGGCCGTCCCTGAGCCCCAGGCTCACCTCAGAGTCCAGCTGAGCGCGGGGGGGCGGCTGGGGGGGGCCGAGGAGGGCGGGGGGGCCGGTGCGGGACGGCGCTCGCTCCACGCCGCTGCTGCAGCTGCAGGTCTCGCGGTGAGACCCGGACCCGGAGTGCGCCCAAACGCTCGCCCCGAAGCGCCAGAGCCCACTTCCGGTTGCTGGCCGGAAGCAGCCATAGAGACAGGCCGCCATGACTGGGTGGGAAACAGAGCGGCCGGGAGGGGTGGGGGCAAGCGAGCGAGGGGGCAGTGCCTGTCACGTGGTCTGGAGCCGGCGTTCCAAGCTGCTGAGCTGCGGCTGGGAGGGTGTTGGGAGGCTGCAGTGCTCTCTTCGCTTTCCTGGGAGTAAGTCCCATTGACTGCAATGAACTTACTTCTGAGTAGACATGCAGAGGATTGGGCTGAGACTGCACTCCTGTGCACACTTTCCTGGGAGGAAGCCCCGTTGACTACAATGGGACTGACGTCCGAGTAGACATGCAGAGGGTTGGGTTTTGAGATTGCAGTCCACACTTTACCTGGGAGTAAGCCCAATTGACTGTAATGGAACTTACTTCTGAGTAGACATGCAGAGGATTGGGCTCTGAGGCTGCCATCCTATCTACACTTTCCTGGGAGGAAACCCCACTGGAGGCTGTAGAACTTCCAGAAGGCATCATGAGTCCTGCATAGAGACTTATGAGTCCTGCATTGAGATCCTGCATAGAGATCTTGCAACCCAGTCCTGCGCATGGTGGGTCCGGCCATTCAGTGTGCCATGGAATTCCACTGGTCTTCTGGTCCTGTCCCTGGGATGTGCACTGAGGGTTTTGGTGGGCCTCTTTAGAAGTGTGCAGCCCTTCACTTGAAAAATAGCAGAGCAGCGTGGAAATGGAAAAGATGCAAAAGAGAGCAACTAAGATGATTGCTGGGCTGGGGCACCTTCCTTATGAGGAAAGGATATGGCGTTTGGGCCTCTTCAGCCTAGAAAAGAGGCGCCTGAGGGGGGACATGACTGAGACATACAAAATTATGCAGGGTGGACAGAGTGGATAGAGAGATGCTCTTTAGACTCTCACATAATACCAGAACCAGGGGACATCCACTAAAATTGAGAGTTGGGAGGGTTAGGACAGACAAAAGAAAATATTTCTTTACTCAGCATGTGGTTGGTCTGTGGAACTCCTTGCCGCAGGACGTGGTGACAGCATCTGGCCTGGATGCCTTTAAAAGGGGATTGGACAAGTTTCTGGAGGAAAAATCCGTGTGTGTATGTGCAACCTCCTGATTTTAGAAATGGGCTATGTCAGAATGCCAATGCAAGGGAAGGCACCAGGATGCAGGTATCTTGTTATCTGGTGTGCTCCCTGGGGCATTTGGTGGGCCATGTGAGAAACAGGAAGCTGGACTAGATGGGCCTATGGCCTGATCCAGTGGGGCTGTTCTTATGTTCTTAAGACTGTGGTCTTCAAGCTTTTTCGTGTCAGGACCCCAATACATACATACATACATTATGAGACTGGGGACCCACTGTTGATTCACCCCCTTCCCAGCATCCTATCTGCCCACTCCTTGCCCCTGTAATGCCCTCCCACCACTGTTCACTGTAGCCAATTATTCTTATTAGAGAGCAGAAAAAGTTACCATGAAGCCTGGCATTAGTGGAAGCTATTTTGACACCATTGATGAGAACCTCAGCAGGACTGGGACACAGTCTTCTGGTACCTGAAGGGGTACTGCAGGTGCCTCTCCCTTTACTACTGATGCTCTGGTCCAGTGGTCCAGAGGCTTTGCAACCCCCCATTGGAGTCCTGACCCAAGGTTGAAGAACACTGGCATAGGATATGATGTAAGCTCTCAGGTGGCTTCTGGCTGCAGCCCTGCTAGCAGCAGTACCTGCTAGCTAGCAGTACCCTGCTAGTGGGAGCAGCCAAATGGGAGACATTGGGTGGGACCGCTAGATGCCATATCCTAAATCTCCAGCAGAGGACAGACTTGTCCTAAACATAGGCAGAACCCTAAGACAGGGTTGGGGTTGGTGTCCATTGAGAAGCACACAAGGACAGCACAAGTTAGGGTAAAGGACAGAAATATTTTATATAGATTTAATATAGATAGATGAGGAAGACAATAGTGGAAATAAGAGCAAATGTCAGAGAATAATTGAAGATATGGATAAGAAATATAAGTAATTTAGAACTTATGACTTCACTATTGCTGTAATTTAAGGATGCATTTTTATGTGTTTAACTGTTTTTGTTTTGTCTTGTTCTAAAAAAAATTTTTTTTTAAAAAGAGAAGCACACACGGTAGCAATCAAAGGAGTCCAATACCAGAGCAGAGTATCCCTATTCCTCATCCCCGTCTTGACAGAACATAGGATACAGTGCAATCCTATCCTTAAAAAGAAATCATTCTAAGAGCCTAGGATATGGAGTAACTTGTACATTGGTGGAACATAATTCTAACTACACAATATCATGATTTCAGCCCAATACTGGCAGATATTTTCATCTACTGCTATGTCCTATTTCCACATAATGTTGAAGGTATTGTTCCCACATTGTTCTCAGCCACCTCTGTTGATCCACCTTTATTTTATCAGTCACAGGGCGCAATTCTAACCAACTTTCCAATACTGGCATAGCTGTGCCAGTGGGGCATATGCTGCATCCTGCAGTTGGGGGGCGGTCATGGAGGTAAGGTAAGGTAAGACAAGGTTTGTTTCCTTACATCAGAGTTGCATTGCCCTTATGTCAGTGCTGGAAAGTTGGTTAGGATTGGGCCCATAGTCTGTTAATTATGATCTGTTTGTTTGTTCATAATATATTCTTGACATTTACTCATGATTAATTACATGATTTTACAATTACAATTTTACAGTTCCAGTTACTTGATTACAGGTTGAGCCTCATTATTCATGTGGGTTCCATTCCAAGCACTCATGTGGATGGCAAAAAAACCCACTATAGCAAATCAATTAAAAAAATTGCAAAGCAAAAAAAGCAAAGTTTCTTTGCTCCCATGAAAAATAGCCTTGCTGACCTTTGTGATGTAAGATAAGGGTCATTAAGAAGACAATCCATCAATCGGTCCTCCTCCAATCAGCCCCTTCACTCTCCTCCTTCACTCAGCCCCTCCCTTCCCCAATGCAAAGCAATCACCCTCTTTCACAGTGCTCAGGGGGAAGGGAGGGGTCACTTGGAGAGAGAAGGATTGATGGATTGTGAGCCAGCCTCTCTCTCTCTCTCTCTCTCTCCCTACCTACCTCTCCTTAATGAGAATTAAGGAGGCTATTGTTAAAGGACTGTTCAGTTTTTTAAACTGATTTTAAAGGAATGCATTTTTCCCCTTCTCCAGGTATCAGCACATTCCTTCTCATTTGCAGGGGCTATTTGTGTTGAGTCAAATCCGTGTAAAAAAAAATCCATGTATAAATATGCTGGACCTGTAATTACAGTTCCATTCAGATTTGTTACAGACTGATTCCATTATTATATTTCCCTTGCGTTTTATATCTCCTCTGATGCTGTCAGTGACTGAGGGTGAGAGCAGGGTTGTAGAAGTCTTGAAAATCTTTGGAACCAGCTATGTTTTTTGAAGTTAGAAGGGAAGCTGCCTAAAAGCCATTTGGGTTTTTCAGATGCTGAAAAATGCTTTTAAGGTTTTTGGGACATTCCAAGGGCACTTACAGCACAAGCCTAGTCGTGTTCATAAGAATATAAGAAGAGCCCTGCTGGATCAGGCCAAAGGCCCATCTAGTCCAGCTTCCTGTATCACACAGTGGCCCACCAAGTGTTTCGGGGAGCACACAAGACAACAAGACACAACCTGCATTCTGGTGCCCTCCTCTGCATGTGTCTACTCAGACATAAGCCCCCATTAAATTGAACAAATTGCACTAATGGGAGCAATTGGTACAATTGGCTTAAAGCTGGCACTGATCATCAGGTAAGGAGGACACCTGGCATGCCTCTTTAGGCATCAGGAAGTCTTGGGCCGGCCCTAGTTGGGGTTCCTAGATGGTCACTGTTCTTGACCTTTTCCTGGCTCTACCAGTTGCTCCTGCAGTGGGAGGCACAGTGGCATTCTTGTGTCAGGAATGATGTACAGAAATCATAATAACATTTGTCACCATGTGCTAATTGACTCCTTCTATACATTGTCCATGTGAGCGTGTTGTTGGCATGTTGCCCCATAATTGGTCTATGCTAAAGGTGTTGCCATAGGGGTTGGGACGGTTTGCTTCCTGCTACCTTTGTTCTTACCTCAGTTGGTCACAGGACTGCACCTTTACAAGGATTTTTAAACTATTGTTGCAAGAGAAAGGGATGATTAGATGACACAGTTTCAGGGCCAGCCCATCCATTAAGCCAACTGAACCAGCAGCTTCACACAGCAGACTGGTGGGGGTGGGGGGCTGTGATGTCCCTGGTCTCCTTGGGGTCTTCCCACAGGAGCAGGTCAGTGTTGACATGGTTGAGATATGACTTTGGGATTGACATATTTGTAGGTCCTACCCACAATAATACACTGGAGGCAAACCAGGCTCAAGCCTTGCTCATCCTTTCCTGGTCACATTGATCTTCACCAAACCCCTGGGACATGTGTGGTCTTACCTGCCTGGCAGACCTTGATTTCTTCTGGCCATCCACATCCAGAAGGCATGAGGTGAGCACTGTAGTCCTTGAAAGTCCTCTGTACTGTAGCGTAGCTAAGAGAGAGCTGGGGGGATACAGGGTCCCAGGATACCATACCTGACTGGGTGTCAGGGATGCCTCACCCCCTCAAAGGCCCAGCTGCAGGCCCTCAAGGGGGTGAGACTTTGTGAAGAGTGGTGCAGGAGAACATACTGTGGCAGTGAGGAGGCTTCCTCACCACCACAGTACTTTCTCCTGCACCCCCTCATGGCCACTCGGAGAGGTTGTGCGTGTCTCCAAGTGGCCAACTACTTCTTTCACTTCTTTTCCCAAGCAGAAAAATGTGAATGAAGTCGGCAGCTGCTCAGAGAAGCTGACAACTACTCTGAGTACCTGCAAAAGGGGGGGGGGAGTGCAGGAGAAAGTATTTGGCAGTGAGGAGGCCTTGCCAGTACCTTCTTCCACGCACTCCTTGCAGCCACTCAGATTGGTTGCACAATGCTCTGAGCAGCTGACCATGTTTTTCTAAGTGAAAAAGTGGTTGGATGTCCATGTCAGGATGAGAGGATCCCTCATTTGTCCCTCAAACACTATCTAGCTGCCTCACAGGGTTTAGACCCCCTTTCTTGTCTGGGTTGCCCCTTCTCTGGTGTTATATTTACCTGCCTCCATTCCCTGTTCTCACAAGGCTTCCCCCCATTTTTCCCCCTCTCTTCCTCTCCCTGGTACCGCTCTGCCTGTCTTCCAAGCTGCTATTTCTCTCTACACCTCTGCCTCACTACTGTGCAGGGCAGTGGCGTTCCTCAGCACTGTGCCACCCAGAGGCACACCTCCAAGGGTGCTGCCCCCCCTACCTGGAGGTGCCTCCCCACCTGCTTCCTCCTCCCAGGCATTCTAAGGGCCAAGGAGGCCACATGCAACCTCCTGGCCTTCAGAAGGCCTTCTAAGGCCTTATGGAGGCCGGAAAACTGGAAGTGACAACTGGGGGGGGTGCCCTCAGGGGTTGGCACCTCTGATCAGTGAGTCAATACTATCAGCAATCAACTGAGTGCCACAGGGTGGCACTGCAGGGAGACAGGATGGCAGCACAGCACCACCCCCCAAGCATGGTACCCAGGGCATTTGTCCCCCTTGCTCCCCCTCAGATATGCTACTGGCCCAGGTATGGCTTGCTTTCCTCTTCTCGCACCAACCACCAGAGCAGTCTCTCTTTCCTCCTTTCTCCTTTCCCCTCAAGTGTGGTTAGCTTCTCCAAGGCTCAGTCCCCTACCTCTTTCTCTTCTTGCCTCTGACACTTCCCCTCTCCCTGATCTGCTGTTTGATCCAATTGCTCTCCTTGCTCTCCATCTCTATCTCTCTCTTCCACTTGTGGTTTGCTCTCCCCTTGCTCAGCTTTTGTTTCCATTTTTCCCCCTCTCCCTTCCCCTACTCTGTCCCATGCTGCCTTATATTCTTCCCCCTGATTACCTTCCTCTGGTCCCAGTCACCTCAGCTGACCCTCTAGCCATCTGTCTCAGCATGCTGGTCATGAGTATTGACAACTTTGTCTTGTGGCTAGCCTTACAAAAGCAAGCTGCTCACTCCCCCTCCCCTGCTTCTAAGCCAACTCTGTACAGTTTATAGCAAAGACACAGATGACATTACTGTTGTTGTTGGGGGGGGGGGTAGAAACATATAAGATATATGCAGCATTCATACTTTGGGGTTTGGAGTTTTCCTCTTCCCTTACCTATGTGGGATACATTGTTCTTGCACATCCAGTTGGAGTGGAAGTTCCAGTTAGGTGTTTGTTGTGGAGTCCTTCTGGGGCAGGGTATCTGCAATGCGAATTTTGAGAAGATGTGTAGCAAATGACTCGTCCCACATACAGGTAGGCGTCCACTGTTCATCATCACACATATCCTGGGAGTGCCCAGGCTGCTCTTGCTGGTGCTATTGCGTTTGCAACAGCTGTAAATCTGTTTACACCACCAGAGCACTCGTCCTGGTGGCATAAACTGCCTGTAGGGTTGGGCTGTTAGTTTTGCGGTTATATTTTTATCTTGCTCTGCCTCCAAGGAACTCCACACCGCATACCTCACCACCTCACTGCTGTTTTCACTTTATTGGTTCCCTGCGAGAAGGATTCATATGAGACATAAGGACTCACCCAGTACATTTCTTGGCTGCACAAGGATCTGAACCTCAGTCTCTCTAGTTGGGCAGCCCAATCCTACCTAACTTCCCCCATTGCAATATTACTCTGCCAACACAGAGTCCACTGAAGCCTACAGGGCAGTTTCAGCCTCGGGAGGCCTCTTTGGGGTAAAGGAATATTTATTCCCTTGCCCAGGGTAAGCTCCTGCCGGCCTGGTGGGTCAACTCTGACATGTGCCAACAGTATTGCTGGAGCAAATCTACACTGACCCATGAAGGCATGTCAGGTCTCCCCCTTTCTGGGCCCAATTTGCCCTCTTCCCTGCCTCATCTCCTTCCCATTCCACCCACCCCTACTCATTCCAGCCCCTCCCCACCTCCTCAAACCCTTACACAATCTTACCTGCAGTACATAGGCTGACTGGAATGATTGATGAGTTAAGCCAACACTCAGAACCTGCCCAACCAGGTCCATTGTCCCATGCTGCCACTTACTTGCAGGTTGGAAAAGGATGGTGCAGAGTTAAGGAGAGACACAAAGTGCTTTATAAGTATCAGCAGCACTTTCAATTATGTTTAATGATGGACCATCAGCTAGAAAAGGGCAGAAAAAACATGGAAGTTGAAATCATATGAGCCCAGCTACTTCCTCATGTGGCCCACATGGAAGCAAGCAAAGGCAGGCTTGGCATGACAAGATGCACACTTGTATGTGCAGCTCAACACATGGTAAGGCAGAGAGCTAGCCAAGACAAGGAGTCTGTCATCTTTTGGTCTCAAGCAGTGAAGATGAAAGCTTGAGCCTACCCACATAAAGGACAAAGGAGCGGAAGCTCTGGTTTCCGCATATTGTTCCAAATGAGCAGATCTACTGTCTGTAATTTGATACAGTTATAATTATTGCTTAAAGAAACCTTTCATAATAGTGTGGGTTTTTATCTCACCAGTATCTGATGGTACTTCTATTACAAGCCAGCCTTCATCAGAGATTACAAATGATACAATAGTTTGGGAAAATAAGGAGAACATGGCAGGACTACATGTGTTCTTAGTATGTTTTAAGAAGGTAATGGACTGAAAATAAAGCACTTTTTTCTTTTTTCTATACATAAGAAAACAGAAATGTTTGATGATAATTCATACAATGGATTTGTTCTGGCTTCAATCCTGTATAGCAGTGTTTCTAAATGTATGCTGCTAGGAGCCCTAGGGCTCTCTGAGACCCTTTGGGGGCTCCACAAGCCCCCTGTCCAGTTTGCTTGTCCATTCCCCCATCTCCCTTATTTTGGCTCTCATTCCTCTTCTGTTCCAGCTCTTTGATGGTATTTGGCATTGGGCTCAGCTCTGTGCCACCCTGTGCATGTGCTGGCACTCTGGGGCTCCCCAAGTCTCTACGCATGTGCCAGCAGTGCTCCCTGAGACTCATTTTTAGGAGTTTAAAGGTCTTCAGAGACCAAAAAGTTTTAGAACCTCTGCTGTACAGGTTTACTGTTCTTCTTATCATATTTTTTCTTTATTCTCTTTTTTTTCCTGTTTTTTTTCCCCAGGAGATCTTGCCGACAGACAACATCAACCTCTACCAACACCAGAGATGTGCCAATCCACCATGGCAAGACTCAAGTCAAGTTCCGAGTCCCTGCCCTCTTTGACTTGACTCATGCATGAGTCTTAATGAGCAGGTTTCAGAACTTGGCCAGAGCCTTTTTGGGACTCTGATTGACTCGAGTCAGTCTTTTTGATAAACAAGTCAGGCACAGCTGAAAATAACAGAGTTATTGGTGGTGGTGGGTGTGTGTGTGTGTGTGTGTGAGAAAGAGAATTCTCATTTAACACCCCCCTGATGTCCCCATCCCATCTGTAAACAAAACTCTGCTGTTCTTCGACTGAGTGCAGCAGTGCAGCAGTGCAGAAAGCACCGAATGGTTCCTTACAAACCCCCACAACCACTTGTTCCTGAGAAATCTCCCAAGTCCCAAGTCACTTCTGGTTTCAAAACAGCATGTCTCAAGTTTGCAGAAGTCCAGGAAACATGTGTTTGGCGACTTGAGTCTGAGTCTTACGAGTCGAGTCACCCAGCCCTGACCAATACCAACTCATTTTGTGGTATAAAAGGTTTCACTGGGAGCCTCTAAATGGTAAATGGGCAATATGTCATGCTTCTCTTGAAGCAAAGATGAAGCCTCTGAAACTTAGGCCAAGCCTTAAATTCCCTTGAAAGTGCTTTCCTTTCAAGTCACATACCCCGGAAAGAAGAAGATGCAGTAATTTCATTAATGGAACCTTCTGTCCACTGACTGCAATTATGTAGCACTTCCAATGCAGCTCCTGTCATGTCTCCATTAAATGCAACCATAATCTCTGCCTGCCTGCATCTCTGTATCTTGATCTGCTTCAGATGCCTCAGTCTTTCAGTGCAATTACTGTATCTGGCTTGCACCTTTGTACCTATTCACCCCAGCAGTGTCTTTTCTAGTGGCTGTCTGCTGGTGTTCTTTTGCTTCCTTTTAGATTGTGAACCCTTTTGGGACAGGGAGCTGCTTGTTATTTGATTTTCTCTGTAAACTGCTTTGTGAACTTTCCGTTGAAAAGCTGTATATAAAAACTGTTCATCATCATCATATTGAGAAATGTGCTTTGTGCATCTACGTGTTTGAAAGCATGCCTGCATTTCACCCATTTTCAGGGTCAGACTTGCCCAGGAAGCAGCATGGTGGGCACTGGGACGGGTATAGGCTGAGAGAGGGCGGAGTGGACAAGGAGCAGCAAGGGATGGCATGTGGTTGCAGGAACCTCGCTGCCTTTCCAGGGGGAGGCTTAGTACCCAGAGGGTGACCAGGCCAGGCTGACCAGGCATCCTCTTTTTCCAGAATATGTCCTCTTTTTTTAGCCTCGTGTCCTGGAAAAGAACTTAAATGTCCTCCTCCTCCATGCTCTCTATGAGCAGGCAACTCATAGCTTGTAATTAATGTAAATTATTCTTGTAATTAATGTAAATTATATGTAATATAATTTTAAATTATTATTAAATTTAAAACTATATTACATAAATTTATTAATTACAAGAATTAATATTACTTATTATTAGTGTTTAAATTAACCACATGAAATCAATATACGAGTGTTTTTAGCTTTTATTTTATCAAGTCCTGCATTTTTCTTGCATGTCCTAAATCTTGGGATGCCTTGTCCTCTTTGGGGTTTCGATATCTGGTCACCCTGCCCCAGGCCAGGTGGGGGGAACAAGAAAGGAGGGACCAGCCAGAGGAATATAAGGAAAAGGCCAGGATTGAGATAGGGCTGGCTGAGGGTTGGAAGGAAGCCTCCAGAACCTTGGAAGATTGGAGTGTCTCCCAGTGTCTGTGGAACCAGTGACTGTGGAACACCTTGCCACAGGACATGCTCATGGAGAGAAGGAGGCTCTTTTCCCTCACACAACACCAGAGCCAGGGGGCAGCCGCCAAAGCTGAGCGTCTGTTGAACGCCCTGCCACAGGACGTGGTGGTGGAGGGAGGCTCTTCTCCCTCTCACACGTCCTGTGGCAGGGAGTTCAACAGACGCTCAGCTTTGGTGGCTGTCCCCTGGCTCTGGGGTTGTGTGAGGGCAAAGAGCCTCCCTCTCTCCACCTCCACGTCCTGTGGCAGGGAGTTCCGCAGACTAAGCGCGCTAGGTAAGGAAGTGCTTTCTGTGGGCTGTCCTCAGTGGCGTCCCCTCATGCTTGAGTGCCTGACTGACTGAGCGTGTTGCGAGGAGGCTGGAGGAGCGCAGACTGGGGCAGGACACCACAGAGCGGCTGTACCTGCACATAACGCTCTCAGCCGCCCTCCTCGCAGAGACTGTGCAGTTAGTGGCTCCGTGTCCTTTTTCCAGTCTCCGGACAACCGCACGACCGAGCGCCCATTGGTCAGCACTCCACCCGAGCCCTCCTCCCATTGGCTCGCTCTCTCTGTTAGCCCGCCCCCCGGTGTGTCGTTAGAACCGTTAGGACGGTTAGAATTTAATCTCGCGCCTCCCCCCACTCCCCTCGGGATCTTGTTGCCCCGCCCCCTTCCTTCCGCCTCTCCCCCGCCCCCTCCCTCCGGCTCCTCGTCGCCTTCCCTCAGGCTCGGTCCTGACAGCGCCCATTGGGCGAGAGGCCGGCCAATGGGCGCTCCCCGTGCGCGACAGGCCGCGGTCTGGTGGCGGTGGGGCGATCGGTCCACGCGTGACGCAGGGGCCGAGCGGCGCCGCCATTGGCTGGCCCGAGAGGGGCGGGGCGAGCGGCGATGTGGCGCGCGGCGCGCCGGCTGGCAGCTGGCGCCGTCTGGGGAGTCGGAGACAGGCGCTTGGCAGTGGCATTGGGCGGCGCGCCTTCGCCCTGTCGGGAGCTACCGTGTCTGTGCGCGCGGGCCGGGCCTCCATCGCTGCTCGGCTTGGTGAGGGGAAGGGCGTCGCGGCCTGGAAACGCAGTGGGGTAAGAGCCCCGGGTGGGCGCCTCGGAGACCCGGCGGGGCTGTCCTTTCCTCCCACCGTCGCCAGAGCCCCGTCTCTCAAACCGAGGAAAGGTCCGTCTACAGGCAATTGAGGCTGCCATCCAATCCACGCTTACCTGGGAGTAAGCCTCATTGACTGTAATGGGGCTGACTTCCGAGTAGGCATGCATAGGATTGGGCTCTCAGGCTGCCCTCCTACCCACACTTACCTGGGAGTAAGCTTCATTGACTACAGTGGGACTTACTTCTAAGTAGACATGTATAGGAGTGGGCTCTCAGAGACTGCAGTCCCATCCACTTTCCTGGGAGGAAGCCCCATTTACTGTAATGGGTCTTGCTTCTGAGTAGACATGCATAGGGTTGGGCTCTCAGGCTAAGACAGCTACTAGTATTCCACATGTCAAAAGAATTCTTAAAACCTCAAACTGATTGAAACAGTGAGCAGAGCAATCAAATGAACAGCAGTACTTGGTGAGCAGAATCAAGGCATTCAGCCCAGGCATTATTAAGGGGCAGTGTCTTCAGCTGGTATATGAAAGCAGTTGTGGGGGATTGGCAGATACTCTCAGAAAGACAGTTTCAGAATTATGGGCTGCCTCCAAGAAAGCCCTGTTGCTGGTACCTGCCACATGTTAAGGGCAGGCCTGACCTGCAGCATTTAGGAAGCAGTTCTTTCTGGTAGTTAGATATGGGTGAAGGCAGTCCTTAAGGTAACCTGATTCCAGGCCAGTAAGTCAACACCAGCACTTTGAATTGAGCCCAGATGCCAGTTGATGCCAGTGCAGCTGGTGCAGTATACGTAATGCATGCCATCCATGGGAAGCCACTAACATGCTTGCAGCTGCATTGTGGAGCAAGTGAAGTTTCTGAACTGTCTTCAGAGCAGTTAGTGGTTTTTTCAGTTGGCAAAAGGAACTTGAGAAGGACTCGTAGCAGCAATGGAGAGATGAAGAAAAAGGATGAGAGCCATTCGTACCTAGGGTTATATAGGGTATTGAAAGGAGCCCTCTGAAACAATCCATAAGCAAAGAAAGTGAATTGCACTTGATTGATAATATTCTCAACAAAGACCTATTCTTAAAACTGTAAAGTCTATCTTGTCTTAAAGAGTTGAAATAGTACAACCTAAAACTAGTAGTATTGCACCCAACAACTGTGAAACTGAAAAATTTAGGGAGGACCACAGTTGACCTTAGTCAGCCATCACAAGTAATACGCAAACTTTCAGTGAAAATTATCTTGAAGAATGAGAAACTTGCATAACTTTCTAGTGTAGAAGGTATTATACAATATTGCTGACTTACCCTGGCAAAACCCATGTTCAGTTTATTCTTGTGTTGGAAAGTTTATTTTGTAAATGCCACTGGTAAATCTTAAGCAAGGTACAGTTCATTAAACCTCTGAAGTAATTGTTTTTTGAATGACTGGTTCTGTTTTTGTTAGAAAGATCAGTACTGCAACCATGCCTGAAATAAACACACAAGATCTGGATGAGCAGCAGGTACAACTGCTGAAAGAGATGTGCATTGTCATTGATGAAAATGACAACCGAATTGGTGCGGATACAAAGAAGAACTGCCACCTGAATGAAAACATTGATAAAGGTATTCTTTTACAAAAATAGTTCAGATCTGTTGCATGCAAAGGAATTCTGCCCCCAAGGTCCATTTGGATTGAGAACTTCCACCTTGTGCTACCAAGTAAACTAGGAGTTGGATAAACAGGTTAGACTTGTGCAATCATGTACAAGATCAGTTTAAGTGAGCTGAGCTCAGATAAGAGTAAACATATCCAGGTGGGACAGGTGAAATGCAGTGTAGTCTTTTGCAGTTGCCAGTTGATTCAGCACACATTGTCCACAAAGCAACTTGCTAGACCTGTCACTCCATTTAACATTGGGTTTGTATACTTCTGTTTGCACTCAAACTGTGGGTAGTTTTTGGATGTTCACTTCAAGAAACAATACAGGAGACATGAGTGCAAGTTTGAATATCCCATAAAACAAGATGGGCACAATGTCTTGTTTGGTACAGGGAATGTATTAACTTCCCTTGCTTCAGACAAGACCTGAAGCAGTGTGAGTCACAGGCTTCTTTTTGCAGTGCTTCAGTCAACATCTGAAGTTCAACATACCAGCTCGTTGTGGCCAGAAAAAATATAGCATTAGGCCTGTGCAGACCCATAGCTTTAGTTGTTACCAGTATAGGGGCTTAGAGATGGTGATTTTATTGGCTATCTGGAGGAGGAGAGAATATGGTGAGACAACCTTCTGTTAAGTTTGGGTGTCCTAGGTCTAAGGAACAGCTTATTGAAGAAGGGGACAAGATTTCATCCAAAGATTAGAAAATGCTGTCTGTTCCTGGTATAACGAAAACATGAGTTTGCGACTTGCGTAAATAAAGATTCTGAGAAATTGGCCTCTGTGCTTAGAATTATGAGAAACTTTACACTGGAAACCAAGATAGTGCATATTTATACCAGGATGTTAGTTTGCCTTTCTGATTGTAGTCAAATCTCTTTTAAAAACTTGTTTTCTGTGTGCTGTCCTAGGATTGCTGCACCGTGCTTTTAGTGTTTTCTTGTTCAACATGGACAACAAGCTGCTGTTGCAGCAGAGGTCAGATGCGAAAATCACGTTCCCAGGTTTGTTCTTCTGCAATGAGCTTTGTCTTCATTGTGCAGCATAGATCCTGTGCCACTGGCCACTACAGTAGCCTACCATACTGCTGCTGTTTTGTTGTGGAATGGTTGCCATTTAATTTTGCTGTTCTGTAATGGTGTATTAATGATTCTGCCATTGTTTGTTAATTTGTGAACTGCTGTGACTTTTTTGAGGGGGGAAAGACTATAAATTTTGTTTGAACTACACACTGAAGGCCTGGGAAATATAAAGTATTTTAAAAAACAATTACTTTTCAACTTCAGAGAAATGCTATATGTTATTATCCACATATTTTAACAGTGTTAATTTCTCTGAAAGATCCTTGGTGTGGTATTATGGAGATGCCTGCCTCCTTTATTTGTTTGGTCTGCAGCTGGCAAACACTTTCTGATGGACCAGATCTGTGCAATAACACAGTGTAACTTGTAACTTGCAACATGGTCATATTGACGTTGCTCAAATGTGCACTTTTGATTAGTCAACAAGTGTACATTTGGGGTAGAAGATAAAGTATTACAATTCAAATGATTATTAGAATTACTTGCATCTGTGTGCCTGTTCCAAAGCCTCACAGTCTAAATCAGGGGTGTCCAAAGTTTTTGGCAGGAGGGCCACATCATCTCTCTGACACTGTGTCAGGGGCCGGGGGGAAAAGGAATTAATTTACATTTAAAATTTGAATACATTTACATAAGTTTACATAAATTAATATATTAAAGATGAACTTATATGAATGAATGAAGGTCTTGCAATAGCTCAAGGCCTATAAAAGGCCTTGTACAAAGCAAGGCTGGCCTTTCCTTTGCTGCTGTTACTGAATCATAGATGTGAAACAGCAAGCAGTGGAGGAAGCCCTCATCCCACAGCTCACACAAGAGGTCAAACAGTTGCCCTCACACTGAGAGCAGTTATGTCGGGCCAGTGCGGGCTCCAACAAATCTCTGGAGGGCCAGAGGCTCATTGGAAACTGGGGTCTCCCTGAGGGTCACACTGAGAGGCCTCGAGGGCCGCATGTGGCCCCAGGGCTGGGGTTTGGGCACCCCTGGTCTAAATGACACAAAGAGGAAAGAGAAATTGAAGAAAGAATGCGATAACTGAGGAAGAATATGCAGTTATTTCAAGCTAACCTCTCCTTGCATTAGTTTTAAAGGAATATACAAAAGATTTCTAGGAGCATAATTTCAGATATTTATATTGTGGAAACATTGTCCTGCTGGTGCTAAGCATTTGAGCAAGTTCTATTGCTTGGAATACCTTGAATAGTCCAATTATAGGTTTGTTGACCACAGAATGCGAAGCATTTTTAATTTCTAACTTCATGATTGGTTTAGTGAACAAAAATCCACTGCTGTGGGCCATTTCAAGTGTTCTATAATTTGAAACTGGAAAAAATAGTCATAAAACTTAACCCACACAACTTTTTTGTAGATTGTTTTACAAACACTTGTTGCAGTCATCCTCTAAGTACCCCATTAGAACTGGATGAAAACAATGCAATTGGCGTTCGAAGAGCAGCACAGAGACGACTGAAAGCAGAGTTGGGAATTCCTCTGGAACAGGTAAATAAAGTTCCTTCAGAATAATTACTTCCCTGGGGGGAAGTTAGTTGAATAGCATCTAGTTGTTGTATTTGCAGCTATAATTACTAATCAGAGGTACAGTACTTATTTGGCAATGTTGAACCTGCCTGATTCCCAAAAGCAGAGAACAAGAGACTAAACGTGACATTTTGTCATTATTTCAGTAAGTTATGCTTTTTCACTAGTCATAAGGACCATTTCTACTTGGTGTTTGACAAGGCAGACCAGGAATCCAGTACAGGCATGCCCCTGCTGGACAGGTTCCTGGTCCTCTTATGGATATGGGAAACTGGGCAGGAGGTCGCCAGTTTGAGGACACCAGCAGCTCCCTGAACGGCTGAGAATGGTGAAGCAGCTGACAAGCCAAGCTGAGTGATTCCACCTGCTCTTGGTGTGAGCAAGAAGCGTCTTGGCTGCCCTCCATGTGAGAGATGGAGCCCTGCTTGCCAGCCTGCGTGGGAGAACTGGAGGCCAGAAGTGAGACCAAACCAGGAAGATCCATTCTGAAATGCTGTTGGTTCTTGAAAGAGAGAGCCTCTATGACTGTAAAAAACCCCTTGAGGGATTTAGAAATGCCTGCCTAGGTAAACCGCCTGGAATAAAGTCAGAGGAGTACTCTGATGACCAGAAAGGCAGTATATAAATACCTAGTTGTTGTTGTTGTTATTGTTATTATTATTATTATTATTATTATTAAACAGTGGATAAGAGGGAACCCTATAGAAAGTATGTTCTCTGTGCTCCCTGATGCCTATTGCCTTTGTTCTTGCTTTACCAGATCACTAAAAAAAACTTGCTTTTTCAGCTGCTAAATGGAAATGCAGTGGGCAGGCAGGCAGAAGGCATGATAGAGGGAGAGACTTCTAGAACATCAACAGGAAGCACCTTACCTCTACCCCTGCTGCCTTCCCGATTCCCCTGCACACACTTACAGTGGTTCTTGAACTCCCTGGGAGTTTGAAAACTGCTGATTTAGACCCTTATGGTCTAAAGTTCTAATTAATTGGGGTGAGGCCTGGACTGAGTTGTTCTCAGAAGAAAAATGGAAGTTCTTGGAACTGCTATGACTACTTAGAGTTTATGGTTATTGGTAGTCTAACAAAAACTTTTGTTTTGTAGGTAACTCCAGAAGACATGTCTTATCTAACCCGAATTCACTACAAAGCCCAGTCCAATGGTATCTGGGGTGAACATGAAATAGACTACATTCTTTTTATGCAGAAGAATGTGATGCTCAACCCAGACCCCAATGAAATTAAAAGCTACTGTTATGTGACACAGGAAGAGTTGAGAGAACTCTTGGAAAAGGCATCCCGGAATGAAATTAAGATTACTCCGTGGTTCAGACTGATTGCAGAGACTTTTCTGTTTAAGTGGTGGGATAATCTGAATAATCTGAAGAGGTTTGTTGATCATGATAAAATACACAGAATGTAAAAGAGTATAGTAGCAGATGATGTGGTTGCTTTATATTTAATGCTGATGAAGTAGCATTTGTAGAGTTGATTGCAACAGAGGGTTGAAATATGAAGGAATTATCCTGAATATTCTTGTTCTTACATATGGCATGGCTTGGATGGTTGGTCTCTAAGTCAAACCTTAGTTTGACTCTCCTTACTTTCACTTCTTAGACACAGTGTTTGGATTTCTGACCAGCTATCTGTAGGTACACTTTAGTTAGAAGCAACCCCAGAGGCTGAACTTGGAATATTAACTTGGCCACCACTTAAGAGTATACTTCCACAAGTTACTGCTTTTGAAAGTACAGACTGTTTTATATGACTTAGGTTATTTTAAAGAGACTCAAATCTCACTCTGCCATCTAGCATCTGGAATAACAGTGTTTTGGCCCAAGATTACCATCTTCTATTTCTCTTGGGAATAAAAAAAAAGGCAGTTACTGTGCTATAATCTTCTCCCTGTCAACAAATCTGGTGCTTTTATTAGTTCATTTGTCAATCTTTTGACTAGCTACTCCTAGAAGCTACCCAAGTTAAACCCAAAATGTGGTGTTAAATATTCCTACAGCTTATCTTTGCAGAAGGGTATGGTAACTCCCCCAGGCACTTCACCTGCAAACAGGAAATACATGTATTTCAAAATTAGAAACATTAGAATTTGTAGTGTAAGCCTAAATGTGCCTTTCTTTTGTCAAAAAGAAACGCTGTAAAAGTACAGGTTGGTAAGAACTCCTCACAATACCTTTGAAAGTATCTCAAGCTGGAAATGGATTTCCAAAATCAGTGTGATTAACTATAGAATCAGATTTTACTGTTTCTTAAAGAAAAAAAATTGAGCTACATACTAATCTTTGTCTTATGTGCTCTGAAAGTAACTTAACAGAAGTGAAAGCATCTTATGTGAATGTATTACTTGACCAGAAAATAAATGTAGAAAGTTAATGTGCCCTTTTATTTTCTATAGTCTAATTTTGGTAGTGTGTAAAAAATACTACACATGGTAGAATACAAGAATACTTAACTCGCCCTCTCCCCCACTTTGTTTTATTTTTTTATATTGTAAATCTGCTGAAGCTGATAAAGCATGTATGCCACTTGAGCATCCAATAGCAGAAGTGGATCAAGCAGTATTCCCAAGGGTTAGGGAATAAAGCCATGTTGCCACCACTCACCATAGTCCCAATTAAGCTGTTGTTTACCATCAAAAACCGAAGCATATTTGATGGTAGGGACATATTTAACATTGCATGGAGTCTGGCCCTGGTTGGATCTCTCTCTTCATTAGTACTGATCCACCATAATATCTGGGACAAAGTGAACAAGGCCTGAACAATAGCATATAATTGCCAAATTCTTTTCAATACCATAAGTAGTATACCCACCACAGAGTCTAAAGCACTACCTGTTGATCTTATACAACCACATCTCCTTGCCAACACTTTTTCAAGAATATCTTAAGCAGGTTGAACCTCCCAGCCAGAAGTGAACTGAAAGCTGCCTTGCCTCATGTCATGCACTTTTTATCTCAGTACCATCTACTCTGGCAGAGATCCAAGCTCAAACCCCAGCCCTGTAAAATCAGCTTCTGGTTCAGAAATTGCATTAACAAAATTAATATACATGTTTGTGATATATTTCTATGTCCCTGCAAACAAGAAGTTTCCATACAAAGTTAGTCTTATTTTTTAATGTCTTAGTAGAAGACAGTCATTTCTTTGTAGTTCTCTTCACACCATTCATCGTCTTTGTGTTTTACCAGATTTCCTCTTTCCAGCAAACAGATGCTTAGGTTTAAGGTCAAACACATGTCTATCTGCCTCCCCTTGCTTGCCCAACCGATTCATTTTCCTCTGAGCTTTCTTCATCATGGTTTTAGTCTTCTTCACCATCTATACAAGAAACACCAATAGTTGGTTGTGAAGTCAAGAATTTAACAGCTTATTTCAGACCAGTTCAGCCTTCCATCACTACACTTCCTGGCCACCTGTCCCTCTCTGCACATTGTCTCTCTTCTTCCCTAGAGCTTTCTGCCTGCCCTACCTCTGCAACATTAGGACACCCTATCAGACACTTCACTAGTAGCATCACATCCCTTCCTGCATGACAGTATATTGTGGATATTTAACTGTACAAAAATGTATGTGGATTTTTCTTCTCCCAATTTTCTTTCCTCAAAATTAAAGAAATGCAGCATTCTAATCAGCTATCTCCAAACCAAGGGATGCTGTGCCCTGAGATTATCCTTCCAGTTGCAATGAAACCTTACCATTCAGTGCCACAGCATCCTATCTCTACAGCTGACCTTTGCAGAAACTTACACCAGCAGCCACTCCCCCCTCCCACCCCCACCGAAACCAGGGCACAGAGCCTTCTGGGATGATGTGTGATGGAAGTGGCTCCCTGGTGTGAGTTCCTGTAAAGACAGGAGGAGGCTGTCATGGTAAGGCTTTGTCACCGCAGCACTAGGAAGGAAAATCTTGAAGTACCAGATCCAGCCCATGGGAGTTTGGCGGCTCCTGTTGTAAACGAATTGGGATAAATTTTGTTTAAGAAGTTACATTTTATCATTAATTTTTCAGTCAAGATGGTTCAAACCAAAGCCATAATTTAGAACAAGAAACAGACACTGCTGACAGTTACCACTGCATAGATCCTAGATTCCACCTTTGCCACAAAAACAGTTACGATAGTCTATTTCAAAATGCTCTACAAGAAATTATAGCCTCCACTATTACAACATAGAATCTGTATTTTGTATTAAGACTTATTACTATAAAGTGTTAATAACATTAATAAACTGAGACAGACCTTCACATCTCGAAGACCAGATACATCGCGAGGGGTTCGGGAGGAACTGCGACTTCGTGCCACAGATACAGGTGGTTCAGATTCCTCTCGTTTGCGTTTTCGTGTAACACTCCGAGATCTTGTCTGGGCTATGTAATGTGCCTGAGAATTCACAGATCAAATAAATTTTAGAAATCTTCTTTAAAATGAGGCCCTCATTTGATAAGATGCTTTGGATTCAATTTTTACCAAATATCACCTCGTCATTCAACCAAGATCTTGAAAGAACAAGCTTCACTATTGCTAAAACAATAGAATTCTTAAGTAAAATCCAGGAAGCACAGATATCCCTCTTACCCCATTTCAGTTTATTCCCTTGACAAAGAGGCAGAACAATGAGCTTTAACAACAAAAGCAATGCTTGCAAAAATCAATACAAAAAACATTTAAAACCATCTTACTTCATCTTTGCCAGTCATGTCAAGCCCAAGGTCACTCATCTCCTTCTCTAATGTCTTCCGTTGAACCTAAAGCCATAAGGGATTGGTTATTTTCCCCATTATCAATACCATTTCATTTTTCAATGGCACTGAAGAACCCATGAAAGGATCAGTCTGTCCAAAAACGACAACAGAAAGCAGCAGTTTGATATAACCAGCTGAGAAAGCAGGAGTTTCAACTGTTCATTATTACCTACTTCCTCCAGATTGTTTTAGCATAGTGCAGAATGCCCTCAAATATACACTGACTTCAAATGAGTTCAACAGCACACTAGGTGCAGATGCACAATATGTCTCCTACATCAGCCATAAGCAATACTTCATGCTTATATAACATTATAGAGCAGGGGTGCCCAAATCCTGGCCTGGGGGCCACTTGCAGCCCTTGGGGACTCCCAATCCGGCCCACAGGGAGCCCCCAGTCTCCAATGAGCCTCTGGCCCTCCAGAAACTTGCTGGAACCCGGGCTGACCTGACACAACTGCTCTCAGTGTGAGGGCAACTGTTCGACCTCTCGCGTGAGCTGTGGGATGAGAGCTCCCTCCACTACTTGTTGTTTCACATCTGTGATGCAGTAGCAGCAGCAAAGGAAAGGCTGGTCTTGCTTTGTGCAAGGCCTTTTATAGGCCTTGAGCTACTGCAAGACCTTCATTCATTCATGTAAGTTCCATCTTTAATATATTCATTATGTAAATTTATTCAAATTTTAAATGTAAATTAATTTTTTTTTCCTGGCCCCCAACATAGTGTCTGAGAGATGATGTGGCCCTCCTGCCAAAATGTTTGGACATCCCTGTTATAGAGCATCAAAGTGCTTTGCAAACATTGTCTCAGTAACCTTGACAATGGAATCATATCAGCTAAGGCCTGATCTACACATGCAGCAAAAAGGGGTTGTAGAATGAAGTGTATCACTTCAAACAGTAGGTAGGGACCCACATTTTCAAATGCTCCGATATGGGAAATGTTTTCTGCAAGCAAAAAAATAGCACAACACGGAACAAGTCAAGGCATTGTCTCTCCAATGTGCTAGTTCTGTTTTCAGACTGCGGGGCCTTTTTTATGCTGGGGAAAGTTGAAAAATGGCATCCCCTCAGTTTTAGCCTGAAGCAGCCTGGTTTACTCTACCACCTCATGCATGTGTAGACAAGGCCTCAAGACTGTATCTATATGTTCAAGATGATCTCTAAACAGACCACACCTTGATCCTACTCTTTTCATCTGACTACTGGTATTTCTGACCATAACCATGTTAATGATGCTGCTGTGTTTGTGAAGAAAAGGGCGTAGCAAATGAATGGAAGAACAAGAGCAGGCAACACTTAATCCCTTAACTGCAGTCATGTCCCAACACTTTCTTGTGAAACTATTTTCCACTTGCCTTTCTGGCTGTCCTGGGCATCTTGGGCCCCTGGGTATCTTTCTCCTTGGATTCCAAGAATTTCAATTTCTTTTTTTCCCGAATCTGCTGCGCCAATTGTCTGATTTCCATCATTTCCTCATCTTCGCTTTCTGAATCACTGTCATATTCTCCAGCTGCTTGCCTTAGTTGTTCCTCCTCTTCCAGTTGTTCCAATTTCTTCAGCAAGATGAAACAAAATGCATGATAAACATTTTTTTTTGTAAATGAAAATTGCATAAAGAGACATCACCATGGTCTTTCAGATTGTTCTAGCCCATTATTTAGCAACTGGGTTCCACATAATATTTTCACTTTCTGAATTAAGCTAATTGGCAGAATTGTGAACTTTTAGTTGAAAAGCGGTATAGAAATACTGATAATAATAATAATGATAACAATTAGGATCAGTGGCATAGCTAAGGGAGTGCAGGGGGTAGCAACCGCACTGGGCAACAAGCTTTGGGGGGGGGGCAACAAGCTGAGCTTGACACTAGTGGCCAAAATTGTGAAAACCTTGTTATATACGAATAATAACATCATGTTATATCATCAGAAAGATATTTAATGCAGAATGCAATGGAACAAACCACATTGGAATATCTGTATTCTATCAAAAGTTATGGCCAATTAACCAGATGAGGAGGCTAGTTTTCCCCCAATTTTCACTTTTTTACATAAGAACATAAGAACAGCCCCACTGGATCAGGCCATAGGCCCATCTAGTCCAGCTTCCTGTATCTCACAGCGGCCCACCAAATGCCCCAGGGAGCACACCTGATATAACAAGAGACCTCATCCTGGTGCCCTCCCCTACATCTGGCATTCTGACTTAACCCATTCCTAAAATCAGGAGGTTGCACATACTCATCATGGCTTGTACCCCATAATGGATTTTTCCTCCAGAAACTCGTCCAATCCCCTTTTAAAGGCGTCTAGGCTAGATGCCAGCACCACATCCTGTGGCAAGGAGTTCCACAGACCGACCACACGCTGAGTAAAGAAATATTTTCTTTTGTCTGTCCTAACCCGCCCAACACTCAATTTTAGTGGATGTCCCCTGGTTCTGGTATTATGTGAGAGTGTAAAGAGCATCTCCCTATCCACTCTGTCCATTCCCTGCATAATTTTGTATGTCTCAATCATGTCCCCCCTCAAGCGTCTCTTTTCTAGGCTGAAGAGGCCCAAACGCCGTAGCCTTTCCTCATAAGGAAGGTGCCCCAGCCCCGTAATCATCTTAGTCGCTCTCTTTTGCACCTTTTCCATTTCCATTATGTCTTTTTTGAGATGCGGCGACCAGAACTGGACACAATACTCCAGGTGTGGCCTTACCATCGATTTGTACAACGGCATTATAATACTAGCCGTTTTGTTCTCAATACCCTTCCTAATGATCCCAAGCATAGAATTGGCCTTCTTCACTGCCGCCGCACATTGGGTTGACACTTTCATCGACCTGTCCACCACCACCCCAAGATCTCTCTCCTGATCTGTCACAGACAGCTCAGAACCCATCAGCCTATATCTAAAGTTTTGATTTTTTGCCCCAATGTGCATGACTTTACACTTACTGACATTGAAGCGCATCTGCCATTTTGCTGCCCATTCTGCCAGTCTGGAGAGATCCTTCTGGAGCTCCTCACAATCACTTCTGGTCTTTACCACTCGGAAAAGTTTGGTGTCGTCTGCAAACTTAGCCACTTCACTGCTCAACCCTGTCTCCAGGTCATTTATGAAGAGGTTGAAAAGCACCGGTCCCAGGACAGATCCTTGGGGCACACCGCTTTTCACCTCTCTCCATTGTGAAAATTGCCCATTGACACCCACTCTCTGCTTCCTGGCCTCCAACCAGTTCTCAATCCACGAGAGGACCTGTCCTCTAATTCCCTGACTGTGGAGTTTTTTCAGTAGCCTTTGGTGAGGGACCGTGTCAAACGCCTTCTGAAAGTCCAGATAGATAATGTCCACGGGTTCTCCCGCATCCACATGCCTGTTGACCTTTTCAAAGAATTCTATAAGGTTCGTGAGGCAAGACTTACCCTTACAGAAGCCATGGTGACTCTCCCTCAGCAAGGCCTGTTCGTCTATGTGTTTTGAGATCCTATCTTTGATGAGGCATTCCACCATCTTACCCGGTATGGATGTTAGGCTGACCGGCCTATAGTTTCCCGGGTCCCCCCTCTTTCCCTTTTTAAAAATAGGCGTGACATTTGCTATCCTCCAATCTTCTGGCACTGTGGCCGTTTTGAGGGACAAGTTGCATACCTTAGTCAAGAGATCTGCAACTTCATTCTTCAATTCCTTAATAACCCTTGGGTGGATGCCATCAGGGCCCGGTGACTTATTGATCTTTAATTTATCAATGAGGTCTGAAACATCTTCTCTTTTAACCTCTATCTGACTTAACTCCTCGGTCAGGAGGGGCCGTTCGGGCAGCGGTATCTGCCCGAGGTCTTCTGCCGTGAAGACAGATGCAAAGAACTCATTTAATTTCTCTGCCATCTCTAAGTCTCCTTTTATCTCCCCTTTCCCTCCCTCACCATCCAGAGGGCCAACCGCTTCTCTGGCGGGTTTCCTGCTTCTAACATATTTGAAGAAGCTTTTATTGTTCCCCTTAATGTTGCTGGCCATACGTTCCTCATAGTCTCGCTTGGCCTCCCATATCACCTTCTTACATTTCTTTTGCCACAGTTTATGTTCCTTTTTATTCTCCTCATTAGGGCAAGACTTCCATTTACGGAAGGAAGCTTCCTTGCCCTTCACAGCCTCTCTAACTTGGCTGGTTAGCCACGCGGGCACCCTCCTGGATTTAGTGGAACCCTTCTTTCTTTGCGGTATACACCTCTGCTGGGCCTCTATTACTGTTGTTTTAAGCAGCCTCCATGCACTCTGGAGAGATTGGACTCTTTTTACCCTCCCTTTCAACCTCCTTCTAACCAGCCTCCTCATTTGAGGGAAGTCCGCCCGTCGGAAGTCAAGGGTTTTTGTTAAAGAGATTTGCCTGGTATTCTTCCCCCAACGTGCACGTCAAAACGGATCGCAGCATGATCACTGTTCCCCAATGGCTCAGTAACGTTTACATCTCTAACCAGGTCCTGCGTACCGCACAATATTAAATCCAGAGTCACCTGTCCTCTGGTGGGCTCCGTGACTAGCTGCTCTAAGCCACAGTCATTTAGCACGTCAAGAAATCCGGTTTCCTTATCGTGACCAGAACACAAATTGACCTAGTCAATATGAGGATAATTGAAGTCCCCCATGATTACAACCCTGTCCCTCCTTGTCACCTCCCTGATCTGTTTCCTCATTTCAAGGTCCCCATCCAATTTCTGGTCTGGAGGACGATAGCACACCCCCAGTATTACATCGCTGCACAAGCCTGGTAATTTAACCCACAGAGATTCTACGGTGGAGTCGGACCCACCTTCAATCTCTACTTTGCTGGATTCTATCCCTTCCTTAACATAAAGGGTCACCCCACCTCCAACACGCCCCTGCCTGTCCCTCCTGTAGAGTTTATAGCCCGGGATTGCGTATCCCACTGATTCTCCGCATTCCACCAAGTTTCCGTTATGCCCACTATGTCAATATTTTCCCTTGTCACCAGACATTCCAGTTCTCCCACCTTTGCTCGTAGACTTCGGGCATTCGCATAAAAGCATTTATACACGGAATGCCCCAGGATGGGCTGCTTATTCGCTCCTTTGTCCCCGCATCCTCTCATTGTGCCAAACCGTCTATCACATCCCATCACCCTACCTTTCCCAATTTCTTCTCCTACCCTGCCTTTGTCTTGTTGTTCTCTAACCTCCCCATCCTCATCCCATAGGGATGAGGAGTCCCGAACCGGATGCCCCTCGGCTCCTGTCGGCCTTCCCCCAGGGATCACTTTAAAAGCTGCTCTGCC
The DNA here is from genome assembly GCF_035046505.1 of Tiliqua scincoides. Classification (NCBI taxonomy): domain Eukaryota; kingdom Metazoa; phylum Chordata; class Lepidosauria; order Squamata; family Scincidae; genus Tiliqua; species Tiliqua scincoides. The sequence continues at coordinate 11,442,695 of NC_089825.1, read as the reverse complement.
ACCTTTTTAATGTTATGCGCCAGCAGTCTGGTTCCATTCTGGTTCAAATGGAGCCCGTCCCTCTTGTACAGGCCCCGCTTGTCCCAAAACGTTTCCCAGTGCCTAACGAATCTAAACCCCTCCTCCCTACACCACCGTCTCATCCACGCATTGAGACCCCTGATCTCCGCCTGCCTAGCTGGCCCTGCGCGTGGAACAGGTAGCACTTCAGAGAACGCTACCTTTGAGGTCCTGGCTTTCAGCTTCCTGCCTAAAAGTCTAAATTTGGCCTCCAGGACCTCCCAGCTACACTTGCCCACGTCGTTGGTGCTGACATGCACCACAGCCGCTACCTCTCCCCCAGCACTGTCTACTTGCCTGTCTAGATGTCTAGACTTTTTTAAAAGCCTGGATGTGACATCACTTCCAGGGTATCATTCTGAGCTTGTCAACGGGCTACATGATCATTAGCTACACCACTGAGCAGGATGTTGCATGACAACAGCTTTAAGGTGTGAACCAAACAGCTCTCTGTTTTCTTTATTATTCATTAAAAATATTTATATCTTGCCTTTCAGCTTATAAGCTAAAACAATAATGTAGCAATAATAAAACAACAGTACAGCAGTAATATGAGGCATAACAGTTTAAAAAAGGCTGCTGCACAACAGCTACAATAAAATAGCCTTGAGGGATAGGAATATTGCAACTGCACATCTCAGAACAGAGAGAGTAGAGATTTAAGAAGTTTCTCTCAAGTTTCAGGGCCAACAGACAAATCCCTGTCCCTGTGTTCCTGCCTACCAGACTGGGCAGAGACCAGGGTTTGCAAAGCCGATCGAAGTTCAAGTAAGTTCATATGAGTGAAAGTGGTCCTTAAGCATTCAGCAGTATAGTTATAAATATTTTATTCTTGCCAGAGAGCAAACAAAAATGTGTGATGTATATTAAGTTTTGCAAAGGCCAGATATAAATTCATGAAATAAATAAATGTATAGTATTTTTTATATTACAGATGATAAACAAACACTTACTTTCATGATGTCTGGGTCAATATAGTCAGCTATGTTATGGCCTTCCCAAAGCTCAGGTATTCTATCATATTTTTCAGATGATTGCATTAGATCCCAGTATTCTAGAGCAAGGAGAAACAAAGAGGCAGAAATTCTATGAATTTGTTGAACTTAAAAGTTTTCTTAAGGAGGTGGTAGTCAGTGTGCTAGGAGAAAATATTTGCATCCTACCACAATATGTTACATGCTCTGCATGAGTGTGTGTGTACACACATGAACAAGAAACAAAGTTTGCTCTTTAGGTTTTAGCACCTACCAACACAGTTCCCAATCACAAATCATACAACTCGGGTTTTTAAATTAGAAAAATAAACTAATGTTATTCAATACAACTGGCAGGAAGCACAAGGTTTACCATGAGTTACAGATACCATGAATTGTGGTTTCACAAGCAGAACACACAAGCAGTTACATGTCTGTACACCACTGTGAGTAGCATTAACACTTACTCTTCAAATCCAAAACATAGTCATCTCCCATTTCCATTTCAATTTCTTTTTCCTGCAAATAGGAACACATCATTAATATGGACCCTTTTCCATATGCAAAAATTTTGTTATTATTCTCCAATCCAACACAACCAAAGGCATTCAAAACAAGCTTACCAGTTTCTTTTTAGGCATGTCGACTTCCATACGCTTTTTGCGCAGTAGGACACCCTCAGGAATAAATGGTGGCCTTTCCTACAATTAATAAATAAAACCAAGATGAATTCAAGTTGTATACTTCTTTTTGGTTGCCATAATTAAACACTTTTTCTTACCAAGCAACAAGGGCCACGGCCCAGCAAATCAGTTTTCCACTTCAATTCCAAGTGCTTTTTAATATCTATTTATACTTCTGAAACAGAATAATTTCTTAGAGTGGCCACCCAAACCAACCTTGTTATCTCTTTTGCTTGGAACAGCTACATGTAGCCTGTTGAGTACATCATTGACTTTGTTTCCCTTCATTTTGGTATGAACACGATGGGCCAGCAATCTGTCACAGGCCTGAAAAATATGAAGTGTTAATTGTAAAACATGCTGCTGAAACAAGATGACTGAAGGCTCCATGCAGCCATAATGTTGGTTAATCATGGCTTCAGGCAATCCCCATGGAGTCACACACACCTTTCCCATCCTGCAAAGCCTCTCTTCCCTTTTCAGCACTGACCAGTACTGACTATTATGTTAATGCTAATGCTCTGGTTTCAGACTATGAATGGTTAGCATTAGCACTGTCAATCATGTAATGCTACATCTGCATAGAAGAAAGGAAGATGCAACATTAGAGCCTGGGGAATTCCTAATCTCCTAACCATGCTTAAGGAATCAAGAAACATTACATTTGAACCTGATCAGTTCTGACTTTAGACATATTGTTTGAACAAGATGGAATACTCCACAAGTACTGGAATTCTGTAAGCCTCAGAGCAGCCTAATGACAGTCAGAATCCAGTCACACACAGAGCAAGAATTCATTTTCTCATATTGAAAATAACTCTTGCAACACAGGAAATTGCTACATCAACATGAAAAATAAACACCACAATATACAGACAGTGCCCTTCTATCTATTGCGCAGGTGTGGGTAGAAGTTTTGATGAGAAAGAAATCTGAATGATGCAAGCTACTTTATTTTCCTAAAGAACAAGGAAAGTTAACACACCAACATTAGCCAAGCTTCTATTTCTTTTTCCATATGAATGTAAATATTTTATATTGCATGATTCAAATAATAATAATTATTTTTATTATTATTTTATTAATTTATACACCGCCTTTTTGCCCAACGGGCAAAATAATGTGAGATAACAATATGAAATTATTTTTAGTGTCTTTCCAAGACAATTTCAGTTTAGGAAGAGGCATTTCAACTGAAGGTAGTGCATTTAGTAGCCAGCTAGAAGAGCTATTAAAATAGGGAGTAAAAAGAGAAGATGGCAACATCATGCAGGCTTAAATAGACATTTCTCTACTGCAAGCTAAGAATGGACTCCAGGACAAGCAGAAAAGGAAAACAGGTTCTGTTTTTCTAGGCTGTAGATGTGTCAGAGGACATTTTACACTTGGATACTAGTCAGGCTGGCTAGTCAACAATTTTGCAGTTAGTTAACTAGTTGTGACATTTGCAAGGCTGTAGTAATTTCTACCTAATAGCTGATACTTTCAGTTATATTTGCTTTATTGGCAGCATCCACAAATGTACCACCTCTCTTTCATTGAGAGCCCCACACGTGGACTTGGTAAGTGACATAAAAATGGAAGAGACATTAAATGGATGCGCAAGAATGCAAAGGCTGAACCTATATTTAAGAAAGCATTGTAGCAAATACAATGAGGACAACCTCTAATTAATATTCCTTTCCCTGATGACGGTTTAAGCAACAGGAACTATACAAAGAGACTCACAAATAAAAGTACAATTGGTTGGAGTCAAATAACCACAAGCAGAAAAAAAGCTTTCAGTGCAATGCAGTAAATGCAAATGCAAAAGTTATCAACAGTATTTATATATCACTTTTCAATGAAAAGTTCACAAAGTGGTTTACAGAGAAAATCAATGTGCAGTGCTATAATAAGGAAGTTCTGTCTTACACAAAAAGAGGGTCATTGGATTTTGTTTCCATTTCTCACCCAATGTCTAGCCCTTCTGTGAGCACATGACACCTGCTACATACAGGTCACTCCATGTATATGGTATACAATCAAGAAAACACATACTTCTGTTTTTACTTGTATCACTCCTTCTTCAGTTAAAGTGCTTGTCTCGATTACAGGAAGTCCATCTGCTTCTAAATCGGCAAACATTTTCTAAAAGGTAATAAATGTGAATTAAATACATAAATCTTTAGATACAAGAAAATGATTATAAGCTACTGATTTATAAGGCTTCAAAGCTTTGACATCCATTTTTACTTTCATCCATGCTTTAGTCCCTAACCAAAGTGAAGGATATTGCTACAATCTTAATAACTATTATTATATTTCTGCAAAATGCAAGCTATAATCACTACCATATATATGCACAAGGTAATTATTTAAGAGTCTTACCTGGTTTTCCTCAGAAAGCTCAGAAATCCTCTTCACATCACACTTGTTTGCTACAATTATTAATGGCTACAGATGGAGAAAAACACACACACACACTGAGCTAAGATTCTGCTTAGATTTTATAATGTAGAAGATGAGGACTGCCAAAATAAAAAATTTTCTACCTTGTTAGCAAACAATGGCTTAATATTCCTGAATAGTTCAAGCTGCTCTTCCAGGCTGTGCCCACACTGTTCAGATATATCCATGACAAACAGCACAGCAGCACGAAGATGGGCAAGAGCTGTAATTGCCTGCATCTCAATGGTGTTTCTTTCTTCCAAAGGATGATCCAAAATACCAGGGGTGTCCACCACCTAGAATAAGTAAGTATCAACAGAGTTCACTCAGCTCACCTTCGGCTCACATGCACTGACAGGAGAAGGGGGAAAAGAAATTTATTTATTTAAGAGATTTATACCCGCCTTTCCACCCTGCTTAAGGGCCCTCAAGGCAGCTTGAGAAATGATCTTGAGAGTATTCAAAAGTGGATAGCTTTTCAGTGTGGTTGGGGGTAGAACTGGATAAAGAATGAGATGGGCAATTCCTGTCTGAAAGCTATCTTGAGACAGGTGTTCCAGCTCTGGTTGCTACATTCAGAGGACTCAAGGCTAGAAGAAAGAGCTCAGTATTGTAACTGGGCTTCTGAAGCTCTTTATTGCATAACTGCCTGCAAAGGAGGTTAAATCTTGCAAAGGAATATCTAGGTCAAATTACATATCTCCAGCTGACATAGCACACAAAAAAGAAACCCAGTAACCAAACTAGTATATACAAACATAAGAAGAGCCCTGCTGGGTCATGTCAAGGGCCCATCTAGTCCAGGTGCCTGCATCTCATAGCAGTCCACCAGATGCATCTGGGATCACCCGAGAAAACATGATTCCTGTATCCTGATGTTACTCCCTTGCATCTGGCATTTAGAGATAGGGTAACTTTAAAACATGGAGGGTGTGTATAGTGATGACCATGGGCAACCTGTGATGGACTTTTCCTCCACAAAACTGTCCAATCCCCTTTTAAAGGCATTGAGGCCAGGTGCCATTCACAACATCAGTTCCACAGATTAATTACATGCTGGGTAAAAAAGTATTTTATTAAAGCTATGATCCTCAACAAACTTACTTAGGAATAAGGCTCACTGAGTACAGTGGGACTTATTTCTCAGGAAAGACACACCCACACATGATTGCTCTACAGGCAGACTTTAAGGAACACTATACAACAGAACGCCTTACCTGCCAACGCAAGTACTTATAATCCATGTGACCCACAAAAAGGGATTTTGTGGTGAAGGCATATGGCTGCACTTCAACATCTGCTCTGGTCACCTTGAAAACAGACCAAAAAAAAGGATTCCTTTCTCAAACAAGCATTAGAATCATATTTAAAGTTCCTTCTTACATGAGAAACATTTTTAAGGCAGGCTGGCATAGGCTAGAGCACATTTCTTTCATGTGGAAAGATCAACTTCCTTTTACAATGCTCATAACAGAATACACAATGCTAAGTATCTGTTTTATTATTATCATTATTACATCATCCCACCCTCCTCTCAGCATAAAAATCCTCTAAAGGTGGCTCAGGTTGAGATCAGGAGATCAGGATGGGATTCATGGATAAGAACCCAGACCTCCCTGGTCCGAGTCTAATCACTATACCACAGCACACTATATATCTTCACAAAGAATGTTTGAATGATCCATTAGACACTCCAGAATTTGATATCTGCTCACACATTATAAGGCTAGACATCACACAAACCTTATTTATAAAGCTGGACTTTCCCACATTTGGATATCCACACAATAAGAGTGTACGTGTATTGGGATCAATAGTTGGCAATCGAGATAAATGCTGGCGCACTGACAAATTAAAAAAAACACCAGTTATTGATTTTCATTCGTGAAGAAGTTTAAGCATAGACAGACGTAGCATCAACAAGATCTTAGCTTAAGGATATTAGGAAGGGAACTTGCAGGCCAATCCTGACTAAAGGGCCCAATCCTATCCAACTTTCCATCACTGGTACAACCACAATGCAGCCCCGGGATAATGAAACAAATATTCCCTTTCCTTGAGAAGCCCTCTGTGACTGCCTCCCCACCACAGGAAACAGTCCACACCCCATTGGCATGGCTGCTCAGGCACTGGAAAATTGGATAGGAATTGGCCCTAACTTTCCAGCAGTGATGAAGCTAAGAGGGCATGAGTGGCATCCGGGGCAAGGAGAGACAGAGCCCTCAAGGTAAGGGAATGTTTGCTCCTGTACCTTGGGGCTCTCTTGCAGCTGCATCTGTACTGGAAAGTTGGTTAGGACTGGGCTTTTGAAATAGTGCAAAATTTCATGACAGGCACCAATTCTGTCAAAGAGACAAGATGTTTTCACTTACTTGTTTCCAAAAAAGAAAATACGGAATAAAAGAAACATCAAAGCTACAAAGATAGCTTGAATATCCTACATAAATTTTTTTTCCTTCTTTACATCCCACAGCTATCAAGTACTTGTGTGAAATTCTGCATCCTGAAACTCATGCCCTTAATTCCGTTAAAAGCTTGTTTCTGACCTTAATGGTTGAAATTGATATGATAAATGGAAACCCTGTTTGTTGATGCCAACTGGCAGGTTTTCGGAAGCCTGCACAGCTCTTTGTCTTAAATTCCATTTCTTTTCCCTTCAGCTCCTAATAGCCACCTAATCTCCCCCTAGTGGTTGCTCAGTTTTAGACACCAGACCTCTCATTCAGATAGCAAGCAGTTGGTTGGTGAGAACAGCATGCAGTTTATACTCCATTTTATGGGCAGTTTCATCCTCTCTTTAAAATGTGTGTTTTACTGCTGTGCAAACTGCTCTTTTTATTACCTTAAAGTGTTTCAAGAACTTGCAACTACTATTTAATTATTTGTTGCGGTTTTTGATGTATGCTTATTTTTTTTTTTAAAGCAAACAATATAAATAAATGTTTGGAAACTTCAGTTTAAAAGCAAAATATAAACTTCAGAAATAAGTAAAACTCCATTCTCCACTGCCACCATGTGAAAAAAATTAATTCCTCTAAAGATTTAAGTTTCAGAAGCAGAAACAATGCACACATTCTGCCTAGCTTTCCCCAGTCAACCTCAAGAACACCAACTTAGCAGAAAGGGATAAAAACAGGGCTATTCACCCACCATTTCTGCCACAGAGGTGCATTCCCCTTGATCAATGTGGGGAAGTGGCTTGGTTCAAGAGGTGAAGAACAGAGAGATTCAGAAAGGACATGGACACACTAGAACAGTGGTAAGCAAACTTTTCCATCCCTTGACCCCCGTGGCTGCTGGCCATGACTCCCCATCATGTTCCTGAGGGCTAAAAGTGACATTGTTAAACAGGAAGTGGCCAGAAATATTAACTATATTATTAAATATAATATATTTAATATATGTTAATATATATGTTAATATATATGTTATATATTAATATATATGTTAACCCTAACCCTAACTATATTAATATTAATTATATTAATCATATCATTAATTAAATGCAGATCTTAAAAATATATTATTAATACACAGCAATATACATGCTTTATAAATGATCAGCTGCTGATCACTGTTGGAGACAGGATGCTGGAGTAGGTAGATTTTGTCTGGTCCAGGAGGACTCATTTCTTAAAATTTTGTAAGCATACAATAGAATTGTTTTATCAAATGAACTCTGTGAACAACCAGTCTGACCAAATTACACACACACACCCCTGTGGACCCCAATCCAACTAGTCATTTCCCCCATTCTCCTTGGATAGGATTGAACCCTTCATTAATTTAATGAAATTAAATTTTTCTAGCAGCTGGTGGGGAAAACAAAAATAGACCATGAAAAGATATCAGAGCTGATAAGGGTTTGGTTAGGAAGCTGATTTATCTCCTATACTAGGAGATGCAGAGCTCAAGCCTATGCCTGTCTACTCAGAAGTAAGTCCCATTAGCGTCAATGGGGCTTACTCCCAGGAAAGTGTGGATAGGATTGGGCTGGCAATGGCTGATAAGTATTCCCTTCAAACAGCAAGATACACTTTAAAAATACAGCCTTTCCTCTTCAGTCAAACAACAAGATTAATAAATCACTTTAAGAACAGTACCCTTTTTCTGCTCCTGGCCAATTAAAGTGTGTGCTTCTCTCTCCCCCCCCCCCCTTTGCCAACTGCATGGAAGCAACTTTAAGACCTCTGGTGCCTGGTAAAATAGGAAGCGTTTTATTTGGGGAGGGGGAGGAAAGCGGGAAGGTTTGGAGATCGAAAGGGGGGAGTGGAAGTGGGAGGGGTTGAAAAGAGAGATTTCACTTTGATGAGAAGTGGTCCCAGGCTGGGAACTATAAACCAACCAGAAAAGGATCAGCAAGCGTTAAGGACTGCAAGCTGAGCATGCTCGGTACTTGCCAGATGGGAGTTGGAGTCGAAGAGCTTTGGAAACAATATGCAGCGAACACAGAAGGCGGTAGCCTCGGAGTGGAGGGAGAAGAGGGCGGGGTGGCAGCAGCCACTCTCGCAGCTGAGCAACTCCCATTTCTTCTGCTTAGAAAAAGGCGCAGACGACGGGCAGAAGAATTCTGCACAGGGGTGCGACTGTATCGCTGCTAGAGGACATCCCGCGCCTCCCTTTTGAGTTCCTAGCGCCTCCCTAAAGAGTCACGCCGCACAGTTTGGATAACACTGCACTAGAAGTTCGGTATGACCAAAATGTTAAATACAGTGGATCCCCTTTATCCACGGGTTTGGAACCTGTGGATTTGACCCACTGCAGGTTCTAAAACCATGGCTGGAGGATCTACAGAGGACCTCCTGGACAGGAACAGAAATGCCTTCCAGTCACGTGCAGGAGAATTTCTGAGGTTCGGAGGTGTCAGAAAGGCACTTCCGGTTTTCGAAAAAACACGACGTGCCTTTCTGACACCTCTGGGGGGCATTCTGAGGCCCAGAGAAGTAATGCACAGCCTCTACAAGCATCAGAACGCTTCTGGGTGCAACCAGAAGGCATTTCTGGCTGCAACTGGAGGTTGAATGAATTCAGTTATCTGCGGGTCTTGGCATCCACGGGAGTTCCAGGAACGAAACTCCTGCGGACGTCAAGGGCCAACATCACTTTTTATATATGACAGTATCACTCCAAACACATTAACTTTATTTCTCCTTTAAGAAGCCTGCAGTGCTATTCATCCAACATACACCACCTTGTTCTAAGTATTCCAGGCTCTGCTTTTGTCTTTTTATTATGGTACACATCCGTCCCAGTGCTGCACGCTTCAACTGCTTGCATCGGTAAAGGGAATCTCCATATTTCATCAGCCGCACATAATCTTTGGCAACGCTATATTGTAAAACAAAAGTCAGACTTGTAATGAAATTGCTAAAGAGAACATCAAGCTCATGACTCATTTCCTCCATTCCAACATCTGATAAAAAGACTGGAATAGTAGTGGTTCAAAGAACAGGACTACTCCTGAGGAAGTTTCAGACATTCCTCCATATTACTAAAGAGATCAAGGCACAATTATTAAAAGGAACTACTAGAAGAAAATGTAAAGTTTTTTCAAAGATGTGTAGTATTACAGTGATTCAAATACTCACTAACTTTTTTTTAAAATATTACCAAAACTTTAAGCTCTCTTACTTGTCAATCAGATTTTTGGCAATATTAATTTGCCCCAAAGCCAACTTGTAATGATCTTTGTCATAAAGAATGTTCATTAAATCTGCATAAAATGGATGGACGTCCTGAAAAAGAACAAAAGAAAAATATCAGATCTTTGTTATAAATCATTCTTCCCAAAAATATTGAAGCTTCTTGATAGTTTAACTTTTTTTTACTACCTATACAGCCAAGATCCAAAGAGTCATGAAATGAGTTCTGTGAGCACAATCCAGGGATTGTATACTTAGAGCCATCAACGGGGCTTAGAGCCCAATCCTATGAGCTCTCAGTGACAAGTATAACAAATGTGTCTTAAGATATGTCCGCAGCACCCAGAAAGGAGGGGCCGCTGGCACTGGGCCAGAATCAGTTGCTGCTGAGCCTCAGCACTGTGTGGTGAGCCGGCCAGCACTCCTGCAGCACCAGCCAGTGGTATTGGGGGGGGGCAGAATTAGCCCAGGAGGTGAGGTGGGACTGATGGAGCTCTGCTCTGTAGTATCCTGTGTGTCAGGCTGCAAAGCCCAACATGGAGGCTCTCAAGCCTGTATAGATTTGAGAAGGCCCATTGAGGGGCCCATGGCTTTCCCCTGAGGAGACCTTCAGCAGGCTTGGTAGTGCCACTGGATGCAGTGGTAGCCATTTTGGCACCACTGCACCTGGCGGAACCGCTGGGGATAGGATTGGGCTGTTACTTTCAAGAAAGTGTGCATAAGATTGTAGTCCTAGACTCCTTTCTCCTCCACAGCTTCTTATGCCAGCTGGTAAGCTTGTTTTAAAACTAGGGGAAACTTAAAGCAGTTTATGATGTTGCACAGGAATCCAGTGTTCAGAAGAAGAAAGTCAAAAATACCGTTATTTATTTAAAGACATATTTGCAACCCATCCTTTAGCACCACAAAACGGGCTCATAAATCAGCCAGCAGACAAATTAAAGCAATATGTTTATATTCAAATAAGAATAAAGAATAAAACAGTATCAGCTACAAAAACAAAGCCAACTCAAATGCATCCACCAACAAGAACACTTACGTCTAGCTTTGGGAAATCTGTTATGATCTGAGTGAGTCTGTCATGGTAATTTTGTTGTGTGTATTTTACTTTCCTCATATAGAAGTGACGAATGCGATGGATTTGGTAATGTTTATGAATGACTGTAGGAGTCTTTCGCTGTGTCTTAGACAGAGTCAGATCTATGAAGTCCTACAGCAGGACAAAGAACAGTGATTAGCACAGACTCAAGCTACTGCAGAGCAGTATACATATTTTCAGATAAGGAAGACAGCACTTGATATTTTAAAAAAGTAATAGATATTTTTTAAAATAATAGAACAAGAAAACGCCAGGAAATTGAAATCAGAAATGCTAGGAATTGAAGCCTTCATCATGCAGGTATACTTAAAATCCACCTGGATGGAAAGAGCAATGCCTGGAACAAAGAAAATAGTTGGTGCTCTCTTCTGCCATTGCAAAGGAAACAGAATGGGGAACAGAGAAGAGCTTGTGCTTAAGGCTCTCAACAGTGAACAAAGCAGTTTAGGACTGCACCACAACACACTACCCATTGAGTGGGATGGGCCAGCACACCAGGACCCCTCTTTTTAGAGAGATTCAGGAAGAGCTTGCACCTTCTTAGCAGGACCTCCATTTTACTTTGAGAAGAGATATGCTGGTACAGACACTAATAGCCCCATCCTATGTATGCCTACTCATAAGTAAGGCAACTTATAATCAGTGCAGCTTACTCCCAGGTAAAACTGGATAGGATTACAGCCTAAGCCAGTGTGCAGGTTAACCCATCTCCCAGTGTTGCAACAATACATCTGGTGGCGTCACATGAAAGAGCTGTCTCTGGGGTGGCACCCAGGCTTATGTTGCCCCCTCGAAGGAGACAAGGTTGGCACCCACTCTAATTCCAATTCTGTGCCAGCTGAAAACCTTCTTACATCAGCTGGCCTTCCCCCTCTTGATCACAGCACTAGTTTGGTGTCTCACTCTGCGGCTTCACAGCTGCCTCAGGTATTATTGATTTATTGGTTTTTGGTGGCGTTTTCAATTATGATAATGTTGTTTTTAATTATGCACAGTTAATTGAGTTCTGTGACTCCATAACAGGAAGAGCAGCACATTTATTAGTAGGGCCAACGGAGGGTGCATCACCACGCCCTGCAGCAGGGAGTTCCGCAGGCACTCAGCTTTGGCGGCTGTCCCCTGGCTCTGATGTCGTGTGAGCGGGAAGAGCCTCCCTCTCTCCACAGCACGCCCTGCGGCAGGGAGTTCCGCAGACACTCAAGCAGGGGAGGGGTGAAGAGTCCCAGCAGGCACATGCGTGTCACGTGTCTCCGGCCCAACAGGAGCCGGCCTCAGAACCGTTGCCACGGCGACGGGGCTGCGAGACCCGGCGGGGCGGGCGCGACGTACCTTGGCGGAAGGCACCACGGTGATCTTCTTGAAGTTGTAGAGCGCCATGGCGGCGGCGTGCTCGCCCGGCTCACTGCCGAAAGCGGAAAGGAACGAGCGGCTGCGGGGACGGACTTCCGGTGGCTCCACTCTCGCGAGAAGAGAGGCTGCTCTCGCGAGACGAAGGACGCGCCTAACGAGACTGGGCTGCGGAGACCCAAGAGACGGCGCGGGGTCGGTACTGGAAGGCGCATCTCTCGGGGTGGCTGTCGCTCCGAATCCGTTCCCTTCCCCTCTGCGCCCAGGGAAGGCCGCTGCCTGCAGGGGGCTGGGTGTGACGTCACTGAGCACAGCACGACGTCATTGAGCAGGGAGTGGCGTCATCTAGCCAGGGAGTGACTTCATAAAGTGACGTCATTGAGCAGGGACTGGCATCACCAAGCAGAAAGTGATGTCACCAAGCAGGGAGTGACCTCATCAAACATAAAGCGCCTCCCTCTCTCCACACCAAGTCCTGTGGCAGGGAGTTCCACAGATGCTCAGCGTTGGCAGCTGTCTCCTGGCTCTGGTGTTGTGAGAGTGGGATGAGCCTCCCTCTCTCCACACCACGTCCTGTGGCAGGGAGTTCCACAGACACTCCGCTTTGGCGGCTGCCCCCTGGTTCTGGTTTTGTGAGAGGGGCAGGAGCCATCATCAAGCAGGGAGTGCCGTCATCAGGCAGAAAGTGACGTCACTGAACAGGAAGTGACATCATTGAGCAGAAAGCGATGTCATTACGCAGGGAGTTACATCAGCAAGCAGGGAGTGGCGTCTTTAAGCAGCCGACTGCCAGAAATGAGCACTTTGTTCTCAAATAGAAACTCATCAGCTGCAAATGATGGAAGAGAAAATGTGCAAATCTTGTTCATATTTCCAGGACATGAGAGAGCCCAACTATCAAGCTGGGAGAGCCCAAGTATAGGGGGCTGGAGAAATTGCTTCTGGGGGCCACATTCAGCCTGTGGGCCTTGCATTTGACATCCCTGCTCTAAGCACTAAATCACATGGATTCCTTCTGCATTTCAGAGGAGCAATGTAAGGAAGTTGTAAGAGGCCATCACACTGGTCTATCTCATGACCAGGCTGGTTTTTAGCTTGCAGCAACTTTAACCCTTCTTGCTGCTCCGATCTGTCATTTAAAACAAACTCCAAACTGCAGATGTGAACTTGTTTTGTGTCTGTTGAACTCTCCTACTTCCATAGACAGATGGAAGCTGGTCAGTTATAGCATAGCGCAGTGGTTCTCACACATTTAGCACCGGGGCCCACTTTTTAGAATGAGAATCTGTCAGGACCCACCAGAAATGATGTCATAACCAGAAGTGACATCATCAAGCAGGAAAATTTTTGACAGTCCTAGGCTGCAATCCTACTCACACTTACCCAGGAGTAAGACCCATTTACTATCATTGTTAAAAGAATATACGTAGCTTGTTCAAAGTACAGTTCTGTAACATTTCCCCAAATGCAGTCACATACCATGGTAGCATCAAGTCCAATATATTAAAAATAAAATATTTAAATGAATGGGGAGCCACCTGAAATTGGCTTGCGACCCACCTAGTGGGTCCTGACCCACAGTTTGAGAAACACTGGTATAGCAAATACGGTGCCCTTGTGATTGGATTCAGACACAGTGCAAAACCACAGTTTGTTAAGTCAAACCATAATTTTGTGTTATGGCTTAATCCGGCCCTGCTCACGAACTGTGCTTTGTCTGGAACCATGTTTGTGCTAATGGTGGCTTTACATGATTATGTCTGCTTTCACAGATAATTGACAAGCCCTTCTTAGAGCCACTTTAAGATGCTGCACTATGAAGTCTGCAGTGAACTCATGAAGTCCTGAAAAGATCAAAAACAAAAACAAGCACCTTAAAACCATGGTTTGCCTCTTGTAAGTCTGGCAGTCCACCCATGGGGTAAGTTCTTAATGACAGCATAAAACATAGCTTTTCTTTATGTCTGAATGCCCAGCCTATTTGTATTGTACATGTAGTGGCCTGGGGAAAAGCACATTAGCATGTGCAGAGTGTCCTTTTAGGCCTGCAACATCACAGCCAGCTATCAAACTCCTAATAGTCAAAGGCAGAGGCTTTCACCCAAGGCCCTCTTTTCATTTGCTAGTCATTATTGATGTCACAAGGCATACAGGAAGGAAAAAAAAAACCCTTTAAAAATACAGTATATGCTTCCTCACTTTCCCTGGCTCCTTTCTTCTAGGCTACTCAGAGCAAATTATAATATTGGCAACTGTCAGCATATCTGAATAGCATTTTATTCCAATCAGTCAAGCAATCAACCAATTCTTTTTCACTGTTTAATTTTCGTAATGAATAAAAGAACAAGATGTATCACAAACAGACTGATAAAGCCACAAGCTCTATTGTCCTTGAGAGTCTATTTACAGTGGCCTTATCTTTGAGGATGAATGGCTTTATAAGGACTTTAATTCATCCATGTCTGCTTTGTTAAAGATGGACAAAGATTCAAACATCCAATGAGATGCAGTTGAGGATGTGTGTGCATGAAGAGACTGTGTGCAAGATAACAGTGTTATGTTATGAAAACAAAGGGAGCTTGATGGTATGTGACAGATCAATAAAAAATGGTTCTCATGTGAGGGAACCCCTAGAATTTCGAGTGTTTGAACCCATTCAGAGCCCTGTTTGGGCCTTGCTGTGAGCATAAGCGGGGTGCTTGGCCAAAGTAGACCCTATATTCAGCTGCTTGGGTCAGCAAGATGCCCCTTGAATGCCTTTTGTGTCCACAGGAGAAAGGGTGTTGCTGACCAAGCTTTGACCGAAAGAAGTTGTTTTGCAGAACTTCTGCAGTTAAAAAGAAAACAGGAAACTGCTAGCTTAACTGCAACAGACAGGTGGTTAGGAGAGAAAAGAGACTTTTGCAAGCCTGCTATTAGCCAATGCAGGGAGGGGGAGATGGAACCTTTTGCAACTAGAAAGATTTCACATATTTAAAGTGCCATATTTAGCCAAACATGCTGAGCAGAAATTGAGTAGTGGAATATGTGGGCAGAGACAAGCTTCATGTGATATGCTGTTTGCCAATCAAGAATGTATCCAATGCTTTGCAATTTGCATTTTGCTAATCAGAAGTCTAGCCAATGCTTTACAATGAAGATTTGTTCTGTATATCAACCCAAAAGCCCCGAGAAACCAGGTGTCACAGACTTTGGAAGCTATTCCTCTGTGACCAGCAGCTGGCTGAGAATAAAACTTGTTTTCCTTGAAATCTCCTTGGTGTCCGCCTGCATCCTTGCCTGAACCCTCAACACTCAAACCCTCAAAGCACTAGTGTTGCTGATTGAGACATGGATGTGTCCAGGGTTTCATATGCTTTAACCTAAACCAACTCCAGCAAGTCACTTCCCACTGAATAAATTTATGGGGAGGAATGTCATCCACTCCTGGCAAGTTGGCTAGGAGAGAGGTGTTTGTTGGTGGCACAAGAATTGGCCAAAGAAGACTCTTTCAGTGCAATCCTAACCTGTGCTGGCACAGCAATGCTGCATAATGTCCGGTTAGAAGCAGACTGGACATCACCAAGGGGATATTTTTCCCCCTTACCACATGTAACACCCCAGCCTGCCCTATGGAACTACTTGGAACTAGCTATTAGCTGGTACACATCCAAGAAGCCCATGTAGGGCTGCCAGGCCCAGGAGCGGGGGTTAGGATACACTACCGCCACTGATCCCACCCCCCCCAGGGCAGATCTGACTCCTTTTTCACCCAGAAATGCCCCCTCCCTGCCTCATAAACTCCCGCCACTGTCTACCACCACCACCACACCACCCATGTCGCTGTATTGGAATCATGGAACATCTGGTGAGGAGCCAGAATGTAGTGTCAGCAGTGGCCCCTTTAAGGGCAAGGCCTGGGCAGCCAGCAGATGTGTGCTGCACAGCTGCAGCCACTTGAAGGCAATGGGGCCCTCAGGCATAAAAACACCTGATGAAGGGAGAGTTTGGTGTGAGTAGCAGAAGGAGGGAAGCTTGAGGAACTGGACTGATTGGTGAATGGACTTTGGAGACACTGAGATTGGTGTTTGGCTGCCTTGCCCAAGACCTGCTGAGGACCAAGGGGCTGCAGTTGTGGCAGGAGAGAGGACCTCTGCAGGTGGAACAG
Organism: Tiliqua scincoides; assembly: GCF_035046505.1. Taxonomy (NCBI): domain Eukaryota; kingdom Metazoa; phylum Chordata; class Lepidosauria; order Squamata; family Scincidae; genus Tiliqua; species Tiliqua scincoides. The sequence goes on along the minus strand of NC_089825.1, from coordinate 11,426,313 downwards.
GCTAGCTACCCTGGTTGTGGGGTCCAGCAGTGCTGCAGGGCAGAACTACAGTCATTCTTGGAGAAAGAAGAGGAGCTAATTAGCTGAAAGTGGGCATAATTCTCCAGGTGGAGCTTGGACTGGGAATCTGGCAAAACAGCTGCCTAGTGCCCACTTACCTGTGCTGGCTGGCACAGGGACTGGATCTGTTGCTGACAGGCTGGTGCACATCTTTGTGATGGGAAAAAATGATTATATAACATCACCAGAGATTAGTACAGCCAAGAAGCTTTAGGGTTGTTGTTTTTTTTTAATGTTTGTTATATTTTGTGCCTTTGTGAGAGTAAAACCAGAGTGTTAAATGAAAAACTCTTGGGTTTGTTGGAATGGCATTGAATAAAAGTAAAGAACCAGTATAGAGTATCATAGTGAGACTGGAGAAGATAATTTAAATACACAGTTGGCCATGATGCCTTGGGGCAGCTATTATCTCTCTCTTTCATCTGACCCACATCACAGGTTTGATGTGAGTATAAAATGTAAGGAGGAGAGAGCAATACATGCTGAGCTCTGCAGAGACATGGCAGTGCAAAAATCTTTTTGAAAAAGAAGAAGAAGAAAGCAACATACTGCTGTGAAAGGAACAAACACATAGTCATTATTGTTTCTACCAGCTCAAACTGATCACCATGACATGAAAAGGAGTAGACAGAAACTATGTGGCCCTAATGCCAAAAAAGCAGCAGGACAGAAACCCAGCCTGGCTCCCTGCCTGCCAACCTTCCTTAATGCTTTAATGATCTCCCCACCCTAGCCCTGTTATCAGTACAGACCTCACTGAAAGGTGAAGGACTGGCTTTGACCAGAGAAGCAGGATTTTGACCCACATACATTATTGACCAGCACTCTCAATGAAGGCTGAATTCTGCATGAAAACTGGAGTTAAGGGGTTGCACCACCTCACAGCAATAACTCCAGTCTACCTATCAGTCTCATGCATTGCTTATTTCCAAGGAACCATGTTACACCCACTGGTCCTCATAGTAGCATCATTTCAACCTTGCAGGGTTACTGTGAGTATAAAAGGGGTAAATCTACCTCAGCCCTGAGCTCCTTGGAAAATGTGTTGACTAGGCACACCGTAAATACATTTCCTATACCTACACAGAAGACTCCCCTAATGAGGACAGCATCTGTACCAGATGATCTATCAGTACTCTTCTTAATGTAAGGGTCATGTACTCTGTCTATGCAAACTAGCCATTAGTAAAGCTTGCTTCCTGGTCTAATGACCCATCAGGGTACTACATCTTGGTTGGATTGCCACCTTTTGCTGCCTTGCTTCTGTTTCTTTAACTGCAGGATGTCATAAAGACATTATGTTTGGCATTAATAGCCCATTTTTGCCCAGCCTACAGGTGTACACATTTGGTCCTTGTTGTGTATATGCAACATTGGGCAGAAATGGCTTAAGTAGGTGAAACTTCACATCACTTTATAACCAAGGCAGGAAAAACACCACTTGCCTAATTTGAATATGTTAGGCTGATACCTAAGTTCCTCTGTCTGTTTTTTCCTGGGGGGAACCATCATCCATCCCTCTTTTTAAGGGTTCTGTGATCCTCCAAGTATAGCCTCTGCCTTTTATGCTGATTGAGGTCAACTGGCTTCCATGACCTCAATCAGTTTCCTCTTAACTTGGGCAATTGCTTTCTACAAAAAGAAGGAGCTGCTGGGGAGCCATTGTCCTCCACTTGTCTGAGTCTCTTTTTAAATCCTTCACAAGGTTTTTTTTGGCTTGCCTTCTGGTTAACCTCTTATGTGGCATGCTTGAAGTTTCTCAAGTGAAAGACATTCTCAAAATAACACTGCCAGAGACTAAAAATTTACGCTGGTACTGGACAATAGGACTGCATAGAATTGGGATGTTCCAAGATATAGACACATAAGTAACTCACAAAAAAAAGGCATGCTTACAGTTGGAGCTGCAAAGTATAAGTAATTAGTCAGTTAAAATACTTATGTTCTATCAAAAAGGTGCCCCCTATGAACTGGTCAGCGAATGCATTTGCACAGACACACAGAAGTAACTAGGAAGCTGCGTCTTAAAAGAGGCATTCCTGTTTGTCTCAGACAAGGCATAATCTAAAAACAAATGTGCTTCTTGTTTCAGAATTCTTGTTTCACTTATGTGCATGTGTCATTGACTGATGAATTTGATGAGCACATCAAAAATTTGAAGAGCTGGGACAGTAAGAACTTCCTGAGAGAGGAATTCCAAAGCACATGAACTAGATGTATATAATAGCAGTGGGTGGGGCTATAAATGTTGACCTCCAGGAGGAGTTTTGGCCCAATCCTATGCTGGCTAGGTGCCAGCGTGTCCCAGCGGCGGAGACTGCTTTACACCAACACGTGCTTCTGGGCCACCAGCTGGCAATAGTGGCCTCCCATGTGCTGGAGGATAGCCCAAAACATGCCAGAATAGGTAAGGCCACTCAGTGGGTAAAAAGGGCAGGGAAGAGGGTGGAACAGGGAGGGGTGGGTGGAATGGGTGGGGACAGGGAGGAGGGCAGATCAGGCCCAGGATGGGGCAGGTTCAGTGGCAGCAGCGCATGCTGGATCCTGATCTTCCTTCCTGGCCCTGATCTGCCTTCATGGATAAACTCGGACTTTCACCAGTGATCAAGATGGTGCAGGCTTGAGTTGACCAATAGCAGCTGCTAAGGCTTACCCTGCTGGTGACCTCCACCAGCCAAAACTCTCCTGCGAGATACAGCGGAGACCACACCACTGCCACTGCATCGCCACCCAAGGCTTTAGTTAGGATTGGGCTGTTTGTTGCTTACTCCTATGCACTGTAAACTCAGAAGTAAGTTTCATTGTGTTCAGTGTGGCTCCTTCCCAGGAAAGTGCATGTTGGTTTGCAGCCTTAGTTAACCCATTTCTACCCAGCCCACTGGTGTACACATTTGATCCCTGTTGCATATATGCAATGTTGAGCAGAAATGGCTTAAAGGCTTGTGGAGCATTCCTATAATTACTAAACCTCCTTCTTGTTTCAACCTTAGTAGCAATGGCTGCTGTTCTTTCTTTCTCCTAATAAAGTTATTTTTTTAAAAGTCAGTTTTGCTTAATCCCTGAGCTCTGTTAACAGGAGCTACCACAACAAAGGCCCTATGTGCTTGCCAACCAAATCTCAAAACAAGCATAGGACAAACATACAAGGCTGCCTTACACTGAATCAGATCTTTGGTCCATCAGGATCAATGTTGTTTGTCTGCATTGACTGTAGAATTGTAGCTAATGACAGCTTACATGAAAATCCCTGCTAGAGCAGGCCAAATGTCCATCTAGTCCAGCATTCTGTTTCCCACTCTCAGGAAACAAGTCTTTCCCAGAGCTACCTGGAGATGTCAGATATTGAGCCTGGGATATTTTGCATGTAAAGTATAGTTTTTTCTGCACATCACGCAAAGGAGGTTTTGCTATCTATGGTAAATAGAGGTGCTCTTTGAATATATGCTCTCTCTCTGTAGGGCAATCATTTTAAAATCATCAACTGTGTGCCTGCATCAGTATATATGGGATTACGGTTCCTAAGTTATTAATAATGAGGTTCTTTCATTTGCAATTATCACTACAAAAGGCATTTATCTTAATGAGTCAAAGAGCCTTAGAGTGAAACTCAATGGATGGCAATGCATTAGAATTTCACTTATGGCAGCCTGACCACTCTCAGTAATGCAGGCATAATGCATGTCACTAATGGTTTTGCTGCAGTTACTTCCTTCACTCCTCCAAAAACAGCTTAGCACTTTGTCAAATATAAAGACAGATTGTACTAGAAACCTGCTGATTTCAGAGATGCCCTTACCACAAGGCAAGCCTAGGCAGCTATCTAGAGCAGTACTTTTGATAGAGAAGTCATAGAGTTGGAGGCCATATCATCCAATCCTGTGCTAATAGCAGGAAAATCTCTCTAGAGCAGTGGTCTCCAAACTGGAGACAGTTACGCACCATGAAAGGCTTCCCCGGCATGAATGGCACTTACTGTTCCACTGGGAAGCCAATGTTCCATGCTGCTAATCTCCCTGAAACTGCACCCCAGCCAGGCACATCTGCCCAGAAATCTGGGCACGACAGCTACTGAGGCAAAGGAACTTGGAAGCGACTGGCCGGGATGCAGTTTTGGGGAGATCACCCATGCGGAACAGTGGCTCCATGGCAGAACAGTAAGCGCTGTTCATCCAGGGTATGGATCCAGCAGTGTGCCAGATCTGACCCCCTGGCTGGGATATGGAGAGCCCTGAGCAGGGCAATCCAACTTTGTGCAGCTGGGGGGGGGGTGTTGTGTTGCATTACCCTTGCATGACTCCTGGCTGTTCCAACCTGGAAGTAATTGGCCATGATGTGATGATGGGCAGCAGGCGGGCCGGTACCAGACTGGGGATACACACAGACCAGCCTCCAGTACTTAGGTTGGATCCTAACTCCACTTATGAGCAGCCCAGCATTACACTGGGCTGCTTAGATCTGCACCAGTGATTTCGCTGGCGCAGATCTAAGTAGCCCCATTATGGTGGCTGGGGCATTACTCTGAGTTGTGTTCCTTAGTTCCTAACCTACACTGATATGGTGCAGGCCATTTGGCCTGCCTATTCCAGCACAAGTTAGGCTTGGGCTGTTAGGGCGCAATCCAAAGCACCCCTTTGACCAGCACAAGTCCCTTGCACCAGTCAAAGAGTGTCACAAAAGTGCTGTAAAGCACTTTCATGCCACTCTTGGGATAAATAGGCCAGTGCACACAGACATGTGCCAGCCTCCCTGCTCAGATGCAAGCCCTGGAGCCCAGTAAGGTAGCTATTGTTTGCATATGCACGCACACCCCAACAGGCACACACATGAGGGACCTTAGAGCCCAATCCTATGCATGCCTACTCAGAAGTAAGTCCCATTATAGTCAATGGGACTTACTCCCAGGAAAGTGGATAAGATTGTAGCCTTACAATCCAGTTACAAAATGAGTATATCATAAAAGTTTCAGTTTCATCCTGTTCACCAAATGCTTACCCAGACGCAGCCTCAGTCTGAGGCAAAGGAGGAAGGCTCATAGCCAGGGAGACAGACCAGGGACAGACTGCACTTGCTCCCAGTGTGGAAGGGATTGTCACTCCCGAATCGGCCTTTTCAGCCACACTAGACGCTGTGCCAGAACCACCATTCAGAGCGCGATACCATAGTCTTTCAAGACTGAAGGTTGCCAACAACATAACCCAGACACAAAGGTCTCAGGATTGCTTCAAAATCCACACACAACTGAAAGATCTGCTTGGTTCAGTGAGTGCCTCCAGAATGAGCTCCATAATTCACAGAACAAATATGCCTCTGATAAAACACAAACAGCTGGGAGAAGATTACATTTCTAAATGGAGAATTATACATTTGGAGGAGTTTTAAAATTATTATTACCATTATTTTTATCATCATCATCAATGGTCTGGACAAGGCAGAATTATAATATCTTTCAAAAAGAAACAGAAAAATGCTGTGATTAACCAGATCAATACACAAAGACGTACACTCTCCAGAACCTTCTAGTAGCAACCATCTTTCTAAGAATTGCAGCTGGCGTGGGTTGTTATGGAGATTTGTTATGTTGTCAAGAATCTGCAGGTGGTGCTTTTGAGTCATGGGTTGTTTCCTGTTGCAAAATATGATTCCTGCATTAAACGTAATAGCACTGTACAAGGCACTTTATTCAATGCTGTCTGAGTCATGTTCAAAGGTCCACATTTCCAAGTGAAGGGTTAGTTTGCACATCAAACAGTGATGCTTTTCCTGGACTGTCTTCTTTTAAACTGCAAGTGATATTGGGAAATTGCATAATAATAATAATAACAATAATAATAATAACAACTTTATTTTTACCCCACCTTTCTCCCCGAAGGGACTCAAGGCAGCTTACAACAGGTTAAAACAGATTAAAAACAATTTAAAAACATATAAAAGCATATTAACACATATCATAAAAACAGTAGTCAGATATAAAGTAGTAAAAAGGTAAAAAGAGCAGCAAGTCATAAAAGAATCAGGCCTTTAAAAAATTAAAAGATGTTGAAAAGATGTTAAAAAGGCCAAGAACTCAGAAGGGTTGTTTAAACAGAAGGGTCTTCAGGCCTCACGAAAAGCTTCAAGAGAGGGAGCCATTCTTAAGTCAAGGGGAAGGGAATTCCATAGGTTACAAAATACATACATACAAATGCATACAAAATACAATCCTCACAAAAAATAAAAATTGAATGCATATAGAGAACTAACATGTCAAAGGGGTCAGCCAGGCCAGCTTTCTCCAGTATCAGACAGGGGCCTATCCCAACCATACTTGCATAGGGGATGCCCCCTCCCCATTGCTGGATCCCTATGGTAACTTGAAGAAAAGGTACTTCTGACATACTCTGAGTGCTTTATTATCACTCCTCTCTCTCACTCTCTCTCTCTATAGAGAGGATGTGCATATGCGTATACACAGACACCTACCAGTATATACGGAGCAGTTCATTTATGTTTAGAAGCATAAGTACTAAATGCACCATTATTATTATTTCTTGTTCATGTGACAAAGTCCTCCCCCTAAAATGTACTTTGCTCCTTCTGTGCCCCTCCTCATACTTACTACACATTTGTTTTCCCATTGAGCTGTAGCCCTTCTGTCTATAGCCCTGATCTTGTCTGATCTTGGAAGCTAAGCAGGGTCAGGCCTGGTTAGTACCTCGATGGGAGACCACCTGGGAATACTGGGTGCTGTAGGCTTATACCATAGTCTTTCGAGACTGAAGGTGGCCAACCATTCTATAGCCCCTTCCTTACCAGGCAGCAGGATAGGAGGACTGCACTGTCACCGAGAAAAGGAAAAGCACATTTTTGGTGTGCAGCTCTGCCACCCTTCCAAAACAAGGTAGTACCTAGCCTAGATTACGATTGTGTGTTGAAGTCTGCTCAGAAAACTTTGCCCTGACTTAGAAGAACCTGTCATTTCAGGAAGCAAGGTACTGTCCTTCTGCTATATTCATTTTCTTCTGCAGCAGTCTTTTCAAATGAAGAGTCAGTTTTTACCAAAGTCGCTATGACTCTACCATCTGCAGCCTGAAGTACTACAGTCTATTCTTACCATCTCATTCCCACCCCAGCTTTCATTTTGTGTAGACCAGGCTTTGATCTCAGTCTTGCTTTGCTATAAGACAAGGTGCTCTCACACCCATCATTGAAGACAGGGACTTCACACAATGAAAACACAACACAGCCTTAGACTCCTGCAGAACTCTTACCAAACCAATGTTGTTTTATGGGCAATGAGCTGTATAATCAGCTGTACTCTCAGCCCTCCTAAGTCTTGCAAATGTGCATAAATTCAGCTACTTAAGTCCTTGACATTTTGGTGAGATGCAAGTATAAATCCTAGAAACACAGGAGTGGATCAATGAAGGACCATGGCATGGTTGACAGGTACAGATTAATGCATCAATATGTATCCCTGTCGGATTTTAAAAATGCAAGTAAATGATAAATAGCAAGCACTGTTCTCCATTATATACCCACTATAAACCTATTATATCAACAACAGGTCTTGCTGGATGGGTGTAATAGAAGACTGCCGTTTGTTTGTTTGGAGTGTTTCTGTTGTTCAGATTGTGATTGTGCCAAGGATTTTCATAAGATTACAAGAGGCTGTGTGACATCTTTAGCAGCAGGTGAATTACTCATTTCCTTGTTTCCTGCTACAATTTTCACGTAAATGGAAAAAGTTGGTCAAGGTTTAGTATAGCATTAAATCTTCTCTCACATCCAAATGTAGCTATTTAAAGCAAGCAAAACAGCAGAATTAACCATCTTTCCCTTGACATGTACGTGGAGTGATACAAGCTGACCAGTCAACCAAACATCTCCCTCATGGACTCACAGCCCAATCCAATTGAGGACGGGTCTGTTGCGCGGAGCCCATTACAGCAGCAGAAGTGACTTGTGCTTTCCTAACATGGCTGCCAACACCTGCCATTTTGCATGTGCTGCTGCAAGATGCAGCAGTGCCACAACTGTGCCGCTGAACTCCACTGCCGGACTCTGCTGTGCCCACCAGATCAGGCGAGGCAGCAGCAGTAGGGGCAGGAGAGGGCAGGGAGTTGGCTAAACCAGGCAGAGAGCGGGGAGGAATGGGGCAGGGAGGCACCAGGAGGGAGTGAATCCAGTGGCAATGGTGCACATCAGATCCTATCCCCTCCATTCAGAGGCTTCCTGTCCTTTTCTTCTCCTTGGACTTGCACCAGCTAAAGAGTTGGCACAGGTCAGAGAAGAGCCATCAGCAAGCAGGAGGTTTATGGAGGGGTAAGGGGAAATAATTCTGCTTTCCTTGCCCAAGCCCCCCTCCCACACCTCAATACAGCACAAACCTTTAGAGGAGGAGGAGCCAACAGTGGATGAACAGACATGTCTCTAGGGGCTCCTGAGAGACAGTCTGTTCCCCCCCCCCCAAAAAAAAACTGCAGGTCTGAAGAGGATCTGAAGATCTTTATCAGGAGAGATAAGATCTTTCCACGGTGCAAGTACCAGAGACTTTGAAAGCCCAACTGGGGGGGGGGGTTCTTCTCAGAAAACTAATTGTCAGGGACAGTACTGGGGGAGGTGCAGTGTCTACAATCAAGCTGCTGGCTCTGTGCTAAGATACCATATGGAAGAAAAAGTATGAAGCGTAACGTTTAAGTTGGAAATTTAAGATAAGTATGTATTAATATTGTCCCCAGCTTTGATTGACTGATTTGGCTAAAAGCCCTGGATACACTGAAGGTGTTAATGAGAAACTTTTTAAGGATGTTGAAAGTGCTCTTTATAGTGGAATAAATCAGTTGTGGATTATAACTATAAATATAATTTGGTGTGTGGACTAAAATCCAGAATTACTTGTGGACATAATTTTTATTAGACTTGAAAGAGTTTTGTCTTCTTGAGACTGTTTCTTTCATTTTGTTTTTCTCCATTAACCACACTGTTATCTGTAAGAAAAATTCAAAGAATGCCTGACTGAAAAAACATGTGGTGGAAGTAAGGAGAATAATACGCTGTAGACATCTTGTGGATTAGAGAGAAATTGCAAGATAGAGCCTGTTTCAGATATTTGGACTCAAATGATCCTTAAAAATTTGGAAAAATTGCTCATAGTGAGAAAACAGCAGTTGAGTTGATCCTTGCAGATTCAGGCCAGTTTAAAGACTCTCTCTCAACAGATAGATGTATGCAAGGAGCAATTGGAAGATGTGAAGAAACAAGTAGAAGATACACAGAAGGAGAAAGTGGAAAAGATGATGGTGAGGGATGAAATCATCATCAGAAGAGTGGATACAGAAATGAGAAGAGTGAAAAATCAGGATCTAGAGGGGACGCTGATGGAGATTGAAATAGAGAAGATGGACAGAGTAACATGGGTGCACAAAATACAAAATTTGTTGGAACAAGAAGAAGAAAACATATCCCAGTTAATTGGAAGAATGAACATACCTTACACAAGAAAGTGTGGGTTTATTGGATTCTGTTATGGAGATAAATTATTAAAGATATTACAGGAGAAAAAATGGAAAGAAAGAAAAAGAAACCTGAAGGTTAACCTGAGGGTTAAAGAAAATTGGAGGACTTTATTTAGTTAATAACTGTTTAAAATTGACTTAAAAAACAAATATATACAAAATTGATATATATGAATTAGAATGAATTAGAAAAAATAGCTGGAAATGTTAGTGCCTGGATGAATTGTTTTATAGGTGGTTATTATGTTAAAGAAAAAAATGTAATCAGATTGGAGAATTAGATTGGAGAATAGTAAAGAACATATTAGGGATTGTTGGTTTTATTATAAATTGGAAATTAGATTATTATTATTTGATATTAATGAGTAATTGAACTAGTTGAGATGATAAAAAGTGAATATTTAGAAAATATATTATAGGGAATTAGGAAAAATCTATTATACTTGATATAAGAAATGCATAAATGAGTAAAAGAATTAGAAGTAGATGGTAGAATTGTTTTATATGTTATATTTTGGTAATTAGATTATTTTGTTTTAATGTTAATGAGTAATTAATTTTATTTATATCCCGCCCTTCTCCCTAAAGGGACCCAGGGCGGCTAGGCTAAGATAGATATTTATTGTTACAGTCAAAGACAGCAAAATTGAAGTAAGTTTATGTTTGATAGAAAGTGAAAATTTAGAAAATATAGTACAGGGCATTAGGGAAAATTTAGTATATAATATATAAATAAATGGATAAACTAATAAGAGGCAGAAGTAGATGAGTAGTAGATTAGGAGATATAGTATGATTAATGAGTAATGGTATATGGTATTTAGCACTCCTAAATGTAAGTTATATGTTTGTATGTCTGTGTGTGTTAATTAAAAATAAATTAAATAAATAAATACAGCACAAACCTTTTATGGTATGGCTGCATTGGCAGGGGAGGGGGAAGGATAGGATTGGGATCTTAGTCACCCAAGACACTCAGGGCACAATCCTAACCAACTTTCCAGCACCAAGGTAAAGGCAATGCAGCTCCAAGGTAAGGGAACAAATATTTCCTTACCTTAAAGAGGTCTCCATGACTGCCCCCCCCCCAACTGCAGGATGCAGCACATGCCCCATTGGCACAGCTATGTCAGAGCTGGAAAGCTGGTTAGGATTTGGGCCTCAGTCATTCAAGATCACCACACAGGCACATTCACAACATGATCCAAGGATGCTACAGCAGCCCAACCTCCTACTGGAGTCACAGTGGCATCAGCAGTAAAGGGGCAAAAGCAAAGAACTGTTTGGGAATCCTGCAGCTAGGTTTAAAGTCCTGTCATCCCATGCATTTAAACACATTCATCCAAGGAATACCTTTTGAGCAGATCAGAGCGCAGGTAGAAAAATAGCTCCCTTGGAAGATGGCAGCCATGTGAGACAAACGCACAAGCCCCTGCATGGCAAGGGTTTGAGTCCCTGTGGTAGCATCTGTCAGCTGGAAGGAATGCTTTTACCAAGGGAGAGACTGGGATGAGTCAGAAGGGAGCCTCAATAGCAGTAAGGCTGAGCAGAGTGCTGGTGGCTCAGTGCGCAAAGGCACACTGTTGGGTGAGCAGTAGCAATGGTTGGAGCTTTTGGCATTCACCGCAAAGGAGCTGACGTTCCCAGCTTTGAGCTTTTGCTAAAGGAAAGAATGGTTTGGTCAACACCGTTGATAGCAGAGGGGATAATTTTGAGGGGTCAGGAAGCAGGTGGAAAAGACATAAAATAAGAGATGCAGCATCACACTGGCCGTCCAGGAACCTTTGGAGAGGCAGGGAGGCTGTGCACTGCCTCCACGGCCCTCTGAATGCTTTCTGAGGCCTCCAGAAGACTGAAAATTGCTTCATCCATTTTCCTGCTATCCAAAAGCCCCTGGACAACAGTGGGGCAAGGCAGTGAGGGAGGTGAGGAAGATGGCGCTGACTTGGCAGCGGAGGCATGGCACCCTGGAGTATTTGCCTTCCTTGCCCCCCTCTAGAAATGCCACTGCATTGGGGCCTTTTTTGCAGAACAGAACTCCCTCTCCCCCTTTGCTCCCCCATTGTTCCATGCTGCATCTGTCAGCAGGTGGGGTTCTATACTGGGGGGGGTGTCATTGCGATGGTGTATGTAGAGATATACTGCTGTGTAATGATGATAGGGTTGGAACTTAATACTCGGCTGTTATTCCATCTACACTGGCTCCCAGTTTGTTTCTGATCCCCATTCAAAGTGCTGCTCATTGCCTTGAAAGGAGCCGTCCCCAAACTTTTAGCTGCCAGGGCACATCACTTAGTTCTGTTCTCATGCTGGGCCACAACAGATCAATCACAGAAAAGGACATTATTTGTACATAATTCTAAGACTTTTCACAACCAAAGAAAAATATTTGCAACTTGCAGCAGCAGGTTGCCTGCTCTCTCAGCTGGGTTCTCTGAGAGAGTGACAGAGCCCAGCAGTAGTTCAGTCAGCAGGAGGAAGAAAGCCTGAGATGAAAGAGGAGGAGGGGTAGAAGATAATGCTCCTATGTTCATTGAGCCAATCAGAACGTATTAGTGGGCTGGATGTGTCTTGAGGCCACAGTGTGGGGACTCTGCTTTAAAACCTTAAACTATTTGACTCTGGGGTACTTCAACGATTTTCTGCTCCTACATGATTCTGTTGAACCTTTGAGGCAACCAGGGGAGGCTCTACACCCCCATCAGAAAGAGGAGGCAAATAACAGACAAAGGAAACTGTTGGGTCAAAGTTGGGTCAATTTCTGGTTGGGAAACTACCTGGAAACAATGTACACTTTATTATGACACAAAAGTGAGGTATGTAAAGAAAAGCAGTATGTTTGCTCTGGGGTTTCATGGAAAAACTACTGCTTTTGTAGCACAAATTGCTATGTTGGCTATGTTGGCAACCTTCAGTCTCGAAAGACTCTGGTATCGTGCTCTGAATGGTGGTTCTGGAACAGCGTCTAGTGTGGCTGAAAATGCCGATTCGGGAGTGACAATCCCTTCCACACCGGGAGCTAGTGCAGTCTGTCCCTGGTCTGTCTCCCTGGCTATGGGCCTTCCTTCTTTGCCTCTTTGCCTCAGACTGTTGGCCAAGTGTCTCTTCAAACTGGGAAAGGCCATGCTGCACAGCCTGCCTCCAAGTGGGCCGCTCAGAGGCCAGAGTTTCCCACTTGTTGAGGTCCACTCCGAAGGCCTTCAGATCCCTTTTGCAGATGTCCTTGTATCGCAGCTGTGGTCTACCTGTAGGGCGCTTTCCTTGCACGAGTTCACCATAGAGGAGATCCTTTGGGATCCGGCCATCATCCATTCTCACAACATTCTTAGTACCGGGTAGATGGGACTCATCAGCCTAGGAAGGCAGCTCATCTAAGCACAAATTAAAGACTGACAAACATATTGCAGTGTGAGCTTTCATAAGCAAGTTCTGAATCCATCAGGTGTAATGTCTGCAACAGGGAAACTTGGCTATTTTTGTAGGATTTATCCTCATTTCATTGGAGAGCGCCTAATGTCTAATGAATAGGCATCTATTCCCTTCATCTGATCAGCTGTTTCTTTGGTACATAGGCAGGGCATGAAATTGACCCGAAATCAGCCTAGAAGGGGGCTGATTTGGGCCATTCAGAAATCCTGCTAGCTAGCCAGCCACAAAGCATGCTCACAAGCATATGCATTTTAAATCCCTACACTACAAGCCAACCCTGACAGCTCTGATCAGAGCAGGTTCAACTCAATAACTTGCTAATTAAGATGGGTGTGCTTTGCCTGTCACATAGGCAGGTGCTTCAGTGGAATGTCACTTTGAATGCTTTTTAGGGTGTTCCTCTCTTTTGGCAGTGGAAGATAGCAGGCTGAAAGGGAGCCATCAGTGCTGATCAATCTAGGAAGCAAGGAGGACAAAAAAAAAAAAATAGAATCAGCGCCTTCCTCCTCCTCCTTTAGGATTACCAAGTGATGAGACTGACCATTAGGGGATTCCCTGATAGCAGCAAACCCAGACCATTTGCATAATGCTGCAAATAAGCTGACTGTGCCTCCCATTTTGCTCGATTTTAGGGTCCTTCTGGCTCCCGCATGCTGCCAGATGACTGCTGTGTCAGAGAAAAGGGTGGTCAAAGAAATCAAGGGTCAGGAGGAGCTTGGAATCAATATCCTTTTTCTGGCCTTCAGTCCATGAGCTTGACACAGTTTCTTAGCTGATGGAATAATTCCACCTTTATAATGGTCAACCAACCACATTTCTTCCAGAACCAGCAGCTGTGGTTAAGACTTCATCACATATAAAATATTCAGTGTGCATCTGAAGAGTTTTATATCTTGACGCTTTTTTCCTCTTGGTCTGATGGCAACACCTTAAAGATAAATAAAGAAACATTTCTGGGAAGGGAGCCAATACCAGTGGAGGCCAAGGAAGGAAATCAATCTCCAACAATGAAATAAATTACACACTGTTGCTATCTTTCAATATTTGTCTCTGGCTCCAGCTAGCAGTGTTGAGAAAACAGACTGCTTGTTTTCCAAGAGACAAGCAAGATGGAAATGGGACTCTGCTACATGTCAAAAGGGCAGTTGTTGCAGAGAGAAATTACTCATGACCATGAGACAGCATGTGCTAAAAGAAAAGGACAAGATTGGATTCAGGGTGGAATTATGTCTAGGGTAGGAAAGAAGACAAGCTCAGGTCCAGGGAAATAAGAATATACAGAGAAAACAGTGAATCACAGAAAGTTGGTCTCATAACAGGCCAGTCTCCAGGAGGTGGTTGACAAAAGATATAAGACAAGCAGAAGCTAAGGACCAGAATTAGACAAATACCGTTTGGGACATAACCTGTTGGCCAGCCAACCAGCAGCCTAGACCAATTGTTTCTCATTCCCTAGTGTGTCAGTTTCTAGGAAACTGAGTCAACAGAGAGCACTCAAATGACCAGAGACATGCCTCAGTTTAGCTCACCATATCAGCATTCAGTAATGCTTTTGTATGTTGAGCATCATCATAATGAAACATGACATCTTGGAGAGGAATGCTGGCAGCCATTGCAAGCAACCAGTCTCTTTACTATTAAGAATACTTATATGCTGCTTTTCAACAAGAGTAGTCCACAAAATGGTTTACATAATAAAATAAATCAATAACAGTTTCCCTGTCCCCAGAGAGCTCACAAACTTACACAGCTGCACAAGCGCTCACACAGCCGCACCCCCCCCCAAACACACACATACAAAACCACACATGTGATGGTTGTTGGGACAATGTTGTGTAATGCCTAGTTATTATCATTATATTATTATTAATGTGTTGCACTAGTGCAAAGCCTCTTTATGCAAGCGGAAGGATAACTTGGAATACAACTCAAAGTAGTGTCAGTGTCAGTGACACTCACACTGCCTGCAAACTTCTTGGCACAAATTCTGAAGTGAAGAGAGGACTGAGAGGTGGCCTGAGGACACAGGGTCATGCTGGGGGTGAAGAGGAAAGAAAGTCTAGACCCCATCTGCATGTCAAATTCAGGCTCAGAAAGCTCAGGGAGGCTTTCTCTATTCACTTGTCCTACCTCCTGGTTTCCCTCCCCCCCATCTAGAGTGCCACTGGTGGCTTCTTGCCCATCATGATCATCATGTTGGCAACCTTCAGTCTCGAAAGACTATGGTATCGCGCTCTGAAAGGTGGTTCTGGAACAGCGTCTAGTGTGGCTGAAAAGGCCAATTCGGGAGTGACAGTCCCTTCCACACTGGGAGCAAGTGCAGTCTGTCCCTGGTCTGTCTCCCTGGCTAAGGGCCTTCCTTCTTAGCCTCAGACTGTTGGCCGAGTGTCTCTTCAAACTGGGAAAGGCCATGCTGCACAGCCTGCCTCCAAGCGGGCCACTCAGAGGCCAGGGTTTCCCACTTGTTGAGGTCCACTCCTAAGGCCTTCAGATCCCTCTTACAGATGTCCTTGTATCGCAGCTGTGGTCTACCTGTAGGGCGCTTTCCTTGCACGAGTTCTCCATAGAGGAGATCCTTTGGGATCCGGCCATCATCCACTCTCATGACATGACTGAGCCAACGCAGGCGTCTCTGCCCAAAGGCTTCTTGCCCAAAGGCCATCAAAATTATGGTCCATCAATTCCACTGAGTTCTAGAAAGTGTTTGGAAAATGTGCTTTGCAACACAGCAGAAAGAGATAAAGTAAGGTAGAAAGTCTCCATCTTCATGGAGACTCACAGCTGCTACTGTTTGACAACTTTTGCTGCCACACAAGAAGCACACCGAGCATACCAAGCGCCAGCAAAGGCTTCACACACATGAAAGAAAAGAAAAAACTTGAGATTGATCCACTAATTAAAGTACAATAATTTAAATCTGCACTTTTTGGCACACAAACATACTTTAAAAGGGATAAGGGTGCCATCTCAAGCAATTAGCTCATTATTCTCCTGGCAGATTGATGATGACCTTTTATGCGCCATTGCATTATGTAAATTAGTCTTTTCATTAAAAATATAATAATAATCCCTTGAGGAGCTGCAAAAGTTATGTGCTTTCTACCAGCACAGAGAACATCTAACAGTCCTGTCAGATGTGTGCTATGGAGCAAAGCCTTAACAAATGGTTTGCTTGTTCCTCTTGGCCTAGAGCAGTGGCATAGCTACAGGGGGAATGGCGCAGTAAGTACTGAAGGTGCCGTGTAAGCAGCCTCTCCCACCCGCCATCAGAGCCCTTCCGGATAGCAGTGGCAAAGTATGGCTCCGACGGCAAGTGGGAGAGGCTGCTTACACAGCGCATTGTGGCACCTTCAGTACTTACCACGCAGCCACCCCTATAGCTATGCTGCTGCCCTGCAGCAGGCTGTTCAGTGTCTTGAGGATTCAGTGGTACTATTGTCTGAACACCTTTTCTTCCCGCAAGTTTGTCTGCTTATATATGAGGAACTGAGTACATGCCAGGAGAGCATGACCCAGGCCATTCCTGTGGTGCTTGAACTGGACTGATGGCAAGGGGCTCAGGTCCCACAGGCCCTAAGGAAGGCCCCCAAGTCAGAGCAGTCACACACAAAAAGCCCACCCCTGCTGTCCCTGGCTGGCTTAAGAGAAACCTTGCCTTTCTCTCATTTCCTTACAAGGATTTCTTCTCCTTTCTTTCTACCTAGGAAAGGTTTAATTGTGTGAGTGATTGCTGCATACAGAACATGGTATTTTCTTGATTCCCCCTCCCTATTGTAATATCCCCACCATAAAAGTTATTCTATTTAATCCAGGGCTTTTTTTTCTAGTGGAACGCGGGGGGGGGGGGGACGGAGTTCCGGCACCTTTTTGCAGGGGCCCCTCCCCGTCGGAGGCATTCCAGGAGGGGGGGGAGCAAAACAGAGGCAGAGTAGACAGGCACAGGATTGGACTCTAAGGCTGACATCCTATCCACAGTAAGCCCCAATCACTAAAGTGGACTTCTGAGTAGACATGCATAGGATTGGGCTCTTAGGCTACAATCCTAGGCACTTTCCTGGGAGTAAGCTCCATTGACTAGAAGGAGACTTACTTCAGAGTAGACAGTTGCTTAGAGTAATTTTACTACATGGAACTCATGTAAGCCATTTTTCGGAATCCACTCACTGCTTCCTCTCCTCGAAGTAGTGCCACACTACATACTACACGCTACAAGTGCACCTGTCCAGTATTTTTCCCCATGTGTAAAAAAAGTAGCTGGGGGAAGGGGATGTGGAGATTGACAGCCCAGTCCTATGCATGTCTACTCAGAAGTAAGTTCATCTTTAGGGGGGAAACACATAAAAAATATTTTATTTCTCCAATAAATGGTTTAAAAATAAATAAATAGACAAACAAATAAATAAATAAAAGATTAACAAGTTGTGAGTTCCTGCACTTTTTTTTTTTTTTTACAAAAAAAGCACTGATTTAACCTCATCTCCCTCATATTTTTATGCCATTCCACTGAGTTTTGCCATTGGCCATGGCACCTAGTCCCTGCACATGTAATACATTTTCCCGATGTGCACATGCTACATGTGTCTTAAAAGTACACCTGGTAACACTACTCACACTGGGCTGTGTTCATATCATTGCACTTTAAAAACCTATTTTGTTTCACCTTGCTTTGATTTGTCCTTCATTGTCCTTCACTGGCTCTTACGCTGCTGTTTGCATGCCTGCCTGGACGTCCCTTGAGAAATCAAAAGACACAGGAGATATTCCTTTGTCAGACTTATTGCTTGTTCACAACTTGGGATGGTTTGTTGACTTTGGAGAGGGCAATTTTTTTTGACGTGTTTGAATGGAAAAGGTGACACACCCCACTGTACTCCCAGCAGTGAGGAGGCTGCGCTCAGGATGACCAACTGTAAGAACATTCTGCCCCTTGGCATTCTTGCTAGTTCACAGCATAGGAGAGGGGCTGGAGCACTGTGCCTGCTTCCTCTTCCTCAGGGGAGTAATTTTAGACCAGTGTTCTTCAACCTTTGGGTTGTGATCCCAATGGGATTGTGAAGACTCATGGGGGGCAAGGGTCATGGCAATCTTTCAAAGCCTGTGCAAGAGAGGGCTGGGATCCAATCCAATCATGCTACTGCCTTATCAAAACTGAGTTCTCGATATAATCCTGCCTTGCCCTGCAGCTCCTAAGTCCAGTTCTGCTTAGGATTCTACTTTATAGACACAAGAGGCAGCAGGAAATGGGGTTCTTATATTCTTATGGGTAGGTGGGTTGGGTCCCAGGAGCAGGCAGGATCAGTGATGGGTCCCCACTCTTATACGTTATTTATTTATTTATTTATTTATTTATTTATTTATTTATTTATTTATTTATGGGGGGTCATGACAAAAAAATTAAAGAAATTTGAATTGAAGAAAAAATTGAAAAATTGTTTCAGACCAAGTTTAGGCTGAAACTTCTGCCTTCCCAAGAGTTCTCCTAGGTCGTGCAAAACTCAGTTGTGACTCATCCCCTGACACCAGGGGTCCTACTTCAGCTAAACCCCATTCCGTACTTGCTTAGCACACTGGTGCAGCTGGAACAGGACAGTCATTCGGCAAAAGAAGCCACATGCAGCCTAGTTCCATGGAAACTTGGTCAAGCAGCACAAAGCAAAGATTTGGCCTGCTTAGAAAATCCTCCCCCTAATCGAAGAAGAGCTCTTTCATGTAGTGTAAGATCATAATCCCAAATGAGAGTATGAAACTATCTCTAAAATGGTTTGAAGTTTAAATTAACAATGAAAACTCATTAAATAGACTGAATCAAGGAAGGAAAAATAGCATTTTAGAATTTTTTTTTCCTTACCAGTTAGCCAGTGTATCCAACAGAGATGTCTGGTGAAAAACAGCAGACTGGAGTTCAAAGGAAAGGTACAAAATAAGCTTGAGATGTTTCAATATATATTTCAGAAACACAAACCAGCACAGAATGGAAGATCAACTTCAGTGAGAAGGACAATCAATGGGGGACATGACCAGGTCTCAATGCAAGGACATCTAGAAAGGATCATCCCTTTCTAGATGTCCTTAAGAACATAGGAACAGCCCCACTGGATCAGGCCATAGGCCCATCTAGTCCAGCTTCCTGTATCTCACAGCAGCCCACTAAATGCCTCAGGGAGCACACCAGATAACAAGAGATCTGCATCCTGGTGCCCTCCCTTGCATCTGGCATTCTGACATAGCACATTTCTAAAATCAGGAGGTTGCACATATACATCGTGGCTTGTGACCTGTAATGGATTTTTCCTCCAGAAATTGGTCCAATCCCCTTTTAAAGGCATCTAGGCCTGATGCCATCACCACATCCTGTGGCAAGGAGTTCCACAGACCAACCACACGCTGAGTAAAGAAATGTTTTATTTTGTCTATTCTAACTCTCCCAACACTCAGTTTTAGTGGATGTCCCCTGGTTCTGGTGTTAAGTGACAGTCTAAAGAGCATCTCCCTATCCACTCTGTCCTTCCCATGCATAATTTTGTAAGTCTTAATCATGTCCCCCCCTTAGGCGCCTTTTTTCTAGGCTGAAGAGGCCCAAACGCTGTAGCCTTTCCTCATAAGGAAGGTGCCCCAGCCCAGTAATCATCTTAAGCCGCAATCCTAACCAACTTTCTAGCACTGATATAAGGGCAATGCACGTCCGAGGTTAGGGAACAAACATTGCCTTACCTTGAGGAGGCCTCCATGACTGTACCCCGATTGCAGGATGCAGCACATGCCCCATTGGCATTGCTATGCCAGTGCTGGAAAGTTGGTTAGGATTGCGCCCTTAGTTGCTCTCTTTTGCACCTTTCCATTTCCACTATGTTCTTTTTGATATGTGGCGACCAGAACTGGACACAATACTCCAGGTGTGGCCTTACCATAGTCCTTGCATAGTCCATTTGTCAAGGAAAAACAACAACAACAACAACAACAAAAGATGACTTTTAAGGAGAGGGATTCAAAATGGAGATAAGTTGACAAGCGATAAACTACACAACACTTCAGTGCCTGAATCTTAACACAACTGCAAACTTTAGAATGAAATCAGAATGGTATGATTTGAAATACTTGGGGTAACCAGCCTTTCCTGCATTCATTCACATCCATCACTACAGCACACATTCCACTCCACTGTCATGCAATCCAGTAATTAAAACTATGTGGCCCTCACCATGGATATCCTTTTAAAAAAAGGAGTCACAGGACGGCCACTATTTATGCTGCTGAATGCTCCTCTATTGTGCTGAGCTTTTGCTCCAATGAAGCAAAACAAGCCCTTCTTTTTATTTGTTGCTGGGAGGTGGAAAAAAGAAAAGCACACTGGGACTGCCTTTCCAATAAAATGACAATTAATGCAGCTGCTGCTCACTTCAAGTATGCTGAGAGTAATAGGAAGGGCTAAGGATATTGTTAAATGGAATGAAAAACCTACAGAGTTCATCAGAGTCTCTTACCAGAGGAGGCTGTTAGGACACTAGAGCAGTTGTCTAGCTCTGTCAAGCTCTGCTCTAGAGCAGTGGTTCCCAACCTGGGTACTTGAAGCAGAATTGAATAATGGTGGTAAAAGGCAGGTCTGTATTAGAATGCTTTGCCAGGCTGGCAAGGCAGGAAGAAAGCAGCTAGCTGGCTGCAAAAGTTCCAGCGACTGCAAGTTTCTAGTCATTTGTCTATTGTATCCACATCTATGGATCAGTAGCTGAAAACATACAAATTTGACAAACAGCAACTATATTAATTGCAAACATTTTGCTAATTTGAGTTGTGCAATTTATGAAAATGAACTGCCAAGGGAGAAAAACTGCAAGTGAGAAAAGTTGGGAACCACTACTCTAGAAGAATCACAAGAATCACTTTTCTTAAGAACATAGAGTCTATTAGATAAGGCTAAGGGCGTAATCCTAACCAACTTTCCAGCACTGGCATAGCTGTGCCTGTGGGGCATGTGCTGCATCCTGCAGTTGGGGGGCAGTCACGGAGGCCCCCTCAAGGTAAGGCAATGTTTGCTCATTGCCCTTATGACAGTGCTGGAAACTTGGTTAGGATTGCGGCCTAAAGGCCCATCCAGTTTCCTGTATCCCAGAATGGCCCACCAGATGCCTCAGGGAGCACACAAGACAAAGAACCTAGGTCCTGTTGCTACTCCTTCACACTTGGCATTCAGAGATAACCTACTTCTAAAACCAGGAAGTTGCATTTGCCCATCATGGCTTATAAGTTGCGATGGACTTTTCCTCCACAAATTGATCCAATCCCCTTTTAAAGGCATCTAGTCCAGGTGCCATCCCGTGGCAAGAACGTCCACAGATTAATTACATGCTGGGTAAAGAAATAATTTCTTTTGTCTGTTCTAACTCTCCCAACAATCAATTTGAGTGAATGTCCCCTGGTTCTGGTGTTGCATGAGAGGGAAAAGAACATTCCTCTATCCACTCTATCCATCCCAGACATTATACGTCTAAGGGCACAATACTATGCATATCTACTCAGAAGTAAGTCCCATTGTGTTCTATGGACTTACACTCAGGAAAGTGTGTATAGGATTGCAGTCTAAATCATGTGCTCCCTCTGACCCCTTTTCTCCAACTGAAGAGCTCCAAACGCCATAACCTTTTCTCATAAGGGTGGTACCCCAGCCCAGTAATCATTTTGGTTGCTCTCTTCTGCACCTTTTCCAGTTCCATTTACATTAGTCTGCTCGCCCCCCCCCCATTTGTTGGTTTTCCTTCCTATTGAATAAACCCTAGTTGCTGTTTTTTCCACTTACGTTACCTTCCATGTTCCCATATTGTTATAGGCAGTCGAGTTGGCAGCACCACATATTTTGTAGATTCTGGGATGTTACCCTACTGCTCTGCTACAGTTCAAAACAGAAGTCAGGTCTCCTGCCGCCCACCAGAGGTTGCAGGGGTGGGGGATGGAGAATGGGCTGTTACAGGAGATTAACGTCTTCTCCCCTGCTATTTAAAAGCAACAGTATTTAATGTGGAAGAATGGCCACAATCCAGCATAGAGATGCACTTAAGCCATTTGAATCAACAGGCCTTTTGAATTACACATTCCTACTTGTTAGACTGTGACAAGATTAGAAAGTTAACGAACTGGAATTTACATCATGACATCCAATTTTGTAACTGGAAAAGGCTTCCAAGGACATTTTGTAAAGTCCTTCACTATATCCTTCACTATATTTTTTTTAAAATGCATAAACTCTAGGCCTGTCAACTAGTTCATACCTGTTTAATCTGCTTTCAATAGATTAGTTCAGTGTTTCTCAAACTGTGGGTTGGGACCCACGTGGTGGGTCACAAGCCAATTTCAGTTGGGTCCCCATTCAGTTCAATATTTTATTAGACTTGATGCTACCATGGTATGTGACTGCATTTGGAGAAATGTTACAGACCTGTACTTTTAACAAGTATTAATATTCTTTTAACAATGGTAGTAAATGGATCTTACTCTTGGATAAGTGTGGGTAGGATTGCAGCCTAGGATTATTAAAAAGTTTCCTGCTTGATGATGTCACTTCCAGTCATGACATCATTTCCGGTGGAGCCTGACTGATTCTCATTCTAAAAAGTGGGTCCCGGTGCTAAATGTGTGAGAACCGCTAGATTAGTTAAATGGTTAATAGATCATATTAAAATGCTATTAATAGATCAGTTAAATTAGGTAAAAAATGAGTGGCTAAATCAGGCACTTCTTCCTCTCTGGATGCTTGCATGAACTGAAAAATTCCTGGTTTATTAAATCGCAGTTTCTAAGAGCATCCAAACTCTTGGATGGGAAACTGTGGTTTGTGATAGTTCTCCAGTTCAGTATTACAGAAAGAAAAAGAAAAAGGTGGTTTAATCAGTGCCAGCTCCAAGTTTTGGAAGCCTTTGGACAAGACACATTTCATGGACTCCACTGGATGCATCTCCCTCTACATGGGTCCATCTTTGTGCACCATCTGAGGTGGCAGCAGTTCCTCCCTTTTGTCATTCCTGCTACCCATCACTTGTCTAGAGAATTGTCAGACTCCTCACTGCTTGCATCCCAGAGTAGTTGGTGGGGAAGAGAACGGATGGACAAGTGGGCAGAGATGGCAGTGAAGAAGATGAACACCAGGAGGCTCTGCGCACTGATGGGCTCTTCCAGGGGTTTGGGGCCTTGGGAACTGTCCAAAATTGCTGACGCAGAAACCATCTTGGGCTTGACATACTGAAATGTTGTTCAACACACTTGGTACAGGTGTCCTCAAGCTCTCAACTCTGTGCAGGAGCATTGTCACGACATAATCAAAGCAGTTTGCACTCATGCTTGATCAGCTAATGGAAGCCATCTAGTTGTCCTTACAATAGCAGACACCCAGTTGTGCTGTTGGAGCACAACTAGATGGCCCCCTTGAGCTGCTCATACTCAAGAGTGTTCATCTAGCCTCAACACCTGGTACTTCAGAGGTAGAGTGTCTCTGAACAAAGACGTTTCAAATAGCAATCATATCCTATAGTTAGAGGTGTTTGTTTCCGGCAAGTGCGATAGGATTACTAGCCTAAGAGCCCAATCCTGAGCTCCCATGGTGTGTGACTGTGGCAGCACCGAAAACAGCTGCCGTTGCATCCTGCACGCCCATGGCAGCTGCGGGTGTCACCTCGGGAGAAGGGGACCTTTGTCCCCTTCCCCCGGGTAAAGGGAGTAGCCCTGCAATTGTAAGAGCCTTCGTGTCAGGCGTTGAGCCTGACATCAAGCAAGAAAATTAAAATTTTTCAATCAGGAAAATCAAGCAGGAAAATAAAAATTCCCTGTGTCTGGCTGACACAATCCTAGGCTGCAATCCTGCCCACACTTACCCTGTCTCATTTGGAAGACTATCATTGTTAAAAGCATAAACATAGTAGCCTGTTTACAGATCTGTAACATTTCCCCAAATGCAGTCACATACCAGTCTAATACATTAAAAATAAAATATTGAAATGAATGGGGACCCACATGAAATTGGCTCACAATCCATTTAGTGAGTCCTGACCCACAGTTTGAGAAACACTGAGTAAAAGTATATGTGTGGCTCGTTTTCCATAGGACTAAGTAATTTTCCTTGTCAGCTGTCAATCAGCTTGTCAGTTTCACGACCCACCAAACATCGAGATGGAACCCATGGTTTGGGAACCACTGATCTACATCATTCCAGAGAGGCTATGCCACATGATAGACACTTATTTGGGCCCAAGGGAAGTTGACACACCAATAATTTTGTTGCAGCTTCTTTTTACTGTCACGTACATGGGAACACTCCGTAGGTCTTAGCCTGTTCCCTGGCAGTAGAGGACAAGCGTGCCTAATTGCAGTGGTGGATACGTTGTGGGACAGTACTTTCAGCCCTTGCCATTTATTTTTTGCAATGTATTGCAAATTCTTGCAAAATTAAGTTGTTGATATAGTTGATCAATATCAACTACATGCCTGTCTTACATGCACACACCCCAGCTTCCCACCCTCAGCATTTTCATGCTTGTCCTAGGAATTAAAAAGACAACAGCTGGAATCCAAAGCATTATCTTGTTTTAATTATTTTCTACATTTATGTTCCACACTTCAGTAAACATTTTCAGAGAGGGAGATTCACATAAAAATCAGTGACAAAATGGGGGAGGGGGGGAGGAGAGAGATAATAGTGTTCCATAGATTAGCAAAATAAAAATAGCAGTACAAAATCTCATAATCAAATCTGAAAATCTCATCAGATGATTCCAAGTCAGACACTTGGTTCATCCAGTGCAGTATTGTCTACCTGGACTGACAGCAGATCTCCAATGTTGCGGGCAGGCATCTGCATGGAGATGTAAGAGATTGAACTGGAGAACTCCTGCAAGTGACACATGGGCTACTCTGCTGAGTTATAGCCACTCCCCAATGCCATTTAAATATGGTAATAAATGACACTTCCATTTGATATGTTTCTCTTTTAGTCAGCCCATTACTGTTCAATTACTACTCATTACTTAACTATCATTTCCAAATAGAATGCTGTTTATTCTGCTTCTATTAGGAGAAACTGCTTCTCTGGCCATGCAGGTTCTCTCAGGTTGACTTTTATAGGGGTTGACCACTCCCTATTCCCTGCTTCCATCAGTGACAGGACAGAAAAGGAAATAAGGTGTGAAGCCTTTCTTTGAAAAAGCTGTCCTTTTGTAATAGGTGGTTGACTTTTGTGCACAATTGTATTAAACTTTGTGTACAAAGTTGTAATTAAAAGTTTCTGGACCTGCTCATTTGGAAGAGGTTGTTACTGACTGCTCTACATGGGCTGAGTGTCGCTTTACGAGCTTGGCCTTTGTGCACAAAGGTTTCTCTTGAGGATGGAATGAAGTCCTTCCATCTTATATTGGAGGAAACTAGGCCAAGCTAGTAAAGTGACACTTGGCCCATCTAGAGCGGTTAGTAATAACCTCTTCCAAATGAGTGTGTTCAGAAACCTTTAATACAACTTCCTTCTTTCAAACCAAAAATAACTCTTATAGGTCTGTTAAGGAAAGAAACATTTGTCATAGTTGTGCTTTCTTACATGGTTAACGAGGTGATTTGTTAACATTTTCTTCACAAACCTGCTCTTCTGACAACTGATTGGGAACTCTTGTGCCTGCTGACAGAAACATAGGAATGAGCTGTACAATTGTGAAACCAAGTCTGATGATCGCAAGAGACAAGAGTGAAAGAGGTGCTTATCAGATGGTGGTTTCAAAGTTAAAAAAAAAGGCCTGGATTCAACTGCTATACAACACGTAAACCATTCAATTCTTTATCAGCTGTACCAACACATTTTCTGGAACAATTTTTGCAAAATTAGTGAGGCAGGCGTTCATATACGTTTTAAAGCTAAATGTTATTCTTTGTAGCTCAAAAGCAGTGTTGAGATTATCGTGACAGCATATTTAACAGAATACAATTTAACAGGGTAGTTTTACAGTATTCTGTTTTCACAAGGGTTTAACCATTATTATTTAGTTAGTACTTCCAATGGTAACTGAACCCTGGTTGAGTAAATGTTTTACTAGAAGTGTTCTGCACCTTGGCTCATGCTCTCACCCGGGCACTAAAACAGATACTCCAGCTGCTATAGTGCTCAGTTTACTTCACCAAGGATGTTGGGGGAACAACAGTCACACGTAATTTCAGACCAGTGAAGTTAGCTCAGAAACTTAGTACAATACTACTAAGGACGCAACCCTAACCAACTTTCCAGCACTGATATAGCTGTGGGGTATGTGCTGCATCCTGCAGTTGGGGGGCAGTTATGGAGGCCTCCTCAAGGTAAGGCAATGTTTGTTCCCTTACTTGGAGCTGCATTGTCCTTATGTCAGTGCTGGAAGGTTGGGTTAGAATTGCAGCCTTAATATCAATACCATCATCCTTTAACAGTTCTTTTAGAGAACAGGTTCCTGCCTTGAAGAACCAGCTAAGAGCATCTACAGAGCACCATCTTTCTTCATCTTCTTCTTTGTAATCTTTCAACCCCATATTTTCAGTTATTAATAATATTTCAATTCCAGATTAGAGCAAATGGTGTCAGGATATAATTTGTACTCCTGGTAGTTGCAGACAGCACAGTCAAAACGGTTAAAAACATAATTCTGAACTCAACAATTTTTTGTACTGCTGTTACATCTTAAATATAGATCTTTAAGTAAATAAACTTCATATATCGTTTCCCTGAAAATAACACCTACCCTGAAAATAAGACCTAGTGTGTTTTTTGAGAATTGCTGAAATATAAGACCTACCCCAAAAATAAGACCTAGATGTGATCAGGGCCAGGATGGAGGGGGGGCAGAAGGGGTCCCCGGGCAGGGGCAGGGACAACATGACCGGGAACGCTGTACTCCTGTGCACACCACCCAGAAAGTGCCTGCTGTGCTACCTTGGGCAGAGGACGCTGAGGAGGAGCTGAGGTGGGAAGCAGCAAGCAAGGCAACCCTGCCTAACGGGCTCTGAGGCTCTCCACATTTTCAACAGAGTAAGTCCCATTAACTATAAAGGGACTGACTTCTGAGTAGACAGGCAGGCAGGCAGACATCCTCATGGGCACTGAGTGGACACCCTCTCCACACCTGCCAGGGAGTAAGTCCCATTAACTATAAAGGGACTGACTTCTGAAAAAAATAAGATCTACACTGAAAATAAGACCTTGTATTGTTTTGTTTTGTTTTTGAGCCAAAAAAATATAAGACAGTGTCTTATTTTCAGGGAAATATGGTAGCTATACAGATTCAGGATGTAATCCTATGCACAGTTTGCTAGAAGTAAGCCCCAAACAACAAGGTAGGACTTTCTGAACAACCAGGCCTAGGATCAAGCATAACATGTCCTTGAAGTCAGTTCTGAAGGGGAAATACAGTATTAACTTCTCACCACTGCAATTTGGGATTGCAGTTCCACTTCCTGAAAGATTACACAAGTGTATTCAAAAGGAAATTACACTGAGTTCAATGGGAGTTATTCATAAGGAAATCTGCTTAGGTTGTCAGCTCCAGGCCCTGGAAAATTAGACAACAGGTAGAATGCTAACAGTGAAACTATCCCCATGTTAAATCTGCAATGGAGAAGTCGCATCCACTGTAGTTCCCTTTCTGTGAACTCTTAAAAGGTCCAGGTCTCATCTAGGCTTCTGCTGCCAAATGTGTAGGCAGATCCTTGACATAGTTACTTTGCAATTCCCACTGCATTCACTGGAGTTTGCTCAGGAAGTGTGCACAGGACTTCAAGCTTGGCAAGTCTTAAAATAATGTAAAAAGGTGTTTTAGACGCAGAACTCCATATAATTTCAATATGCTTAACCTACTATAATTCAGAGATTAATTTACAGATTGGAAAGACAAGGATTGCTCCAGAACAGTGTTTCCCAAACTGTGGGTTGGGATCCACGAGGTGGCTCACAAGTCAATTTCAGGTGGGTCCCCATTCATTTCAATGTGCATTTTATACATTAGACTTGATGCTACAATGGTACATGACAGTATTTGGGGAAATGTTACAGATCTGTACTTTGAATAGGCTAATATGTATATATTTTTAACAAGTATACTTGTTACTCTTAGAAGTATTATTTGTAAGAGTTGTACAGGGCTTACTCTTGGATAAGTGTGGATAGGACTGCAGTCTTTGGGATGCTTGGAGAATGTTTTTAAACAGATCAGCAACTGAGTGGGAGGATTAAGAGGGTTCTTCATTATTTTAAATTAATATTTTAAATTTATACTTATCGTAAACTTTTAATTTCTTACTTAAATTTTGATTTTGTTGTATGGGGGTGTTAAAAACCTTTCTACTTAATGATGTCATTTCTGGCCATGACATCACTTCCAGGTCAATGACATCACTTCCTATGGCCCCGCCAGATTGTCATTCTAAAAAGTGGATCGCAGTGCTAAAAGGTTTGAGAATCATTATAATAAGGAGCTTTGGATGCAGAAATGCATATAATTTCAACAAGCTTAACCTGATATAATTAAGAAATTAATTACCCGGGGGTTAGGATTGTGCTGTGATTTGCAGATTGGAAAGACCTCTCTACATGCAAAAAGTGTTTCTAAAAGTCGCTGGTCAGGCTTTTAAAAAGTACCTCTTCAAGCAATTCATGAACAGCACTGTTGGAAAAGGGGCTAAGGGCAAGATAGGTGAGGAGTGAGGAATGTGCCTGCCCCAGACGGTGGTGCATCTTCAATCATGGGGGGGGGGGGAGAACTGGCTTCCAAAAGAAGACTAGGCCCATTTAGGGCTGTATTAACTCATAGCTGGGCCCCTCGTCTTTAAGGTATTTTGGACCCCTCCAGAAGTTTAATCTTTCACCCCACTACATCTGACAGCCTGACTCTGGTACTGGTGTCTTTCCCCTGCTCCACTATATCTCAAAACAAATTTCAGCTGACTACAAGTGTGCCTTGCAACTTCTCAATTTTTACATAATGTTCAGCATATGGCTATATGAAAAGGGATTGTAGAGATTTCTATAGCATTTCATAGGAAAGTAGAGAGGTTTAGAACAATAAACATTTCATAGAAATGGACTAAAATAGTTGGAAGAGTATATAGGAACTGAAACGAGGCATTTCCCGCCTTTTATTAGTCTCATCTGAATATTGGAATAGAGATATGGCAATATGGCATTATCATAATGCATGCACATGTCTATACATGCACGTGTGTACACACACACACAAACAGACAAAGTGTTTCTTAACCAGTGGTATGGGTACCACCATTGGTACTTGAGGTGCCTGGTAGCACTTGTGGAACCCCTGGACACCTGCCACCTGCCCACGAGACTATGAACATGACACAACAAACAGTGGTAGGAGGCTTGGCTTGGTGGGCAGAGCTCCAAAGCATGATTTTCCACACTTGAAAACGTCATCCTGTCCACCCTGAACCTTATGCGTGTTTGTTGCGTTGCATCTGGCCTCTCAACATCATCATTGCCAATTACTTCCAGTGGTACTTCCAATAGGTGGACCGTGTGAAGTGGAACCGTGGAGGCCAAAGGTTGAGAAACACTGATATATTGTATACTTATGTGCACTATACAGTATAGTATACTCATCCATATATATTCATGTATATATATAACCATTAGTTATTTGATTTTCTCTGTAAACTGCTTTGTGAACCTTTTGTTGAAAAGCAGTATATAAATACTCTTAATTAATTAATATGGATATAGTTGTACATACACAGGTATGCGCCACTTAACGACAAGGATATGTTCCTGTTGTTATGTGAATAGGTTGTTAAGTGAACATTCAGCTCACTCGAGTGCCTTTGTTGTCTAAACAGTCTCTCCCTATCAGACACTAGCTGGCTGCACGGGTTGCAGTGGAGATAGATTGCCTCTTCTTTGCCCAGCTCACAGGTATACACATTTGGTCCCTGTTGCGTGTATGCAACGTTGGGCAGAAATGGCTTAAGAGCCTCTTTGTTGTGTGAACAGACTCTCCTTGCAAGGCACTAGCTGGTTGCACAGGGTTCTGGAGATAGATTGTTTCTTCTTTGCAGTAAGAGCCTCTTTGTTGTGTAAACTGCTGCAGGCTATGGGAGATCGGGCTGCCTCACTCAAAGCCTCTTTGTTGTGCTTTGACCACTTGTGTATATGCGGTCTGTCCTTAAGCAGTGAGTGCAAAGTGCCTTTAACCATTGGAGCCCTGGGGCGCAGGTGACAGTACCTCAGCCCCCAAAACAATAGACCACTAGTCCCTGTGGCTTCGGCCTCATCAGCCTTATGAATAATATGGCCCTGGATCCATTTTGCCAGTTGTTGAGCCCGTTTGCTATTAAATGGAAGGTGCCACTGCCTAAAGAACCCCATTATTATATACATCAGTGACTTGCGATGGATGAGGAGGTAGGTGAGGCACAGCCTCCCCACTGGAGTCTTTTGACAAGTGCCACTGCTGTGGGAGGCACTCACAACCCATGTGCTCCGTGTGGTGGGTGGGGAGGCAGAGCCTCCCCACCGGAGTCCTTCAAAAAGCAGCACTGCCGTGGGAGGCACCCAAGCACAGCTCCCACGGTGGTAAGGCTTTTAAAAGGTCTCTGGTGGGAAGGCAGAGCCTCACCACACATGCCCTATATATATATAGGTACAGATATATATGTATCAATGTGCGTAAACACATACATACAAACACATACATTAGTATTGGCAACCTTCAGTCTCGAAAGACTATGGTATCGCGCTCTGAAAGGTGGTTCTGGCACAGCGTCTAGTGTGGCTGAAAAGGCCAATCCGGGAGTGACAATCCCTTCCACACCGGGAGCAAGTGCAGTCTGTCCCTGGTCTGTCTCCCTGGCTATGGGCCTTCCTTCTTTGCCTCTTAGCCTCAGACTGTTGGCCAAGTCTGAGGCTAAACACATACATATGTATCTATATATTATACATACTTACTAATATTATACATATATGTGTATACACCTATATACAGACATATATGCATATGTAGCAAGGCCTGCCAAGATTTTGGACTGACAATCAGCCTGAAGAAAACACAGGTCATGGTTCAGGATGTGGACTCACCTCCCTGCATTACAATCTCTGAGCATGAACTGGAGGTTGTCCATGACTTTGTGTACCTTGGCTCAACGATCTCCGACACTCATTCTCTCGATGCCGAGCTAAACAGGCGCATCGGTAAAGCAGCTACCACGTTTTCCAGACTCACAAAGAGAGTCTGGTCCAACAAGAAGCTGACGGAACATACCAAGATCCAGGTCTACAGAGCTTGCGTCCTGAGTACACTTCTGTACTGCAGCGAGTCATGGACTCTTCGCCCACAACAGGAGAGGAAACTGAGCGCTTTCCACATGCGCTGCCTCCGACGCATCCTCGGCATCACCTGGCAGGACAAAGTTCCAAACAACACAGTCCTGGAACGTGCTGGAATCCCTAGCATGTATTCACTGCTGAAACAGAGACGCCTGCGTTGGCTTGGTCATGTCGTGAGAATGGATGATGGCCGGATCCCAAAGGATCTCCTCTATGGAGAACTCGTGCAAGGAAAGCGCCCTACAGGTAGACCACAGCTGCGATACAAGGACATCTGCAAGAGGGATCTGAAGGCCTTAGGGATGGACCTCAACAAGTGGGAAACCCTGGCCTCTGAGCGGCCCGCTTGGAGGCAGGCTGTGCAGCATGGCCTTTCCCAGTTTGAAGAGACACTTTGCCAACAGTCTGAGGCTAAGAGGCAAAGAAGGAAGGCCCATAGCCAGGGAGACAGACCAGGGACAGACTGCACTTGCTCCCGGTGTGGAAGGGATTGTCACTCCCGGATTGGCCTTTTCAGCCACACTAGACGCTGTGCCAGAACCACCTTTCAGAGCGCGATACCATAGTCTTTCGAGACTGAAGGTTGCCAATACAAAGCATGTATTATACATGCATATATATGACATATATATACACCTATGTATATATAAGTGCATACGCATACAGTATATGTATACGTGTGTCTGTGTGTATATAAATACATATATGTATGTATGTATGGCATATAGATAACTACATATCCATGTGTATCCGTATGTATGGAAAGGGAGAAGAGGATGGACGTCGATAGACTGAGGCCTAACCAAGCGCTTCCCCGTCTTCAGTCATCCCGCCTACGGAAGCCGCGAGGAGAAAAAAAGCTCCCCGCAGAAGCTGCCGCGCTTCGAGAAGAACCGCCGCAGCACACGAGACCCGGCAACCACTGCGAGGGCCTGCGTGAAAGCCGGTGACGTCACCGGCCCCGCGCCCACGTGCCCCGCGCCCTACGTCACCCGCGCGCCCCGCCGCCATTGGCCAATCACGCGCCGGCGGCCAATTTCCCTCCCCCAGCGGCCTCGTGCTTGGTTGCGCCTCGAGAGGAGGGCGGGGAGCGGCGGCCAACCTTCGCAGCAGCAGGCCAATCGCTTCCGCCGGCGGAGGCGGGACTTCCGGCCGGGGCCGGAAGCGGGGCTCGTGGGTCTCCCAGGCGCTGGCTCGCTCACTCTCCCTCTCGCAGGCGAGCGAAGCGCTGCTGCTGTTGGTGTTGAGAACTTCCGGGCCGCCCGCCGCCGCCGCCGCCTCTCCGCCCCACCCGCCCTCCCCGCCGCCGCCGCTCCGCCCTGCCCTCCCCGCCCTCGCACCCTTCCCGGCACTCGGCAGCGGCGGCGGCGGCAGCACCGCCCAGCGGCAGCGGAGGAGCGGAGCAGGCCCCGGCCCGGCCTCCGAGCGCGCTTCCGCCGCCGGGCCTGCGGGCTGCTGTAGCCGACAGGTGAGCCGCCCGCCGCCATCTTCCCCCGAGGCCGCCGGCGGGGGGGCAGGGCGCGGTGGGCCGAGGGGGCGGGGCGGCGCCGGCGGCTGCCGCTCCGCACTGCGTCTGCAGCCCTCCTGGCCGGGGAGGGAGGCGGGCGCCAGGCCTCGCTGTGCTGGTGGCGCTTCCCAGGCTGCCTCTCTCCCACCACGGGCCGTGGAGGAGCCCCCGCCTGAGCTGTCCTCCGCGAGCCCGATCCTCCGCAGGTCTGCTCAGAAGTAAGTCCCACTGTAGTCGGCGGACCTACTCCCGGGTAACTGGGCACGACTGCAGCCTCTGAGCCCAGTCCCGGGCTTGTCTGCTCAGAAGTAGGGCCTGTTGCAGTGAGTGGGGCTTCCTCCCAGGTAACTGGATAGGATTGCAGACCCTAGTCTTAGGCATGCCTACTCGGAAGTAAGTCCCATTGTGCTCCATGAGGTTTACTCCCAGGAAAGTGGAATGACTTAGGAATGTCTACTTGGAAGTAAGTTCCATTGTAGTCAGTGGGGTTTACTCCCAGGTAACTATGGATAAGATTGCAGCCTCAGCCCAGTCTTAGGCAAGTCTGATGTGTTCTATGAGGTTTACTCCCAGGAAAGCGTGGATAGCTTTGCATTCTCAGAGCCCAATGTCTATTCAGGAGTATGTCTTGTTGTAGTAAATGACGTTTACTCCCAGGTAACTGAATAGTATTGCAGCCTCAGAGCCCAATCCAAGGATTGCCTGCTCAGAAGTAGGTCCCATTGTAGTCAGTGGGGCTTACTCCTAGGTAATTGTGGGTTGTATTGCAGCCTGGGTCCCCCCCCTCACCTCCTTCTGCCCACCACGCCCCAACTGGCTGCTTCTACTTCTCTTCTCTCCATGATCCCCCTTCACTATTCATTCCCTGGGGTGCCAGTGTACACTCATCTAAATAATAATCAGAATATTGCTAATTATAATAATCAGGATTATGATATCTTCTGATATAACAATAGCAGGGATGACTTAAAGTAAAAGGGTGGATTTTCCTCAGTTTCTCTCAA
This sequence comes from Tiliqua scincoides, assembly GCF_035046505.1. NCBI lineage: Eukaryota > Metazoa > Chordata > Lepidosauria > Squamata > Scincidae > Tiliqua > Tiliqua scincoides. Next base: position 11,392,501 of record NC_089825.1, on the reverse strand, counting down.
TGGGACCCCAAGCCCCTCAATTCTGGTGCTTTTTCTTTGCATTGTGTACATTTTACATGCTTTCCTAGGTGTAAAGCCCCATTGAACTCAAAGGAATGGCGTCTGAGTAGGCACACATAGGATTGTGCAGTTAGGGCAGTGCTTCCCAGTATTTTTTCACTTGCATACCCCTAGGCAGCCCATTTCTATAAATTGTATTCTTCATGCAAGGCATTCTAGTAAGACCTGCCTTTTCTGACATTATTCATTTTTTTCAAATACCCCTAAAGGTCCTGGCTAGTGCCCCAGTGGTACCTCAGGCTGGGTACCACTGAGTTGGAGTCTTTATAGAACTGTAAGTGGATGGTGGCTGTTATGGTTCATTTTAACACCGGGAAAGGGCAGAGTTTGAATTTGTATTAAATGCTGTGACCTGTGTCTTTCTTAGGGAGTAAGTCCCAATGGGGTGTCCGAGTAGGCACACGTAGGATTGTGTTGTTGGGGGCTTTATAGAACTATAAGTGGACAGGGATCGTGTTATGACGGGGGGGGGGGTTTAATACATGTAAATACTCTGAGCTGTGTCTTTCCAGTATCCCCACTGTATCTGAAAAAGTAAGTAAACACCTGATGCAGCTAGTAGCCCATCCTTTGAGGACTTGCATTCCTAAATGTGCCTCCCCACCTTAGAACCTTTTCCAGTGAACTTCTGAAGAGCAATTAAAAACAGGTGAATTAAGGAGACAGGGTATCTGTGTGATCGTGGTGAGTTGGGAGTATAGAAAGTTTGCCCCCATCATGATGAAGCAGATTGTGTTTTGCCCAAGTTCCCATTTTTGTTAGCATTCATTCTCATTTAAACAGAAATATTTTTTGGAAGCTCCTTATTCTGATGGTGCTCCTCATCTTGCTGTTCTTGACTATTCACCACTGTGCAAACCTTTAACACCTTTATCACTATTGCAGTCCTATCCACACTGACCTGGGAGTAAGTCACATTGACTACAGTGTGACTTTTGTTTTGAGTAGTCATGCTTAGGATTGGACTGTCTGTGTAAAGTTTTTATATACGGATGTAACTATTGAATAGTCTCTTTAATATTCTTCTCCCAGTCTCCTTTTTTTTTCTAATTTCGGTTTTTTGCTTCAGACTGGTTTGCCCCAAATCTTGTTTGTTTTGAAAATGTGTATCATACATTAGGTGCATGTATATTGTCTTATAATTATTATTAACAATATTTTTATACCGCTTTTTTCCTTATGTTGTATGTTTTCTGCTCTTTGGGAAGCAAGGGGCCCTGTCACTGTACTGATAAATGCCTAATTAACAGGTTGTTTGGGAATGTTGTGAGCTGGGTTGTGTGTGTGTGTGTGCCAATACAGTATATTGAACACTTATGGTTCAGCAGGGCAGTTTCAATCATAATGTGACCTGAAGGTGTGAAGGTTACTAGTGTCTTGGATGTTGCCCATAGGGAGTATATTGGGCAGATAGTTGTGTTACACAGATTGTGTTAGATTATTTGTCTGCTGACCGTAGTCCGGATCTTTTCCTGTTCCAGTGAGTGGGAGCCTATTATAGAGGTCAGGATTTCAAAGTTAGCAATGAGGTGCTAAGCAAAGGAAAAAAAAGTTTTTCATATTTTGAGAAGTATAATGAGGGGGGGAAAATGGCTCAAGCATTCTCATTCTGAAAAATGATGCTTGGGCTGTCTGGTGGAATAAACTACAGAAGTAAATTCATACAACAGATAAAGCTGAGAATTGGTATACCAGTAATTCAGTCTGAAGAGACTTCAGTAAGAATGCTTACAGTTAAAACACAGGATCTTCAACTCGTAGTACATAACCTGTGTTTCAGGATTCATGTGTAAACTTTCTCACTTACAACCTTTTCCAGGCAGTACACTGAACTGACAGTGAACCAATTTTTGTTTGTTGTGGAATTATTGCAATACTTCACCCCATCATAAGCAAGGTCAGTCTTTCCATTAAGTGACTTGAGACTGTTGTGTGCAGTGGCAAATCTGGAGGGGTAGCAGACTGTTGAGTTCCTGGCCTCTCCAGCCTGTCACTCTGGTCAAGTGCGTTGATTCTCTTCCAGCTTGCTGACAGTAAATCAGAAAGGGATCATGGCAGTGGTACCCCCTTCTCCCTCTAGAAGAAGGGGAAGAACAAAGTCTGGAGTTGTGGCAGCTTTGCCTCTCTGTCATCCAGGCCTTAAGAGGCATCAACTGGGCAGGGAGAGGTGAACTAGAATCTCCTTCCCTTTATTTACCAGAAGCTGGGCACGCTCCTTCCTTCCTTCCAGCTTCTGTTTTAAATTAACTGGGGCAGAGCATGCTGGATTCCCAGCATGCACTGCTCTTTTTGAAACAGGAGGGCAGGGACCTCTCTCCCCCATCCATCAAGGGGCAGTGGTTTGCCCGACCTCCCCCTTGGTGGATAAGGAGATAGCATGGGCAGGGGAGGCAAAATTAGGTGGTGGTAGCAGGCAGCAGAGAGGTGTGTCTTGCTTGGTCATAAATCCCAAACTGATTTAGGAGCAAATCTTTTAGAACAGAGGTAAGCAACCTTAGAAAACAGGAATTGAATTCTTGGTAGTCTAGTTCTTAATATGTTCTTCTGATGTGATTTTGCTGTTCATTTATATGACAAAACAAAATCCTACTGGAAAGTTTTAAGTGCTAAGAGAAGATGCATTTTTCTTTCTGAAGCATTTTACAGACTTTTTCTTGGTTCATGCTTGGTTTTCTCAGACCTTTACAAAAGGACAACTGAGTACCATGGCAGGTTACCTTTCAGGCAATATTAAATCTAAGTTTTGTAAATGAATATTTCTTTCTGAATATGCAAACGAATATGTAAAACTGGTCTTTTTAAATTTACCTTCATATCATAATGCGATTGGTATTGATATCTCCCAGCAGTGAACACTATTGTTCTGAAATGTATTTTGTACTATTGTGAATAGCTCTTCCTTTGTTTCACGTCTTTGATATATAGTAATTAGTCAAATATCCACGTCAGTTTAACTTTTTTCACTGTATACTTGCATCTGTTAACATCTTAATTTTGAAACTAGAGGGGGCCACTAATGGTGTTCAATCATCAGCTGAAAACCAAATATGCAAGTGCATGCTTCTGGGAACACTATGTTCTAAGCTAGTAAGTTGCAGCATTTTTGAGTAGCATTTTTTAGTAACTAATGCTTGTAGTGAAGTTGCTCACTACTTGATTCAGCCTCTTCTGATCTCGATACGCATCTGGCAATGTGCTGTATGTGGTTATGTAGCTTAGTGCTGTATAGTGGTTTCCAACCTCAGTTTGTTTTCTAACTTTTATTGTCTGCAAATAATCGCATTTGCAGTTAAGTGAATTGAAATACATATGCCGTCCGTGAGAGACTGACACCCAATCCTACATGTGTTTACTTTCATACAAGTCTAACTGATTTTAATGGAGCCTTTAAGTAGGTTCATTTAAGGTGACAACACTTTAATCAACTCATCCATATTTGTGTGTTCTTGTGTGGCTCAGTAACTGCATGTAAGGGGACCCTAGTAGAGTAGTTATGGTATTACAAGTGTAGGATACCGTACCAAAAAACAAAACAAAAACCTACTCTACTACAGAGGATAGCATGATTCTACTCTGTCCTCCCTTACAAGGAAAGGCTACAGCTTTTGGGGCTCTTAAGTCTAAAAAAAACACACTTGAATGGGACATGATTGAGACATATAAAACTATGCAGAGAATTGTTAAAGTGGGTAGAGAGATGCTCTTTTCCCTCTCGCACAACACCAGAACCAGGGGACATCCACTAAAATTGAGTGTTGGGAGAGTTAGGATAGTAAAAAAAAAAAAAATTTCTTTAACCAGCATGTAATTAGTCTGTGGAACTCCCCTGTGGCACAGGATATGGTGATGGCATCTGGCCTGGATGCCTTTAAAAGGGGTCTGGACAAATCTATGAAGGAAAAGTCCATCACAGGTCACAAACTGTGATGCGTACGTGCAACCTCCTGGTTTTAGAGGTAGGCTGCCTCAGAATGGCAGATATGAAGGAGGGCCCCAGGATGTGGGTCTCTTGTTGTCTTGAGGCATCTGGTGGGCGACAGTGAAATACAGGAGACTGGACTAGATGGGTTTTTGGTCTGATCCAGCTGGGCTTTTCTTATGTTTTTAGTGAAGGTGAGTAATGCCATGCTGGACAAGTTAATCTTTAATATTGTCAGTTATCTTCTTGTAAGTGTCTCAATCAGAAGATCATAGTAAGGTGCACGTATTAAGTTTAGAGTGTTTTATTTTTCGATTATTACCTAATGCAGAACAGCAAGAACTATGGACATTTCAAGTAAACCCATGTCATATTATAGATCGGGGTGTCAAACTCATTTTATATGGAGGGCAACATAGCATTCATAATGCCTGCTGAGTGCTGGAAGTGATGACAGTAGGCAAGAAGTGACGTCATTAAGCAAGTCATAACCAAAAATAAACACTTTTTTCTCTCTTAGGAACTCATTAGCTGCAAATAATAAAAGAGGAAATATACAACCCTTGATCATATTTTAAGATAATGGGACAGCCCAATTTTCATGTGGGCTACCCTTTCAGCAGTAACCCCTCAGCACTACTCAGCAACTGAAAGCCTGAGGGCCGTATAAAAAGCTTCTGCGGGCTGCATCCGGCCCCCGGGCTTTATGTTTGACACCCCTGCTATAGATAAACCTCTACTGTGCACTCATTGCTCATTTATAAAATGGGATTAATGTATGTCCTCAAAGGTGCAGTGTGAGATCCATTAGACTGCAAAACTTATAGAACTTACATTTATATTCTAATGTTTCTTCATTTTGAAAAGAATAATTAAGAAACAAAGTGTTCTGTTCTTGCTCAGCTGACTGGACACTAATATAGAGAAGTTTCACTATGAATTCAATGAAAATCTATATAGTTGCAGAGCTTTCATTTATATTACTCAGGAGATGATATTTATCCCTATTCCATCCTGGTCTTTGTTAGTTCTGGTCTGAATAATTACAAACACTGGTGTATAAGAGAGGGGTGTTCTGTAATTCATAATACTCAGGCAATTTTTAGTATCCACCTAAAGCTGATAAGAGTGGTCTAATTGTCATTTTAATGTCTTCGACCTTGAAAGACAATGAAATAGATGTGGTTTAAGGACTTGATAATGTAACTTTCTTGAACTTGAATGTGGGCATTTTTAGTTTTCAGTGTTTTGAATCTCAAGCAGCAGTACAGAGTCTTAATTTGTTCAATGGCAGCAATAATTCATGAATTCGGGGCAACTGTAAACCAAGCAGGTAAAAGTTGTTCCTTAAACTTGGGTGCCAAAATACAGTTCTTCTAAAAATGGTTTAGGACAGTGGCTCTCAAACTTTTAACTCCAGGACCCACTTTTTAGAATGAGAATCTGTCAGGACCCACTGGAAGTGATGTCATGACCAGAAGTGACATCATCAAGCAGGAAAATTTTTTATAATCCTAGGCTGCAATCCCACCTACACTTTTCCGGGAGTAAGTCCCTTTTACTATCATTGTTAAAACATATACATAGTAGGCTGTCCAAAGTACAGATCTGTAACGTTTCCCAAAATACAGTCATATACCATGGTAGCATCAAGTTTAATATATTAAAAATAAAATATAGAAATGACTGGGGACCCACCTGAAATTGGCTCATGACCCACCTACTGGGTTCTGACCCACAGTTTGAGAAACACCGGCTTAGGAGATATGGGGAGCATCTTTGTGAATAATTTCTCATTCAGCAGTATTAGTTGATTTAACAACTGAGATTGTATCTCTCTTTCCACGCTTGAGTTTTCTTCTTTGTGGAAGATAACATGGTAACAGCTAGGTGATATCCAGCCTTTTTTCCCCTGCTTAAGGGGGTGGTTTTCACTGTGAGCCTCTTCTATATAGCTACTTTAAAGTTGGCCTTGAATAACAATTCTAGCAGTGCAGGAGCCCTGCTGACTAAGGCAATAAGGGTATTGTTTGCCTGAGGCTCCATAAAAAGGCCCAAATGCAGCTGTAAACAAATGAAATAAAGGGAAGCTGGTGACATATTAGGGCAAACAAGTTGAATATACAAAAAGATCTGTAGGACAATCTGTTAATATGTACATCTGCTTTTTTAATGAACATGTACATCTGGAATATGTACATCTGGAATTTAATGAACTGTTTGATAAGCAACTTACCCTGCACATGCCCGATCTTGTCTGATCTTGGAAGCTAAGCAGGGTCAGGCCTGGTTAGTACTTGGATGGGAGACCGCCTGAGAATACCGGGTGCTGTAGGCTTATACCATAGTCTTTCGAGACTGAAGGTTGCCAACCAATGAACTGTTTAGATTTGCAAGTAACGTATTCTATCTCAGTGAAATTCTGACCTTTCTCTTTGACCAGCTAGCCTAGGTTTGAAGTGATAGAACAGAGTACTCATTTTCTTTTTAATAGCAGATGAGAATGAAATTTTTAGAAACTGATTTTTAAATTAAGATGCATTTCAAAATACATTTGTCATACAGCATGATGGGAGGAGCTTCTGTTTGAGGGAAACAGTGCTGATTTTATGGAGTGGACTTTGCTGTTTTTGGCTTTTGGGTACATTACCCACTAGTTGAGAACCAAAACCCTTTGCCTTTTACAGTGTTCCAGCTATCTGAATCCTGCTGTTGTCTTGGCTCACCAAAATGGTATCCAGAATTCCAGAATGAAAGATCAGGGATAGTAGCATGAGAAAACTTGGTGCTGTCCTGTTTTTGAATAACAAGTGTTATATAAGTTGCGCACCCCTAAAATGGGAGGCAAGCTGTGGTGGCCAAGGAAGTTTGCTGACATTCTGCTTCAGTGTATGAGACAGAGAAACAAGCAGCATAAACGTACATGCATCAAGAAAAGTCATTAAGAGTAGTAAGCTAACAGCCCGAAATACTTGATGGAGGAAGCTGACTTTAAACATTAGGCTTCCAAGGTATGTATAATTGAGACCGTCTAGGTGTTGCCCCACTTAAAACTTTATTTAGCTCTTTACAAAATATATTAGTCAAATGAGTGACACATGGGAATAGTGTTTTCTAAACTGAAGTATTCTGGAGGAGTCACCCTGCAAAAACTTGCATACTAAGTTATTAATGTGAGTTTGTTCTTCATTTCTCTGTTGCAGTATTCTTGGTAAGTTATTGCAGGCTTGTCCTTCGGTATGCACAGCAGTGTGAACTTAATATCGTTTTATCTATTCAGTCAGTTCAGGTCTTTGTTTTGTTTGAATTTATGGGAAAACTAGAAAAATAAAGTTTGACAATTTTTCAGAAACGAATAGGCGAGGCTCAGGTACTTATAGTGCTTCTTAAATATACGTGATTAAAGCAGGCAAAACAGTAATCTTTTAACAGTTCTGAACAAATTTAACACTTATACTGATCCATTTAGAAAAAGTTATCTTTTTAAAAGGTGGCATTGCCTCAGTTGTCTCAAACTAACTACAGAATGTTACACAGCCAAATGGATCGTCTGATGTATATTAAATGCTTTGTTTGGAGAAAGTGTACAGGCAAGTGGAGGAACATGGTCTAGGTCAGGCGTGCCCAAACCCCGGCCCTGGGGCTACTTGCAGCCCTCAAGGCTTCTCAATGCGGCCCTCAGGGAGCCCCCAGTCTCCCAGAGGGCCAGAGGCTCATTGAGTTTCGTTGGAGCCCACACTAGCCCAATGCAACTGCTCTCAGAGTGAGGGCAACTGTTTGACCTCTTGAATTAGCTGTGGGATGAGGGCTCCCTCCACTTTGTTGTTTCATGTCTGTGATGCAGTAGCAGCAGCAAAGGAAAGACCAGCCTTGCTTTGTGCAAGGCCTTTTATAGGCCTTGAGCTATTGCAAGACCTTCATTCATTCATATAAATTCATCTTTAATATATTCATTTATGTAAACTTATGTAAATTTATTCAAATTTTAAATGTAAATTAATGCTTCCCCCCAGCCCCCAACACGGTGTCAGAGAGACGATGTGGCCCCCCTGCCATAAACTTTGGACACCCCTGGTCTAGGCGCTAGTCTTAAACTGTCATCTCAGAGTTAGATTTTGTGCGCTAGTAGGATGTTGAAATGCATAAATCTGGACAGATGCTTTGGGAACACTTGTTTATCTTTCTAATGCACATGGTCTTCGCTGTGGTGTAATCCTACTTCTCTCTGACTTCCTTTGTGTATTTTTTCCTTTCAAATTGAGCATCAAGGACTTTCAGGTAGTACAGAATGATGAACACCTGTATAAAGTATAAAATGAGCAGCGATTTCCTTGTTAGCAAAACACTGTTTAAAACCTGGTGCCGATTGTTGTGTGGTGAGTTTCTCACTTTGTCATCAACGCCTACAAGAGATCACTGGTGAAATACTCAGATGAATCACCTTTGCATGTTTTCTTTTTTCCCCTTTACTTGTTTGAAATAAGAGGTTCTAGGAATTGCAGAGCCTGTCACTCCAGATCTTTAATGACTAGCTAAGGTGCAATGCAAAAGATGAGTTGTTTCCTAAACTGACTGACTGTTGCTTCCTTTGTGCCCCACACACCATTTAGTAGTATAAGTGTAGGGTTTTCATTAGTGATAAAACACAGACCTCAGGACTTGGCCAGGTGCTGCTTCAGCCAGAAGTCATATGGTCTACTGGTCATGTGAGAGTTCAGGCTAGCTATGAATTTTATGTGTCCTGCTTATAGAGGAGAGCTTCCTGTTGACAGGGGGTTGCACATTGTGCACTTGGCGTCTGGAAACCAGATTGAGATAGTTGCTTAGCTCTGAACTCCAGTTTGGTTTGGTTTTATTTATATTTATTCACTTAAAAGGTTTATATCCAATCTTTACTCTTAAGAACTAAAATGTGCAAGGCAACTTACAATTGAAATACAGTAAATAAAATAAATAAAAATAAGAACTCTTTATAAACATCAAGACAAAATGCACATGAAAAAGCAAGTTTAAAGAAAACCAGAGTTAAACACTGAGAAAGTGGCCTACCAATTAACTAAATGGAGAAGGCTAACTGAAATGAGAAGGTCTTCAACCTTGTCAGAAAATCGCACGGATGGGGAGGGGTTCGACTGTTTGTTGGGGAGAATATCTGCTGCCTTTCAAACCAAAGCATCCCAAAGCAGATTAAATTTTAAAACGGCAACAAAACCTATTTTTCTCTTTTGGTCACAGATGCCAGAACAGTTCCTTGTCCCTTTTTCCTTCTACAGCATCTATTTTTTGTACTTAATCTATTTGTTGTAAGCAGCTTTATCCCATCAGTGAGAGAAGCGGGATAGAAATGCTGTAAACAAATAAATCACTTGAGTGCCAGCAAGCTCTGGGAGGGTGAGATGGCAGCAGTCCTAGTTCCGGTCCAGGTATTCTGTAGACTGCTGGGTTCTAAAATGGCCACCAGTAACAAGCTGGCAGCAGGTGACAGATGCAGGAAATCTCTTTTCCTTCTTTCATTTGCAGGTATGGGTGGTCCCTGACTGCCACCTCTTTCATGCAACAGTTCTGAGCAGCAACAAGGTCAGCTTGGCCTTGCTTAACTTCCCTCTCAGCCTAATGAACCTCACAAGATTTCTGTGAGACTAAAACATTATGAATGTAGGAAGAAAATGGTATACAAATGTAGCTAGAGTATACAGTGTTTCTTCCATGCAAATAGTTGTTTCCTACTTAGGTGGGAAACTAATTTTCATGGCAAGTATATGGTATTTCACAAACTTAATAATTTCATTCCTGGAAATAATTTTCAACTAGATGCTGGCAGAGCAGCTTAAAATTCAGCCCATAAGCCCCTATTTCTTTAGTAAAGTAATATAGCTGGGCCTTTAGGCATCTAGCAGCAGATGCAGCATGGCATCCTGATTTTGTGTTCTAGGGAAACTGTCTACCTGGAAAACCAGACATACACATTGTGTCAATCCTTCAAACATGAGCTCCTTCAAACATGAGCTCCTTCAAACATGAGCTCCTTCAAACATGAGCTTTTTAACTCAGGGTGTATATAGCAAGGACCTCGCTATAGAAGAAGGTTATATGTTCAACTACACTGTAAAATTCTTACGTTGCAAACTAGTGTAATGTTGGGAACGTCTTCCAATTTAACTTACTTTATTCTACATTCATATAGCAGAAGTCCTTGACCGTGCCTTGACAAATTTGCTTTAGCTTTAAGAACCCACCCAAACATTTTGTGGCCAGATCGACTTTTCAGCTTTCAGGTTTTATGTGTTTACTGTAGCCTTTGCATTTCTTGTGCCACAAGTGCATGGGTATGAAGTTTATGTAAAATCTAAACAGGTATGAAGAGGAACTTCATCGACTTTTGGGGCACAGCTAAAGGTTAGCACCTTTAAAAAGCTTTATTGCGGAGCAGAGAATCCGGATCAGGGGATGCATGCTATGTCCCCTGATTTCCAATTAAAGATTAGAAATGCGATTAAAGATTCAATTTCCAAATTAAAGCTTTCACTTGAAACTCTTCCATGTGTGAGAGGTAATTAAACAATGCAAATTCTTACTCTTTCCTGTATCACCCCAGGAAAGGACTGGGAGCCATTAGGTCTAGGGCATCTCTGGCCCATCTCATTCTTGGGTGGAGGTGAACATTTCTTTCCTTCCTTCCTAACAATGACTCTACAGGCTGAGCCAGTTTATCTGGATTTTTGATCTGCAGATCTGGCTCAACGCAGGTCCCCTGGACTCTGGACCCTCCAGAGGCTCACCTCGCCTCTAGAGGGTGTTCTGAGTACCGGGAAGAACTTGCACTGGGGCTTGCCAGTGGTCAAGTTGCCTCCACCCACCCTTATGCCTGCACAAATCTCTTCCCCCATCATACTCTAGTCATGAGCAAATACCGATAGATTGAATGGGGGGTTAGATCTGTATAAAGATGGAGGAGCTGCACATGCAAATCAGTAATTGAGCGAAGAGAGGTAAGAAAAGAAAAACTGTAAAAAATCAAAACCTTGCACATGCCCTATCTCGGAAGCTAAGCAGGGTCAGGCCTAGTTAATACTTGGATGGGAGACCACCTGGGAATACCGGGTGCTGTAGGCTTATACCATAGTCTTTTGAGACTGAAGGTTGCCAACCAACCAAATAAAAAAAAAAAAAAAGTAATTTTCAGGTGGAAGGTGGAAACAATATTCCCCCTAGGAATATCCAGTGCACCACAACTGGATAGCCAGGAACCATGGTGACCCAGTGGCCATGATTTGTTGAGCCCTGACTTGTGACTCGTTTGGAAATTTTTACAACAGTTCAAAATAAGTAGAAAAGGCATTAAGAGATGGAGAAGTAATACAAAGTAATCTCTTAACATGCCAGGCACAGTTTTTTTTAAAAAAATACATAGGAAAACAAAACAAAAAATGTTCTTGCTTTAACAAAGTCCTGTGTTCCTGCTGTGAATTTCTTTTAAGTTGCATTTGTTAAGCTCATGGCTTCCAGACCATGCACAGAACATAGTGTGTATTGTGGCCCACTGTGCTTGATTTAATTAGGCTTGTCACAGAAGTTGACAGTTCCACCCATTTGGCCAGGTGGCAGTGATGGCTCAGTTTTGCAGCACAATTTCCAACTTAAAATAGCAAAAATCACTGGACATGCTTGGTTCAGTGCTGACAAATGTGCCAGAACTCTTCCACATTGAGTTCTTTACATTTTGTGCTGAGCAAGGTCTGGTAAATTAAAGTAATATTTAAAAGTTTTACAGCTCATCTCTCAGGCTACGAACCTCACAATGTGGCTGATAACAAAATTTAAACTGATAAAATGGCAAATGGAATGAATATGGCAGTAAAACAATAGTAAGGACAGTGTGGTCAGTTGAATAAGATGACGGTTAAAATTATTTACTAAAAGTCTTGTGAAACAGGTGCGTGGCCACTCCTCTCGGAACAGACGGTGGGCAGTCTGATGGATTGCGCTCTGCAGTTGGAGTAACCTCATTTAAAAGGAACTTTCATTTCCTTCTATTTGTCTTTTTTTTTTTTTACCCTGAGGCTGACTTTAGGAAAAGTGTGAAGTAAGCTCTAATTAGCTGTTTAAAACAGTAAACAACCCGGGCATTCTTGTATAGGGTTGATTTGAGGGATATTTAAGATTGCTTATGGTCTTAAGCAGTTATGGTGTTAAGCAGTTAAAGGTGAGTAAAATACCTTTAACAGGTACCTACGCAGTTGCTAGTAATTATTTTAGGTGTTCTCTGGCAATAAAAGCTATTTCTGTGCTGCGTCCAGCTAGCCTAGGTTCAAATAAAAGAGGGCAGGGGAAACAGAAGAGAGGTGGGTGGTATTGACCTCTCCAAATCCCTGCACAGTTTGTTTTTTTTGGTCAGGAATCTGTGAAGGGGAAACCAGCAACTACACTTCTGTGTGGCTATAGCCATGAATTTTCTATACCAGCTGTCACCAACTTGCAACCACTGTCCATCAAAAAAGCAGTCCTTGTATGGACTGGAGCTTACCATTCTGCCTTTGCACTGTGTGTGTTCTCAATAGATCTGGGCACTGGGATGCTCTGGGCAGTCATGTCTGTTGCCCAGCGTCCCAGAAAGCTGCACAACAGGTCATTCAGACAGACTACCCAGAGCAGTCATGACCAGAAGTGACATCATCAAGCAGGAAAATTTTTTACAATCCTAGGCTGCAATCTTATCCATACTTACCCAGGAGTAAGTTCCATTTACTATCATTGTTAAAAGCATATACACAATAGCCTGTTAAAACAAAAGATCTGTAACATTTTCCCAAATGCAGTCACATACAATGGTAGCATCAAGTCTAATATATTCAAAATAAATATTGAAATGAATGGGGACCCACCTGAAATTGGCGCACAAGCCACCTAGTGGGTCCTGACCCACAGTTTGAGAAACGCTGGCCTAGAGACTTCCCCTTTTGCCTCCTTTCAGGACTTGAGCTTCGGATAGGAGGTGTCAAGGATTTATTTGAATCTTTGCAGGATAGACTTGGATTGTGCCACAACCAAAACTGCTCAAGAGTATCTCTGAGCATTAAGACTTCTGTAAGTACAGTGGGCCCTTGTTATCTGTGAATTTGACCAACTGTGGATGTCTCCCCATGTCTCTTAATACCACCTGGATGCAATCAGATGTGACTTCAAGTTCCAGCAACTTCCAGTCACTTCTGGAAGGTGTTCCAAGACCTGGGGAGGTCCATGGAATGGGCTATGGGCCAGTGTGACCTTCAGATAAGTGTTTGGGGCACAGAACTTGATTTAGGTATCCCTTGGGAAGATCTGGAACCCATTACCCATGGGTACTAGGGGACGACTGCAGTACAGTGGGCTTTCTTGCTGTGCTTATTATCTCTGTAGGTAATGTCATCTATAATGAAAGTAATTTTTCAAACCTGATGGTTTTCTTCCCCTAAGAAAAGGTGAGAGAAAATTCCATGTTGAATTCAAAGATGGTATTAAGTCACATACAATTAAGTCACATACAATGTCGTATGAACTAAAAGCTTCCAACTTTACTCTGTTTGAAGTATATCAACTAGGGGCCAAATCCTATCCAATTTTCCAGTGCCAGTGCAGCGGTGCCAATGGGGCTTGCGCTGCATCCTTTGGTGGGGAGGCAGACACAGATGCCTCCTCAAGGTACGGGAACATTTGTTTCCATTGCTCAGAGCTGCTTTATGGTTGTACTGGTGCTGGAAAGTTGACTAGGATTGGGCCCTCAATTATAGAATCCTGGACTTTGCTGCAGTCTAGAAAAAGCAAAACAGCTGTGGAGCTTGCTGGACACTTTATCTAAACCAAGGCTTCATAATGGGAAATTGTACCCTGTTCTATTTCACTTAACATGCAGTTTTTCTCTCATGGCTCATACTAAGAGACTTTCTAAACCATTATATTTCAGTCTGGAAATATAATGTCTAGAGTTGGAGCAGTCAAGGAAACAGGAATGCTTTAGGCTACAATCCTGAATGCATTAATGCAGTCTACTTTAAAATGGCATCATGATGTGAGTTTGTCATTTCTTTTAGCTTAGTATTGAACAGCACCGTGCTGCAGCATGAATTGCTAAACACTGGGGGTTGAGCATTGCTTTCTTGATGTAGTGTTCTTGTTTATATTGAAAATAGAATCACTTTGGTATCTCCAGAAGTAGATTCACCCAGTTTTGGCTGGCATGAGTCAGGCTAATTTTGAAACAAATTCAGTTCTAGCTTCTGGAAATAAGAGATTACTATTTCCCTCATTTGCAAGGCTGTGGTAACTACTGAACCTTGACTTCTCCATCTTTATAAAAACCATATAATTGTTTAAATTTCCTTTAAGCACATCTCATGGTACCCATTAATTTCACAAAGGTGTCAAAAGGACATACTAAAACCTAAATTCAGCACCACCAAATTTTGTATCTACATCCTTTCAGTAACACATCCTGTAAAAGTCAATGAATTATCACATCCTATTCTAGAGATGTGAATTTATACTATGGCAGAATAAAATGTCTGCTAGTGTATTCTGCACTGTCATGTACTATACTGAAATAAAGGCTATTTGCAGGTATATCATCCCAAGCCAACAGTTTAAATGCGTCTCATAGAAGATGCCTGAAAGCAGGGATGTCAAACATAAGGCCCTCAGGCTGGATGTGGACCTTGTTATAAATTTGGCTCTCCCAGAACCACCCCATCAGCTGCACCACTTCTGCAAAGGCACTGTGAGGAAGAGATGGAAGAACGTCTCAAAGGCAAGCAACAGTATGGTGGAAGGGGCAGACCAAAAGAGCTGTAAGAGGAAGATGCTACCAAGGCATTGGGAGAGCCAGTTATCATTCTGGCTACCTATCTACTGCTGAGCTACAAAGTGATGCCTCAGCAGAAGCAGCGCTGCTGAAAAGGTGATCACTGTCCTATATCTTGAAAAAATATGGCCAGGAGTTACATTACTTCCCTTCAGTCATTTGCAGCCATTGAGTTCAGTCATTTGAGCCATTGAGTTCCTGCATTAGAACAAAGTGCTAATTCCTTGCCAAAGTGCTAATTCCTTGCCTGCTTAATGATGTAACTTCCGGCCCTCAGCAGGCACCATGAACACTACTTGGCCAGCTGTATGAAATACAGGGTGTATTGTCACCCTGCCCTAAAGTACCTGTTCATATGAAACTATCAGGAACCTCTGTTACTCTGAATCATCTGCACCCCCTACTGCGTGCATGTTTGTTTCTAGGTGACTTTCAGTAACAATGATAAGAAAACGTCTAAATCTTGGTCTGTACTGCAGTTTTGTCTACTGAACTGAACAGATTGCTCCCTTTTGATACGATAATTTTGCTGTGCAAGTGGAACATACTTCAGGGAGTAAGAGTTTGCAAATTTCTCTCTAGTTGTAGACTCCTGCAGACTCTCAAACCACTCTGGAGAGTTTTCTGATGCTCTGGAGTCAGTTTGGGGAGGGATTGCAATTGGCAGGGTCAATCCTGGACCCCCTTGGTCTGAATGACAGTTTGAGTATTACTCCTTTTGTTTTTTACACAGAATCCAGTGTGTTGTAGTGGTTAAAGCAGAGCTATTCAGCCTGAGGGCACTGGTCTCTGCCCCCTTAAGGAGCAGGAGCAAGGCAGCAGCGGGATCCCCAGAATCACACCACTAAGGAGGGACTGCAGGGACTGGGATGTATTCACCAACCCCTACAGCGGCCTTCCTGGGATGCAGGGAGCCCTGCGCGAGAGTCACAATTTTGGTGCTTGGATTTGGATCCATAATTTTCTGCCTTGCAGCACAATGATCTGTGACTTGCTTCAGATCATGTAGATAAATTTGTTGGTGTTTTGCAGGGGCCCTTAAAAAATCTGAAAAACTACAGGGAAAGACTACGTGTTAGGAGAGTTAGGACAGACAGAAGAAAATATTTCTTTATCCAGTGTGTAATTAGTTTGTGGAACTAGACTGGGCCCTTGGCCTGATCCAGCGGGGCTCTTCTTATGTTCTTATGAGGATCTGTAGTTTCCAAATTGTGTTTTTGCAATACGGTGGTGCTGGGATTTGTCAGTTACCCAATTCTTACCGTATAGTCCCTCGATGTAGATGTGAGCTGTGAGCTTTTATTTGATAAAGGGGTGTGTGTTTGCTTATCTCTGTAAATGTATTGAGGATATGCAGTTTGGATCCACCTTTTTGCATCATTGCAGTGCCAAACTGAGTGTGACCATAAGACCATTCCAAGGACCCTGGTCCAGCTTCCTGTATCTCAAAGTGGCCCACCAGATGCTTCAGGGAGCAGTCAAGACAACCTGTATCCTGCTGCCATTCCATTGCATCTGGCATTCAGAAATTATATGGAGATTGTATGTAGTAATTATGGCTTGCATAACCTGTAATGGACTTTGCTGCCATGAATCTTCCCTATCGCCTTTCAATAGATTGTGAGAAAAGAACAGTGTGTTCACACATGGCCCTTCTTTTTTCATTTGGGAGAATGTCTTATTAAAATTTTGTTCATGAGTTGCTAGAGTTGTCAGTCTTCAGAATTTATCTCTGTTTCCAGGTTCTTTAGTGTTTAAAACAGGTTTGACTGAGGTGATGCATTCCTTTCTTACATCAGGATTAGATTACTGCTAGTGTGTATGTGGGGCTACCCTTAAAGTGTTTGGAAACTTCATCTTGTACAAAAACCAAAACACTTCTGAGTTATGGAGGGAGTGTGAGTGAAAGAGAGAACTGTTTATCTAATGGGGGCAGGGCTGCAGTCATTCTGCCCTTGGTCTCGGGAAGTGCAATGTGTTGGATCAGCCCTACTGATTGGCAATACTCTTGTACTTTTTATGACACAAGTTACTTCAGTTTATGCAGCTCTTGGTTCTCAGTTTTAAAATAGACAGCAAATTTTCCTGTCTCTAGCTGGTTGCAACATGTTATGTAACCTTTTCATCATGAAAACTAGTTTTTTTCTTGCCTGTTTTCAGATTACCTTTTTTAAATGTAACATTCAAGAAAATATTAGTTCACCCTTGATGTGACTCACATTGGAATTTCCTCTAGCTACTAGATTCACTGTATCAGTTTTAGGTCAATAGTACTGCCATACCATATTGCAGTTATATCTGTTTCAGGAGGAGGCAACATAAAAGTGTAGTTTTAGAACAAGCTTAGTTCTGTTTTTTAAAAATCCAATCTAAAAGTAGAAATTTGGTTCCAGTTTGAGTTGTGTTTAAGCAAAGTTGTGTTTGGCTGTTTCTGTCTTGGAGAACCAGTATTACTAGTACCATGTGAAGGTAATAAAAGGTTTCTTTTCATGTTTGGTAAACTGTTGATGATCTCTTGATGTGAAAAGTAGTTTGTGTTTCAAAAGCAGTTCTTAATGTTTTCAGCATGTTGGAATCCTTTTGTTGATCAAAGCCTCAATCTGGAGCCTTCACTAGTACAGGATTTCTGCTAGTGATACCTTCCCTTGCAGCTCCACAGCATAAACTTTCTGCTAATGATGGCTCAGCAAAACTGATGAGTCACCAGGTCAGTGCTTTCCAAAAGAGCTTATTTGTACCAAGGCATTGTGATTTTATGCTTAAATGGGTCTACAATCACATCCATAATTTAAAATTATCCCTTTTTGAGGGAGCTGAATAGAGCAAGGCTAAATAGCTGTTGGGCTGAACCCTAAAAATCCCCTCAAACATTGTCTCTTTTTGAGAGAGTTCTAGCTGCTTGTGACTCCCAAATGGTGACACAGTCCCCAGAAAACAGACATTACAATAGGTGGTAATACTTGCTGCTAAGTGTGCAATTTGTTGCCATCGTGGAATAAATAAATACTCAATGGCGGTGGGTGAGCCTTTTTTCAAAAGGAATTGTCAACAGAGTTGTTTTGGCTTTAAAACTAATGGAAGAATAGATCTGGAATTTTTACTTTCACTCTTGGTTTCTGGAGGAAAAGATTCCATTCCAAGATCCTTGTGTTAGAGAGGGACTATGGAAAAGCTACAATTTCTGTTTTCTTTTTTTATATACTGTAATTTTTGCTTAGCATGGTAGTTTACACTGTTGAAAGACTCATTTTTTTATACTGCATTTTTCAGAGGTAAAATATATCTCTTGATTAGGTTTCAGTTTTAAGAGAACTTTTTAAGTGAGGATTTGTACTGTGGTGTGTTTGAAACAGCTTTCAGAAATTTAGCTGTACTGCAAGCAAGCTCAAATGTCATAATACCATGTAGTTAGTTCCTATAACCTGCATTAATGACATTGCTGAAATTTGCATAATATAGCTTTTGCATAAGTATTTAGTTCTGTTTTTTTATTGAGATTTCTGGAAGGAGTTTACAGTCCTTGGTTGCAGTTCCTTCTCACATACTTTAGCCATGTGATGCTTGAGTGGAGTAAGAGTGTGAACATGTTCAGGGCCCCCAAACAGTTTTCCATGTATTTCATTTTAAAATATAATTTAAATATAGTTAGGTGTCCATCACTGGACAGGTCCTCCCCATTCTTCCCACCACTCCCCCCCTTGTTTATGCTTTTTGTTGGCAGTCCAATGGTGCCCAGCTGGAAGGGAACCTGGGAGAGTAGATAGGGGTACAGCGCACCTCTGTGTTCAACACCTGCTGGCCTTCTATCTGCACTGTATGTACTCCCTATGTGGCCTGTCAGTGTTAAGCATGCTGAATCAGTGGACCCGTACCCTAAACCAGGACTTCCCAAACTGTGACATTGCAACGCCCCAGCCAGTGCAGCCTGTCCCTAGCCCTTTAAGGGGCAGGGGAAAGCAGTAGTGTGATCCCTGGGATTGCACAGCTTCTGGGGACAGGAGGGTTTTTTACTTACCAGGAGCCAGTGCCATCTTGGCAGGGATTAGATTATAATATCTAATATCTCCCCATGCCTCCAAATGTTTAAAAATAAGATAAATGAGCACTTACCATTTTGCAGTAAAAATCCTCCCATCCCTAGCAGCAGTGTGATCCTGGAAATTGCATTGCTGCCTTAGCCCCTCTCCCGCCCATACTTACCTTGGTTCTCAGATTCTTGGAGCTTGAGATGTGTCTGCCTCTTGATGAGAGAAGAATAGACATGGAGAAAGTACTGTACTTACAGTCACTACAAATTTCTGTTGTACAGTATTGTCTGTCATATTTATTCCCATATTTATTCCATATTTATTCTCTTCTGTTCATTGACATCGATGCAGCTTGATTCCTGTTGTACAGAGCAGCCACACACAGCTGATTTTCTCTAGTTTCTGATATACAGGATGAAATGGTAAGAAATGAGGAGGAGCAGCTCTCTACCACACTTGCCATAAACATAAGTTCTGTCTCTTGTATGTCCAGGATCACATGTCAAAGGTGATTGATTATACTTAGGAATTGTGAGTTTCCTCCAGGATCATAATCCTTTTCTGAATGGTGCCTTAATTTTTGCTCTTGAATTTTTTAAGAACAGCTAATCATATTATCTAAAATGAATACGAACTTTAATTTCAGAGTAAAAAGATATACATAGACCACAGTCTATGTAACTGCACAGTTCTTAATATCTGTAAAAAAAAAACATGAGTTACTAAAAATCTTTTTCATGTCATAGTTGAAAGAAATCCTCAAATCCTTGTTGTGAGCAAATATGAAAATGTGCTGTTAGAATAAAGTTTTCTGAAGCCACTTAAACCTTGGGCTAGGGCAGCAGTGTCATGTGATCACATCTGTTGCCACGCACCTAGAATACTGAAGAGGTGTTGGCAGTACTGCAAGTGGTTATTTGATTGTTTAGACCTGGTTGCAGCCAGCTGTATTGTCTCAGCACTTTAGCAGAACTCAAATCAAAGTGAAACTTGTACGTACACAAATCAAAATTGACTAAAGTTTTGTTGAAAGCTTCTATGTGTGTTGCCTAAAGTTGTTTGGAAGCATCCCTTCAGCTGACTTTTATTAAATGACTCTGTTGTGCATAAAGACTGCCCTTAAAAGCTGGTGTGAGACTGTTGATAAAATTCAAACTGTAGCAATACCACATCCATTAGTATTCTAATGGGTATGATATATCTATGCAGTTAAAAGTTGAACTGTGTACAATAACTACTGAGGCATAGTTCTAATCGGTCATAACACTGGCTGCATCTTCAATAACCTCTCCCTTCCTGAAAGAGCCTTTAAGCAGTCAAAGGAGTCTCTTTCCTTATTTTTCTCTCAACTAAAGGCCAAGGATGAATGAGAACTGAGTGCACAGCCAGATCATCAGAAGCAGCTGATGTTCTTGCCAAAACTGTGCATGGAATAGCTAGTGCCCAGTAGCTGGCATAAAAAAATGCAGACTTCCACCTGTTGTGTAGTAGTCAGCTTTCAAAAGCTCCCTTTTGTAGCTAGCGTCTGATCCTTACTTGAAACAGTCTGAGTAATCAGAGTGCTAGTATTTCTAGAGCTTTTAAAATACAGTTTAAGAATTGCTTGAGAGTACACTAGTGTGCCATGGGAAATTTTAAAGTGTGCACTCAGAGTGCAGACCTAAAGTACCTACCTACAGAGGAGATTATCTTGTCCATCTCTACAGTTATTACCCTACTCATGCCTTTTACCTTCAAGTTTTCGTTGGGGACAGGTAACTGCCTGCATCAGGAGTGGATCATTTGGTTGTTCCTGCTGTAGAACAATAGAATTGCAGACCTTCAGTGCAGATGGGCCAGAATAGTGGCTGATATGGGAGTTTGGGTGGTTCTTATTTTTTTTTTCTGCTCTAAAATTAAGCCTTCTGAGGTTTACTAGTATTTATTTTAATTAGGAAAACTGTTCCTCTGACCCTGGACACTTGGGGAAATGCTAACTTAATCTATGTCAAACTAAAAGTTTTAGCAGCTGGATTCCAACCACCATCTACAAATTTACATGCACCCACTGGAATTTTGGCTTGTTTTGCTGTGAATAGTATAAAGTAAGGCCAAGGTAACTGTTTTCATTTATTTCCTCACAAGTTAGGATTTTTGAAGAGGCCAAACATCTCCCTCAAAAACACTAAAACCTACCTTTTCTGTGGTAGTTTGGACCTGTTTTGTTTTGGAGCAGCTGCTTTTCATTCTTCCTCAGGTGATCCCAGCAATATAAGGTGCCCATAATAGATGCTTGTTTTTGTATTGTGACACTATCAGATATGATAAGAGCAATCAAATTCATGAGATCAATGTTTCCTACAGTAGCACCGCGGGCCATCCTAGCTGTTTGGATGCTCAGTATCAGGCAATTTTGCAGCTCTTAGGTGGTAGCCACCTCCCCCCCTCCAGTCAAAATAGGCTACATCAGCACTAATGCAGATTCTTTGAAACTAGTGGCTATTAAATATTCACATTGGCAGGCTTAAAACATCTAGATTTATTCTACAGCTTGGAGCATCAAGAAGATTGTTACGATTTTTTTCTTTATGGCACGCAGACACTATTTGATTTTGCTTCTCTTTAATACCATTGTTGTAATTCATGCAAATAGATGACCATTTTAATAAAATGGCCTTTTGATAAATTGACAAATATTAAACCATCTTGTACAATGCTGGAAATGGCACCTGTCAATTCCTTTCATCCTAGGATTGGGACAACAATGCAAGAAGGCTAAGGATATAATGCCCCAATAGTTTGCTTACCTCGGGTGGCTGCTTCTGTTTTATAAGGGTTAGGAATGGTCTGAAGTAGTCCTAGAAGTAGTCACTTTATGCTCAAGAATTCCTACATCTGAGAGACAAACTATTTCATATTAATTTTAATTTAAAAATTGTTAAATGGCTGGCAGGGAAACAATTAAGCACTCCCTCATCACCCAAATTTTCAGAATGGAAAAACTGATTTTTTTTAACCAGAAAAAAGGCAGGGCATCATGTGTGCTTTGTAGTGGTGTTTGCTTTTGAGTGCTGATCCAGATGGTATAAAAAGTGAAGCCTGCAGCGGCATGAATAATGCGTGCTTCTGCTTTTCCCACTTGTCATGACAGCAGGATTGACTCCTAGGCATGAGTTGCAGAGAACACTTTTCCATCACATAGAAGCACCTGCAAGTGAGCACCTTGCCTAGATCTTTGTGAAAATCATATGCAGATGTTTTCAGGCTCTTCTGTGGTTAGCTCAGTGTATGGTTCTACTATTAGAGCAATGACAGCATTCCTGTTTTTCTTAAGAATATAGGTGGGTCCTACTGAAGGTCTGTTGAAGGATTGGGTGTTCCTCTGTTGCTTGGAATTTCTTAATATGTAATGTGTTAACTGATAAACACTTCGTGCTTTACTGTTGAGAATAGTTTCAGAGATGATTAATTTCCTACATAGATAATGCTCTAATGTATTACAGTTGTGCTTTAATAACGTGTAGTATTTTCCCATGACAATATAATGCTTATTATGTAGAAATATCCTGCCTGAAGTTGTTCTAAGTGGTTTTAGACAATGGAGACTCCTGGCCTAGTGTGTCAACAGTGTTCATGAAACAGTAATTTGGTAGTTTGCATTGTAGTCTTATGATCTTCCTACTCGCACTTCATTGTCTTTGGACCCAGAAGGAGCTAATATTAATAAAGCTACATGTATATGACACTAAACTCTTGACAGGTGGCTGTTAAACATATACTTGAGAAATGAAAAGTGACCTACAGCACAATCCTTATATATGTAAATCCTACTGTGTTGGATGTGGCTTACTCCCAGGTAAGTATGTTTAGGATTACAATGTTGGGTAATGAGGGTTGCTGCTTGGGAAAGAGAATTATCCAGAGAATGATGGGAAGTAGCCAGGGTGGGAAGGGTATTTAAGATCAAGAGTTGCAAAGGAAAGAGCTGCATTTCAAATAACGAGGTAGATCTTAGGTTGCATGTAGATCTCATGAACATTTCTTAATGGAGAAAAGGGACTTGAAATGGAAGGTGATACTTTCTTTACAGTGTTCTGTTAGGAAATGATAGAAATTACTGGCAAATAATATCTGCTTTCCAAGACAGAACTTTTTGCCTGTAGTGCAGCAACTGGAAACAGATGCCTACTAGCCATGCATGGTGTAATGAGGTATGTTAATAATAAACAAACTGCCAAGATGAAAAGAGAGCATAAGCTGTGTCATAGTGCCGCTTCCTGTTCAGAGAGGCATTTTATCCCTAGGCTGAGAGGTGGCAAGTTCTGTTCCACAAAAGGAAAAAGTTGTTGGCATTTCTTCAATAGCTTATTAACCTAAAAAGCGTTTAGCTGGCAGGATGTTTACCTCTGTACAACAACTATGATTGTGAAGCAGAACTTCTTAAGTGGGTATGAGGAATTGCGATTGTGATTAACTACCAAAGAATCAAACTGCATTTTCCGAAAGTTCTCTCTAAAGCACCGTTTCTCAAACTGTGGGTCAGGGCCCACTAGGTGGGTCACAAGCCAACTTCAGGTGGGTCCCCATTCATTTCAGTATTTTATTTTCAATATATTAGACTTAATGCTACCGTGGTATGTGACTGCATTGGGGGAAATGTTACTGACCTGTACTTAACAATGGTAGTCACTTACTCCTGGGTAGGTGTGGGTAGGATTGCAGCCCCGAATGGTTAAAAATTATCCTGTTTGATGATGTCACTTCCGATCATGACATCACTTCCAGTGGATCCTGACAGATTCTCATTCTTAAAAGTGGGTCCCAGTACTAAATATATGAGAACCACTGCTCTAAAGAATAAAGTTTTCTTAAATTCATAATTATGAAATGAAGCTATAATATTATCCTGTTGGAAATGGTCTCTTCTAGAATAGTTTAATCCAATAGTTCTCAAAACTTTTTACTCCGGGACCCACTTTTTTAGAATGACAATCTGTCGAAACCCACCAGAAGTGACATCTTCAAACAGAAAATTTTTAACACCCCCATATGACAAAATCAAATCAAGTAAATTTTAATGTTTACACTAAGTATAAGTTATTATTATTAAAACAGTGTTTATATTTAAATATTTACATAAACACTTATTTAGTTATTAGTATTTAAACAAACACTTATTTAAAATAAAGAATCCTCCTAACCCTCCCAAACAGTTCCTTATCTGTTTAAAAAATTTCCCAAACATCCCAAAGTCTAAAATCCTATCTACACTTACCTGGGAGTAGACCCCATTGACGATCATTGTTAAAAATATGTACATTATAGCCTGTTAAAAGTACAGGTCTATAACATTTCCCCAAATGCAGTCACATACCATGGTAGCATCAAGTCTACTAAAAATAAATCACACATTGAAATAAATGGGGATCCACCTGAAATTGGCTTGTGACCCATCTAGTGGGTCCCAACCCACAATTTGAGAAACACTGGTTTAATTGGCATACAGTAATCAAGAATCTCTTTTAGCTGTTTGTTTGGAAAACATTGAATAAAAGTGGCCATGTTCTTTCTAGGTATATTTGGCACACACATCATAAGTTTAGTTGATGATGGAGGTATTTTTCACCACTGTTTTTAGAAACTGACTAAAACCTTAACTTCTGTGAGTGGACTCTTGCCCACAGAACAGAGTTTTTCTGTTGCAATTCCTACGCATCTGAAAAGCTGTTCCTATTGATTGGGAGACCCTCTGGAGCAGCATGCATTGTAGTCCATGTTGGCATCCTTCAGTTTCGGAAGACTATGGTGTCACGCTCTGAATGGTGGTTCTGGAACAGAGTGTCCTCTCCAGTGCGCGAAGCCTGGGTAAAGTAGGTATGGAGGATAGGCTGTTACCCATGCAGCAAATCCCCCCTCTCCACGTCGCTGAAATGGTCCAATGGAAAGACAGAGTCCAATACGGTTGGTTCCAGCTGCATCGCAGGAATTGCCAGAACGTGACTGTGTTCAGCCATGAACTGCCTCAGGGAGTCTGGCTCCGGATTTTGCCTTGAGGTTGACTCTTGAAGCCTTTTCCATAACTGTAGCCACAAGGCAGTGGAGGTTTGGGATCAGAGTTTTCCTTCCCAAGCTAACCCATCTACCTGATGGCTGTTTAGTCGGCTGTTTAATTGCCTCTTACAACAAGTGCAGCCAAACTGAGGGCCTATTGTTATTCCCCAGCCCCCAGGGGAGATTGCATTACTACTGCATTGTAGTGTGGGGGGCACAATGGAAAAATGATAATGGAAGGGTGCATCTACCAAATCTGGTAGGATTTTGTATGGAGGGAGATTTAAAGCCATTAACACTTCCCTGGTGTCAGGAACTGAAGTGGAGGGTACTGACACTCCATTATAAAAGACTATTGGAACTACCCCAATAAAGAGGAAAAGGCATCTCTCTCTCTCTCCCTGCAGAGAGAGACAGAAGCTGCCAGGTACCAACCTGATAGGTTGGTTAAAGAGGTGTGTACTTTCTTCCTGGGGCAAAAATGAGAGATCTGTCAGAGAAGTTGCTGAGGCTCATCAGTCCCAACAACGATGGTCCTTTCCTGCTAAAATAGTGCTAGGCACAACTATGAGCAAATTGTAGAGGTATATGAGGAACTTGAAAAATTTGTGATGTGAAAAATTTGTTGCACATGATGTGTTTTCATTGCTATTTCCAGTGGAAGGCTGTGGCGTGCAGTGAGAGAAGAATACTAGAAGTGAACGAATGGTTATGCAGATGATGTTGAAAAGGAAGGTTTGGTTTCCTTGTCCATGGTCTAGTTTTTCCAGTTGAATATCCTCTGCCTGCACCTCACGGCAGCTGACCAATACGTATTTGGGAGAAAGCTTGCAAGCCTGGTAGAGAGGGCTTTAAATTAAGTAGCACAGGGGAGGGAGATACACAGGGGACAGTCAATACAGTGCTGAAGGCTGGAAAAGATAATACTGGTGATATAAACAACTGGAATGGTGGCACTGAAACACAAAAATGAGGGGCAAAACAGAGGAAAAGTGCAATGGGGGTTCTTCAGGTGTCTCTATGCCAATTTGCAAAGCATGGGGTACAAATAGGATGAACTGTGTCTTGAGAATGTGATTACAGTCTGGTGGGATGAGGCATAGGGCAAAACTTATTTAAGAATAATAGACAAAACAGGAAGGGTGAAGGAGTAGTGTTATATGTTAAGGAACATCTGTAACAGATGGCCTAGTCTCCCGTGACAGTGTGGATTGGGGGCATTGTGGGCATAATTGGGTTTCAATAAGGCTTTTGACAAAAGTTCCCCATGGCTACCTGGTGGACAAGCTAGTGGAATGTGGGCTACATGATGCTTCTATTAGATGAATCCATGCCTAGCTGATGGACCAAACCAATAAGTGCTTGTTAATGATGCCTTGTTGACCTGGAGGAGGGTGGTAAATGGTGTGCCTCAGGGTTCTGTTTTGGACTTGGTGGTATTCATTGTCTTTATAAATGATTTAAATGAGGGTAAAGGAGAAGCTCATCAAGTTTTCAGATAACATCAAATTGAAAGGAATAGCCAATACAGTACTCCTAGAGGGAGACGGAACTGGATCCAGGACATCTTGAAAGGATGGAAAACTGGGCAAAATGAATTTCAGCAGGGATAAATGAGTCAAGTTCTGTTTTGGGGTTGGAAAAATGAGAGGCACGAATACAAAAACGAGCATATTCGCCTGAGCAGTTGTACGTGTGAAAAAGATCGAGGCATTTAGTAGACCGCAAGTTAAATGAGTCAGCAGAGTGATGCTGCTGCAAATGCAATTCTAAGCTACATCAACAGAAGTATAATATCAGTCTCATGAACTAATGGTACCTCTATATTTTGCTTTTGTCAGACCCTACCTGGAATGTTGTGTCCAGTTCTGGGTTTGAGAGAGATTGATAAACTAGACAAGTATCTGAAGGGCCATCTTGTGGAAGATGGAGCAGATTCATTTCCACTTGCTTTGGAGGGTAGGGCCAAGACAACTGGGTTTAAATTAGGGTGATTTCAATTAACGTTAGGAAGAACATTGTAGTAAGAACTGTTCAGCAGTGGAACAACTTACCTTAGAAGGTGGTAGACTCTCCATCACTGGAGGTCTGTAAGCAGAAGCTGGATAGAAAGCTTTGGGGTTTCTATCCAGCAGCAGAAGCTGGTCTTTGGGGAATGTTATAGTTGTGATAGTTCATACTGGCAGATGGTTGGACTTGATTTTGTAGATTCTTTCCAAGTCTGGTTCTAAACATAATGGAATTTATAGTCTGGGACCAGGGTACCTAAAAGATCATCTTTCTCTGCTTAAGCCTGCCTACCTAATGTCCTTAGAGGCCCTGGATCACACTCTGAGGCGAGGCAGGCTGTGACTGGAAATTGGACTTCTTCAGCTGTGTGGCCCAGGCCTTCTTTATCAAGTAGCTCCATGCTGGAATTTTTATTGTGTTTTATGTTTAATGGAGCCTTTAACTGTCCTGTAAGCATCTTTGAGAGCTTTGTCTGAAGAGCTGCTAATAAATACTATATAAATAATGGGACTTTGTGTTCCAAAACATTATTATGATGGACTATTTCTGTATGAAAGGGTGGCAATAACAGTAGTGTTCCAAATTATGTAAAACTAGTCACGTGTTTTTCAGTATTGTGTGTATACAGTTGTATGCAGCAGCAGCGCATATAAGTCTTAAGTTTCATGGATAAGTCGAGGACAGGATTTAAATGTCTCCATTATTTTACCCACTTCCTTTGTGTCCTGCTTCTCATCTCGGTTCCCCGCCCCAGCAGTTGTTCTTAGAAGCTTTTTTGACTGCATTGACACATGTATAAGTCAACCCACACTTTTAGGGTCAATTTTAAGGCATACATTTTTAACCTATACACAAGTATAGTTCTCTTCATATGCGAATTTGCTTATCCATGAGGAATTGCTACCATATCTTATCTGCTGTGCAGGGACCTTCTGGAGGCTTCAGGGACCTTCAGAATGGTTCCTGTAACCGGGATTGACATCTTTAAAATGGCCGGTGGAAACTCCAGAAGGTCTCTGCAGCATTCAGAAGTATTTTGGCACTTCCTGCTGCACTCTGCTGGCTTCCTGAGGGTATCTGTTGGATTCTTCTGATGTTACCCTTTTCTCCCCAGGGTACCCCTTGTACCTAACTCCAGTGATCCCATAGGATCAGTGATCCATTATCTGCAAATTTGTTAGCCACTAAGGTTTCTAGGAACCTAACCCTAGCAGATAATGAGAACTGACTGTATGTATGGTAATTGTGCAAACTTTATATGTATAAGTTGTAAGAGACCACTAGTAGTGGATCTTAATGTTTAAAATTCACTGATAACTTTTGGTACATTAGCAGGGAGGCTTTTCTAGCATTATAGCCATAGCAGATTTCATCCCCT
The DNA here is from genome assembly GCF_035046505.1 of Tiliqua scincoides. Taxonomy (NCBI): domain Eukaryota; kingdom Metazoa; phylum Chordata; class Lepidosauria; order Squamata; family Scincidae; genus Tiliqua; species Tiliqua scincoides. The sequence continues at coordinate 11,364,242 of NC_089825.1, read as the reverse complement.
GCTAAACCAATCCATTGTTTGGTACATGACTACTGTGTTTACCACTATGTAAATCAGATCTTGGTTGAAACAATTTCTCAGCCATCACACGACACACTCAAATATATCTAAAAATGTATACCCCTCCCAATTCCCAGAGTGCCCAAGTTGGCTTACAAAATTCATAAAACCATAATGCTATAAACATAAAAGCAGCCTGAAATTGACTATAAAAAAAAAACCATGTAGCAGCACACCAAACAGCCAAGAAAATATCTGAAACAAAATGCAAAACCAAATCAATAAAACTAAGAAGGAAAATTCTCAGAAGGAAAAGAAAAATTTTAGCCTCACACCAGAAGGCTTGTAGTATGCTGTATGTTCTAGCACAGTGGTGGTGAACCTATGGCACGCGTGCCAGAGAGGGCATGCAGAACCCTCTCTGTGGGCGCGCATGCTGTCATCGCCCCAGCTGTCCCCGCCCGCCCGCAGGAGAGTGAGAAGGAGCCTTCAACCCCCGCAAAGCCAGCCTTCTCCTGCTTGGCAGCAGCCTGGGCAAAGGAGGGAGGGGCGAGGCCAAGGGGGGGAAGGAACAGACAGCAGGGGAAGAGGGAGATCCAGGCATGCTCCCAAGGCGCCCCATCCAGCCAGGCCACGGGGAGGAGGAAGGCTGAGAGGCTCTGTGAGGGGACATTTCTCACATCACCCCCCCCCCGCCCAGCAGCCCAATGGGAGCGCTTCCTCCCTCCCCTGTCTGGGGTAAGGGGGGCAGCTCACATGCAGTGTGTGGGCAGGCACAGCGAAGCTACTGCTGCGGGCTTTGGGGCTCCAGCCCTGCACGTGGTGCTGGTCCTGCCTTACTAAGAAGTCTCATTAAAGTCAATGGGGCTTACTTCCAGGAAAGTGAGGATAGGATTGGACTGCCAGACCCCAATCCTATGCAAGTCTACTCAGGAGTCAGTCCCATTATAGTCAATGGGGCTTGCTCCCAGGAAAGAGTGCCTGGGATTGGAGCCTGCTCCTGTGCATGTCTACTCAGAAGTAAACCCAATTATAGTGGATGAGGCTTGCTCCCAGGAAAGTTTGCCTGGCATTGCAGCCTTGGAGCCTGCTCCTGTGCATGTCTACTCAGAAGTAAGCCCCATTACAGTGGATGAGGCTTACTCCCAGGAAAGGGTGCCTTGAATTGGAGCCTTGGAGCCTGCTCTTGTGTGTGTCTACCCAGAAGTAAGCCCCATTACAGTGGATGAGGCTTACACCCAGGAAAGCGTGCCTGGAATTGCAGCCTTGGAGCCCACTCCTGTGCGTGTCTGCTCAGAAGTAAGCCCCATTAGAGTTAATGAGGCTTACTCCTAGGAAAGAGTGGCTGGGATTGCAGCCCACTTCTGTGGGTGGGACTTTTTAAAAAAAAAAAAAAATTTCTTGTTTGGGAAAATGAGCAGTGGCAAGGTCTTGCAGCCACCCCCTCCCTGCCAATATTTCTTTACCCAGCATGTAATTACTCTGTGGAACTCATTGCCACTGTTCTAGCATTTTCTTGTCTGCTTTACGGTCTGTGCTTGGATAGCTTCCTGTGGCTCACTAATACTTGATGAAGCCTGGGTTCTGTGGGATATGGCTATCCACTCTGCATAGCTTAAATAGCTTCATCACTGGAAAGCTGGAATAGAGTAATGGAATGCATTATTATGAGTTGAACCCATTGGCCCATCAAGCTCAGTAATGTCCGCACTGACTGACAGACGCTCTTCATGGGTTTCAGACAAGAATTTCTCTCTGCCTTGCTTGGGAGATTAAACCTGAGAACTTCTGCGTGCAAAGCAGATGCAGTAGAACCAAGTGGTGGGTCTTCTCAGAGAATTTTCAGTCCATGAACATTGCTGAGAAGATTCTGTACGGGGGAATGAATATTCTTTGCTTCTATAGCACTCATTTTGGATCATGCACTTTTTGATAATTTTTACAGCTGTCCTGTAAAGTAATGGTGGTAATTCTATTTACTGATAGAGAAGGCTGTATGACTCTTTCCAAGGCCAGCTAGAGAGTTAATTTGGCCTCCTTGGTCCAAGCTAATCATTCTGTTTACTATAGTGGTCTTCAACTTTTTTTGTGCTGCAACCCCAAAGCATAAAGATACTAGGGGCCCATCATAAATCCAGCCCCTTCTCTGCCTGCCCTGACTTGCCCCATTTCCCTCAACTCTTGTATCTTCACAACAATGCTGTGAGGTAGCAGCCTGAGTAGGGCCAGCCTTTGGTGCTGCAGGGTAAGACAGCAAGAAGAAGCTGTGCAGGATTATATCAAAACTCAGTTTTGATAAGGCAGTGCCAATATTGGATTGGACCCAAGCCCACTCTTGCACAGGCTTTGAAAGGTTGTCACAGCCCCCCAAATTAGGCTTCACAAACCCATTGGGGTCACAATCCACAGGTTGAAAAATACTGGTCTACTACATTGCTCCACTGTGTAAATGCTCTCCTCTCAGGAACATGTAAAAGATGAGCATTGACAGATTGTGTTTCTTCAAGTTAATTATCACTCCACTTGTCCTTTGTAGAATTGTCTGTGAAATATAAGGTGTTTTTATTTCTGTGTTCCCAAACTGCGTACCAGGCTGCACAGGATAGTTTAAATTTTAAACTCAAAACTTAAAATTTTAAACTTAAAATGAAATTGTAGGGGTGCTTTGAAAAAAATTACTGGGAACTGTAGGGATGCTGCAATCAGGGAAAGTCCAGGAATCTGTTTTAAGTAAGAGTTATATGCCACTTTCCCTGAAACTCAGTATACAAGTGACTTTACTTGAGAGTCTATTAAATTACGTTATTATGAAGAACCTTTGCTGAATAAAAGCTTTAACAAATTAAGAGTACAATCCTATGTATGTTTACTCAGAAGCAAGTGTCATTATAGTCAATTGAGCTTATTCCCAGGTAAGTGTGGTTAGGATTATAGCCTACTATCCCTTATTCCTTGGCAGTGAGTACTGCCTGAGTTAGTCTTGACAAGAAATGTACTTTTTAAAAAAGTGAAGGTGCCTGTGTGTATTTTTTACTAGTCAAAGATGTCTTAGTCACTTGTCCACTTTTTATTTTAAATTTATAAACCAGTTTCAGTGGAGTCATCTTGTTCAGTCCTAGCTGTGTTATGGAGTTGACATTGTGTTACTAAATAAATAACTACGGGCGCAATCCTAACCCCTTATGTCAGTGCTTTCCAGCACTGGCATAGCAGTGCCAATGGGACATATGCTGCATCTTGCAGTTGGGTGTCACTCACGGAGACCTCCTCAAAGTAAGGGAATGCTTGTTTCCTTACCTCAGAGCTTCATAGCCCTTATGTCAATGCTGGAAAGCACTGACATAAGGGTTTAGGATTGCACCCTGAAGCAGTTTGGCAAGAGTGAGTGATGTGTCAATCAGCTCTCCATTGCCTGACTTGTTAGCCCAAAAATGTTCTGGCTTGTTCAGAGAGTAACTTTAAGGTAGCAAGCTAAATGGAGAGGAAAAAATAGAGCAGTTTGAACACACCACTTAAAAGCACTGCAGCAGCATGGATTCTTCCAATATAAACCATACACTTGTATATTGTGAAGTCTTCTTGACAATAATGCTATGAGTAGTCAGAAAGTCACCCAATCAGAGCTTTTCACGAAAAATAAATATGAACCCAGGGTTTTTCAGAGTGTCCTACTATCTGTTGATATACATTGCATTGTTTACTACTGCTAGTTGTATGCAAAATGAGCTGTGCAGCATTTGTGACTCTCTACCCTCTTTCCTACAGCTTAGAAGGTGATCAATACAGTTCTCTCTGAGGAGCCAGAAAGCAGGCAGCTCATGACTTCTGATCAGGACACTAAAGTTGTGGCTGAACCGCAGGTGCAGCAAGTACAAGAAGTTAAAGACAGTTCTCATCTGGTAAGTATGAGTCTCATCTCATTTCTTCTTTGTAACCAAATTCATCATTCTGGACAATGTTCTCTATTCTGAAGTATGTATTTGATTACACAAATAGATGTCTTTGAAGACTACATGTGTTTATGTGACAGGTATAAAATAGCGTCAACCCTTCAGTTTCTGTTTATTCTTGATGCTCCCAAAAAATCAGGATATAAGTAGTAGTAGTTAAGTTTCCAATATCCTAGCTGTTCAGATTTTCTGCCATTTTACTCAGGGCTGTCAGTTCTGTAGTAAAGAGCATGACAGCCCATTCCTAAGCTACCCAGTGTCAGGAGAAACGGTGGCACCAAAATGGCAACTGCTGTATCTTGTGATTGTCAGGAAGCCACCAGAGATCCTCGGTGGTTCAGGACACACAGTAGGGTTTCTCAAGTCTGCGTTAGCTATTCTGGTGGTGCAGACTTGAGAACCTCCATGTTGGGCTTTTCAGCCTGACATGGAGGCTAGGATCTGGCTGAGGATGCCTCTACTGGTCCCCCCTCTTAGGCTGGTTCTTCCCTCACCCACTGCCTGGTGGTCTCACTTATCTCCGGGTGTCCTCCACCTGGCACGGATGCTCCCTCCTCTCACAGTGCCATAAATGTGTTTTATGACATGTTTGTGACACCTTGAGCCGGCACTGGAGCTCAGCACTGGTGTTCATGGCCCATAGGGTTGGGCCATAGCATGATTTGCTTGCTTGGGAAGGCACACCAGATGTTTGGAAGAGCTGCCTTTTCAAAGCAAAATGCATGTGAATATATGAAAAATGGTTATCTTTCAATATTTTGGGGTAATCCCTTTTTTTTTTTTTAACTTTCAGTGCTTATGTTATCTTTGCAGTCTTGGGTCAGGCTGCAAGGCTTTTTCCCATGTGTATGTGTTAGTAGCAATGAAGAGTTCATTCACCAAAACCAATTATAAGAAAAAGAAGAGGTTGGAAAAGTTTTGAAGACTACTTTCCCTACCCAGAAGGGCTGTGGGAGTGAATAATATAATAGCTAGATACGTTATTAACCAGATACTTTATTAACCAGAGGTGTCACATAAAGTGTGCTGGAGAATATTTTGGAGGACCACATCACCAAGTATATCTGGAACAGATCTTAGAACCTTTATCCAATAAATACGATAAAGCATGGAGTCTTCCAATATAAACCATACACTTGTATATTGTGAAGTCTTCTTGACAATAATGCTCGTACTTTGAAAATCCTTTTATTGTGGTCAGTCAGTAGGTTCAAGGAATAAAATTCTTCTCGATGGCAATGTTTAATCTGGTGAATTATTTAATCTGATTAAATGCAGGTTTGTCAAGGTGCAAGTGAGTAGCTATTTCTATTCTGAGTTCTTACTTATTTTCATTATGGGTCAGACCTCTTGAGAGGTCTGCAAGATGCCTTCAGGAGAAAGAATGTGAACTCATCCTAGAGACACTTTTGCGCAGCATTCAGTGAGGATAGTAAGTAAAGTTTGATAAATATAGAAAAGAATTCAGGAATTTGAACAATCTTTCTCCAGTTGCCAAAATTCACAGAGACTTAAAGTACAAGTAAAATGAGCCTGTTTTGCTTAGTGCCATATCTGTAATATAGAGATGATGAAGCTGTACTACAGAGGGCTGATATTAGGATGACTGAAAATGTGTGAACTGCTTAGAACAAGTAAGCAAAAGTGCCATAGTTTAAGTTTATGTCTCAAGATACATATTGGAAAAAAGTATTCATTAGAATTGTGTTTCCTGTCCTCTAAATTCTTAGTTGAATTACAGAGCCTTCTGTATAGTAGCACCTCAATTCTGGAGTTCCCTTCCAGTGGATTTAAGAACTACCCCCTTCCTCAAGGCCCTTAGGTGAGGGCTCAAAAGGTTCCTGTTTTGTCTGGCATTTGAGTGTTGCTTTGTTGTCTGACCTGTTGTCTGTGTGTCTGTAATAATGCTGTAGTCTATATAGCTGCCCCCCATGGTTTTACTGCTCTTATTACGACTGTTATTGTTTTACATATTGTACATTTTAGTGTGGTATTTGTAAGCTGCCTTGGGCATTTGCTTTGGCATAGGGAAGGCAGATATAAATATTTTTAATAAATGATCATGACTCGACTTCTGTGGAAATAGCTTATTGCTAATGTTAAAGGTAAATAAATATAAACCAAGTAGTAAAGCCAACATATTAAGTGTAGTAGTTGCTTTCTAGTTGACGTAGCTAAACATTTAAATTACTATTGGGAAGCACAGCCTTTCACCCTCTCCAACTTTTCATCCCCAGTTGTTACTGAATGGAAACATTAATTTTCCTGGCTGTGCTCCAGACACGATATTGCATTGGGGATGGTAGGATTTTGGATTGGAGGTCACTATTCATTTGTATTCATTCATACTTTTTGAATTACATAACCAGCAGTTTCCCATAGATGTGGTTCAGATATGATTAAATATAAGCAGACACTTCTAATCAAGTGTGTCTCTCTCTAGCAAATATGAAAGAGCATGTTATTTTGCAAGCTTGAGCCGTAAGGAGCTGCTGTTTCTTTATTGCTTTGCTTTAGAGTTCATTCTAACTTGAGATACCAGAAAGCACTGCTGATGGGTTGTCACTTGGGCTTGCAGTGGATAATGCCAATTAGAAGATGATTCAAATTTGGCACGACACAAAAGTTGTCTGGTAACTGTGATCTAGTAGGCAGTAGTTCAGTAGAGAGTTCATCTAGGCTAGTGAATGATCATAAAGGAGGCAGTACAATTCCCTTGCCTTTGAAATATGTATGCTGCCCTATTGTGTCCTTCAGATGACCAGAAAAAGCATAGCAAGTCTGAGATGTCTGAACCTGGGGCTTAGGAAATAGGATTCATGGACTTTTCCCCAGGGTTGCAGATTTGTTTTCCTTGTGTGCAGCCTCTTTACTGTGAGGACATTCAGAAAGCTCCCATATCAAGAACCAATTGAACCTATCTTCTGTACACCAGCAAGGAAGTATCAACAGCATTTCCATCTTCAGAGACATTCCCTGTGCTATGACAGCCATTTTCAACCATTGTGCCATGGCACACTGGTGTGCCACAAATGGTCCCCAGGTGTGCCATGAGAATTTGGGAGTGGACCATTTATTAGTAGGGCCAATGGGGGTTGTGAGCCACCGTAGATGGCATGGTGTGCCTTGTCAGTTGTTAAAAAAACTGGTGTGCCTTGACCATTGCCTTGACAGTGTGCCGTGAGGCAAAAAAGGTTGAAAATCACTGTACTATGATAAAACCTCCTTAAAGCAGAATACAAATTTGATCCAAACATGGCTTAAAAGTGATTAAAATGTCTATCCCTCTGTCCTGTCCCATGTCATCCTAATTGCAACCAGAGAAGGGCTGATAAGGGTGAAACCTGATCTCACAATAACATGAATCAGCATGTGTGGAAAATAGAACATTTGCAGATGTCAGAGAAAAATTTACCTCTCCAGGGCACATTCTACCATAGACAATGACTCTGTCATGGACTCACCTTTATTTCTTTGATTCAGCAATCCATACATTTTGTGAACAGGACTAGATTTGCACTTTATTTTTAATGTAGATATAATACTGGGGGAGATCAGGTTAGTGTTTGCTAATAGGATAGGGCAGTGGTTCTTGAACTTTTCTGTCTCGCGCCTTCCCAATCCTCGTAGCGGCTCCCAATTACAACACCTCACCTCAGTTACCCCCAAAATGGGGATGAAGGTGTTATAATTATACACTAGAAACAAGGCTGCCAGCAGTCTGAGGCTGCAATTCTAACCACACTGACCTGAGAGTAAGCCCCATTGAACAAAATAGGACTTACTTCTGAGTTGACCTGGTTAGGATTGTGCCCTGAGTTTGTTAGCAGCACACCTGGAGGGTTTTTGAAAGGGAGAGGGGAAGTGATGGATCTGCTGGGGGAGAAGTCTTTGTTTTGTGTGTATCTGGTAATTGCAAACTGAGACCCAGAGACTATTTGGCTGGAATCCTAACCCCACTTTCCTGGGAGTAGGTCCCATTGAACACAATAGGACTTACTTCTGAGTAGACCTAGCTAGGATTGTGCCTTTTGTCTTACAGTAGCAGCCAACAGAGTACCCCCCCCCCCAAAAGGAGGCAGGAGGAAAAAGGGGAATGGCTAAAAAGGAATGGGGATTTTAATTTTTAATCAATTTTTGGAGACAAAGCCATCAAGAGTGGCTTTTTTCTTTTTTGAAGGGGGGGGGAGAGAAAGATGAAGATCCTGGGTTAAACTGACACAGACCCCAAGCCTATGTAGGTCTACTCAGAAGTAAGCCCCATTTGAGTCAATGGGGCTTACTCCCAGGAAAGTGTGGAAAGGATTGCAGCCACATACAGCAAGATTACAACTCACCCCAAAGTAGATGGGGCTGCTCACAGACATACACCCAGCATGCAGATGCCACTCCTGTTCCCCCAGGCAGGACGGAGGGATGCAGTCTGGGGCATTTGGACACCCCCAGCACTAGGAGCAGAGGGAAGCGCTGCACTGCCTGTACTTACTCTTCCCTCCCAGTTTGAAGCCTGCCAGGAGTGCCCCTGTGCTGATGATGCAGCACCTCTGCGCTCTTCTCTCCTCCAGCCTTGACTAATCCCAGGATGCCCAGGGCGAAGGGCACACTGGGAAATGTAGTCCTTGGGGCGAGGTTGCACATGGAGAGAGCTCCATGATGAGATGTGGCACCTCTGCCTGCCCAGCCAGCCTTATCTCCCACCTCCCCCCACCATGTTTCACATGCCCTCCCAGCTTCACGCTGCCCCACCCACGTCGTTCACAGCTGCGGAAAAGCAGCAAGTCAGGAGGCAGCATGTGCAGCAGAGCAGAGCTCAACAGCAGAGCAGCTGCCGGCCACCTCTCTCCCCAAGATGGCTGGCCACGCCTCACTAGGGAGGCGGGACGCACAGATTGAATACCTCAGGGAAAGGGGTAAGCAGGGAGATCCTTTACTTTCTTCCAGTAAGGTAAAGAATGATAGAGAAGCAGTGGCACTGTTAAATAAAATGTCTTCAGACTGGCTGATCAGACTCCACCCATCAGGCTCTTATAGGAGAGGTGTGGCTTCAAGAATGTTTTACCCAAAGCATGTTCTTGTTTCCAGTATTTCAGCTATCAGAATTCAAAGCAAGAATGTCAAAGTTTTCTAATCATTCATACTCCCTTAGTTATGTGGCCAAACGAGTAGGTAGCTTGATAGTTGAGGTGGGAGACCTGCTAGTGCATCCTCTGCCTCAAATCTTGTTCTGTCGATGCATCTCCATTTTCTGTAGCAGGGGTCTCCAAACCCTGGCCCAGGTGCCAGATGCAGACCATGCCCAACATCTATCTAGCCGGCAGCCAGCCTCTGATCCCCTGAGAGCCTCTGGCCCAATTGACCAAATACAACTGGAGTTGTGCTTGTGTGGTGGTGGAATAGGGGTCCATTTAAGTGTGTGCTTTATTTTGGGGGCTGTATAGGTGCTTGGAGAAGTCCTGGGCATTTGAGTCCATATATTCATTCATCTGAGTTCCATTTCTAATGTATTTATTTAAACTTAATATTTTTTTTCTGGCCCTTGACACTGTGCCAGATACTTGATGCAGCCCTTTGGCCAAAAAGTGTGTTTTATAGTGCTGTAGTCCAGTGGTTTTCAATCCTTCTCATGCCATGACTCCAACAAATGAAGTATAAGACTGGGACTCAACTGCCAATCATGGCCTCTCCTGGGGCATGATCTGCCCAGCCCCTGCTGCCTTCTCCCAACTACCCCATTCCCCCTACCTCTTGTGTCTGCCCAACAACACTGAGAGGTAGCAACCTGAGCATGGCCAGCCTTTGGAGCTGTGGGGCAAGATAGCAAGAAGAGGCTCAGCAGTTGGTATAATCTGCTTGGTATATTCTTGGTATATTCAGTTTTGATAGGGCAATACCTGTTGGATTAGGTTCAAGCCATCTCTTAATAATAATAATAATAATAATATACAGTATTTATATACCGCCTTTCTTGGTCTTTATTCAAGACTTTATTCAAGGCGGTTTACACAGGCAGGCTTATTAAATCCACGCAGGGATTTTTACAAATTGAAAGAAGGTTCTCTCTTTCAAGAACCACCACATTCAAGATGTTACACTCTGATCTGGTTTAACATTCTGGCCTCCATCCTCCCACGCTCCGAGCAGATGGAACAGCTCAGCTGCAGCTTGCCGGCTGCTTCAAGGTCGCACGGTGCCGGTGGCCTCGAACCGGCGACCTTGTGGATGTTAATCTTCAGGCAAATGGAGGCTCTACCCTCTAGACCAGACCTCCCGCCCAGATCTCTTGCACAAGATTTGAAAGTTTGCTGCAGCCGCCCCCCATGAGGCTTTGCAGCACCATTGGGGTTGTGATCCACAGGTTGAAGAACACTACTGTAGTCCTTGAGTATATACTGATGTGGGGTTGTTCAGTCCTAACCCTTTAAGCCTGTGTCAACCAGTTTTAACCTGTAATCATCCACCAGATATTTTCTGTCTCTGTCAGTTTAGAGCAGGGGTGCCCAGGCCCTGATGCCACTTGCAGTCCCCAATGACTCCCAACCCGGCCCTCAAGGAGCCCCCAGTCTCCAGTGAGCCTCTGGAGACTTGCTGGAGCCTGCACTGGCCCGATGCAACTGCTCTCAGCATGAGGGCAACTGTTCAACCTCTCATGTGAGTTGTGGGACAAGTGCTCCCTCCACTGCCTGCTGTTTCACGCCTGTGATGCAGCAGCGGCAGCAAAGGAAAGGCCGACCTTGCTTTGTTCAAGGCCTTTTGTAGGCCTTGAGCTATTGCAAGACCTTCATTCATATATGTTCCATCTCTGATATATTTATTTATGTAAATTTATTCAAATTTGAAATGTAAATTCTTTTCTTTCCCGGCTCCCTACACAGTGTCAGAGAGATGTGGTCCTCCTGCCAAAAAGTTTGGACACCCCTGGTTTAGAGACTACTCTTGAGCATGTGCCACAGTCCCGAACTGCCTTCTTAGCACTTAGTATAAACTATAGACCTTATTTTCTTCATCCACTTTTGCTTCCTCTTTCTCTATCCTAGATGCCAGGCTCCAGTCTTTTCTTTGTTTACCCATCTGTAAGAAAAGCACTTGCACAGCATGCACATCCCAGTCAACAAGTTTCAGCAAATCAGCAATACCTAATGAGCCATACTTTTTAATTCATTATATTAGATGCATAGCTGCATGCAATCAATAACCAATATATTTGCAAAGTCATTATCAAAATAACTTGCTCAGTTACAACATCGCTAATATAAAAATAATTTTAAGGTGGTGAATAATGCTGCCTAGAAAATTACTGTTCTCCCCTTGTCAGATTATTTCCCTGTTCTGCCAAAGTAATCTGCAGTATACAACAGGTTAGAAGTACCTATTTACCCGGTTTCAGAACTCGGTCACTGTTAACAAATGTTTTATTTTCGAAAGGGCATTCTTGTTTTCCTGAGAAAAGAATACTAAAGTACCAAATGAATTACTAGTTCAGATATTAACCCGGGAAACATATAGTTCATACTATAGTTCTAGTTGTATTTTTCTGGCTCATAGTTTAGTGTAATACTATACAGATGACCACATACTGAGGCATTTCTCAGTAACTGGGCTTTGGATTTTGAGTGGCAATAGCATGTGAGCCCCCTGCACTGTTTAAACAGTACTATTTTTGGCATCTGGGTGTTGGCCTGTCTCCCCAGCAGCCTTAAAGTGAAGTGGGTATATTCAGAAAGGAGCTGACAGTTCCTGGGTTCACAAAATATAACTTAACAATGGGCTGCTGTTTCAGTAAAGAACTAAACAGCAAGAATGAGAAAATGAGCCTGTTACAGAAATCTGTGGAAGAGGAGGCATCAGAAAGTGGGATAAGTAAAACTTTAATTTCAATTTTGGAAACAGTGGAAAGTGAGGAACTGCATGTAGTCCAAAAGACGGTTTGTGAGGCAGCTGCTGTTCATAACAATTGCACAGAGTCAGTTAAATATCCTTCACCACAGTTTGGGGGGGTTGTTGAAAGTGACCATGCCACCAAAAGTATCTACGACAGACCGTTTCACCTTCAGTCACTTACCAGCACGAAAAGGATCTTGAACGGGTATGACAGATTACAAGAGTGTGAACAAATGGAAGATGCAGTTGGTAAAAGGCTGACAGGAAATAGTAGTGCGGAATATATGAATAATGCAGAAAGCTGCTGTATTGGTGGCAATAGTATAAATGGGTCTACTATAGCTAGAAAGCCATCATGTGTGCCAGGAAATAGTCCTCCTTCATGTGTGACTGTGAGTTTAAGCCAAGACATTCAGAAAGAAGTTTCCTTAAGTAAATACAGCATAAGAGACAGCCCAGTTATGGGCATGTGCTTGCAGCTGCAGGATGAAATAACAGCTGTTCAAGGTGGCTGTAGTGCATTCATTTCAAGCAGAGCAGATGGAGAAATGGCGGCTTCAACCTTTGCATATCTTGATATAGATAGGAACCATATGAGCACCAGAGACAAGTTTTATAGTATCTGCATTGTTGATGATGATGATGAGGAGGAGGAGGTTCTGAGCATAGACTTAGGACAAGTCACTGTGCACGGGGAGACAGCTTCAAATGTAAAAAATTCAACGCAGCAGATGTGTGGTATGGCATTGCCTTTAGGAAATGGGGAAAATGTCCAAATCCAGAAGTCAGTGCAAGTACCACTTGACTTCACTGCCTCAGAAGATGCACGTAACATAAAAGATGAAAGTTTGGTTCCTAGAAATGAAGTGGCGATAACTTCTTTCAGCTTAGTGAATGAGGGCTATAGGTTGAATATAGATTGCATAGCAGCAGATGGCTTAAGGGCACAAGCATCTGCTGAAGAGCTGTCTCAAAATAGAACTCAGGAAATGGGTATGCTAGATAGTAGAACGTACGTGAATGAATCATTTGGTGAAAACAATAACTCTCCAGCGCGTGAGCAGCTAGAGCAAGACATGCAATATTCTGTGCAGTTAAAAAGCATGTTGAACATGGAGAGTTTTGTTAATGGGAGCAGCTATGATACTGAAGCCCTAAAGTGTGATTTAAATGAAAATACTGAAGAAGCAGAAAACTCCAAACAGATAGTGGAAAATGCAAAGTTTTCACCAGAATCTGACAAAGCAAGCAGCGATTTCCTTTTTATAAGTCAAGGTGATCCAGAAAACCAAAGTCAAAGCAGTAGAGAGAAGTCAGAAAGAAGGAAAAACTTCACAGGGACTTTCACTGAATTTTGGACAGCATCTTCCTGCAATGATTGGGAACCTCCTAACTCTTCTGAACAGTTCAATCTAGAGCAGCTCTTGAAATATGAAGATGTTTCTACTTTTGAAACTTTGTGCAGCCCTGGAAATAAGAATGAAACCATGAGTAAAATGCTTTCAAGATCACAAAACTTTGTGACTGAAGCAGAAGTATCACAAGTTTTGAAATTGAGCAGTAGTGTAGACAGTCGCTGTATAAGGGCTGCTGAGCAAAATCAGTTATTTCAAATAGCTAACATACCTTCAGAGATGAATAGTTTGAGAGGGTTAGCCTGGGAAAGTGAAGATTCATTAATTTCTTCAGAGCTGCTTGATGTAAATGGGCATGAGAGAATCCCACAGGACAATTGCTTACAAGTTCAACTTTCTCATGAATGCTCCAAAAATAATGGCAAAATGCATGCATATTCCACTTCAGTTAACGAAGATAACAGCTGCTCTGTGTGTCTGACGCATTCTGTAGGGAGTGAAATAGATGTTGATGATAAACAATGCAAGCTGTGGGACAAAGGTACATTCCATGGACTGGAAGATCAGCTGAGTGCCAGAACTAACACTTGTAGACTAATGGAGAGTGTAGAAGAACCTGAAATGCAGCATGAAGAGGAAATGCTTGATAAAATGGAAACTAACCCAGATTTGGAAGATTTCATGGTTCGTGACACTTGTATCTTAAGTGGCAATAGTGATCCGTTACAAAAGCACACTCCAGTTTCAAATGCGCAGGAGAGACCTATTGTTGTGGAGGAGTCTTCAAGTACCTTGCCAATTGATGAAGCCAACAGCCTGTTTGAAATTGATTGGTTTCCTGCACCAGTTCATGAGAACCATGTTAGAGGTGTAACTGTGGAAAGTGGAAGTCACAGGAAGATATCCACTGGATCAAGTGAAGGAAGTTCAGAACTCCATAAAAATGGCTCTTGTTCCATGATGCCTGAGCAAAACGAAATGGAGGCTGTGTGTCCTATGAGACCATTACATTCTGAAATAACTCAATATGCACCCGATAAATTAAAGGAAGATATAAAGAACTCTGATTCCCAAAGTAGACTGCATAAACTGCCGCTGGAGACAGAACTTGCTTGTAGAACAGATTCCGAGCACTTGCAGATTTGTGGTATGGACACTTCTGAAGACTTAAATGGGGTTTGCATTGACTCCAGACAAGTGGATAGATATGCTGCCACACCATCGTATGAAATACCTTTCATCTCTGCTAATGACAGAGAATCTGAGCTAGGCAGTGCAAAGTGTGTACTAGATTTCATGGAGGATATATTAAAAGAATCTGATAGTACATCTACAGTGGCTACAAGAGATTTCCAAGATGATATGAGGGAATTAAAAACACTGGATCCATTTTGTCAACCTACTCCATTAAGTCGGTTCTCGGGCAAGAACTTTTCTGATGATCAGGAATATCTGATGGGATATTTGTGGATTAATTCGACTTTTAACAAAACTGAAAACACTAGTGAAACATTACAAAACCACATTGGAGACCTGACCATTCCGCCTCTAGGTATTGGAGGATATCCTTATCAATTGCTCGTACAACGGAACAGCCATATTTGGGAGTGGCAAGATGGTGATGAGGAATATGTAAGTATTGTCCATCATTTGATTCATAAAGCATCTTTTCAAATAAAGCTCAAATTACAAATCAGAATTTTTCCCTTGAAGGTTTTGATGTGGCATCTGAATGACAGAAAAAATCCAGTAACTTTTCAAAGGTGAAGCTACTCTATGGTGCTAAAACCAAGACTTACATAATGGAATATCTTGATACCGAAGTTGTGAGGGTCATGTACTAATTCTTCCTTGTCTCCCCCTCCCCCACCTTCCAAAAAGTGGGGTGGGAAGATAACAAATGATTTCTGGGTATAATTGAAATGTGTTGAAAGAGGGGATCATTGAAAAAGGGACCATTGGAAAGCCGGGGATATCTGTGTGTGTGTGTGTGTGTGTGTGTGTGTGTGTGTGTGTGTGTGTGTGTGTGTGTGTGTGTGTACCTGGAAGTCTTTAGCTCAGAGTCTGTTCCCATTCCCTAAGGCGTTAATGAGAGTCCATTTGCAGAAATCTTTGACAGCAGGAGTTTGCAAGTTAAAAAAGGTGCTTACAATTTGCTAGCTAAAAAGGCATTGGAAGGAACATTTGTAAACTAAAAAAAGACCGGGTTCTGCTTTTCAACTGTTCCCACTTTTCAGCACTGCTTAGTTCCCTAAACTGTCAAATGAGCAGGGGACACCTATATATAAAACAGCTCAACTGAAGCATATTTCAAGTGTGGTGTAGGCAAAATACTGCGTTGAGCCATCAAATACTGTTTCACCTATGAAAGATTTGAACATTACTTGAACTATTAGAAAACTAATCTGAAATACATTTACCTCCCCCACCAGTACAGCTTGAACTACAAAATACTGATTTTGTTCTCATTATTCTCCACTATTTCCTCATGAGAGGAGATAGTGAGATCATGAGCATATGGATTGAAGAAAGCTTTTGCTATTAATGAGCAAAAAGCTAATTAATGTGAGTGTTACTAATAGTGAGTGTGAGTGTTACTACTGTTTGTGGAAGCAGGTGGGATCTAATTAAGGGAGAAGGGTAGATATGTTTAGTAAGAGCAGCAGCTTTCCCCAGGCAGCTCACCCCAGACATGACATCCCTATTTGGTTAGGGCTTCTGCAAAATTGTGTGACTCTGTTACCTAACTATGCCCATTTCCGTAGACATTCTACTTCTTGTTACAGAATAGCAAGGATAGCTCTTTCATATGTTCACCACACTGCAGCAGCTAAGACATGCAGACTCAAAATCTAGACAAAAAAATTGTTAAATGATTGTGTGCTTTTAATCATTGATTTTAAGCATTGGTTACTAAATCAGTATTTTTAACAACTTTCTACCACTGGTGGGTGGGTTTTCGCACCACTGGTAACAAATGTAGTTGTTTTGGTGTCATCCAGTATGGTCCATTCCCACCCCATGACACCCCTGGTTGTTGTACCCAATTTGAACACACACTGCTTAGATCAACTTTCTAATAAAGAATGAATATACAATCTTTGTGTTTTAAAAGAATGGGACATCTTAAGAGACGGAGCTGTGGAACTCACAGCTTATCACAAGGTAGATCAATCTTGTTACCTTTATTTAGAAAGCCAGGCAAGAGCCTAGGTGAGGCAAAAGGTATTTGATGGAAATTTCAGGTCTAAGCCACCTTTCCCCATAAATATACCGGCATGAGTCTAATCTTAATTCTTTATGGGAAATATTTCACAAACAGACTCATTTATTAACATATACTGTAATGTTGGAGTTTCCAAACTGTGGCCGCACTGGCTAACTGATACATTTTAATTGACTCACTGGCATTATGATTACATGCACTCCCATACCTGTCACCATGTGCATTCTTCCTCTGCTAGATGAAATAGGGACTGGGTCACTCTCGCTGAGAGGCAGGCCAGCAGCAAGCAACCCTGCAAATATTTTGTGAATATTTTTCTCCTATTGTGAAAATTCTAAATTATGTAAATATGCGTATATTTGGCCTGCTCCAGCCCATGACAAGAGCAAGACTGAGTGATGCTCAGGGTCCCTTATTGTAATGCCTGCTAAGTGGGTAAGAGGCACTTTTTAAGTGGGTGCTCTTCTTTCATTTAGCAGAGGGAGAGTAACTGGCCCTCCTCACCCCAGCACTGTCTTTTCTAGTGGCTGCCTGATGGTGTTCTTTTGCATCTTTTTAGTTTGTGAGCGCTTTTGGGACAGGGAGCTGTTATTTGATTTTCTCTGTAAACTGCTTTGTGAACTTTCTGTTGAAAAGTGGTATATAAATACTGTTAATAATGCTCGAATGTTTTACATTCTTATAATGGCTAGCTAACTTGTATATGCAAGTCTTATATACAGTCATAATAGAGAGATGTATGCTTCCTTAGACAAGATTTTAACAGTTTTAAACTAAATCATAAACTTGTTCTGAGTGGCAGATTCCATCATACGCAACTAAACACCATAAAACTACCTCTGCTACCAAATTAATGAATGCTATAATTGCTCCCATTCAGTGCAGAGGACAGTGTATGTCCATTTATATCTGTTTTCTGGCTTCTTGCACCTGACTCTTGCACTCTTCTGCCCGTCACAATCATTTTTGTGGCCCTACATTCAACAGTAATGTTCACATGGGAACTTTAAAACAAAATAATCGGTATAAAATCCAGTTGGTAGAATTAAAATTCACAATTAGCAGTACAATCTCCAGCAAACTCCCCAGAGCCTAGCAGAACAGAAATGTTCATTTGCCAATGAAGGAAGACCTGGAAAACATGCATGGATTTTTGGATTAAGTAATTCTATACACCAGTGGTTCTAAAACTTTGAGGGAGCATTACTCCCTCAAAGTTGTTGTGGGGGAGGAGCTAGGGCAGTGACACGATCCCCAGGATTGTGTCGCTAAGTGGGGTCGAGGGGGGTGCCTTGCACTTACTTTTTACAATGTAGGGCTACAGGAGGTGCAGGGAGCCCTCTGCAGCCCTCCCCAATGCTTGGAGCCTGCAATCAAAGCAGGCACATACCACTTCTGTTCTGCAGGAGTTGCTTTGCGCTCGCTTTGCTTGCAGGTTCCAAGCATCAGAGGGTGTTGCGGACGGCTGCGCAGGGCTCCCCACACCTGCTGCAGCCCTACATTGTAAAAAGTGCAAAGCACCCTCCCCTCTCCCCCTTAGCCGCTCGTGTTGCTGCCTCCCTCCCCTTCCCCCACCCCTTAAAAGGATGGGGGAAAGTGTTACACAAACTGGTGGGTCACCACCCACCAGTTTGAGAACCACTGCTCTAGACTGATGGATAACCAATATGAATGGGATAAGACTTCACTGGTAGGATTAGTTAAATTCAATATAATTCATTGACATCAGTGAATCTGTTTTGCTTTATATCAAAAGAAATTGAAGATGACAAAGTCCTAATGACTTTGGAACTCAATTTCAAATAGTTTAAATAGCGAACATGGATGTAGATAGAGCTCAGGCATCCCTAGTTCTGATTTTTGGGATTTCTTGGCTCCTACTACATCCATGTTTTTTTTTTCTCGAACCATTGACTTTTAAAGTGAAATTAAGCATCTGAATGAAACTGTTGTGCAGAACATTTACAGAAACATTGTAAAGATGAATGGGGTAATGCCGTGGTTCTCAAACTGGGGTATCTGGGGTATCGCCACTCCCCAGTCAGAGAGAAAAGATTGCTACCCCCTTAAGGGACACGTGACCTCACATCTCTCTCACGATAGCGCTGCGGGAAGAAGTTTTTAAACTTACTCCGGAGGGCATGTGGAGCCTACAGACCCCTCTGCAGGCCTCCCTGCACCACAGAACTGCTGCCAACGCGATTGTGACCTACTTCCAGTTTTCGAACAAAAACCAGAAACTGGTCGCAGTTGGCAGCAGTTCTGAGGTGTGGGGAGGTCCCCAGGCTCTGCACGATTTCTGGAGGGCCAGAATAACCTGCAATGAGTTTAAAAAAAAAACAACCTGTTTTCCATGGTACAACTGTGAAAACGCTATCCCTACCCTGCAAGGACTCGAAAGGTCCCAAACTCTCCCAGAGAGTTTGGGAACCTCATGGGTTAATGAAAAACATTCAGAGCAATTTGCATAGAGTTAGAAATGCAAAATATTTATTTTTTTTATGTAAAATCTTTCCCAGCTGTCTCAGAGTATGTATCTATCACCACACCAGGACTGGGTACATTGATACAAAGGAACAGTATACAAAGCAAACCTCTTTGAAAAAGGGTTGAGACTTTGAGATACTGAGTTGCATTAAACTTGCTCTACTTCATTGATTACTCCATAACGTAAAATTCCATTACTCCATAATGTATAATCCAAGCATTCTTTTGTAGGAGTCGGCCAAGGTTTCTGAATTAAATCCTAATGCAAAAGTATGGGGAACTCATATGTTACATTTGGAAGCAAGTGGTGCCACTGATGGTAGTGTGAGCAAGACCTGGGAAGAAATACCAGACCACCCACCAGATTCCTGCAAAGAAGGTATGAGTGAGTTTTTGTAATAGCTTTTGTTTTCTCAGAAGCAATATGTTTAGACACTTCATAGTTCAGTTCTGTAAATAACAGCTTGAATTCCTATTCTTTAGTCAAGCAGAGGGCACTTCTGCTTGTGCAAGCCCTCCTACTACAGCCTACTGTTAACATCCTGTGCAGTTCCAGAGAGGCTCCTCACCCCCAGTAGTGGCCAAAGACAGATGGACAGAACTGCATTTGGAAGAAGGGGACTTTCCTCTTGCGTGAGCTTCTTTCTGCTTGCACAAGTCATGACCAGGGTTTTCTGAAGCAGCTGCCTACATCTTGATGTGTTAGCTCACTGAGAGCAATTGCATCAGGCCCACACGGGCTCCAGCAAGACTTCGGAGGGCCAGAGGCTCATTGGAGACTGGGGGCTTCCTGAGGGCCGGATTGGGAGTCCTCAAGGACCGCAAGTGGCCCCAGGGCCAGCGTTTGGGCACCCATGTTAGCTCAAGCTCTCTTTCAGTTGTTCTTTCAGTCATCTTAAACCTGTAATGGACAACCAAGGTAGCTTACTGACCAAAAATGCAACATGGAGTAATCTCATCTGCTGGACCCAACTTAAAAGGACTGCAATAGGTCTCTTAGAAGGAAGGGTCAGACAGCTTAATTTTGCATTTGACTTCTCCTCCAACAGCAGTCATAAGTAGGCTCAGTTAGTTGCATGCCTGCAATCACTGATGCGTCAATTTCTGTTCAGAATATAACCATCTAGTGGCACTTTAAAGGCTTAACACGTTTATTTAAAGTGCTGTAAAATGTTTTGGCTGTAGCAGCAAGAAACCAAACATATTCCTTTGGAATGGTGTAATTGTTGCAGCTGGTAAAGAATAATAGTTCCTTACTCTACACTTCTTTTTCTACAGGGTTGGAGGCAAATGGGGATGGTGACAAAAAGCACCACAATGAATCATTAACAGAACTGCAAGAACCATCAGTAACAGCTCCGGTATCGGACCAAACCGATATGAACCCTCTGGCTCTAGATCATTCAGAGTATGAATCTATGCACGATAACACTCAGACAGGTAAGAAACAGCCTTCAGGGAAGATTGTTGAAAAGCCATATAAGGTCTGATTTTTCAGCTTCCAATAGTGGTTGTGTTAAATAGCTACATGTCAGGCCAGATAACTGAGAAAATTACAAGCCGTTTTAACATCTCTGAGCAACATGGAATTACAGGTATTGTCACAGAAATGTCTCTAAGCTTAAATAGGAAGCCTCTCTTATTATAGGCCAATATATTATATGCTAATATAATCATCTTGGCAAACCACAACACTTTACCTCAGTGTGCCTGTGCGCATGGATAGGCATGACTCATCCAGAAGGAATTATTGCTTGCCCTGGGCGTGTGACTAAGTTCAGAGTAGTTCTGCTTATATGTGTGCTGTAAAAGCAGTCAAGTGTTGAAGAGCAGGAAGTACAGATAACAGTATTCCAATTATCTATGACCTTCATACAATGATAGTTTAATCAATACCTAGCCAGTAGCACATCTTCAGTTTACTTGGATTTTAGCCCATCTGACCTCCATTCTTTCCTGGGTGTATCAATACACTTAAATATAGAACAGAGGTAAAATATGTAGAATATTATTCATCATATTTTAGGGCAGTGGTTCCCAATTTTTTTTGACTGGCAGCTCCCTTGACATACTGGGCCATTGGCCACAACTCCCCATTAGAGCTATGATTCTATGCATTGTATGGGGAAGTGGGTTTTTTGCAAGGATTCTGCAGCTCCCCTGGCTAGTTTCCGTGGCACCCTAGGGAGCCATGGCTCATGGTTTGGGAACCGCTGCTTGAACGTGTACCTCACTGTGAAGCTCATTCTAAAGAAAAAGCCTTACTCCTCCAGAAGATGATGGGTAGAACGTTGGATTTCTCCTGTCTAAGGTAGTGAGCATCTTTACTGGATGAATTTGGTGCTTAAATCAGCGATAGTTGGCATATTTTGTTACAGAATGGAGACCAGTACAATAGCGAAATGTAATGCATAGTTTTATTTTAAGACGTTAATTAGGATTGTATGCTTGAAATTCTGCACAAAGAAATGATGAATTCCATGACCTAAATAGAAAATGTAAATTTGCTTTATTTAATTCTGCTTTTGCCAGTCATGGATGAAGTGCTTTGCAAGGCACTGAAACTCTGCCTCTAACCACTGGCTCACTGCTCCAGCACACCAACATACTGGCAGTTGTCTACAGATATTCTAAGAACCAGAAACTTCCTCTTTCCAATTAAAAGAGTATTGAGAGGATGTGAGATTCTGCACCAAATACCAAATACTGCACTAATTCCATGTGAATTGGCAACTTTTCAGCTGTAAATGGAAGATACATACCCGTTCAGGTTCCTGTATAGCATACTTTTTATAGTAAGCTAATGTTCTTGTTTTGGGAATCCCAGAATCTTCTCTAGGAACAGAAATCCTGTTTATCACTAAACTAGAGCATCATCTCTAGTTGATGATGCAATGTACAAGTGGTGGACTGCTTTGGAGAAATATAAAGTGTTACAGCAAATCAACTTCCTCTAGCTACCCTGCTTAATCTACTTGGACGCCTCAGCAATTCAGACCCTGAACTTGCTAGTACACTAAAGATGATAGCATTCTTTGAGCAGGTTCACACATCCCCCCAGTCCTAGGTAAAGACAAATCCATGATTCGCGCTTTCGTGACAGTCTGATGTCTGCGTCCCTGTTGCAGGAGAAGTTGGGGAATCTGAGCTATTTGTGCTACTGTCTGTGTCTGTATAGCATATACATCCTTTCTAATTGTAACCAGCGAGAACTGTCATTCCACATCTATTTTGATTGGTCTTGGGTGGTAGCAGTTCCGTTCCCATTAATTGTGTTTGATTATTATGGCTTCATGCTTATTCCACAGAAGTCCATTGCTGAGCTTTAGATGCTTATAGTCACTGGTTCACCATCCTCGTTACAATGCTGTGATTCTTGAATTGTTGACTTTAAATCCAAAGCCCATAGGGGAGAGGCTCTTCAAAATGGTATATGCAATTCTCTAAACCAGTGCAATCCATTTGTGGTTTTTCTACTGATGGTTTTTAATACATTCTAATGGAATGTATTAAAATGTCTCACTCTTTTGGACTTCAATATTTTTAATATGTGATGGCAACGTTATGTCAATTTTGTTTTTTTATACAACATGTCTATAATTTTAAAGGTTAAAGCTTATTCTATAAAGAATGTGAAAAAGACATGTGTTAACAGGGCAGAATACTCCAGTCACCCTTGATTGCTTCCATATGCACAAAGCCAATTCCAGTTCAAATATTTACATACCTTATCTCCTAATGATGGGCATGACTCAAATGGTTCCAACTGGAAGGAAATATTTAAATACTAATGTTTACAGACTCTTATAAAACAAGTGCTGCTTGACTATTCAACTTGGATAATCCATTCTCTTGCCTCCAGTGTGTTATGGTGGCTGTAATTTATCCCAGATATTTTGTATTTAACTGAAGAACAAGATCTCAAGTGTGTGTTCCAATAGCATGGAAATGTGTCTAGACCAGGGTGCCCAAACCCCGGCCCAGGGGCCACTTGCAACCCTCAAGGACTCCCAATCCGGCCCTCAGAAAGACCCCAGTCTCCAATGAGCCTCTGGCCCTCCGGAGACTTACTGGAGCCCATGCTGGCCTGATGCAGCTGCTCTCAGTGTTTTGGCCAACTGTTCGACCTCTTGCATGAGCTGTGGGACATGGGCTCCCTCCACTGCTTACGTTTCACATCTGTGATGCAAACAGCAGCAGCAAAGGAAAGGCTGGCCTTGCTTTGTGCAAGACCTTTTATCAGCCTTGAGCTATTGCAAGCCCTTCATTCGTTCATATAAGTTCCATCTCTAATATATTCATATATGTGAATTAATTCAAATTTGAAATATAAATTATTTTTTTCCCTGGCCCCTGACACATTGTCTGAGAGGTGATGTGGCCCTCCTGCCAAAAAGTTTGGACACCCCGTTCTAGACTGTATATTCAGACATGTCGCAAACGTGTTAACATGTACGTGCTCTTGTCATACACTTCCATCTCCCCTCAAGTATAGTGATTACTGCTTTTGCTTCCTAATCATAGTTAGTATGCACAAACCATAGCGCAGTGAATTGTGTCTGAATCTAATAATGTCAGATAACCAGGAAAAAAGAGCAAGACTCTTGAAACATGCACTTGTATATGTAGTTTGACATTAAGATTTGGAGTTGCTTCAGAACAGAGTTTAGGTGTGCCTAAATAAATTCCATTGAGATAAATTTCTACTGAATCCAGGTGTTTAGGATCTGGTGCAATGTTCCTGTAGTGCTAATTTAAGTGACAAGTCCTTTGCATGCTTAGCACTGTGCCACCATGAATAAATGATCTTGACACATGAAGGAAGCTACTCTTACCGACTTAAATTTGACTTCATATTCTTTGTTATTAGCAGGTAAAGAGCAGCTGCAGCCAGAAGGGCAAGAAGATTTGCGAGAATTGCTTAAAAAGACACTGGAGTTCTGTTTATCTAGGTAAATCTAAAATGACTTGCCCATTAGGGACCACTCTTTAGCTGCCTTTAGGGCAGTGATAGTTACAGGAAATAGTATCATGAAATAAGCTATAAACGTAATATTTAGTTCTGAAATTCTACTGTGGCATTTGGGTTCCATGGAAATTCATTGTTGGTGGGGAGCAAATATGAGAGATTCATATCTTGAAAATTGGAAGGTAACTTAGATAGAAATGAAAATATAATAAAGCAATGGTTCTCAAACTTTTTAGAGACCCAGAGCAGTGGTTCCCAAAGTTCTCCTTGGGAGGAGGGAACCACCTAAGTGCTTGTGGGGGATTGTAGCAACATAATCCCCAGGATCATGCTGCTGCTGGGGAAAGAGGGGTTTCTGGCTTACCTGAAGCCAGTGATGGTGTCCAGGGAGAGAGGTGTGGGAAGCCCTGCAGACACCTCCACGGGGCTCTCCAAGCCTGGAAAATAAAAAAAAGTGAACGGAAGTCATTTCCGGTTTCATGATCAGAAACTTTAAGAGGTTTCATGATCAGAAACTTTAAGAGGCTTCTGATTGCGTTTTTTAATTTTCCAGGCTTGGGGAGCCTTGTGGAGGTGTCCGCAGGGCTTCCTGCACTCCCAAAACCCTATTACTGGTTTCAGGTAAGCCAGAAACCCCCTCTTTCCCCAGCAGCAGTGCTATCGTCGGCATTGTGTTGCTGCAATCCCTGCGCCCTTTAAGGGGCCAGACCTAAGTGCTTCCCCGGCTGGTGGATCGCAACCCACAAGTTTGGGAACCACTGCCCTAGAGACTGCTGCCTGATTTATAAATTCCTAAGGGTGTAGTTATAATGGTGATTGGGCAGCAGTGCACCCACCAGTAGCAGCGTTTTATCCCTTGATGCACATAGCCTAATCTTGCCCACGACACACCAAAAATTATCCTGGATCCACATTTTGAGAACCACTGCGATAAAGTAAATCCATGTGAAGAATGCAAATAAAACTCATGTCCTTAACTTAAATGTTTAGTTTGCTTACCCTCTTTATTCCTCTAATCAAATAGCTTAAATATATCGGAATAAGGCAGTTTTACAAAGCTGTCATGCAGCTGGTAAATGGATGTACAGTGTATGTTCTCTGTCTGTTGTACAGTAACTTTCAGTGCTTGTAGTAAAAAGTTATGGGAGTAGGGAACTATTGGGTTCTCTGTTGTGACCTTTGCTCAGTGGCACAGCATATGCTTGATGTGTGGAAGGTCCTAGGTTCAATTCTTGTTGTTTCCAATTAGGATTGGGAGGAAAAACTGTCTGAAACCTTGGAGAGCTGCAACTTGTCAGCATATAGACAGTACAGAGCTAAGTAGCTTGAATATCTGACTTGGCATAAGGCAGTCTCATATATTTGTGGTCTCCAGCAGAGGAGAATGTTTGGCCCTGGTGCTGATCACTTAAACATGTGGTGTTAGACAGCTGGACTGTAAATTATGTCAAGAGTATTGATTAGCTTTCAGGTTCTCCCCTGCACCTCTGTTATCACTTGTCTCTTCTGTTGAAACAGGATGTCTGCATTGAGTCATGCGAGCCTGCACAATTTGCTTGGTTATTTTAAATACCTATATGCTTTTTTCTTTCCCATGTAGTTCACTGTCAGGACAGCTTACAACAGTGGTATAAAAATGTGATTAAAAACTGGTGACCCACCAAACTGACCACAGCCCACCAGCCACACAGGGCAGCCTACCAGCGCACAATAAATTACCCTGTCTGGGACTACATTCAAATTGTTTGGGGCTTAGTAAAGCAACTGACTCTATGTTCAAGTTGTGAAGGCCTGCAGCCAAGTCAAAACTGGCCTACTTGGAAACAAGAATGGCAGGGCTCGTTTATGAGCAACTGCCAGCTACAAACAGCCAAGGGAATTGAAGTAAATGTGTGGATGTAACTTATATGTAGGCTTACCTTTCTTGGGTTTCATCCTGAAAGAAAGTTTAAATTTTATACTAAAATGCAAAACCAATTGTTTACAGCAAACTCTCCTCTTCCTTTCTACCAGAGAGAATCTTGCCAGTGACATGTACCTTATATCTCAGATGGACAGTGATCAGTATGTGCCAATAATGACAGTAGCTAACCTTGATCACGTCAAGAAGCTTAGTACTGATATGGATTTGATTGTTGAAGTGCTGCGATGTAAGTAATGGGAGGAATAAAGCTTGTAACTGACTTGCATGTAAAGTATGAATAAGCTCCCACTTGAGCCTGTGTAGTAAAGTGCTAGCAAGTTAATTACGTTAATCTCTCTAAAATAATAATTTAGTTTCAAAATAATCTATTATAAAACTTGACTTGTGGGGACACACTCACAGGTGTGGAATCTTCTGGATCTAAAACAAATTATCAGGAATGCCTTTCTAGGAGACATCTTCCTTTTTTGAAGGGGAAAAAAAATCCCTGTGGAATACTCTAGATAAGACAAATTACAGAACTGGATGTTCTGCCTAGCATATACAGATGGGGCCTCCATATCTGCAGATCTTGCTCAACACAGGTCCCCCAGAATTGGCCCAACCTGAACGCTCCGAAGGTGGCCAGAGCTGTGCTCCGGTCATCTCTGGAGGTCTTTCTGAATCCCATAAAGGCCATGTGCATCTACCCATGCCCTCTGTAGGCTTCAGAGTGGTCTTTTCAGGTGCAAAAACACTACTTCTGGTTTCCCAAGAGAAACCGAAAATGACATTTTAATGCCATATAAGGTGTTAGGAACATAAGAACAGCCCCGCTGGATCAGGCCATAGGCCCATCTAGTCCAGCTTCCTCTTTCTCACAGTGGCCCACCAAATGCCCCAGGGAGCACACCAGATAACAAGAGACCTGCATCCGGGTGCCCTCCCTTGCATCTGACATAGCCCATTTCTAAAATCAGGAAGTTGCCCATACACATCATGTGTTCTGAGGCCCGGGGAAGCCCACCAGGGGTTTCCTGAAGGAAAACGGAAGTAGCTTTTCCACGCGAAAAGGCCATTGTGAAGCCTGCAGAGGCCACAGCAGATGCATGCTGCATTTGTGGGCTTCAGAAAGACCTCCAAAGGCAACCTGGAAGGCTTAAAGAAACAAACTGCACTTTTCATTATTGGGGGTGGGGGGGTGGGAGTCCTGAGAACCGATTCCCTGCAGATAACAAGGCCTCATCTCTAATAACTAGAACAGTGTTTCTCAAACTGTGGATTAGGACGCACTAGATAGGTTGCAAATCAATTTCAGGTTGGTCCCCATTCATTTCAGTGTGTATTTTATTTTTAATAGACTTGACATTACCAAATATGACTGCATTTGGGGAAATGTTAAGGATCTTTACTTTTAATAGGCTACTGCGTATATGCTTTTTGACAATGTTAGTCAATGGGGCTTACTCCGGGTAAGTATGGATAGGATTGCAGCCTTTGGGATGTTCGGGGAATAAACAGATCAGCAACAGTTTGGGAGAGTTAAAAAGGTTCTTTATTTTAAGTAATTTTTTTAAACTTAGACCTATTGTAAACTTCTAATTTACTGACCTGCTTACTTGATTTGATTTTTATCATGGGGGGGGGGGTTTGTTAAAAATTTCCTGCTCAATGTTGTCACTTTTGGCTGTGATGTCATTTCCAGTGGGTCCCAACAGATGGTCATTCTAAAAGGTGTTTCCTGGTGCTAAAACATTTGAGATCCACTGACCTAGAACATTTATCTGTTTCTTTATATCCAATGTTATCTAATGTTCTCATCATGAACTGAATCTCATTTAAACAAAATAACTACGAATGAGAGGCAAGCTGAAGTGTGACTAATGGTATGCTTAACTGCTGGTTTTGAGGAATGTTAATTGACCGGTAGTGCAAAGGATACACCCCACTTCTCCTTACTTTGGAATATTCTTCTTCCATTGGAATTCTATGGAGACAAACAACGAGTTTTCTGCTCCAGGCAGGTGCTGGGCTTCCATCTGGTCTCCCAGATCCTTCTTGGTCTCTAAGAATCACTTCCTCCACATCATGCATGGTTGTTTCTGGGGAAACTACACATGACTCCCTCTAAGGAGTAGTGTTTAGGTATGGCTTTTTCCCAAACTAGAAAATAATACAGTGGAGAAAGATGGGTTATTGAACACAATAAGAATGTTGTGGCACATGCTTTAAGGGCCAAGCTTGTCACTTATATTGGGGACTAGGAAAGTCTCACGGGGTAATAGGAGTCATGTTTAAAAATTTTTGTTGGCATCTCTTTGTTGTCTCATTGCTTTGGACAGCGCTAGGTAGCATTCAGATCTGTATCCTAAAGATCTACTATTCTAGAACAAGTAATAATCTGTAGCTTTTAAGGATAAAAGTTGCATGTTACAAGAGACGTGTTACAAAGCAAAACGCTACTTAATTTGTTAGTGTCCAAGTAACAGTGTTGTGTCTCCCCTCAGCATTGCCTTTAGTCCAAGTGGATGAGAAGGGCGAAAAAGTCAGGCCAAACCAGAATCGCTGCATTGTGATTTTACGTGAAG
Source organism: Tiliqua scincoides (assembly GCF_035046505.1). Taxonomy (NCBI): domain Eukaryota; kingdom Metazoa; phylum Chordata; class Lepidosauria; order Squamata; family Scincidae; genus Tiliqua; species Tiliqua scincoides. The sequence goes on along the minus strand of NC_089825.1, from coordinate 11,335,886 downwards.
TACCCGAATCTACTCCCATTGAAGTAAGTACTTTGGACATCAGCAAAACCAACTTCCTGTGTATATGAACCAACCATTAGCTAGAATTAGAATTTATAGATACGCATATTAAAAATGCATTGTTAAAGTATACCAACAGTCCCACACACATTCCTGATCACTAAATGCTTAGTTCAAAGAGTTTTGAATTGCCCCTGAGAGAAGACCTTTGGACCTCTGCAGAAATGCATTTCTGCAGAGTTTGCAAGTAGCACCAAGTGTCCGTATATATACTTTCACCATAAGACTGTTCTTGGAACGGAGCAGGGATAATTTTCACAGAAGGGATTAAAACAGTGTAGATTCTGAAACATTGATGCAACATATTATCTGTGGCATACCTGACCAGTACAGGAAAAGACCTGTAGTTCTTAATAGTTCAAGTGTGTGTTCTTACCAATAACTTTGGTATCAACTTTTTTGAATTTAGTTTTCGATTATGTTGCTGTAACTTCATGCCCATCAAGTACTCAACCAAGTCAGAATTTGCTGTGTTTGGCATGGCCTATAAGGATACAATAGAGGCTTTTGCAAATCACTAAATATGGGGATGATGGGCAGTGCTTCAGTGAATTTTTTTCCAAAACCTTAATAGGCATTTGCAATGATTGAGTGATAGACACCAAAGGCAGTTGTTTTAAGGCAGCTTGACTGTACATGCTTTGAATGAAGGATATTTAGGAAACCAAGAAGCTAATATCAGGGTTGTGTAATGTCTAAGCTTTTGGAAAGAGGGAAATGGGAGTCTCATATTTTGGAGGATTCACAAATTGTGTATGAACTAATGTCAGCTGAAGAAGGGGAATCTATAGATCTTTGTATTTGTGAGGCTGATACTTGAGAAGGTTGTATTCTGCATCAAAAGGCCAGAATTTGGTACATGGTACTCTAACATGGCCTATCTGCACCTGGGACACTTCTATAGTTAATGCTCTAAATGCAGTATACCAGTCCTCCATGATAGGCTTGCTTCCTGCTGGAATGCTGCTAGTCTTATTTGATGGAATGAAGGTCCTCTTCACACATAATGACATAACTTGTTGTTGTTTGGTACACTAAGTAAAACCTTCCTTTCAGCAAGGAAAGGAAGAAAAAAAAGTTGTTTTTAAAAAAAAAGTTGTTATGCAGTGGCATTGAATTGCTAGGTGGTAGCCAGTGCAAGATAGAAAAGTATTTACATGGGCTGGGAGCCTGGAATTCTGGGAGTGGCTTAGTGTACTGTGTCATTTTGCACTAAAATTAGTGTAGCTTCTGGTATGTTACTATCTGGTTCCTTAGCTTTCAGTATAACAACAAAGCTGTATTCTTCCCAGTGTTCAGTTAACACTTCTCTTTTCCATTCTGTTTTCTTAGGAGGTTGAAGCGCTCTTCAGGGGAGACAACTTGCCTAAGTTCATAAACTGTGAGTTTGCCCACAATGGCAGCTGGTACATTACATTTGAGTCTGAAGCAGATGCACAGCAGGTGAGCTCTCTCTGATGGCATGCATGTGGATTGTGTCAGTGTAAGGGTGGTCTTGGCTGAAGTGGCTTGAGCAGAGTTCCTTGAAGTTGGTTTGTCATAAATACTTTACACGGAAGCCATAGGTGTGGAATGCCAATAGAGTCCTATATTATGCATAACTGCAACGTTAGGGCAAAATAAATTTGATATCTCAGCCTCCATAGCCACATTTAACATCTGCATTATCTTAAGGCTACAGTTTTTAGAGGCAAGTTAAATCCCACTGAAATCGATTAAGCACTCTACTCCTGTTTGATTTCGGTAGGACTTGTTCATGTCTGCTTTGTCTGGATTGTTCTGAAGACCTAGTTCATAACTATAACTGAACCGGAGTTTGTGGATTGGAAGTATCATATGTGACCACCAAAAAGCTCTGTTAAAGTGAAAGCTGATAACCTTGAGAACCTGACTAGAATACTTTATAAGCCTGAACTGAGCCCAGGGCCAGTGTGACTCACTCACACTAACACCGTGACATTTTAACATTGCTCTTGCTTCTCACTATCTGAATTTTAGGAAGGGGAAGTGACCACACTTCTGCTTTACAGAATCCCCTTTAAAAACCAGGGAATGGGAAAGAGTGAGAGGAGTGGGAAACTGGCATTGTCAGGCGAGTAGCCACACCACTTGCACATAATTAGATGCAGCTGGGAGGGGGTTATTGGGTAGAATGTCCTCCATAAATGAAAGCCTGAAGTCCCTTATACTTAGCATACTGCTTTTTTGTAACTAATGACTTACTCCAATTTCTAAAACAAATATTTGATCTTCAAAAGGCTTACAGATACCTTAGAGAAGAAGTGAAAATTTTCCAAGGAAAGCCAATTAAGGTAAGTGTGTTCTTTCGTTTGTATTTTGGTTGTTATACTGTTTTGCTTAACACTAAGAGCATAACATTGTGTTTTGTAGGCAAGAATAAAAGCAAAGGCGATAGCTATAAATACATTTTTGCCAAAGAATGGATACAGACCCCTGGACATGAATATCTACACACAGCAGCGTTATACAACATCATTTTACTTACCTCCAGTATACAGCCCCCAACAGCAGTTTCCATTGTACAGCTTAATTGCCCCACAGACCTGGTCAACCACACACAGCTACCTTGACCCATCACTGGTAAGCCTGTTCATTAAATACCTGTGCTCTTGTATGGCCTTTTGTATCATAGGGGCTTCTTAGATGTAGCTTATAAGTTCATGATGATATTCCACTATCTGTACTTGTTTATTGTGCTCAGTCCTGCTCCTCCCAAATCTTGTTCCTCATTTTTAGGGAATTGAGAATTAAGGCCAGAGAACAGTATTTTGTCAGTTCTGTTTAATTCTTTTGGCCTAAATAGAAATTGATAAAGAGCTATAGACCCAGTGATTGATTTTATTACTGTTTTGTAATGTATGTTACTAGTTTTAAAATTGGGACTGTTAAACAGAATTATCTGGCAGTCTTTGATTCTGTTGCTATTCCCTCCCCCCCAATAATACACACACCAGTGAGAATCTGCAAATGTACTAGGAGGAACAGACCTTGAAGGATCTATATATCATAGACCCATTGTACCACTAGATAACAAGCTCCCCACAGACACTAAACTACCATACTTGAGGGAAGCTAAACTCTCAGATGTAGTTTACTACATGTAGGACACTTATATGGAGAAAATACAAAAAATAGAACTCTCTCCTCTGTAATTGGATGGTTAAATCTGGTATTCTGCCACCTCTCTGTTGCTTCGTTTTGTATAATGTGTGCAATAGCTCTGAGTTAGTGGACTTTTAGGTCTTTGTGTTCCAATCCTTTGCTCCTGAAAGATTGTGCCACATCCTCCAATAGCTTAAACCAAACAGCAGGCTTTGTGGATAAGCAAAATGTTAGACAAAATCCAGAATCTAAGCATTGGTCTAAAATCAGAGGAATTACTCTTGCTTCAGCACTCTTGAAATACACAAGACAAGTTAGGCACAACTTGTCCCATTAATTGCACTTTGGGCAACCTTTTATGGAGTTTTTACACCTAGTCACTAGCACAAATACTAAGCACCTTGCTGTTGGTTTTTTTCAATGAGCAAGAATAGCATTATTACTCTTTCCTATTGCTGGCTGCTATAAAAGTGAAGGGATTTCCTTAGAAATGTTTTTTGTTCTATCAGTCTGTTCTCTTCTGATGAGACTTGAGGCGCTGCATTAAAACCAAGCCATTGATCAAGCAAAACTGCATAGTAGACTGCTTCCTGTACTGTGCCACTTCAGTAGGTTGTAGAAAAGATAAGCATTATAACAGAAGTTTTAAACTAGTCCAGTGGTTTCCAAACTTGTTTGACTTACTGGGCTATTGACTGTGGCTCCCCATTAGGGCTACAATCTTATTCATTGTATAAGGTGGAGGGTTTTTCTCAAGGTTTCCTAGGGAGCCATGGCTCACAGTTTGGGAACCACTGAACTAGTCCAATCCCTGATGTGCCTGTCTACTAGTATTTCTATGTGAAGGAGCAATCAATACAGTCCTCCTCAACTGAAGACAGTATAACAGAACATGTAGGGAATAGGAATATTATCTATTCTCTTTACTTACTCTTCAGGTGTCCACTGGGTGATCTCTGGTGTCCCCGAGGAAGTGGGTATTTTATAAGATTAGAGAGAAGAACCCCACATTCTTCCAAGTATCTGATTGACCTCACTTGGAATAGCTTTCTTAATTGTGTAGGCACCAAGACTGTTAACACTGTAGCAAAACACTGTTGCTTAATTCAGGTGGGAGATGCTTATTAACTATGGAATATCCAAACGGTAAGTGCTGTGAGCAGATTGGAGACGAAAGGAGGGACTGAGAGAGGAAGTTGTCTGAAAAACCAGTCCAGTTTTGGGATTTGAGAGCTGCAAAAGTCCATACAATTGGTTGTGTTTCTCTTCCATAGGTAACACCATTTCCAAATACAGGATTTATCAATGGTTTTACATCTCCTACTTTCAAACCTACTGCCTCTCCACTAACTTCACTCAGACAATATGCTCCCAGAAACAGGCAAGTTCTAAGGGTAAACTTCATCTTGTAGGTTATGTTAAATCTGTCAAGGGAATTTTTGAATTTGGGGGGAATGATGTATCTCTTTGCTCAGCATTGTGCACTAAGTTTACTTACAGCTGTTGGGCTCATATGCTTGGTGGGATGAGCATTCTGCCAGTGTAGACTGTCTTAAGGCATCAACTCTTACATTTGTGTTTAATTCAGTTAGAGGCTGAGTGTTCTCAAGTATTAACCACAAAGAACAAACAGTGATGTGTGTTGACCAAGGGAAGCTCGTTTCCTTTGGGGAGCTATTGCATTAAAAAAACAACCTTGATTTCTTGAAATGTTTCTGTCTGGGCGAAAACTAAATGTCTTTAGTTGTGGTAAAATATTCTTTGATTTTTCCTTCCAGGAATCCCAGCAAATCGCACCTACGGCATACAATACCTGGTGCAGACAGAGGACCTGGACTTCTAGAGAGCCCAACAATATTCAATTTTTCTGCTGATCGCTTAATCAATGGTGTCAGGAACCCTCAAACAAGGCAGCCAGGGCAAAACAGGACACGTATGCAAAATACTTCAAATTATACCAAGCGAGATGTAGGAAGCGGACGAGTAGAACCCACTGCTTCTGACTCATCCCCAAGTTTAGCTAGAGGCAGGTGAGTGTTGAAATGGTGATATGCGCCTACATCATACAAAGGTTAGATAAGATGTGCGCTTCCACAGCATAGGAAGGGAAGGGCTTCGGAAAAACTAGAAAATGAGGCCCTAACCTTGGGGAGATAGATGGAAGGAAACAATAAATTGGAAGAAAGACATGAGAGAATGTACGTGTTCAGGTAGCTTGTTTAAAGGTGGGTAGCCCTTACGTCAGGTACTCCAGTGATTTAGGAGCTATGGTAGAAAGTGGGAAAGTAGTTCACTAAAGAACGGAGAAGAGATGGGCATTAATAATGTTAGAATTGGCAGATCTGAAGAGAATGAGAAGATTTCTAATACTGTACCTAGAGAGGAGTACACCAATTTGGAATACCTTTCAGTGGGTTTAATCTGTGTGCAGGAGTAACAGCTTTCAGAAAAGGGAGTCACTTGGGAAGAACTTGAAGCTAAAAATGACAGGAAAAAAAGAACAGGTATAAGCATCTCTCCCTTAAAGAACTGGCATTTAACTGGGTTAAAAAGCTGGTCAAGTAATGTTAACATGTCCTCTGTTAGAAGAATTCTTGTGACTATTCCAGAATAAGTTCATGAGTTAAGCTCTTTTTTTATAAATGCTGGAAGGGAGGGTGTAAAAGTAGCATTCAGCTGTAGAATAGTCTTTGTTCAGCATCGTGTACCAAGTTTACTTACAGCCCAATCCTACTGGACTTGTATGCTGGTGGATGACGGGGAGGGAAAATCAGGTCTGGGAATGGGGTGGGTTCAGCAGCAGCAGCCCCTAAATCCAAACCCTTTTCCAAGACCTGATCCTTTGGCGCAGGTCCATGCAGACCTGCACCAGTACTTTCACTGGTTCAGGTCTGAGTAGACTTCCACAGTGATTGACCTTCAGATAAGGGAATGAATATTCCCTTACCCATAGGAGACCTCTGTGACTGCTTCCCCATTCTGCAAGTTGCAGTGGTATCCATCGTTGCTGCGGGGGGGGGGGGGGGGGGAGATTGGTCTGTTAGTTTTCTACAGCTGACTTCAACATAGAAAATGAATGTTGCCACCTCCATTCAGTTAAGAGTAGGACTACTTGGTGCTATCTCGGAGGATGTAATGTTTGACCTTTAAAGAGAGTTTGGTGGTTAGTTCTATGCTCTGTCTGCAGATGGAACTATTCCATCTCAAATGCTGCATTTTGAACAAAGCTTTTTTTTTTTTCCTGGTGGCACCCAGCTGCTGATCTGAAACAGCACTGTTTTGGTTTGTCTTGATGTTTGTGCTGTTTCAATGTGTTCCCTTCAGTTAATTGTAAGGATCTGGCTGTTTGAATGTCTTTGACTTGACATTTACTGCTTTACTTTACCGCTTGATGTCTTTGAATTGGCTGTCAGTCACCACCATATTCCTCTTAGTAAACAGCTCCTTCAAGAGGGTTTTCTCTGTGGCTGCCCCTTGTGGAATTTAGATATGTAAGACCAGCTAACGCAGCAATTTTTTCAACCTTTTTCATTGCACGGCACATTGACATGGCACTGAAATGGTCAAGACGTGCAATCACTTTTTAAATCATTGACAAGGCACACTGTGCTGCTGGTAGGGGGCTCAAATCCCCCAGTTGTCCTACTAATAAATTACCCTCCCTAAAGTCCCATGGCACACCAGGGTTGCAATAGTGGTTGAAAATCACTGCTGTAATGGCTTTCAGACACTAAAGACCTTTCTTTCTTCAAAGAGCTTTTTAATTCCCTTCTATCTTGATTTACTACTTATGATTTCTTGTTTTTATTGTTTGTGCCTAATTGTTGTAAGCCACTTTCATATTCTCATGAAAATCAGTGTAGAACTCTTGAAAGTTCATGGAACTAGCAGTCTTATTTGTCTCTTTTAGAGAGAGTTTACTGGCATTTATACTTCATAGAGGGAAAAAGCTCCCAATTTTTTAGAAAATCAAACGTTCTGGAAGATTTATTGCCCATCTACGCCCCCAAACAGATTTTGGTGAAAAGTCATTAAAACAGTAGTGTCTCCAAATTTGAAAGTAATATCCTTAATTTCCATCAGTCTTCTCTTGTTCATTGAGGCTGCAACTCGTCCGCTGATATGAGGTTGAACAGTAATGATCCAAAACTTTGGTATTGGGGAGGTGATAGCAAGAATAAAACATTGTGAAGAACCACAATTTTTCCAGTAACTATCCAAGAATGAAATGTAATTGTGCCTAGATTTCTTCTCTACTTTGCCTTGTATGGAGTAGAATTTATAGTTGCCATGTAGTTAGTAGATTGTAAGGCAGGGGCAGGCTCAGTGATGTAGCCTCTGCTTTCTTCATAGAATACGGAACTCAATTCTGATACAAGCGCTTGCAGATTCAATAGAAAGTAGTGTTGTATATTCATAGGGTCAGTTGTGACTGGATCTATATGATCATATCTAATATATTGTCCATTGTGTACAAAGGCTTTCTTTGTCTTTATGTTTCTGAGAACGATATTCAAGTGTGACAGGCAGACAGTTTAAGAGTAAGGCTTGTTTGGTGCAACCTGATAGTATCTTACCGACTTTTGGCAGGTTAATCATGAACCTGTACCTCTTTTGGCTACTGTGTACATATTTGTAGGAATGGGTATTGGTCAGAGATGTAAAATTTCTGGAAATATTGAAGTTCGGAAAAAAAAACAACCCAGTTTTTGTCATTTTTGGGGGGGGAAAATGGAAATTTTTGGAAATATTGAAAAAAAATGCAACATTAGCACTTTTTTCTTTTCCAGATTGAAAGTCATTGTTACTTTAGGAACATAAAATGTGACTATGGACAATTTGACTTGGCATAAAATTATCACAATTACCATATTAAAAATATAGTGTATCTGAACAATTATTACAAACAGAATTTACTTTTTTATAATATTTATTTGAAATTGTAACAAATGGAGCAGCAATCTCCTGAACTGTTTACTAGTTTATGTGGAACAGACAAGAAAACCTCCACAAAACATAAAAATTGAGAAGTAACAATTATTCATATTTCCTCTCCACAGTATCAAGTAAAAATAAAAAATCCATTCTCATAAAAAGAATTGAAGAGGGGCGAAGGGAAGTTTCAGTGAATGGACATGAAATTTAATCAGAATCATTTTCTGAGCTGTAATTACCAGTATCAGTTGGGCAGCCCAATCCTGAGCTGCCTCGGGCACACGGCTGCAGCAGCGCCAAAAATAGCTGCTGCTGCATCCTGTGTGCCTCGGCGTGCCGCGGGCGGCGCCTCAGGGACGAAAGTCCCCTTCTCCTGGGTAAGGAAAGCAGCCCGGCAATGGGGCTACTCACTTTACTGCCGACCAAAAGGTCGGCAGTAAAGTAAAAGCATTCATGTAGGGCACCGAACCCTACACAAACGGTCAGGATCCGGAGGAGCTGAGCTCCACTGGACCCGCTTCCTGCCTCCCTGCTCCCTCCCCCCCCGACATGTCTCCCGCCCACCTTCTCTCCACCCTCCCCACCTCTCCCTCCCTGGAACATTTCCTCCCTTCCCCACATGCAAAAACAAAACTGAAACCTTTTTCTTTTCTTGTGACACTAGCAGCACTTCCTAAAGGAAGAAATGCATCTTGCATTGGAGAGTTCAGTTTGTAACCTAGGACTTGCTTGTCCTCAGTGCACAGGAATTAGAATAATCTGATACCATACGTATTTTTTAGAAAAGATTTGGAAAAGATTTGAACACCTTGTCTTAAAATATTTTATTCATCATGTTAAAATAAAACAATTTTTTTTTTCTGAATTTTTCTGGTTTTTTTCCGGGTCTTCACATCTCTAGTATTGGTCAGAAAATTTAGGGAAGGTTGCAACTACCCTGCAGGGGGAAAATAGTGTTCAAAATAAAGAATGTACATTTAAAAATAATTTACAAAGTGGCAGAATTCTGACTTTTAAAGAATGCAAAATCCTTTGGAGAAAAGGGGCTGGCACTGAAGCTATATGAGCTGCTACTATGAACAATAACTACATTAACTGTAGAGAAGGGATTGGGAATGGAGGGCACAGAAGCTCACTTTTATTAACATTTTGCCAAACAATATTTTTTGCTTTTGAGCACAACAGAACTTTCTGCCACTGGTGGGGTATGGAAATTTTTTAATAGGGGAATTTTTTTTTTTCAGAGAGCTGGACTGCTTGCCAGAAATCAGTTTCTGTGCAGCTTGGATGGTCTGAATAGGCACAGCTTGTTTGTCTGTAATATACAATAGCTCTTCAGTACCGTTTCTACATTTCTAGCAGCAGTTTCTACATTTTCCTCTGGTTTGGTTCCAGTTACTAGTACTCCTGATACTGTTTTGCAACAGCGGCTATAAGCTGTGGAATAACTTCCTGCAAGCGCTGTTGAGTTTATCTTCATTGCTGAAGATTTTATTTTTGGCATTCCTGGTAAAAACAGGTAGAAGGGTCTCAAAAATCTGTCTTGAAAACAGCTATTGTACAGTTAGTGGCTTGCCCAGCCTCCATATCCTGCCTGTGGTGCTTCTGGTTTCTGCTTCCTTGGGTTTGCACAATTTAGCCCCCCAAAAGTAAAATTCTGATACTGTCAGATCACACTGTTTGGAACTTACCTGGCCTGGGCTGATTCCTTTCATAAGTAGTTGGTGGTCAGTGATGGAAGGCATTTTGTAACCAATCTACCAAATGCATAACCAGACTACCATCCAGTATCCAGCTCAACCTGTTGTTTCTCATCTGTAGAAGACACGTAAGAAATTGTTTGGCAAGGGTTAATTAATGCAAGCTGTGTCCTACTAAATATGTTACTAGTGGGCAAGTCTGTCTTTCAAGTGTTGCTGATAGCTTAAACTTAACAAACCACTTCGCACTTTTTCCTCAAATGACAAATGTGGACCTGTCTAGTACCTCTTCAAAGAGCCTAAAACCTTAGTGTATTTTTAGGATCTCTCTTACTAGGGTTGTCGGATAATATTTCTAAAAAATGAGGTTGCAAATCCCCTGTACAAAAATACTGCAAAAGACTGAATTTGTAGCGCAAGTGCCTGAAGTTTGGGAAGTGCCAAGCATAGTTATGGTATGCTTGTGGAACCCCAAGGAGGACACTTTGAGAAACTGTGCCTAATGATTGATGCTGGACATGCCAGGCAAATTCTGGAAAGATGGCAACCCTATTGGGAATGTTTTCAAGTCTTGGGAATTCCTTCCTGTGTCTGTTGTGTTACGCAAGCAGGTGTTAAATCATAATGAATGGAAAATGAATGCCTTGTATTATTCCTGCCCTATTTTAGCAGGGTAATCCTGTCTATATGTAATGGAATATCGGGTTATGACAGTGTAACCCTAACATATTACTTAGTTTATACATAGACCAAGTGTCCTGATGATTATTTCTACCTCCAGAAAAAACTCGTATGGTTATCGGAAGAAGAGAGAAGACAAGTTCACGGTGAGTGTGTATATGTAATTGTTGCTCCTAGCTGTTCATGGATAACATAGGATTAGCACAGCAACATAATTTTGCAGATACAAAATGCGAAATTACTTGTCTAAATGACCAAGATGCAGCTGCCTTCTGTCTATAATGCCTTCTAACAGCCGCCTTGGGTGCCCTTCGGGGAGAAAGTTGGAGTACAGATCGAATAAATAAGTAATGAGGTGACTGCTAGAAGTACAGCTGATTACCATTTTCATTAGATGTTACTGAAATGTTTACTAAAACGGGGCACTACCACCTTTGTCGAAAAATCCCATATCTCCCATCACAGCTGCCCTGTCCTTGACATGACTGATGTGTTATGCAGTGAACAGCGACCCTTCACTATGAATCTGCTGCTGCCTCCTTCTCAGCCTGCTGTGGATTGAGCGACTACAGTTTGCTTCCTTGCTTGTGAAGCAGATTGGAAGGCCAGCCCCCTACCCCTCACGTTCCTTCTTTGTGTGGCCCCCTTTTTAAAAAGGAAGTGTGGCACGCACACACACAGTGAGCCTGCAGTATCCGTGGGAGTTTGGTTCCAAGAAAAAATGTGCATGTTCAGGTCTGCTTGTAAAGTAGCAAAAATTGTATAATGTTACATAAATTGTGTAAAATTACATAAATTGCATAAAAGTGCCAGAAAGGGTGGGCACGAGGCAAACAAAATGCAAGTACTTCAATACTGTGAATATGGCAGGTCCACAATATTATGGTTTGCCTGTGCTCAGGCAATTGGTGGGCTACAGGGAACTGAACTGGGACCATGATTTGGTGAATTGGGTCCCCATGTGGAAACAGGACTTGTGAGCAGTACTGCTGCACTCCTTGCCCCAGAGCAGTTAGATCGCATCTGGAGAATCTGCTTTTGAATGTACATGCTGGTTTGCATAGTTAAATATCTCCTGTGCTTCTCAACTGCTTGAGCAGCAGTCTTCTTAGATTGTGGCCTAGTTTATTGCACGCCTATCTTGCAATACATACCAGTCACTGAAACAGCTGTGGAGGGTGTTGGTGTATAAATGTGTATATCACATGGCAGAAGGTTTACCTGCAGGTGGCTAAGATGCATAGTCTTGATACTACAACATTTTCCTATTTCTCTTGTAGAGAGGGCAAACACAGTCTCCACCCCCTCCAAAGCCTCCATCTCCAAGTTTTGAGTTGGGATTGTCCAGTTTTCCTCCACTGCCTGGAGCTGCTGGCAACCTGAAGACTGAAGACTTGTTTGAAAACCGATTGTCAAATGTGGCAGTCGGAATCTCAAAAGAAAGGGTAAATATATGCAAACGGGGTGGTGGACAATAGTGGTGCAACTACTGTATAGAGAGGCTTTTACTGCTAGGTTATAACTTGTTGCAGTGACTTGGCTTCTTAATTTTGATTTCTAGGAACTTACGTAGCTAATGTATGGCTTGAACTTGCGAAGTAAACCTCATGTATTGGTTTGGGGAAACTTAAATTGGTGTTCGGGTGACCGTGCAATAGCATGAAACTGTCTTAGTGATATTTGGAGACACTAGCCAGAAAATGCTGCTGCTGGGACATTTAGTGTCCTGATTTGTGCAACCATGCAGTGTTTCTCAGACTGTGGGTTGCAGCCCACTAGGTGGGTCCCCATTCATTTCAGTATTTTATTTTTAATACTTTGGACTGCTATATGACTGCAGATCTATACTTTTAACAGGTTACTATCTATATGCTTTTAACAATGATAGTCAATGGGACTTACTCCTGGGTAAGTGTGGGTAGGATTCCAACCCAGGATTGTTGAGAATTTTCCTGCTTGATGATGTCACTTCTGGTCATGACATCACTTCTGGTGGGTCAGATTCTCATTCTAAAAAGTGGGTCCCAACACTCAAAGTTTGAAAAACTAAGCTATAGGCTATAGATTGGTGGTTAATAGCTATAAGATGCTGATTGTGCTTTCATCAGAACAGCCACCTGTCATGTCTAGTACTGCCAGCACACAATGACAACAGCTCTCTGAGGTCCCTCCTATTGTTTTAGGCCCTGGAGGTACCATCAGATAAACTTTGAATCTCTTAACATATGGTGCATTACTCACCCAACTATGGCAACTCTGCAATTCTGTAATATGTTAGGTGATTCTGATTGACTCCAGAGAATCATGTGTGGAGTTCTGTGCATGCAATGGAACTTTTTCACCTGTCCCCTTGTGTTCCCAAAAGTCACTGCTTTCAAAGGTCAAGGATCTTCCCTCCCCAAATATTTTGCATTGAACCTTAAGGAAATTGGCAACCTCTTTGCAAGTAGAAGTGCCTTCCACTTACACAGGCAACAGATCAGATCCATATTTAAAGAATTACTGAATTTGATACAGTGTAAATCATCACCTTCAATTTTCTGATCTAAACATTTGTTTGACAACAAAGGTCAGCCTTAAGGTTAACTTTACTCCACTGGAGCTATTACTCTGGATGCACTTACTGCAGGGTACCTGTTCCATGCTTGAGGCACAGCCTGGTTTGCATTGGTGTATATAATCTTTGAGGGCTGGTGGCCTGCTTCAGGGATTGGGCTGTGATATCTCTAAAACTTTGAATGTTCAAATACAATACAGGTGGGGCCTCTGTATCCATGGAATCCGTATCCACGGATCTGGCTCAACACAGGTCCCCTGAACCCATGTTGAGCCAAACTTGACCCAGCATGAGGCCTCACAGGCGACCAGAGCTGCATTTAGGGCTTCCCCAGGCCTCAGAATATCTTGTAAGGGTAAAAAACATCACTTCCGCTTTCCCTTCAGAAAACAGAAGTTGCTTTATTTTGCTGAAATGGCCATTTTAAAGCCCACAGAGGCCGTGGGCAGGCATGCTCAGCCTCTGCCGTCTTCAGAAAGACTTCTGGAGGTGACTGGAGCACAGCTCTGGTCACCTCCTAAGAGCTTAAAGGGACCAAAACTGCATAAATTTCAGTATCTGCGGTTTTTGTTATCAGTGACAGGTCCAAGAACAGATCCCCCATGGATGCCGAGGCTCCGCCTCTATATGATTGTTCAGTGCTGTTAATTGACTGTGAATTACTTTATCTTTTGAAATGATCTAATCTTTGTTTGCTTCAGAACCTTGGCGTGGATGCAAGTACAAACACTATTCCACCTGGAATTCCGCGAGAGCCTTTATTGCCAGTGTCTTCTCCTCTGCCAGGGACGTTTGAAAGGTCTCCTTCTCCATCCCAGCCCGAGTAAGAACTTAATTATACATGGATTTTAAATATAAGAACAGCCCCACTGGATCAGGCCATAGGCCCATCTAGTCCAACTTCCTGTATCTCACAGCAGCCCACCAAATGCCCCAGGGAGCACACCAGATAACAAGAGACCTGCATCCTGGTGCCCTCCCTTTGCATCTGGCATTCTGACATAACCCATTTCTAAAATCAGGAGGTTGCACATACACATCATGGCTTGTAACCCGTAATGGATTTTTCCTCCAGAAACTTGTCTAATCCCCTTTTAAAGGCATCCAGGCCAGATGCCGTCACCACATCCAATGGCAAGGAGTTCCACAGACCAACCACACGCTGAGTAAAAAAATATTTTCTTTTGTCTGTCCTAACCCTCCCAACACTCAATTTTAGTGGATGTCCCCTGGTTCTGGTGTTATGTGAGAGTGTAAAGAGCATCCCTCGATCCACTTTATCCTTCCCCTGCATAATTTTGTATGTCTCAATCATGTCCCCCCTCAGGTGTCTCTTTTCTAGGCTGAAGAGGCCCAAATGCCATAGCCTTTCCTCATAAGGAAGTTGCCCCAGCCCGGCAGTAATCTTAGTTGCTCTCTTTTGCACCTTTTCCATTAACACTATATCCTTTTTGAGATGTGGCAACCAGAACTGGACGCAATACTCCAGGTGTGTCCTTACCATTGATTTGTACAACGGCATTATAATATTAGCCATTTTGTTCTCAATACCCTTCCTAATGATCCCAAGCATAGAATTGGCCTTCTTTACTGCCGCCACACATTGGGTCGACCTGTACACCATCACCCCAAGATCTCTCTCCTGATCTGTCACAGACAGCTCAGAACCCATCAGCCTATATGTGAAGTTTTGTTTTTTTGCCCCAATGTGCATGACTTTACACTTACTTACATTGAAATGCATCTGCCAATTTGCTGCCCATTCTGCCAGTTTGGAGAGATCCTTCTGGAGCTCCTCACAATCATGTCTGGTCTTTACCACTCGAAAAAGTTTGGTGTCATCTGCAAACTTAGCCACCTCACTGCTCACCCCTGTCTCCAGGTCATTTATGAACAGGTTGAAGAGCACCAGTTCCAGGACAGATCCTTGGGGCACACCTTTGCTTTTCACCTCACTCCATTGTGAAAATTGCCCATTGACACCAACTCTCAGTTTCCTGGTCTTCAGCCAGGTCTCAGTCCAGGAGAGGACCTGCCCTCTAATTCCCTGACTGTGGAGTTTTTTCAGTAGCCTTTGGTGAGGGACCGTGTCAAACGCCTTCTGAAAGTCCAGATATAAAACGTCCACGGGTTCTCCCGCATCCACATGCCTGTTGACCTTTTCAAAGAATTCTATAAGGTTCGTGAGGAAAGACTTACCCTTATAGAAGCCATGCTGATTCTCCCTCAGCAAGGCTTGTTCGTCTATGTGTTTTGAGATTCTATCTTTGATGAGGCATTCCACCATCTTACCTGGTATAGTTTCCCGGGTCCCCCCTCTTCGTGGCCGTTTTGAGGGACAAGTTGCATACTTTGGTCAAGAGATAAGTGACTTCATTCTTTAATTCCTTAATAACTCTTGGGTGGATGCCATCAGGGCCTGGTGACTTATTGATCTTTAATTTATCAAAGAGGTCTGAAACATCTTCTCTTTTAACCTCTATCTGACTTAATTCCTTGGTCAGCGGTATCTGCCCGAGGTCTTCTGCCATGAAGACAGATGCAAATAACTCATTTAATTTCTCTGCCATCTCTAAGTCTCCTTTTATCTCCCCTTTCCCTCACCTCACCGCCTACTTCTCTGGCGGGTTTCCTGCTTCTAACATATGTGAAGAAGCTTTTATTATTCTCCTTAATGTTGCTGGCCATGGATTCCTCATAGTCTCTCTTGGCCTCCTGTATCACCTTCTTACATTTTTTTTTCCACAGTTTGTTTCTTTTTATTCTCCTCATTAGGGCAAGACTTCCATTTACGGAAGGAAGCTTCCTTGCCCTTTACAGCCTCTCTAACTTGGCATGCGGTCACCCTCCTGGATTTAGTGGAGCCCTTCTTTCTTTGCGGTATACACTTCCGCTAGGCCTCCATTACTGTTAAGCAGCCTCCTTGTACTCTGGAGAGAGTGGACTCTTTTTACCTTTCCTTTCAACCTCCTTCTAACCAGCCTCCTCATTTGAGGGAAGTCCGCTCGTCGGAAGTCAAGCGTTTTTGTGAGAGATTTGCCTGGTATTCTTCCCCTGACATGCATGTCAAAACGAATTGCAGCGTGATCACTGTTCCCCAATGGCTCAGTAACATTTACATCTCACCAGGTCCTGAGTATTGCACAATATTAAATCCAGAGTCACCTGTCCTCTGGTGGGCTCCATGACTAGCTGGGCACAGTCATTTAGCACGTCAAGAAATCTGGTCTCCTTATCGTGACCAGAACACAAATTGACCCAGTCTATATGAGGATAATTGAATTCCCCCATGATTACAACCCTTCCCTCCTTGTCACCTCCCTGATCTGTTTCCTCATTTCAAGGTCCCCTTCCGGTTTCTGGTCTAGAGGATGATAGTATGCCCCCCAGTATTACATCGCTCCTCAGGCCTGGTAATTTAACCCACAGAGATTCTGTGGTGGAGTCGGACCCACCTTCAATCTTTACTTTGCTGGATTCTATCCCTTCTTTAATGTAAATGGCCACTCCACCTCCAACATGCCTCTCCCTGTCCCTCCTGTAGAGTTTATAGCCCGGGATTGCTGTATCCCACTGATTTTCCACATTTCACCACGTTTGGGTTATGCCCACTATGTCAATGTTTTCCCTAATCACCAAACATTCCAGTTCTCCCATCTTTGCTCGGAGACTTTGGGCATTTGCATAAAAGCATTTGTACAAGGAATGCTTATTAGCTCCTTTGTCCCCGCATCCTCTCACTGTGCCAAACCGTCTATCACATCCTATCATGCTACCATTCCCAGTTTCTTCTACTACTTCTCTATATGCTCTATATACTGCTCTAAATGTGCATTTTCCATTATCAAAAGATTAGATGTGATACTGCGCATGACTCTTGAACAGTTGAGTGAATAACACCCCATGTGTGACTTACATCAGTAGTAGAATGTTCAAACACTAACTTTAAATTTGGTCTTAATGTTGAAAAAAATCTCATGCATTGTTTTGAAGCGGGGAGCTAACTTCCTCGGGTATCTGTGATACCAGTAAACTTAGTTCTCAGCTTGAGTAGAGGCCTACTGACTCCTGCATGTTGACTTTAGCATGTTGAAAGCAAAAACTGAGTGTTTCTTCATTGCATTTCCATGTTGGTTTGTATTGCTTGCAGTGTCTCCAAAGCAATGGACAAGCAGCAGAGAGAGACACAAAACACAGAAAGACTTTCTTCCACGCTCACAACTGCTTGTAAATCAGTACAAGTCAATGGGGCTGCTGTAATAGTAAGTGCATTTTGACTCTTATGCACAGTCCTCTCTGTGATTAGTACTTTCCATTCTATCCTTTAACATTTTGATAAGTTTTCTTCCAGAAAAAATGCAAGAAAAGCCAAAGCTGGTGCTGCTGTGCAGTTTGATTAGTGAGGGAAAGGGAGAGAACTAAAAAATCTGTTCTTTGTTTCCATACATGAGTAGTATTTGATGAATTCTCTTCTCATCAATTTCTGATGCAAATGCTACGTGGTTTCAAATAACCAATTCACTTGGCACTGTGTCATGGCTTGCTTATGGTCATCCAGTGATAAGAATTCTGTGCAAGTATGGTGAAGAAGCCACCATCATCTTGTATATTGCACTTTTGCGTCTCTTCCTGACCAGTGTGGCGACAAGTGAGCCATTGCACAGTATTTTATTTATCAAACCTTTCTTCCTCATCTTTTCCCCTTCCCTTCAGTCCCTCTTGTCCTCACAAATTTTGTGGGAATACGTATTGCTTGAATTGGCAACCTCACATTTGTGTCTTGTGTCCTGCTTCAACTGTAGTGGTCTCCCAAACAGCTATCCAAAGACACTTTCTGCAGCTCAAAGCTGATGAAGTTATGCTTTGCACTGCGCTGACATTGTCAACTATTCAAGTGTGGAACGAAGAACCTAAAGTCTTAACCTGTTCGTGTAGGAACTTTGGTTTTGTTGAGAGAAGAAAAAAGAAACCCATATTTAACTCTTAAACAGTAACTGTGGAAAAATTGAAAACCTAAACATTACCATATTTGCACATTTTCCCTGCAGATTTCATCAAGGGTCAGAATGGCCACAGTTATTCTTGTTCAGTTTTCTTTTGATCAACTGGTCAATGCTCATCTTTGCTATTTGTAACAAAACAAAGTTTGCTACTCTGTGCTATATCCATGTCTTGTGCTTTTGGTTGCACAGGAATTACGAAAACCTAGTTATGCAGAGATCTGTCAGAGGACTAGAGACCCACCTCCTCTTCCACTGCAGCTCCCAAAAGAACAGAAGCCAAACACTGTCAGCTGTGGGAAAGATGAAAGGAAGCCCACAGAAACACTAGAGAGAAGCAAAGAACCCCCTCCTGTGAAGATTAATCCAGGGCAGCCCAAAGACCAGAGGAGGCAGTCGGGACGCAGATCACCACCTCCAGCTGTTGGGAAACGTATATCTAAAGAACAGAGCACCCCTCCCAAATCTCCTCAGTGAAACAAGTGCTTGGGAGGAAATTCAGAGAGTTCTCACAATGAAGTAAACCCACGTTGCCACTCAATTACCAATGAGTTGCTGGTTAGGAGCTTGCAGTGGATATTAGGAATATGAAATGTCTGCAAGTTTGTTTTTGTTTTTGTTTTCCTTTGCTCCTCCAATTCTCTTGCTCCTGTCACCAAATTCCCATAGAGCAAACAGTCTATTCTGTCAGGGTTTAATTAATCTAAACCTTATACTTAGATTGGTGCTGAACTGGAGATGATGCCTAAAATCCCTTTTGGTTTTTTTTCTAAATGAAAAATGCATTTATCTGAGAAAATCAATTTTTTTTATTAAGCTTCCATGTGGCTGTGTGAATACAAGCTCTGAGTTCTTTTCCTAATCTACTAAGCAGAGTTGTGCTGCTGTAGTTTTTAAATAACTGATCTGTAAGTACATATCTTCTTTAAAAAAAGACTAATCACAGCAGCTAATATTTAGAGTGCAAGGAAAAACAGGTATTTTATAAGATCATACAAGAACTTTGATTTCTTTATTTTAAAATTCTGGCTGCTGTAGCACTTCAGCATAGAAACTATATTTTTTAGGTTTAAAAATACATTTGAGTCTGATGTTTTAAAATTCAGCCATTTTTGTTCTTGGCCAAATCTGAGTCTCATAAAGCTCACCTGCGAGGCTTTTCTAAAATCATTTGTTTTGGTGGACTGCAAGCAAGTAACCAGCTTCTCAATCCAGAATAAAATGGTTCCTTGAATTTCAGGAAAAGATAAAACAAAGCACATTGTTAATAAAAATAATAATTAAGTACATAAAACCCTTATAAATGGCAAATGCCAGCTAATGGCTGTTTTTCACAAGATAGCACAATAGCACTCTTGTGATGCAGATCTGAATTTTTTCTCCTCACCAGAGGAAATTAATTTTGAGTCACCACTATTCTTTCTGGTTTACTCCTGTGCTCTGTGTAGGTTTTTTAACTATGCTCAAAGTGCTCTTTGGAAGAGTTCATATCTTAATCAGCCTCAGCGCTGACACCTACAAACATTGGCATATGGATTTAAATTTTTCCAGTCTGCAAGATAATGGAGTTCTTTTTTGAGCGTGTGAGTGTATGCGTGTGTGTGGTGAAGGAAGAGATCCCCATTTTCCAACTGGGGTGAGGTTTGTCACACTTTATTTACTTTATAAGTGACATGCTTTTCTGAAGGACAAGGATGCACTAAATTAGCAAGTTTCTAATAAAGTTGACTATAAATTATTTTTGTGTTAAAAATGCCTAAATTTTTTTTCTTTTGAGTGTTTGAGCAGCAGATGGTTCAGATGAAAATTGTTTTCCTGCTGAATACAGTTTATTCCACAGAAAAGGTTTATTTAAACAACTGATTTTTTAAAAGAATTATTTCCATCCAATATTTAAAGACTTGAATTTTATTTAAACTTGAAAATGACTTTGCCTTAACTTTTGTACAAGACAGCTTAGAGGTATGGAAGTCTGACCCCTCAAGGGTTAGTGTGGGGGGGCATAGACAGAATTACTCAGTTAACAGTATGTATGTATTGTCACTGGTCTTACTGGGTAAACATACTGTAGTACAGGAAATAGCGGCAGTTTTTTTGTAATATACCTTAAAAGATCTTAAGCAGTTGATCTTTTTTCAAAATGTTGAAAAAAACAATCTGTAAATGGAAATAGTCGATACTGTATTAAATATGTGCACTTGGAAGTGTGTGCTTTGCTTGTACAGTTGTAAATAATCAGAACATATAAAAAGGTACCCTTAAAAAAACTGATAAAAATTATTGATATATTATAAATGTTGCTGTTGAGCTGGATGTAGATAAAACTAAATGTTGTGGTTTTGAATATTACTTTAATTTGTTGTTTTTATTTCCTTGGTTATTTTCCTTTATTCTGGTGTGCTGAGTCTGCCTCTTCACTGCAAAAGGGAATCGGAGCAAGTCTGTCTTTAAAGCCCTGATTTTTAAACTTCAAGCGTGTATTTCAACCAGTGGAAAGACATGATTGTGCAATGTAACTTTCAATTTCATCTTTTAAACATCAATGAATTGATTTTTTAAAATTAAAACCTGGAATTGGAAAGAAATAACATTGCCACCTAGCCTCAAAGGTGATGCAACCACTGTTGTCTTTAGGCCAAAATATTAGCAAGTTGCATTAGGTTTCCACGCAGCTATAAAAGTACTGAGGGTAATTGATTCCTAGCATAGGTTGCTGCTATTTTAATTGTCCACACACAAAAAACCCGCCAGCCTGCTTTTTGCACTGCAGAACTTAAAATTAGCAAGCTGGGATCTGTTTGTTACTTCCTGGAAAAAGACACAATTGCAAATGCTATGGGAGAAGATGGAGACTTCCGAATCAGAAATTGCCAAACTGGCACTCTTGTGGGGTTTTAATGTGTTATCCTTTTGCCTGGTGAGCAGTGAAAATGGCAGCTAGTTTGGCATATGGTTTAGGCCAGCTAGGAGATTTTTGTTTGCCTGTTGAAAATGTATGCAGCTGCAAACAACGTAGGGAGCGGCCACAGCGAAGTGTATAGCTAACTGATACATTCAAGTTAATGAATGCAGGCCGGCAGGTGGGTTGTACTGTTGCAACACATTCTGCAGCCATTTGTACTAAGTTAATACACTGTAATTACTTCTCACCCAAATGTAAAAATTCTAAAACGGATAGCTTTTTTTTGTTGTTGTTGAAGTAAAAGTGACATGCCAAATAACCTCTCCAATCACTTTAATAGTTTTCCCACTCAGACAGTATGGGGCTTCTGGAAAAGATGTTCTCCAGGCTTGTTTACAAATACCTTGTAAATGTTGAATTAAAAATAAAACTGCCTCCTCCCACTAAATCTGGGCTGCAGAGGTTGGAACAGTCAGAACCAATTACGATGGGTTATTTTTTAACTTGTAGGCATTGATTTGATGCTCTTTCTATGGAAGTATAATGCAGGTGGTTGTTTTTTAAGGCTCTTTTTTCAAGGAATGTTATTTAAAACAAGAATTTGCTTCTGAGTCCTTAACATGTACCTTTTACTTTTGCATTGGCCTCCCCTGCCTGATTTTACCACTTGTCACAGAAAAGCCAGTAAACGGTCAGGCTCAGTTAATTTTTTCCTAAACTTTTTTGCTGCCTCTCATCTAAAGACATAACCAGTTGATACAGGGATGCCCTTATTTTGGAGTCTGATGCAGTGTGTCTGAACAACCGCTCACTGTAAGCGTCCACACCAGTCTGTATCCTTTTGCAGCTAACTGCAGCTCTTTCAAGTTGTGTAACCTATTACACTGGTAGCGGCAGACAATCGAAGTCACCCGTGAGCTAACCGCTGCCAGGTCATGAATCCGAAGGTGTAACATGGAGGCCTTTTTCCGAGGGTTTTTGTTTTGTTCTTCTTCCATTTAAACTGGAATCAAGCTTACATGTAAACTATTGGTAATTTAAGTTTCCTTTTGTGTCATAAATGTACAACTGTCTAAAATGTAGGTTATGAAAAATAAAGATTTAGGCACTGTTGAATTTCTCTTTTTTTAAATTAAACTTCTTACAACAGTATTTCTTTGTTTTTGCGCCCACTTGTGTGTAGTCTTATTGCCTCAAAGGCACACAACAGAAGTTGTTGCTCTAGCTGTTCTTTTTGGAGAGTCGATGCACTTTAAGAGCAATAAATGCTGCACCAAAACTGAACATTTTGCCCATTTTTACAAAGTATTTGCTGTTCTGATAGGCAATTTGCCCTCCTGTGATTTAAACCTCCAAACAAAATATTGTGACTTCTTGGGCAGGTTGTGAGAGTAAGATTCTTTACTTTCAATAAAATCTTGTGTATGAATTTCTTGATTGAAACATGCTGTGAATTTAAGTTTTATTTTTACTTCTGCACAGTCCTTTTCAAAACCTGATGTTTAGTGTTTTACTTGCCGGTAGCTTGTTTTTGATACTTGCTACATAAAAGAAAGCAAGGTTGTGAGGATGTAGATTTTACTTAACATTCTTCATTTAGATTAACATACTGTGCTTAAACTACAGGTTATAGTAAATCTTTAAGTAGCTCGGTTCTGCAGTACACATCAGTAAACAAGGACCATTCCTTGGGAAATAAAATGTTTTTCAAAGTGACTTTTGGCAAAACCCTCTTTTGCCCTGCAAACATGAAGTGTAGGAATATGTTCAACACATCTGATTCTTGACCGCTATTAACAAGTAGCCTAAATTGCTCTGTATTTTTGTACAGGGACTGCTGCTATTCATTCCACCCCCACCCCAGGCCAGGCTTGCAGCTACAGGTACCTGTTCCCAGTTGTGTGCTTGCTATAGACTTCCCTGGGACAAATGCCCCAGACACCTGCTGCTAGGACCCTGCAGAAGCCTCTCTGAGGCTCCCAATGGGGGCAGAAACTGTGCTTCTGGATTGCTGGAAGCAGTTTATAGCGCCGGGGGAACCTCGCAGAGGTTCCCCCGGCATGAGAGCAAGTTGTGCAAGGCTCTGTGAGCCTCTGGTGAGGGGGGGCGGCAAATTTCTGCCCGGGGGGGCAGTGATAGCCAGCAGGCGTGTCATCACAGAGCTTTGCCCCAGGCGCGGGGCTGCGGAGGTCTGCGGTTGCCTGTACATTGAGATTTCTTGGTTTTTCATTGCAAGAAGTACTACTGTGCTTTCCCCCTACTGTGCAGTGTGTTTTTTGCCAAAGTAGTTTTTTTAAGACTAGGAGGTCCCAAAAAGGTTAGGAATGTGCCTTCCAGGGTATACACCACTGAACATAATGCATTGCTTCTTGGTGGCAGCTATACAGGTAAGCAAACATTCAACCCAATCTAGTGCCTTTGTTGTGTAAACAGACATTCCCTGCCAGATGCTCACTGGCTGCACAGGTTGCTGGAGATAGGCTCTTAATGCAAAGAGACTCTTTGTGTAAACAAGCCACTGCTGCAGCATATGGGAGACAGATTGCCTCATTAAGAACCTCTTTGTGCTTTGATTGCTGTTGTATATACAGCCTGTTAAGCAACACCTGCCTGTACTTGTATGTGCATGACATGTACAGTTGCTTTGTGCTTTGTAGGAGGTTGAGGCCACAGTTTGGTTTATGCAGTCAGGCTCATGCAATGCAGTAAACTCATGTTGATAATTTTTTATAAAAATTTATTACAAAGGTTGATACAAATGCACTGTATCATCTGCTGTCGTGCACATGTATGCGTGCCACTCCATTTCAGTTTCCATAGGGGTCTATACATTTTCCTTGTGAAACTGGCAAGCTGACAGAAGACAACCCACCAGAACTTGGGTCCCAACCCACAGCTTGAGAACTGCTGCAGTAGTGTATAATAACCATGCCAGTTTTTAAATTCATATTCCAGAGAAATGCAATAACTGGTAGAAGTATCACTTCTGAGATGGTCATAAGCCTCAATAGTCAACTCCTCCCACCTGTTAGTGAAATTGAATGTGTGTGTGTGGGGGGGGTGAGGATGGTGATTTAGAAGACCTGTGCGTGTACCTAGACATTCACCCAGACAACCAAGTTAGTATAATGGTGTCTCAAGGTCAAAGTTCAGGCATCACCAGAAAAGTGTAAAAGCTTGTTCCTTCACTGCTCACAAATCAACAATATTTGAAACTCAGCAGTCTCCATGTGGCCCCTTTCATGGACACTTAGAACAGCGACTTTCTGTTTTCATCTCGGTACACTGACAGGGTGCTAAAGTTCTCAAGGTCCACCATCAGTTTTTATGACAAGATGCATCATGCTCCCAGTGGGAAACCCGCATTCCCCCTTGGTCCCACTATAAAAGATGACCCTCCTCAAACTCCTGCGGCACCCTGGCCACAGCCCACCACTCAAAAATGGCTGATAAAGAAAATGAAAGTTTTCCTCAGCCTGTAGGGTTTGGGGTTTGCTTGTTGGGGGTTGGACAAGTTTCTGGAGGAAAAATCCATTACGGGTTACAAGCCATGATGTGTATGTGCAGCCTCCTGATTTTAGAAATGGGCTATGTCAGAATGCCAGGTGCAAGGGAGGGCACCAGGATGCATGTCTCTTGTTATCAGGTGTGCTCCCTGGGGCATTTGGTGGGGCTGCTGTGAGATACAGGAAGCTGGACTAGTTGGGCCTATGGCCTGATCCAGTGGGGCTGTTCTTATGTTCTTAATTGTTTCTTGGCTGGGGGGGAGGGGGAGAGAATTCATAAAGCTGCAGTGATTCTTTGTCCTCGAAGTATAAATATGAGACAATGGAAGTGCAGTAGCAACAATAGTATGGATTATCTTTGCGAAACTAGGCTCTGTTCTTGATTACCCTTTAAAATCCTCCTCTTCATTAGCTTGCTAATTGCAATATAATTAAGTTCTTAAGACTTTTATTAATTCTGCTTCTTAAAAATCCCAGTGGTGCGATATACTGGTTAAAAAAAACACACACACCAGAATTTTAAAATATGCTCCATTTGAGGAAATTTTGTTTAAAGTTGGCAGAAACAATTTATAAAAGAGCTTTTAAACATACCCATACTGCTCAAATATTTACAACTTACATAAAATGTTGCTTTGTTTGACACTAGGGATGAACGCAGATGTCCAGCAACACTTTGATTGCACCAGTGTGATCTCTGCTTCTCTTTAGATGCGTTTTTAGAATGTCATGAGTTAAGCTTAAGCTATTTCTGCCCAACGTTGCATATATGCAACAGGGACCAAATGTGTACACATGGGTGTGCAAATGGTGGGCAAAAATGAGTTTTAACAATATGAATAAACAGTTTGATCCAGTGAACTTCCATTTAAGTGGAATTCCATTCCACTGGAATGAAGTGGAACTTCCATTCCAGTGAAATTCCCTAATCTTCCATTGATAATATAGTTTGTCCATCCATTTTGAACTCGGATAAGAACATAACAGCCCCACTGGATCAGGCCATAGGCCCATCTAGTCCAGCTTCCTGTATCTCACAGCGGCCCCACCAAATGCCCCAGGGAGCACACCAGATAACAAGAGACCTCATCCTGGTGCCCTCCCTTGCATCTGACATAGCCCATTTCTAAAATTAGGAGGTTGCATGTACACATCATGGCTTGTACCCCATAATGGATTTTTCCTCCAGAAACTTGTCCAATCTCCTTTTAAAGGCATCTAGGCCAGATGTCATCACCACATCCTGTGGCAAGGAGTTCCACAGACCAGCCACACGCTGAGTAAAGAAATATTTTCTTTTGTCTGTCCTAACCCTCCTAACACTCAATTTTAGTGGATGTCCCCTGGTTCTGGTGTTATGTGAGAGTGTAAAGAGCATCTCTCTATCCACTTTATCCTTCCCCTGCATAATTTTGTATGTCTCAATCATGTCCCCCCTCAGGCGTCTCTTTTCTAGGCTGAAGAGGCCCAACCGCTGTAGCCTTTCCTCATAAGGAAGGTTCCCCAGCCCAGCAATAATCTTAGTTGCTCTCTTTTGCACCTTCCCATTTCCACTATGTTCTTTTTGAGATGTGGCAACCAGAACTGGACACAATACTCCAGGTGTGGCCTTACCATAGATTTGTACAACGGCATTATAATATTAGCTGTTTTGTTCTCAATACTTTTTCTAATGATCCCAAGCATAGAATCGACCTTCTTCACTGCCACCGCACATTGGGTTGACACTTTCATTGAGTTGTCCACCATCACCCCAAGATCTCTCTCCTGATCTGTCACAGACAGTTCAGAACTCTGCAGGATAGATCCCCATTTTCTTTTTCTAATTTGCCGCCTCCATTCATCTAACTCATGTAGGGTTCATCTTAATGGCCTGGGTACTACATCCGACAAAATCTCCATCAACAAAGGAGTTCGCCAAGGCTGTATACTCGCTCCTCTCCTTTTTAATTTATTTCTGGCAGATTTACCCACTTATTTATCTAGCTGTCAGAACTCCCCTCCCTTTCTCAATGGTGTCCCCCTTCCCATCCTTCTTTATGCAGATGACGCAGTCCTCTTGTCTCTTACAAGATTTGGTCCTATGTCACTTATTATCCTCCTTCCAAAATTACTGTTTAACCAATGATTTAATAATTCTGTGAAAACCAAATATTGGTTTTTGCTAAATCTTGGGCCCCGCTCCCCTGGAAGATAGGTAATCTCTCTTTTCAACAAGTTCAAACGTTCAAATATCTGGGGATTACCTTTCACTTTCGCCACAGCTGGCTCCCTCACAGAAAATCTGCTATTTCTTCATCCTTACTTCACTTAAATGCGATTGCCCGCTTTCATTAGTGGCAATCAGTACGTCCCTGCTGCCCTCCATATATTTAAAACTAAAATTCTCTCCCAACTGCTGTACGGTGCCCCCATTTGGATAGAGGCTGTGAACCAAGATCTGGATTAAGTGGCAGCCTCTTTCCTTAGACAAATTCTGGGGGTTTCCAACTTAATCAGACTGATCTACTATTATTTTCGAACTAGGGATCAACCTCCCTTCTACCATCGCGTGGTTCCTCACTTTTAAGTTCTGGCTCCGTTTACACTTAAGTATTCATTCTGAGTCCCTCTTAAAAGATCTATTAAAGGACTCTTATCTTTCCAAGTGGTTCAAATGTATTGATTCTAAGCTTCTTTCATTAGACCTCTCTCCTGAATCCCTTGCAGATATTGACCTCCACAGGGCCCACTCAATTATCAAATCTAAACTGGGAATCCAAATTCAACCAACTCTCCTCTAATCTCAACCCCACCTGTTCCCCCAGTTTTTTTTGGCTTTCTCCCTTCACTTGGTCGCCCTTGTAACTATTTCAGTAAGCTGATTAACCCTACCAAGAGGAGAGCGTTCATGCTCGCAAGATTCAACATCTTCCCCTCAGCTGTTCACTTTGGCAGGTTTTCCAACATTCCGTGCGATTGCAGATTATGCCCTTTTTGTTCTCTAGAACCGGACACAGTGGACCACATACTACACTGTTGCCCAGCTCACCAATCTCTTCGAGACATACATTTGAAACCCTTGCTGTCTTCTTTCTCTGGTACTTCTATTGATCCTCTACTTGTCCTCCTGAGTGACAATTCTGTGGCCATTACCAATGCAGTAGCAGAATTTCCACAGTTGCCAAGCTAAAACCCCCACCCTGATCCTACTCCCTCCCTTGTTTTCCCCCATTCTTCCCTTACCAGTTCCCTGTTGCGACTTTCTCTGTTGCTGGCTACTGTTATTGTTATTTACTGTTTTAATCCCAATAAAGGTTTATGGATATATATGGACAGCTCAGAACCCATTAGCCTATATGATGCAGTTGTAAACAGTTCCTTTATAGGTACATCTCTATAATCCTTCTCCAGTCTTTCTTGATGGATGCTTCCATGCACAACTGAGGATACAAGAAATGTGCAAGGTGGCCATATTGGGGGAAGACAAAATCCCTTTGTGGTGATACTCAGAGACAATGGCATCACTAGGAGGGTGGGGGAGTGACACCACTAGTGGCCAAAATCGCTAAAATCATGGTTTGTAGGAATAATACCATCATGTTATATACCATTCGACATGTAATTTACAGCAGACTGCAGTGAAAAAACCAGAGTGAGCTATCTCCATTCTGCCAAAAGTTATGGCCAAAAAGCCAGAAAACAAAAATGCAACTGACTTATGTAATGAAAAGTTCATTTCCTTAATTCAAAACGGAACAATAAGATTGATTGTTCAAAGAGCCAATGAGGTGTTGTTATGACACAACATGGAATCAATAAGGTGACACCCTCGGTAGGGGGGGGAAACACCACTAGTGACAAAAAAAATGCTAAATTCACGGTTTTACCATCAAGTAAGTATGTATCAATTGAAATTTGATTTCATGCAGAATGCAATGAGACAAACTGCAATGAAATATCTGTTCTATCAAGAGATACAGCCGAAAAACCAACAGAGGCAGGGCAATGGTACATCACCATACCCACCAGCCGGAGTGTTGCCTATCCACTGCATGGGAGGAGGTCCATCATGGGCCTCCTGCATAGGGTGACACAAACCCTAATGATGCCACTGCTCTCACTCTCCGCTTGAAATGCAAGTTATAGCAGATGTTTTACCTCTTGCAATCTTCTAGCTGGCTGATGGACCAGACACTCTTGCGGACAGGGTTAGCGGCCCATATCTCCTTCCCCCTGCAGGGCTGTGGATCTGAGAAATACCTGAAGAAAGCATGGCTACTCAGTATTTTGCACTTGGCTCTGATTGGTGGGTCTCAGGGTTGTAGTGAAAAGCAAAGAAATCCCAGAAGCCAGAAATCTGCCCCAGCTGAAAAAAATGTGAAGGTGCAATGAAGTGGGGAAGCAGCCTATGAAAGACCATTTATGGTGGCCTTAGGCCAGGCAATAGTCCTGAATCTGACTGCTGGGTACTTGGATATCTTTGCGCTGAGGGCTGCTGCACAACCCCAAAAGTTCAGGGAGGGGAGAAGGCGCTGGTTAAAAATTATGCCTATCATGCCATCAGTATCCATAACAATTCTCAATTTGGTGCAACCAAACAGAGGTTCCTGTTGCCCAAAAGAGTTAAAATTTAGTGGTATGGTGGGATAAAAAACAAACAACAGAGGGAAGGGAGAGAGGGTCGACAAGACGGGGTATCAAAGGATGAATACAAGCTCAGCATTCTTGGATGTGGGCTGAAATGCAGCCTAAGAGATGAACTTGGAGCTCAGGATGAAGGAAGAGTGTGTTGGGGCTTGGGTCCCAAGGAATCAGACATCCGGGAAGACCCAGCTTTGAGTCCGATGATGCCAAAGGCAAGTAGCAAGACCAAGGCAGGCAACTTCCAGTTGTGGGCTGTCCCTCAGCGGTTTTTGCCCTAAATAAGTAATTCCTACAAGGCAGCTGTTTTCAACCAGTCTGCCACAGCACATTGTTGTGTTGCAAAAGGTCCACAGGTATGCTGTAGGAGTTTGGAGCACGTGGTTGAAAATTGCTGAACAATTCTGGGTTCTGCAGCTCTCTTTCAAGGGTAACTGTCGGTAGGCTTGAATTGTCTGCCCCCTCTGCCAGCAGTCTCCCAGAGCCAGGAGTGACATCACAAGAGGCCTATACCATAGAGGTCAGTGTGCAATGAGAAAAAAAAAATATTGAAAATTGCTGCCCCAGACTCTGGTTGCTGGGAACCCTGGTTCAAGGCCACCACTGCACTTGCACCTCTCATAGAGTAAGAGAGAGATGGTAATACAAGGTTGTGGGTGTTTTAGAAGGCAGTTGAAGGCATTATAAGCCATAAAGGTGGTTGGGCACAGGGGACAGAATTTATCATATAGCATCGCCTTCTCTGACACTTCTGAGTGTGGAGAGGGGTTTAGAAATGTTAATTAATGTATTTGTTAAGCACCCCCTAATACTATGTTGAAGATGGAGTTTCTAGCAAAAAAGACAACGTATAATAGTGTGTTGAGAGCAGTGTAGGTAATTGAACCTGAGTGCTTTGGCACAGATACCCAATACTAAAGTAAGGCTTCAATCTCCAGGTCTGTCCTTAGTTTTTATAGACTTGAAGGAAAAGACTGAGTCAATTAATCCTAATAACAAGGAGTAAATTACATTTCAGATCCAATCAAGGTCTACAGAGAAGAAATTAACACTACGCTTCCTCACAGAATGCAGCTAGAACTCCAAGAGTGTATTGCTGGACATGTTGTTCCATGTCGATTTCTGCTGGCGTCTGAAATCTGTGTGCCTTCCTCTCTGATGAATATAATACCAGTGAACTGAACAAAATTCATTATATAATTGCTTGCTTGCTGTTAGGTGGAAGTTTCAAAGAGAAGAATCTTCAGTACCTTCAGCCCAGAGACAGCTTTATAGGTTGCATCTATAGATGATAATGTTTGCTGTGTGTGCCTTCTCAACTAACTAGCCCTTGTAGATCAGCAATTTTCAACATTTTTCTTCTCAAGGCACACTGACCTCTAAGGTCTTCAATATGGTTTTTGCCTCTTGTGATGCCACTTCCGGGTTCCAGGAGACTCTTCCGAGTTCTGTGGCTCTGTTTTGAGGGCAACTATCTGTAGTTACGAATTGTCTGTTCCTCTTCCCAGCAGCGGACTTAGCGCTGGGCAAACAGGGCAAATGCCCCAGGCGCTAAGTTCGCGCATCTCTAGGACTGCGCGGGAAGTCTCATTGAGGCTCCCAACACGGTTGGAAACTGCATTTCCGGTTTTCTGGAAGTGCAGTTTATGGCCTGGGCGGAAGCGTTAGAACGCTTTCCCAGTCAGTCTAAGGGTTGCATGAGGCTCTGTCGTGCGCTGAATGGTAGAGAGCAGCTTTGCACATGGGAGGAGCAGCTTCTTGGACCATAGCCCCAGGAGCGGGGCAGGATAAGTTCACCCAGAGCCGTCACTAGAAGGGGGGCAGTACACTAAGTCTTGCAGAGAGCCTCCCTGCAGCGTGCAAGTGTCTCCTCCCCCTCCCCTCGGGAGTCATTCACCTCCTGCAGCATGCAAGCAGCTCTTCCCCTTTGGAGCCATGTGTGCGGGGGTGGGAGAAATGGAGGTGAATGGCTCCTGAGGGGAGGGGGAGGAGCTGGTTGCACGCTGCAGGGAGGCTCTCTGCAAAACTTAGTGCACTACCCCCCCCCCCCCCGAGTCCACCACTACCTCTTCCCCCACCTGATGAGTTTTCCGGGAAGAAGAGGCCACCACGGAAGAAGGGTGCTCTGACCCTGGTAAGGTTGGGAAGCACTAGACTATGCCCTTGGTTTTTTTTACAAAGTTTCATGGGAATCACCAAGATCTTGTATGGTCCAATATGGTGGTGCCCATCTTTCTGGCCATCTTTGTGTGAAATCTTGTGAAAATCACTCAAGATCCAAGATGGCAGCAACCAGGGATGTCCCCCTGCATTTGCCACACTGCTCTCTGGTGCCATGGCATGCAGTTTGGAAACCACTGCCACAGTCCCTTCTTTTTGACTAAGCACTCATTACATACACAGTACCTGCACTGAGCGATTCCATCTGCATTCACAGTTGCTCTGTCTCCCTCTTCCTTTTCCAATCCAGGCAGGAGGAAGAGCAGAGTCTGGAATATCACCAGGTGAGGAAGCATTTGGTTCACCGCTGCAGGCAGCAGGCAGTCTTGGACCAACCCTGAGAGCAGCACTTATGGCAGCGTGTCAGATCTGCCTGACAGCCTGGAACAGTGTTTCTCAACCAGTGGTATGGGTTCCACCTTGGTACTTGTGAAACCACTAGACACCTGCTGCCCTTTAGCATAACCAGGAACATGACACAACAAACACCTGTAGGAGGTTAGGCTAGAGTCTGTGGGAAGAGCTCCAAAGCATGCTTTTTCATGCTCAAAAAAGCCCTCCCATCAACCCTGAGCCTCTTACTTATGTTTGTCGTGTCTCATCTGCCCTCCCAACCCAGAAGGAACTGGCAATGATGTCATTACCAGTTACTTCTTGTGGTACTTTGAGTAGGTGGGCCATGTGAAGTGGTACAGTGGAGAACAAACAGTGAGAGATGCTAGCCTAGAATATTGAAAGGTGATGCTCATCCTGGAAAGAAAGGAACTTTTCAGATGCATCTTTAAATGTCAATTTCTTCCTGGGGTACACCATGACAATCTGCCCTTTGAGTGATATTTCTCATAAAGTTCAAGCACAGTCCCTGCATTTTCAAACTCACTTTTTTTCCTCTCTCTTTCTTCAGTCATTGTACCTCATTGTACCTCATCAATTCCACTCATTCCCTCTGAATTTCATCCTTTTTATGACGTGATCCCAGATGAAATTAGGTCTTTTTATTTCCATATGAAAAATAAATGTTATGTAGGAAAGAATAATTGCTACTTTATGAATAAGGGAGTCTTATCTACAACAGCCTATCTGTCTAACACTCAGGCTGGATTACTGCAACATATTCTATGTGTGGGGCCACCTTTGGAGACCATTTGAAAATGTCAACTGGTTCAAAATGCAGTAGCTGAATTCTGAACTGGGATTTGCTGGTCTTTCAAAGAGCAGGTTTTAACCTATAATGCCCCAAAGTGGCTGAAGCTGGATCATCTCCCTATATGTGCTTTTTGGGGGGAGTGGGGGAAAGTTTTGGTTTTTTTAAGATTGTTTTTTAAGAACTTCCTTCTGGTACACCCTCCAACAAAGCTTAGGAAGGTGGCAACGACCTTTTCTGTAGTAGTGCCCTATTTATGGAAAACCATCTCCAGGCACATTTTCTTTAATGCAGAGTTTTATCTTTTAATTGCCTGGTGGAGTTTTGTTCTGCCCGGCCTTTTGGGGATGGTTTTGTTGCGGTGGCTTCTCTTATTAAAATGGATTCTGACATGTGGGGGACCCATTATGAAATGTTGCCATGTATCCCCTGGATCCTGGCTGGTGCTTTCAAAGCCCACAATGGCTCTGTATTTGTTTGGGACTGCCTCCTCCTGTATGAATGGGTTCACCTGTTAAGATCTCTGGCAGAGGCAGCTCCACATGTTGACACCTGCAGGGGTGTAGACGAAGGAGGTGGAAGGCAGTGCCAGGATTTATCCTACAGCAGAAGTGGTGAGGTCATCAGGAGGGGTGCTCGGGTGCTGCCTTTTGAGACTTGTTTTTTGAAGGACTTGAGCTAAGAGGAAGCACCAGGCTCACAGAAGGAGAACTGGGGAATATGCCAAGGGGTACATATTAATGTCTAGAGCCTAGGCCAGCAGTTCCCAAACGTTCTGGGAACTGCTGTAAGTGCTTGCAGGGGAAGGGTAAACACAGCAACAGAGTCACCACAATGGTCCTCCAGAGGGTGTGCGGAGCCTGCGGAGACCTCTGAAGGGCTCCCTAAACCTCAGAAAAGCTAAAAATAGCTATTATGACCCACTTCTGGTTTGAGATCATGAAACTGGAAGCAGGTTGCAATTTTTAGCTTTTCTGAGGCTTAGGGAGCCCTTCAGTGGGGCTGTGTGCTCCCTGCACTTTCCGAAGGGTTGGCACTGTCAGGGGTAAGTTTAAAAAAACAAACCCCTTTGTCCCCATTGTGGTGAAATCATGGTGATTGTGTCGCTGCTTCACCATCACCCCACCCCTTAAGGGGGAAGGACAGAGCTTCCCCGGCTGGGGTGTCATGACCTAGTGACCTAGGCCACTATTTTTCCCAAGAGACATCTGAGTGAAAGTACATAGCTCATGCTACCTTACGGCTATAATCCTAGGCAAATTTAGCCAGCAGTAAGTCCTGTTGAATACAGTAAGTCTTATTTTTGAGTAAATATGCATAAGATAACAGTCCTAGCTGGGATTTTCAATTTTAAAACCCTTGTTTCAAACTGTAACAACCACTCAAAGAGCTTGGGATGACATGAGTTACATCTAAATGAAGTGTAATGGGTTTCAAGATAGAAGTAAGTGTCATGGGAAAAAAACACTCTAAGGAAGAAATGTAAAGCCAATTTTTGTTGGTGTTGTAGTGGGATATTGCTATGGAGGGTGTCAGGGCCAACTCCAGCACTTTGAAATTCACCACTACACCCCTGACACCTGTCAAAGGTTAACTAACATGCATACAGGACAGAATCTTCTCTGTACTTTTGCTGCTTTGGAAGCAAAAATCAGCTTATAAATGCAATAAACAAACCAACAAGTCCCCCAGCTTGTGCATGTCTCAGCTTGGGTCCCTTCACATTGCCCAGTGACCTTGCTGTGCCTTTGGTGCCAGTGCCTCCTGATTCCTGTACCATTAGGCCAAATCCACTGGGTAGATGGGACTCGTTAGCCTGGGAAGGCAGCTCATCTGAGAGAAGGAAAACTCTGATACCAAACCTCCACAGCCTTGTGGCTACATCCAGTTATGGAAAAGGCTTCAGGAGTCAACCATGAGGGAAAACCTGGAGCCGGAGTCCCTGAGGCAGTTCATGGCTGAACACAGTCATGTTCTGGCAACTCCTGCGACGCAGCTGGAACCAACCAACTGTATTGGTCTCTGCCTTTCTGTTGGACCATTTCAGCGATGTGGAGAGGGGGGATTTGCTGCATGGGTAACAGTCTATCCTCCATATCTACTTTACCCAGGTTTTGCACACGGGAGAGGACACTCTGTTCCAGAACCACCATTTAGAGCGCGATACCATAGTCTTCCAAGACTGAAGGATGCCAACATAGGCCAGTGCCTTTATTTACTTCTCAGCCTCTCCACGCGTTCCTCCCGATGCACCGTGCTGTATGTTGCACAAGCACGAGCTACATCTGCATCAGTGCAACCCCCTCCCCAGGCCAGCAGTGTATCATGTGTGCTGTACTGTCTGCATTGCAGAGGGTGCAGTTGCAGTGTCTGTGTCATGAGCAGCCTCAATGGTTGGTTATCCCATATTTAACGGAGGAGGTGTGTCTCTGCCAGCCACAGGCAGACTTGCATGTGGAAGCTGAGAGTCTAGATAGAAGGCATTTTGTAGCACAATCAACAGCAGTCATAACACAAAAGAGGCTGGAACAAATTGACAAAGCCAGTGTTCCTGCTCTAAATTTCATCTGAAGAAGTGATGGGAAACACGTCTGCTTTTGACGCATCCTCCAGCAATGGAAATCATATACGAAATGTCTAATAACTCCCTCAAGAAGCAATTTCCCTTAAGAAGCTTTTCAAGGTGCCGTTTTCCTGGTTTTCTGCAGACACTTGTTAAGGTCATTGCATAGGTCAATTGAAAAGCAAACCAAGGAACAGAGACAAGAAAAGAATTTCCGGAGGAATATTACCGAGTGAGCTCAAAGCACAAGGATAGGGACTTGTCAATTACTATGCAATGATTGCCCCTCTTCTGTGTTTCTATTCTCTTTTACACTGCTCAAATGATGATACCATAAATCCCAGCATCGCTTAAGCTCTCCAATTTGTCATGGTACCAGAGGGAACTTTAGCCTATCTGCTATTCTGGGGTAACTTTCAACCCTCACCAACAGGGGCAGATGAGCCAGCACTTAGCTGGCATCAAATATGATGCAGATTGTTTTTAATAGACACCAGTTCTAAACATAACCCACATCACATTTGATGCCAGTTACGTGCTGACTCACCTCCTCCTGTTGGTGGAGAGTTGAAATTATTATTATTATCACAAACGCTCCTTCTGCTTTTACGTTAGAGTGCCCTCAAAGTGAGGTACAAAAGTAAAAACAATAATCAATAAGGGCGTAATCCTAACCAACTTTCCAGTACTGGCATAGCTATGCCAGTAGGGCATATGCTGCACCTTGCAGTTTGGGGGGCAGTCATGGAGGCCTCCTCAAGGTAAGGCAATGTGTGTTCCCTTAATTCAGAGTTGCATTGCCCTTATGTCAGTGCTGGAAAATTGGTTAGGATTGCGGCCTAAAGCACAGAAGTACAGTCATGAAAGCTTAAAATAAGCCAAAAGTTATTAGCAAGGCAAAAGCGTAAGTGGTCAATCAAGATCATATTATTACATCTTCATCTAAACTTCAATGGTTGTTATTCCCATGCTACACGCAATGCTTTGTTGCCTATGACTAGGTCTGGAGTGGGGCCTCTAGCTTTTTAACTTTCTTGCATTTTGTATTTCAAGCCCTGCTATCCAGCTTCAGCGATCAGACATGTCTGCATTTACTGATGCTTTCAGTGGGCATATCTACACACCAAACCTAAACTGCCTTAATACCAGTTTAATTCTCATGTCTTCCCCAAAATCACCTCCAGAATCCTGAGAATGGTGAGGGTGAGGATGAGGATGCTGCTGGCATCTCTGATGAGGATGCTGCTGATGATTCTCTATCTGAAACATTCCTGCTAGATGCCTACTGCCCAGAACAGCAGTTCCCAGTGTTTGAAAAGCGGGACCTACTCTCAAACCAGTGTGTGTGATGTGGATATACTCCCCTGCCTCTGACACTATTCTCAAACATTTGGGAATCAGTCAGTTGGCAACCTTCAGTCTCGAAAAACTATGGTATCGTGCTCTGGATGGTGGTTCTGGCACAGCATCTAGTGTGGCTGAAAAGGCCGATTCAGGAGTGACAATCCCTTCCACACTGGGAGCAAGTGTAGTGTGTCCCTGGTCTGTCTCCCTGGCTATGGGCCTTTCTTCTTTGCCTCTTAGCCTCAGACTGTTGGCCAAGTGTCTCTTCAAACTGGGAAAGGCCATGCTGCACAGTCTGCCTCCAAGCGGGCCGCTCAGAGGCCAGGGTTTCCCACCTGTTGAGGTCCACTCCTAAGGCCTTCAGATCCCTCTTGCAGATGTCCTTGTATCGCAGCTGTGGTCTACCTGTAGGGCGCTTTCCTTGCACGAGTTTTCCATAGAGGAGATCCTTTGGGATCCGGCCATCATCCATTCTCACAACATGACCAAGCCAACGCAGGCGTCTCTGTTTCAGCAGTGCATGCATGCTAGGGATTCCAGCTCGTTCCAGGACTGTGTTGTTTGGAACTTTGTCCTGCCAGGTGAGGCCAAGGATGCGTCGGAGGCAGCGCATGTGGAATGCGTTCAGTTTCCTCTCCTGTTGTGAGTGAAGAGTCCATGACTCGCTGCAGTACAGAAGTGTACTCAGGACGCAAGCTCTGTAGACCTGGATCTTGGTATGTTCCGTCAGCTTCTTGTTGGACCAGACTCTCTTTGTGAGTCTGGAAAACGTGGTAGCTGCTTTACCGATGCGTTTGTTTAGCTCGGTATCGAGAGAAAGAGTGTCGGAGATGGTTGAGCCAAGGTACACAAAGTCATGGACAACCTCCAGTTCATGCGCAGAGATTGTAATGCAGGGAGGTGAGTCCACATCCTGAACCATGACCTGTGTTTTCTTAAGGCTGATCGTCAGTCCAAAATCTTGGCAGGCCTTGCTAAAACGATCCATGAGCTGCTGGAGATCTTTGGCAGAGTGGGAAGTGACATCTGCATCATCGGCAAAGAGAAAGTCACGCAGACATTTCAGCTGAACTTTGGACTTTGCTCTCAGTCTGGAGAGGTTGAAGAGCTTTCCGTCTAATCTGGTCCGGAGATAGATGCCTTCTGTTGCAGTTCCAAAGGCATGCTTCAGTAGGACAGCGAAGAAAATCCCAAACAAGGTTGGCGCGAGAACACAGCCCTGCTTCATTCCGCTTCGGATGTCAAAGGGGTCTGATGTGGAGCCATCGAAGACAACAGTACCTTTCATGTCCTTGTGGAAAGATCTGATGATGCTGAGGAGCCTGGGTGGACAGCCAATCTTGGGGAGAATCTTGAAGAGGCCGTTCCTGCTGACCAGGTCGAAAGCCTTTGTGAGATCTATGAAGGCTATAAAGAGTGGCTGTCGTTGTTTCCTGCATTTCTCCTGCAGTTGTCTAAGGGAGAATACCATATCAGTGGTGGACCTGTTGGCTCGGAATCCACACTACGATTCTGGATAGACGCTCTCTGCAAGTACCTGGAGCCTCTTTAGTGCAACTCGGGCAAACAGCTTTCCTACTACGCTAAGGAGAGAGATACTGCGGTAGTTGTTGCAGTCATCCCTGTCGCCTTTGTTCTTATACAGCGTGATGATGTTTGCATCCCTCATGTCTTGAGGTACTCCACCTTCTCTCCAGCAAAGACAGAAGATTTCATGCAGCTCAGTGACGATGATCTCTTTGCAGCACTTTAGGACTTCAGCAGGGATGCTGTCTTTTCCTGGTGCCTTGCCAAAGGCAAGGGAGTCCAGGGCCACGTGAAGTTCTTCTAGGGTTGGTTCACTGTCAAGCTCCTCAAACACAGGCAGGCACTCAATGTTGTTCAGCGCTTCTTCGGTGACTACATTTTCCCTGGAATATAGCTCAGAGTAGTGCTGCACCTAGCGTTCCATCTGCTGCGCCCAATCCTGGATGACCTCGCCTGCGGCAGACTTCAGAGGGGCAATTTTCTTCTGTGTTGGACCTAGGGCCTGCTTGATATCATCATACATCCCCTTGATGTTGCCCGTGTCAGCTGCTATCTGTATCTGGGAACAGAGCTGGAGCCAGTAGTCGTTAGCACATCTCCTGGCAGCCTGCTGGACTTTGCTGCGAGCAGCTCGGAGGACCTGCAGGTTGCGCTCACTGGGACAGGCCTTGTATGCTGCTTGAGCTCTCCTCTTTTCCTCAATGACTTGTGTCAACTCCTCAGAGTGGGCTTCAAACCAGTCTGCCGTCTTGTTGGTCTTCTTGCCAAATATGGACAAGGCAGTGTTGTAAACGGTATTCTTGAAATGTTCCCATCTGTTGGATGCGTTTGCATCAGCCGGGCCTGGAAGAGATTCCTCAAGTGCTCGTGCAAATTCCTCCACTTTCTTCTGATCCCGGATCTAAGAACATAAGAACATAAGAATAAGAACATAAGAACAGCCCCACTGGATCAGGCCATAGGCCCATCTAGTCCAGCTTCCTGTATCTCACAGCAGCCCACCAAATGCCCCAGGGAGCACACCAGATAACAAGAGACCTCATCCTGGTGCCCTCCCCTACATCTGGCATTCTGACTTAACCCATTCCTAAAATCAGGAGGTTGCACATGCACATCATGACTTGTAACCCGTAATGGATTTTTCCTCCAGAAACTTGTCCAATCCCCTTTTAAAGGCATCCAGGCCAGACACCATCACCACATCCTGTGGCAAGGAGTTCCACAGACCAACCACACGCTGAGTAAAGAGCTAAGGATCCTGCTGGAGCTTTGCTTTCAAACTTCAGCAACTGCAAGTGGTGTGGATGACTGCCTCCAGCAGGGGGCTCTGTGTGACAGTGATGCCTTTTGGTCAGCCAAAAAGTCTGCTGTGGGAAGTGAGTGCCTAGTCCAAGAAAAATACCGATCGCTTACAGGTTGGTGTCTCTCATTCTTTGGGCCAGCCCTGGCAATAACTCAGTGTGGCTTCATGTATCCAACTGTGTTTTGACAGGGAATATAATATCATTCGTTCTCCACAGGCATCGTTCGCTTCTGTCAAGTATGTTTTATGTTACAAAGCACCCCACTGGAGTTAATGGCTGCTTGGGGAGTAAGAGGCTCCCAGACATACCAGTTACTGTTACAAGTCCGGGACATGATCCAGAAAGCTGCACACTTGGCCCAGTGCATGTTGTGGACCTTTTTGGGTTTCCTAGTTTTTCCTCCCAAGCAGAAGGACGGGGACAAGAGGCTTTAGAAATTCCTCTGACCAGTTTGCTGAGGGATATATGGAGGACTGCATTTGGACTGGCGGTGCGTGACCTGATATCATAGCTGCAAAAGAGGACAAAGCACCCCAACATGTAGGACATCCAAGAAAAATGCAGGACATGACAAAATAAAAGCTACAAACACTTGTATATTGATTTCATGTGCTTAATTTAAACACTATATTACTTATTATTACATTTAAAACTGTATTACGTGTTATTTATGAATTACAAGAAGGCTATGCCCTGCCTGCAGGGGCCTCTCACAGGGAAACGGGGAAGTTCTTTCCAGAACATGAGGCTGAAAAAGAGAACAGGTCCTGGAAAAAGAGGACACGCAGTCACCCTGTGTACAAACTCTTGTCAGTTCAGGCCAAAAGGGATCCTCTGGATAACAACTGCTTTATTCCCACCCATAAGCAACAGAGTGGCTCCCTCCCCAGATGGCTCCTCTTTCAGGAATTCTTATTCTTTCACTTTATCTGCTTTTCTTGTATTGCTTCTTCAACAAAAATGTGATGTGTGTATGAAGCTGGCTTCTGCTGAGTCTAGGTCTGTCTTGCCTACTCTGAGAGACAGTCAGTCCTTCTGCAGCATTTCCCCCTACTTGCAGGCTTGGCTGAAGCACCGCTGCTTGAAGGCGCCCAATTCTGCTGTCTTTCTCTCTAGGTGACTACTACTTTAGTACTATAACTACTAATGGTTGTGCCTACTATTGCATGCCCTTCATCATGTCTTCTCATCATCAGCATCACCACTGCAAATGCCATGCCCCCCTCTTTACCTCTTCTTTTGTTGGCACTGCCACAGATTCCCTCCACACCAGCTTGTTTGGAAGAAACATCTGTGGAGGAGGAAATATTTGTTGGTTTGTTTACTGAATTTTTACTCTGCCTTTCCCCCCAAAGGAACCCAAGGCAGGCGACT
Source organism: Tiliqua scincoides (assembly GCF_035046505.1). Classification (NCBI taxonomy): domain Eukaryota; kingdom Metazoa; phylum Chordata; class Lepidosauria; order Squamata; family Scincidae; genus Tiliqua; species Tiliqua scincoides. Next base: position 11,295,323 of record NC_089825.1, on the reverse strand, counting down.
GGGCTTCTTTCTCTTGGTTCAAGAGAAATGGTTGGCAACCTTCAGTCTCGAAAGACTATGGTATAAGCCTACAGCACCCGGTATTCCCAGGCGGTCTCCCATCCAAGTGCTAACCAGGCCTGACCCTGCTTAGCTTCCAAGATCAGACAAGATCAGGCATGTGCAGGGTAACAGTTGCTGCTGAGCCATCAGGCCAATGCTACCTTTTCCTTCAGCTCCATGGTCCGGGCTCTTGGCAGCAGTAATGGAGTAGAAGGTGAGCCCAACCCTTCATTCAGGCAAGCCACAGAGCAGAGGGGTTACATTATTTTGCTGCTGCTTGAAGCAAGTGCTTCAGCCAGCCACATGCAGGCAAAGCAGGTCCTCTACTACTGAATTATGACCCCTCCTCAAGGAACAGTGTGACAAGATGCCCTCCTGCAGCATTGCATGATTCCTTATACATTACAGGTCAAGAGGAAAGGCACTTTGTACAAGGCATATAACTTTGATGGCCGTACGCATTGCTGCTGTGCTATTAAAAGTAATGGGCCTAACTAAACAGATGGCTTTGGCCTTGCAGTGCAGTAAGAAAGAACAGTGTGTGCATGGTAAACTAGAGCATGAGTGAACAAAACTATATGGAATACAGATAAAATCAGGACACTTGAAACTGAGTGTGGAGGGCAGGATCCTCCACACTAGATCAACTAGGTGAGTTGATTAGGTATTAGTGGGGAGGTGGGCATTATCCAGAGGTTTTCTTGATGTTTAAAAGGGAAAAAAAATCTAAAACGGCTAAAAAGGAGCAGAGAAATGGTGACAGGCAGACTTATTCCTTAGATAAGGTGAATCATGGTGACTGCCCCAGGTTTTATACTTTGAGAAAAGAATATTGGGGAGGTAGCAGCCCAGAGCTCCTGCCACACTAGAGATATTTCTAGGGGCCACTGCAACCACGTTCCGACTTCTCTTCCCTAGTGGTCAGAATAGGATCAGGTTACTGCCATTCACTCTGCCATCCAGACAGGACCTCTTCTGCTCCCAGCATCCCTCCTGCACAGCAACGTAACTGGAAGCCCCAGTGCCCAGAGCAGTGATGTCATGATGTCATATGACACTGTGATGTCACTTTTGGGTTCTCCCTGGAGGAGGAGGTTGCTGGTGTCTTTGTGCCCACCATTCCTTCTTCTGTGGAGGCTTCCCAAAGGGGACCACAGGAAAAGGAAGGGGCGGCACAAAGCCACCAGCGCTTCCTTCTCCATGGAGAACCTGGAAGTGACTGCCTTACAGGTGGAACCCCCTGGCATAGCACCTGGGTCAGGGGTATCTAGTTACACTTCTGCTCTTCCACCTCCCTGTTTTGTAGAAGCTGCTGAAGCAGCAGAGGAAGAAAGAAAGAAGGAAAGTGTTGAGGTGAATTAGGACATTAGGAATTAGGTGAATTGTGCTTTATAAAGGGCATGGGAAATTTGGGCCACAAGGGCCCTCCCCAAGACAGCCCTGGTGATCGGGGCTCAGATTTGTTCCTAGGGCACGTGCTGTCATTGCCAGCAATGGCTCAGACAGTGAGTGGGAGGGACTGCTTACATGGTGCATTGTAGCACCTTACTGCATTGCAGTGCATTACTTAATGTGCCACCCAAACACACTCCCCCCCCCCAAAGATTTAATGCTTTAACCACTGCTTTAATGTCAGTGGTGTGGGGTTAGTGATCTTCATCCTTCCAGCCTGTTGCTGCCTCCATAACAGAGCCAACATCTCTGAAGCCACGGAAAGACCATCAAACCTTTTGTCTTCTTGACATCTCTGCCTTCCAAGCATGGGGGATAATAACAGTTTTCAGGGAGGTGTGAAGAATCCTTATTGTGTAAAGCCCTTTGAAGATCAGGAACTCTTAAAAACTAAGCACCCTTAATTTTGCGGTTATTACTGGCCTTTATACTGTAGTCAAGGTTTGCCCTTTTGTGAAGACAGAGAAGGAGCTCTATGGCAGAGGCAGGTGGAATAAAATCAGCTGGTGTCTTGTTCTTCAGGTGCTGCTCCGGTGAACCCTTACATGCCAAATTCTCTGGGAAGAGCACAGAGCCTCAAGCTTTATAGTTATGGTTTCAGTATGAACAGCAGTGATAAATCAACTCATAGTGATCATGTGGCAACTACTACATATTTTAGGTTGCTGTTATTTAGTTCTTGGGTGCACCCCCAGAAGTGCCCTTCCACTACAAAAATGGTAAAGCAAGTCAGATGTGCACCAATGTGCATTTCCAGGGATTGTAGTTAACTTGAGGGGTGACATGAGAATTTCTCTTTTCAATGTTGTTATTGAGGCTACCCTAACCAGCTGACACTCTGGCCACCTCTCCAGGCCTTGGTGATATGCTCCTAGTTTGATGATGGACAAGAAGCACTCATGTTTTGAATCAATGGAAAATACTTTAGAATGAACTTTGATGCATACCTACGTGCTCAACCAGGGCTGCCAAACGTGTTTCATACAGAGGGCCAAAGTCAGCATCTATTGTGCTCAGAATTGACATCATTAAGCAGAAAGTGACATCATGAAGGAGGTGATAGTCAAGAAATAAGCTCTTTGTTCTCCTATAGCAGGGGTGTCCAAACTTTTGGGCAGGAGGGCCACATCATCCCTCTCACACTGTGTCGAGGGCCGGGGGGGGGGGGAAGAATTAATTTGCATTAAAATCTGAATAAATTTACATAAATGAATTTATTAGAGATGGGACTTATATGAACGAATGAAGGTCTTGCAATAGCTCAGGGCCTATAAAAGGCCTTGCACTAAGCAAGGCCAGCCTTTCCTTTGCTGCCACTGCTGCATCACAGACGTGAAACAGCAAGTCATGGAGGGAGCCCTCGTCCCACAGCTCAGGCGAGAGTCGAACAGTTCTCCTCATACTGAGAGTGGTTGCGTTGGGCCAGCATGGGCTCCAGCAAGTCTCCGGGGGGCCAGAGACTCATTGGAGACTGGGGGCTCCCTGAGGGCCTGATTGGGAGCCCCCGAGGGCCGCAAGTGGCCCCCGGGCCAGGGTTTGGGCACCCCTGTCCTATAGAAACTCATTAGCTGCAACTGGCAGAAGAGGAAATGTGCAAATCTTGTTCATATGTTCAAGATATGAGAGAGCCCAGTTACCATGTTGGGAGAATCCAAATATAACAGGGGCCAGATAAATTGCTTCTGGGGGCCACATTCAGCCCATGGGCCTTTTTGACACCCTTGTGCTAAATCAAGAGCTGAAGCTGTGTTGCCAAGGTGGTTGAAAGAATAAGCCATTTGAATTTTTCCTCTGTTAAGAGCAAGGTTGGATCTGTGAAAGGGAGGGAGGGGAAACTGAGGCTGCTTTGAATTTGATATTTAGAGTTGCCAAGACAGACTAGGGCTATTCCTTGAGATTTTTTCTTTTTTCCAACCCCATGTAATGTTGGAAATCCCTGGAGTTCCTGTCAACATCTCCAGGATTGCTTTCAATAGTGGATGCAGATTCCCAAAAGGCCAGGCCAATTTTGGAGGGTTGACAACCTTACTTATATGATAGGTCCGTTTGCTTAAGAACATAAGAACAGCCCCACTGGATCAGGCCGTAGGCCCATCTAGTCCAGCTTCCTGTATCTCACAGCGGCCCACCAAATGCCCCAGGGAGCACACCAGATAACAAGAGACCTCATCCTGGTGCCCTCCCTTGCATCTGGCATTCTGACATAGCCCATTTCTAAAATCTGGAGGTTGTGCATGCACATCATGGCTTGTAACCCGTAATGGATTTTTCCTCCAGAAACTTGTCCAATCCCCTTTTAAAGGCATCCAGGCCAGACGCCGTCACCACATCCTGTGGCAAGGAGTTCCACAGACCAACCACACGCTGAGTAAAGAAATATTTTCTTTTGTCTGTTCTAACTCTCCCAACACTCAATTTTAGCGGATGTCCTCTGGTTCTGGTGTTATGTGAGAGTGTAAAGAGCATCTCTCTATCCACTCTGTCCATCCCCTGCATAATTTTGTATGTCTCAATCATGTCCCCCCTGAGGCACCTCTTTTCTAGGCTGAAGAGACCCAAACACCGTAGCCTTTCCTCGTAAGGAAGGTGCCCCAGCCCCGTTCTGCTTTCTTTCAATACCTGCACAAGCCATACATTAGTAAATAAAATACCTATCCAATATTTAGAAAACTTATCTTGTAAAGGCTGCCCTAACCTTCACATTCTTGGGGAGGGATATAGAATTATGCCTTAGACCAGGGGTGTCCAGAGTTTTTGGCAGGAGGGCTGCATCATCTCTCTGACACTGTGTCAGGGGCCAGGGGAAAAAAGAATTAATTTACATTTAAAATTTGAATAAATTTACATAAGATTACTTAAATGAATATATTAAAGATGAACTTATATGAACGAATGAAGGTCTTGCAATAGCTCAAGGCCTATAAAAGGCCTTGAATAAAGCAAGGCCAACCTTTCTTTTGCTGCCACTACTGCATCACAGATGTGAAACAGCAAGCAGTGGAGGGAGCCCTCATCCCACAGCTCATGCGAGAGGTCAAACAGTCGCCCTCACGCTGAGAACAGTTGCTTCAGGCCAGCACGGGCTCCAGCAAATATTGAGAGGGCCAGAGGCTCATTGGAGACTGGAGGTTCCCCACAGGTCGGATTGGGAGTCCCTGAGGGTCACAAGTGGCCCCTGGGCCGGGATTTGGGCACCTCTGCCTTAGACCCAAAGAGCTAGTTCAGACAAGCCCAAAGGATTTTTGACATTTTTTTTTTCTTGGAACAGCAAAACTCAGTCTAGTGCCACATTAGAACACTCCCCCCTCCTTCCAGTCAACTACATCGCTGAGTTTTTTTTCTGTTTCTTCATCTTGGACATGGATTGTGGATCATAAACTCTTTTGTCATTTCATTGTTCCGTACAGTGCCTATCGCACCATTGGGGCTAAAAAGTGAAGAGTAGATGTAGTAACTGTTCTGACATGCTTTAAAGTTGCATTCAGTTGGCATGGATACTCTGCAGTGCAGGGATATATTTATTTTTTGGAAAAAATAAAAAGGTTGATAGGCTGCCTTTCTACTCCAATAATGGACTACAGTTTCATTAAAAAGAGTTTAGCATCATTAATAGATAAGAAGAACAAAACGAGGGGCACAGCAAGCAGAAACCAGAAAGAGTCAACTATTATAAACAGAAACAAATTCAACAAGCACAACAGAGTAACTCTGTCAGGTCAGCAGGGGAGGATAGCCCTTGCTTTCCCAATAGCAGAATGGCTCGGGAGCATAGGGAGATAGCAAAAGAAGCAGGCAATCCCAAACAGAGCCAAAGAAACAGACACAGGCTTGTTTATTGCAGAAGCATGTATTGGTAAAGGAGCAGGCAGAAGAGTAGTCAAATGGTCCAGAAGTCAGGGATACAGCAGGTCACAGTCATGAGAAGGCAGTCCAAAATCAGTACAGAAACCAGCACACAGAAACTCCACCACAACAACCCACACCTTGGTGTCTGTGCTTGCCCCATATATACCGGGGCCAGCCAATCAGAGTAGGGCAACCTCATAGTCACAAGACAGTCTTGTGACCCACTCTGATTGGCTGTCCAGTGGTGCATCTTCCCAGAGTCACGTGACTCCCACCTGCAACAGGTGCAGCTGATTGCATCAGCAGTGCTGCCTTGCTGATTGCTTCACACCAGGCCCAGATATCAGGACCTCCTGCCACATCCTGGCTAATAACAATTTTGGCCTGGGATGCCAAAAACCTGACAAACTCATAAGTCAAAGAACAGGCAGGTGAAAACAAAAACATCTTCACTGCCATCTTACAATTGAATCACGTAGGGGGTGGCTGAATGTCACAGGGGAATGTGACAGTATGCAACAGGCCTACTCATAAGGAGAATTTGGTCCTTTGGGTTCCAGGCCCCAGTCCACGAAAGTCTTCACAGGTAATAACCTGCATCTTGAGTTGTTACCTTGTGCTCAGAGACACACTGGAAGTCAGTGCAGCTTGTGGATCACCAGTTAATGTGCTTTGACCCATGTGTGCCTGAAATAAGTCTGCTGCAGCCTGGACCAGCAGAAGTTTCCAGATAGTCTTTCAGGACAACCTAAAGTGGAATGTGTTAACAGTAGTCAAAATGAGAAATGACTAAAACATGGATCTGATAGCTGAGTGTGTTAACCCAAAGCGGGGCAAAACCACTCTTAGTCACACTTTGCCACCTGTTCATGTGAGGCAGGAGCACTCCCAGTCTGTGAACCTGATTCGAGGAGAGTGCACCCCATCCAGAACAGGTTCACAGAGTCAGCGTTCCTATGACTAACATCGTCTCTGCTTGTCTGGACTAAGTTTCAGTTTATTAAATACCCCAGAGACTGTACACTGGGGAATGTCAGGCCCCTCAAATCGTATCCCAGGGTGCAGGCAGCAGGGACGTGTGGTGGGTGGGGAGGCAGGTGGGTGGGGAGCCTCCACGCTGGAATCCTTTGGGAAGCGTTACCGCCGTGGGAGGTGTGTAAGCACTCACCGCCCACCGCACATCCCTGGCAGGTAGATGACAGCATCCGTTGAAAATTGGTTGCTTTGCTTTACATTTCTTTTGGCCCACTGTTAGCTCTGGTCAAGGAGGTTTAGTAGGTTTTTAAAGCAACACAGAAGCCTATCAAACCTACCTACCAGAGGTGAAAGTTGGCATGAGTCTAGAGATACCTCAGGCATAATGGATGGTGAGAGTGAAAATGACAGTGGTAATCTTGCTGCTTTTTGCAAATTTAGGGACACATTGAGATGATTTGCATAGTAGGGGAACACACAGAGGAGGGCATTAAAAAACCCGACTTGCTTGCAAAATTGTAGGGCAGTGTGCGTGAGTCACAGGGAGTGGTGGACAAGAGTTGCTGTTCTTTGTAACATGAAACGTAATAGGGCTGGATGAGTGCTCTGGCACTGGCCTTGCAAGGCAAGAGAACACACTGCCACTGAGCACGGACGTTCATAGTACATTAAAAAGCCTGGGAGGAGAGGAAGAGTTGGGTCCCTCATGAATAATGGGATCACAAACAAGTATCCATTACATTAGTGCAACATTCTGCAAAACAACCACAACAGTAATGGATGGGCTGAGGAAAGGAGTGCATTTTTCCTGGTACAAAATATAATGCTGGAAAAATGCACACAGGTTGCACAAAAGATCACGTGTATGAGTAAATGCCCCTCCAGAAAAAAAAATGGCTGGTTCCTCCTTTGTGTATCTACAGGAAGGTCATTCCTTCAACAACCTAAGCATGCAAGACCTGTCCTTCTCTTTTGGTCCTCAACAGTGTAGCTATGGGGGGGGGGAAGTATTGCAGGCACCGCAATGTACTATGCAACCAGTCTCACTAGGGAGCGCCTGGCTTTTGGTTACTATCTTACAAAGGGCATTTTCTGTGTTGGGGGAAAAGAGGTGTCAGCTGGTTATGGAGTTGAGCTTATTTTTAACTAGTGCTCTTGATGTCATAGGACAGAGGGGCCCCCCCTCCTGCTTAAGCCTCTGAATTATTATTATTATTATTATTATTATTATTATTATTATTATTATTATTATTATTTACATACCGTTTTTCAACCCCCCAAAAAGTTCACAAAGCGGTTTATAGAGAAAATCAAATAACTAAATAGCTCCCTGTCCCAGAAGGGCTCACAATCTAAAATGATGCAGAAGGAACACCAGCAAACAGCCACTAGAAAAGACACTGCTGGGGTGAGGAGGGCCTGTTAGTCTCCCCCTGCTAAATATGAAAGGGCATGTCTCATGTTACCACTTGAAAAAGTGGCTCTTTACTCAGCAGGAGATAGCAGGGAATGACATCCCACACTGCTCTGGAGGCCCCTTTGGCACTCTGGCAGAGCTGGCCCAAGACTAGCTGGTGCCTCAAAGATGTGTGCCAAATGCTTACTCTCCCTTACCTGATGATGATGGTTGGCAGCCTTCAGTCTCGAAAGACTATGGTATAAGCCTACAGCACCCAGTATTCCCAAGCGGTCTCCCATCCAAGTACTAACCAGGCCTGACCTTGCTTAGCTTCCAAGATCATGATGATAATGATAACTGGTATTTATTTACCGCCTTCTGGTCATTGGATTACTCCTTTGGCTTTATTCAAGGCGATTTACACAGGCAGGCTTTCTTTAAATCCCCTACAATCAAAAATAAGTTAAATCTTTCAAGAACAATCTACAGTCCAGGTGGATCTCTTGTGGTCTGGTGAAACATTCTGGCCACACAATGTCTCTCACGCTGACAGACGGCTCCTTTCCCTCTCACGGAAAGAGCTAGAGCCGGCTTCTTTTGGTTGCCACTCAAAGGGGCTTGGCAGTTCTCAGAGTCTCACTGCTCATTGAGTCTTCTGGTGATCTTGAACTGGCAACCTTCAGATGTTAAATTTTCTGGCTTAACGGCGGCTCTACCCTCTAGATGTGCCACCCTCTGATCCTCCCATTTCTGGAACTGAAGAAGGAAGAGGGAGACAGAGTGGAAGTGGGGAGGAAGTTTCCTCCACACTTTCTCTTGCACTCCGTCCCCTTCTTCATTTTCTGATCTTGAGAAACGGAAGAGAAAAAGCAGCACTGGAGGAAAATAAGCAGACAGAGATGGGCATTTGCTCCCTGAGATGACTTGCTTTGCCTAGTGGGTAGCCCTGTTCTGTGCTCAGGAGCAGTGGTGTAGCAAAGGCATCTGGGGGAACAAAAATTTTTAGCACCCCCAATAACATGTCTCCAAATGTTTAATACCCCCTCACCATACAACATGTCAGAGGCCAAATTATGAAAACCGGAAGTGCCTTTTAATGACTTCCAGAATGCCCTCTGAGGCCTGTGGGGGGCACTGGGTACTATGCTTTTGGAAATGCCAAATCCAGAAATGCCTTTTGGTACCTTTGCCTTTGCCTACTTAATAATAATAATAATAATAATAATAATAATAATAATAATAATAATACAGGTATTTATATACCGCCTTTCTTGGTCTTTATTCAAGACTTTATTCAAGGCGGTTTACATAGGCAGGCTGATTAAATTCCCGTAGGGATTTTTACAATTGAAAGAAGGTTATATCTTTCAAGAACCACAACATTCAGATGTTTTGTTCTGATCTGGCTTCCATCCTGGCCTCCATCCTCCCACGCTCAGAGCAGATGGAATAGCTCGGCTCAGCTTGTCAGCTGCTTCAAGGTCGCACGGTGCCGGTGGCCTCGAACTGGCGACCTTGTGGATGTTATCTTCAGGCAAATGGAGGCTCTACCCTCTAGACCAGACCTTCTGCCCTCCTACTTGCGACAATGTACCCCCTGCCCTTAGGAGCAGTTAACTACAGTACTACTTAGGGGTCACATTTCAAGATGTACATGGGTCTGCAGTGGAAAGGAGGCAAGACAGCCTCCTAAGATCAGACCCTTGGTGTATCAGTGTTGCCAGAGGAAGAACATTCACATGGCACTCCTTTTGTGGTAGTAAAAACAGAAGAATAAGCTAAACAATTGTCCATTTGTGGCCCTTGAATGGTCACCCCAAATCCATTACCTGAGGTGAGACATTAAATCAGCCTTATGTTTATGACTAATTTTTTTATTGTTTTCAAGTTTGTTTGTTTTACTGTATTGCACAGTACACATTGTACAGAATTATTTTATATTTGTAAGCCGCTTTGGGAGCTGAGGCAGAGTAGCAGAAGAATAAGCTTTCCATAAATGAATACGCCAATAAATAAAGGGAATGATACAAGCCTCGGGCAAAGTCGACTCTAGTCTATGAAAACCAATGCCGCGATAACACGATATACTCGTAGTTTGTGTATTTGCCACAGTCGGCAACTACCTCTTTTGAGTTTTTACTGCTTTTCTGTGTGGCTGTTTGATTGTTTGTCATACAGAGTTATTTATTTGAAAGCTGCTTTGGGAAGCAGCAGCACAGAACTCCAAGAAAAATGTTGACAAAATGGTTCATGCATTTAATGAACTAGACACTAGGCCACAAAAGCTGTTGCCACAAGAACTCTGTGAGTCTTTAAGGTGCCAGAAACCTTATTTATTTATTTATTTATTTATTTAGCTAGCTAGCTGTGTTTTTGCTGCAACAGATGCTTCATGCCTGGCACTGCTGACCCTCCAGAGCAGGGGTCTCCAAACCCCGGCCTGAGGGTCAGATGTGGCCTGTGGCGAGCCTCTATCTGGCCCGTAACAAGCCTCTGGTCTCCTGCAAGCCTCTGGCCCACTTGACTGAATGTGAACGGAGCTGTGCTCTGGTCACGTCCGGAGGGTGTTCTGAGGGCCGGGGAGGCCATGCCTCAGAACGCCTTCTAAAGGCCTAAAAACACCACTTCTTGGTTTTCCCAAAAACCAGCAGTGACATTTAGGGGCCCTCTGAAGGCCTGAGGCTTTCTGAGGGTCGGAGAGGCCTCCATGGGCCTCAGAACATGCTTGGTGTGTTTCCTGTTATGTGCTGGTTCTGAGGTATTTAGTGCTGTACATTTAAGTAAGCCAGTGATTCTCAAACTTTTAAGCTCAGGATCCACTTTTTAGAATGACAATCTGTTGGGATCCACTGGAAGTGATATCATGGCCAGAAGCGACATCATCAAGCAGCAAAAGTTTTTTAACAATCCTAGGCAGCAATCCTATCCACACTTACTCAGGAGTAAGCCCCACTGACTATCATTGTTAAAAGCATATACTTTGTAGCCTGTTAAAAGTACAGATCTTCCCAAATGTAGTCGCATACCATGTTGGCATCCAGTCTAATATACTAAAAATAAAATACACATTGAAATGAATGGGGACCCACCTAAAATTGGCTTGCAACCCACCTAGTGGGTCCCAACCCACAGTTTGAGAAACAGTGAAGTAAGCTGCTTGTGGGGTGGGGGAATGGCAGTCCATTTGAGTGTGTGCTTTATTCTGTGGTGTGTGTTGGTGCTTGGAGGAACCCTGGAACTTACCCATTCTGTCATTTATTTCTTCACCTAAATTTTTAAATTTAAATATATTTAAAAATAAATATTAAATAAATAACACTGTTCAACAAATTTTAACTTTTTTTTTTTTTTTAACAAAAACGAAGCTAGCTGTTTTTTAATAGATTTTTGGTCACTGAACACAAAAATCACAGTTAAAATACTCTCCTAGCTTAAATTTCCGAGTACATCGACCATTTCTGTTTCACAGATATTTCAATGGGATGTTATAGTGACACTCATAAGTCAGCGTGGCAAATGTTAAATTCTGGCCCAGGTGAGTTGGATCACATGTCTTTGCCTCGTGAATCATGCGATCATAGTGAAAACGCGTATAAAAAAGATGAATACGTTAAATTTTATTCCTAGTATTTGGACATCCCATTGAAATAGACATGAAACAGAAATGGTCATGTACTCAGAAAGATGAGCTAGGAGAGGATTTTAACTGTGATTTTTCACGTTCAGCGACCAAAAATCTATACAGAAAAACTACTTCCATTCTTGTAAAAAATTTCATTGTTGAACATTGTAATTTAAATAAATATTGAAATATTTTAAATTTTAAATATATTTATTTTTCTGGCCCTTGACACTGTGCCAGGTCATTGATGCGGCCTTCTGGCCAGAAAGTTGGGAGACCCCCTGCTCCGAAAACCGAAGCCTGATCGCTGCTGATCGACTTGTCCGGAACAGCGCAGGATTCTGGTGGAAACCTGACCCTTTTGTTTTACACGTGTACAGCGCTTCGGAGGGCAGCTGGCTTTGCACGTGTACAGCCCAATCCTCGGCGTGTCTACTCCGAAGTAAGTCCCATTAGAGTCTATAGGGCTTCCTCCCAGGAAGGGGGCTTGCGCTGTCAGTGCCGCTGGTGCGCTCCAGCGGGGGAGACCGTCCTGGTCCGGGAAGGAGAGGACCCGGCCGGCGTGGCGGCCCTGCAGGCACCGCCCCGCCCAGCATCTGCCGGGCTCCCCAGGACACCCCGCCTGCATCCCGCCTGCATCCCTGGGCGCGCGCGCGCAGCATCTCCCTCTCGGGGCCGGCAGCTGCGCCGGGGAGGGTCACGTGCGCGTGTGACAGGCAGGCAGACGCCCCCCCCCCCCGCCAGCCGGGCTGCGCTGGAGCCGCTCTTGGCCGCCGCACTGCACTCCGCCAGCCGCAGCAGCAGCAGCAGGAGCTGGAGAGGCGCTGCGCCCTGGAGGGGCTGTGCGCGCGCCGGCGGCGAGCTTGCAGCAGCAGCAGCAGCAGCAGCAGCTCCATGCGGGAGGGGAGGAAGGCGGCGGCGGAGGAGGAGGCAGCGGCGGCGGCAGCAGCAGCCATGGCGGGGCTGCGCTGAAGGAGGAGGAGAGCCAGCCAGCCAGCCAGCGCTGCATTCCGCGCGCCCCATCCCTGGCCGGCTCTGCGCCTTGATGCGCCGTCGCTGAGACTCGGGGCAGCCCCGGGCGCGACCCCGCGCCGCCTGCCTGCCTGCCTGCCTGCGTGCAGCCGCGAACAAAGAGCCCGGCGGAGAGGGGAAGGCGAGGCAGGGCGAGGCGAGGCGAGGCGAGGACGAGCGCAGCCCGCGCCGGGAGAGGTGGCAGCAGCCACCATGGCGGATCGCAGCCTGGAGAGCCTCTCGCTGCCGCTGGAGGTGCGAGCCCGGCTGGCCGAGCTGGAGCTGGAGCTGTCGGAGGGTAAGGCGAGAGCTGCGCCCGGGGAGCGGGTTCCGCGGCACCTCCTGCCCCTGGAGGAGGGTCTGGGCAAGGGAGGGCGGGGCGGGGGCTGCAATGGGGGCTCCCCACTGGCAGGGTGCCTGGTGCCCTTTGCAGAGTCGCCTCCAGCTCATCCCTCTGCGTGGGGATGTGGCACCTCTTTCCTGGGCATGTCAGTGTCTCCCTCTCCCTGTGTGTGTGGCATCGCCTAAGAAATGGGTGGAGGGGCGATGAAGCCCCCTCCTCTTCCCTCCTCGAAGCTCATGCCCTCCCCTCCCCCAGTATTTTGCTGCATATACCTCTCCCCCCCCCGTGTAGTTTCTTAGGAAACTGGTCCTTGATTTCCTTTGGGGAGGGGGTGCTGCTCATTGATTCTTGACGGCGCCTGTTGTCTCCTTGCCCAGCACCGTTTGGGTGGCTGGGGATAAATACATAGGTTGTGTTCAGATTGTGACAAATTCCGTCTCCTCCTTCCATCCTCCCTCCCTCCCTCACTCTCCCTCTCTCTCCTGCTATTCTTCCTGCCACAGTGCTGGTGGAGATGGAAGAAGGGGGCTTTTGGCAGGAGACCTGCTGCTCCAGTGTTGCATGTTGTATTACAGAGGATGGAAAAATCTTTAGGGCTGGGCTCTCAAGAGCTCTCCTCCTGCCAAGAAAATACAGTTTTCCTTGAAAAAAAAAAGAAAAAGAAAACAAGGAAACCTATTTCCCCCCCCCCACCCGAACTGACAACATATCTTCGTGCAAATAGTATTTGGATATGTCTGGTGATATGACACAAAACCCCTGCGTGACATTCACTATTTAATTAAATGAAGAATTGGTGCCGGTTTCTGTTTTGTTTTGGTCGGTTGATTTTTTTTATCCATTTCTGGAATTTGAGGAGGTTTTTTGCACAAAAAAAGGGGGGGTGATGTTTCGTTTCCTTATTTTTTTTAAATTGAAGATGGTGTAATTGTTTTGTGTTTGGTCCATCCTGACGCCTCTGGAAGTTCCCACTTTACAAAGAGCATTATACATTTTTCTTAGGATTATTATTTTAAAAAAATTGAGAAAAATGGAAGAAAGCCGAACTGTAGCCTGGGTAACGTGGTGGTGCGCTGGTGCATTTTATATGTGTAGTTTAGAGCCTCTGGTTTACTGCTGACTTGAATTTAGATGTCACACGTTTGACATGTTTCCATTTCCTATCCATATTTCTCTGGCTTAATGATCAGAATATGTCTTTTGTGTTTTTCAAGTGCCTAAGAAAAGCATGCTGATAACTCTTAATGGAGGTGTCATTTATTTTTTTTAAGACTGGATGTTGCTTTCCCTTCTGGAAGATTATTAGTATAAGATTTGAAAAACAAGGAGGAAAAAATAGTCCTGCGTCTTCCAAACTAGAGCTTGGAATAGTTTGATGCATAGGCTGTCTTTTCAATCCCACCCATCTCCCTTTTTTTTCTTTCCTAACGGTTTATGAGGGCTTCCAGCCAGAAAGTAAAATGCACTCATGCCACTTCCATCAGCAAGGAGGAGCTAGTGTTGACATTGTATTTTTCTTTTTAACACTTTCTTGGGGGTGTGCGGGGTGGGAACAAGAGGATCAAGGCTCTGAAATTGCACTGTGTTCTGTACATGCCTTTATAGACCTCACTGCTGCCGGCACTGCAGAATTCTCAACTGTAGTAAGGGTTAAAGCAATATTGACTTATTCAAGCTTTGTGCACATCGATTTGGCCTTTTCTGAGCTAACAGGGAGAGGCAACCAAGATTGCTACAGTACACTGATAGTACCATTATATACACAGAGGAGTGTATGTATGGGGAGGCACATATAAATATGCAAATTCTCCACACAAAAGAACAAAACGTCAGTGCTACACTTAACCTGTTGGACTTGTAGGTACAGTGATGAAAAATTTCCAAATTAATAAAGTTGCAGGATGAAATTCTGTGGCAAACAACTGATAGCGAATGCACTGACTTTAGTCCAGTAGATGTTGAGGAAGAGGGATGTGGTTAGCAATTTGGACGCATCAATGGGCCAAGTTCAGTTGTGGTGTAAGCATATTTATGCCCGCTGGAGTGCCTGTTCTAGGGCAGGTTAGGATTGGGTCGAAAGTAATGCTGAACTGAATTTAGCTTCCTGGTAATTCCCCCCTCCCCAAAGCATTTGGAACAATTTTGTATAAAATCATAGACCTACAACTTTTGATCAGGCTGAACAACAAATTTAAGAAGCTGGAATTGCTATTAAGAATTTATCCTTCCCTTACTGATCCACAGTGAAAGTGCCATCCGCTTCTGAGTTACAGAATCATGACATAATTTTAACTGTTTACTCAGAAGTAAGGCCCACTGTTTGATGGTATGTGGAAACAAATCCTGTTGAAGTCATTGGAGCACAGTTCAGAGATGGTGCTGTAGCTCAGTGGTGGAGTTGTGAATGCAGAAGGTCCCAGGTTCAATCTTTAACATCTCTAGGTAGCCCTGGAACCTCTCCTTGAAACCCTTGAGAGCCAGCTGGTGTAGACATTACTGAGGGAGATAGATCAATGGTCTGGCTGCATTTGAAACAGCTGCATATGTTCACTTCTGAGTAAACATGTATAGGAACAGGCTGCAGTCCACTTATTGTGGGTAGGCCCACTGAACACAGCAGAACCTTCTTCTGAATAAACATGCACAGATCAGACTGTCAGTATCTTGATTTCCAAGGGGCCCCCTGTAGTTCCCAGAGGCTTCACTGGTCTTTAAAAACAGTGGACATTTTGGGTACCTGTAAGAAATCAAGTACTTGTACCTCCTTGGAGACACCCGCATATACTAATGCTTGGCCTAGTATCTCAGGGTTGACATGTTATTGCAGGTCACATTTGGAAGGTGTGCTGGGTTACAGCCCAATCCTACCCACACTTTCCTGAGAGCAAGTCCCATTGACTCTAATGGGACTTACTTCTGAGTAGACATGCATAGGATTGGGCTGTTAATCTCTAAGACTGCAAGGGCGCAATTTGAAAAAGGGAGTGGGCCTGCGCAAGTCTCTTGTGTCGGCCCACCAGTGTCGCAAAAGTGTTGTAAAGCACTTTTGTGCCACTTGGAGAGGAGAGGCCAGTCCAAGCCCTGCTCAGCCAGCATAAAAGATAAATCCATGCCAGCTGAGCTAGGCTGGCAGAGGGGTCTGGGGGAAGCATGGGGAGGGCAGGGAGGATGTGTTTGAGGGTGGGGAAGGGCAGGCTGTGGGCAGGCCTGAGTGAGGGCCATGGTTAAGTGGGAGGCAGAACCAGGATCTGGCACTTATGCTGGAACTATCCTTGTTCCCAGGCAGCCTGGGATGGCTGCAGGTTGCTCAGATCTTGGCCACCTCTTGAGGTGGCACAGATCTGAGTAGTCCCATTGGGGCTGCTGCTGCATTACCTGGGGTAGGGGGAAGCGATTCCTCCTGCTGGCATGCCTGCTCCAGGGCAGGTTAGGATTGGGCTGAAAGTGTCTTCCATGCATTAAGGGAGAATTGAAATAGATTTTGTATTTTGTTCGTATGTATAAAAGTTCTAAATACACCAGAGTGCTTATATAAAGGGCCTCCAGGAAAACAGAGAGCATCCAAAATGATTTAGTAGATGATTGATACCACATATGGGAGCAGATGTGACAGTCAGATAGGGCAATGAGCTTTTCAGTGGAAGCACCTGCCCAATCACAGTTTTGTTCCCATGCACCTCTTAGGTTCCTTGTCCTGTAACAGCAGCACAGCTGGAAGACACTATAGGGTATCTTCCTGATTATAGCAGTTCAAGTTTCTCTAAGGTCAAAATGGCAATTAATATGCTGTTTCAGGAAAAATTTAAATACTGACATCCTAAGCACATCAGGGAGTAAACCCTGTGAAATTCAGAGGAACTTGCTTCTGAGTAAATGTGCAGAGGATCACACTGCAAAGTTTACATTTATGCTATGAGACACGATCCTTTGCATATTTACTCAGAAGTTCTGCAGAGTTCGGTAGGATGTATCCTGCAGTAATTGTGTTTGGGACTGCAGACTTAAGCATATGTTCTATTGTAGTAGTTGCAAGAAATTCTTGAATTGGGGGCTCCAGTGATGGAAGTGTAACATGTAGTAATTTGTTGCATTTGATTATATTGCTTATGTGGCAGTAATCAATTCAGTAGCAAACTGATCAGGACTACACACAAAGTAATTGTATTGAAATCAGTTTAACCCTGATTCTAGACACTAGAACCCAATCACATTGCAACTTAAACATACTTGGGTTTAACTGGGCTAGATATTGCCTACCGTACATCTAACATGGTTGGAAAAAACAACTGCAAAACATACATGGCATATATTACTTGCACATTCTGTTAAGTGCATTCTAGGTTACATGGAGCAGATGGTGTGTTCTGGAAATGGGGAACAGAATTTTGGAAAGTGGCTGACAGTCCAGCCCTAACCAACTTTCCAGTGCTGAAGCAGGGAACATTTGTTCCTTACCTTGGGGCTGTATTGTGGTTACGTCAGTGCAGGCAAGTTGGTTAGGATTGGGCGATGAATCAGGTTTTTACTGTGGAATGGAATTTAGGATGTCTGGAAGTGTTTTGTGTGGGTTCATATTTACATTCTAGTGTATTCAACAGCAGCTGACTGATGCTCTTTCAAGATTGAGCAGCTACTTTAGCCCGAACATGGGCTGACTTCAGACGCCACTTGTGTGTTGGGCATATGTGACCTGGATAACTACATTGGACCTGTAGGCACATAAGACTTACAGACTGATTGTATAGTTGTATCCTTTCCCCACCCCCCACTGTTACATCTGCGCCAAAAATGGACTTGTTGTATTATCGGGGGGGGGGGAGCGATTGGAAGCTTCAGCAGGAAAGGGGGATGAAAATTCCCTTACACATGTGTAAGTTTCTTGCTCTGCAGTAGGTCTCCTTGGCCCTGTGCTAGCGATTTCCGTAGCATGAGCCTGAGGAAAGAAAGGGGATGGGGAGGCTGCAGAAAAGGGTGTTAGGATCCGGCATGTGCCAACATTGCCAGATTCACCCCTTCTTCAGCCTACTCACCCGCTGTTACACCCTATCTCAGCCCATTTTGCCCCCTGCCCTGTTCTGCCTCCCCCATCGCCCCACCTCAGCAGATGGCTGAGGATTAGCTGGCTTGGGTGGAAAGACTCTAGCCCAGGTTGTCAAACAGAAGGCCCATGGGCTGGATGTGGTCCACAGAAGTTCTTTATCCATCCCCTGTAGTAATTGGGCTCTCCTAGTGCTGCCCTTTCAGCAGCTCTGCTTCTGCTGAAGCTCTGGGAGGGAAAGACAGAAGGAGGCCTCAGAACTCTATGGGGCAAGGGACTGACCAAGAGGGGTGAGAGAGGAGGATGCTACTGAGGGGCTGGGAGAGCCAATTATCACATGGGGTGCCATTTCAACAGCTCCACTTCTACAGAGGCATCACTTTGTACTTTACCACTTTTGTGTTATTTTCCCATCGCAGTCACCTCATTAATAAGAGTGGCAGGTTCATACTGGAGATGGCTGGTTTAAAATTCCATGATTTTAAACCAGTGGCTCCCAAATGGTGGATTGGGATCCACTGGTGGGTTGCAACCTGATTTTTGGCAGGTCGCCAAAGGGTGATGGAAAGATCAGATAACTAATTACCTCAAGCCCTGAAACTTCAAAAATCAGGTACTGTAGTACTGCTAACTACCCTGCAAGAGGCTCAGCTCCTGCAGTTTGCAAGCCTTTGTAAATATAGGGAGATAAATATTTGTGGGTCTTTTTTCTGGTTATGATTACTTATAAATAAAAAAAATATTTCTACTTCTTTAAAAGTCTGGTAAACCTAGATGGATTCTAATAGAGTGTTTTTAAAAGTGTATCCTGGTGCTAAAAGGTTTTGGAACCACTGCTTTAAACTCATCCTCAGCCATGAACTTGGGCCAAGTCAGTTTGCCAAGTGTCAATTCCTCATCTGTAAAATGGGAAAAATAGTGACCTTACACTACAAGGTTACTGGATGCGAATGGACCAAGATAAAGCCTGTAAAGCACTTTGGACATTATTGCCAATAATGAATTACAAATACTATGGATTGTATCCTAAGAAAGGTAGGATTCTTAAGTATCGTGGAAACGGATGGGACTAAAGTTAGTCAGAACTAGCTTGTCCCATTGATTTCAGTGGTGATTTCAGTCAGGATTCACTTTCTTAGGATACAAGAAATGTTATTAAGAATGTCAAGAATTCTTAAATATCAAGCATTCTTGTATTAGGATATAAGAAATATAATGTTATTAAAATTAGTTATTATTGATGCCCAAAGAATAATCTGAAGCCACTTCATGCTGTTACTTTAAGGGCAAACCTTCTTGGCACATACAGTATATTGATTTGGATTGGAGAGCTTTCCAAATGAAGAGCTAACAGAACGGTAATAGTAGCTCCATAATACCTCAGCTCATGGTAACAGGTTTTCAGCTCTTGAGAGAGGGAGAAACTGAATGGTGGAGTTTTAAGTCAGTTGATAATGGTTTTCTTAAACTGCCCTTGAGGGTTGAATTTGAGATAATTCCTTTCTGATTCTCTTACTTTCCTTGGCATAAACTGGAAACTGGACTTAGCCAGCCAAGGGCCTCCAAAAGCTTATCAGGCAACCTGCCTGTGTCCCCAGTGTGTCAGGCTGTGCACTCTAAATAACTTGTCTCCCAAGGTAAGCGCTGGGCTTAATTTCATGACACTGCTGTAAGCTCTCTGGAGGTGTTTCTAGTGTACAGTATTTTGAAAAATGTGTAAAGGCATCGCAAAAGGTGCAGCAGCAGCAGTGTGAACTTCTAGGAAAATGGTGATCCTATAATCACATTATATGCTAGTAAGTCCCATTGATTTCAGTAGGACTTGCTGCTGTATATTCTCCTGCTTACTATTATTTAAAAGGGCCAGGAATGAGCCACTGGAAGGGGGGCAGGTATAGTTTGTCCATTGTGTATCTATGAGAAACATATTTTGTCCAACATTTGCAAATATGATTTTTTTTTCTTGGTAAAGAGAGGCATATAAATATTCTTAATAATAAATGGTCAGAGGAAAGTCTAGTGCATGGCCACATTAATGAGCATATCAGCTTTATGCATATTCTGGACACCCCTTCTCAGATTTCATTCTCTCCAGAGTATAACAGATGGGGTTCTATCCTGTTTCCAAGATTTGCAGCCTTAAACAGGTATTTAAAACTAAGGAAACGTGAAGATGTTGAAGGTTATAAACCGGTTCCCCTTTGGGTAGAGGCTGCATACAGCCCATTGACCATGTTTCTCTTTTAAAGTGTACTTGTGTGTCTGCAGCATTGGTACACTAGTACGTTCCTTTGGTGCATCCTTAAAAGTCTGCTCTTGCTTCCGTTGACTAAACTGTTATGCTTGCAAAGCTCAGGGACAATTCTTGTGGTTTGATGCAAGAGATTTGACTTTTCTCTTTGGATTGTGATGAGTCTTTTGCTTTCTAGCCTCAAGGTAACATTTCACTGGATTAATCATCTTGTTTTCCAGGATAACTTGGAGATAATGATATGAATGTTTGATGTAATATTTTACAAAGGTGTTTACATAAAGTATCAAGACCCTGAAACCTGTGCTTCTGAAGCATGACTGCTACTGAAAGGCTTCTGCTTGACAGGTAAACTTCCATAAAACTCAAGCAGCCTGATCTATGTACAGTAACTTGAAAGTAAGTCCCACTGGCCTTGTTGAGATATGTTTTCCTGTTCCGTGAATAAGCTTCTGCAATGCATTTTTCTCCTTTCTGCTCTTCGGCATGTAAAGAGGAGGAGATGGCGAACATTTACTTTTCCTTTGAAGTTAACCAGAGTCCCAGTTACAAACTTGAGAATACTGACTTGCTTCAAACCACAGTTAAAGAACAACTGGGATCTGAAACCAAGGTTAAATACAGGTTTCTTTGACTGTGGCTTAAAATAAACCCACAGAGTTCCTTAGTTTGTACACAACATGGAAGGCCAGCTCTCCCCCTCTCCTCCACTTATGTGCAAAAGAGTAGGAAGTGGGGGCAGGGAGCACACAAGCCCATGGCTCACATTGGCTTGTCCACATACATGGAAACTGTTTTCTGTTACATCTGGACTGGTTCATTTAGTTTACTCTGAAGCAGTGCATAAAAGATTGTAGCTGAAAATATGCATGTACATGTATAAGCTTTAAGTTACATCCTAATCTTATTGGTACTGTACGCCACTGGAATGAGTGTTCAAATGTGAACTGACCTGTGAGAACAGCAAGCTTACGGAACCTCCACCATCACTCTGCCTCTCTTGAAGTGTGCCCTGCTTCTGATCCTTCAGGGATTTTCATCAGGCTAGACCAGGGGTGCCCAAACCCCGGCCCTGGGGCCACATGCGGACCTCGAGGCCTCTCAATGCGGCCCTCAGGGAGCCCCCAGTCTCCAGTGAGCCTCTGGCCCTCTGGAGATTTGTTGGAGCCCTCACTGGCCCGATGAAACTGCTCTCAGCATGAGGACAATTGTTTGACCTCTTGCGTGAGCTGTGGGATGAGGGCTTCCTCCATTGCTTGCTGTTTCAGGTCTGTGATGCAGTAGCGGCAGCAAAGGAAAGGCCAGCCTTGCGTTGTGCAAGGCCTTGAGCTATTTCAAGTCCTTCATTCATTCATAAAAGTTCATCTTTAATATATTTATGTAAAGTTATGTAAGTTTATTCAAATTTTAAATTTAAATTAATTCTTCCCCTCCCCGGCCCCCAACACAGTGTCAGAGAGATGATGTGGCCCTCCTACCAAAAACTTTGGACACCCTGGGCTAGACAGAGGATTCGATGTGGTACCTGCACTGGCTTATTATTATTAACAGTATTTATATACCGCTTTTCAATGAAAAGTTCACAAAGCGGATTACAGAGAAAAATCAAGTAACTAATGGCTCCCTGTCCCCAAAGGGCTCACAATCTAATGTGAAAAGCTCCACAAATGCAAGAAACTCTACCGTGCAAGACTTACCAGTTCCTTTTAAGCATATACTGTATTGCTGGAACATCTAGTTTTTTTGTTTTCTTTCTTTCTTTCTTTTTTTAAATCAGGGGTGTCCAAACTTTTTGCCAGGAGGGCCACATCATATCTCTATCACTGCGTTGGGGGCCGGAAAAAAAAAAGAATTAATTTACATTTCAAAAGAATTAATTTACGTTTCAAAGAATAAATTTACATAAATTTACATATATATTAGAGATGGAACTTATATGAATGAATGAAGGTCTTGCAATAGCTCTAGGCCTATAAAAGGCCTTGAACAAAGCAAGGTCGACCTTTCCTTTGCTGCCACTGCTGCATCACACACATGAAACAGCAAGCAGTGGAGGGAGCCCTCAGCCTGCAGCTCATGCAAGCAGTTGAACAGTCACCCTCATGCTGAGAGCAGTTGCATCGGGCCAACCCAGGCTCTAGCAAGTATCCACAGGGCCAGAGGCTCATTGGAGACTGGGGGCTCCATGTGGGCCAATTGGGAGTCCTGGAGGGCTGCAAGTGACCCCTGGACCGCGGTTTGGGAACCCCCGTTTTAAATAAAGCAATTAAGCTTTTCTTCCTACCTGCAGCTTGAGGATCTAACTAGGCTTCTTAGTGGAGATGTTAATCTGTGTAGTTTTTTTTCTTTTGGAAATGCATCTGGCTGGTTCTCATCAGCCTGAGACCTTGGAGAAATTCATGGCCGGTAACACATGAAGATGTTTTATTCCGAATCTGACCATCGATTCTTCTAACTCAGTATTGCCTGCACTGATTGAGGTAGTGACTGGAGTGTCAGGCAGGAGTCCTTCTTTCCTAGCCCTTCCTGAAGATGCCAGTGATTTTACTTGGGGCCCTCTGCATGCACAGCCTGCTCTCTGTCACTGAGCTATGGTTCCTCTTCAGTATTTATCAGACATCAATAGGTTCTTTTGTTACAGGGCAACCAGTGGGGATCCCAGAAAGAAGCATAGATAAGGTTCAGCTTTCTCCAGTATCAAATACTTGTTGGATATTTATAACTAGGATGTCTTTGTTGGTATAATATGGCTTAGCTGCCGCTCTCATCACTCCATGTGTTTGTTTCATTCCCTTTCCCAAAACGCTTTTCTGTAAAAAGCGCACTGCCTTAGGAATTTGTTTACCAAATCCCATTGAAATAATGAGGGACAGTCTAACGTTTACATGGAATTTAAACCACCAAGTTCAGTGGTACTTAGGCTTGATTTAAATGTGACACCAGTCAAGGAATAACTTACCTGTGTGCTTTTGCACATGCTTATATCCCACTGAAACAGTCAGTTCAGATCAGTTGCACATTAACATTGCACATACAGTGACTGAAGGCCCTATTTAAGTGAGATGTTAGCTGTGTCAAGCAGCAGGAGAAATCCTTGCTCATCCTGCACTATGTTTAAGTTGGGCTGTAGTTCTGAATAAATATGCTTAAATAGGAGTTTTGCAGCACAATCCTCTGTGTGTTGACCAGAAGAAGTAAGCTCCCTTGTGTGTCTAAACTGTGTGTTTAAGCCTCATTGATTTATAGTTGTACCAAGCACATTGCATTTGGAGCAACTACGGATACATGATTATAGATGAACATCTGCAGGGGCACAGGGAGTCCATTCTTCATGCATCCCACAGCATTTGAATTAATTTTTTTGGCCTGCCTGGGGAGATTGATTCCTTCTGGATTTTTTGGATCTTGTTTTGACTCCTTGTGCAGGTTGGTTTTTGGCCATTTTACTTTTCCTTCCCTCGGCCCCTGTTCTTTTGTTTGTTGTGTGTCAAAATACAATCTTTCCTCCTCCATAGGAGAGGAAGGTCTCCATGTGCTACTAGAATAAATGTTGTCAGCAAAAATAGACGTGCTTTTGCAAAGATAATGTGGCTGGCTAGCTTCCTTGTACACACAGCAAATAGGTCAAATCCGCATGTCTGGATATGCTGACTAGTTAAAGTCAGCAGACCTTGGTTAGCTCCCTCTGATGAGACCCGCCAACTGAATCAGTACCAAAGGGCTGTTTTAAGAGTCAAAAGTATGAATAAACTGTCATCAGACTTTCCACAACCCTATGATCTTGGGATATAAGCTTATTTCTTTCTTAGCTTGTGGGTACACGATGATCTTCCAGGATTTTTTTTCTGAATCTTTGCTGTCTCTTCCTGTGATATCCTGGAGGCAGGCAGCAGGCTCCCTGCCGCTTCAGCCGAGCATCACTTTCCTGCTTGCTGCTTAGAGAGAGAATGGTAACTGTTACCTTGTCGATAATAGCGTGGGCTGGAGAAGTAAACATGCACACAATCCTTTGTCTACAGCAGGGGTGTCCAAATTTTTTGGCAGGAGGGCCACAGTATCTCTCTGACACTAAGTCGGACCGAGGAAAAAAAAGAATGAATTTACATTTCAAATTTGAATAAATTTACATAAATGAATATATTAGAGATGGAACATATGAATGAATGAAGATCTTGCAATAGCTCAAGGCCTATAAAATCTCTTGTACAAAGCAAGGCCAGCCTTTCCTTTGCTGCCACTGCTGTATCACAGACATGAAACAGCAAGCAGTGGAGAAGCCCTCATCCCACAGCTCACTCGAGAGGTCGAACTGTTGGCCGTCACGCTGAGAGCAGTTGTGTCAGACCAGCACGGGCTCCAGCAAATCTCCGGAGGGCCAGAGACTCATTGGAGACTGGGGGCTCCCCGCGGGGCAGATTTGGAGTCCTCGAGGGCCACAAGTGGCCCCAGGGCCAGGGTTTGGGCACCTCTGGTCTACAGCAATGATTTTCAACCTTTTTCATCTCATGGCACACTGTGCTAAAATTGTGAAGGCACATCATCAGTTTTTGACAATTGACAGGGCACATCATGCTGTTGGTGGGGGGCTCATATCCCCCAATGGCTCTACTAATTAATGACCCTCCGCCAAACTCCTGTGGCACACCTGCAGACCATTCGCTGTACACCAGTGTGCCATGGCACAGTGGTTGAAAATGGCTGGTCTACAGAGTAGACTTCCCAGGCCTCATTCAACTATGGATTCCTAAACATTTTATTTAGCCTGCCTTTTTCATTTTAACCCAAATGCTCAAGTGGGTCCCATTTATCCACATTAAGAAATGGGGTTTTAATGTGCTCTGAAGATGAATGGTGCAGCCTGAAGAAACTGGCTGCTAAGAAGCTGCTTTTGAGGTTTCATTTTCTGTGTGTTTTATTCTTTGTTTTCTGTACAAAGTACACACGAACAGCACACTTAGGTTGAAATGGTAGCTCCTGTGGACAGAGTACATGGAAGCAGTGGCCATGTGTTTCTTGTGGGGCAAGAGTTGTGGCCTTATACACCTGCATGCCTTTCATACATTACACTGTGTGGGTGTATTCTGTGTGCAGGTTAGGAGCTCAGAATTAATACGTGACGTGGCCCCGAGGCGTTGCTCTGGTATCCCAGAGTTCCTTTCCAACACAGCAGACTTGTGGCTAAGCCCTAGGTATTACTCAGAGAGGGTGTGGTTAAACATTCTGAAACTTTGGGCAGCCCTAACCAAAAACTGAGCAATATGGCTACCGTAGCTGGCAAATGTTGGGCATCACTTTTATTTATTTTTTTAACCAGGAAGGGAGCAGCACCATTTGGCCACATTAGGCTTCTTAAGGTTTCAAGATTCTTTGAGATAGCCTTGCTAGAATTCCTTATCTGGATATCCAGGGATTTCAGATTCAGGATAGCCATTGGGAAGGGATGTCAGTTTTTTGGTGGAGATGTTCATATGGAGATGTTATTTTACAGTGTGTCTGGAATCAGTGGCATAGCTACAGGGGGCGCAAAGCACCAAATTTTTCAGGGCGCCTCACTGCAGTATGCAAGCGGCCCCTCCCCTTTGGAGCCATTCCAGGTGGTAGGAGCAAAATGGAGGTGTATGCCTGACTCCGAAAGGGAAGGGGCACTTGCATGCTGAGGTGAGGCGCTCTGCAAAACTTAGTGCTTTGCACCCCCTCTGGCTATGCCACTAGTTGAAATCAAAGCAAGTGGTGGTAGCTCAGGATAAGCAGCTGTTTAACAGGCTTTGGCCACTTCAGCTACATCACTGCAGGTCTTGCATAGTTCTCATATTATGGTTGAAAATGACTGAATCTGTAGAGGAAGCTGTTTTACGCAGAGAATACCACAAGGAAATACCTCTACATGGCTGCATTTCGGACAGCTGAGAGATTTGGGTTTGCTGAGATATGCTTTAGCATTTGTCTTTAAAGCTTTCAGTGGCTTTTGCTATCTCATCAACATAAACACCACCTTTCTCAATGAGACACAATGGACCATTTGTTATATTCAGTTATAAAAATCTCAGTTAGTGTCACAACCCCAAAACTATCTAGAATTAGTTTTGTTTGTACTCTGTATCAACCTGTTCTTGTTCAGGTGTGGTACACTGGAGATTGTAGAATGAATTTTCATTCAACAAACAAAAGCCACTTCTGTTCATTCATCTTTTACAATTACAATTGCATATTTATAGCCCCTTCCCCTTTCAGAATATCAATCCTGTTTGGCTACAGCTCAGAGAAAAGTAGATTTGCATTCAGTGCAATAATCTGGAGAGCCCAGTTTTAAGTACTCTTTGATTTAAGGTTATTTTGTCTTGTGGAAGTCATGAGATTAAATCTTTGAATTAAATCAGCTTTAATGCAAATAATTCATTTAAACACATATAATCAGTCAAAGGAGATGATAGCAAATGTTCCCTTAAGAAAAGGGATTTTTTAAAAAATCACTGGTTGACTCATAACCACAATATTTTTGTAACAGTGCAAGCCAGCAGGATGCAAGGGATGCTAGGAGAAGATAAATATTTCTACAAGTGAGCATCTATAGATCATTTCAGGTTTTCATAGAACAACACACTTGTGAATATCCTAAAGGTGTGATACTTCTTCTGGGCTGATAAAAACAAACCAAAAAAAAAACAAAACCCAACTACAGTTGGTGCATTTATCAAGCAGAACATATTATTTTCTGTTTAATATTACTATTTTAATTTTGTAGCAGTTGTCTGGCAGGATAAGTCAATCCCTCTATTTAAAAAATCACTAGGCAGAAGATGACCTGACAGACTCTTAAGCCTAGTGAAATTCTGCATGCATGTTCCCCTTCTCCCTACTGGGCAAGTCAGATGTCTACCAGACTTTTGTCTCTTTCATCCCTCCCTCTTCCTCTGGAGACATCATATAGCCAGATCTGCTTAACAGCCCAACTCTGCATGTGAATGGTGAAGCAAGACTGTTCAGTAGGATTTATTTAAAAGCCAAGAGTAGACCTTTTTAGTGGTTAGCCAGTAGAGCCATCTACATATAGTTCCCTTGTTCACAGCAACTGTTTTGTGTTGCCCATTTGCTTGTAGTCTCTTCCTCTCCTTTGCTCTTCGCCTTCTGCCATTGTCATCATCCTTGCAGGTACACCTCATGTTTGCTGACCTGGTAGGGTTGAGGCTCATTCACTGCCTTGCTCTTGGCATTGAGTTGTGATGAACCAACTGACATAACCCTCTATGAAAATCTGACAGGCATAACCACCCAAAGAAAAGTTTGCTATTTTTCTTTGCTTATTATCTACAACAGTGATTTTCAACCTTTTTCATCTCATGGCACACTGACAAGGCACTAAAATGTCAAGGCACACCATCAGTTTTTTTTTTACAGTTGACAAGGCACACCACAATGGCAGCAGTGGCTCACATCCCCCAGTGGCCCTACTAACAAATGATCTTTCTCCAAATTCTTGTGGCACACCTGCAGACCATCTGCGGCACGCCAGTGTGCCACAGCACAGTGGTTGAAAATGGGTGATCTACAACATGGGGCTCACAGTGCCAGCTCAGGCCTCCCTCACACCTGAAATGACACATAGCTTGGACACATTTTTATGTGAGCAAACCCTCACACCCTTATCTTCTTCCACTTCGTTCCACTCAATTCCCATCTCCAATTTAAAAAGACTAGGAAAAAGAATCTTGCTCTCCTCTTTTATAAAAGGTGCTACAGTTATGGATGAAAACTCAAACCAATCTGGATATTAGAAAATCCAGCAAGTCTGTCCCACATAAAATTTTGAAGTTGGTACAATTTGGTCAGATCTCATTGGGATTTTTTTTAAAAAGTTCAGTATTAAATCTAGGCATGCCAAGTTTGCTACATAATCAATAAAGAACTTAAGTGTTAAATGAAGACTAGATAGCCCTGTTTGGTCAGTAATTAATTTCTCCATTGGTCATAGCAATTGGGCAGGAGGTCTGGTCTAGAGGGTAGAGCCTCTGTTTGCCTGAAGATAGCATCCGAAGTTCGCCAGTTCAAGGCCACCTGCACCTTGAATGGAGAGACTCTTTGGCCGCCCTTCAAGTGAGATATGAAGGAGCTGCTTGTCAGCCTGCGTGGGAGGAAGCTGGAGGCCAGAATGTCATGCCAGATCATAAAGATCCATCTGAAATGTTGTGGTTCTTGAAAGACAGAACCTTCTTCAATTGTAAAAATCCCCACAGGGATTTAGTATAGCCTGCCTATGTAAACCGCCTTGAATGAAAGTCTGAGGAGAAATCTGACGACCAAGAAAGGCGGTATATAAATACCTGTATTATTATTATTATTATTATTATTATTGAAGCTCAGCCACCATTCAAAGCACCTCATAACATATTGCCCCCAAGCTAGCAGTTTTTCCAAATGGTGGCATTGTGTTTTACCACTGTGTTAAAAAATAGAAATCAAAACATTCAGGCTAAGATTAAAAATCCATCTTTGATCACTGTGTCTAAATGTTGCAGAGCAACATACAATTTTTATCTCTCCAGAGAATGAGTGCATGTTGTACACAAGGCTTATTTATTTCTGTTTCAGCATTTTGTATTTGAGTTTCTCCACTGAAAGTTATCTTGTTGGTTCTAGATCTCCATTTCACTTTTCAGGGGTGCCCAAACCCCGGCCCGGGGGCCACTTGCGGCCCTCAGGGACTCCCAATGCTGCCCGCGGGAAGCTCCCAGTCTCCAATGAGACTCTGGCCCTCTGGAGACTTGCTGGAGCCCATGCTTGCCCGACGCAAGTGCTCTCAGCATGAGGGTGACTGTTCAACCTTTCACATGAGCTGTGGGATGAGGGCTCCGTCCACTACTTGCTGTTTCACATTTGTGATGCAGCAGTGGCAGCAAAGGAAAGCCCGACCTTGCTTTGTGCAAGGCCTTTTGTAGACCTTGAGCTATTGCAAGACCTTCATTCAGTCATAGAAGTTCCATCTCTAATATATTAATGTATGTAAATTTATTCAAATTTGAAATGTCAATTAATTCTTTTTTCCCCCTGCTCCCAACACAGTGTCAGAGAGATGATGTGGCCCTCCTGCCAAAAAGTTTGGACACCCCTGCTTTAGATCATCAAGAAACTACTGTGGCATTTTAAGTAGCTGTACTGTGTGTATCAGTATATTGATGGATAAGGTCTTTTCTCCTTAACAGTGCAGTCAGTTCTTAAGAAACTGCTTCTTTCTTTTGTGTCATTTTGGCGCTGCTTGGAGTCAGTGGTTCTTGGCAGTCTTTTTTGTTGCAGCAGTGGAAGTTAATCTTAGTTAGCAAGCCTACCACAATTGAAATAGATTCTGAAGGATGTGGCAATGCCACTGGCTTAGATAACTTTACAGGCATAGACTTATCCTTATTCATGAAGGATAAGTCTGTCAGTGGCCATTAGTCAAGACAGTTCAGGTTCATAGGCAATGTGTCTCTGAATACCTGTTGCAAGGGAGCAGCCTCATGCCTTGCTTGTGGGGGAATACAATACTGAACTAGATGGAACTTTGCTCTGATCTAGCAAGTGACTGCTATGGTACATAAAATATTTTAGTGATTTGGAGCTGAGGGAAGATTGGTGCTTCTAGAAGATTGACTTCAGCATCCTCCACACCAGATCTGCATTTGTCTTGTATGTAAACAGAATGCTACTCTATCAGTCTACACAATCCTACCCCTCGGCTCAACTCTGCCCTTGCTTCCTGGCGGCAGTGATTTTCTTTCCCACGTTGATATGTACAACAGTGTGGGAACTACAATAAGTAGCCTTCCTTATGAGGAACCTTCCTTATGAGGAAAGGCTATGACGTTTGGGCCTCTTCAGCCTAGAAAAGAGACGCCTGAGGGGGGACATGATTGAGACATACAAAATTATGCAGGGGATGGACAGAGTGGATCGAGAGATGCTCTTTACACTCTCACATAACACCAGAAGCAGGGGACATCCACTAAAATTGAGTGTTGGGAGAGTTACGACAGACAAAAGAAAATATTTCTTTACTCAGCGTGTGGTCGGTCTGTGGAACTCTTTGCCACAGGATGTGGTGATGGCGACTGGCCTGGACGCCTTTAAAAGGGGATTGGACAAGTTTCTGGAGGAAAAATCCATTACGGGGTACAAGCGATGATGTGTATGCGCAACCTCCTGATTTTAGAAATGGATTATGTCAGAATGCCAGATGCAAGGGAGGGCACCAGGATGCAGGTCTCTTGTTATCTGGTGTGGTCCTTGGGGCATTTGGTGGGGCCGCTGTGAGATACAGGAAGCTGGACTAGATGGGCCTATGGCCTGATCCAGTGGGGGTGTTCTTATGTTCTTATGTAGCTATGGGCTACAAAATTACCCATCCCATCTTCTCCTTAATGCTTAGAAAAAGTACACTGGTTATTTTAGATCAATACATAGTTCATTTTTTCTGCTGTGAACACTTATAAACCAAAGGTTGTTCTCTGGCATGACACTCATCAGGTTACAATACAGCTGCTTTTGCATTTTATTAATGTTTTCCTCCCCCACAGGATACTTCTGCTATAGTTAACACTGTGCTGGAGGCCTGTTGACTTTTAGACAATCTGGTAATTTAATCTGTTTTAGAATTTTAAATTTCTTTATTGTCCAAGAAAATGGCTTCCTGCTTCAGTACCAAATAGCAGCAATTTTTCAGTGTTTTTTGACCTCTATGGTCTTCACCTCTTCTGGGTTCTGCAACTCTGTTTCTAGAATAACTGTCTGTAGTAACAAATTGGCTGCTGATGGAGGAAGAGGGACAGACAATTTGTTACTACTGGCAATTGCCCTACAAACAGAGCTGCAGAACCCAGAAGAGTTTTTCAGCGATTTTCAGTCACTGTGCTCCAAACTCCTGTGGCACACTGGTGGAAAAATCACTGCCTTATGTAGTTGGCAACCTTCAGTCTCGAAAGACTATGGTATCGCGCTCTGAATGGTGGTTCTGGAACAGCGTCTAGTGTGGCTGAAAAGGCCGATTCGGGAATGACAATCCCTTCCACACCGGGAGCAAGTGCAGTCTGTCCCTGGTCTGTCTCCCTGGCTGTGGGCCTTCCTTCTTTGCCTCAGCCTGTTGGCCAAGTCTGCCTTATAGGAATTACTTATTTAGGGCAAAATAAACTTTAAGATAATCTAAGAAAACAGTGGTTCTCAAACTTTTTAGAGATCACTGCCTGACTTATGTATGCCAAGGGATGTGACTGTAATGGTGATTGGACAGCAGTGCTCCCCCCAGTAGCAACTTATTTAACACTTGATGCACATAGCCTAATGTGCCCTGTCAATTTTGTGAACCACCAAAAATTGGGCCAATATCCACTGGGGGGTCCAAACCCACAGTCTGAGAACCACTGTAAGAAAATCTAAGTCCCTCTCTAACATGCGTATCTCTGTGCTTGTTTGCTCCCGGTCCCAATTTGGCCTTCTTTCTCAATTAGAACATGTGACTGTTAAATAGTTCATGCAGACTTATCCATCACTTAGCAACTGTGTTATAGTAAGTAATAACTTGAACATGAGGTAATTATTACAGATTGGTTATCACAGAGAGTCCCTCCCGGGAGAAAGGCGGGGTAGAAATAAAGTTAATAATAATAATAATAGTAATAATAGAGTTCTGTGTTCTTACATTTTACCTCAGTACCATACTTTCAATGAGATAGTTCGTATATTTGGCTGAGAATTGATCAGAGATTAAATTATATATCTGCCTTCATGACTCAGAGCGCAATCCTATGCATGTCTACTCAGAAGTAAGTCCCATTATAGTCTATGGGGCTTACTCCCAGGAAACTGGATAGGATTGCAAACCTCAGTTAGACCTAGCTTGACTTAATCCAAGTAAGCCCCCCCATATAGTACCAAAGCTTAGTCCCTAGTTCAAGACATTTCCCTACCCCACAGATAATCAGATAGGCACCCTTGCAGTGCTATAGGTGGAGGACTCTGGGTTACCACTTCCTATTTGTACAGACCCAAGGGGGTTGTGAAGCCTCAAGTTGTGAGGTTGTAGCAATTTACAGGAATGAAATTGAAGACTAGATCACCACCAGGTAAAGGGGGAGGCATTTGGTGTTCCTCTTAAGGTACCAGGAGATTGTGTCCCAGTCCTGCTTAGGTTCTTAGCAGTTGTGCTAAAACAGCTTTCACTAACACCAGGCTTCATAGTAACTCTTTCTGCTTTCTCTGTTAGGAATATTTGGTTACAGCAAACAGTGCTGGGAGGATATTATGGGGTTGGAGTGCACAAATAGGGCCCTGGGAGGGGGATGGGATCAACAATGGGGTCCCCAGTCTCATACTTCATTTCTTGGGGCTGTGGCACAAGAAAGATTGAAGACCGCTATTCTAGAGTGTCTTTCCTGGGTAATCCAGTGCTTCATAGACAGCTTTCAAAGTACTCTCCTTGCAAACCCTTGTGTACAGCTGAGCCAGCCCCAAAAGGTACAACATAGTATTTGTATCCCTTTCTCACTACAGCCAATCCCTTATATAGGATTAATAAAACAGTCTTCAGCTAAGAGGACAACAGGTGCAAACACATAAGAGAGTCACTACTTTTCTGTTTAGGCATTAATCATACCTTAGCACTATATAAGTTTGATAGCAATCCTCTAAACTCACTTCACTGGGAGTCAGTCTCACTTAACACAGTAGGACTAGCTTTTCTGAGCAGGCAGACACAAGACTATGCTGTTGCTTACAATGACCTTCTCAAGCTTCTGTGCACACACAGTTTTTTGCTCCTATCTTGTGTTCTCAGAATAAGACAAAACTGATTCCTCTCCCTTATATTTCTCAGCCTATAGACTCTATTTTAAATAAGTCTTATAGCCATACTTTCTGCACTGAGCCCTCTTTTTCTCTTACTCAGGATTTTGCCATATAGACCTTCTTGTTTAAGCCTTTACCTGACAATAAGCTATACTGATATCCCTACTAAGAGAGAAGCAGAGATGCTGCTGTTTTTCCTCTCCCCAAATTCCTCTCTTTGGAGCCTTCCCAGTTTCCTTTATCCACACCTGGCAGAGGCCCAGCTCAGGCTGATTGTCAATTAGGTTTCTCAGCTGTGCTGGCCTCAGCTTGCATCCAGGCTGGGAATTAACCAGTTCCCCTCCTGCCTAATCAAGACTGTGGAATTCTCTCCTGCTTATACATGTGTTTAATCATGCCCCTGTTCCTGTGCCTTTAAAAGCAGCAATGAACCAAGCTGTAGTTCAACAGAAGAATGATACCTATAGGAAGACCAACTAATGTGCTACCAAATTGCTAGCTAGCTAACCTCTGAGCACTTGCTTTTTCAAGCTGGGTGTTGAGCAAACAAGGAGAGGAGGGAAAGAGAAGAATGTCTGAGCACATTGAAAAAGCCAGTATGGTGTAGTTTGGGAGTTGGTCTGCAAGATCCATATTCAAATCTCCACTCAGCCATGAAGCTTTCTAGGTGACTTTTGGGCCAGTCGCTATCTCTTTCACCTACCTCAGAGGGTTGTTGAGATGACAAAAATTGGAGAGGAACTATGTCCACCACCCTGAGCTCCTTGGAGGAAGGGCAGTATCAAAGTGTGAAAAATAAGTAAAGCCCCCAGTGTACACTTTTAAGATGGAGCAGAAAGAGAGAGATGATACAGACTTTCAACACCATACTAGGTGCAGTACCAGCCAGCACTAAGATAACACCAGTGAAAAAAAGCAGTGGGTGGTCTTCCTTTTAAAACATAAAAGCTCCCATAGCTGTTACTTGGATCAGATACTAATATTTCTCTTCATGCTATGAAAAGCTTCATTTGCTGGTTTCTGCGGAAGCTGCTCTCAAAGGCACAGGAACAAGCCAGGCCATTGTTCTGGTCCATTGACAACCTTAGTTTCTAACCTGTATATTATTTCTAGAGTTACAAATATTACTTCCTGGCAGAGCTCTGGTGCATCCTACAACTGTCTGATGCACAGAAATGTAGACTAGCAGGTTAAACTTGTCCCATTATTTTGCTTGAAGGCTGGGAAAAGCTTCACCTGTTAAATTAACAATGCACTATCTCACAGGGTAGGGTTACAAGGGTCACATCCTAAGAAGGATCTTCTAGGCCAGGGGTGCTCAAACTTTCAACTTTAGGGATGCTGGACCTTTAACAAGTGTATAGAAGAGAGAATTACAGCAGGTGCAACTTGTCATCCCACAGATATGTTAAAGGTCCAGCATCCCTAAAGTTGAAAGTTTGAGCACCCCTGTTCTAGGCCTTTTTAAAAATCACGACAAAGGAGAATTTCTCCAGCTGCAATGATGGGAGAAGCCACACTTTGTGAATGTTTTCTTTTTTGGTAACTCTTAATGTATAGGGTCTCCCTCATGACCTGGATACTGTCTCTGTGTGTTTACCTGAAGTCATTTTATTCTGATTCTTCATGTGCTTTGTTGTCGGGAAATCCACTTGTGTTGAATGTGTTTTGGCTTTGAAGTCATTGTAACTAGAGGCTAGATAGAGTTCTGCCAAAAAATAATTGTGTTATTCAAATCAGCTAGTTTAAACCTTGGCCTGTTGTGCCAGTAATCACTCTGTAGATGTATGTGTAGTTTCTTTTTAAATGTTGGGGCCATGAGTTGGGGCTTGGGGCATTGTGGTTCCTCAGGCTATCAGTGAAAAAGTAATGTTAAATGAGATGACAAAACTCCTGATCTATTGCCTAAGTTACCATTTAAGCAAGAATTTGATTGTCCCCCAAAGAGCTGCTTTCTCAAC